>NW_024096871.1:1585000-2832721 GCF_016545835.1 Crotalus tigris
CACCCAGCCCCATCACACTTGTGTTGATGAATATGGAGGTAGGGTTTTCTGACAGGTATTGTTAGCTGCTACCGCTAAAGCACGTTTGTTGACTATGCTTGTATGAGTAAAAGAAAGTTCACTTTTTTTTCTACCCTGCACACAAAGGCTGTTTCACAAGCATTTTGTTTGAATGTTGTACCAGGAAAAAAATAATATTGCAAGTGAGGGTCTCTCTTTGGACTCCCAAATGGCTATAAAAGCCTAGATTTGTGGTAGTGTTAGCTGACCATCCAAAAAGTTAAACAGGGTTAGATCTGGTTAGGATTTGGATGAAAGATCACCAGAAAATGTCAGTCTGTGGGATAGATTGAAAAATTGAAGGACCATTTCCAGATTATTGCTAAGAAAATTAAAATATGTAATTTTGTACTGTAGTATCACCAGGAGTTCTGCTCAGCTCAAACTTTAACTTCGATGGCTGTTAAAAAATATTAACAAAATAGGCAGATCTATATCAACTAGCCATCACAATTAAATAATGTTAAAGCCAGAGTTGCATTGGGATGCTATAAAGGAAATTCTTAATTATTCTGTAGCATGGTATGTTTTGTATAAATTTATGTATTCACACCAAAAGCAATTAATGCAGGTAACTGTGGCAAGAAAAATTGAATAGAAGTTACAGTATATCCCATGAGAATAAACATCTATAAATTATTTCTTTCACTGCTGCTGCTGCACTGATGATTAGATAATTAAACTAGTTTGGGTTGGTTGCAAGAAAACAACCAAGCTCAGACAGCACCAAAGACCCTTTATTTCTTTCCTCTATAACTAAGTATACAAACAGTCTTTTATGTAAGGATATAGCTTCAGCATTCACTCAAAGACAGGGAACAATCAAGCCCCCAATGTTTGTCTCTCTCTCCATCCTTATTGCCTCGTGTGGTAGGCGTTAAGTCAGCATTCCACATTCCATCTCTAATCCATCTTTTTCTCTGGGTGCTGTCTAGAATTCCTGAATTGTGACAAAAAGAGCATTCAGTTCAATCCTTGCTGGATATTGATGCAGATGGAATGCAGGAACAGATTGAAAAACAGAGATCAGGTGAATTGGCAACAGCGACAAAGTTGAGGAAGTGTCATCAGGGTCTGAGATTCACTGAAGGCATCTTACACATTAATGTGTGAACATATTCTTGCAGATTGGGGATAAATTAATTACTTATTATTTTGTTATTATAAAAGTAATTTGTAATACACTGATACAGTAATGTGCAACTATAAAAGGCACATCAATATTTACCTGTATATTCATCTTATGGAAAAAATATATAATCTTTCAATTATTAAATAAAGAAAAAATATTTTATCCTGCTTTTCCTTCTGATGGAAACAATATTAAGTCATTAATGGCCAAACAAACAAAAGACAAAATTATATACGGTAGTTGGGTCTATTTTATCACCAGGAACTGAACGTTATCCATGACTTTTTTTATCTTTCAAAGAAAAGGGTTCCTTTCAGAAACCTGAAATGGATGACAGTAAATATAAACTAACCAACATAAATTATAACTAGTATAAAGACACCCCACCCCATTAACTTATTGAACAATAAATTTAAGCTTGGTACTAAATGAAAATCTTAATAAAAATATCAATAAATATTTGAAATATCCTGATCCTGATAGATTGATATGGTATGGATTGGGTTATTTATAGAGCTCAAATCCTGTCCTAAAATAGACCAAGTTATTTCTGAATAATCCTCTTAAATATATAAAGAATAATGCATTCCCAATATTTAATTTAACAGATTATACACCAAAAACAATAAACTACAAAGCTAGCAAAATCAAATAGCAAAAGAATAATACAAAATCAGAAAAGAGCAATAATAAAAAACCTGATAAATAATTGGAACTGAGGAATAATGAGAAGGACAGTTGAATATACAAAAGGCACAGATTTCATTGTTAAAAGCTGGAGGTAATAAGCATTTCTGTTTTTAGAATTGAAAAACTAGCTTTCAAAATAAGATCTGTATAGAAGTATGTCTTTCTATATAATTAAATGAAATTAGGTAGCCCAAGAGTAGAACTCAACAAAATAGACAAATATAAATCTATTCCACGTAACTATGCAATTGGAAAAATCTCCTTTGATTATTAATCCAAAATCTATTGGAGAAATTTATCAGATCATCATATGGGTTATCATGATTCTAGGAAGCACCAGGGGAAAAGCGTTTCCTCTTCTGTACTTCTGCTAAAAGTGAGTTGGGTTACTGAAAAGTTTTATTCTCATACTGCTCATGAACTCAAAAAGTAGCGCCACATTTATCTTCTCTGTGTTTTTTTTTCTAACTAACAAAATGAAATTCAATGGTGAAAAAAGCAAGGTTCTACATTTAGGCAAGAAAAACCAAATGCACAAGTACAGCATAGGTGGCACCATGCTCAATAGTATTAACTGTGAGAGGGACCTCGGAGTCCTAGTAGACAATCACTTAAATATGAGCCAGCAGTGTTCTGCAGCTGCCAAAAAGGCCAACACAGTGCTAGGCTGCATTAACAGAGGGATAGAATCAAGATCACGTGAAGTATTAATACCACTCTTCAATGCCTTGGTAAGGCCACACTTGGAATACTGCATCCAGTTTTGGTCACCACGATGTAAAAAGATGTTGAGACTCTAGAAAGAGTACAGAGAAGAGCAACAAAGATGATTAGGGGACTGGAGGCTAAAACATATAAGGAACGGTTGCGAGAATTGGGTATGGCTAGTTTAACGAAGAGAAGGACAAGGGGGGACATGATAGCAGTATTCCAATATCTCAGGGGCTGCCATAAAGAAGAGGGAATTAAGCTATTTTCCAAAGCACCTGAAGGCAGGACAAGAAGCAACGGGTGGAAACTCATCAAGGAGAGAAGCAACCTAGAACTAAGGAGAAACTTCCTGACAGTGAGAACAATCAATCAGTGGAACAGCTTGCCTCCAGAAGCAGTAAATGCTCCAACACTGGAAGTTTTTAAGAAGAGACTGGACAGCCATTTGTCCGAAACAGCGTAGGGTTTCCTGCCCGAGCAGGGGGTTGGACTGGATGACCTCCAAGGTCCCTTCCAACTTTACTACTATTACTAACTATTACCTGGATTTGGTTCTAACTGAAGTTGATATCATCCTGTATCTCAACACAAAATTGCTGAACCCCAAAATCTACTTTCCATCAGGTTCCACAGCAGGTTTAAAATATCTGATGTCTGTCTACTCTCTCTGTCTATAGAAAAAGTTTATTCAATTTATATGCCATCTGTTTCACTATCAAACGAAACTGGACAGCTTACAATATCATAAAAACAAAAAAATACAATAACTAAAAGTTTAAAAAAATTAAAATTAACAAGAAATTGGGTAAATTAGGAAGGAGTGGAAAAAGGGGAGGTATGATGTTCTTCTTAATCCAATAGCCAACCAGTACCAGCGTGGAATCCCCCATTGGGACCCCAAGCCAACTGGCGAAACTCATCCAGTAGCCCTTTCTGAGACCAAGCGAGAATGGATCTCACCTCCAATGGCATGATGCTAGTAAAGCTTCTTCTGGGCCCTGCCACCAACGTTTATTGACTGATGCATTTCCCAGCATGCCCTTTCTGCCATAGTGAATGAGGTGGGCCAATCCCTCTCCTAGGATGAGACATTTTCTCAGGTAGGCTAGAAATAATGAAACTGGCCTATTTGGTTAGACAACAAAAATGTTTTTCAAGGACCGGAGTGGACTTTTTGCTGCAGGAAATAAAATGAACCAATTTACAGATTTGAAGTTTAAGAAAGATTCAGAGTGAGGGAATGAAGGGATTTGCAAAGTATTTAAAAAAGGAGGAATATTGTAATTATCTGTTGAATAGGAAGTTGGAAATCAATTATATATTTCTTAACTTTAGCTTTCTTTTTTTCTTGTGCCTTTTTGTTTTCTTTTTTCTTTTTATTTGTCTTTTGTTTTATGAATATTCTTAAATGTGAATTTAAAAAAATAGTATTCTATGGAAAAGTTTTCTTTTACTAGTAGATAGATGGCCCTGTGAGGTACCCAAATTGCATTTTTACCCTATTATCTTTTATTGTGAATATTTCTATTTCAAAATGTGATGTAGAGTGTGAGTGATGTAGTATCAACTGGGGACAAACAACCAATGGAGATGATAGGTTTAATTCAGGGGCTCCTAATTTTTTTTTAATGTAATTATAAAGGTGGTGATGTAAATTATGATAACAAAAAAGAGCAGGAATAGAAAGCTATCTTAAAAGAAGACTCCTTAGTATATTCCATATTTAAAACCATCTTAATATTTCAGAAACTAAAGCAAACAACTCCTTCTCATATTTTTGGTTGGAAATAATTATTTTAGTTTCTCAGTTTTCCCCAAGTTTAAAATTGTTCTATTTCTTCATGAGTTTCACAATTGTACATGCATTTTTCACATTTTGAAGCAAGTGTTTTTCTAATATAGGTAATGTGGATTTGTGCAAATTTTAGCTCATAAATGCACTTTTTCTGGGCAATTGATTTTTATATCAACATTTTTCTATACACATTTAGCATTTGTAAATTATATCATAAAATTCAAAAAGAATTAATATTGACATAATTATTACGTTTCTCTTCCTAAACAGATACATTATGAAATGTTGAGCTGCACATGTTTGCATTAAATTGAAAAGCAAAAAGATTTCTGCCATTTCTTCCTGTTAAAAATTAGCTTATGCCATTGGTATAGTATCAATAATTATGCTAGTCAGATCAATCAATGAGTCAGAATAAAGCGGGAAGGGATCCTGAAAGTTTTCTAGTCCAACCCCCTGTTCAAGCAGGAGATTCTGTACCATTTCAGACAAGTGACTCTCTCGTCTCTTCTTGAAAGTCTCCAATGATGAAGACCCTACAGTTTCTGAAGGCAAGCTGTTCCATTGGTTAATTATCTTCATGTTATGAAGTTTCTCCTTAATTCCAGGTTGCTTGATTAGTATCCATCCATTGTTTCTTGTCTTGCCTTCTGGTGCTTTGGAAAATAAGTTAACACCTTTTCTTTGTGACAGCCCCTCAAATACTGAATACTGCTATCATGTCACCCCTAATCCTTTTTTTCTCTAGACTGGTCATATCCAATTCCTGCAACTATTCTTAATGTGTTTTTGTTTCCAGGCCTTTAATCATCTTAGTTGCTCTTCTTCACAGTTTTTCCCAAAGTCTCAGCATCTTTTTCATAATGTGGTGACCAAAATCTGGATGCGTATCCCAGGTGTGGTCTTATTAAGGCTTTATAAAATGGTACTAATGCTTCATGTGATTTTGATTCTATGCCTCTGTTTATACAACCAAGGATTATATTAACTTTTTTGGCTGATAACTCATATTTAAGTGATCGTTCACTAGGACTCTAAGATCCGTCTCACAGTTATTGTTTTTGATCCAGATTTCACCTACTCTGTACCTGTGCCTTTGGTTTTTCTTGCCTAAATGTAAAACCTTGGTTTTCATGTTGTTGAATAGGCCCATTGTTCAAGTTTGTCAAAATCTTTTTGGATCCTGAGCATGTCTTCTGGGGTGTGATGTGATCCTAAGACACATTAATCCTGTGCTAAAGATACCTAGAAAGAATTTTTGAACATCAACCTTTACAAAAAAAAAGTATTGATGGAAATTTGGGCAAAATAACATTGAACTTAAGACCTCAAATCAAACTCTATGAGAATGTTTCTTATCTTGATACTTTTCACATGCATTATTTTAATTCCCAGGTTGTATAACCATTGTAATCATTGTAGATTAAAAATATTGTAGATATTTTTAAATGGAATTCATACATCTTCAGTGAAATTGAGATTGATAAATGCCACTGTATTAATTGTCAATTGATGTATTCAGACTATAGTATTTTTTACATAGGCAATGAAAAATCAATATAATTTTATAATATCACTGAAGAACACATAACTAAGAAGCTTCCTCTTAATATAGAGCATGGTGAACTAGATTCTATTCTGAATGTATCACATTTTAGAAACATGTCCATAGAATGATGCCCACTGTTTCTTTGACTTTGAAACTGTAAATTCATTCTTAATAATAAAAAACAGCAAAAATAAGCATGTATATCTATGATTAAGCAAAATTCTGAGAAAAAACCTTCCCAATTTGTTTTTTTTAAAAAAAGATGCTGAAGCCTTAGAAACAGATAAGAAAAGACTGAAAGAATTAGATGATAGGCCTATCTCATCTAGCATTTGCTAGCACATGTTGGTCAATTGAAGGCATTTGGGAAGATCACAGGTCTGAACTGAAAGGCAACAGCCCTCTTTCATTGTTGTTCTGAACAATGTATAGGGAACCTTTTCCTTTCATAATTGGGACTTGAAATTCTGTTGCTAAACAAGGTTGTTGTTAAGTGAGTCACATTCAATTTTACAACATGTTTGTCAAGGTTCTTAAGTGAATCACTACATTTGTTAAATGAATCAGGCAGTCATTAAGCAAAACCAGCTTCCCCTGTTCACTTTGTAATCAGAAGCCACCTGGGAAAGTCGCAAATGGTGATCACATGACCTCAGGATGCTGCAACTATAATAAATACATGTCAGCTGCCAAGTGCCCGTGTCATCCATCCCTCTTAAGTTAGTTAGCACAGAAAAACTCCTGGTTCATTGTTTTCCAAGAGTACACCTTACTGAAAGTAGATGTGCTTGCAGAAGTAACAAAGTGGAATCTGCTGGTTTGGCACGCAAAGGATACAAGAATATTAACTCTCTTTTCTTCCCTGGCCAACTCCCTGTTGTCAGTCAATGTCCAATTAAAAGTTCACATGTTGTTCAGGGAATGAACCCTCTGTTGGTGCCTTCTCCATCTCTGCATTCTTTTGGCTGACCTTGTGCTGGATTGGTGCATTTCACTTTTCAAGCTGGCACAGCTTGGCTCCCAACCCTTGCCCTCCTTGTCCTCCTACGTTTTAATCTCTTCCCTCCCCCAATTGCTAATGTCAGGCTAGCAAGATGCGATGTGAAGCTAGTAGCATAGCAGCCATGACAGCCTGAATTTTGATCACTTGACCATAGGAATGCTGTGACTGTCGTAAGTACAAGAACTGATCATAAGTTACTTTTTTCATTGTTATTGTAAGCCTCATCTGCTGACTCTTTGACCTACTGCTTTTTAAAACCACATAAAGCAGTTGCCATTCCTGTGAGCTGTGTGAAAGAACCATCAGTTCTTAACCTCTCTACATTTAGTTTTACTAGCTGATCTTGGATTCTAATGTTGTGAAAATTAGAGTAAACCTACCAATGTTATTTATGACCAGCGATGATTTTATATTCTTTTACTAAGGCTTCCCCTTATTTCCTTCATTCTAAGCTAAAGAGCCCTGACAAAAGTAGTCCTGCTTTATAGAGGAGCTGCTTCATTGTGTTTCTTTCTCTGTTTGCAGTTTTTCCAGTTCCAAAATATTATTTTTAAACTACACAGAATAACATAACTGACTAGATAATTCACAAATCATATATTAAGTTCCATCAAAAATGAACTGCAACAGAACAGGCATTTGTTGGTGTTGGGGTACACAAGGTAGACCCATAAGTAGATGGAGAGACAATGTCACAAACACACTATATCGAGTAACAATCGAAGTTGCCAGAAGAGCAAGAACCAGAACTTTTTATCTCCCTCAATGCCTGAAATGGTAAAAGAGGAAGTAAAGAAGCTACTCTTTTCATCCAAATGTAGTTTAAAAGAAGAGGATCTGAGAAAACAAAAAATTTGTTCTTCAGTGCACACATGGTGGTAATCCAGATCAAACTATCATTGCGTTGAAAATAACATTTATGAGGAAAAAATGCCTGAGGATAACATTTTGCTTTAGAATAGAGTAGAGCTAAAAGGGACCTTGGAGGTCTTCTAGTCCAGCCCCCTGCTCAAGCAGGAGAACCTATACCATTTCAGACAAGTGACTGTCTAGTCTCTTCTTAAAAACCTCCAGTGATGAAGTGCCATGATTTCTGAGGGCAAGCTGTTCCACTAGTTAATTGTCCTCACTGTTAGGAAGTTTCTCCTTAATTCCAGGTTGCTCCTCTCTTTGATTAATTTCCAGCCATTGTTTCTTCTCCTGCCTTCTGGTGCTTTGCAGAATAATTTGACCCCCTCTTTTTTGTGGTAGCCTTTCAAATACTGGAATACTGCTATTATGTCACCCCTATTTCTTCTTTTCTTTAGACTAGCCAAACCCAAATCCTGCAGCCGTTCTTCATATATTTTAGTCTCCAGCCTTTGATCATCTTAGTTGCTATTCTCTGAACTTTTTCCAAAGTTTCAACATCTTTTTTATAGTATAGTGACCAAAATTGGTTGCAGTATTCCAGGTGTGGTCTTACTAGGGTTTTATAAAATGGTACTAATACTTCATGTAATCTCGATTCTATGCCTCTGTTTATATAGCCTAGGATTGTATTAGCTTTTTTTTTTTACTGCTGCTGCACATTGTGGCTCATATTCAAGTGATTATCTACTAAGACTCCAAGGTCCCTCTCACAGTTACTGTTTTTGAGCCAAGTCTCATCAAATCTGTACTTATACCTTTGATTTTTCCTGCTTAAATGTAGAATTTTGCTTTTTTCCACATTAAAATGTATTTTTTGTAAAGGCCCCCATTGTTCAAGTTTGTCAAGAACTTTTTGAATCCTGAGCTTGTCTTCTGGGGTGTTGGGTATTCCTGCCAGTTTAGAGTTATCTGCAAATTGGATGAATTCCCCATCTATTCCCTCATGTAAGTCATTTATGAAGATATTGAAGAATACTAGGCCTAAGACAGACCCCTGTGGTACCCCAATGCTTACTTCTCTCCATGTCAATGTAGTATCATTGAGAACTACTTATTGAATACGGTTTGTCAGGCAGCTACAAATCCATCTTGTGGTGATATTGTCTATCCCACCTTTTCTTAGCTTACTAAGCAGCAGGTTATGGTTTACTTTGTCAAATGCCTTACTTATGTTCACAGCATTTCACTGGTCTACTAATTTAGTTACTTTATCAAAGAAATAAGATTAGTTTGATATGATCTGTTTTTAACAACCCATGCTGCCTTCTAGTTATAACTTGGTTTGCTTCTAGTTGTTCGCAAATCTGTTTTTTGGTGATCTTTTCCAGGATCTTCCTAGGTATTGATGTTAGACTGATTGGTCTATAGTTTCCTGGGTCTGTCTTTTTTCCTTCCTTTCTTCAAGATGGGAACCACATCAGCCCTTTTCCAATCCTCAAGTATTTCCCCAGTGCTCTAGGATTTATAAAAGATGTGGTGCAATGGTTCTGAAATAACATCTGCCAACTACTTCAGAACTCTGGGATGTAATCTGTTGGGTCCTGGTGATTTATATTCATCAAGGTCAGATAGGTGTTCATTTTCTTGCTTATTTTAATTTTTGTTTCTACTTTGTCTTTTGCAGTATTTTTTTTGGTACGTTGGGCTATAATTTCTTTTTGTGTGAAGACTGATGCAAAGAATGAGTTAAACAACTCTGCTTTCTTCATACTGTCTGTTATTTCATTGCCACCTTCTCTCTTTAGTGGACCTACAGTTTCCTTGACTTTCTTCTGATCATTAATATGTTGAAAGAAACTTTTTTTTAAAAAAAATTATCCTTGATTTCTGTTGCAGTTCTTTGTTCATTCTGAGCATTTGCTTTCCTGACTTCATCTTTACATGTTCTGGCTATCTGCTGATAATCAGCCTTAGTTATGTGTCCCCTTTTTCATTTTTTTGTACTTTTCCTTTTTGTCTTTGTACAGGCATGCTGGTTTCCTCTTGAATTTCTTGTTTTTCTTTTTCATGGTATTGTGCTGGACTGGACATTTATGATCATATTTTCCAGTTTCACATGGTTCTTGTGTTGTTTTCCTCTTTAGGATTTTCATCCATGGAATCTTTCCTAGGGGAGAGGAGGCTAAAACATATAAGGAACGGTTGCTGGAATTGGGTATGTTTAGTTTAACAAAGAGAAGGAAGAGGGGGACATGATAGCAGTGTTCCAATATCTCAGGGGCTGCCATAAAGAAGACAGAGTCAAGCGATTTTCCAACGCACCTGAAGGCAAGACAAGAAGCAACGGGTGGAAACTAACCAAAGAGAGAAGCAACCCAGAACTAAGGAGAAACTTCCTGACAGTTAGAACAATTAACCAGTGGAACCACCTGCCTCCAGAAGTGGTGAATGTGCCAACACTGGAAGTTTTTAAGAAGAGACTGGACAGCCATTTGTCTGAAATGGTATAGGGTTTCCTGCCTGAGCAGGGGGTTGGACTAGATGACCTCCAAGGTACCTTCCAACTTTATCATTATTATTATGTTTTCTCTGAGTTTGTTAAAATCAGCTCTTTTGAAGTTTAGACACTGGTTGGATTATTTTCTATTGCTTGTGTTTGCATTATATTGAATTCCAGTACGACGTGGTCACTTTCACTCAAGGTTCTGGCAACTTCAACTCCCTTTAACACGTCTTCTCTATTAGTAAGAATTAGATCCAGTATAGCTTTACTTCCAGTTCCTTCCTCCATGTTTTGGATGACAAAATTATTGGCTAGGTTGGTTAGGAATCTGTTTGATTTTCCACTTGCTGCAGTTTGCAACTTGTAGTTTCTTCCTTATTTATTTGGTAGGAGATGGTAAAGATTAAAAGAGGTTTCTGATAGCAGATTGGTGCTCATGAATGCTGCATTGAAAATCCTAATATTTTGTTTGCTCAACAAACAAACGTGATAGAACAAAGTCTAATCTAATCTAAACATTCATGGTCAAAAGTGTATTTGTATCTTTCTTCCTACACCTACCTAAATTTTAATGTATATTTATCTCTTGCATTATGGTTTTGTACTGTGAAATATATTTTAAAAGTGGAATAGCAAATAGCTTTAAATCAATAGTGTCTAATTCTATATTGAAATATAACATGATTTTTTAAAGTTTTACACCTGCTTTATGTCTTAAAAAATATATTAGGAAAGGGAGAGATTTATATTGCTTTCGAGATACTTGAAATTACCATTAAGAAAAGTGGTTTATAACAACAGTGACAAAAGTATCAATCTCTCATACATACACCCATTGCAATACTCTATTTTCCCAGAAATCAAACAAGTAGAATGGGGAAATAATAATCATTTTAAGACCTCTTTATTGTGGAGTTTTCCTTTATAGCTTTAACAACAAAATGTACTAACAACATTTTACTTCATTTACCCCTTATGGTGATGTTGATTCTGCAGACATTTAATTCTGCGTTTAAACACAGAAGTAGCCCCATATAGAGTTCAATAGATTATTCACTTCTATAAACTAACCATATGTTTAAGTGACGTGCTGGGTTCAGGCCTGTTGCTGAACCTAAACAGAAAAGCCCTTTATAATGCACAGAAAGAGACTCTCATCTTAAATCCAGATTGGACAAAAATACATGTTAAGGAGCAGGCAGGTACAGTAATTGTGGACTGTTTCATTCTTCTCAGCTTTCATATTCCAGCCAGTGCAAATTGTAATGCAAAGAAAGCTTCCTGGCCTCTGCAAGGATTTTTCAACTGGTGACTTTGCATCATAATAATAGCCTGAATTTTCATTCCACTAACAACCCATTAGCTTATTGTGCAAGGTTGGTAGGTGGGGGAGGCAAATGAATGGTGCCTTTACAATTTTGAGAGCATAGCTTGGGTGCTCTCACAAAATGGCTGCAATCTATGGTCTATGTATTCAGAAAAAAAATCTTTCATGGTTTATATTTCCAAACACTACTCCTCTCTGACACCTGTATATTTTTGGTCAACATAATATCTGAAAAGAGGTCTTCGTGTGCATACATGTATATTTTCTAGCCTTTTCAGATGATTGTGTGGATGTACTATATCCTTATCCTATCACTTAATGCAAGCAGGTTGTTGGATTAAAAAATAAATGCATGATGAACCTCTTCTTTTCCAATATGTAATATATATTAAAATGTGGCAGGCTTTAGTTTCATCATCTTGGCTGTTACCTTGCATTTTACCTCTCCTCAGATGCTCCATGTGTATTAGTGTAAGGTTTCTGCAATTGTAGTTATTGACTGCAATTCTGGTTTTTATTATACATGTTAGATATCTATGTTTCCTTTGAACAACTCTTAAAATTGTGCTGAACAGGGGAAAAAGTTTCAGCTGTTGTTAATGGTCTGTTGAAGAACAGCCTTCTGCAATCTTCTAAGGATTGCACCTTAGTTCAGCCTCAGTTTCTCTGCACTATATTTTTGTGAATGGACTGAACACCTCCTCTGAACATCCATATATACCACACTGACCATAGTCAAGATCATGATCTTATACTGGAGATCTCACATCTTATAGAACGGGAATTTTTAATCTTGGCAACTGTAAGACAAATGGACTTCAAATACCAGATGTATATAATAGAAATTTGATAATTTGATTCCCAAACTTTCTCAAAGGGTCAGTGGTGGAAAAATGGAATTATGTTTGCCCTCAGAGGTTCAAAGCTCAAAAAATTTTTTTTTTTCTTTTTTACCTCAGTATGACCTCAGACTCAGATAAGAACAGATGAAAATTAAGGGAATTGTGTACATTACATGACCTTTCATGTGCATTTCATTGCAATCTGTTTCACAGTTAACCTTCACAGTTACAAAATATTGAAATAAGAAATGCTATATTTCTAAAGATCACGAGACATTTATATTCATATATTTGACTATACATTTCATAGGATTGTCTGATGCAGTGAGCATCTTTGCACAAAGGTCTTCCTATTTAAGCAGCTCATTGTTCTGATACCTGAACAGGCCAGAGGGAAGAGGAGGAAGACATAAATTTTATTTTACTACAGCGTCAACAACACTCTGGAGAGAAATGTCTTACAATATTAGTGTCTTCAAAAGCATGGCCATTAAAGCAAGCACACAGGGATTATCTCCTCTGCATAGCCTCCCCTACTACCCCTGAAGAAACACTGCTTGGGAGCTGGAAGCTTGAGCTGATATTTCTATTTAATGTGGCTTCTGGCAAACTATATGTAATGTATTGAGGTGAATTACTTGGAAATGTTGAAAAAACGGTCATAAGACTCTGTTAGTTGAGAGCCAGACTTTCTGTCTACATGCTAATTAACTTGTCTTAAAGTGGGAATTAATACTTGAATCCTATTGGCCACCGCCTAGTTGCTGAGTGTATAAAAAGGGGTGGAGCAGCAGTTATCCAGGCTTCTGTTTAAACCTTAAATAAAGAGTTGTTTGTTCACCTGCTGCCTCATGGATGCCTCACTGAGCACCAAACATAACAGAGGTAACGAAGGTGGGATGTGCTGCCAAACTCAAAGAGCTGAGTCACTAAGGGGGTAAGCCAATCGATGATGCCTTGGTTGGGGTCACATCCCCCCCATTCCTGCCAGTATGAAAATGCTGGAGGAAGAGCACTCCCAAGGAACTGTTCCGGGGAGATTAAAAGAAGCCTTGGCAGCACAAGGCATTGCAAGGCCGAAAACAAGGAAAACAACTCACCAAAGCCAAACTCAGGAAACTCTCAGAATTTGACATCACATATCCAGAGAGGTGGATCTCATACGTCGCGAGAGTCAAGAACTACTTAAGGGTCAACCAAGTTTGTGAGGATGGCTTGAAGGCCACAACTCTGCTATGCATTTGTGGCCAGGCGATGTTCGAAATCACTGAAAACTTAGTAGCTCCAGCTCTGCTTGAATCTGTTGCTTATTCTGAACTTAAGAAAATGCTCAAAGAACACTTTGAGCCAAAGCTATCAGTCATTGCCTTGAGGCATGCCTTCAAATGAAGAGACCAACCACCGGGCGAATCAGCTGCCGAATTCATAGTTGCCCTTCATCAACGGCCCAATCCTGCGAGTTCTAAGATCTTGAAGAGAGGCTGCGAGACTGTTTAGAGTGCGGGTTAAGAAGTTGGGATCTCCAACAGAAATTATTCGCTAAAGAGACTATTTCATTTCAAGATGCCCCAAGACAGATCACAGCAGAAGAAGCTGCTGGGGAGGGAGAAGTCAAGGCGTTATGGCTCTCTAGGAGCATTCCCTGCAAGAGGCCATCCATCAGGAGGATGCTGAGAGGGTCAAAGACTCCGAATTGGATCAAGAGATTGATCGGTTACAGCAGCCACCAGAAAGAAGGCCACAACACCCAGTTGACAAGGCAGTTCCCTTCTCTAAATATGCGGGGTGTGGAGGCCGACACAAATGTGCAGACTACAGGTTCTGCACAGCCACGTGCCGGGTGTGTGGCAAGCAAGGCCACATCGCTGCAGTCTATCAGGATCGTTGGAGAGAGAGTCCACCAGAAGAGTTTCCACAGAAAGGTACCGAGGCTCAAGGCAACACAGGGTGGGCTATTGCACCACTAGGAGGAGCGTACTTAGAACAGGTGCCCATTGCTCTCTTAAGAAAAAACTGCGGCTCAAAGTCAAACTGCAGGGGGTTCCATGCAACATGGAACTAGATACGGGGTCCGCATTATCCCTAATTTCCCAGGGGACTTTCAAACACATTTGCAGTCATAGTGGCAAAAGAGTGAAGCTCAAACCATCGAACCTCATCTTAATGGATTTCCAAAACTCCCGAATAACAGTCGAGGGGGAAGCTACACTCAGGGTGCACTTCAAGGGATTTGAGGGCCCCCTGAAAGTCATAATAGTTGAGGGCAACCACACAAGCCTTATTGAGGTTGATTGGTTTGATGCATTGAGAATCAATGTAACTGGAATAAACAGCACATAAGCAGTGGACTTAGTGGCAGTTTGCCGGGAGTTTGCTGACGGTTTTAGCCCTCACTTGGGGAAATATAAGGGTCCTCCCATAGCAATTCAGCTTGGTCCTGCCATAACTCCAATAAGGGTCAAGCTGCATAGAATGCCCTTCACCCTCAAGCAGAAGATTGATACAGAGCTGGACAAGCTGGTGCAGCAAGGCATCCTGCAGGCAGTTGATAGCAGTCAATGGGAAACCCCCATATTTATGCCACTTAAGGCCAATGGAGAGGTGCGAATATGTGCAGATTACAAGTGCACTATCAATAGAGTGTTCCAGCAACATGCATATCTGGTGCCTGTAGTCAGCCACATTTTGGTGTCACTACAGGAATGTCGCATCTTTGCCAAGTTAGATTTGGCTCAAGCCTATCAGCAACTGCTGGTGCATGATGCCATGGTGGAAACTCAAATCATAGTTACTCACAGGGGAGCTTTCAAGGTTAAGCGCCTACAATTCGGGGTCAGCGTTGCCCAGGTCTTTTCCAGGGAGTGATGGAGCGCACGCTCAAGGGTATTCCAGGTGTTTGCTCATATTTCAATGATGTTCTCATAGCTGGGGAATCAGTCAAAAAATGGCAGAACAGTTCAAGGCCACCTTCAGCGCTTCTGGGAAGCGAGGCTGAAGCTGAAACAGGAGAAATGTAAGATTGGGGTAGTTTCAACTGAGTTCCTCAGTTTCCGTATAGATGCCCAAGCTCAAAGCAATTCAGCAGGCCCCCAGTCCAAAATCAAAGGGGGAGCTCCAAGCGTTTCTAGGGCTGCTCAAATTTTATCATGCCTTCCTACCACACAAGGCCACAGTGGCACAGCTGTTATACCAGCTCTTGGACAAATATGCACAGTGGAAGTGGACCAGCATCCACGATAGGAGCTTCTCAGCAGTCAAATCATTGCTGTCTTCAAACTCCATTTTGATGCATTTTAACGAAAAGCTGCCTGTCTGCATCACTTGTGATGTGTCACCATATGGGGTTGGGGCTGTGCTGAGTCATTTAATGGCTGATGGAAAGCAAATTCCAATAACCTATTACTCGAGGACCTTATCCTCTGCAGAGAATAATTACGCTTAAAGAAGTCTTGGCCATAGTGGCAGGGATCAAAAAGCTTCATGACTATCTATATGGTAGGCCCTTCACGGTCTTCACAGACCACAAGCTACTCCTGGGGTTGTTCACAATGAACAAGCAAACACCTCAGATCATATCTACTAGGATGTTGAGATGGTCAATATTCCTGTCAGCATATAATTTCAGTTTGATTCATAAACCAGGTAGGGAAATGGGTCACGCAGACAGCCTTAGCAGACTGCTATTGCCGCATTTAGAGCCTGACCCTGCTCCAGCCACATGCATCCTGGCTATCCAGGATCTGCCTAGTCTCCCCTTAACACAGGGGACATGGCTACGGAGACAGCTTCAGACACAACGCTAAGCCGCATGTTGAACTGGGTGCTCACAGGGTGGCCAGAAACTAGTCTGGGGCCTAACTTCCAGAGTTTCAGTAGGAGGAAGGATGGGTGCCTCTTGTGGGGTAGTTGGGTTATAGTCCCAAACTCACTGAGGACTAGAGTCCTGGAGTCTCTGCATGAAGGACATCCGGGACTAATCCGGATGAAGGCACTCACGCAAAGCCTGGGCTGGACAAAGATATTGAGGCTCAGGTACATAGCTGCCACATTTGTCAGCAATATAAGCCAGAGATGCCCCAGTCACAGTCCACCGACGGGAAACCACACACACACCCTGGTCCAGGATCCACATTGATTAGTCAGGGCCATTCCAGGGACAACTCTTCCTCATTGTGGTGGATAGTCACTCCAAGTGGTTAAAGGTCACATCTGTCCCCACTATGACTACTGCCAGGACCATCCAGGAGCTGCGCAGAATCTTTGCCACACACGGGTTACCTGACATTATTGTCTCAGATGATGGGGCTCAATTTACTGTTTCAGAATTTCAGTCCTTTTTAAGGGCTAATATGATCAGACATGCTACATCAGCCCCTTTTCACCTGGCTTCAAACGGCCAAGTGGAGTGAATGTTCCAAACAACTAAGGAATCCTTAAAGCGGATAGTAACTGGTAACTGGCAACACAGACTGGCAGATTTTCTACACTGCCAATGCACAATTCCATGCACTTCCATGGGCAGAAGCCCAGCAGAATTAAGATGGGGCCAGCGCTTGATCACAAAGCTGTATCGCCTGCATCCAGGTAGAGTTGCCTCACAAGCAACACAGCCAAAGGCACCATGGCACTTGTACGTTAGTGACCCAGTCTGGGCAAGGAACTATAGTCAAGGGGCACTGTGGGTGGTAACTGTTGTTTGTAAGGTGACTGGGCTACTTCATACGAAGTGGTCCTGGAAGACGGTCGCATGGCATGCAGGCAAATTGACCAACTGTGGTGGAGGTTAGCAAACCAGCCAACACCTCATGACTCTAGTGACAGTCAAACTTAAGAGCAGCATGATTGCAGTAGTGCATTAGATTCTGCCAGCAATGGCGGAACTCTCCGACTAAGGGATGAGACTCAAGCATCTGGTGAGTTAATCCCAACCACTGATACTGTAACCAATGGGCAATGCCAGCAGATGGCTCCATTTTCTGGACTGGTGGACTCTGTTCCACCTGTGGACACTGACTCGGGTCTACCAGGACAGACCAGTCACAGAGACTCGATTCTACCCATGATGGACGGTCCCATAGCTCTGGTCGTCCAAGCCTGGCAGGCGAACTGACAGACTGGGGGCCTCCAGCATTTCCGAGGCATTCGGAACAGGCAAAAAGGCCACCAATGTATTTAAGGGAATATGTTCAATAATTGTCCTTATGAACTATCTAGGGGGAAGGGATTTAATTTATTGAGGTGAATTACTTGGAAATGTTGAAAAAAACGGTCATAAGACTGTCAGTTGAGAGCCAGACTTTCTGTCTACATGCTAATTAACTTGTGTTAAAGCGGGAATTAATACTTGAATCCTATTGGCCGCTGCCTGGTTGCTGAGTGTATAAAAAGGGGTAGAGCGGCAGTTTTCCAGGCTTCTGTTTAAACCTTAAATAAAGAACTGTTTGTTCACCTGCTGCCTCATCGATGCCTCACAGAACATCAAACATAACACTCTATATAAAACTCCCAGACAAAAAAGTTCTTCTATTAGCCTTGAATGCTTTTTGGGGTAATCAGAGCAGACATAGATGTCATGTGCCCTCTTAACTCTCCACAAATGCAGTGCAAGATCAAAAGTAAGCAAGGTATGACACCGGAAGAGCTGACAAGCACAATTGTTGTCTGCTTAATGGACAGCACTTTTTAATTATTAGCTTTCCTGCAGATATTGTTGACAGATTATAAAGTAAAGTGATCATGCCCATTGTTCTCAATTATTGAAATATTACCTGTGTCCCAGAGGTATCCATTAGGGAAGGTAGGGATCAAAGAATTCAAGATGTTAACCGTGACTGTGCAATTAAAACACCACTCTTTTTAAACGTGTTGCATAGTTGTAGTTTCCATCTGGACTTTTTCGACCCCCTATGGATGCTTCTGTAGTATCTGATTAAAGGCATAAAAAACTGTTTTGACCTTTGCTTCAGAAATTAAAAAAGAACATATTTTCTCTCAAAAGTTTCAGAGAAAGATTTATGACAGAGATACATATTTTTTTTCTCAGCCAAGGTTGCCCTTAATCTTTCAGAAATATGTTGATGCTTGCACACCAAGAATTAGGGGATAGAGCCAGAATAAAAAACTAAATTTGATTTGTAATAGTAATAGTAGTAAAGTTGGAAGGGACCTTGGAGGTCATCTAGTCCAACCCCCTGCTCGGGCAGGAAACCCTACACCATTTCGGACAAATGGCTGTCCAGTCTCTTCTTAAAAACTTCCAGTGTTGGAGCATTTACTGCTTCTGGAGGCAAGCTGTTCCACTGATTAATTGTTCTCACTGTCAGGAAGTTTCTCCTTAGTTCGAGGTTGCTTCTCTCCTTGATTAGTTTCCACCCGTTGCTTCTTGTCCTGCCTTCAGGTGCTTTGGAAAATAGCTTGATTCCCTCTTCTTTATGGCAGCCCCTGAGATATTGGAATACTGCTATCCTGTCCCCCCTTGTCCGTCTCTTCGTTAAACTAGACATACCCAATTCTAGCAACCGTTCCTTATATGTTTTAGCCTCCAGTCCCCTAATCATCTTTGTTGCTCTTCTCTGTACTCGTTCTAGAGTCTCAATATCTTTTTTACATCGTGGTGACCAAAACTGGATGCAGTATTCCAAGTGTGGCCTTACCAAGGCATTGTAAAGTGGTATTAACACTTCACGTGATCTTGATTCTATCCCTCTGTTAATGCAGCCCAGCACTGTGTTGGCCTTTTTGGCAGCTGCAGCACACTGCTGGCTCCTATTTAAGTGATTGTCCACTAGGACTCCGAGGTCCCTCTCACAGTTACTACTATTGAGCATGGTGCCACCTATGCTGTACTTGTGCATTTGGTTTTTCTTGCCTAAATGTAGAACCTTGCTTTTTTCACCCTTGAATTTCATTTTGTTAGTTAGTGCACAGTGTTCAAGTCTGTCCAGATCCTTCTGTATCTGAAGCCTGTCTTCTGGAGTGTTGGCTATTCCTGCCAGCTTGGTGTCATCTGCAAATTTGATGATTTCCCCATCTATCCCTTCATCCAAATCGTTGATGAAGATGTTGAAGAGTACTGGGCCCAGAACAGAGCCCTGGGGCACCCCACTACACACTTCCCTCCATATAGATGCAGTTCCATTGAGGACCACTCGCTGAGTACGGCCGATCAGCCAGCTACGGATCCATCTGGTGGTGGTTCTGTCTACCCCACATTTTTCTGTCTTGTCAAGTAGTAGGTTGTGATCTACTTTATCAAATGCCTTACTGAAGTCCAAGTAAATTATGTCCACAGCATTCCTCTGATCCACTAATTTTGTCACTTGGTCAAAGAATGCAATAAGATTTGTCTGGCATGATCTATTTTTGACAAACCCATGTTGGCTTTTAGTAATGACTTGGTTTGCCTCTAGGTGTTCGTTGATTCGTTGTTTGATTATCTTTTCCAGGATCTTCCCAGGTATTGAGGTCAGGCTGATAGGTCTGTAATTTCCTGGATCCATTTTTTTTCCTTTTTTGAGGATGGGAACTACCTCAGCTCTTTTCCAGTCCTCTGGTAGTTCCCCTGTGTTCCAGGATCTTTGAAAAATATAGTTCAGTGGCTCCGATATCACATCTGCCAGTTCCTTGAGAACTCTGTGGTGTAATCCGTCTGGTCCTGGCGATTTGAACTCATCTAGGCTGGACAGGTGCTCACTAACGATTTTCTTGCCTATCTTAACTTGTGTTTCTGTTTTGTTTTTTGTGGCACTATTTTTGATAGGTTGGTCTGTTTTTTCCCTTTGTGTAAAGACAGATGCAAAAAAATGAGTTAAATAGTTCTGCTTTCTCCCTGTTGCTTGTCACCTTCTTGCCACTTCCACCCACTAATGGACCAATCGTTTCCTTCACTTTTTTCTTGTTTTTTACATGTTGAAAGAAGCTTTTTTTTGTTATTTTTGACTTTGGTCGCAAGCCTTAGTTCATTTTGAGCCTTCGCTTTCTTCACTTCATCTTTGCAGGCTCGAGCTATTTGCTGATATTCTGACTTAGTTATGTTCCCCTCTTTCCACTTTCTATACTTGTCCTTTTTATCTTTCAATTTGTCAGAGAGTTCTTTATGCAGCCATGCTGGTTTCTTTTGAGAGCTGTTGTTTTTCCTCTTTGTTGGTATTGTGCTAGACTGTGCTTTTATTATCTCATTTTTCAAAATTTCCCAAGCTTCTTGAGTTGTTTTCCCCTTGAGGATTCTCATCCATGGAATCCTTCCCAAGCCCTCTCTAAGTTTATTGAAATTAGCTCTCTTGAAGTCCAAGACTCTAGTTTGACTGTGTTCTATTGGTTGATTTGGTTTCATTTACATACACATACACATTTAACTAAAATTCAGCATATTAATACATTGACACACCAGTTGTGAATTTAATTATTCCTCTATATTGCCATATGCCAATGACAAATTATGGGCAACTTTTGGTGTTGTCTAACACCAGCCCTTAAAAGATTACTCCAAATAGGTCCTTTCTCATTCCAAATATTATCCTGTTGATGTAATGATAAGGAATACAGAGGTGAAGGATATTCTTTATTCATAGTTTTTAATGCAAACAGAATCTCCTGTAGCTCTGTGTAAAGCTATTTCTGTAAGGACACTATATTGCATGGCTTAAGATGTTTAAGTATCAGTATTCCCAATCCAAGAATCTGACTCAGTAGCAAGCATGAACTATAAAAATATTGCTGCACTTCAAACACCTGCTAGTGTGAGCACAGATCCTTGCAATCAAGAAAATATTTTTTCCTCCAATGATGTGTTATTAGGTTGCTTTCTATGCTAGATTTTGAGAACTGGGGAAAAAAAATCCCTTCAAATAGGTTTTCTATGGATATCTAGAGGAACTGATTTGCTGTTTCAAAAGTGAGATATATGCTTTAGCGTGGCTAGCAGCTGCAGAGAGGTCTGATGAATAAATGTATACTTTTTTTAACCTAAACGGTTCTTAGTAACTCTTATTCACTCTTGAATATTATGTTTGTGTTCACCCTCAGTGCACTAATGCTTTATAGGCACAGAAAGTCAGTACAAATTGATGCTAGTGTTAATCTATTTTCAGAATCATATTCTGTATGTTCTTACACTCACATTTATGCAAATAACATGGAGGTAAGCCAAACCACCAAAATAGTAAGAATTTGAGTAAATGAGAATGCTGTTTAATAGACAATGTCGCTAAAGCATTATCTTGGTATAATGCAGAAAATTAAAAATAAAGGGATGCTGAAATTTAAATATGTTGTTCTTAATTTGAAATAAGGATACATAATCACAGTTTAGAGAATTTGTAAAGGGTAGGCATCATACGCTTACCTACACTTAATCCATAGAATTCTTTCCTTTGCTTGGAATAGGAATGGAGGAAGTGAAAATTATCCACCATAGTAAGCAATGTTTAGTATTTTCCATTTCATTCAAGCATGGGAATCTGTAATTTGTTTAAAAATGAATTTGTTCATAAAGTAGTATGACAAGACATAGATTATCTTTATATGTATAAATATTCCTTGCTTAAGTGATCACTTTGGAAAGTGCTATTTACAATTACAATGGTTATGAAAACATAACTTCATGATTAATCCTTGTGTTTATAATTTTTAAAAGATCTATAAAGCAAAGGAAATGTGAAGTAAGATCATAAACACAGTCATAGTTTCACTTAGCAACCACTTTGCTTTTTAGGTGAGTTATTGTTCAAATTGTGATCATTAAACAAGGACTACCTGTGCACAAAATCTATTAAAACATATTTAGAATCCCCCCCCCAAAGAAAAAAAAAATAAAACCAAAACCAAATGACAAAATAGCTGAGAATGGCAATAAACTCTCCTCTTTAACAGATTGCAAGTTCCAACAGCCTTTCTAAAAAGTTTCCTCAATCCTAAAAATGATAATTAAAGAAACATGTTGATGTCCAGCAGATGGAAGTTCAGTTTATGGATGAAGTTCAGTATACTGACATGTAAGAGAGGAGTGAGCTTGGGTACAAGTATATTTATTTGTTAGTTGATTAATATAATCACTTTTACTCAAGATCTCTGTGCAATGTATATAGCACTCCTTCTGTACTTTTATTGTACCCCACAACAATATCCTTCAATTAGACTAAAAGTACAAAGTAAGTTTCCATGGTTTCCAGTAGACTTCAACTAGATGTCTATGGAGATTCTCAGGTCATGGTTGTCCCAAAGATGCTTTTTCAAAAGATGACTGATCTTCCTTTGTTTTTCCTCGAAGACGTTTCACTTCTAATCCAAGAAACTTATTCAGTTCTGAAGTGGCTTCTTGGATAAGAAGTGAAACGTCTTCAAGATTTTTCCTCTTCAAGGAAAAACAAAGAAAGTCCAGTTGCCTTTTGAAAAAGCACTTTGGGATGCTTCAACTGCATCTTCTCAATGTTGCTCTGGGAGTTTAAGAGTTACACCACACTGGTTCCATAGGCAATGAAGGTGAAAGGAAGGCTGTGTAATAGCCATTAATGGAGTCTAGATGGCGCAACCAAAAGAATATGCGCTAGAATATGGGAAATTATATTTTAGAGCATATTATTGCCACATCATAATTTTAACACATATAAAAACACTCCATATATGGAATATTAAACTTTTATTGGTAAAACTTGTTGAGAAAATAAAATATTGATTCTGCTTGTGAGACATTTACAATATTCAATTAAATAAGCACAATGCTTTTCCTAATAGTAAAATCAAAGTGCCACTACTGTATGAAAATACAATGTACCATTATATTTTTATTAGGATACTGGGAATATCTTTTATAGCACACCAAAGTACAGTTTATATGCATGCATGAAGTTGGTTGTGATAGTTGTGACCCATAAAGAGTGTGCATGTGTGCATATGTATTTGCAAGTGTGTTTAATATATCTATGCATGAGGGGAAATGTCTTTCTTTGCGTATATATTCCTTGACATTTTAAGAAAAATATTGTCTGCTGGCAATATTGCATTAATTTAAGAACTTTTTAAAAATATTTCTTCCACATTTTTATTTGATAAAATTTCATCTTAATTGAAATGCTGTATGCAGTCCCAGATACTAAGGCTATGAATGAATGAAATAAAGAATTAGAATAGAAGAACTGGAAGAGACCATGGAGGTCTTCTAGTCCAGCCCCCTGCTCAAGCAGGAGAACTATACCATTTCATACAAGTGACTGTCTAATCTCTTCTTAAAAACCTCCAGTGATGGAGCGCGGACAATTTCTGAAGGCAAGCTGTTCCACTGGTTAATTGTCCTCACTGTTAGGAAATTTGTCCTTAATTCCAGGTTGCTTCTCTCCTTGATCAGTTTCCAACCATTGTTTCTTGTCCTGCCTTCTGGTGCTTTGCAGAATAATTTGACTCCCTTTTCTTTGTGACAGCTCCTCAAATCCTGGAACACTGCTATCAAGTCACCCCTATTTCTTCTTTTCTTTAGACTAGCCAAACCCAAGTCCTGCAGCCGTTCTTCATATGTTTTAGTCTCCAGGCCTTGGATCATCTTAGTTGCTCCTCTCTGAACTTTTTCCAAAGTCTCAACATCTTTTTTGTAGAATGGTGACCAAAATTAGTTGCAGTATTCCAGGTGTGGTCTTACTAGGGTTTTATAAAGCAGTACTAATACTTTGTGTGATCTCGATTCTATGCCTCTGTTTATACAACCTAGGATTGTATTAGGTTTTTTGGCTGCTGCTGCACACTGCTGGCTCATATTCAGGTGATCATCCACTAAGACTCCAAGGTCCCTCTCACAGTTACTGTTTTTGAGTCAGTATGTACTTATACCTTTGATTTTTCCTGCTTAAATGTAAAACGTTGCTTTTCTCCACATTAAAATTCATTTTGTTGAATAGGGCCCATTGTTCAAATTTGTCAAGATCTTTTAGATTCTGAGCTTGTCTTCTGGGGTATTGGTTATTCCTGCTAATTTAGCACCATCTGCAAATTTGAACATACAGCGAAACTTGATTATGTTTACAGTAGAGGTAGTGAAATATATTAAGAGTAAAGTTAGTAATGGAAACAGAACCAAAATTAGGTAGATAAAAAATTGTGGGTACAAATGCAGTTTAAAAAAAAGAGCAAAGTTTACTGAGGCAATAATTGGCTTATCTGTATGACTAAGCTCATAAATACTGAAGACATAAGTCTGCAGTTGGATGGGATCGCTCAGCAAGAAGGAAGATTATGGGTTGATATGACCCTCCTATTCAAGAGGCTCTGAGCATAGGGTGCTAACTTCTAAACATTACCATGATTAGTGTAGCCAAAAGGTACTCTGATGAAGCTTAGTAAGATATAAATTATGTAGGCCTGATACAAGCTATCTCAGCATTATTCAATCTGGCTCTCTCCATATGTGTTGAGACTACCACTTCATGATCAACAATGATGCTGGTTTGAGGAGTTGTAGCTGAAACAACAGTATCAGATTGAGAAAAGTTGGTCTGTTTTGTTGTTTCCCAAAAGCGAGGCTGGGCTGTTGATCCTCCAAAGAATGAGATCACGTCACTAAATCTATCTACTATTCTCCTAAGTGGAATTGAAATATAATTGTAAAAACATTTTTATTTTATGATTTGTATATACAGTTGCCATGTATTTATTTACTGAATTTATATAGTTGCCCATTTCATGCATGTGACTCTGAGCAGCAGTGTGCACAATTAAATTCTATAATGGAAGCTAAACAATCAACATAGAAGAGACACAATTCAAACACATTTATTAAAAACCCAATAAAAGCAATTAAAAGTATATCAAAAAGACAGGTAAATGCATTTCTAACTTAGATACCACACAGACTTTTAATGGGCTCCACACTTCCATGGGATCTGGCTTTCTAACAATTGGTTTCAGACATGTAAGAAAATGTGCCATGTAATTTTTTTACTTTATTATAATATTTTGTAAAACAGGAATGGAGGAATATTGGTTTGCAAGAATTTTTGTTTCTTTATTATTGTTGTTTCATTCAGTTGCCTTTTCCTCCTTGTGATCCAAAAGACATCTTCCACCATGTCTTATAATTCTTATAAATCTTGTCATGTTGATATTAGTGATAGTATCTGGTCCTCTATTATCCCCTTCTTCACCTTACTGCTCTTGACTTTTTCCAAGTAACAGGGTATTTTTCCAATTATCCATATATTTTTCTTCGCAAAAAAAAAGATTTTGAAAAAAGACAACAATTACAACAAAAATATATTCAGTAAAATATATTCAGTCCAACCATTTAGGTCATAGACATATTTCAACCTAAAAAAAAGCAACAGATTAATAAGTGATTGACTGACAGACAGACAGACAGACTGACTGACTGACTGCCTGCCTGCCTGACTGACTGACTAGTTGGTTGGCTGGCTGGCTGGCTGGCTGGCTAACTGACTAACCAACCAACCAACCAACCAACCAACCAACCAAGGGATCCATAACAGAATTTACTGATTTACTATCACAATCTACTAGCATTGAGCGCAGCTTTGATGGCCAAGTTATGACTATTCTTGATTGCATGGACTGTAAAGAGGAGACTAGTAACATGAAGCTTCACTTATATTTCATGACACAAGACTTTAATGCACAGTAGGTGCTTCCTAGAAAAGGAAGATATGAACTCTTGTATTCTGGAATATAGACTATTTATAATATATATTTTCTTTTGTGGGTCTTCGTATTACAGTTGCGTGCTACCAAAACCACATCTATTTGACTAGATCAGTGTTTCTCAACCTTGACAATTTTAAGGTATGTGGACTTCAATTCTGGGAGTTGAAGTCCACATGCCTTAAAATTGTCAAGGTTGAGAAACACTGGACTAGATGAATAGTAGATTGGATAGTGGGTTAAATGCATTGTAGGATCATCCCTCCATTGTGGAAAAAATGTGCATTAGGCCCTAAGAAAGTTCTTTTCTATAAAAAATGCCTAGAGTTTTGTTTCAGTTTCAAATCAATTTAGGAACCAAGAACATTGAATGTAACCAATCTTGCATCCAGCTAAAAGTATCTTTTTCTTAACTCCTTTCCTTTCACCTACCTTTTAAAAAGGTATTATAAGAATTTAAAAATTAAGAAGGAAGAATATAAGGTCCAGGCCTTTGCTGATGATTTGGTATTTATTCTGGAAGATCCATTAGAAACTGGCTTTAAATTGATTCAAAAAAATAGAAGAATTTGGTTAGGTAGCCGGACTTAAGATTAATAAGAATAAATCCAAATTAATAACCAAAAATCTTACAAAGGCACAGGAAAGTGAACTGGAAGATAAAACAAAGATAAGTATAACCAAGAAAATAAAATATTTAGGGATCTGGCTTACAGCAAAATGTTCCTCGATTAAGAAGGACAATTATGATAAAATATTACAACAGATAAAAAAAGATTTAGAAAATTGGAAAAATTTGCAAATTTCATTTTTAGGGAGGACTGCTATGGTCAAAATTAATATATTGCCAAAAATATTATTTCTGTTCCAAGTTATTCCAATAAAATTAGGGAAAACATTCTTTCAAGAATTAAATAAATTGGTCATTAAATTTATATGCAAAGGAAAAAACCCAGGATTAAATTAAGACTCTTGCAAAATATGAAAAATAAAGGGGCATTGGCATTGCCATAGTAGGAAATATACTACCAAGCATTGAGCTTAACTTGGCTAAAAGATTGGATGGATTTGAAAAATACTAGAGTTTTAACAATAGAAGGACATGATTTGCAAGCTGGGTGGCATGCATTCCTATGGGATGAAAATATAAAATACACAGATACTTTCAAAGACACATAGTTAGGAATACATTGCTACAGACTTGGGAAAAAATAAAACAAAAACATTATATAAGAATTCCAGTGTGGTTATCCCCAACAGAAGCTCTGAAATACCCAAACCTACTGGATATAAATAAGACAATTAAATACAAGGAATTAGTAAATGAACAGGGAAATCTGAAAACAAAACAAGAATTGGAACACGATATAGGCAGAGAGATTGACTGGTGGACATTTACACAAATTCAATCTAAATATACAGAGGACAAAAAATTATATGAAATACAAAAAGAGCCGCAAGAATTGGATAAAATTATACATGGAACAGAAATAAAATTAACTAGCAATTTATACAAATACCTATTGAGATATAAAATGGAAGATGAGGCTGTCAAAGACAATGATTAGATGGGCAAAAAAAAATGGATATAATATAGAATTGGAGAAATGGGAAAAAATATGGGAAATAAGCATAAAATTGACTATGTCAGCGGCATTCAAGGAAAATCAGTTGAAGATGTTTTACAGATGGCATCTTCCACCAGCAAAGCTTGCCAAGATGTTCTAGAACAATTCGCCAACATGTTGGAAATGTAAAAAAGTACATGGAACATATTATCATTTATGGTGGACATGCCCAGTTGCAAAAAAATACTAGACTACAATAGGAAGATGGATTGAAGAAATAATAGACCAAACCATAGATTGGAAACCAGAGATCTTTTTGCTGGGTATTTTAAACCAAAAATATAGTAAAGAAATACGGTACTTAATTTTACATATAACAATGGCAGCAAGAATAGCATATGCACAGTTCTGGAAAAATGAGAATATACCATCAGAGGAAGAAGTGATAAGAAAAGTCTTGGACTGTGCTGAGATGGACAAATTAACAAAAGAGATAAAAGAAAAGGAAGACACAGAGTACTATCTAATATGGAACAAGTGGTATGACTGGTTGGAGACAAGAAATAATAGAGGAGAATAAATGTGGAAAGGTCAAAAGTGAAAATGTGTGTATAATAATGTATAATAATAATATGTGTTACTCTTAGTATGAAGTATAGTATGAAGGAAGAAAAATGCAAATAAGAAACAACAAGGACAAATATTCTAAAGAAGAATAAGGGGGGGAAATGTAAATAATAGAAGATTACCATTATGAAATCGCTGTTAAAAGAAGGGGAGGAGTATATACTGTGTGTATATGTGTGTTATGTTTTGTTTTGTTTTGTTGGTTTAAAAATAAAACATTATTTTTTTAAAAAAAGTATTATAAAACTATATTATGTTTTAAAAAATAAACTATTAAGGCAACTATTCTACAGATTTTAGTCAAGGCTGGTCAGTAAGGCTGATTATTGGTTTGCAAATGACACATATATATTAACTGCTTTCCATCAGCTGATGCTTCCCAGATGTCTTTGACTTCTGTTTCTATTGTCCTCTGCTTTTGGTCATGCAGGTGTAGTAGAAGGTAATCTGGATTCCCATATGGAGGGGCTGTACTCATGAGGCAATGAGGCAGCAAACTATAAGAAAGTTTGGTTAAGAGAAAGAGAGTTAAGAAGGTCCATCTTAATGATTCCCAAAGTATATCTATATCTATAGTTGCTTTAGTTTGGCAAGATTTCTGTCAATAGGTAAAGAACAATAAAGGAAACTGGTCTGAACTAATTCCATGTGTCTTTCTTGTTTGGGGGGTCGGTAGTTGAACTCTATATGTCCAGAGGACATCAAATTATGGAAGACTTGTGAAAACACCATTGGATTACATTTATAATTCAAATAAATGCTTCTATTTTCTTGTAGTATGTAATGCCTTTTGTAATATCTCTACTTTTACCTTCAGTATTAAACCAAACATTTTATAAATATAAAGAAAATTATTTATTTCTTCTATTCCACCTTTTGATCTTTTCCCTATTGCCAAGGGTCATAGCTATGAAAACACAAAAGTTTGTTCCTATATTGACAACTCAGAGCAAATTATATCAGGGCAAAGATTTTGCTATGAAAATTGATGCAATTTGATGATGCACAGGAGAAGGAGTAAACATTTTTAATGATAGTAGTTAGCTCTAAGTGCAGAGCAGGCAGAGGAATTCAGCACAGATTAAAGAAGATTTATCTGTCTGCTATTCATAAAGAGCTCTATATATCTCATAATATTTTATGCATATCCAAAAATATTTTTCAGGGTTTGCTGAGATGGCAGCTTAATCCATACTGACCACACAGGTGTTGAATGAAAAAGAGGAAAAGGAGAAGGAGAAGGAGAAGGAGAAGAGTTTCTATAATAGTTTAACTGGTGCTCATCTAAATACCAGCACATTCTTTCATAGTTAAGGCAAACAGACTTTCTTTCCTGCTTTCTTTTGCAGTCTACTATGACATAAAAGTTGCCTTGATTAGATTTAGGTTTTGTCTTTCTAGACCAGAATCTCAATGACAAGCTTTCACTAGCAAGAATCACAGAAAGAGAGCTTTCCAGCATTCACTACTCAATTGTTAGCTGAAAATGTCAGGGTTTGAACCTTATGCAAGCAAAATGGATTCTGCCTGTAAAACCCTCTTTCTAAATTGTTCAACAAATTGTTCAAAAGAAATAGATCTACAAAAAGAGGAGGGGGACTTGCACTATATCTAAAAGAACACTACGTATCTACAGAAATGCACATGATCAAAGATAAAATCCCTCCAGAATATATATGGGTCAGTATAAAAGAGGGGGAATGACATTGCCATAGGTGTGTATTGAAGGCCACCCAACCAATCAGAAGAAATAGATGAACTCTTTGAATTAACAAATGTATACTACAGTAATAACTGGAGAGTTCAACTATCCAGATATCAACTGGGAGACCAACTCTGCAGTGAGTGGGAGATCAAACAGATTCCTAACCAACCTAGCCAAAAACTTTGTCATCCAAAGTTGGAAGGAACTAGAAGTAAATAAATAAGAACTATATTAATAAAGAAGAAGTGATAGAGGGAATTGAAGTTGCTGTAATCTTGGGTGAGAGTGACCACGTCATACTGGAATTCAGTATAATGCAAACACAGGCAATAGAAAATAATCCAACCAGTGTCTTAAGCTTCAAAAGAGATGATTTTAACAAACTCAGTGAGAACCTAGGAAAGATTCCATGGATAAAAATACTAAAGGGGAAAACAACTCAAGAAGTGTGGGAAACACTGAAAAATGCAATCATAAAAACAGTCCAGCACAATACACTAAAAAAGAAAAACAAGAAATTCAAGAAGAAACCAGCATGGCTGCACAAAGATCTCTCTGACAAACTGAATGACAAAAAGGATAAGTACAAAAAATAGAAACAGGGACAAATACAAAGGCTTATTATCAGCAGATAGCCAGAACATGTAAAGATGAAGTCAGGAAAGCAAAGGCTCAGAATGAACAAAGACTTGCAACAGAAATCAAGGACAATTAAAAAAAAAGGTTCTTTCAACATATTAATAACACGAAGTAAGTCAAGGAAACTGCAGGTCCACTAAAGAGAGAAGGTGACAATGAAATAATAGACAGTATGGAGAAAGCAGAACTGTTTAACTCATTATTTGCGTCAGTCTTCACACAAAAAGAAATTATAGCCCAACATACCAAAAAACAAAAACAAAAAACACACACCTTCTGCAAAAGACAAAGTAGAAAAAAAATTAAAATAAGCAAGAAAATGGTAACAGAACACCTATCCAACCTTGACAAATATAATAATAATAACAACAACAACAACAACAACAATAATAATAATAGTCAATGCCAATGGGGTTCAAGTGGTGCTCCAGTTGTTTTGGGATTGCACCCAAGGAACCTATTACTATTGGTACTACCCTTGCTTGCTTTTGCCACAATCTTTCTATTTCTATTTGTAGGTCTTTGTATTTTATTATCTTCTCCAGTTCTTTCTCGTCTATTCTGCTATCTCCAGGCACTGCCACGTCCACTATCCAGACTTTTTTGTCTTTCTTATCGACAATTGTTAAGTCTGGGGTGTTATGTTGCAGGTGCTTGTCTGTTTGAATTCTGAAGTCCCAGAGCAGTTTAATTTTATCATTTTCTATGACTTTCTCTATTTTATGATCCCACCAGTTTTTGCTTACAGGCAAATGATATTTTTTGCAGATCTTCCAATGCACCATTGTTGCTACTTTGTCATGCCGCTGCTTGTAATCAGTCTGTGCAATCTTCTTGCAACAGCTTACCAAGTGGTCCACTGTTTCTTCAGCTTCTTTGCATAGGCGGCACTTACTGTCTGTTGCTGTCTTCTCAATTTTGACTTTGTATGCATTTGTCCTTAAGGCTTGGTCTTGTGCAGCCAGAATTAGTCCCTCGGTCTCTTTCTTCAATTTTCCTGCTCTTAGCCATTGCCAGGTCTTATTATTATCTGCTTTCCCAACTTTTTTTTTCACGTATTGGCTGTGTAGTGCTTTGTCTTCCCATGCCTCTATTCTGTTCTTCATTTGGTCTTTCTTGTAGGCCAGTTTGGTCTCTCCAGTAGTTAGTAAGCCTTCCTGATATACTAATTTCAGTGCATCTTCATCATTGTTCTTCAGATATTCTTCCAAAGCCATTTTTTCTTCTTCAACCATCTGATGTACTTGTAGCATTCCACGCCCACCTATTTGCCTTGGTAGATAAAGTCTATCAATGTCACTGCGTGGATGAAGGGCATGATTCATTGTCATTATTTTTCTGGTCTTCCTATCCATTGCTTTTATTTCTGCTTGAGTCCAGTCCACTATTCCAGCTGTGTACCTAATGACTGGAATTGCCCAGGTGTTGATTGCCTTTATGGTATTTCCTCCATTGAGTTTGGACTTTAAGATCTTCTTCATTCTCTTGATGTATTTACCTCTAATCTTTTTCTTGACTTCAGTGTGCTTGATGTTGTCAGCTTGAAGAATACCCAAGTATTTGTAGTAATCTTCCTCAAAAAGACTCTTAATGTTATTTTCGTGGGGCATCTTGATTCCTTCAGTTTTCACTATTTTTCCTTGTTTAATAGTAAGTGTGGCACATTTGTCCAAGCCAAACTCCATTACAATATCTTGGCTATATATACGGACAGTGTTGAGCAGCGATTCTATTTCAGATGATGTTTTTCCATATAGCTTCAGATCATCCATGTAAAGGAGGTGGGATAGTCTCCTTGGGTGCAATCCCAAAACAACTGGAGCACCACTTGAACACCATTGGCATTGACAAATTTGCTATTAGTCAATTGCAAAAGGCAGCCTTACTAGGAACTGCTCCCATCCTGCGACGATATCTGTAATACCATCAAACATCCACATCTGCCTATCCCAGGTCCTGGGTAAGGACTCGATAGGTAGACAAAATGCCAAATCCAGTCTGAATATCTGGCTGACTGTGTGATGATCCATAATAATGATGATGATGATGATGATGATGATGATAAAGTTGGAATGGACCTTGGAGGTCATCTAGTCCAACCCCTTGCTCAGGCAGGAAACCCTATACCATTTCAGGCAAATGACTGTCCAGTTTCTTCTTAAAAACTTCCAGTGTTGGAGCATTCACCGCTTCTGGAGGCAGATTGTTCCACTGGTTAATTGTTCTAACTGTCAGGAAGTTTCTCCTTAGTTCTAGGTTGCTTCTCTCTTTGGTTAGTTTCCACCCGTTGCTTCTTGTCCTGCCTTCAGGTGCTTTGGAAAATAGGTTGACTCCCTTCTCTTTGTGGCAGCCCCTGTGATATTGGAACACTGCTATCATGTCCCCCTAATCCTTCTCTTCATTAAACTAGACATACCCAATTCTAGGAACCGTTCCTTATATGTTTTAGCCTCCAGTCCCCTAATCATCTTTGTTGCTCTTCTCTGTATTCTTTCTAGAGTCTCAACATTTTTTTTACATCATAGTGACCAAAACTGGATGCAGTATTCTAAGTGTGGTCTTACCAAGGCATTGTAAAGTGGTATTAATACTTCATGTGATCTTGATTCTATCCCTCTGTTAATGCAGCTTAGCACTGTGTTGGCTTTTTTGGCAGCTTCAGCACACTGTTGGCTCATATTTAAATGATTGTCCACTAGGACTCCGAGATCCCTCTCACAGTTACTACTATTGAGCAAGGTACCCCCTATACTATACCTGTACATTTGGTTTTTCTTGCCTAAATGTAGAACCTTACTTTTTTCACCATTGATTTCATTTTGTTAGATAGCACCCAGTGTTCAAGTCTGTCCAGATCCTCCTGTATCCTAAGCCTGTTTTCTGGAGTGTTGGCTATTCCTGCCAGCTTGGTGTCATCTGCAAATTTGATGAGTTTCCCATCTATCCCCTCATCCAGATCGTTGATGAAGGTGTTGAAGAGCACTGAGCCCAGAACAGAGCCCTGGGCCACCCCACTACACACTTCCCTCCATGTAGATGCGGTTCCATTGAGGACCACACGCTGAGTACGGCTGGTCAGCCAGCTACGGATCCATCTGTTGGTGATGCTATCTAACCCGCATTTTTCTATCTTATCAAGTAGTAGGTTGTGATTTGCTTTGTCAAATGCCTTACTGTAGTCCAAGTAAATTATATTCATAGCATTCCTCTGGTCCACCAATTTTGTCACTTGGTCAAAGAATGCAATAAGATTTGTCTGGCATGATCTGTTTTTACAAACCCGTGTTGGCTTTTAGTAATGACTTTGTTTGCCTGTAGGTGTTCGCTGATTCGTTGTTTGTTATCTTTTCCAGAATCTTCCCAGGTATTGAGGTCAGGCTGATAGGTCTGTAATTTCCTGGGTCCTTTTCCCCCCCTTTTTTAAAGATGTGAACTACATCAACTCTTTTCCAGTCCTCTGGTAGTTCCCTAGTGCTCCAGGATCTTTGAAAAATATAGTTCAGTGGTTCTGAGATCACATCTGCCACTTTATTGAAAACCTTGGGGTGTCCTAATGATTTGAACTCGTCTAGGCTGGACAGGTGTTCACTTACCATTTTCTTGCCTATCTTAACTTGTATTTCTATTTTGTTTTTTATGGCACTATTTTTGATAGGTTGGTCTCTTTTTTCCCTTTGTGTAAAGACAGATGTGAAAAACGAGTTAAATAGTTCTGCTTTCTCCCTGTTGCTTTTCACCTTCTTGCCACTTTTACCTACTAATGGACCAATCATTCCCTTCACTTTTTTCTTGTTTTTTACATGTTGAAAGAAGCTTTTTTTGTTATTTTTGACTTTGGTTGCAAGCCTTAGTTCATTTTGAGCTTTAGCTTTCCTCACTTCGTCTTTGCAGGCTCAGGCTATTTGCTGATATTCTGACTTAATTATGTGTCCCTCTTTCCACTTTCTATATTTGTCCTTTTTATCTTTCAATTGATCAGAGACTTCTTTATGCAACCATGCTGGTTTCTTTTGAGAGCTGTTATTTTTCCTCTTTGTTGGTATTGTGCTAGACTGGGCCTTTATTATCTCACTTTTCAAAATTTCCCAAGCCTCTTGAGTTGTTTTCTCCTGGAGGATTCTCATCCATGGAATCCTTCCCAAATCCTCTCTAATTTTATTGAAATTAGCTCTCTTGAAGTCCAAGACTCTAGTTTGACTGTGTTCTATTGCTTGTGCTTCCATAATGTTGAATTCCAATATTGCATGATCACTTCCTCCCAAGGTTCCTATGGCTGCAACACTTTCTATCATTTCATCTCTGTTATGAGAATTAGGTCCAAAATGGCTAATTCCTTAGTTCCCTTCTCTACTTTTTGGGAGACAAAGTTGTCTGCTGGGTTTGTCAGGAAACCAGAGTTTGTCTCCCAGTTGATGTCAGGGTAGTTAAAGTCCCCCATTACTATTGTGATTTGCTTCCTACATACCTTAGTTAGCTGACTAGCAAAAAGTTCATCTATTTCCTGTGTTTGGTTGGGTGGCCTATAGTATACACCTATGGCAATGTCGTTTGCCCCCTTTTTATATTGACCCATATGCATTCAGGACAGTTTTCATCATTGTTGTGCTCTATTTATGTAGAGATGTAGTTATTTCTTATATAGAGAGCAACTCCACCTCCTCTTTTATTTGGTCTGTTTCTTTTAAATAATTTAAATCCCTCTAGCTGTGTGTTCCACTTGTGGGTTTCATTCCACCATGCTTCCATAATGGGAACAATATCATATCTGCCCTCATTAACCTGAATTTCTAGTTCACCCTGTTTGCTGTTCATACTCTGTGCATTTGTGTATAGACATTTGAGTCCTTTATGACTGACCCTGTGTTTACTTCCTACATAACCTGTGTGGTGCCTGAGTTCCCCTAATGTCTTACCACCTATTTGGTTAGTGCACTTTGTGTGGCACTTGCTATTAAGAACTTGATGTTGCTTGATAGCAAGGTTGATGTTCTTGTCCACACACACATCTATGTTACATGCACTGATAGCCCTATAATTTTTAGATTGCCGGGGACAGAGATGTTCTGTATCAGTTAGCTCACTGTCCCAACTGTTTAGTTTAAATCATCCTTCAGAAAAATCTGTGAATTTATAGCCAAGTAACTTAGTCCCTTTCTTTGATGGATGCAAGCCATCTCTTTTATACATTTTTTCATTGGACCAGCTGCTGACATCGTGACTAATATATCCAAAGCCTTCACCTTTACTCCACTCTTTAGCCACATATTGAATTGTGCTATACGTTGGCCTTTTCCATTTTGGTCCTTATACACTGGTAAGACCTCTGAAAAAATAAGCCTACAGCCTATTCTGCTAAGATCCTGCCCCAGGCTCTGGAAGTCATTCTGCATAGTAAGTACATCTTTTGGGGACAGATTGTTAGTGCCAAGATGTACAATTGCCTCCACATCACAGTCCTTGCTGGCATTCTTGATTATTTTACAAATACGCTTCTTGTCTCTACTGGCAGTAGCACCTGGAAGACACCTGACCTCATTCGAAACCTCTGTGTCCTTTCCTAAATTTACATCCCTTATAATTGAATCACCAACCAGAAGGTGGCTTCTCTTTTTGGATGTCTTTCTATTTTTGCATGACTGATGTGTAATACTTGATTCGTACTTCTCCCTGTCGAAAACAAGTTCTTCATCTCGGACCAAGATCCCCTGCTTATTTGAGTTGTCATCAAAAATACCTTTTCCTGTCTCCTTAATGTCCCTATTAAGGTCAGCAAGGGCACTGTATCTATTGTGCAGGGACACAGCAAAAGCTTTGTATTTATGGTTCACAGTTCTCACCCTGCCAGATCCCACAGTTCTCCACACTGCCCTTCTCCTGCAGGATCTTTGTGGTAGAGGGGGCTGATAACCTAGAGGCTCAGTGAAGTAGAAGGGCTGAACTGGACACCTAATTTCTGCCTGAAGAGCAGAGATTACAGACCCTAGATAAATAATCGGTCCTTGTAGACTAGTGATTTGTTTACAGATAGGACAGTTTCCAAGATTGAAAAGGGTACTGTGAATATAAATCACCAGGACCAAACAGATTACATCCCAGAGTTCTGAAGGAGCTGGCAGATGTTATCTAAGAACCATTGCACCATATCTTTCAAAAATCCTGAAGAACCAGGGAAGTACCTGTGGATTGGGAAGGGGCTGATGTGGTTGCCATCTTCAAAAAAGGAAGAAAAAAAACACCCAGGAAACTACAGGCCAATCAGTCTAACATCAATACCTGGGAAGATTCTGGAAAAGATAATAAAAAAACAGATCTATGAATAACTAGAAGCAAACAAAATAATAATGGGTTTTTAAAAAACAGATCATACCAAACCTATCTTATTTCATTCTTTGATAAAGTGACTAAATTAGTAGTCTAGTGAAAATACTGTTGATGTAGTATACTTAGATATCAGTAAGGCATTTGACAAAGTAGACCACAACCTACTTCTTGGTAATCTAGAAAGAGGCAGAATAGATAACATCACTATCAGATGGATCTGTCGCTGGCTGACAAACCATACTTAACGAGTAGTCCTCAATGGTACTACATCAATATGGAGAGAGGTAAGCAGTGGGGTACCACAAGGGTCCATCTTAGGCCCAGTAGTCTTCAAAATCTTCATAAATTTCTTAGATGAGGGAATAGAAGCGAAACTCAAATTTGCAGATGACACTAAACTGGCAGAAATAGCCAACACTCCAGAAGACAAGCTCCGGATCCAAAAAGATCTTGACAAACTTGAACAATGGACCCTATCCAACAAAATGAATTTTAATATGGAGAAAAGCAAAGTTCTACATTTAGGCAGGAAAAATCAAAGGTATAAGTACAGATTAGGCGAGACCAAAAACAGTAACTGTGAGAGGGGGATTCTTGGAGTCCTAGGGGATGAACACTTGAATATGAGCCAGCAGTATGCATCAGCAGCCAAAAAAGCTAATACAATCCTGGGTTGTATAAACAGAGGCATAGAATCAAGATCACATGAAGTATTAGTACCGCTTTATAAAACTCTAGTCACTAGTGATACCACACCTGGAATACTGTAACCAGTTTTGGTCACCATTACAAAAAAGATGTTGAGACTTTGGAAAAAGCTCAGAGAATAGCAATTAAGATGATCAAAAGATTGGAGACTAAAACATATGAAGAATGGCTGCAGGAACTGGATTTGGCTAGTCTAAAGAAAAGAAGAAATAGGGGTGACATGGTAGCAGTACTCCAATATTTGGGGGACTGCCACAAAGAAGAGGGAGTCAAATTGTTCTCCAAAGCACCATGGTTGGAAACTAATCAAAGAGAGAAGCAACCTGGAATTAAGAAGAAACTTCCTAATAGTGAGGACAATTAACCAGTGGAAAAGCTGGTTAAAAATTAGAAGCCTTTGCAATTAGCTTGACAGTGGTTCACTTTGGCTGTACAAAAGGATCCTTAGAAGCTATAAGTTCAACTGCACAGTAATCTAATTGAGGACAGAGTCCTGACCCATCCCTATACATTTTCTGCCTCATTTGTTCCTCAATACATCTTTGGGAGTGAAAAGTAAAAAAAAAAAAAGTAAAAAAATCTAACAGCAACATAAAGATGGAGCTTGTTTGTATTCTGAGCCCAGAAAATGTGTTAACCCACCTTGCATTCATACAGTACTATCTGACTCATTTAAGTTAGATAACCAATAATTATCCCAAGTACTCTGAAGTTATTTTAACCAGGTTTTCAGTCAGAAATGACCAGAGTCTGGATTTGCTAATGTTAAACTTTCATGTGATTCAGGAGCACATTTTGCAAAGTGATCCAATGTGTATTTGTGAGTAATCATAGGCATACACAGGAGTTAATGATTACATATGTAAGATAACACCATTGAACAAATGTCAGAACATATGTACTTTCTTCAGCTATTGGGACTTAAGTACTTAGTAGTGACAACATACCAAGGTATATATGTTGTCATTTTGGTATCATATGATTTGTTGAAAATGCCACTGTGAACAACCTTAAATTTTAATGTTTCTGAGGCAGAGATTGTAGATAGGGAATTTTTATAGGATGAATAAATGAACACTTGCTATCTCATACATGCAGGTAACTTTTCTGAATTGTCTTCAGCCAAGCTTCCATGAATAGGACCTCATTTGAACTTCAGCTTAGGATATTGTGAGTGGGAATTGCAGAAGGAAGTACTATGTAAATTGCTTTGAGTTTTTGGAGAAAGAATGGAATATAAATCTGAATAAATTCATAGATCAAATTTGTTACCTATTCAGTTAATCTAAGCAGATAACTCCAAAGAGCCATTGGAGAAAACCATTATATAGTATCTTTATACTTCACTGTAAACAATTAGTACCTATAATACAAGTTTGGACTTGGACTATTGTTTCTTTTTGTTGTTATTTCTCAGCAACTGGTACATCATCGTTCTTACTCCCATGGTATCATGATAGAAACAGATGTGCTATCATGCTCCCAGAAATAGAAGGGTAAACTCAGCTAGAAACTATATATTTATATTTCTGGGAATAGCTATAAAACAGCTATTTAAAAAAGTAGTTGATGTTTCCTGTAAGTGAAAATTGACTTTTTACCTGCTTAGGAATCAAATCCTCAATGATCTTTTGCCTTGCAGAAAAGGAGATTTGGAGTTCCATTTATTTTCTTGTTCTCATAGAGCTCATTGATGATGACTTTTTGTTGACATTCTCTGCATTCTGTTCTCTAGTTCAGATAACTCCACCAAATAAGGCTAAAATCTTCTAACTGCAAATGAGTACTAAGATACAGTATTTGTCTCTGAATTTGCAAATACTGTACCACATGATTTGGCTATCATGATTCCCAGCTACTGACAGCCTTCTAGGACTTTTTTTTTTTAAATAAACAATTAGCTATTATCAGAATATATGATTTTTTTTGATAATTCATATCTCAGTGGAGAAATATTTTCTTTAGTCACTCCTGATTGCATAAAGTTTTCAACTATGCTTTCAAGAATATCATGTGTATAAACAATGGAATAAATGACTAAATACCTTTAAAACTTCAGTTTTTATTTCTGGCTTTAAATACTCACATCTTTAAACAGTTAATAAAACATTGCTCAGTAAAATTACATTTCATGCATCATATACAGCCTATTTAAAGAGCCAGCATTGTAAGAGATACTGGACATTGTCATATGTCACCCATTGGCCCAACACGCCACCTTAAACCGAAAATAACCTAGAGATGAAACTTAAATCAAAATTCAAACTACTAACAAGTCCCATGAAGTCCACAGATTATTATTGTTTTCTTAATTTTTCATTGGGAATTTTGTTCTAAAATTTGGCTTATGTTTAATAAACTATAAAGTGAAAAAATCTTATGTCATAATAAATCAATATTTCTCATGGTTGTTTCTATTGAGATAGATTAACATAGTTGGATGTCAGTATGTATGAGCTTTTTTAGCTCTATTTTCCTTGTTTCCCTGATTTTGCCTGGTTATGTTTTTGCTGTAGTAAAAAGACCATTTTTGTTGGTCTTGTGCTTCCATGGATTACAAAAACTGCAGATCATATAGCAGATGAAAAAGCACCAACAACATTGAAATATCAAGAAGGAAGATATCCAGAATGAATACCATACATTCATTTAGGCATAACTTTAAATAGATTGTTAAAAGCACGGTGGATTTTAGAAAGGCTCCATAATTCTGACACTGATTCAAGGATGACTAAAACACGTATCATCTACATTCCTGTTTTCTTTTTCAAATTCCTCAGTTGATTCTTAAAAATCATTGACTTAATGCGAAAAAAGAAAATTATCTGACTTTTATGTTTTATCCATTATTAATATTTTACAGGAAGAAGACCCTATCTTAAGAGTCCAATTCAGGGGATTGAGGCACCTGATGAGTGTGGGGCAGGGACAAAAATTCAGAAATTACACCTGAAGTTTTGATGCTATGATTCTTTTAATTCTGGGTTTTCTTTAGCTTTCATTTAGAGAAGTTTTATTACATCTTTCTTATTTATTGTTGTTAGCTGTCCAATGTTCATATATAAGTTATGAGGCATATAACTTTCTAAATAATTTAGGCTATTATTTACATATTATTACAGGGCTGTATATTAGATTCTAGCTGTAAAAAGAATCATAATATATTTTATTTATTTATTTATTTATGAGACTTATATACCGCTTTAAGTGCAAGCACTCTCTAAGCGGTGTACACCAGTAAGCAATGTGTGTATATATATATATATATATATATATTTACATTGCCCCCGACACTCTGGGTCCTCATTTTACCTACCCCGGAAGGATGGAAGGCTGAGTCAACCTTGAGCCGGTGAGATTTGAACCGCTGACCTGCTGAACACAGTCAGCTAAAGTGGCCTGCAGTACTGCACTCTAACTGCTGCGCCACCTCGGCTCATTTTGGGTTTTTTTTTCATGATGAAGACTATAGAGTATAGTATAAATAATAGAACAGTCAAGCTTTCTTTAACTTGCACATTTCCAGAACTTAGTTATCTTATTATAATGAGAATTGGGAATAACCTGGTCTAGTTCTGCCTTCTGTACATTATTTTAAATTCACTTAATAGCAAGTACCACAAAGAAATAGCATAGAGCTTGTTTCTGTACATTTAAATATAAAAAGAATTACTGAAGTAGTTGTATTTGTATGCATGTCTGTCTGTATCTTCTATAAAGATTCTGCTAAAAGGTGAAATGTTATTTCAGTAAATAATATCAGTCTTGATGGTCTTCAGTATACCAATACCAGTTCAACTGCTAATGGTTGGTCTCTGAAACTGTTTATATGACTACAATGCTCGGGATGGCATTTGTGACATCAGCAGGAAGAGTTTGGTTCTAAGGACCAGTCCTAACTGTATTATTTAATCATCCTTGACAATCATTTTCATGATTCTGCTGAAATAAAGTACCATATTTTCCATCTATAAGATGCACCTTTTTATAAGAAGCTCTGGCATGCGAGTTTCTCTATGCCGATGCGAGTTTCTCTCATGCAGAGTGCTGAACAGCTGAGCCAGCAAATCCAGAAGTTCAGCTGGCCGACGATCTTGCCCCCCTCCCCCCCATTAGTGGCAAGCCCACAGGGGCTTGATACCTGCACCAGGCAGCATGGCAACCCATACAGGCATGCCCTGGGCTGCGGAGATTACCATTATTTTTCTGTGTATAAGATGCACTTTTATAAGACGCACCTGATTTTTGAACAGGGTGTTTGCAGGCAAAAAAATAGCATCTTATACATGTAAAAATACAGTACTCCAGTAAAGCTGATGTTCTACAGCACTAGTCCACAGACCCCTGGGGGGAGCATGATGTCATCACAGGGGATCCATGAAGCTTTAAGAAATGTTATGATTTATATCTTGTGGCTAAGGTCTATGGCCACAAAAAGTATTTAAAGGAGGTCCATGGTGAAGAAAATAGTTTACCATCTTGATTTTTTCTTTTTACACTTTCCACCCCTCTCTTGATTCTTCTGATATTGAACTGGATTTATAAGAAGAAGCATTCAAACAAATGTATGTCTATTTTTACTGACCAGTGTACAACATGGGACTTGATATTTATCTAAGAAGCTAAAAGGGACACATTTTGTTTTGATTAACATGTTAAAACAACTATTGAGGATGTCCCCCAAAACCTGGATAGCTGGCATGTAAAGAAAGCCAAAATGCATGGGTGCCAATCTTATGTAAGTGTGTCCTGCAACTTCTGATCCACCCACAGCTGTTGTATTTAGAGAAGATGGGTAGGTGGAGAAAAAGAATCTGTTTTTTTCCCCTTCTCTGATTTCTTCCTAAACTTCCCGTTATAGTTAATTTTACTTTGATAAAAAAATCATCATTTGAATCAAAAGTTGCTTGTCTGTTCAAGATTACAGACTGAATAGTTGTTAATTCTTGTCATCCTTCCTGAGAATCTCTAACACTACTGAAAAAAGGAAACTTTTACATCTAGTTATTTAATTTAATTTAAAATTGATATGCTTTGTTAATACCTATCTATTGCAAAGTTTTGCTTTATTTATGACTTATTCTTGGCTCACTCCAGGCTAATAACACAATAACAATAAGAAAGAACAGATGTCAGGAAACAGCTAGAAGGGCAGAAATATTTCTGTCACCCACACTGTAACAGGTAGTCCTTGACTTACAACCACACAATTGAGCCCAAAATTTTTGTTGCTAAGCAAAATATTTTTAAGTGAATTTTGTCCCATTTTATGACCTTTCTTTCCATAATTGTTAAGTGAATCCCTGCAGTTAAGTTAGTAACATGGTTGTTAAATGAATCTGGTTTTCCCATTGACTTTGCTTGTTAGAAAATTGCAAAAGGGGATCACTTGATCTCGGGACACTGCAACCATTATAAATATGAGCCAGTTGCCAAGCATCCAAATTCTGATCACGTGACCATGGGGATGCTAAGTGTGAAAAATGGTCATAAGTTACTTTTTTTTAGTGCCACTGTAACTTTGAATGATCACTAAGTGAATTTTTGTAAGTCGAGGACTATCTGTACTAAAAAAGCCATACCTGTTGATAATTTTCACATTATGCATTAGATCAATTCTTCCATCTTAAATTATAAAGATTTTTCCTGTCTGCATCATTTCAAATTAGGGAAAAAAGAGAATTGGAATTTACATATTTGAATGTAAATTCTCTGTTCACAAAAACCTAATAAAACAAAATTAGAATATCTTCTTGACATCACTAAAGAGACTTTGCTGTATCAGAGATAATTGAAATAAGTGATTTCTCATCAACCAAACATGGTGTAGCCCAGATATACAAGTTTTCATTTTCATTCTGATACATCCAAAGGTTGTGTTCAGGGAGAAAGGCAAACTGCTCAACAGGGGATTATTTTTGGTTTAAATCCACTTGCATTGTTCTGTACTACATTTGATGTAGTAGCCAATGAACATACATGCAAAGATAAATACACATTACAGTTTTTCTTGTATTTAATTCCCCCTCCCCCCATATTACTAGGATCTTCAGGTCTTAATTGTATGCATCATGATTTGTCTATAACTATTTTGCCTGAATTGGGACATCTGCAGTGTGGGGGTGAAAATTAAATTGCAATTTGGTATCACAGCTCCACTTTGTTTTTACACACACACACACACACACACACATACACACACACACACACAATTCGATGATAGCTATGACTAGTTCAACAGAACATTCAGGACTGCCATCTTGACTTTTCTGGTTTTTTTCTCTTTTTCCAAGGAGGCATCTTTGCTGGGGAAGCATCTGCAACAATGTGCTGGAGAATTGTTCTCGTCCTCTGGAACAGCTATCCTGGGAATCCCTGAAGAGTTGCCTAAAAATACCCCTATATTATATTTTTCAAGACAGAGCACCTAAGAATGAACCATAATAAGTAATCTTAACCTTTTAACTATTTTCGTCATTCTATAATCCTAAATGGAAGGTCACTATGCAAAGGGCTTATGCTACATAGGCTTGTAAGCATGGTCATAGCTAAGTTGTGATAGCAAGAAGGTTAGCATACTTCTTTAACTGCTGTGAAGTCAGTTTGTTTCAGTTCAGGAGTTAGCTATTGTAAGAATCCCATGTCAATAATGCATGCTGTGAAAACAATATGTGGTGATGATAAAAGCAACTCTTCAGATGACATGGTGATGACAGAACTGTCTGGATATAACATGTTGTTTTCAAAAATGATACACCATAAGCATAAATAATATAGCTCATCTCTATTTTTTTATCATCTGTGTGAAATAAAATGTAACTATAACAGATTTTTAGGTACCAGGTGGCTGGGATTTTCTATTCTACCAGGTGGTACTTGTGGATATTTTCTGACTGCACCATTTTATATTCATATATTTCAGTGAAAAAGTTATAATATGCCCTTTGCAGAATGTTTGCAAAGATCCAGTCTCTACCTTCACCATATATAGCTTATGGGTATTCACTTTGTCATCAGTACAGAAGGTACATGATATTATTCACAAATTGACTCTAGAAAATGACACATAATTCTTGCAAATAATTGTTTGTGAACCAAACAGGGGATATTTTTGACCCGGATTCCTTCCTGTCCAGATGAAGGAAATTGAACCTTTTGGGGAATATTTGGGGGAATATGTGCCAATGAGGGAAGTACATAAAATAAATTTTTCATGGATGAAAGAAGATCTTATACAAATAAAAAAAAGAAAAATACCATGAATTGCAGAAAACAATTAGAAGAAAAATTCAACTGGCAAAACAAAAGTGGTTTGCAAAGAGATGCAAGGAACTAGAAGATACAGAACGTATACATGATAATTTCAATTACACAAAAAGTGAAAAAAGCAGCAGGCCTCTACAAAAAGAAAACCAACAACTTAGTTGACAAAGAGGGGAAATTATCTTAGATGAGGACAAAAAACTAAAAAGATGGAAGGAATATATTTTAGAACTTTTTGAGGACACTAGGGATGATATAGATATGGGAAGTATAACAACTGGACCAAACATCACTATGGAGGAGATGGAACATGCAATAAAAATAGCAAAAACAAAAAAAGCCACAGGACCTGATGATATCCCAGTAGAAATTTTAAAATTTCTGGAAGACAATGGGAATAATTTTTTACTGCAGCTCTTCAGTCGGGTATATGAAACAGGAAAGATACCAAATGATTGGCTAAAATCAATCTTTGTGACAATCCCCCAAAAATAAATGCAAAGAAGTGTATTGAATACAGAACAATAAGCTTAATGAGTCATGTCCTGAAAATATTCCTGAGAATAATTCACACAAGAATATACAACAAAATTGAAGAGTGTCTAGGTAACACACAATTTGATTTCAGAAACAATCTTGGTACACAAGATGCGCTGTTCAGCATTCAGGTTCTTGTACAGTGTTGTAGAGATGTCAATCACAGTGTTTACATGTGCTTCATTGATTTCAAAAAAGCTTTTGATAAAATAAGACAAAGCAAACTATTATAAATCCTGAAACAAGGGGGACTAAATGACAAAGACATCCAATTAATAAAGAATCTGTATTGGCATCAGGTAAGAAATGTGAGACTAGGCCAAAAATACTCAGCTGATGCAGAAATAAGAAGAGGGGTCAGACAGGGATGTATTCTGTCTCCACTGTTGTTCAATATCTACTCTGAGTCAATCTTCAATGAGGCACTGGAGAACATTGATGCTGGCATCAAAGTAAATGGTGTTTGGCTCAACAATTTCAGATATGCTGACGATACAGTTCTGCTTGCCAGTAAGCATGAAGACCTTCAGCTCCTCATCAACAGAGTCACAGAAATATCTGAAAAATACGGCTTGAAGTTTAACACCGCAAAAAACAAGATCATGATCGTCCGCAAACAACCCATTAATTTACCACCAATAAATTCAGAAAACCATTAGAAAAAGTTGAAAGGATCACGCATCTTGGTTCTAATTTACATAAAAGCTGGGACATGATCACTGAAGTAGAGACTAGGATAGAGAAAGCTCAAACAGCATTCTTCAGAATGAAAAAGGTCTTCTGCAGTTACAACATAAGCCTAAGACTGAAAATCAAGCTTGTCAGATGCTATATTTTTTCTATCCTGCTCTATGGAGTAGAGAGTTGGTCTCTGACAGAAGGCCACCTGAAGAGACTAGAAGCATTTGAAATGTCGATTTACAGGCGGCTGTTACGTATAAGCTGGGCTGACAAGATCAGAAATGAAGAAGTGATAAGCTGCCTGGGAAAGCCAAGGGAAATCATCAAAACAATTAAAAAACAAAAGTTAGAATATTTCGGACCTGTGATGCGACACCCAGAAAAATACGGCATACTCCATTTAATCCTCCAGGGAAAGATTGAAGGCAAACGAGGTCCAGGCAGAAGAAGAACATCGTGGTTTCAAAATCTAAAGGACTGGTTTGGACAAAACTCAGCAGCACTTTTTCGTGCGGCTGCTGATAAAACAGGATTGTCAACATGATTGCCAACGTCTGATAATGGATATGGCACAAGAAGAAGAAGATAAAGTAAATCAGAATTTTAAAGGAGTGGAAATACTGAAATCTCTCCTCCCCTCCCGGCATGTATTTCTGTTTGGAGATCTTCATGAACCTCCATAAACCTCCTAAAGCTCAAAGATTACAATTTATGTGAACAAATGTATTTGCCTTTTACAAGTACTATTTAAATTTCTTATTTGCCACTTTTTAAATATTTCCCGAAACATGTGAATTCAGGGAATTCAGCTATATGCACTCTAGGTAGGTTCACATCTTTTTACATCTTATGTAATTTTTAAACCATTTTTTTCCTTTTACAAGCCAGCAAATAATGCTAAGTTAAAAACAAATAAACATTGTGGTTTAGCACCTTGAATGAACCAACCCACGTTACTAGATAAACCTTCTTTATTTTCCTCTTACAAACACTACCATTACGAAACACATTAATTGGGGTTGCACAGTTTGCTTGACTTTGAATTACAAGCCAACAGAAATGTTCTAGCATGAACTACCTACATCGGTTGAGGTCATACAACACTGCTGGGCTAAAATGTGGTTTCTTGGTCTATGGCTCCTGTGTCTAAAATCACAAGCTATTTTTTTTTAAATCCTAAGGTTCTGCTTCATCGCATCTGCCAGTCATAAGGATGTTATGGTCTCTCTTTCTTCCTTAGATTTATATCTAATCTTTAGTGCAGCCTACAAAGAATAAAATCACAGTACAAACATTTATGAAACTGGCAACAAAAATTACAGTAAAACAGTTTGTAAGAAAAAAATATAAAAGCAGTCAGTAGTCATAGAAACTAGTACAAAGAAGTATAAAAATTAGTGGTCCTGATAAAACATGTCAGATTTGATAGCCTGGGTTTTTTTTCCAAAAAAAGGAGCCAATAGGTAAATCTCCAAAACAAATTAGGATATAATCACTTCCAGGCCAGAATATTTATTTTTATGAATAGAATAGAATAGAATAGAATAGAATAGAATAGAATAGAATAGAATGGAATGGAATGGAATGGAATGGAATGGAATGGAATGGAATGGAATGGAGTGGAGTGGAGTGGAGTGGAATGGAGTGGAGTGGAGTGGAGCGGAATGGAATAGAATGGAACGGAATAGAATGGAATAGAATGGAACCGAATAGAATAGAACATAACATAATGTAATGTAACATAATGTAACATAATATAATGTAATGCAATGTAACGTAACGTAATGTAATGGAACAGAACAGAACAGAATAAACAGAGTTGGAAGGGACCTTGGAAGTCATCTAGTACTTGCTATGGTATCAATTCCACTGCCCCACTGAAAGTTTAGAGGCATTTTTGGCAGGTTTTAATTCATGTAAAGTGGAGTAGGGTTTTTGATCACATAATTATACTCACCTTCTTGAATTCTTTTTGGGCAGACCTTCCATTCTTGAATACTATCTGCTCAAGAAGAGTGGTGAGTGCATTTAATTGCTTTTAAAATTTCTACAAAGTTCTAGAATAGGGGTGTCAAACTGCTGGCCCATGGGCTGGATGCATCATAGCAAAATTATGCCCATCCCATTGCCGGCAATGGCAAAAAAGTCGTGATACTTCGCAACACGTCACATGAAGTTGCGAGTTTGACAACCCTGTTTAGAACTATGGCACTCAGAGCCATTTTGTAAGAATTTTACAGGAGTTTACCTGCAAAGCAACAGGTTGGATTAGGTCAAATAGGATAGGACAGGCCTTGACTGACATAGATTCTTGTCTTGGCTCTACTTGAATGGCTCTTCAAGGATGCCAAATATTATTGCAAGTGTGCATGACTCTATCACTCTGTCCTTAGATTAAGTTGAGTTGACAGATTCCAAGAAATATGATGGAAATCACTCCATGAATTTAACCCTGCGGAGTCTAGATTGATAGAAAAGAAGCCAGCACAGTCTAAGTTGATAGAAAAAAAGTTGGTTTTTAAATAACAACTGAAGATACTTCTTTTTTTGTCCTAGATAGAAGAAAATATCCAAGGTTGACTATGTGAGCCTTCTGAAACTATTTTTATGAATTGGTTAAGAAAGACTGAAAAGTCCTGAACATTTTATTGAATCTGAACCAAGAGAATTGAGAATTAAATTAAATGATGTATTCAGTTTATAACAGCTTTTTGTTTCCTTTCAGACTGGAATAAATAACTGGGGATCTGATTATGAGTCAGAATACCAAACATAGTAGGAAAAGCTTAAAAATTTCTTCCCTTGCCACTTTCCATAAATAGTTCTTCTCCCAGATAATATCTGCAAAAGATCTACTACAAATCTACTATAGGATGGAATTGTGGGCTTGCCTTCCATCCTCCTTCTCTTATTTAATTTGTTCTTGCTTTGGGCACAAAAAGAAAAGCTCATGTTCCCTAGTAACTTGAGCTAATCTGAAAGTATTCAGACTCCTGTTACAGTATATCATACCAACTCTGCAATGCTTAGGACTTATGAGTTTCTGATGATGAAATGTTTTTCCATAATTGAATTTATATCTTACTTTTCTTTTTATTTTAACATTCATGTCAGCATACAATAGAAGTACAAAGCATAGAACAAAATTCGTACAATTAAAATAAAAATTAAAGCAATTAAAAATAACAAAATAGATGAACTTTTACTATCTGTATAAATACTGGGAGATGGGAGTCATACTGGGAGATATAGAGATATACTGTAGAGAAGAACTGTTTTTTCCATATTTCCAACAGTCAAGCTTCTGGAAATAGGGCACCTTCAGAATAAATTCTTCTATGGATGGAAGCAGACTAATGGGGATGGTTTATAACTGGAGACTTATCCCACAGATAATATGGGCTTAAGTCTTTCAGACCTTTAGAGGTAATAACAAATATATTAAATTGTGCTATGTAGACAACTAGAAGCTGCTGCAGATCTTTCAGATTACTGTATACATTATATATTCCTATGCAGTGAATGGTCATCTGTCTTGCATCTCCATGTTCATCCAATTGCAAATTTGGGATACTTATTGTAGTAGTAGTTCAGAAACAACTTTGCATCAATCAAAATAGGTTGTAACCAAGATTGGATAAGTGTCACTAAGTCCCAACCTGCACAAAAATCTGCAGTTGGCATTCTAACTGCAGTTCTGCAATTGTAATCCTTATCACAGCCAGCACGTGCAAATACAGTGACATCTGGAACATTCCTAAACTACAAGACTACTCTGAGGGAGTGCAGCGCAATCTCAAACAAGCTTCATCTGTATCCTGGAGACAAACTCTTTCGTTATTAATATTACCTCCATTTTCTCTGGATTTAATTTTACCTCATGCAACACATTATTTAGATTAGATAGCTTTCAGGTATACTGAAGTGGTAGGTTGACTCTCAGCAGTACATACAATATATACAGAATAACAGGGTTGGAAGGGATCTTGAAGCTCTTCTAGTCCAACCTCCTGCTCAGGGAGGAAGCCCTATATCATTTCAAACAAATGTCCAATCTCTTCTTAAAAAACTTCCAGTGTTGGAGCATTCACAACTTCTGGAGGCAAATTGTTCCACTGATTAATTGTTTTCACTGTCAGGAAATTTCTCCCTAGTTTTAGGTTGCTTCTCTCCTTGATTAGTTTCCATCCTTGTCCTGCCTTCAGGTGCTTTGGAGAATAGCTTGACTCTGTCTTCTTTGTGGCAGCCCCTTAGATATTGGAACACTGCTATCATGTCCTTCTTTTCAGTAAACTAGATATACTCAATTTCTTTATATGTTTTAGCCTCCAGTTTCCTAATCATCTTTGTTGCTCTTTGCAATCTTTTTTTACATTGTGGTGACCAAAACTGGATGAAGTATTCCAAGTGTGGTTTTGGCATTATAATGTGGTATATGGAATCTCACTCCAAAATTTTGAATGTTAAGCATCATATGAAACAAGACACAGCTCTGCTGGATGCCATAGTACAATAAATTGAATGCTAAATAGTAATTCCATAAATTCTGTCCATGTATTGACAGGAAAGAATGAATTCATTGCAAAATAATGCCTCAAAGCCCAGTTCTGGCAGATGGACAAATGGATACCATATTTAATATTATTGAAAGCTTCTGAGAGGTCTAAGGAAAAATACAAAGACCAGTAATCAAGCTTTAGGTGTAGCTCTGAACCATTCCAACTTGTTCAGTTACAAAAGAAAGACTCTCAAGCCCATGGTTATTAAAAAAAAACCAAGTGGCTTCAGAAGAAGCAGATCTGGATCTGAGATTTTCAGTCTCAAAGCATATGGTTAACTTTCCCTTGTTCCCATCCACACCCCTGGTTATCAAAGTATCCAATTAGGTACTAACAATTAGGTGCCTTTGTGGGATGAATGGTTCTACATTCCTTTGTGTAACCTTGCAACAACTGGCAAATTTCATGGGATGGCATGATACATAGTTTCAATTCCTCATGCTAACCCTCTTCTCCCACCCCCACTGCTAATTCTCAGTACTCTTAACAAAGCCACTAGTTGAGTCTAAAAAATCAGTTTCTACAAGTTGCGTCCCTATTTATGAAGCCATCATTTTTAAGAATGGAAATCTTATAAATGGCATATAGATACAATGATCTTCCAGGCCAATGACTGGCCTTTTCCTTTTAAGTTCCTTTTTTAAGCATGAAGGAACACACACTGCACTCAAGAAAGACTCATTAACTTTTTAGCCATGGATCAATTCCAACAGAGCTGATTTCATCAGTTAGGAAGGGCAAATTTTGAGTAAATGGTGGCTCTAGTACTATGCACTCCAGTACTAGAATTCAAACTGAAGTGAATCAAATCAATTTTATCTGCAAGAAATGATGATAGCTGGATATGGTAAATGACTGATTACCTCCTTCAATACCTTTATACAGGAGATGTTTCATAGACAGCCATAACTAGTCTGTCTATGCAAATGCATTATTTATTTATTTATTTTATATTTATTTTATTTATTTATTTATTATCTATCTATCTAACCATGGGATGGCTTACATTAATAAAAAAGAAGAAATGAATGTGTAAACAGAACAGAACTAAGGTAATAGAACAATAAAATAAACAGTGAGAAAGAACACAATGAGAATACAACGATGACTACAAAACAAAGAATGGGTAGAGTGCAGAGAACAAGGGGGATGGGAGTCGGCCATCAATCTAACAGCTCACCTTCATTGCAGAACATTCCCATTTGGTTCCTAGGCCTACCAGCAGAACCAGGTCTTTAGGCTCCTGCAGAGAGATAAGAGGGCAGGAACAAATCTTACCTCAGAGAGTAAGATATTCCAAAGGGCAGATGCTGTAGCAGAGATGGCTCTTCTTCTGGATCCCAACAGACAGAATTCTTTGACTGACAGGATCCAAAGTAGGCCCTCCCTGCTGGCATGAGTAGAATGGATTTTTCCTAGTGGTATGCGGTGGTTTATCAGGTAGTCTGGACCTAAATATGGAGAAATAAATCCATTTGCTGTATCTCCTGCTTCAAAGCAGAAATGAATAATAATATATTTGCCATGCTTCAAGTCTTTACGTATCCAATTCATATCAAATGAGCCTTACTACAAGGAATACTTAAGCATTACAATATGAACCACCTGGGCCATCTCTGAATTCTGCAGCTTGGCCTTGACTTTAACAATATCACCAACAAAAATCCTTGAAAATTCCCAAATGTTTTTAGAAAATCATTCAGTTCTGTCAAGCCCAATTTTAATTGGTGCTCCACTCCTGTACAGGAATATAGTGGCTGTCTCCCCCACTACCACCACCACACATACACACAAAATAGCTACCAAAAAACCCTCTTTGTTTTGATGTCAGCACCAACTAGAGAGAATACCAAATTCAGTGTAAGACCTGCTACATCAGGGGTGTCAAACTTGCAATGTCATGTGATGTGTTGCAACATATTGCAACTTTTTTGCCATTGCTGGACAGGGATGGGTATGGTTTCATTATGATGCATCCGGCCCATGGGCTGGCAGTTTAACACCCTTGGGCTCCATATATGAGATCAAATCCCCTTTGGGATATAGCCATAGGTTTCGTTGTAAATCTTACATTCTGAATCATTTCTGACTCATCATGGACATCCAAATTCCCCAGTTTTTTATATTAACTTGGCAAAGATAATCCTAGTTAGTTTAGTGTTTAGAAAAGGTGATTCTAAAGTACCAAAACTTTAATCTTTCTCTTCCCAAAGCTTCCGCTTTTTGCAGTCACTATCAGAAAAAGCCCAGAAGCTCAGTCACACCTGCTTGAACTACATCAACTGCATATAGTACACTGCTATGTTATCCTTAATAAGGGCAGGGAATGAATTTTTTAAAAAGTTAACATGATCATCACAATGGTGATATTTAACATCTGCCTATTTTTTTTAAAGGGAAGACATCTCTGATTGGATGGAATAACAGCAAAGAATTTGGAAAATATTCTAGTCCTAGAATCTGATTCTATTTCCTGTTATTTTCTTTAAAATTGTATGTGACTATTTGCCACAATTGCTTTGGCTTTAAAATAAGTTTTTCTCCCTGCTGTTTTTTTTTTCTTTTCTTTTTTTTAAAAGCAAAATATTTAGATATTTCCCTGCAAATAAAATTAGACACAGGTCAAGAATGGCTGCCTATGTGAATACAAGTTATTTAAGGAAACAATTTCTGAATTATTTGATTTAAAGAGATACAGTATGGGCACTGCAAGTTTCAGGAAGTGCTGGAAAATAGGGCAAATAAAATAGATACATTTCCAATTTAAATAAAATCTCCAGTTTACATATTAAAAAAATATAAAATCAAGGCTTATTTTCTTTATTAATTCTAGGATGTTTCACTGCAAGTCAGTGCTACATCCTCTTTTAAACCAGTCTGGATCATTAGCAAAGATTATATGATGCAACTTTTGATTATTTTTAGCAGAAAAGTGATAATGTACCTGCTAGATGCTTGGCTGAAATACTTCTGACAATTAACTGTATTAAAAATAAACTTATCCCAACCATTGTCTGACTTATTGCACATCAGTAAAACCCATAGAGTACTTTAAAAGCTTTCTATCAAGCACTTTCATGTTATCATGTTAGCTATACATATGATGCTTTTTCTCTTTCTCTCTCTATTGCTCTTTAAGTTTACCTTTAAAAAATCATAATAAAAAAATCCTTCTACCAACAAATGCAAAATGGAGATAAATACAATGCTTTGAAAAGCATGCATCCAGACGAGGCTTTCATAAAACCTACCAGGCCTTTAGTCCATCATATAGTTGCATCTGTATCCCAGCCTACTTTCTAATCACTACTTTTTGTTCCAATTGCGAACTGAGGGGGTGGAAGCAATGAGATTCTCTGCTAAGCGGCAGTAAAACAAGTGTGTTTTCTACAGCTGGCGAGCACTGCACACACGTTAAGAGTGCCTTATGGCAGTGTTCAATCAAATGAGTCCATAAACTAAAAATAATCACCCTAATACTAATACCTCTTATTCGTCATTGTCGCTGGTCGCTATGGTGTAGCATTTACTGTGAAAAATTCACCGCCATTATTATCCTCTCTATGACTCTCTTTCTATGCCTCTTGTGCTCCCCCCACTATGATCTAATTGTAGAATCCACACCTGTTCTACCCTTCTATAGAAGCCGCTTTCGATGAACACTGACTTTTAAACATACACACATACATGCACCCCTCTACACACACAATATTCTCTAAGGTCTTCAGCCATGAGGAAAAATTAGATATAGAATAAGGTTGATCAGAAAATAATATTGTGAATGGTCAGGAAAGAAAGAAAGGAAGGAAGGAAGGAAGGAAGGAAGGAAGGAAGGAAGGAAGGAAGGAAGGAAGGGAGGGAGGAAGGGAGGAAGGAAGGAAGGAAAGAAGGAAAGTAGAAAGAGAAAGAAAGAAAGAAAGAAAGAAAGAAAGAAAGAAAGAAAGAAAGAAAGAAAGAAAGAAAGAAAGAAAGAAAGAAAGCCTGTGTTTTGTGGTCATTGGAAGATTGCTGATGGGTGCATAAATAAAGCATGCTGGAACATCTGTTCTTTGTTGTGCATTCAGCTTTTTAATGTCTTCAAAGAGCAGCTCTGACGCATCACTGAATACCACTCCCCATTCTAGCAACATTTTACCAGAAAATAATAAACCTTCCTGGTGGGGTGCAAAGAGCCAAGGCATTCGGGCAATGCCATTAATTTGGAAATATTTCTTCTTTCTGGGATTTTAAATTCTCTTTCCCTTGAACTCAGTTCAAGTTTGGGAAGCAGGCTGGCATCCCTCTCTGTCTGTGCAATAAATCACCCTGAATATTCTCTTCCAACCTTTTATTATTATTATTATTATTTTATTTTTTAAAAAAAAACACGTTAAAGTTTGCAGAGATTTTCTCTTATATCTCCTTTTTGTCAATTTAACCAAAAGACATCATTTCTGTCAATTTTTTTTCTCTTTAATGCCATAGTATTTATTTCTACCAATAAAATTCAGAGGCAGCATAGACCACCTGACAGCTTAACAATATTGGCTGGTGATTCCGATACAGTGTATGAGGCAGGGAGAAATTAAAAACCACAGAGCCCAAGACTGAGGGAAAGCAGCTTGAATTCTAGAATAAAAATTTAGCAGTATGCATTTCTCTCACCACAGGCAGTGAGGCTACTGAAAACGTCAGATGCATCCCTGGAGCTGTCAGTGATGTGAAAGGATGAGAGGACCACAAATCTTTGTAATGCCAGTGTGATTTGATATAATTGCCATGGAAGGTATAGCAACATAAAATGGCAGCTGAGAAATAGTTGTTCAGGGATCTGCATTATACAGAAAAGCATTTGCCCTGCTCTCCAGGATCAGAAGGGAAAATTACTTTGTGACTTTTTCTTCAGCTTCCCTTTTGTTCCACATGTTGGTTTAAAGATTCTGAAATACAGTTAGGTTCCAGAAGGCCACATCACCAGCAATTATTCATAGCGTTGTAGAAAGATATATATATATATATTATCTTTCAGATATCATGGGATAGGGGAGGTTATCCCAATCCAGAACTGTCCAAGGTGTTTGCTGAACTCTCCATGCAGAATTCCCAGCCAACATGGCAATCAGAAAGCACGCTAGGCTTAAAGGGGCTGATCTGTCTTATTAACAATTTCAAGGGCTAAGCCAGTTGATTAGTCTATTTTTTATTAAACTCTGTCTCTGTGTAAATAAATCTGGGTATTCTTTTGTAAATATCTACAGAGCTAAAAGGCAGTTTTGTAAAACAGACTAATCACAAATGCACATCTTTTATGTTTGGTTGATGTAGAATTATGAAAAATAGCCATTACCTTTAAAAGGACAATCTTCCCTGTGTAGATGTGCAGTTTCCATAAGCTGCTTTCAGGTTTTTTGACATGTTTCACCACCCCCTCCAAGACACTCAGTTGATCTATGCATAAAAGTGGACAGTATGCTGAAATGTCAACCTCAGTTGTTAGATTCTAATGTGTTACACTTCTCAAGAATTAATCTCCATATTGGATTAAAAACAGTTAAATAGCTTCATGAAAAGTGACAGAATGCATATTTTGCCTGAAAAAGAGCCAAGGATAGCAAAAGATTGTTAAGTAAAAGATTTATATCTTTATATCTTTCTCTTGGAGTAAAGCTGTTTCTAGCCAAAATGGACAATAGTACACTAAATGAATAGAGAGTCATCTACTAGACTTCGTAGATTTTGCCATAATTTTATTTTTCTACTCCATGTATCTACATAAACAATAATAAAACTACAGTAAAAGAAGAGAAATAATACAATTTGAAGACATTTCAAAACCATCGACTATTCTTTGTTGATTTATAGGATAATCAACAACACTAAATTTGATATGGAAAAAAGAAAACTACACAACAATGTATAATAATAAAAATACTCAAAGAAATCTGACCAAAAATTTGGAAAATCCTTGTTTTTCCCCCTCTGCGGATTTAAAAGGAATTATCATTTGCTGGAAGTCAATATTCTAATGTTTTATAATGCTTATTTTGTCTACATTTAAAAACGAACTATTCATAAATCATAGTAAATTAATGAACTGCAGCTATTCAAGATATGAAAATATACCTCTGTGACGTGCACTGACCAATGTAAAATAATGCTGACAGTTTATAAATTTCAAACTAAAGTACATCAATAGTAGGATAGGTTAAAGTCATATGAATTAATGGCACAACTCTGAGAGGTACAAGAATATTTTTGTTCTTTTGTTAATCAAATTTTAAGATTAGAAATATATTGCACCACAAATTTAAAATTATCTGCCATTTTAAAAGAGCAAGGTATTTGAGGTGGTTTCCCATGGAGAATGAGACACGCACACAGATATCTCGGGATGGGAGCCCAGAGCTGACTCTTGCACCCTATTTTATTGTTACTAAGGTTTTTACATCACACAGCGTAAGCAAAAGACGTATATAGGGGTGGTTACAATGTATCAAATAACAGACACTTTCCAGATGCAAGGCTACTGCAGGTGTTCTTATCAGAGTCTGTCCAAATGGTTGATGAATGCATCCTGTGTCTGGAGCAGTCCGTTTGTTATCTCAGGCCCTTGTGGGAGATGCCCATGGGCAGATGCCCATGGACATATTTGTGCAATTAATCCCACATCTCCTCCTTTTCTGTTTTTTCAATGTTACTCACTTCCAGTTCCAGAAGGGATCTTGATTCACTGATTAAGGCGTCCTTCCTAGTGGAGGGCATAACATTTTTGCACATTTGCAGGAGGGAGGGAATACATTGAATGCAACAACATAGCAATACAATTAATATCAAAATGGTTACTATAATAGAAATCAAAGATCGTAGCCAGGATCCATCCGGTAGCCAGGACCAAAGGGCACCCCAACTATCCACGGTGCCTGATCCATCGCTGCGTAAGGGATTATTTTGGAGCAAAGATTCCATTTTTCTAGCTGTAGCAGAAATATTAGGTTGAAAATCATGTATATACATACAACAATGAGAATGAATTAAAGCACACACACCGCCTTTTGCTGCTAAAATAATATCTAAAGCATACAGATTTTGCAAAACTACTTCCCTTATTTCCCCCATTTCTTGATTAATCATTTTAATGCTGTTGATTGTTTCATTAAACATATGAACAGTCCAATTGTTAAGCAAATGAAGGTCCCTATAGTTCATGGCAACTCCTAGATTGGGTAGAATCCCTCTGCTGATTTGAGTCTCTAAACTACCACCCAATGTTAGGGGTGGATCTGAGGAACCAGTATCACGTTTGTTCCGCAGGCGTCCATCAGGGAGATGAGGCAAGGCATATACAGCAGGAGTCAAAAGGCCCAGTGTACAGGTGCCTTTCCAATCCTTAGGCACCTGGTGATAGGCTCTATGGCCACATAATAGCCACATATCGGATAACTCATAATAACCCTGGTGAGACTCATTAGCAAATGTTATTATGGATTCCATGTCAAGGCAAGCCATGTAGGTACTGATGTTTGTCCATTGATTGCTTCGATAAGTGTCATTTATCTTAGTAAGGTTGCTTTTGATGGATTTGCATTTCTTTGCTGAATTCCATATAATAACTTGTTGACAATTACTATAAGTTCCCAAATAAATGTCAGTACGGAATAGTCCTGTGCTATAAAAACAAAATCTGGCAGGTTCCATTATATGAGCACCCATAGCATATGTCATATTCAATGTCTCTGTAGTTATTTTCCACAGCTGCTTCCATCCTGTTTCATTGAACGGAATGGCATGGAAAATAAGGCCACCACGACTGTCACCAGGAATTTGCATGCAGATCCAACAGTTCGTGACGTTAAGTGTAAGAGCAGTGCGCCTGGCATCCCGCAGAAAAACATTAAAAGCCCACAGTCCCTGATCCTCATATGCCTGGCTGAGGTGGTGTACGTTGAGCCATATAAGGACGAACACAATGAGCTGGAGTCCAAATGATCTCGCCATGGTCGTCTATTGCAGCGTAGCCTCGACCCCAGGTAATGAGGGAGGCAGGCCCTTTCCAGGTGGGATCAGGCAAATGTCGATAGTATACCTGGGGGCTTGAAGAATCTGTGGGAGAAGCAGAAAAATGCCTGCTTGCGGCAGTTGAGCCAGGGGTGCCAAAAACATTCAAAAAGTTTAAGGTAAATGTACAAGATTAAAAGTGTTTTATATCCCAGGCAAGCAAACACTCCTTGTTCCCGGGCAACAGGTGTGGGAAGGATTATTGCCTCCGTTTCCGGAGGCAAGGGTCCAGAATAAAGGTTTCAGCAACCGTGAGTAGGTTAGGAAAAGTAACAGAAAGAGCAGAAGCCAATTTTAAATCTATGCCAGAAAAACATTGCGAAGCAGAAGAAGTAAGGTCTGAAAAGGATGCAGCCTTTGGAGAGGGGTTAGCTGCAGACCCCTTTGTTAGTTTAACAGGGAACAACTCTGTCTCGGATAGTTCAGAAACACTTAAATCACCATTGTTTAAAGCCTTTTGAAAAGCACCATGGATGATTCCAGGCCGGGAGACAGGCGGCAACGTGGCAGGAACAGGAGAGGCTGTTTGTTGTTTATCAGGATCCATAAAATTTGCAGGGGCTGAAGGGGGGTTAAAACCAGCTCCAGGGGGTAATGGAGTGGCCAACATAACAGATGGATTTTTATACGGTGGAGGGTCTAATAAAGGCTGATGAGGCGAGTCAGCATGGGTTTGAATCAGGGTATAGGCAATTTTCCAAAGGCACAAAATCTCTGCTGGGGCTCTTGGAGACTGATGGAGAACGGTGCCAATTTTCCTCCATGTATCTACTTTTAAAGATCCAGACTCTGGATAGGATGAGCAGTTAGCCCATTCGTAAGCAAGCAATTTAACAGCCTCAGATTTAGAAAAGTGACGGGTTAATTTCTGTTCCTGATCAGTAAGATATTTTTTTCCTGCCAAGTAGCCTCAGCTCTTCCACATGCTGCTTTTGAGCGTGAGACATTCCACCCCCCATACTTACGAAGAGGAGTCAGTTGCCAGCAACTTCGTCGGGTGCACCAAGCCTATTCCAGGCGATAAGTAAAGGGTTGGCAGGGACGTATCCTTCAGTGGATCACGTCGGGGTCACCAGATGAGTTGGTCTCCCATGGAGAATGAGACACGCACACAGGTATCTCGGGATGGGAGCCCAGAGCTGACTCTTGCACCCTATTTTATTGTTACTAAGGTTTTTACATCACACAGCGTAAGCAAAAGACGTATATAGGGGTGGTTACAATGTATCAAATAACAGACACTTTCCAGATGCAAGGCTACTGCAGGTGTTCTTATCAGAGTCTGTCCAAATGGTTGATGAATGCATCCTGTGTCTGGAGCAGTCCGTTTGTTATCTCAGGCCCTTGAGGGAGATGCCCATGGGCAGATGCCCATGGACATATTTGTGCAATTAATCCCACAGGTATTCAAGTTACTACGTCAAAATCACATGTTTCATTCATTTCATACCATCGACGTGTTTTAATTTCTGGTAATGATGAATTACTACTTTAAAAATATTCTATAAAAAGAGCCAATATTTTGACAAGCAAAGAATTTCAGAACCTGAAGTTGCATCAGGACAGTTTAATTCTGTTGCACTTGTACATGGCAACTACAAACTTTCTTATAAGCATAAAATAGGAACAATTTCCAACTTCTTGGATAGGTTCCAATTCCAATTATGTAGACCATATTTGCAAGATTTGATTTCAGAAAGTTGTTCCAATCAATTTAATAATAACTGAAGTAGAGCACTGGCTTTGATGCCATCCACCATCACTGGGTCACAGTGTTGGATCAGGGCTGATGGATATTCAAGTTCAGATGACTTTTTATCAGTTTTTCAAGCTAACTTTTCTCATAAATATGACATAAATTTGGAAACAGGAGAAAAAGAAAAACATTACATTATGCTAAACTCTTTAGAGAAAAATTGATTAGATATGTAATGATACTTACAATGAGCTGAAACTTTGAGTCCTTATAGATGCTCCAAGGATTTCATGTCTCATAAATAGGATCATGGAAAAAGTGTTTCAACAAGCCTAAAATAAATGTTTCAATACCATGAAAATTCCAAGCGGAAGCTATTAAAGATGTCTAAGTAACCTGGAGAAATGCAATCCAGCCTAGCTTTCTCTCTGTATTAGCTCCCCAAGTTTTCAATCAGAATCTTTAGCATTTTGGATTAGAGGATGCTGATGTAATCATTTATATATCCTCAAAGATTATTACATAACCTTTTGGATTACAATTATATGTACAGTATTTAATCTAAGAGTAAATATCATTACCTCTTTTATGGATTACTGCCTTGTCATGGCGAAGGGGGTTGCGTAACTCAATGAAGCTATAAGCTATGCCGTGCAGGGCGACCCAAGACGGACAGGTCATAGCAGAGAGTTCTGACAAAATGTGATCCACTGGAGAAGGAAATGGCAAACCACTCCAGTATCTTTGCCATGAAAACCCCATGGGCAGTATTAAAAAGCAAAAAGATATGACGCTGGAAGATGAGCCCCTCAGGTCGGAAGGTGTCCAATATGCTACTGGGGAAGAGCAGAGGGCTAGTACTAGTAGCACCAGAAAGAATGAAGCGACTGGGCCAAAGCCGAAAGGACGCTCAGCTGTGGATATATCTGGTGGTGAAAGGAAAGTCCGATGCTGTAAAGATTTTTTTCTCCATAGGAACCTGGAATGTAAGATCCATGAATCAAGGCAAGCTAGACATAGTCAAAAAAGAGATGACAAGACTGAACATCGACATCTTAGGAATCAGCAAACTAAAATGGACAGGAATGGGTGAATTTAACTCAGATGACCATCAGGTATACTACTGTGGGCAAGAATCCCTCAGAAGAAATGTAGTAGCCTTCATAGTCAATAAAAGAATAGGAAAAGCAATACTGGGATACAATCCCCAAAATGACAGAATGATCTCAATTCGAATCCAAGGCAAACCATTCAATATCACAGTAGTCCAAATCTATGCCCCAACCACTGGGGCTGAAGAGGATGAAATTGACCGGTTCTATGAAGCCCTACAGCATCTTATAGAATTAACACCAAAAAATGATGTCCTTATCATCATGGGGGATTGGAATGCTAAGGTAGGAAGCCAAAAGATAACCGGAATAACAGGCAAGTTTGGCCTTGGAGAACAAAATGAAGCAGGGCACAGGCTAATAGAATTTTGTCAAGAGAATCCGATGGTCATAACAAACACTCTTTTCCAACAACCCAAGAGACGGCTCTACACATGGACATCACCAGACGGTCAACATAGAAATCAGATTGACTATGTGCTCTGCAGCCAAAGATGGAGAAGCTCTATACAGTCAGTAAAAACAAGACAGGAGCTGACTGTGGCTCAGATCATGAGCTTCTCATTGCAAAATTTAGGCTTAAATTGAAGAAAGTAGGGAAAAACACTAGGCCACTCAGGTATGAACTAAATCATATTCCTGATGAATATACAGTAGAGGTGACAAATAGATTTAAGGAATTAGATCTGATAGACAGAGTTCCTGAAGAACTATGGATGGAAGTTCGCAACATTGTACAAGAGGTAGCAACTAAAACCATCCCAAAGAAAAAGAAATGCAAGAAAGCAAAATGGCTGTCTGAGGAAGCTTTGCAAATAGCTGAGGAAAGAAGGGAAGCAAAAGGCAAAGGAGAACGAGAAAGATACACCCAATTGAATGCAGAATTCCAGAGAGTAGCTAGAAGAGATAAGAATGCCTTCTTAAATGAACAGTGCAAAGAAATAGAAGAAAACAACAGAATAGGGAGGACCAGAGATCTCTTCAAGAAAATTGGAGATATGAAGGGAACGTTTCATGCAAAGATGGGCATGATAAAGGACCAAAATGGCAGAGACCTAACAGAGGCAGAAGAGATTAAGAAGAGATGGCAAAACTACACAGAGGAACTATACAAGAATGAGCTTAACATCCCAGATAACCACAATGAGATGGTCACTGACCTCGAACCAGACATCCTAGAATGTGAAGTGAAATGGGCCTTAGAAAATCTGAGCAACAACAAAGCTAGTGGAGGTGACAGTATTCCAGCTGAGCTATTCAAAATCTTAAAAGACGATGCAGTAAAAGTGCTACACTCAATTTGCCATCAAATTTGGAAAACTCAACAGTGGCCACAGGATTGGAAAAGGTCAGTTTACATTCCAATTCCAAAGAAAGGCAATGCCAAAGAATGTTCAAACTATCCCACCATTGCACTCATTTCACGTGCTAGTAAAGTTATGCTTAAAATCCTACAAGTTAGACTCCAGCAGTATGTGGATCGAAAACTACCAGAAGTACAGGCAGGATTTCGAAGAGGCAGAGGAACTAGAGATCAAATTGCCAACATATGCTGGATCATGGAGAAAGCTAGGGAGTTCCAGAAAAACATCTACTTCTGCTTCATTGACTATGCTAAAGCCTTTGATTGTGTTGATCACAACAAATTGTGGCAAGTTCTTAAAGAGATGGGAGTACCAGACCATCTCATTTGTCTCTTGAGAAACCTATATGCGGGTCAAGAAGCAACAGTGAGAACTGAACACGGAACCACTGATTGGTTCAAAATTGGAAAAGGAGTCCGGCAAGGCTGTATACTGTCTCCCTGCCTATTTAACTTATATGCAGAGCACATCATGAGAAAGGCAGGGCTAGATGAATCAAAAGTTGGAATTAAGATTGCCGGGAGAAATATCAACAACCTACGATATGCAGATGATACCACTCTACTGGCAGAAAGTGAAGAGGAACTAAAGAGCCTCTTGATGCGGGTGAAGAAGGAGAGTGCAAAAGTAGGCTTGAAACTCAACGTTAAGAAAACCAAAATCATGGCATCCGGCCATCTTAATTCCTGGCAAATAGATGGGGAAGAAATGGAGGTAGTGACAGATTTTATTTTTCTGGGCTCAAAGATCACCTCAGATGGGGACTGTAGCCAAGAAATTAAAAGACGCTTGCTCCTGGGGTGGAAAGCTATGGCAAATCTAGACAGCATACTAAAAAGCAGAGACATCACCCTGCCAGCAAAAGTGCGTATAGTCCAGGCCATGGTTTTCCCATTTGCAATGTATGGTTGTGAAAGTTGGACCATAAGAAAGGCTGAGTGCCAAAGAATTGAGGCCTTTGAACTATGGTGCTGGAGAAGACTCCTGCGAGTCCCTTGGACTGCAAGGCGTTCAAACCGGTCAATCCTAGAAGAGATCAACCCCGACTGCTCTTTAGAAGGCCAGATCCTGAAGTTGAAACTCAATTACTTTGGCCACCTAATGAGAAGGAAGGATTCACTGGAGAAGAGCCTAATGCTGGGAAAGATTGAGGGCAATAGAAGAAGGGGACGACAGAGAATGAGATGGCTGGATGGAGTCACTGAAGCAGTAGGTGTGAACTTAAATGGACTCCAGAAGATGGTAGACGACAGGAAGACCTGGAGAAACGTTGTCCATGGGGTCGCGATGGGTCGGACACGACTTCGCAATTAACAACACAACAACAACAAAATATCATTACACTAAACATTGATAAATCTGTCAGTGTTAGTTTCTCACTGGTTCTTATTTTCTGATCTCAGATTTGTTCAATTAAAGATATGCGCAAGTCTACTCCATTTACTTAAACTAAGCCTCACTGACAGTCATAGTCCATACATGGATTCCATACATTCAAAATCCATACATGGATTTTGGATCTGTCTGATATGGTGCTGTCCACTGGACACAGCTTCAGCATAATACTTTCTACTTCATTTAATGCTATTTGAATGGGAATATTGTTGTTGTTAAGTCCTATTGAAATGAAAGGAAGTTGTGCTATACTACTGCTTGAATAATTGTGTCCATGGTTCTCTTTCCAGTTTTGAGCAATATACAAAAAGTGCATATTAAGAAAAGAGCAGGATGGGGGAGAAAATATTATACCCTCAAATATAACACACAGCAAAGATGATTTTATACTCCAAACTAGCCTGTGTGGTAAATTGTTCTACAGCTGGCAACTGTAACTATTTCCAACTGAATTTCAATTTGCTCATCTACTATCGTTATGCTGACATGGCTTAAAATCCAGTTAGACGTAGTTGTAATCCTTAACTTTTCTTTTAAATGTATCTAGGAATACATTCAGTGACATTCTAAAACTGGGGAATGATCAAGTAAATATACTTTTGAAAGAAACTGAAGCCTGTGAGTCACTAAAAGGTGTCCACACAGTGGGAGAGATTTATAGTTTAACAGAAAACTATAATGATAATTCTCTGCTGATATTTCAACACCAAATTTCTAAGATGTACTATCCATCTTTTGTTTTACAGAAATAGTTTTCAGACCAGCATGAATGCATGGTAAAAAGAACAAAAGAAGTACATTACTGAGTAGCTAGGACCTTAAGTTACAAATCTCTCTTTTTTCTCTATTATTTATGTTTCAAAATGGAGAATATTAAGGCAGCAATTTTCATTGGAAAAATAATCTCATACATTTCAACATCATAATATCAACCTGTATTTCACCTTCAGATTCCTAATTGTTGATCAGGGATCTCTGCTAAAATAAAAATAGCAGTAGATTTTTTTTTCTGATCTAGGAATAGGGATTTTTGCAACATTAGCATTTGGAAAAGGATTCTTACCCAGATTCTCCTTTTTCTGCTTATCACTGGATTTAACTTTTACAAGGAGAAAATAGAAAGAGTATAGATTGACAAAGAATATCCATAGCACTCTTATGAAAAACAAACAACAAAAAGTTCCATGTATATTTTTAGCATTCAGGGCAGTTATATATCAACAGACTCTGTCCACATCCATTTCTTTCTTTTTATATAAATATTTTATTGATTTCTAGTTTTACAATCATAAGTACTTAACAAATAATGTGTTGTACTGGGTCCATTAGTAATTCAGTGATTAACTTCTTCAATAAAGGCCCAATATTACACCATCCAATGCTTCCTCTCTTCTTCTAGTAGTGCACATTTCCCCATATTAGGCAAATACAATTCTTATTATTGTTAATACATATACAATCGAATATCAACATCTTTATTATATTTTCCTAATATCAATGTCGATTTAAAATATTTTTTCTAACCAAAATATATCTTAATTGCATTTGCCCTTAATATCCATTTGTTCAATTAATATTCTGTTTTCCCACTTTTTAAAAAAAATTAATTTCCCATCATGTTCAAAATAATAATTTATAATTTCTCATAATAAGTTATATTTGGGTAACCAAAAGTTTCCCTTATTCAAATCCTCTTAGCGTTTTCATATTTCCCTTCTCATACCAAAATATAACATTCTAGTTATAAATCCTATCTTTCTAGTTATAATAATACTTCTGTTTCTAACAATTATCTATTCTCAGCCATGTTCAAACATCTGATTAATAGTATAATATTCCATCTAATGGGTCAAAACCTCTATTTTCTTCAGTCTTACTCTAGTTTTCTTTCTTTGCCAATTAACTTTCCAAGTCAATGCATTTGAATCATCAAGTAATTCTTGCTCTATTTTTGTGTTTTTTGTTTGGAATAAGAAAGACAATTTGATTAAAGTATTTTTGGAAGGACGTTCAGCCCATTGATATTCATTAAACAGCCTCCCTCCTTCTCCAATTTCCCACAGTTCTCCTAACAGCTCTATCTTCCATTCAATCAGCTTTTCTTTCTTATCCTCAAGTGTGTTCTGAGATCTTGACAGGTAAGATATCATTTCCATTTCTGATATTATTGCTATGTCTTCTAATTCTTCATTTGTCTTAGTCTGTCTGTTAGTTCCTTTCTTTAGGACCTCCATCTTTGGATCTACTTCCTCTGATTTTCCTTCTATTTTCTGGTTTACTAATTCCTTCTTTGTAGTCATTTTCTCCCCTTTATGGATTACTGCCTTGTCGTGGCGAAGGGGCTTGTATAACTCAATGAAGCTATAAGCTATGCCATGCAGGGCCACCCAAGACGGACAGGTCATAGCAGAGAGTTCTGACAAAATGTGATCCACTGGAGAAGGAAATGGCAAACCACTCCAGTATCTTTACCATGAAAACCCCATGGACAGTACTATAAGGCAAAAAGATATGACGCTGGAAGATGAGCCCCTCAGGTCGGAAGGTGTCCAATATGCTACTGGGGAAGAGCAGAGGGCTAGTACTAGTAGTGCCAGAAAGAATGAAGCGACTGGGCCAAAGCTGAAATGACGCTTAGTTGTGGATATATCTGGTGGTGAAAGGAAAGTCCGATGCTGTAAAGATTTTTTCTCCATAGGAACCTGGAATGTAAGATCCATGAATCAAGGCAAGCTAGACGTAGTCAAAAAAGAGATGACAAGACTGAACATCGACATCTTAGGAATCAGCGAACTAAAATGGACAGGAATGGGTGAATTTAACTCAGATGACCATCAGGTATACTACTGTGGGCAAGAATCCCTCAGAAGAAATGGAGTAGCCTTCATAGTCAATAAAAGAATAAGAAAAGCAATACTGGGATACAATCCCCAAAATGACAGAATGATCTCAATTCGAATCCAAGGCAAACCATTCAATATCACAATAATCCAAATCTATGCCCCAACCACTGATGCTGAAGAGGATGAAATTGACCGGTTCTATGAAGCCCTACAGCACCTTATAGAATTAACACCAAAAAATGATGTCCTTATCATCATGGGGGATTGGAATGCTAAGGTAGGAAGCCAAAAGATAACCGGAATAACAGGCAAGTTTGGCCTTGGAGTACAAAATGAAGCAGGGCACAGGCTAATAGAATTTTGTCAAGAGAATACGATGGTCATAACAAACACTCTTTTCCAACAACCCAAGAGACGGCTCTACACATGGACATCACCAGACGGTCAACATAGAAATCAGATTGACTATGTGCTCTGCAGCCAAAGATGGAGAAGCTCTATACAGTCAGTAAAAACAAGACCAGGAGCTGACTGTGGCTCAGATCATGAGCTTCTCGTTGCAAAATTTAGGCTTAAATTGAAAAAAGTAGGGAAAAGCACTAGGCCACTCAGGTATGAACTAAATCATATTCCTGATGAATATACAGTAGAGGTGACAAATAGATTTAAGGAATTAGATCTGATAGACAGAGTGCCTGAAGAACTATGGATGGAAGTTCGCAACATTGTACAAGAGGTAGCAACTAAAACCATCCCAAAGAAAAAGAAATGCAAGAAAGCAAAATGGCTGTCTGAGGAAGCTTTGCAAATAGCTGAGGAAAGAAGGGAAGCGAAAGGCAAAGGAGAAAGAGAAAGATACACCCAATTGAATGCAGAATTCCAGAGAGTAGCTAGAAGAGATAAGAATGCCTTCTTAAATGAACAGTGCAAAGAAATAGAAGAAAACAACAGAATAGGGAGGACCAGAGATCTCTTCAAGAAAATTGGAGATATGAAGGGAACGTTTCATGCAAAGATGGGCATGATAAAGGACCAAAATGGCAGAGACCTAACAGAGGCAGAAGAGATTAAGAAGAGATGGCAAAACTACACAGAAGAACTATACAAGAATGAGCTTAACATCCCAGATAACCACAATGAGATGGTCACTGACCTCGAACCAGACATCCTAGAATGTGAAGTGAAATGGGCCTTAGAAAATCTGAGCAACAACAAAGCTAGTGGAGGTGACAGTATTCCAGCTGAGCTATTCAAAATCTTAAAAGACGATGCAGTAAAAGTGCTACACTCAATTTGCCAGCAAATTTGGAAAACTCAACAGTGGCCACAGGATTGGAAAAGGTCAGTTTACATTCCAATTCCAAAGAAAGGCAATGCCAAAGAATGTTCAAACTATCGCACCATTGCACTCATTTCACATGCTAGTAAAGTTATGCTTAAAATCCTACAAGCTAGACTCCAGCAGTATGTGGATCGAGAACTACCAGAAGTACAGGCAGGATTTCGAAGAGGCAGAGGAACTAGAGATCAAATTGCCAACATACGCTGGATCATGGAGAAAGCTAGGGAGTTCCAGAAAAACATCTACTTCTGCTTCATTGACTATGCAAAAGCCTTTGATTGTGTGGATCACAACAAATTGTGGCAAGTTCTTAAAGAGATGGGAGTACCAGACCATCTCATTTGTCTCTTGAGAAACCTATATGCGGGTCAAGAAGCAACAGTGAGAACTGGACACGGAACCACTGATTGGTTCAAAATTGGAAAAGGAGTCCGGCAAGGCTGTATACTGTCGCCCTGCCTATTTAACTTATATGCAGAGCACATCATGAGAAAGGCAGGGCTAGATGAATCAAAAGTTGGAATTAAGATTGCCGGGAGAAATATCAACAACCTAAGATATGCAGATGATACCACTCTAATGGCAGAAAGTGAAGAGGAACTAAAGAGTCTCTTGATGCGGGTGAAAAAGGAGAGTGCAAAAGTTGGCTTGAAACTCAACGTTAAGAAAACCAAAATCATGGCATCCGGCCCTCTCAATTCCTGGCAAATAGATGGGGAAGAAATGGAGGTAGTGACAGATTTTATTTTTCTGGGCTCCAAGATCACCTCAGGTGGGGACTGCAGCCAAGAAATTAAAAGACGCTTGCTCCTGGGGTGGAAAGCTATGGCAAATCTAGACAGCATACTAAAAAGCAGAGACATCACCCTGCCAACAAAAGTGCGTATAGTCCAGGCCATGGTTTTCCCATTTGCAATGTATGGTTGTGAAAGTTGGACCATAAGAAAGGCTGAGTGCCAAAGAATTGAGGCCTTTGAACTATGGTGCTGGAGAAGACTCCTGCGAGTCCCTTGGACTGCAAGGCGTTCAAACCGGCCAGTCCTTGAAGAGATCAACCCTGACTGCTCTTTAGAAGGCCAGATCCTGAAGTTGAAACTCATGTTCTTTGGCCACCTAATGAGAAGGAAGGACTTACTGGAAAAGGGCCTAATGCTGGGAAAGATTGAGGGCAATAGAAGAAGGGGACGACAGAGAATGAGATGGCTGGATGGAGTCACTGAAGCAGTAGGTGTGAACTTAAATGGACTCCAGAAAATGGTAGAGGACAGGAAGACCTGGAAGAACGTTGTCAATGGGGTCGCGATGGGTCGGACACGACTTCGCAATTAACAACAACAACAAGTCATTTTCAGAGTTTGTAGATTTAGATTAAAGAATTGTTCTTTTATCTCCTTTTTGTTATTTTCAGTCTCATTATGAGCTAAGTCAATTGTCTCTTGTATTGATTTTAACAAAATTTCTTTCTGAAATTCATCAACATTTTCTTGTTGGTATGTCAAGCTGAGGACTGAGGACAGGTGTTAGGAATGGTTTTTTTACCATTTGAAGCTAAGTATGGAACATCCATTTTGTTTTTGAATGTAGTCTTTATAGTCCAATCTATTTAGGGATTTAAAAAGTTTCAGTCAATGTCATTTGAACTCCTAATTATCCAGCTGGCCTATCAGTCTGTCCTTAAGTCTCCTCTCAGCAAATATAAGTAAAGTTCAATTTTTTCAAATTTTTCTGTCCAATGAAAAACACATCCTTTCTGTCCAGAGAGAGAAGAGCAATTAAAAATTGTTCATCAATCAAAGGTTTATAGTCCAAAGTATTCCATCATCTCAATCAATAATGCATGTTTCTATTTCTAGGGAAATAGCTCCATGACACAGCTCTAAAAGTCTGTTACTATTTATATTCATAGTCCAGGCAGGCCAGTTTCAAAATAGTTTATTGTCTCTGCCACATAGATAAGCAGCCTAAGAGGTCCCCCCCTTTCCCAGCTGCAGTCTTCAAAAGTGAAAGTTTCTGAAAACAACAAGAGTCTAATCTGAGTCTGGGCTTCCAGCCAAGTTTCCTTTAGGCATAATAAATTGTAGTGCTGTAATTCACCACTAGATGTAATTGATACCATCTACCAGCTTTTTACATACAAATTTATATTACAAGCTTTTAAAGTCTCTTAAAAAATAAATTCAAAAGCACTTTTAGTCCTCAAATTTCAAAGTTATATATGTGTATTGTTTCCAAATTTATCTTGTAATTTTCTCTATTTTCCCCCAAGCAACTAATTTGGTGCTTTTCTTTTCCTGAGGGAATGGGTACAAATTCCCCTTCTGTCTCTCATTGGGGACGATTCTTTGCTTTGGCCAGTTTTTTGCCCAGGAAAAAGTCTTAAAGTCATAAAGAGAGGATAGGGTTTCACCAGTTCCATTCACATTGCTCGAAAGCTGCTGGTTAATGCTTATTTTCTTTGGTTGTTAGCAGCTTCTGACTGACCATACAAATGTGGCCAGTCTTTCCCCTGCTGATTTGGAAGGTTTCTCAGATCAAATGGAAGGGCTACTGCCCTCCTACAATCAACAAGGGTCCCCTCCTTCTCTGTCACCTCTTTGGGGTGACTTTTGACCCTTTTTAGGGTTCCCAACATGGCAAAATCGAATACGTAAGACGGAGCCCTATCTTCCTGCGCCCATTACACTGTGACATCAAACTGGCCACATCCATTTCTATAGCACAAGGTTTTGCACAGTCCTCCTTCTCCAGGATCTCTGGAGATTTCTGGCAAATGGGATTTCAATTTTTTTTCCCTAATGGGTTCACGTTGACCAAGTGTTTACTAATTTTATGTTCATCGGCACAATAAGGACATCTTGTTATTTGTTTGTGTGTACAGTATATATGTTCACAAAAATTCAGTTTGTGAATTCAGTTTCTATAACACCTCTGTAGGATCCTCCCATCATACTCTGCTCAACTGACACAGAGAAAATGGTCTGCAGTCCAAATTTGCTTTCTCTGGGAAACAAAACTAAAGGAAAGGAAATTATTACTTAATAATCAATCAGTTTAAATCAGTGGTTCTCAACCTTTTTAATGCCGCGACCCCCAACCGATCATAAGTCAAGGACTACTCAACCAGTCGTAAGTCAAGGACTACTCAACTGGTGCAGCACCGTTTGCAGAATGGGGCTTTTGGTGGGCTCAGCAGGGCAGAGACAGCCTGGACAATTCCTATTGGCTTTTGAAAGCCAATAGAATTAGACTCTATTCAAGAGAGTCTATTCCATTGGCTTTCAAAAGCCAATAGAATAAAAGGGAGTAGCACAGCCAAGCAAAAGGGGGGAAAATGGCAGACTGTGTTGTTTGGTGATCCCCATGAAATGGTCGTTCGACCCCAAATGGGGTCCCGACCCACAGGTTGAGAACCGCTGGTTTAAATGAACCTGGGGAAACACTAAGCATCCTAGATAATAAAAGTGCCCTTTAAGTCTTTCTGGGGAAACTATAGTTGGAAAAAAATACTCTTGGGATCATAGCATGTTATTAGAAATTTAAGACTAATTTACCTTGCATTAAAGACTAATTTTGAGTATAGATAATTTACTTAAAAGTTATCAGATTCTTGCTTTAATTACAATAAGTCTATTCCCCCTAAATTAGCAAAACACATTGTTTTTAACTCTTCCTCATGCTCATGCATAAGAATTAGAAAACATATTGGTCACTCAATGGTGCACAGATGCATAGTGCGATGAATTTCTTTTTGGGAATGCAGAAATAAATGTTACTTGTATGCTAATCAAAAGCCAAGAGTAATCTGACAGCCAAATATGATTAGGAAACATCATGCTCAATATTAAACTTTTTCTCTGTATATGTTTTAAAGAACAGTACATATATCTGACATCATTGTGGTGCTAACATTTTATGATAGGGTGTTTGCATCATCATAAATGTTTAATAAATTTGGATGGGGGGTTATGAATTTAAAATCCATGAATTCTGGGTCATCAGTCTGGAGTGGAATTCAACTGAAGATGGGAAACTCCTTGAAAAGTTTGTTCTGAGTTGGCAAAATTACTGCCCATGTCTTCTGTATAATTGACTCAAACAGGAGAACTTAACAGTTATTTAAAACTGGTTCCAATAAGATGGATCAGCTAGACTTGCCAAGGTTCTGTGACAAGATAAAAAATAATGATGTCTTAAATGTCTCTCTTGAAATATGGTGCTTCTGAAATGTAAATCTGAAAGCCACAATTCTGCATTCTATAAAAAGATGTCACTACTTTGTTGAAATTAATAATATATTTATTTTCCCAATGACACACATTGAATATGTTTTAGGCCTAAATGGATCTTCCAATGGCATACAGCTTTTCTTTGAAATTGTTTATTTAAAATTATAAAGGAAGATTATTGATTAGGGAAGTTTGTACATGATCTTAGAATGCCTGAAAACCAAATTACAATAAATGTAAATAATGGAAAATGTGAATTTTGCATCAGTAGAAAACATTTTGTTGGAGCATTTTGGAGAGATGGCATTAAATGGAAGAACAGTAAGTATGTGGCTGACTCCCCCAATTTTTTTTACTTTTCACTTTCTTGTGGAATGTTCAGAGCTTGTATTAATTTTCAGATGGACTTAAATAAAAAGCATATTCTTTATTCTTGATCCCATTTTACTTAATAGAACAAGTAGAGTTTGAAACGGACTGTCAAAGATAAATACTTTAAGTGATCTCTACATGTGAGATGTTTTCCTTGTTGCTTTCACATTAATTCTCTTGATACCTTGACTTAAATTGTTGTTATCTCTTGAACTATTTATTAAAAGAATGAGTTTACATTTTGAATTAAACAAAACTATTACATGAATATTTCCCCCAGCAATTTTAGACTGCATAATATTATTATTCTAATTGTGTTCATTTATATACCAATTTGCAGAGCTCAACAAACTTACTAGATTAGGAATGGGTAAAATGTTGGCATTCTGTTTTTGAACCCAACACTTACCAGTTTTGCCAACATGATCAATAGTGGGGAATGATGTGAATTGCAGTCAAACAGTTCATATGTTCCCCATCTATGCATAAATATCTGGTAGGGTGTGTGTGTGTGCATTCAGAGTAATAGACTAGATAGACAATTAATCTAACCTGAAATAAGGAAGCTTCCAGTGCTCGCATATTCAACTAATTAATGCTTGTAAAATGCTTTAACATCTGCAGAAGGGTGGTGCTTATATAAAGGTCAAAGCTTAACCATTCTAATTAAGCAAATGGCTCTCTTTCCTGTCATCTCAGAGCAACAAAGTTTATGGGCAAAGAAATTTGCTTATTGAATTTATGCAGAATCCCATGAGTATTGAATCAATGGGCTATTTCCAATGTATGCTTGTTATCAAGGTGACCCTTGTATACGAATGATTTGGATATATATTTACTAAGGCATTGCTTAATTTACGGTGTAAGTATTTTTATATGGGAAAGTGACAAAAATATGTTTTGTTGATATATCTGACAGTGCAAAATTCATGGCAGCAAATACGAAGGGAGTTCGTACAAGCTAGAAAACCAGCGTAGTTTAATGGATGTATAGCATGTTCAATCCTGCTTGTTGATCAGTCTAAGGAGTTGGCATCGATGAATAACCATGGACCATTTCATCCATTGCTTGCTTAGTATACCATCCAAATCAGAGATTCTGGCTTCTTCAAATGTGCATAATCAGAATAATAGGCAACAACATATAGGCAACATCTAGGCAATAATAGGCAACAACATTTTATCCATTATTAAAATAATTTTTGACTTGCAATGCAGTGATGTTTTTCATGTCCTGTTTTGAAACTCAGTTGACCAACTTCAGTTATTTTTCTATTCATGTCTCAAACAGTAACTAAACTATTACATGATCATTTTCATTTAGTCATTCTCTATCTTATAGTGTAGGATAAAGCCAGAGTTATGGAGAGGAGTTAAACAGAGATAAAAGAAGCATCCATTTAGAATTGTTACACAGCCACAAGTGAATTAAATCCAACTTCCCCCTTTGAATGCTGTTGGCCCTTATCTAGTTCTAACCAGCAATTGATTAGCTGAGAAAATTCATTTTAGCAATACATCAATTAATTTGTATCTTCACATTTGATCCTTCACGTCTGACATATAGGTTCTTCAGAATTGCTCTTAATTGATATGACATCTACATCATCTTTAAAATCTCATAAATACAAAGTGAAATTATATTCAGTAAAGAAAACCTGAAATAAAAAAAATCAATTACTTTTTCAAAGTTCCCTTTCCTGATATATATTCCAGTGAAATTAGAAGTTACTTCAGAATTCATTATTCATTTTATCAGATTCTAAACATATGATCACGCAGAACGTTAAATAGCCTTTTATTGTCATCAGCTGTTTATTGTCATAAAAAAAACCTTCTTGACCAGTTTTTTCTTAATAGTAGAACACAAAAAAGAATACAGTTACTGCTGAATTCAGCTTTACACTATCAAGTAGTAAGAAGCATTTAAACCTTCTCTTTCCTGAAAGAAAACTTGGATCAAAAGAGTGGGAAGCAGAAAATATGATCTTGAACTTCGTTTATTTCAGCTGAAATCTATGTAGTTCTATTTTTATTGGTTTGGCAGATGCTTCCCAAACTATACTATTACCACTATGTCTTTGAGCTTAGAGATGGAATATAAATTCAGGTTGTTGTGCTCTAAATGTTCTTCTTTTACTTCAACCTTCAGCTGAGAAAAGAAATACTGATAAATATTGCATTATTGTAATTTATTCATTATAAAGAATATTGCATTTTCTTAAAAACAAGCCATGAGACATACTGTAACTTTTAGTAGTATACCAATGCAGCTGTTACAAACTTCTATATCAGTGGTTCTCAACCTTTTTAATGCTGCGACCCCCAACCGGTCGTAAGTCAAGGACTACTCAACCGGTTGTAAGTCGAGAACTACTCAACTGGTGCAGCACCGTTTGCAGAATGGGACTTTTGGCAGGCTCAGCCGGGCAGAGACAGCCTGGACAATTTCTATTGGCTTTTGAAAGCCAATAGAATTAGACTGTATTCAAGAGAGTCTATTCTATTGACTTTCAAAAGCCAATAGATAAAAGGTAGTAGCACAGCTAAGGAAAAGGGGAAAAAATGGCAGACTGCATTGTTTGGCAATCCCCGTGAAATGGTCATTCGACCCCAGATGGGGTCCCGACCCACCAGTTGAGAACCACTGTTCTATATGATCTAGCAGGTGCTATAGGGCTAGAGATAGATATTATGCTCAACTCTAAAATCTGATTTAATGCAAAGTTTGAACCAAATGAGAAAGAAGGGGACCAACAGAGAACAAAATCAGAACCACACCCAGGCATGTTATCAGAATGGAAAATAACTATTCAATTGAACATCCCCTACAGGTACAGAATTACAATTTTGGATTTTAAAAGAGGCAGCATGGTATCAATGTGCAACAATGTGTTCATTTTTTTGTTTTTTGTTCTCAATTTACATTTATTTGTTTGTAGCATCTAAGTTCCTATTGTTTTTAATTAAAATATTAAAAGCAATAGGAACTTTAGATGCTACAAACAAAATGCCAGCCTTCACTTCAGCATCATCTCTATTTCCAAGTTTGCCTCTGGGCTTCAAGTAGGCCCCATAGATTTTTTAGAACATAAAAATGGAAGATGGCTGCAGCTCAAAAATGTGTGCCTTATTTACTCAGAATAAAAAGAAAGGAAGAGCTGTATTTACAGGAATTCTGGATGTACCATATTGCCTTATAGATGATAAAGAGTTTGCCAATATTCAAAAGTTTGCATGTTCCATGATTTCCTGACAATTGCTTAATAACTTGATGTGGAATATTTGCTATTTTACCATGAGGACCTTACTTCACTATGATGAAACAACTTCTTTATAACAACCCTGTTAAGCTGCATAATATTCCTTTGACAGCCCTTATTTGATTATGGAGAAATCTATATTTCCTTTGACGGAACTCAGGTTGATCAAAGTAAAGTACAGACAGAAACACACACACACACACACACACACACACACACACACTATCAGAGGTATTGAAAAATTATTTGACTTTGTTTAACATGTTTATGTTAAATAAATTCCTAACTTTGCAACTCTGGCCACATCATCACCTTGGTTTACCAAGAATATACTTTTTTCAGTAGGATTCCGAAATCCAGAAAATCTTTATTCAAATCCAGCTACTATTCTTTTCTCAGCTCATCCACTGTAATTGAAATGTTCTCATTCCATTTGGTATATTGGATGAAGTCTCTGATTTTCTTGGAAATTTTCCTCTTCAGATCATTTCAGGGGCTACTTCCCATCAGCAGTCTTTATCAATAAGCACTACTGGCCAAACAAAACTATAAGCTTTTTTTTTAGAAGAAACTTTTGGCCATCAAAGAAGACTTGGACCTGGTGCCATTTTCTGGAAGGGATTTGTTACCCTGTAGAACCAAAACTATTCACATGTTGCTGTCAATATTAGATGGACATATTTTTCCTTCATTTTGATTTTCTAATGTCTTTCTTTCCAAGTAGACTGATGCTTTAAACTAGAATATTCTCATTTTATACTTCTTCAACAACTTTCTCACCCTGTGATATTCATAGAGGTAAACATCCTCCTTAATTGATTGAACCTACAGCACATAATGTGCTGGCTGAGATAGATGACTTTCAGGCTACTTTATTTTCTTCGTCCACTTTTTCTGGGAATAGAGAATATTGTATCAAAACAGCTGATTATGATTTTGTTCCTTCCTTGAAGAAAAAGATTTTCCAATTCTGCCATAACCGTTAGCTAGTTTGTCATTCTGAAGTATTCAAAATTACCTTTTCTCTGTAAATTTTGGTGACAGAGTATTTGGTTAGGAATTACACCATATCATGCCAGATCTATTAGCCATCTTTCTGAAAGGGCCAGAGGATAAAGTTTCTATGAACTGTATAACTGAGTTAGTTCATGTCAAGGCCTTTAATGCTATTTGGTGGGTATTTCTGACGTCTAGGATGGTCAAGTCTGTATTGATCTTTTCTTTACCCCTGAAATAAACTTACCCATTCATTTGAACATTTTTGTTTATTTATTTGGAATCACAGTTTTCCCAGCCATGTAATTTCTGAAAGAGGACCACAGTTCAAGGCAAGTTTCTTAGAGGTCCTATCTCAGCTGTCTTTACCTGTCTCTTTTTCTCCATATATCTCTTTGCCATCACCAGTCCCAGATGTCTCCCAATTATCCAAGAATTTCAAGAAGCTCAGCCCTTCCTTAAGGAATTGATAGATCATACTAAGTCCACCATCAGCATCAGGAACTCTTATCCTCGTGACTGTTGGAGATTATGTCTGGTTTACTACCAAATTTATGCTCTTTTACCCTCTCGTTTATCAGCTGCAGTTTCTGGCCATATTAAAGATACACCCAGTTTTCCAGCATTCTCTCCTGATTTGAGAATGCTGTCCCTGCTCATGATATACTCCCATCTCAGTAAAGGGGGAGGGAAGTTTGAGATAGAGCACATTTGAGACTCCAAGCACTTTAGCAGCAGCATGAATATTTGAATCACTGGAAGGACTATCTGCATATTGAACAATCCCTGGAGGCAGCAGATGGTCTACAATGAACATTGCCTTCTTCTCCATTTCTATTTGTAGTAATTTCACAAATTCATGTTCTTTTGACTGATTGCAGAGTAAAGCTTCTGCAGATACCAGTGACACTGACTTTGGGAAGGAAGATGACTTTGTGGAAGGTGGATACAAAGATACAGATGAATGAAAAAAGGTGGAAAGACAGGGCTGCAAGGAGAGACACTGCCTTTCAGTGTCCTAGATTAGAAGATATTGCAGTACCAGTAAGAGAAAAAGAATTATGAAATTACAGATATCTTTTTTTTTTATTAAAAAGTTTTATAAATTTTACAGAAAATAAAAGACAATACAGAAACAAAAAAACAACATATACAAATAAAAAACAAACATTACCCAACAAAACCCCCCTTCCCCCACCCCTACCCAAACCCCCCCTTCCCCCCCCCAGGGCCTCCCAGAGCAGAATATAGGCTTAATTAAAAAAAATTAAAAAAAATTTATATTTAAAAAAAAAGAATATAAAATGAAAAATATATGTATATATAATTAAAAATTATGAGAAAACTATATAATATTTTTTATATCAAGTTTAAATTGTATGAATTTTATCCATTTATCCCAAACAGCAAGAAATTTCTCTTGCGTTTGTCCCTTTAAGAAAGCCGAAATCTTTGCCATTTCCGCCAAATGAGACACTTTAAGAAACCACTCCTGCAATGTAGGCAAAGATTCCTTCTTCCAATATTGTCCTACTAACAGCCTCGCAGCTGTAATCAAATTTAACATCAATATAACCTCCTTTGTATCACAATCAATAACTATACCTAACAAAAATAATTGTGGAGTAAATTTTACCCTCCTTTTAAAAATTCTCTGGATATTCCACCATATCTTAATCCAAAACGCTTTTATCTCTCTACACGACCACCAAATATGATAATAAGTAGCATCCATACAACCACATCTCCAACATTTAGGTTGTAAGTCGGGGTACATAAAAGACATTTTTTGTGGATCAAGGTGCCATCTATAAAACATTTTATAAAAATTCTCCCTTAAATTCTGTGCTTGTGTAAATTTGACATTTCTCACCCAAATAGTTTCCCAGGTATCCAATGGAACTGGCTCACCAAAATTCTGCGCCCATCTAATCATACAATCTTTAATTAGTTCCGTTTCTGAATCCAATTCAACTAAAACCCCATAAATTCTCTTAATGTGGGTTTGTCTTGGATCCTTCACTTGCTTGATAAGATTTTCATCTTCTCTGAGAAAACCCACCTTACAATCCATCTTCCATCTATCTAATAATTGCCTATATTGGAACCAAGAATAAATAATATTTTCTTGTGCTAACTCTTCCCGTGATTTTAACTGCCAGTTTTGACCATCCCATTTAGTAACTGTATGTAAGACACCGTATCCATTTTAACCCCTCTTTTTATTCCTTCTATTGCATGCCAAGGTATAGCCCATAATGGTACTTTAAAATCACTTTTATAATATTTTCTCCAAACCCTAAATAAAGAAATTCTTAAGATATGAGATTTAAAAGCCCAATCCATTTTTTTATTAAATATTAAATAGGCATGCCACCCAAAAAGTAGATTCCATCCCTCTAGGTGAAGTATATCAGAATTTGTCAAATTTACCCAGTCACTAACTAATGTTAAAACCACCGCATCATAATATAATTTCAAATTCGGCACCTTGAGTCCTCCCCTCTCACGGAAATCTTGCATAATTTTAAACTTAACCCTTGGCTTTTTCCCTGCCCAAATAAATTTATTAAGGCCTTTCTGCCACTCAGTTAAATTGATCTCATTCTTCAAAATCGGTATCATTTGGAACAAAAAGAGAAACTTGGGTAGAATATTCATTTTTATCACTGCAATTCTTCCCATAAGGGATAATTGCAACTTTTCCCAATTCTTCAAATCTCTCTGTACCCTAACCCACAACCTTTCATAATTATTTTTAAATAATTTTGCATTAGAAACAGATAACATCACCTCCAAATATTTTACCTTATTAACAATTTCAAAACCCGTCAAATTAACCAAAGTCTGCTTCTCCCGACTAGTCATATTTTTAGATAAAATTTTAGTCTTATTAACATTAATCTTAAAACCCGAAACCAAACCATAATTATGAATCAACTGTAATAATTTTACTACAGAATAAGTAGGTTGCGACAAAGTGATGACCAAGTCATCCGCAAAAGCTCTTAACTTATACTCTTTTTTATTAACTTCTATTCCTTTAATTTCCTGCGACTCACGAATTTTGATCAACAATATTTCCAGTGGTAAGACAAACAGCAACGGTGATAGTGGGCAACCCTGTCTAGTGCCTTTCTCTATTGTAAAAACCTCTGACAAACTTCCATTAACGATAAGTTGTGCCGTTTGTTTTTGATATATTACCATAAGAGCTTGCAATATCTTTTCACCAAAATTCATCTCTTCCATTACTCTTAACATAAAATGCCAATTCAATTGATCAAAGGCTTTTTCAGCATCTAAAAATATCAGCCCTGCAGGAACTTGGTTATTTTTATCTAAATATTCTAATAAATTAATAATTTGTCTGACATTATTTTTCATATACCTTCCAGTTATGAACCCAGATTGATCTTTATGCACAAGGTGATGCACAACCCTCATAAGCCTATTTACTAAAATTTTTACAAATATCTTATAATCCACATTTAAAAGAGATATAGGCCTATAATTCTTTGGTAAAGTAAGATCTTGATCTTCCTTTGGAATCAATGATATAAAAGCAGTACGCCATGAGGGAGGAATCTCTTGACCCTGTAAAATGCCATTAAAAAGATCACCTAATGGTTGAGTCATTTCCTCCAATAAGGCTTTATAATAAACAGCTGTTAACCCATCCGTACCCGGTGCTTTCCCTGGTTTCAATTGTTGAATTGCTAGCGAAATTTCCTCCTTAGTAATTATACCATTAACTTCATGTTTCTGATCCTCTGTCAATCTAGGGAAACTAACCTCACTTAAGTATTTATTTATCTCTAAAATTTGCACATTAGTAGATTTATATAATCTTTGATAATAATCCAAAAAAGATTTCTTAATCAATTCCTTCTGATAAACTAATTTACCCTTGTAATTTATTTTATCTATTGTTCTCTGTCTCTGTTTCTTTCTCAATTGATAAGCCAACCATCTCCCTGGCTTGTTAGCATTACAGAATGTGTTTTGTTTCATAAACAATAAATTGGTTGCAGCTTGGTCTGCTAACAACATATTAAATTGTGTTCTTAACAACTTTAAGGATTCTTTAATACTTTCATCAGAAGGATTTAAAATCAAAGACTTTTCTTTTAATTTAATTTCATCTTCCAATTCTTTACGTTTCTGAATCTGTTTTTGCTTATGACAGTTATTCATTTTTATCAAAATCCCACGCATAAATGCTTTCCCTGCATCCCATACCATTGACATTGAAGTCCCCTTATACATATTCAAAACAAAATAATCCTTTAAACACTCCTTTAGTTTCTGAACATTTTTTTCTTGTCTAAATAAATTCTCATTCACCCTCCAGGATCTTCTCTCCTCTTTTTCTTGAGTCAACTCCATCCAAACTGGACTATGATCCGTCAAAGACCTAGGGAAAATCTTGACATTCTTTACTCTATTATATAAGTCCGTTGTGATCAAGAAAAAGTCAATTCTTGAGAAGGATTGGTGTCTATCTGAAAAGAAGGTAAAGTCTTTCTCCTCTTGATTACATTCCCGCCAATAGTCCCGTAATTCCCAGTCCTCTTTCATATCAAAAAAGGCTTTAGGTAGTTTTGCCTGCTTAAGAAGAGGAGAGGAATCTTTTTTGTCCCTTTGTACATCTAAGACACCATTCCAATCCCCCATTAGTACCACGGATCTATAGTCCAGCAAATTTATTTTTTCATGTAAAAGTCTGTAAAATTGTTCCTGTTGCTGATTTGGTGCATATAGTCCCACTATAAGTACTTTCTTACCATATAAGCCCAATTCAACCATCACATATCTCCCTTGGGGGTCAGACTCCACTAGACAAACTGGTAGATTTTGCTTAACATAGGTAACAACTCCCCCCTTCTTTCCGGGAGCAGAAGATACGAAGTGAGATCCCAAACGGGCATTAACTAAATATTTCTGATCCTTAAGTAAAATATGAGTTTCCTGTAAGCAAATAACATCATTATTACGTTGCTTCAAATAATAAAAGATTTTTTTTCCTTTTCTGAGGAGAATTCAATCCATTAACATTCCAGGTCAGAAACTTTGCCATCTCCCTTGGCACTCAGCCTGGAGAAGACACCTTGGAAATCTGAAATTGCAGCATGTGTTGCATAACTCTTGGGTCTTGCTCCTCCCACCGGCGGTGATACGTTTCCAGGAGAAATCTCTTTGGCCTCTTTCTTACGTTGCTCCTTCTCTTTGCGTTTGTAAGCTGCACGAGTCATTCTCTGCTCTTTAACCTCCATCTGGCGTTGCCATTCAGCTTGCAGCATCCCAGCAGAAACCAAATCTAATGCCTCAGACTGCTGCTCCGCCTCTTTGCCACTCAGGGATTTCTGAACAGGTAAAGTTGAGCCTGCACCTAGGACTGAAGTATAGAATTCTCTAGCTTTATCAACCGTATTCAATCTATAACGTGTCCCCGCATGGCTCAAAACAATACCCATCGGGATTTCCCATCTAAATGGCATTGATCTAACTTTAAGCTCGTTAGCTGAGAAAGCAAAATCTTTCCTGCTTCTTAAAATTTTTGATGGGATTTCCTTTAGTATGATGACATCTTGGGCAGCTATCTGAAATCTTTTATTATAAAAGGCTTGTATGATCTCATTACGCAGAGACTTCTTCGTAAAATAAATCACCACATCTCTAGGCAAATTCTTCTGCTTAGCAATCCAAGAGTTAAGCCTGTACACTTTTTCAACTTCTCTGCGTAATTCTTCTTTATCCATATCCAAAACCACAGCCAAATCAGTAAGGACCACCTCCATCAGATCTTGATTCATATCTTCCTTGAGGCCTCTAATCCTCAAAGCATATTCCATCTGCCTGTACTGAAACATCAGAATATCTTCTTGTGAAGTCTCCACCTTCCTTTCCACATCTTGAATTTTATCATCAAAGGAATCAACTTTATCTTCAACTTCCTCGAGTCTTGCATTCAGCTTAACCACCACTGTAGCCAAACCTGAGACTGCTGCAAGTATATCTTGTCGCAAAATATTATTATTTTCCAATTGATCCTTTATCCCACTTATCTCTTCTTTAAAGTCAGATTTAATTTCTGATTTAAGCTGTGTAGTAAATTGCTTCATTTCCTCTCTCATTTGAGCTACAGCCTCTCCCATTATACCTCTAACCTCTTGTGCTGAAAGTCCAGGCAAAGGAGGGGAGGGTGGTGGCTGTGCCGGTGGTGCATGTTTAAGTTGTTGTTGTGGTTGTGCAGTAGAAGCTATGGGAGAGGAAATCACCTTGGATGTTGTAGAAGGCGGCTGTCTCTTTGAAGCCATTTTAAATAACACAATTCTCACTTCCCTTTCCCCCCCCCCAAAAAAAAATGAGGGGGAAAAAGAGAAAAATTTTACTTTTAAAAAGAGGCAGCAAAAACACTATAATCCTTGAAAATCCAGAGAAAAAAAACCAAAAAGAAAAAGAAAATCAAAAAAGAGGATTCAATACCAAAAGCAAAAGTAAAGTCCAGTCCTTAACAGGAGAAAGTGAAACAGGAGAAAGTGAAACAAAAGACAAGGAAAAAAAAACTCCGTCACTTTCAAAACGCCATCTTAATTCCTTCTCCACAGTAAAAAAAGAAAAAAAAGGAGAAATAGTCAAAACTAAGTAAAAAAAATAAACACCTAAATTATATAAGAAAAATCCTTTAAACTGCTCTGTCCGTTTTTTAAGAATTACTCACCAACTCTCTATAAGCACGGAGATAGAAGCGGCAGTTTCTTTTGCTTCCTAGGAAGCAAAAACAGCTGGGAGGCGGAGACAGCAAGAGCTCCGAGGGAACACTCCTTTCACCCCCTCTAGGATTAAATCCAGAGAGGGTTCAGGGGTTCTACCTCTACTATTGCACTCTCTATCCCTTCCCTTTGCCCGAGAAGGGAGTTCCGAGCCGCGGACCAGCTGATGCACGCTGTGCTCCGCGGCTCTGACACTTTCCCAGCTGGACGGCTAAAAGATAGCCGCCATCGCTGTCGCTCCGTACCGGAAGCCCCCCGAAATTACAGATATCTTGATAGCTTTAGCTAGACAACAGCTTCAGCTAGACTGAAGGAAGAAAAGGAAATCTGTTCCTCTGATCCCAGACAACAATGCCTTAATGCTCAAGGAGATAAGCAAAATATACATTCTCATTTGGTAGAAATTTTGAATTCTGAATCAGTAGGAATGGTTCCTGTGTGTCCAGATATATAGAGAAAAAAAGAGACAGAAGCTCAGAGATAGAGAAGACAATACTATGCAGGTTATGTTGGGAGTCAGAATTTCTTAAGGAAGCAATTTTGAATATATCAACGATCAGGTCTAATCAATCTTTATTATAGTTATAACTAGCATATCAGAAATGGACAACTTTTGAATTCCAAGGCTGAAAATGGGGAATAACTATTAAATCTTTGTAAAGGTGAGGAACTTCAAAAGTAACTGCATTGTGTATCACCAGGACCTTTCTCCACTTCATGGAGACAATTATCTATTAAAGTAACCTCATCCCAGTATGTAATTTAAGTTCTTGTCTAGCTATCAACCATGTTTCCAAATACTTTTTTATAAACCTTCATTTTTAAAAATCCAAATAATGGATTGTTAATGTGACCAGTTATAAGTATTTTTCATTTTTGTTTAGTCCACAGGACAGATCAGTTACCACACAAGCCATTGCTTTATTTCAGCCTTATTTTGGGGGGAAAAAATTGCAAAGGACCAGATCTTCTATCTCTAGATTAGAAAAGAAATGGCTTATCTTTCCTCCTGTTTTCTCTTTTTTCCCACTGTCTCTATAAGCAGTTCAGAAATGGGGCCATATTTAACATAGCAGAAGGACAGGGTTCCCAAAACACTTTGTGAGAGTCCAAGCACAGAAGAAATTAAATGAACCAGAATAAAAATCTGTCTGCCCTTTTCACAGCTAGGACTGGTCATAAACATGCAATTATTTTGTGAAATTGTGATGAGACAAAATTAAATATAAACTTTACACCCAGCTAGGAACTCTTCCTGTTGCCTAAAAAATGCCTTCGGCAAAGCTAGTATAACAATTGTTATAATAATCTAATCCTGTTGGTAGCTTACTTCCTTACAACATAAGGACATTATTGGTATCTCTTTTGATGATAACATTAAGACGTGGGGTGTGGAGAAGCTCTGGGTTTATATGTAAAGAGTAGCAATGTTTTATCTTCACAAATAAATTAAATAGGTGGCAAGGGAAATGTTTGGCATAGTTATTCATATTTATATTTATCTGTTAATCTCAATCTTTTCTATTGAGAAGATTTCATTTCTTGTTAGAGACACATGTAAAACTGTAACTCTGCCATTGAAACTCATGAATACCAGTTACAGGAAACAATCTTGGGACACTGAGACTTGGAATGTCTGGAGTTGCAATCATAACACATCCAATGTCAGGCTATTGAATCTATCCTGTCTTATCATCTGTCATTTATTATATTTCCCCTCCTTCATGCATTCATATGGAGATTTGAAAGGCAACTGAGAAGCACTGCTTGAAGGTGAGTAAACATTATTGGACATTATTTATTAGCATCCTGGATCACATGGAAAAGTATAGTCATATTCAACACAATGTGGGTACATCTTCTATATCTGTGAAAATCAGAGAAGGTAGAAGGCAGGGTTCATGTTGTGCCTTGCTCTCTGATCTCTACCTCATTTAAAGCTGCCCACATTTTGATCTGAATGCTTGAGTAGTATTTATATTTTGAGATTAAGCACATATTTGTAGTTTGACTAGTACAATCTTTCTATGTCTGGGAGTGATTTAGTCAATCTGCACTCATATTTATTCTGAAATTTAATTCTGGAGCCAACTATTTACTGGACTTTGACTATTTATTAGTTTGGGTAGCTTAATTTGCTTATTGAAGCTTTAGCTGTCCTTTGCTCCCATCTCAGAATTTTAAAAATTGATTATAAATTCCACATTGAAATTTCTAAGAGTCATTATCAGTCCATTGCATTCTCTCATATTACAGTGCATAGCTGAATGCATATTTCTTTTGTTAGAAGCAATTTAGCATCAAGCCCTGTTTTCCTGCCCCTTCTGAAACATAGATATTTAAAGGCCTCCTCTTTAGAGCATTTATAATTATCCCAGCATGACTTGTCCATGTGTGCTTGTTGCATAGGTCTCATAAAATGTCCATCACATCAGTATTTTGTATATAAACCCATTTTATTTCTCCAGAGAATGTGGAATATACAAATGTGGCTCCAGGAGAAAATGTTCTAAAAGACATGATAAATATGGTCATAAAAGTCAAAATTCTCAAAACACTTCACTGGCTCCATGTTCAGAAGAAAATATTTACACAGAAAAACACATGTCAGCCTGTTTTACTGTTGTTATTGTAGATTAGATGTTACAGATGCAATCTGTCTACTTCCTACATAAACTACTGTCTCTAGGTATCTTTTAAGTATCACCTCCAACCAGCAGAGCAAAAAAAGAGGGAATATAATTTCAGAAGATGTTACACCATCAATTTACTCCAGGAAAGATTATCTCTAATGAGATTATTTGACAATAATATTCAGTCAAAAATTATTGGAAGAGCAGCTGGTGTGAACCATCCATACTGGGAATTGGGGAGGGAGGGTGTCATTCTTTTTATATTGTCCACAGTAAAATTTTGTCAAACAAAAACAAACATCTTCAATTGGATAAAATACAGTGACAAACTGAAATAGCTAATTGTGATTCTTGTGAACTGATTGTTGTTTCTCTGATTTATAAGGTTTTATAAGATCTCATTTTGTGCTCCATGAATGGGAACTGTCCAGTCACTCAAGCTCCTTGGGGGAGGGTCAGGGGGCAAGAGAGACCCACCTCCTGTTACCTAGCTTGCCTTGACCCTTATTTGACCAGGAATACCTCTGCACTTTATCCAGTCCTACCATTCTGAGTCTTCTCCTTCCTATTCATCTGTTCATTCTTCCTCCACATATTGTTTTCCAATTTGATTCACAAACATTCTATCTAGGTGGCATAACCTCCTAAATTAATTTCTTATATTATTCTCTTTTATATTCGGTCCAAGTGCATTCATTCATTCTTAAGCCTATCTCTTCATGTTTCTGTAAGTTGTTCTGAGTCACCATGAGTGAGTTGGATGGCCATTTAAAATTTCAAAACAAACAAACAAATGTTTTACTGCACATCTTTCTTACATACTACATATCCTTCTTACATACTCAATTCCTATTTTACATTTTATATTTACATTTCTCATAACCTATCCAGTTCTCACTTCCATATAACCAAAAACTCATTACATTGACAAACATTAATTTTTGCAATAGATCACAAACCATGACTTTTCTACATGTATGCACATTTTTTAAAAAATTCCCATCTATATTTAGTAAGGTATACAAACTAATCTATTTTTTTGTGCTATTACTGTACTTACATTCCAGATCAAACACAAATTACCTTGATCTTTAATACATTTAAGTTTAGATTCATATGTCTCCTTATATTGTACTTTTTATTTGAGTTCTCAGCCAACAACATACAAAAGAATATGCATGTTGAAGTATTAAATCAACACTTTTCTAATCAGAAGCAGTCAATAATATTCATCCATAAATACATTCAAGGGTCAAGTGGACATTACACATTATTACTGTTTTCTTTTCCCAGTGTTGGACCATTGCCTAAGCATTCTATTTATTCTCATCCAAACTTTACTTTCCACATATACTATTCTTACCACATTGAGAAATCAACCATCAACTTTGTAATTTGTAAAATATTCCCCAATACAAGTGTATTCACTTTATTATATGCTTTCTGTAAATCAGCAAACATATAAACCTCTTCATAGATATTCATAATATATAGTGACCCTCAAAAGGATGGGAAAAATAAAAAAAATGCTAAAGAAAAAATCATTAGCAGAAAAAATAAATTTGTCAATTGTACCAAGTAACAGCTCAGAAAAGAAAAACTGGGGAAGGAAGGTTGTTGATTTCGCTCCAGATTATTATATCCATTTGTTTTTGTTTTTTCACTGCACCTTTCCCAACTTTTTTTTGTAAACCTCTCCATTCCCCATACAGTTTTAATAATTTTATCAAATATGTAATAATAAAGGATTGTTTTTGTTTGGCAGTTATGGTTCTTTATATGTTCAAGTGATGGTGTTACAAGAATGATTTTCAGGAAGGATAGTAATAAAATTGCTCAATTAACTATGTGCAGGTGGCAGGTCTATTCATAATTATGACTCCCTTTCTTTGATACTTTAGAATCTTGCTACAGGATTGCCAATATAGAGTTGGTTTTGCCAGGAAGACAAAAAAAAAAAAAATACATGCTTACATAAAATATTGCCCAAAGTGAAACTAGCTTAGCCATTGATCTACCCAGCAGTAAACATGGTATGATTCACAAATGCTAAATATTAACTTTAATTCTCTTGGCCCCAGAGAAGCCAGAAGTAATATAGCTGCTTAAATTACCTGTATGTTGGCTTAAGTGGTTTTTACATACTTTGAATCATGCAAAACTAAGTTGATATATCTCAGTCTAGGAGAAATACAACAGGAAAGCTGTTAAAAAGTCTTTAAGCTTGCCAGATTATTTTGTAACAATGGAGAGATATGCTATAGAACATTATTTTGGTTTACTCCATGCACAGGTTATATCTTATTTTATCTTTATTGACTATTCCAAGAGATTTTCCTGCCTTTGTATGAGCTGTCAAACATTTGTGTTGAAAACCTTTTAAGTACATTGGACCACATTCCATTCAGTCTGATACAAGCATTGTGTGTGTGTTTGTATGTGTGTTCTGTTCAGACTTGTAAAAAATCAGGAAGAATTTCTTACATCTAACAAATTCCTGATCTTTTTACATGCCTAAATCAGAACAAATACATAATGGATTACTTTATTCACTGAGTAATCAACCTACAAATATAACTTTATCAAACACATTCCCATGTATTTACCAAGGCTATACACCTGGTAGATGCAACAAGAATGCATCAGAAATGTTAAAACTAAATCTTAATTTGCCATTCTCAAATTTTCAATTTGCCCCTCTGAATAAAGTATGTGAATCATCATTGACAACAGTGTAACAGATGACACAATGGAGATACCAAATGAGCCTTGTGGGACTACTTTATTGAACACTGCACAGTGGTAAACTACATAAATAAAATGCATGTGCTCAGCCTTGTTGTGCAGAAACATAAAGCTTTTTCAGATCTGAAAAAGAGCACCTTTTGTTGTTAGCAATCCCTTCCCCCCAGTTCTAGCAGTATTATCAAATACTAAAAGAATTTTTTTTCTTTGTATGTCTTGTATTCTTACCACATATATAATTTAAATTTGGATGCTTTAATTCTCATAAAGATAATTTTTTGCACATGAATAGTAACAAGAGGTATATAAAATACCACACACCCAATCATAGCCTGTGGATTTGTGGATGCCACCAAATCATGGTACTAAATAATCAAGGAATGAAAATTGGACTTTTAATTTAAAGATTGGAGAGATAGTATATCCTTGATAGTATTAACAGATGTGGACTTATAATCACATTCACTCTGACTAATATCCAATTTGGGCAACGTGATTATAAAGTATATCAATCCTTCCATCAATAGACACTATGATCATTCTGAACCTCAACAAATTCATACCTGGACAAGGTTAATAAATATAGCATGATCTCATCTTATAGAAGCAGGAAAGAGTCAAACCAATTGTTACTTTATAATTCTAATTCACCAGTGGAAGGCATACAGATTTTTCCACATTGCTGGTATTTCTAATTGGTAGTATTGAAGAAAATAGCCCATGTTAATTAGTCAGTCAGAATGTCCAATGTAGAGCAGGTCTTTCTACATAAATACAATCAATATTATGCACTATCCTTAAAGATATGGAACTAGTATACTAAGGAAATTGAGTTTGTACAATGAGATTTACTATTACAGTATTTAACTTGGCTATTAAGTATATTGACTGGATATTGCATAAATTGATAGATAGATAGATAGATAGATAGATAGATAGATAGATAGATAGATAGATAGATAGATAGATAGATGTGGGCACAATGGCACATATTAAAAATGAAATTTAGTTGCTTGCTCTCAAAGTGTACACATAACACACATTTAAAAATACTATATACAACATATGTATAGACCTACACTCTTACATATAAGTAACATTTAAATATTAATCAATGTCCATCTTGAATACATAATGGAAGGATGAAGCTTTAGAGTTCACAAGGTTAATACTGTATGGAACAAAGCTGTGACTGAATCCGGATGTTCTGCTTCAGATACCATGAAACCTCCTGGTATCTGAAAATAGTTGTGAAGAGGATGTGTAGTGTCCTGGACAATCTTTTGAACCCTGTTCAAGCAACACTTATGTGCTATATTGTGGATGGAAGGGAGGGAATTGCCAATAATCTTTTCAGCCATCCTCATCACTCTCTGCATCACCTCCCTGTCTGAAGCAGTGATGCTTCTAAACCAGACTGTGATGCTGTATGACAGGATGCTCTCGATTGTCCCTCTGTAGAAAAGGGGAAGGATAGGGGAAGGAAGACATGCTTTTCTCATGTGGTGCAGAAAATGCAGGCGCTGCTGTGCCCGCTTCACCAGTGTCATGCTGTTGAACAACCAAGCCAACCTACTTGTTAGTTGCACACCCAGGAATTTGATGCTGGTAACCATCTCCACAGGTAAATCATTAATGCACAGAGAAATGTGGCTATGCCTGCCTTTTCTGAAATCGACAATGATCTGTTTGGTTTTTCCAGTATTTAAAACTAGGCTGTTTTCCTTACACCACTTCACCAAGCCCTCAGTCTCCTTGTGGTAAGCACCTTCATTGTCATCATAAATAAGGCCCCCTACTGTTGTATCATCTGCGAACTTCACAGTATAGTTGGTGGCAAACTTAGCACAACAGTCATGGGTCAACAGGGTGAACAGCAGCGGACTTAGGATGCAGCCCTGAGGAGAACCTGTGCTCAAGAAAATGGTGTTAGAAATATTTGTTCCAGCTTGCACATTTTGGGGTCTGTGAGTAAGAAAATCAAGAATCCAGTTGCACAAAGGAGTGTTTAAGTCTAAAAGGCCCAGTTTGCCTACTAGATGCTGGGGAATAATTGTGTTAAATGCTGAACTGAAGTTGACAAACAACAATTGCACCTGAGTATTTCTTTCCTCTAAGTGCTTCAAGCTCAGATGGAGAACAGAAGAAATAGCATCCTCCATAGAGCGATTTGGTGGGTAAGCAAATTGAAACGGGCCAAATGCTAGTGGGAAGCTAGATACAATAATGTCCTTTATCAGCTTCTCAAAGCATTTCATAATGATGGATGTCAGTGCAACCAGGCGATAATCATTGAGGGCTATAATTGTGGACTTTTTTGGCATTGGCAAAATGATGGCCATCTTAAAACATGATAGGGCCACTGTCTGCTGCAATGAGAGATTGAAAATATCTGTGAGAACACAAGCCAGCTCATCTGCACATTCCCTAAGAATATGTCCAGGGATATTATCTGGGCCTGCTGCTTTCCAAATGTTAACTTTCCTCGGTGTTTTCCAGACAGAGGTGACATCAAAGTTAAGCACTTGCTCGTCAGGATAGGGAACAGCTTTCCTAGCAGGAGTGCTATTTGATGCCTCAAGTCTTCCCAAAAAAATGTATTCAGTTTGTGGATGACAGCAAAACCACCCCAGAGAAAGAAATATTTTGGGAGTATTTAAAAGGCAGAATATTATATTTCCTCAAAGGATCTTAAAGGCAGAAACCACCACCCCAAGTCTTTCTGCCCCAAACAGAAACCAGGTCTGCAGAAATGCAGATGTGATAATCTTGTCAGAAAGTTTGGAGTCAGGAAGATTGGAGCTGATGGGATTAGAAAGACAAAGGATCCCTAGAATCAACAATCCCTCACACCAAAAAAATCCAACACAGGACATAGCCATCAGCCACAGCCCCAAGGAAGCAGGATATGACATTCGGGACATAATAGGATTAAGCCATCACCATCAGAATACCAGAAAGGCACACTCAGACTCAGATCAAAGTTGATGCCACAGGAACAACTCCAAACAAATGCTCAAGAAGATAAAAACCCACCATTCCCTACTACATGTGGTCAGCTTTCCCAGAGTCACCTTTCTATCTGGCTCTGCTCTTCAATAAACTACAACCTTCTTTCTAAAGCAGTCTCCATTTTGTTTATTCCTGGCTTGGACTGGACCACAATGAAAAATTTTCTTTCAACAAGCTTTTTTAGGAAGTCTGTGCCATTCTTGCATCTTGATGGAGCCACCTTATAATCCGTAATGGCCTGGATTCCTTGCCATATCTGAATCTGAAACCTGGACTGCTTTTGAGAACACTTTAGTTTTAGTAATAGTGTGATTGGCCATATTTGCCTAGTCAGAACAAAGACAAGAAAGGGGAACATGTGGCCTTTCAGATGTTGCTCAAGTACAAATCCCAACAGCTCCAGCCAATTTGGCCATTGATGATGCATACAGAGACTGGTAATTCTTATCTTAGCCTATTTCCTATTTACGTATATCCTAAACAGTTTAAGATTTGGGGAAAGATATGGTTACAAGGATTTCTTGCTTCAGCACAAGAAATTATGGGTGAAAAAGCCATCTTTATTCCATTCAATTCCAATATTTTTTATAGTTCAATAATGATATATTCATAATTTATACACTTCTTTCCACCATGTACAATACTAAATACGATGTGAATTGTTTTCAATATATCCTTTCTGAATATTATCCTTATGAATAATCTCCGAGTTGGTTAAAAAACAGATAATGACTTGCCCAAAGCCAGCCAGTGAGTTTCATGGCTGAATTAGGATTTAATTGTAGAGTGTCTATAAATAGATAAACTCAAATGCTTTACCTTTACTCCTAAGATAAAGAACAGTCATGGGTTAAGAATAAGTATATTTGTACGCCACATTATTCTCCCAAGGTTTCCAACAATATTTTGTTTTTATTCCACTCCCTGCTTAATGGCTGGTTTACTGTTTTGTTCTGCTTTGCATAGTTCCTTCTGCCAGTTTTCAGTATGTTTGAGAGCTTTGTTCCAGACCAGTAGCCATGATGGCAGACTGTGGGCAGTGGGGTGAAGCAAAGAAACTTTGGCAAAAAGCAAAAAAATGTATTTACAATGATGACAACAATAAAGGATTTTTTTTTAAAAAGCAAACCTTGGATAGCTTCTAAATAGAACAGGCTTATGAAAAAATGGCCATCCACTCATGCTGGAAGCTGAAAAGCTTGTTATTCCTGTTTTAAAGCACCCTTACCTAATAGCAACTGCAGAAATGAATAGATCTGAGAACACATATTGTATTCATTCTGTTTATATACGCTCAAGGTTAATTTGTTATTGGTTGGAAAGCTGTTGAGGTATTGACTTTGATGCTGCTTTGGGATGCGCCCAGCTTCTGTGTTGCAAAAATGCTTGGACAATCTGCTCATTTGCAAAGGAATGATTATAAGATAACAACCCAGTGACATTTCTTACAGTAGCAGTTTATATCATTGAGCAGGACTTTTCATTTCATCACTACTTGTGGAATGCAGATCTTGACAGAATGTTTTAGACCCATGTTTAGAAGGCTATAGCACAGTAATAACCATCTCTTATAATGGAATGTGGCCATGGACATTTGATAGCAATAAGATCAAAGAAGTTTTCACACATTTTTAAGATTAAGATTAAGGACACAAAGTATTGGATTAATCAGTCATGTATTATAATATGCATATTTTCTGGTAAAAATGTGATACCCATCTTTCTTGAATTTCTTTGTGGGGGGCAGGCTTTCTGTATAAGTATGTTTTTTATCCTCTGTATTCAAATCTTTCAGAAATGCAAGCATCCTTCAACATACTCTTTCTTTATATGCTACATCCTATACCCAAGCCTTTTATCTAATTTACATGCATTCAGCTGCTTGCTTTATGATTAATATGCTATATATTCACTTTATAGAGATACTTTCCATCCATAGATTGCTTTTGTGGTTAATTCAAGGCCTTTTCTTTGTCTCACTCCCATTAATCCAATGCACGTGCTAAAGTCTCTCATGCATCAAGAGAAGAATGCTCCCATCTTGCTGCGTATGTGATGCTCCTATATTATTAGCCACCCTTCCTGTATGTTTGTTGTTTAGACTTCCTCTGCCTTCCTTTTTGGACAAATGAGAAACTGCTGGCTGTTTTGCATTCTTTCTGTTCATCAAAATAAGCAAATTAGAAACTGCAAACACTATGGAAGAATTTGATGATGATGATGTTTGTAACTCTGTGTGTGTGTGTGAATGTGTGCATGGAATAGATTAGTTCAAAATGTGCTTACAGACATTGGACAAATAGGATCATAAATCCTTACAGGCAAAACTGGTGATGGGGAGGTTTGTGAGATAATCTGGTTGGTACAATACATAAGCATTATCTGTTTCCAAAGATCAAAGAAAGAAAAATGCTTTTTGAAAGCAACTTCCAGAATAGGAAAAATAACAGTCCAGCTTCCCAGTATATAAACTAGTATCTTCTTTGGAGTCAAAGAGTTTCCTTAATAGCTTCTGGACTGCCAAATACCATACTTGGGCATTTCCAGTCCATTTTTCTCCCATAGAGGAAAGAAACCAAAATCCCCTCCCCACTTTTAATAAAGAGATGTGTGATAAAATGGTAATATTATCAATGTTTAAAAGTTGGAAATGTTGAAATGACTCCTTGAGCTGAGTAGACCATTCTTTGCTTTGCATAAAACTGTAATATTGAATTTTAATAAAGTTGGCCTTTGATGCCATGTATATCATGATACATCAGTGGCCCCAGGGTTTACCTCTCCCATTCCTGAACAAGATATTGGGAACTGTGAATAGAGGTCCTTTCTCATCACAAAGGGTTCCATCTGCTTTTGATCACAGCCTCTGGCATGCCTCGAAAAGCCAGTTTTGTAAATTAGTCTCGTTTAAGAAGGGTTTGCAACCAGAGGTGGAATTAACAGATACCATAGATATTCTCTTCCATGAGGAAATATGCTTTTCATAAGGGAAAACTAGCTTCTAGGTTTTCCCATTGCCTTCTGCTATAGCTGAACTGCAGCTATTATATGCAACTAGTAAATTAAACCTCAATAGTGTAAGATATTTCCTCCAGAAGCTAGATACCAAAGAATAAGTTGTCTATTCATTGTCACAGAAAGAATATGTGTGTGTGTGTGTGTATATATATATCTCCTTTCAGATATAAATAGCATTTTCTCTTCTACAATTTATAATGGGCACCTCAATTATCTATATCAATACTTGGTCTCTTTAATTATTATAAATTCAGTTATGCTTCAAGAATATTATAGTGAACTTTCAGACCTGCTCTTTTAGGAGGTAAAAACTGACATTTTAGCCTTACTTAAAGAGAGCCCCATATTTGTTAGACTTAGTTCTTATTAATAAAAGCATTCTTTGAAGAAATAAATATCAATTTGCTACTGTTTTTATATAAATATGCTTGTATACCACTGTCCTCATTTTCAAACACTTAGCTTTTCAAAATGAAAAGCTTATTTATATGCAACTGTTTTAAATATAAACCTTTTCTGGTATTCTTTTTGCCCATATTTCACAATAGTGGGTACTGTGTACTACTGTCTATATATTTTAGGAAGTTAGTCCAAACCCAATTGATAGATTGGCTACATATCCCACAGTGCTGCATCTGGCTATTTATTAGCTTCTGCATATAGCTCCAATCAATTGCATGTGGACATTTCTTTCAAAGTGACTCCCTAGAAGGCCAGTCATAAGCTCTGTTCTTCTGGTGTTCTAATCATTGTACATTCCACTTTCAGAAGTGCTCTTGGTCAAAGGTGTTCCATTCCTTGGAAGCTGTAATTAAAGCCTCTGCTAGCCTTCAATCACCATCCCTGCAATATATAATGTTTACACAGTTAGAACCCTAAATAGGTCACACTTTTATCTTAGGTTTCATTTCAAGGTCAGGTATTTAGCCAGAGTGCAAAACATATCTTTTATATTAAATAATAATAAATAGCAGTTACTAATGATTTCTTCACAGAGGGGCACCAACAGACCATTACTCTCTAGTGTGTAATTATGCCCCCTTGAGATTTGCAAATAACATATAGAAGCTTCTGCCATAATCTCCCATCTCTTTTTCAGAGGGTAACTGTTGGCAACATAGAGAACAAAGAATGATATCCTTCTGCTTTGTCCTCTATATTGTACAGAGAAGAAGACTGAAGGGGACAGAGGAGAAATGGAAAACTAACAGCATCTTTGTTTGCAACAGGCATTGAACTATGTTCCTCTTAACTTTTAAAGCACCTGGGCAAATGTTATTTATGAAGGCTGTTTATAATCCTCCACATTCCAGCAACCAGGCTCAGAAGAGAAGCATTAGGAGCATAAAGGGAGTGGAAATTATGTAAAACACTGTACAGGGGGCATGACATAATGCAATGTGTCTTCTCTGAGTTTAAAGGGAGGTGCTGTATATTCTATTCTGATAGGCTTTTGAGTTGATTATAGAAACTAATTGAAATATACTTCTGAAGAACAGTGATATATTCCCATTTACTTCTAAAAAGAAACAAGAAACATGATGTAAGTAGTTTTCTGACACACTTACTACACACACCAGAGCAAGGAAGCATCTGATGGTTACATAGATATAGACTGTACATTTATTACCTAGACAATATTTAAAGCAAAAGCATAATCAAGACTTATCAGTCAGGACCATAGCTGCCTTTTATTAAGACAAAATGTAAGTCTTAAATAAAATACATTTTATTGCTGTTTTTATTAAATATTATTAACATTAAAATGAAGTCTCCAATCAGTATGTTCAAATCAATTCTGTAGGAAGAATTTTGGAAACCTTTGGTAGGCATAGCAATTTTACTTCCTTGTAGTATTATGGAGCATAGCAGTAAAATTATGGGATGCTCTGGAATCAAACAGTCTGAATTATTTTCACTTCGCACTTGATTATGTCACTTGCAAAGAGTTGTAAATGTTAGGTTAGGCCAAATAGCTGCTTGATTTATTCCGATGTAAGATTATAATGTTATATATCTTGTTCATTTACTCATGAAATATATCTTTCAATACTTTTGTACTAAACTATCAATTGCCTAGGGCAAGGACTAGTATTGTAATTAAATTCATTTCAATGTTCTGCTTTACCTTTCTTTCCCACAAAGACTGAGCTGCTAAAAACAAACGGCACAACTTATCGTTAATGGAGGTTTGTCAGAGGTTTTTACAATAGAGAAAGGTACTAGACAGGGTTGCCCATTATCACCGTTGCTGTTTGTCTTAACACTGGAAATACTGTTGATCAAAATTCGAGAGTCGCAGGAAATTAAAGGAATAGAAGTTAATAAAAAAGAGTATAAGTTAAGAGCTTTTGCGGATGACTTGGTTATCACTTTGTCGCAACCTACTTATTCTGTAGTAAAATTATTACAGCTGATTCACAATTATGGTTTGGTTTCGGGTTTTAAGATTAATGTTAATAAGACAAAAATTTTACCTAAAAATATGATTAGTCGGGAGAAGCAGACTTTGGTTAACTTGACGGGTTTTGAAATTGTTAATAAGGTAAAATATTTGGGGGTGATGCTATCTGTTTCTAATGCAAAATTATTTAAAAATAATTATGAAAGGTTGTGGGTTAGGGTACAGAGAGACTTGAAGAATTGGGAAAAGTTGCAATTATCCCTCATGGGAAGAATTGCAGTGATAAAAATGAATATTCTACCCAAGTTTCTCTTTTTGTTCCAAATGATACCGATTTTGAAGAATGAGATCAATTTAACTGAGTGGCAGAAAGGCCTTAATAAATTTATTTGGGCAGGGAAAAAGCCAAGGGTTAAATTTAAAATTATGCAAGATTTCCGTGAGAGGGGAGGACTCAAGGTGCCGAATTTGAAATTATATTATGATGCGGTGGTTTTAACATTAGTTAGTGACTGGGTAAATTTGACAAATTCTGATATACTTCACTTAGAGGGATGGAATTTACTTTTTGGGTGGCATGCCTATTTAATATTTAATAAAAAAATGGATTGGGCTTTTAAATCTCATATCTTAAGAATTTCTTTACTTAGGGTTTGGAGAAAATATTACAAAAGTGATTTTAAAGTACCATTATGGGCCGTACCTTGGCATGCAATAGAAGGAATAAAAAGAGGGGTTAAAATGGATATGGTGTCCTATAGACAGTTACTTAAATGGGATGGTCAAAACTGGCAGTTAAAATCACGGGAAGAGTTAGCACAAGAAAATATTATTTATTCTTGGTTCCAATATAGGCAATTATTAGATAGATGGAAGATGGACTGTAAGGTGGGTTTTCACAGAGAAGATGAAAATCTTATTAAGCAAGTGAAGGATCAAAGACAAACCCACATTAAGAGGATCTATGGGGTTTTAGTTGAATTGGATTCAGAAACGGAACTAATTAAAGATTGTATGATTAGATGGGCGCAGAATTTTGGTGAGCCAGTTCCATTGGACACCTGGGAAATTATTTGGGTGAGAAATGTCAAATTTACACAAGCACAGAACTTAAGGGAGAATTTTTATAAAATGTTTTATAGATGGCACCTTGATCCACAAAAAATGTCTTTTATGTACCCTGACTTACAACCTAAATGTTGGAGATGTGGTTGTATGGATGCTACTTATTATCATATTTGGTGGTCGTGCAGAGAGATAAAAGCATTCTGGATTAAGATATGGTGGAATATCCAGAGAATTTTTAAAAGGAGGGTAAAATTTACTCCACAATTATTTTTGTTAGGTATAGTTACTGATTGTGATACAAAGGAGGTTATATTGATGTTAAACTTGATAACAGCTGCGAGGCTGTTAGTAGGACAATATTGGAAGAAGGAATCTTTGCCTACATTGTAGGAATGGTTTCTTAAAGTGTCTCATTTGGCGGAAATGGCAAAGATTTTGGCTTTCTTAAAGGGACAAACGCAAGAGAAATTTCTTGCTGTTTGGGATAAATGGATAAAATTCATACAATTTAAATTTGATATAAAAATATTATATAGTTTTTTCATAATTTTTAACTTTATATATATATATATTTTCTATTTTATATTCTTTTTTTATAATTTTTTTAACTTTTTCTTTAATTAAGCCTATATTCTGCTCTGGGAGGTCCTGGGGGGGAAGGGGGGGTTTGGGTAGGGGTGGGGGAAGGGGGGTTTTGTTGGGTAATGTTTGTTTTTTATTTGTATATGTTGTTTTTTGTTTTTGTATTGTTTTTTATTTTTTGTAAAATTTATAAAACTCTTTAATAAAAAAAAAAAGACTGAGCTGCTAATAACATATCAAACCAATAACAAAATCAGACTCCTAATCTGTAAATGCAACAATAACAATGGAGTTTTCCATACATAAAAGGGAAGTCAGTTCAGCTGGTAAAATAGGAAAGAGTACTGCCGAATTTTAAAAGCTACTAAATACATTATGGCTTCAGTTGCATGGCTTACAGTCCAAACCAACAGATGCATGGACAGTTATCCAACAAGAGGACTACCATATACATACTTGCATCTGATGAATTATTTGCTACCCGTGAAAGTTTATGCCAAAATAAATTTCTTGGCCTTAGGATACCATAAGATTCTTTCTCCTTCCATCCAGTTTTTTCCCCCTGCAATTATTCCATTAGGGGTAACAGGAAACAAAACATCATCAAGAAGACACAAAGAGCTGTTTGTCAAGGCATGGTATTGGAGGATAACAATAATAGATATACAAAGGAGAATAGAATGATAATGGCTTGAGCACTTCTATGTAAGCAAAGGAAGAAGAATTCATGACAGAAAAACCGTAACTTACTATGTACTCACACCCTATATATTGACATAATTTGGGCTTTGTTCTGGCTTGTTTTCTATGTTATTAGTTACAAAATTAGGAAAACAGCCTCAATTCTAGACCCACCATCCCTTTTGTTTTAATCACTCTTGCCAAATTCCTAGAATTGTAAGTTGGATGACAAATAAATCTGATAGATAGATAGATAGATATTGATTCTTTATCAAGTCCTTCTGCTTAATAAGTAATCTATATGCTGATAAAATATCTGCTTACTTATGAAGCAGAAATAATGAAAAATATGGTTGTTTCTATGTGATATTCAAATGGCAATCAGCACTATTTCTACTAGGAGATCAGTGGAATCTATGAAGCTTTTAAACTTTAAGTTGAACTATTGAATTGTATGTAACTATTAAATCCACCCACTGATTTCCATTATTTCTGTTTCACAAATATTTTATTATATTTATTTACAGGAGATCAGTGGAACACAAATAAAACTTCCGACTAGTTATCTATGTTTTTTTAAAAAATTAAAACTATATTTTACCAAGATAGAATCAATCATTTTTCTTAATCATCCACACATCCACCACAAAAGCATCCATCAAGGAGATCCTTTATACAAATGATTAAGAAATGACATAGAAACAAATTAAAACAATATGCAAGTAAGCATGCTTGCCTGGTGCTTATTAGGCAGGTCTTTGCAAGCTATGATGTTCAGCATACCAGAAAACAAGTGCTATAAATTTAACTGATTTTCTTTACAAGCACCTACTTGCAAGGTCCTCTTAGTAGCACAGTTGTTTCTTTTCAACTGTTAGCATGTCATGCGTGTAAAGGTGCTGACTATTTTTCTAGCACGTTCCAAACAATCTGAAGCTTTTTGCTAGAATAACAAATTAGCACTCACCATTGCCAAACCCACAAATATTTGTACAATTAAACAGCAAGCTTAGTAACCAGAAGGGTGAAAGAAGTGTTCAGCAGTTTATGGCGCCAAGTGGATTTCCCCCCTTACCTAGCTAGCTTTAGTTAGATTAACCAATCTGATAGATAGGGCAGCTCTAACCATATTAAACAATACTTTGAAGCATTTCCTTTCAGGAACGTTTAATTCAACACTTGCTTTGATATTTCGATGGTCTGGAAAACACTGAAGGTGGCATGTAAATAAGTTCTGATTTGGCACATAGACCTTGAGGCTTTATTGAATTTTAGAGCATAAAAATAATAACATGCTAGATTAGAACAAAGGAGGAGAAGTAATAAAGGAATCAAGGTGACTTTCTTTTCAATGAGTCCCTGCTTAGTTTATTCTGTAGGATATTGTAGCCAAGACATTCATAAAATTGGCTACATTTTAGTTCAAGCTTCACCTAGCTTGCCTTTTGACTGCTGAGCAATATTCTCAGCCCTTTGTAGTTCATCTGGGCTTGATGTTCAAGGTTTGTTCCAGCGCAATCTAAAAACCAAATATACCAGCAATCCTGGATTTCAACTTTCCATGCATTGGTTCAATGCAAATGTGAATGTTTTGTGTATATTTCTTTTCAAAATAGATTCCCTGGAATTGAACTTGATTCTTGGTGACTACATGAATATATTCATGCAGTTCTCTTGGCTGCTTTCTGAAATGGTTTGCTTGCTTGCTTCAATGACTTGAAATGGTTTTCTTAGGGGGAGTCTAATCTATAGCTATCTCCAAGGTCAAAGCTTTTTTTTTAATTCAGCTAAGGTAGTTAAGGTGCTGTCACTGGCTATAGGTACCTGACTATTATATCCAGGAAAGTCTTGTGCTTTAAATATGCTGTAAATCAGGTTTTGCAAACAACAGTTAGAATAACAGAAGTAATTGAATACCATTCAAGTATTACCACATTTCTGTTTCTATATCTGGGGTGCAGAAATCCAGACAAAACAGATAGTACAGAAGTACAGAACTATTTGCTGTCATCTAGTGGTTATTAAGAATTCTGCAGGTATAGAAGTCAAAATTCAAGATGTTTATACAATAGTAGTTAAGGGTAAAAGCTGTCACTACTATTTTGGGGTCAAATATATTGATTGTCATGGAACTACAATTTTCCAGTATCAAAACATCACAGCATAAAAATCTGAGTCACACAACTGGCCTACAGAGGTCAGTATTGTCAGTAATAACTTGTAATGATCTCCAGTCTACTGAAAAGACAGATCTTATATTCATTTATAATCAATCTCATTTTCTTTTGCTGATTTTTTTGTCATCATGATGTAGATATTTAATGACTTAATCTTGCCCTTAATAATTCTGCATTAAGTTACAATCTAATGCCCATTAGGCTAGGAGTAAGACCCATTTAATTCCTCCTACTTCTACACAATTGTGTAGAATTTCACAATTAATGCATGGCATATTCTGCAATCCAAATGAAAGCAGACATGGAGCCTAATGGAACTGAATTCAGATCCTTTTCTACCCCTTTCTCTACATATACAGACCACAAAACTAACTCTCTATTAATGTTCAGGATCTGTGGGATCCTAAACATTAATAGTTAGTTTTTTCACCTGAATATTTGGATGACAGTCAGCTATTATTCTCCAGCAGTGCAGTAGTCCACTCAGTGATGGATTGCATTCTTGATCTATTGATGTCTACTTCCTATATCTAGAAATAGAAGTTACTAAAGGTCTTGTTTAAGACTGCCCTGGTGCTTTATAAAATCAAGGATACTATTTCCTCAATCATATTCTTTCTGTTCACATTTTAGAAAATGGCTTGAGGTTAGTCCTTAATGGGCAAATACTTAATTTTGGAGAAGACAGCATGTCATTTTTTTCAATAAACTATATCAAGCGAAAGCAGGTCCTTAATAAATAACAAGTCATACTATTTGCAGTTAAAAGACTATTCTGATAATACAGTAGTAATAGTGAAAGAAGGGAGCTAACCGATTATGTAGTATATACTGTTTTCTTGAAATATTTTGTGACAGGTACTATTGTTTTTCCCATCTAATGCCCTTCAGATGCCTTGAGTAACAACTCCACTCCATTAGTCAGCATTGTGATACAAACTGACTCTATGCATTTGAACAGCATTAGATTAAGAAGGCGGTGCAGTCTAGAAATAGCTCACATTTTACTTAATGATTAATAGAAGATTTCAGTTTTTTCATTAGTAGGAAGATATTCATAAGACTCTTTTTCTTTTCTTGTTATATTTGCTCCTGCTGCTTGTGTATTGCTTCAAGTTGCACTATTCACAGCTCTCAGTGACATCATAATCATCACCAGAGCAATTAATTGTGATGCCAAAAACACACAAGTGATTTCAGTGGTGGACTAAACAGCAGGAGTAAATGAGTATTCGTGTTGTAAATAGCATTTTTTTTCTCCAAGCAAACAAGCATAGTAGTAACATACACAGCAGAAGATAATTTCCAGAAATGTCTGCAAAATTTTTGAACAAAACAGTTTTTGTTTAACAATCAGTTTCTGGAAAACTGCATTTTAAAAAAGCATTTTGTTCAATGTTTTTTTTCTTATATAAAATAACTTACTGCAGAAAATAGAGAGGCTATTTAGTTTATTTCTGTGACATGACAGAGAATAAACCTGCAGAAGTTTCAAATAAAGGAGTAACTAGCTATGTACTTACAAAGGTATAATGCAAGTTGGGTGCTCTGTAATCATGATCCATGAATACTTCTGGGCTAGGAATTTTAAAAAATGTTTTGTTTTTCATCCCTATTCTTATAAAACATGACTTTATGTAAACTAGACTACATTACAACATGATAGCCCCATGGGATTAAAAAGAATAGATGTTATATTAATCTAGAATCCAAACTGTTCTTCAACCATCTGCCATTCTTACTCTCCAGTTATGGAAGACAAGTTCTTTCACACAGATACAGTATATGAACTGTAGACATTCAGCACTATTTGCAAGGTGAAACTGGTTCATTATCTCACTTCTATCTGGAAAGACAAAAGGTGGGCACTTCAACCAGCATCATGATATTATAGAATTGTAATAGATGGCCAATCTGCTTTGCTCACTAGCTGCTCTTACACCAACAGTGATCTAGTGGTGAACCATGCATTGCCATAATTATCCTCCAATGTAGAAGAAAACAGTAAAATAGCTCTCATAATCAACTTCCTACAGCTGACAATTTATCTTACAAACTGTTTTCCTATTTGAAGCCCCCCCCACACACACACAGAGAGAGAGAGAGAGAGAGAGAAATAACTATAAAAATAAGATTACAATACTAGTTAAGCTGACAATATAAAAACTCCTGAATAAATTACTTCTCTCACTCTCTCTAATTTACCTGCAATGTTTTAACTTCTTTTGTAAATGATGGTTGCACACAATACAATTAAACACAAAAAGCAAGTCAGAGCTAATAAACATATAAATTGTGTTTACATAATATTTATCAATGCTTAACTGGTTTATTCAACTAAAATTTGGTTCATGTAATGACTGAACAATGAACTAATGACATGGGCTGATTCTGCGTACCACACAAAGTTTAAATAAAGTTGGTTTATTTGCAGTTCAGTAAGTGAAAAAAGCCTAGTTGCGGAGAAGGAACTATTCTGATGTTCATTCCAAATTTAGTTAAAGGCAAGCTTATCAAGGTTTAAATGCATCTATAACTGTTAAATGCATCTATAACAGAGAAGTCAGAGATCAACCAGCAAAAAAAAGAAATCTACAATTTTGGTGGACCACTTTAAAAACCTACATCCTAGTGCCAGTATGACTAACCTATTTTACTGGAGGCAACTAGGAAGGATCCCTAAAGTAGATCTTAATAAATAGGCAGGATTATTCTAGGAAAGCAATTATGTTTTCAAATGCTTTGTCCCCACCAGAAACAAAAATGCCTGCTATAACTTTTAGATGATATTTAAAGGCAGCCCTATGAAAAGCAGTAACTGAATTTGAAAGCAATTAGGATATTGGTATCCAAGTAGATATCAAAATTCTGAGAGACAAGACCAAACAAATCAGAACTCTGAGGCTTGAAATTTCCTCAAAGAATGTGTTCATTGGTTACATAGTATCGACGTGGTCAAAAGTAAAACTAAGCTGAAATTCTCTTCAAAGAGAGTCAATAATACAAAGTTGAACTTCCAACCCCAAAGTTATGCAATCAGCTATATTCCCCAACAGAAGACCAATTTCTAACCAATCGCTCATTCCCCCAGTGGTGAGATTCAAATATGTGAACCACCGGTTCTCTGTGTTGATGCCACTTCTGGAAGTCCATTTTGGGCCTGGGCAACAAAAATTAGCTACTGATCCTGATGAAGTGGTGCGAACAGGCTGAATCCTACCACTGCATGCCTCCCCATCTAACAGACAGAAATGACCTTGGTTCCCATGGGACAGTAAAATGTTTAGACTAATAAAAATCCTCTGCATCCCCTCCACTCTTGTGGCAACCTACAATGAGCAAAATGGCTGCAGCCAGCTTTGTTGTAGAGTTGACAGTAGGACCCCCCCCAAGAAGAAAGCAAGCCCTGTAAGTGAAACAAAATGCAAGTTAAGAATCCCCTCTGGGTTTCTGTGGATGCTTGTCATACTATCTCTGAATCAATCTGTCTGCTTTCACGTCAGTACTTTTTACCCTGGTAGCCTCTAATAAGGGGTAGTCCACTGACCAAATATTGTAATTTTTATATAAACTGGAGTCAAGAATAAATTTTATTTCATAATAAGTTTCTCTCTCTACCAGAATGGGACCAGGCACTTTTTTGGGAATTGGCTGCAATGATGATTCTGTGACAGTTTTAACAAATTGCAATGGAAAATAGGGTGAACTTTCTCTAATAGTTGTGGGAGTTGCAACTGAACTGTGACAGGATTTATGATTTTGACTATGGAAAAAGGGCCAAGGAACTTAGGTCCCAATTTTTTACTTGGTAATTTTAATCTTAGATATTTAGTAGAAAGGTAAAGCTTCTCCCTCACATGAAATGGCTTTTGATGAGATTGCTTTTTATCAGTCTGTTCTTTGTGTGTTTTTTCAGCCTGGGTTAAAACCTTTTTTCACATTGACCCAAACTGCTTGCAAAGAGGTCAGCCACTGATCTAAGACTTGTGAAGCAGGAGGTTCCTGGCGATATTCAGGCATAGGGACAAAATTCCGACCAGTAGCTATTTTAAATGGCATAAGTCCTATGCTACTGTGTACAATATTATTGTACGTCACCTCGGTGAAAAGCAGGGGTTCACCCAATTAGTCTGTTGGTAATTAACATAACATCTGAGGTATTGTTCCACCTCGTTCAGCCCATCCATTGTATTTGGATGAAAAGCAGATGAAAGCCCCTGGGTAGATCCAATGAGTTTCACAAATTCCCTCCAGAATTTTGCAGTATATTGAATCCCTCTATCTGATATAATCCGTCTTGGTGTCTCATGGAATCAATAGATGTGTTTTAAAAAATTACCTGGTAGCTTTTGGGCAGACAGGAGTCCCAAACAAGCAATGAAGTGAGCTTGCTTCAAAAAAAGATTGATGACAGTTCAGATCACTGTATTCCCCTCCCCCCGCTTTCTGGTAATTTACAATAAACTCCATGACTATTTTCTTCCAAGGCTGGAAAGGATCTGACACTTGTTGTAACAGACCAGGAGGCTTTTTCATAGTAGCACAAGCAGCACAGTTTTGTACATAACTTTCAATGTCCTTTTTCATGCCTGGCCACCAAAACCGCCACTTGCACAAACGCAAAGTTTTTAAAAATCCAAAATGACCAGCTTGCTTTGCATCATGACTACGTTGGAGGGCTTGAATTCTGAGGGAGGCTGGAAGGTACAGCTTGGAGCCCTTCCAGGCTAGACCATCTCAATAGGTCAATAGCAATTTATTGTCATTGAACCAAAAGCTCTTTAAGCTTTTTCATTAATTGGCTATCAGATTCATTGGATCTCCTCTGAATTTGATCTCTCATTGTTACCTGAGAGGCTGACTGGGGCAGAGGAATGATGGAATTAATGACCTCCTCTCAGCAGCTTTTATATTGGGGCATTCTAGACAAAGCATCTGCTAGAAAGTTCTTCCCCCCAGGGAGGTATTTGAGAGTGAAATTAAAATGATTGAAGTACTATGCCCACCTAACTTGCTTAGGAGATGACCTTTCAAGGGATTTTCAGTCCATACCTCAAAAGGCACTTTGCTCCCTTCCAAAAAATGGTGCCAAGTTAGTAAAGCCCATCTCACTACAAAAGCCTCCTTCTCCCAAATAGCCCATCACCTCTTTGTTTCTGAAAGTTTTTGTGAAGCGTAGGCACAGGGTTGTAGATCCCCTCTAAGGTTTTTCTATAGGAGGACTGTGCCCACAGCAACATCACTGGCATCAGCTTGGATGATGAAAGGTTCCTTGGGATTAAGGTGTTTAAGAACTAGTTCTGCTGCAAATAGTTTCTTTAACCATTTTAATACTGCCTGGCATTCTATAGTCCATTGTAAGGACTGACAAGGTTGGGGCTTCCCCTTTTCTGGTTTTTAATAGTTCAGTAATAGGCATGGTGATTTTTGCAAAGGAGGGAATGAATTGCTGATAGAAATTCATAAGCCCCCAAAAGTTTTGAAGTTCCTTGCAGGTATGTGGAGGCTGCCATTCCAGCATGGCTTTGACTTTGGCAGGATCCATTTCCATTCCCTTGCTAGAGATTTGGTAACCTAAGTAGTCGAGGTGTGTCTGATAAAAATCGCATTTAGAAAGTTTGGCACAGAGACTAACTTTCAACAGTTTCTTGAGTATCTCCTGAACTAACTTGATGTGTTCCTCCATGGTTTCAGTATAGATGAGGATATCATCAAGGTAAATCAAAACCCCTTGTATAGGTGATCATGCAGCACTTGATTTATCAGTTGCATAAACACAGCAAGAGCTCCTTGGAATCCAAAAGGCATAATTTTGAATTGGAAACTCCCTAAGGGGCAATTGAAAGCTGTCTTCCATTCATCTCCCAGCCTAATTCACACTTCCCTATTTCCTTTTGTGAAAATTTTCCTTTTGGCCAGCTGAGCTAACATGTCTTTCATCAGGGGGATGGGGTACATATTTTCTATGTTGACAGCGTTTAACCCCTTAAAATCCACACAGAACCTCAAAGACCCACCTTTTTTCTCTTTAAACAACACTGGGGCAGCCATGCACAATTTTGCTGGTGGGATGAAACCTTTGGCCAGATTTTTGTCAATATAGTCCTGAGTTCGTCCATCTCCCTAGACATCATAGAGTACATTTTTGGCTTTGGGAGCTTGGCTCCTGGCAGTATTTCTATTGCACAGTCTGTAGCCTGATTAGAGGAAAGGGTATCACATTTCCTTTCACTAAAATTTTCTGCCAAATCACCATACTTGCTGGGGATAAGTTGGATCCCTGGCAATCATTCCACAGCAGCCTTTAATGTCTCGGTAGGCTTCTCCTGAACTCCAATGGCAGCAGCCTCCTTTATCTCACTGAGCTCGGTTGGTGGGAGAGGTCTGGTGGCTAATCTCAGAGTTCGCATGCCATTCTCCCACCAAATATTGGGACACCACTTGTCAAGCCAAGCCAAGCCAAGCCTAGAATCATAGTCTCTTTCATCTTAAGGACCACCATGAAGCAAATGATCTCCCAGTGCTGTCCCATTTCCAGATTCAATGGCTCTGTTAGGTGAGTTGCTGGGGAACCTCCAATAAGTGACCCATCTGCCTGTTCAAACTTCATGGCTAGGGGCAACAGTTTAGTGTGAATCCCCAACTTAAGAACTGTGGGCAAGTTAATTAAGCATTGATGCAGGGAATTCTCTGTGACCAATAGTGGATTCCTATTTTTTCTTCACAACAAGGGGTTAATGGGGGTTAATAATTGCTTCTAATAGTTTGATTAAACTTATGAGCCTATTTGTCAGGTAAGCTTGGGAAACTGAAAAAGTTATCCTTGAACAATAAAGAGAAATCATTTCCACATAAAGAAAACTGCCTGTAAATATCACGCTGAACTCAAAAAACAATTGAATACATGAATAATAAAGATAAAGTTTATCAGGACAATAAGGACAGAAGGATGCTTTGATGGATGATGTCATACCAACAGGGCTCTCCTCCTACTAGTTCTCAGCACAAATCATCCTGTACAGATTCAAGGCTATTTTCATCCTAAATCAGAATTGGAACCAAAACTAAAATTTCTATCCATATTACTTGGAGCTGAGAACTTTCTTATATGCTCTTAATATCATAATTAACAGTTTGATAATGATATCACCAGAGTGTAAGATATGCTTGGCAAATTATAGAAGGATTTAAGAAATATATCAGGAGAAGAAGCTGAATCATAACTAGTTCCATACTCAATACAGAAATGACGATATCAGATACTAGCATGTGTATACTCTCTTGATTATAGTGCTAAAGTTCTGTATAAACTCTCTAGCTTCCTTGAAAATTTTGATCCCAAGACTTTTCAGGATATGGGGGAGTGGGAAATGGGGGTTTGCACTTAAATTAATCTGTTTATAGAATTGATACAACTTTGAGATCCAGTAAACTCTATCCCAGGCATGTGGAAATCATTTTCCACTCTTAGTTCAGTTCAATTATATTGTATAATTAGCCTACCGATTAATCAGCCTAGGTTGGCAGGATAACATCACATGAAATGCAGTTTCTTTATGAAACCATGCTAGTTCATTGCAGATAGAATTGTCACCTTGAGAATAAGAGACCCATTCCTTAAAGGGGGTTGTACTGTGTTGTGAATCTTTGCATATTCTGAATCCTTCAATAAGAGCCACTTGCAAATTAAAATTGTTATGAACATATAAGAGCAATGCTGAGTATTTTATTTTTGGAAAATAAAGACTCACTGAAAGGAAGTTGTTTTACATTAGTGTGCATGTTTATTTTTTTTAAAAAAAATGGTATACCCTGTATTTAACAACAACAACAATAACAACAACAGATGTCCTCGGAGTGAATGCGAGGTTGTAATTCATTCTCAAGGTTCTGTTGCTATTCATAAACTGCTCCAGCACTTTATGACATAAGCAGAATCCCTCAAGTAAATTACTGCCCTCTATCCACTTTGGGGCCATACATTATCATATGTAACTGGCAGCCAAGATACAGTTGGCTCATATTACAGACTGGTGTTGCAAACAGATTTTTAATAAGGCAGAAATGAATCTGCGTTCACACTGGAAGATTTCTTTGAAAATATTATTGCACAACATACAGACACACCTCTACACTTTTTTATTAAGAGAAGCAGAAAATAACAATTCTTGTTATAAAGTTTCCTAGCAGGCTGGGAGACTTGTGTAAAGTGGGAGAGGTGACTCAGTTATACTAATCAAGGAAGTATATCTGCTTTTAAATCTTGCACATTCCATGAAACCATTGTTTCATTTCTCCAAGCTGCTTTGCATGATAATGGTGGAACTCTACATTATCCATATAAAGTGATATGTGGAACAGGTGTTCTGTCCCACAGCAGGTTAAAATGGGCCATATTCCTTTGGGAAATAGACATTTTGCAGCAACAATAACAACAACAATGAAAGAGGACCCAGATGGGATATATTTCTGTATCAGTGAAGCTTTAATATCGTTGTCTAATAAAGATTTAAGATGCTTCTTACATGAATACAATTTTCAACTAATGGCTGAAATTTCACTAGGCACATCATTCATGGTGCACATTGCCATGCAATGTTGTAACTTTATAATTCATTAACAATTCATGCTATGCATTTTTGCACTTTTTTAAAAAAAAAATAATAATCCAGGACTGAAGGTAATATTTTGAGAATGGTACTGATTATATTGCAGACTGTACCAACTAGAAACCTCCAAGAAATTTGAGGTCTACTAACAATCAGCATTCTCAGTCAGCATGGCTAACAACCAATCTGGAAGTTTGCAAGGTTACAAAAAGCTGCTTTCTAGGTGTTAATGCAAGACTAGATAACCTGTGGCCTACCAGATATTACAGAACTATAAGTTCAGAAGTTTTAGACAAGATGAACAGAGGTGACAAATGCTGGTGGTTCTAATTCAAGAACTCCTGGAGAGAGAAATATTCTCAATTCCTGCTACAGAAAATTAAACTAAATTAAATGGAAACAAAACAGAATGCTTAGGGATAAATGAATGAATGGATAGACACAGAGCAAACAAATCAAAATGGTGTACAAAATCCAAACTATAGTAGGATACGTAATAAAACTAGAGTCACTTTAGAGCTAGTTTTCTGTAGTGCTTAAGGAATCAAGGTAGAAGTTAGGAGACCATCAGTTCTACTCCATCCTTAAGCATGAATACAACTGGATGATCTTGAGCCAGTCACTCTCTCTCAGTCCTAGGAAGGAAGCAGTGGCAAACCCATCTTCAAAATCTCATGAAGGAAACTGCAGGGCCTTGTCCATTTTGAGTTAACATTAACTCATAGGCATCATCATCATCTGCTCATCCCAGCATCCCAAGTCTTTGGGAAGCATCTCGACAGGTAGATGAAAATGTCAAATCCAATTTAAACATCTGGTGACTACACAACGAACCTTAATAATAGCAGAATACACAATAAAATGAAAGTAACATAAAGCTAAAAAGATTATGGACTACAATTGGCATCTCCTGAGGATCTGTTGCTGCACAGTTCATGCTGCCATTCAAAAGCTAGCTATAATATAAATAGTAACAGACTTTTTCACCTTTTGCAATCCCTCTGATAGCCAAGGGCACATAAGTTCCTTGTAAAAGAGTCATTCCAATAGACCAGATGGGAAGACATTAAAATCAGCCTGGGAGAAGGCTCTACAATATTTGGATAGTACTGAAGCAGTAAATATTTAGCCAGCTGCAGGCTTGGGTTCAACCTCTTGAATCTAACATTGCTAGTAGGGATGTACAGAATGTGTTGATCTGAGATGTAACAATCTGGAGAATTCTCCAAAACATTATTTTCCTTGATTGGTAAATTTTATGAATCTTATATGTTTAGAGCTAAGATTTAACTCATTTTGCTATTCATTGGGAAAGATTTGCTGTTTATAATGCTCTTACATTTAACGGTTCTAGTTCAGTGTGTTTTCCAACCTTAGCAAGTTCAAGACCTGTGGACTTCAATTCTCAGGATTCCAAGGATGGAAGTCCACACATCTTAAAGTTCCCAAGGTTGGGGGACAGAGTTTTTGTTTGATAATATAAGGCATACAAATGGAAAATATTTTCTTTTTCCCCCAGAACATCCCATTCCTAATGGACAGCTGTTTTTACCTAGCACAGTTTTGCCAGATACACTGATAGTGGCCTGAATCAAGAGAAAATCAGAAAGAAGCCCTTTCAGTATGGAGAACAAATAAGTTGTAGTGGTGAGAGTGACAATGTGGAAATAAATACATATGCCATGCTTTAAATTCCCAAGTCCCTTTCCCAATGCACACTGTGAAGTTCACTGGATGACTGTGGGATGGTTACCCTTCTTTGGCCTAAATCATCTAATTGTGAGAATGGTGTTAGTATGGAGAAGCTTCTGAGCTTCTCTGGCTACTTGAAGAAAAGAAACTTTAAATAAAAGTGATATTTATATTTACAACAGCGTAATTGCTGAATTTGAACAACCACAAGCACTTGCAAGGCTAGTATCCTTTCAACACATTTCAGTCATTTTGCCATTTGTTGCATCATCATTTATTTATTTGTTTGTTTGTTTAGCACATTTTAATGGCCAGTCTTTAGCCAGAACTTTGTGGCTTTCCCATTAACATGTTTAGGAAGAAGAGAATGCTAGCTTGCCAACATAGTAGAAGAGCTTTGTTCTGTGATGCCTTCACTTCTGCACAAAGAACTAAGATACCAAGTGTGGATTGGAAGTACCAGTGCTTTAAGTATAGCATATATGCCGTATGCGTTTTCAGCAGTAAGAAAAATACCATATCAATCTGGGTTCTTTACTGTATATCAAATATGTAGAATTCAGCTGATGTATGATGAATAACCTTCTTTTAGTCTTCACTCCCCCTTTTTTGCTTTTGTTTAAATCTTTCTTTTCAGCTGGATATTTTAAATTGTGCCAGTTATAGTGTTAATTATTTTTTGTTATTTTAAAATAAGGTTTATATTTCTATTTTTACCTCTTGGATGCCTTCAGTGCCCTATGGGCAGAAATTGAATGTATATTTAAATAAATAAAAGACTTGTTAGGAATTTTAAAACTCAGGATAGTGAGAAGGACTTCAGCATGAGTCTATCTAATTGCTTTCACCGCTTGACAGAAAATCCCCCTTCTTTCTTTCATCTTCACAACACTGCATTATCTTTTTCCTAGCCATAGATGTGACAGCAGTTAGCTACAGTCCTACTAAAATACTTGCCCTTTTCCTCTGCTGTGCATGCTTATTCAACCCCAGCTTATGAGTTTGTCAGGCATAATTTGTTTTAGCTGAATGGGCCTGACAGTAGTTTTTCCATGTCAAAGGACAAGACTTAAGGTATTTAAGATCCATCATGCTTTGCTATGTATTAAGTAAGAGGACACGTTAGATGACCAGATGTAAATGTGATTTGGGGGGTTGAACTCTGTGCCAACAAATATAATTGAAGTCTATGCAGATATCTTTCCTCCGCGTTCCCCTGTCTCAAATTATTTCCTAAACTGAAAAGAAAAATCTCAATAATAGGTCAGAGTAGGCATAAGAGAAATGCTAATCTATTCAAATTGTTATTTTTTTAAAAAAAATAACTAAAAGAACTGACAGAGTTGTCAAGTTTGCTTTTTTCTTCTTTAAAGAAATGATCTCCTCAGTTGCAGTATATTCAGTAAGAAACTAGTAATGTTTTTGACCAAACGTATGGAGTATAGGCAGTGGTGGGATTCAGCTGGTTTGCACCACTTCATAGGAACCGATAGCTAATTTTTGTTACCCAGGCCCAGAATGGACTTCCAGAAGCAGCATCCACACAAATTACCAGTTGTTCCCATATTTGAATCCCACCACTGGGCATAGGGTAAATCAATCAAAAAATAAACTCTCCAAAGAAGGCAAATGTTAAGATATACCTTAAAACCTTTCTATTTAGAATCTGATCCGTTGTTTTACACACACGCTGATAACCTGATTTAGCTCTAGTTCCAATCTTCGGCTGCTCTTAGCCAGTCAACCAGCCAGAACTGAGTGATAGCACTAGACTATTCAAGCCAGCTATGATCACTGTGAAATGTTTCCCCACTAGCTGGTAATGCATTGAATAGAAAGAGAAACAAAGCTTGAGCACTTGCTTTGTCTTTTCTCTTCCAGCTCATATAATATCAAGGAAGATGTATTTAGCAGTGTCTCAGAATAGACATACTAGTGTAGTGATGGACAAGAGAGAAAGAGCAAATTTGCTGTAGTTATTTTCCTGCTAATTCAAGGAAACCTGTTAGTGGGGGAAGACCTAACTAGCTTGTGGTTAAGAGCTGAGTTTCCAAGTCTTTCACATGGAAACCATGGACTGAATGTGAAGCAAGTGTTTGTTTTGTAGCACTTAGGTTCTGCAAATCCTTCAAAGCCAGTGCTTTATAACATACAAGAACATACTCAAAACCTCTTTGAGGATTGATAAAACAGTTGTATTTCTTTCTAGGCTCACACACCTTCTGAAAGTCTCCACATGAGTGTCCACTCAAACTCATCACAAGGGTTTCTGTATTTTCCTTTTCCTAGATTTTAGCCTCAAAAGGTGAAAAAGGGGAGAAAAACTCTATTGACTGTGCTTCCAGGCCAAAGTGCTTCTGTAGAAAAGTATGAGAGTGACCATCTTTAGCCTAAGCATCTTTTGTAAAGTTCAGGCTGGAAACATAGCAGCACTGCCATAATATTCTTGGTTCTCTCTTCCCTCTGTGTTTTATTTTTGCCAGCATGTCTATAGACTCAGGGTTATATCCCAAATTCTGGCATTGTATAAAACTTTAGCACGGCAGGGCATAAATATTCAAGATGAAATAAGGAAGGTGTGAAGTTACAGCCTTGATTTATAGGAGAGAAAGTTACACTGCGAATATTGTTGTGGGCCCGGCTCCTGGAGACAAGATTTGTTAGTACAAACTGTCTCTAAATATTTATGCTCCACTAAATAATTGCTAAATAATTCCAGTTCTCAGCTGGAAATTCAGGATTTGGACTAGCCGAAATTAGTCATGAAAAGTAAGAATGGTATATTGGTATTTTATACAGCAGGACTCTTACCAAATGACACTAGTAAGTTTCAGGATATAATTAATATCTTTTTATAAAGTGCTCTCTCTGGCCTGACACTGAGCACTTCTTTAAGAAGTCTTTCATTAAAATAAATGAAGCACTTAAAAGCGATACGTTACAGGGTTATTTATCTGAGAATTGTTAAAGACATTTACATTTTCTAACTCGAACTGTAAGAACATAAGCTCCTTTTTTGCTGTATTTTAACATGTTTGAGTCTGACTAAAGAGAGAGAAAATTGAGGGAAGATTGAGGGAGAAAGTGGGTTGTAGTGAAAATAAGACAAATTATTCTATCACTATATTTAGGGTAACTTTTCAAGGGCCCATTTTTTTATCCTTGTCAATAGTTTCTAGAATGACGATTAATGATGGATTCTCTCCAAGGAATATTTATAGAGAACAACAACAAGAAATATAATTTATGAACATTTATAGCAACTATATTAAAGAGTTATCTCAGGACAATGCTTTATAACAGCGAGAGCAAACCTTTCGGGACTGGCATGACAAAAATTCAGAAAATACCTAACTTGATTCTGATGGTTTTTTTTTTTCTCTCTCTCTCTCTCTTTCTCTCTCTCGATAGATAGATAGATAGATATAGATATAGATATATAGATAGAATAGATATATATAGAGAGAGAAAGAGAGAGAGAGAGGGGGGGGGGTACCTCCTAGATCTGAGACTTTGGGGAGGATTCAGAGGCTGCATGAAAGCCGGTCCTCTCGACTGAATTCTAGGGGGTCCAGAAGCTACTCAAGAGTTCAGCATATTTTCATGTAGCCTCTAGGTGTGTCACCAAGAATGACATAGCATGTCACTTGTTATATGCACTTTATAGATTCACCATCACAGGTCTATAAACAGGGCTGTGTTGAAATGGGACTAATCTATGAGTCAAAATCTGATCAGTCTTTCTTTCCCTTTCTTTTTTTCTTTTTGAAAGTTAGAACTAAGTTAAGAAATAAATAATCATTAAAAAAGTTTGAAGGTATGAAAGTGACACATATATTGCTTGCATTTGCCTTGATTGAAGAATTAAGATGAATAGATTCAATACTTATTTATTTATGTAGTTAATTTGTATATTGCTGTCTCAAAAACAACTTAAAGTGGTATATAATTAAATTAAAAAGTAAACCATTCTAAATCTATAATTTCCACCAAGGTAATTCAACAAACAAAGTAATTATATTGAACAGAAACATAAATTGTACTGATCAAATGTCTAGGGAAAAACCAGGTCTTTAAGACTTTACAAAAGTCAGGCAGGTTTGTGCCACCTATATCTCAGGAGAAGTGATGTTCCATAGGGAAGGTCTTGCAACAGAGAAGGCAAATCTCTTGAATCCAAGTAAGATGATATTGCTTAAAAGAAAGGATGCAGAGCATATTGATCCTACAACTCTTATTGGATGGTAATCAAAGATGGTCAATAAATGTAGAGGCATAGAAACAGATGTTTCCACAAATACTGTAACCCAGCCCTGTGTTATGAAGAACTTTAAAAGTCATAGCTATTATTTTGAATTGTACCTGGTAGACTGCTGGCAGCCAGTGCAGCTTGATGTTACATAAATGTGCTGAGGTGTGCCCATAAGTACTTGTGTGGCTGCATTATGGGATAGCTGTAATTTCTAAATGATCTTCAAGTGCAGTCCCTTATACAGCACATTATAGTAATCCGGATGAAAGATTACTTATCAAGGCATAAGTAACTATAAGTAATGCCTTGATGCAGGAAAGAGCATAACTGATGAACAAGATATATCAATACAAAGACTGTTTTAACCACAGATCCCACACTTCCTCTTTGAGAGGAGTCATAAGTGTAGGAGTTGGAGATTGTATTCTGGCTTTGTCCATGATAGTATATATAGAATCCTATATAGAACTAGAGATGGAAAATCTCCAGATTTACAGCTACTTGGTATTAATAAGGTTGAATGTAAATCTGTTCTTTTCTTTTCAACCTTTCTAGCTTCCAGAATTTGGGACAGAACTTTGATGGCATCAGCTAGACAGCAAGATCTGAAGTGTAAAATTGGGGGTCATCACCATACTGATATTACTAAACCATACTGATAGATGACCTTACTTTAGTGGCCTCACGTAAATGCTAAACAGGAGTGGAAAGAGTTCTGCTTCTTCCTAGAGACTATCCTAGGACTCCCCCATCCTACCAGATCAGATATGGTCTAGTCCTTTTGCTTAAACATTGCCATTTTATGAGATCCATGAAGTCTTTTCTGTGACAGCCTCTGCTGTAGGGAACACTCTTCTCCCTCATGTTTGGTAGGAGGTTACCTCCTAACATTCTGAAAAGCACCTGACCTTTTTCCCCAAGTACTAGAATAGATGAAGTGGGCAAGAGGATTTAGCAATGAATGCTAAAGGTTCTAATTTTGTAGTTTTAATAGATAGGTGTATATACTGATGTTGTTTTAACTGTTGGTTGGGGAACTGTCCAGAATTTGACATAAATGGATGGTTACATAAAGATTTTAAATGAATTAATAAATAAAGCCATGTTTTGTACTGGTAAAACACAGGCTAAGATTGGATTTGCAATAGAATGAAAGAATATGACAATGTCAGTTCCCTTCTTCTAACAACAGTTGGTGGCCCATAAAATAGGGCAACCTGGCAGTGTTGTTACACTCTGAAATTGGCTGTAAAGTTATGGCTGATATTCAGCTTTCAAGGCTCCTGAATCATCTTCCCGTAGGTAACTAGTGTTTCACATCAGGAGATAAAAGCATTCTTGATAAAACTCTCATATTATTCATATTAATATTTTTGTATTTATTTATCCTCTAATGATAGTTATAAATAATTTGGGTTTTCTTCTGTCCTTTCCTCTCTCTTATATTCAAGCCTTTATTCATAGAATGTGAACAGCTTGATCCACAGATCAGGGCAATAGGGGTTATTCTCACATTATGTAAGCACAGCATAACCATATATCTGTGCAAGGGTTGTATAATAATTTCTTGCATAATTTTAGTGATTCTGCCTCCTGGGCATGTTTAATTCAACAGCACAGTTGTTTTCTTGTAATTTTTTTCCAAGCAAATCTTGATATTCTCCAAAAGAACAAGATAACCCTCCCTCTGGATCATATTACTATAGAGGTTGAGACAGGATTTGGTATAAAAACAAACCTGCAATTCTAGAGTTTCTAGAGTTGTACAGTATGCTAGCTTCCCGTTCAATTCCTTACTGAATTGAATTAAAATTATTATTTTAAAAGAAACTAAGTCTGCTAGAGAGTAAGGACAGTGATTAATATCTTTTCATAAATCAATATGTCATAATTGGATATATCCATCATGGCAGCCATTTTATGAGTGACCATGCCCTGGCATGGAAATTATTTGATACAGTTACAAGAGACATGTTCACCAGCCACCAAAATTGATAATCCCTGCTGCAGATAAAAACTAGACTCCCAAGTCCATCCTAATACTTGAAAATAATGCAATTTCTGACATCGAGGAATGTTGAGATTTATAATTCTTACTGTTGAGTTGCCAAGCTTAAATATCTAGACTGATGGAGAAAGATTAAAAGCACAAGTGGAAACATCTTGCTTGAATAACACTTAGTTCGAGGTCTACAATGTTATAAGACATTCTAAAACATTATGACTACAATGCAAATTTAGGCACTCACTCTTCAGATTCAATGGAATAATGCTTTTCAGAATGCCTAGTTAATACAGCTGAAGTTGAAGCTCCAATACACATAGAAGACATCTGGTTGGAAAAGGTTACTTTAAACCTTCTCCATCTTCACATTATAATAATTACTATGATGAATAATTGTTGCGCAGGCATGGAAATAAATATGTGAAACAATATTACCAACAAATTCATAACTCGCCACGGAGTGGCTGTTTTATTGTACAATGAATTGTTTATATACAGATTTTAACACCACAAGGAAGCCTTACATGTGGTCTTCAACTTATAATCACATTTGGGACAAGAATTTCCATTGCTAAGTAAGGCAGTTGTTAAGTGAGCTGTGGCAATTTTATGACCTTCTTTCCATGGTTGTTAAGTTTACGACTGCAGTTCTTAAGTGAATCAGGCAGTCATTTGCTTGTAAGAACATGGCTGGAAAGGTCACAAATAGTAACAAAATATGGCTAGAAAGGTCACAAATGACACCAGGATATTGCAACCATTGGGAATATTATACTCTCTGCCATGGACCCAATTTTGATCATGTGCCTGTTGGGACGCTATAACAATTGTAAGTGTGAGGGCTGATTATGTTACTTTTTTCAATGCCATTTGAACTGCTATATTGAATGGCTGTAAGTTGAGATCTATCTGTATGGGTACTTTAGTAGTGTGAAAATCCTGTTTATGTAAATATTTTTGTTAATAGATATTCCATGGATAATAACATTTCCCGCGTTGTTGGGGAGGCTGTTGGGGTCTGAATGGCAAACTAGATTCCAACTCAACAGGAGCAAGATGGGTATTTGGACCCTCCATAGATTCTTCCATCTTTGGTTCTGGATGGGATTGCACAACCCCAGACAGACCTGTCTTCCTGGACTTGTGCCTCCTGCTTAAAGAGCAAGTGGCAGCTATGTCTAGAAGAGCCTTTGCACATCTTTGTATACATACTTGGACCAAAGTCCCTGCTCACAGTAATTCATTCCATTGTAGCCTCTCATTTAGACTATTGTAAACCAGCTTCCTGACTTTGCACTATCAAATGTTATCAGCAAGTTTGCCAAATTTGTATTTGCAACTTTTTTTCCACTTATGAATGATTTAAGGGATAGAAGAAGTTTACCTCCCAGTGATCTTCTGTGCTATTTCTATCTTTAAAACTCTGAAAATCAACAAGCAAAAAACAAACAAACAAACAAAAACAATAAAGCCAAAAACTCACCTTGGGCAATATTTTTGTAATACTATCACATTTTGAGATGGCCCCCTATAGTCCCATGGAAAGGCAGGAAGCAAAGTTGCAGCCTCTGGTTCTCCAGATATTGTCCTCTTAGTACAGTGGTTCTCAACCTGTGGGTTGGGACCCTATTTGGGGTCGAACAACCATTTCACGGGGGTCGCCAAACAACGCAGTCCACCATTTTCCCCCTTTTCCTTAGCTGTGCTACTCCCTTTTATTCTATTGGCTTTTGAAAGCCAATAGAATAGACTCTCTTGAATAGAGTCTAATTCTATTGGCTTTCAAAAGCCAATAGGAATTGTCCAGGCTGTCTCTGCCCTGCTGAGCCCACCAAAAGTCCCATTCTGCAAATGGTGCTGCAAGTTGTCTGCAGCGAGGGCGAGCTGTCTGGAAGTTTCCACCCCTCCCTGCTGAGCAACTACTGAAAAGTAAGTAAAAGAGGGCCAGGGGTGGGAAGTGGGAGGCCGGCGGGCACAGGGAGGGTTGCTGATGCGCGTGGGGCCCAGCGGGTGCCTTACCCCCCTTGGGCTGGGCCAGCTGGTGGCCCAGCCGGTGGTCGGCCTGCGCCATCTCTGCTGCTTGCCAGCTATGCCTCGGCTGGCACAGGGGGCAGCACCATGCATGCGCGACGCACCCTTGCAGGGAAAGTCCTCAACTTACAACCAGTTGGGTAGTCCTCAACTTACGACCGGTTGGGTAGTCCTCAACTTACGACTGGTTGGGGTCGCGGCATTAAAAAGGTTGAGAACCACTGTCTTAGTATAACTTACTTCAAAGGAATGAGTATTTGTATCTTCAGGGTCAAGTGCAGCAGATTCATTTATAAATGTATAATCTGCTAATGTTATACATCAGTGGTTCTCAACCTTTCTAATGCCGTGACCCCATAATACAGTTCCCCATGTTGTGGTGACCCCCAAGTGGGTGTTGCCACCAATAAGAGGGAGTAGGACAGCTAGGGAAAAGAGAAAAAAATGGCGGACAGCGTGGTTTGGTGACCCCCATGAAATGGTCGTTTGACCCCAAATGGGGTCCCGACCCACAGGTTGAGAACCACTGTTATACATGGATCTGCTGCACTTGATCCTGAAGATTATAACAGTTAAAATAAATGCAGAGTTGTATTCTGCATCAGTTTGAAGGTAATATAAACAGTACAAGAAAGAAATACAGCATTAGCAAATTGTGGAAGAAGAAGTTACTTTCATAATACACAAAGAACCTTCTTTGCAATGTTTCCTGAAATAGGTCAAATCCCTACATGATGTTTTGTAGTGCTTTCCTGAGATTCTTTAATAGACTCATTTTCAAACTGATTTTATTCTATTGTATTTGTGTTGTTGATTCTCGGTTGCATTTACTAGTGCTCCTCCATATCTCAGGATCTGTTTCATTGTGCCAGAGCTCATAGAGATGTAGTAATATATATTATCTCTCTTTTAAATGATAATTGGGGATATGTATCTTTGTTATGGACAATCTTTTGGCCCTTCTACTTAAACTACTAATGCCCAAAAATGCTCTGCTACTTTGCTCTTTTATCCTGCCTATCTGCTTTGCAATTTCTTGCACATGGGCTCTATTTGAAATGTGGCTTCACAGCATTTTAAAGCATTAGTGCTGACTATGCTAAGTTGCATTAAGAACAACGTGCAAGTTAAGATTGTGTGTGTGTGTGTGTGTGTGTCTCAAAATAGTTTTTTTTAAAATATTTGCTAGGCAAATGGGCTGAGCCTTTAACTTCTATTCAGCATGATTGAATGTTTAGAAAAACTCCTTTAATGCTGTTGTTTTTAGACCAATTGGAATGCAACAATGAAAGAACTGAATCTACTTTGAAAATTAATCTGCACAAATCCCAGACATATACAATGTCCTCAATTGCATGCTGCAAAAAGTGAAAATTTTAACTTTTCCTACTACAGAAAACAGTGATTTACTGAAAGTCTATGGAGATTCTCAGTCATTCAGGTCATGGTTGTCCCAAAGGTGCTTTTTCAGGAGCAACTGGACTTTCTTCTTTTTCTTTGAAGATGTTTCATTTCTTCAGCTCTGACTGGATGGTGGATTTATATTCCTTACAGAGAGCTGGCCATTTGCATTCTTTTAGAGCAGGGCTTTTCAATCAGTGGTATGGGTATCACCTGTGGTACATTGGCACCTGGCAGGTGGTATGCGACTGTTGCGTCCTTGGCGGGAAAGCAGACACGAGAAGCAGCTGGAGTTCTCAGTTTCTTTTATTCAGCGTTCAGCTTACAGGAAGATGGCTTCAGTTTCAGCCCAAACGCCTCGCAGCCTCTTATATAGGCAACTCCCGGGTAAATGGGTTACTTTTCCCGCGCCAGCACCCGCGCATGCGTACGGCGCTGGCGACAGCCTGTCTGGTCCCGGGCAGCTTTGCACCTGCCCGGACTGCCTGCAAACGCCCGAGCCGTTTGCAAAGGCTCGGGACATAACACCCCTTTCCCCCGGGCTAAAACTACTACCAACATACCACATTTATTTTATATGACATTTTGCTCCCCAGTGCTCCCACTGTTTACTGGCTTTTGCTTTGCCAGCAATGTTATGTAGTCTTCTAGGTACTTGGGAGATTTCTTTGCTCTCTGTGACCTTCTTAGCTCTGGATTACTGGCATAAGTCCCCTGACTGGAGGGAGGCGTGAGCCTTTTCTCTCTATTGTGCCCTGGTGTCTTCCAAGGACTGTGCCCCAATGCCTGGCCTGCTCGCTTGCCCACCGGGCTCGTCAGGCCAGGGCTTCTGTTGCTTTGTGACCTGGTTGACCTGCCTAGCTGTAGACCCTCGGGCCCCTTGAAGTGATAGCCGCTGCTGGGCGTCTCTGTAGGACCTCCTAGGTCAGTCCAAGACCTGTCAGGAGGCTGTCCATTCCCTGAACCCCATTCTGTGTTCGGGCTCGTGTGGGTTTCTGTACTTTCCCAAAACTCAGGTGTTCCCTGATTTGTGCTAGGGTTGTTGTAGTCGGGACTTGGTTCCTCGACTAGCTCTGTGTATGTTTGACCCCCTGTAGGATTTGGGGTAAGGTCAGGCCAACCTTGGGAATTGTGTGCCAGCTCTCTTGCGGGGAATGATTTGTTGGGATGCCCCCGGGTATCCTCCGTGACTGGAGTGCTGTGTGACGTATGTGGAAAGTGAGTATGCCCCCGGGGTGACTCCCTGGCTGGAGTAGGCGTGAGTGCCTGTTGTGTGGGTAAGCTCCATGACTTCCTTTTCGGAGCAATTGCGGAATCTTGGGACGAGCCGTTTGTGGCTCCCTCAGTGGAGATGGGCAGTAGCTCTTGCCCTTCCCTTTGCTCCAAAGGGTCCCCCTCCCCCCCTGGAAAAGACCCAGGAGTCTCAGCAGAAAAGTCTCGCCTAGAGCGAAGTTGGTCGATGTGCCGACGTAGGACACGACCGTTGTCCAGGGCAACCTCGTAGGAGAGAGGACCTGTGATCCTGGACACAGAAGCGGGGACCCATGTATGACCAGGCCCGTAATTGCGAGCCCAAACCGGGGCACCCACAAGTAGTTGTCTAGGTGCCCTAGGATGTGAGGTAGATGAAGGCAGTCTGTCCGGATGCAACCGGTCAAGTCTAGTAGTAAGTTGGCGCCCCCAACGAAGTTCAGCTGGACTTCTCCCTGTAGAAGTGGACGGTGTGGTGCGATAAGAAAGGAGAAAGTCAGCCAACCTGTGATGCCAGTCCCCGTAGGTGAGTCTCTTCAAGGCGTCCTTTGCGATGCGCACCATGCGTTCAGCCATACCGTTGGTGGACGGGTGAAAAGGCGCAGACGTGGCATGACGAATCAGGTTTGCCTGTAAGAAAGCTTGGAATTCGGAGGAGGTGAATTGAGGGCCGTTGTCGGACACAATGACATCTGGCAGCCCGTGTGCAGCAAAAATCCCCCTCAGTACCTGAATAGTCTTTGCAGTGGTGGTGGATGAGACAGGCACAACCTCAAGCCATTTTGAATGGCTGTCAACAAGGACCAAGAAGAACTGGCCCTGAAAGGGCCCAGCGTAGTCAATGTGCACCCTAGACCATGGGGACTGTGTTTCCTCCCATCTATGCACAGGAGCTTGGGGCATCTCTGGGCGAGATCGTTGGCACAGGTGGCATGCGTGCACCTTAGCCTCAATATCTTTATCTAAACCAGGCCACCACAAGTGGCTTCGTGCAAGAGCCTTCATACGGACAATGCCAGGATGACCCTCGTGGAGGGATTCTAAGACCCTAGTCCTCATTGAGGTGGGAATGACAACTCTGTTTCCCCAAAGCAGACAACCCTGAGAAAGGGACAGCTCGTTCCTTTTGGACCAGAAACTCTGAAACTCAGGACTAGGGCAGTGCTCAGGCCACCCGGACAGGACCCAGGAGCGGACACGTGAAAGTGTGTGATCTGTACCCGTTTCAGCGGTAACATCCCTGGCACTAAGAGGGAGCTCGGGCAAGGCTTGGATTGATAGAATGTTGACAGCTGGCGCGGGGTCAGCTTCTACTACTGGCAGAGGCAATCTACTGAGGCCATCAGCATGGCCCATTTCTTTCCCAGGCTTGTGGAGTAATGAAAAATCATATGCAGACAAGAAAATAGACCACCTAAGCATTCTAGGGGAAATGATGTGGGGAGTCTGCTTACGTGTGGTAAACAGTCCCAGCAGAGGCTTATGGTCAGTGAAGACCGTGAAATGCCTGCCATATAGAAAATCGTGGAATTTTTTAATTCCAGCAACAACAGCCAGAGCCTCCCTGTCTATCTGAGCGTAGTTGCGCTCGGCAGAAGACAGTGTTCTGGAGTAGTATGCAATAGGAACCTGAGTTCCATCAGACCTGAGGTGACTCAGGACAGCTCCAACCCCGTAGGGGATGCATCACAAGCGATGCACACAGGAAGAGACTCGTTGAAATGTGCAAGAACACTGTTAGAAGTGAGCAAGGCCTTGACTTCTTTAAAGCAAGCCTCATGTGCTTGTGACCACAGCCACACAGCTGTTTGTCTAGTAGCCTGTGAAGAGGCTCAGCTACACTAGCTTTATGTGGAAGAAAAGAATTGTAGAAATTCAGGAGGCCTAAGAAGGCCTGAAGTTCGGCCTTAGACTTTGGCCTGGGTGCTTCTAAAATAGCAGTTAGTTTGGATTCAGCAGGATGAATCCCAGCAGCATCAATTTTGAATCCCAGAAATTCAGTAGAAGGCACCCCGATCTTGCATTTGTCTTTTCTGAGCTTGAGGCCTGATTCCCTGAATCTTAACAGGACAGCCCTAAGTCTTTCAGCTAGAATGTGTGTGGAGTCTCCTGCAATCAAGACATCGTCAAAGTAGGGGCAGACCCCTGGTATACCTCGTAGTGTGTTTTCCATTACGCTTTGGAAAATCCCAGGAGCGACATTTACTCCAAACTGTAGCCTTTTTACTTTAAAGGCTCCCCTGTGGGTCACAATGGTCTGAGCTATGGCAGCATCATCATCAACAGGCAGCTGTTGATATGCTTGAGCTAGGTCAAGCTTTGCAAAAACACGCCCCCCCTTGAGAGAGGCCAGGATGTGACTGACCACAGGAACAGGATAGGCATGTTGCTGCAATGCCTTATTGAGTGTGCATTTGTAATCAGCACAAATGCGAATGTCCCCATTTGCCTTTAGAGGCGTGACAATGGGGGTCTCCCACGGGCTGGAATCAACAGGTTCTAGGATTCCCTGTTGGATTAGTTTGTCTAGTTCAGTGTCAATCTTACTTTTTAAAGCAAAAGGGACCCTTCTTGCTTTAATCCTAATGGGAGTGACAGTGGGGTCTAGCTTTAAGGACACAGGTGGTCCTTTGAATGTGCCCAGCTGGGGGCTGAAAACATCTGCAAATTCTTTGCAGACTTCCTGTAGGTCGAGTGTTTGTAAGCTGTTGAGTCCTGTGACGTGTATCCCCAGGGCCTCAAACCAATCGAGTCCTATGAGACTCGTTCGTTCACCCCCTACTACTAATAAGTCTAGTGGACCTTCAAAACTCTTGTATTGCACGTTAAGGGTGGCCTCCCCCTTAACACACACTCTTGAGTTCTGAAAATCTGTTAATACAATATCAGAAGGCCTTAACTTGGCCTTAGACCCACTTCTGGAACAAATCTTCCTAAATGTATGCAATGAAATGATGGACAGGGCAGACCCTGTGTCTAGTTCCATAGATAATGGAACCCCTTGTAGCTTCACGTTGAGTGACAGCTTTTTCTTCATGGGCTTGTGTGTGCCTGTTCTACAGATGCTTCTTCGCGAAGCGCAAAACCTACCCTATTCTGGCTGGGGAATCTGGTACCTTTCAGGCGTTCTTCTTGGGGTTGTGCCTTTCGTCGGCTCAGACACACAGCTGCAATGTGCCCTTGTTTGCCGCATGCCCGGCAGGTAGCGGAGCGGAACTTGCAGTCGGTTCTTCTGTGGCGACCTCCACAGCCGATGCACTTGAGCGGAGCCGAAGAGCTTCCCTTCTGGTTCTCTTCCTTCGCGGGGTGTAGACGGTCGACTTCCTCGTCCGGATCCTCCTCGGAGTTTCGTCGGACGTCTTCCTGGTGCACGGACGCACCCTCTGCACTGTTTCTGATCGGCCGCATGTTTTTGATGGCGCCGCCTGCTGCTTCTTCTGCGGTGACTTCCCTTAAGGCGTCTTGGAAGGATAATTCTTCCTTTGCGAAAAGTCTCTGTTGTAGCTCTCGATGCCTTAGCCCGCACACGAATCGGTCCCTCAGTCGTTCCTCGAGGTCCTTGAACTCGCAGGGCTTGGCGGCCTTCCGTAGCGCGGCGATGTATTCCTTGGCTGTTTCACCGGACCGTTGATCCCTCTGCTCGAAGGTGTGGCGCCATGAGATAACGGACACCTTGGGGTGGAAGTGCTCTTTCAGCAGCTTCTTCAGGTCTGCGTAGCTTACAGACTCTACTGGAACAGGTGCTGCAAGATTTTCTGCGATTTCGAAGGCGTCTTGGCCGCAAACGCAAAGCAGGGTGGCGGCCTTCAAGCTATCTTCCCTCACTTGGTTTGCCTTGAAGTAGTTCTCCATTCTGGATACGTAGGACTCCCACCGCTCTGGATGTGAGACGTCGAATTCCGAAAGCCTTCCGATTTTCGCCATCTTCGGATCTTCAGGAGACGGGTCTATCAGCCAGCCTACCCCCGAATGCGCACCGGATTGGCGGGCAGCTGCCGAGTCGACGCCGTTCCTCTTCCGCCGCTCAGGACTCCTTGGGTAAGCTTACACTTCTTCCTTTCCAGGTAGTGCAAGGCATCCCACCTCGTCGCCAGTGTTGCGTCCTTGGCGGGAAAGCAGACACGAGAAGCAGCTGGAGTTCTCAGTTTCTTTTATTCAGCGTTCAGCTTACAGGAAGATGGCTTCAGCCTTCGCCCAAACGCCTCGCAGCCTCTTATATAGGCAACTCCCGGGTAAATGGGTTACTTTTCCCGCGCCAGCACCCGCGCATGCGCACGGCACTGGCGACAGCCTGTCTGGTCCCGGGCAGCTTTGCACCTGCCCGGGACTGCCTGCAAACGCCCGAGCCGTTTGCAAAGGCTCGGGACATAACAGCGACCATCCGAGAAAAGTAGCGGGGAAGGGGAATGAGCTGAACCGGTGGCAGCACCACACAAGCCTAAGTGATAGATGGATGAAGCTGCAGGGCTGTCAGGGCTCAGCAGAAGCGTTAGGATCAGTACTGCTTTCCAGATGATTGGTGCTTCTTTGGGGCTGTCAGGGCTCAGTGGAAGTGCCAGGATCAGCGCCAAGCTCCAGCTACAGCTCGGCACTGATCCTGGTGTTTCTGCTGAGCCCAGAAGCATCTCCAGGTCTTGTGATTTACATTCAGATGCTTGGCAACTGATTCATATTTATGATGGTCACAGTGTCCCAGGATCATGTGAAGTGACCAAAACCTGCTGCAACCATCCAGCAAATGGAGGGAATAAAAACCAAACGCCCCCCCACCCCTGCTGCCAATCCTCAACAGAAATTCTCACAACAATGAAAACCTCAGACAGGAGGAAGAGCGCTGCTGGATGGGTAGGCAGGTGTTTTGCTCGGCTGTGGCTTGGGGGGCACTTTTTTCAGTGCCATTGTAACTTCAAAGAGTCACCAAGTGAACTGTTGTAAGTCGAGGACTACCTGTACTTTATCACTTTCCTTTTTTGGGGGGATCATCAAGTTTTTGACACCTTGTTAAGTGACTGGTGATACTTGGATGTTGCCATATCCTAAAAGTGGTACAATGGGTGAAAAGGTTGAAAAACCTGTTTTAGAGAGTCATTGAGACCATTTGGAAGTTTACCTGTATCCTCAGAATGACCTGAGTAGTGCAAATGTGTGTGGAGTGTTCTTGGCTACATCTTTGGGTAAGCATGACCTGGATGATTGAGAATCTCCATAGACATTTAGCTATGCACTTTGTGATGAACACCCTTCAAATGGTGCAGGAGTATGAATGGATTTCCAGAAAATATTGCAGACAACAGGAACAATTTGCATTTCAGTTTGAAATGCAGACAACACAGACTCATCCCCAACTGCCTACACCTGTCTTCAACAGTAAAGGGACACAGGGCAAAAAACATCCTTCAGCCAAGAAGATTCCACACATATTTGCACTACTCAGATGATCCTGAGGACATGGGTAAACTTACAAATGGTCTCAATGACTCTCTAAAAGAATGCATATGACCAGCTGTCTGCAAGGAATATAAATCCTTCCATTCCCCACTATCAGTCAGAGCTGAAGAAGCTTCTTGGATGAGAAGCGAAAAAGCACCTTTGGGATTTACTGAAACTTTAGTTGGTACTTGGATTGACCCAATATGTTTTGCTTCTTGAATAAAGAATAAAGCATGGGTGTCCAACCATTTGGCTTTCATGGACACATTGAGTGAATAGGAATTGGCTTGGGCTGCATATAAAATATATAATATTTTGTTTGTTTTAGCTATTCAGTTGTGTCTGACTTGGTGCAAATTCATTAGACAAGTCAATGATGTTAGGAATGATTAGTGGAAAAAGAAGGGATAAGCCAAGAATACATTGGTTTCATAACATCAAAACTGAACAAAAATGAACACCCATCAACTGAAAGAAGCTGTGCTTTACAGGGTAGTATGGAAAGCACTTGACTAAAATATATAATACAGTTAATGTATATAAATAATATAAGAATGTTAAAAGTTTATGATCTTGTGGGGCCACATTATTAACTGTTCAGGGTTGCATGTGGCACTTGGCCACAGGTTGGATATGTCTGGAATAAAGGATACCACTGTTCTTCATTCCATTCCATGTGTAGAAGCTGGATTGATAAATAAATGTTGACATTTCAGCCTGATTTTGCATTTAAGAGAAGTTTTGAAGGCACAGAACTGGCAGTGTGAACTTTATATATATTCCCTAATCACTATGTTGCTACCACTTTCCTTTCCCTAGCATCGCTATTTCAGATTGTTTTCATACTCTGCTTAGTGTTGGTCCTGATTGGGTGAAGTGGCTCAGTGGTTAAGATGATGGGCTTGTTGGCTGCAAAGCTGACAGTCCAGGTTCGAGACCTGAGCACTACTTGGCTGAGTAAATCCCGTCCTCACCTCAGTTCCTGCCAACCAAGCATTTCAAAAGCATACAGATGCAAGTAGATAAATAGATGCCACTTTGATGAGAAGATAACACTGTTCTGTGACATCACACTGGCCACATGACCAAGGGAAGACCTTCCTACAATGTTGGTTCAATGGCCTTGAAATGGAGATGAGCACTGCCCCCTATATTTGGCAATGATTGGTGGAGTAAAATCCTCAAGGATTCCTTTACTTTTTTTTACCTGCTCCTGATTTGCAAGAACAACCCAGGATTATTATTAGTCTAATTTAAAGGATATCACACACACACACACACACACACACACACACACACACACACACACACAAAGATCATATTAGATAACAAGAAGCCATTATGAATTTAGCTCCCCCTCCCAAGTCACATTAATATTAAATATGGCCCTAGGATCAATTCACAGGATGTCTGTAGCAAAATTTATACTAAGATTTATACTATGTCCTAGCTAAGCACCTTATTTGTAGTGAATAAATCCAACATTCACCAAATAAAGTTCCACTATACATTATACATTATATTTTTCTGATGTTAGATTAGAAAATGTAGATACTGGATGGAATATCGAAGATTTAGAAATGGTGGAAACATACATAGACATACAGATGGGGGACTGGGCAGTCAATAGATGTTATGCCTGGGCATCAGATAGCTAATCATTTTGATCCCATTTCATGTAGAGTGTGTTTTGCTTTCCAAAACATATGATGGCTTTCTCAGTCTGTTACCTTCCCAATGTGTTGGATTTCAATTCCCATGGTCTCTAGCTGGTAGAATTATCACTATATTGGTTAGTGATTATTAGAATGGAACTCCAACACATCTGGAAGTGAGCAGATTAAGAAAAGGATTTACGACCTTTTCACATGCAATCTTTGCCTTCACACATGGAATCTTTGTTTCATATTCTCAATAATTCTAAAAGGAATGTTTTGCCATTTTTTTCTTTATTGCCATTGCAGATTGTGATTGTGATTTCCTATATTCTTTTTAAAAATATTATTAATGTACATTATTGTAATATTTCATGAGGGAAGAAGAATGTCAAATTCTATTATTATCTATGTCTTCAAATAAAGTTGACAGTGTCCTAAATTGATAAGTTTTTCTTTATAAAGGAAATTAAAGATATATTAATAATTTCATTGATATTTTTTACTGGGTAAGAAAGACAGAGACGAACATTTAAAGTATTAATAGTTTTGTCTGAATCCTGTGGTAATTTTGATTCTGGATAGCAATGAAACCAATAAGATAAAAGAGAAATTTATAGTAATAAACACACCCATACAGTCTCAATCAAGTAACATGGAATTTAACACATCAAAGGGTAAATCTTTGCTTATTATTAATTATGACAGTAATTTCTATCTCATAACATTTCACATAGCAACTGTCACCAAGAAAATCTGCATTTTGAGCTGATGGCACATCTATCAGCCTGAAGCTTATTACTGTTCCAACAGCAGTTTAAAATCCTGATTCCACAAGATGGTGAAATATGGACATACCTTAACATAAATGCATAAAAAAACTAGCTGCTCCCAGGCAAAGTGTTAGATAACATACCCATTGAAGCAAAAATTATTTTGATGTGCTCACTGTCTTGCTATTTAATTATATATAAGAGATATAAGTTATGCACTGCTTACAACACATGTAATGACTTGACCTAGTAAACATCTCTTTGCCAAGTTCTTTGAAAATATTTTTAATTATGCATTTAATTAATAAATAAGCCCTCTTATCAGATTTTGATTATGGTTATCATCTACATAGAATGTAATCACAAGTAATGAAATAGGATGATTATCAGCAGATTTATTTCTAGGGTTACAGTTCAGCCTGTTCCACATAAAAATATATATTAAATATTGTTTTAAAAAAGGTGTGTTGGATTTTTTTTCCAGATTGAACAACACCTTCAACCAAATTCTAGAAAAATGGTTTAGCAGAGTACTTAGGAACATGAGAAGCAGAAGGAATAAGAGAGGCAGGGCTCTGCTAGACCTTTCCTTCTATTCTTCCCAACTATTGCTTCGGTAATTGGCCCTTAAACAGAAAATAAATTTCAACCTGCTAGTTTGCTTGCATTTAGTTAAGTCTCATTGTTTTTTTTGCTCAATCTTGTGTTTAAAATGTGGAGTGGCTGGGTTTTCTCTCTCTCTCTTTCCCTGTTTATCTTTCTCTCCTTCTTTAACCATCATTTTGTGATAAAGGGCTTTCTGGAGAGGCATCTTCTTAAATCCAGAATGTTAATCTAGATAACATTTTATTATATTCCTTTCACACAAGAACATCATCTAAGAGATTTCAAACAAGTATTCATTGAGCTGCTTTGCATAAACAAACTCCCCCCTCTTATTGATAAAGTGTTTTATTGTTCTTCAGAGCTTATGCTATCTATCCATGGATAAGACTGAAGGTCAAAATTTGACAAGAGCAGGTTACACAAGGCACCTCATTTGCTCATTGATAGCCTTTATCTAGCCAGTCACATTTATCATCCATCATGCTGAAAAAGAAAACAGGGATATTGTTCAAACTTTTTCATCCTTGCTTCTCCTCCAGCTACTATCCAGTGGACAAGTTAAAGAGATTCAAAGCAAACGGAACAAACAGTAATTTGGAGATCTGCCCTCGAATTGGTTTCCTTGATGTGAAACATATTCTCTAGATAATATCACAGATATCTTCATTCTTTATTGTATTCTTCATATTTTTCTACTACGTTATCTCTGAATCCTAGTAAGCTCTCCACTGTGACCTGTAAAAGATGGAACCAAGGCTTTGGAAAAGCTGGGATAGTCCCAGTAAGAGTCCTCTAGAGTTCTTTCTTTTCTTTTCATCTACTTGGCTCATGAAAGAAAAAAAAAACCTCAGTCTGCTCTCTACTTTTCTTCCTTTGGGGTATGTATATTGTGTGCATGTGAATGGATGTTTACATACATGTTTGTGGATTAGTTGTAAAAGTAGTTATAAAACAATCAGTTATGCTTCTTGGTGAGGTGTTAACTGTGGTCTGATACTGGGTGTGTGAATAGAATAATAACTTTATTGTTACTTTGAATGTACACTAATCAGAATATATTAAAATGAAATTTCATTGCATTCAGCTCTCAAAGGGTCACTACCTTCGATCTATACTACATAAATATGACAAAAATAAATAAGTAAATACAGAATTATGCATATACCCACATATATTATATGACACAAAGAAAAAACAGTCTAGGTCAGGTTATGTATACATGTGTATGGTGAGAAAAACGAATCTTGCAAGTTTACCAGACAGATGGTGTAGGGAACAAAGCTATTACAGAATCAGGTAGTCCTGCTAGAAATACTTCAAAACCTCCTCCCAGAGGGGAGCACCAGAAACAGGCCATAAAGTGGATGTGTGGAGTCTCTAACAATGCTTTGAGCTCTAAGCACATCGTGCTTATAAGCAGCATCCTGAATACCAGGGAGCAAGCTTCCTATGATCTTCTCAGCCGTCCTTACGGCTGAGAAGTCTCTGTATGGACTTTCTATCTGAGGCACTGCTGCCACCATACCAGACAGTGATGCAGTTTGTTAAAATGCTTTCAATCGTGCCTTTGTAAAAAGTGGCCAGGACAAAAGGAGAAAGATGTGCTCTCCTCATCTGATGCAGGAAATGCAGACACTGGTTTCCACGCTTTATTAATGGAGAGACCAATTCAGATTGTTAGTTATCTGCACCCCTAGATACCTAATATTGCTGACCACCTCCACAGCTGCATCCTTGATACTGAGTGGAGTATGACTCTGCAAGCTCTTTCTGAAATCTACAATGATCTCCTTTGTTTTATTAATATTTAGAACCAGGTTACTTTTATTGCACCAACCCACCAGAGCCTTCACCTCTTGCCTCTAAGCAGCTTCATTGTAATCCTGGATAAGACCCACCACTGCTGTGATGTCTGCATATTTTACAATATGATTCATAGCAGATTTGGCACAGCAGTCATGGGTCATCAAGGTGAACAGTAGCGGACTTAGGACACAGCCCTGTGGAGAACCTGTACTCAAGGAGATGGAATTGGAAACTTTCTTTCCAATTCGCACAACCTGGAGCCTATCAGTAAGGAAAGCAAGTATGAATCTGTATCTATACTCATAACCCGGAACATCTAGCTGCATTGAATCCACAATTATGTTTTTTAAAAGAATGATTGTTTCTTTGAAAAAAGAAAGATTGATGATGATAACCATGAACCATCATTTTCAACTACTAGGAGAAAAAAGAAAGAAATGGGGAATGAACTTGATTTATAAAAAAATGAATATTATAATTACAATATTATATGTTGTTTAAAATATGGGTACTTGTTCTTGAACGAGTCAACTAGAACCAATATCAGCCATTTTTCACTAAGTCTAAAAGAAATAGTGTGTATTCTCCCAACTGTGGCATTCAGTTCTTCACTGCTGGTTTTGCTGTAAAAATTGGTGAGCTTTCTTTTCTTTCCCCATATTTTTTTTTCTTTTGATGCCCTATCTTCTCGGATTATCAAACACTAACACTCCTGGCACTTTTTCAATGAGGAACACATTTTAAATTAATGCTGCCAAATAAATATTGTAAAAGTAAAAAGTAATTTAAAGATATCTATCTTACATCTTCAGTTGGTGGACATTCAGTTTCAGACCTCTTGTTGTTAAGCCTAAGTTATAATTTAGAAATTAGATTAATGTTTTGTCACTAAAAGATTAATTAATAGTCTAAAAAAGCCTTTATATGGTGAGATCATAGCTCGACTCAGTATAGTGATCAGAATTGGTTTTTTCTTACGTAAGAATATTGTTCTATCCATAAGTAAAGATTGTCTTTTCTACCTCTGTCTTTCATTCCTTACAGAAGACACATTGACAGGCTGCGGTTTGAGAATCTTGTTTCAAATAGACCCATTTCCATTCTTTGTGGTGTTCATAAATTAGGAAGTTTTGGAAAAGGAAAGGAAATTACAACTTTTTAATTTGCATTTTTCTTTCTATTTCAGAATACAGTAGTAATTATTAAAATAACTTGCAACATTTAGGTGGGAAAAAAACTAGGTCCCTCTAACAAAAAATTTACCGCAACATTGCCAAAGACAAGAAAAAGAATGGCTGGATGCTGAACACCAAGGCAGTCCTATAACAGAACCACACATAACAGAGTCCTTTGGATATTGAAAGCTACAGAAGAAGCCCTGCAGAGTTGGAACAGGCTTTCATTCTTTCATTTTTAAATTATGTATTTTAAACACTGTAAGCCGCCCATAGTCTTTTAGAGCTGGAGAGCCTCAAAATCCAATGAATTAAATTTTAAACAAATTAATTAAAATTAAATTAAATTCATCTACCTTGGTCCTCCAAGAGGGCAAAGTAGCTGAAATATTGTATTGATATTAGAAGGCAAAGATGTAAACCAGGCATCTATGTAGGAAAGACTTGGATCTGTGAAGCAGAAGAGAATAGGATGCTGTGATGCTCTGTGCCAGAAAGTTCCAAATTTTGCCCAATTGATTACTGTTACCTTCCAGACCTTCTTACTTTGAGATAACAAGTTGCCCTTGACTTACAACACAACTGAGTCCAAAATTTCTGTTACTAAGCAAAACAGTTTTTAAGTGAATTTTACCCATTTTACAACATTTCTTTCCACAGTTGTTAAATAATCACTGTAGTTCTTAAGTTGGTGATGTGGTTGTTAACTGAATCTGGCTGCCTCATTGATTTTGCTTGTCAGAAAGTTGTAAAAGGTGACCACTGCAATTAGCATGAACATGAATCAGTTGCCAAGCAGCTGAATTTTGATCATGTGACCCTAGGGATGCTCCAATTCTTGTAAGTTAAAAATGATCATGTCACTTTTTTCAGTGCTATTTTAACTTCGAACAGTCACTAAATGAACTTGTAATCTGAAGACTACCAATAACTGGATCAGATATTTTTCTTCCTTTACAAGCAGTCTTTAAAGTTGAAAACTATTTTGATGCCCCAGTAAATATACAAGGGCAATTCAGAAATAAACATCCATTTGGTTGTCAATGACAGTCACTTGCAGATATCTCCATTGCAAGCTCAGTTTTCTATAACATAACATTCAGAGGGTTCAGCCAGGTTCACATAATCTTCTAGCATTTCACAATAGCGGCTACTTATGAAGAAAAATGGGAAAGGAAACAAATCATGTTTGAATTTTAAGGTCCCTATTCTCTATTCTTTTCTGTATTATTTTTTAATGTGACTAGCATTATGCAGTTCTTTCAGATACAGGGATGTTTAAATCATAGCATTGTTTTTTTAAAAATGTTATATAACAATGATAGCTTTCAGAAAGAAGGAAAGGGGGGAGGGAGGGAGGGAAGCAGGAAGGGAGGAAACTCTATAATAAAAGGTGACTATGAAAATTTTCCTGTGCATAGGTCCAGCAATTTGTGATCTTGTAGAGCAGGCACGTCAACTGTCGGCCCACGGACCGAATGCGTCACACCAAAACTGTGCCCACACCATTGCTGGCAATTGGGGAAAAGTCCCGATACATCGCGTGATGTCACATGATGTCATGAGTTTGACATGCCTGTTAAAGAACCATTCAAGGAAGAATGGTGAAACTGACTGAGCATTGGCAGATGACTTTTATCTGGCCATTTAACTTGAGAGTTAACAGTTCTTGGCAGATAACTAAATTTCTGCTCAAAAACAGGGGGCTGATCTATAAGGAATGACAATTATTTTTTTGAAGTCGATTATTGTAAATCATGCATTTCTACTCCAGGCAATTAATTATTTTACAAATCATTTGCAAGCAGTAGTTGTACAAGGATTTTTTTATAAGCACAATTCATTGCTAATTCAAATTTTACAGTGGATTTATAAGAGCCATATTTTAAGGAAATGAAGTGTGGTTGCGACTGAGCAGAGTTCCCATCCTTGAAAATATTTATTTTTCAGCACTGCTGCCTCCAAACTGATCTCCATAGGCATCAATTGCCACAGACATCTCCTTTGCCAACCACAGAAGCCTTATTTTAGTTGGTTTTTTTAAAAAAAGAATAATATGAAAAATGCATACATTTACATAAATGGGGAAATAGCATTTTCTTAAAATTCCAAATATTGTATGCCCAAAAACAACTCAAAAAATAAAAATAAAAATGAAGAGACCTGCAAGTATGTAGTTTCTTATTTGTCTTTGCTCTTAACACAGGTCTCAAAAGAAACCAGCATGGCTGCACAAAGAACTTTCTGATAAATTGAAATATAAAAAGGACAAGTATACAAAGTGGAAAGAGGGACACATAACTATGTCAGAATATCAGCAAATAGCCCGAGCCTGCAAAGATGAAGTGAGGAAAGCTAAGACTTAAAATAAACTAAGGCTTGAGACCAAAATCAAAAATAACAAAAAAGCTTCTTTCAACATGTAAAAAACAAGAAAAAAGTGAAGGAAACGATTTGGTCCATTAGTGGGTGAAAGTGGCAAGAAGGTGACAAGCAACAGGGAGAAAGCAGAACTATTTAACTCATTTTTTGCATCTGTCTTTACACAAAGGGAAAAAGTAGACCAACCTGTCAAAAATAGAATAGAAACACAAGTTAAGATAGGCAAGAAAATGGTAGTGAGCACCTGTCCAGCCTAGACGAGTTCAAATCACCAGGATCAGATGGATTACATCCCAAGGTTCTCAAGGAACTGGCAGATGTGATCTCAGAACCACTGAACTATATTTTTCAAAGATCCTGGAGCACAGGGGAACTACCAGAGGACTGGAAAAGAGCTAATGTAGTTCCCATCTTCAAAAAAGGGGGAAAAATGGATCCAGGAAATTACAGACCTATCAGCCTGACCTCAATACCTGGGAAGATTCTGGAAAAGATAATCAAACAACGAATCAGCAAATATCTACAGGCAAACAAAGTCATTACTAAAAGCCAACACGGGTTTGTCAAAAACAGATCATGCCAGACAAACCTTATTGCATTCTTTGACCAAATGACAAAATTATTGGACCAGAGGAATGCTGTGGATATAATTTACTTGGAGTTCAGTAAGGCATTTGACAAAGTAGATCACAACCTACTACTTGATAAGATAGAAAAATGCGGGTTAGACAGCATCACCACCAGATGGATCCGTAGTTGGAAGTGTATAGTGGGGTGCCCCAGGGCTCTGTTCTAGGTCCAGTGCTCTTCAACATCTTCATCAATGATGTTGAAGATGGGATAGATGGGGAACTCATCAAATTTGCAGATGACACCAAGCTAGCAGGAATAGCCAAAAAAAGTGAAAAAAGTAAGGTTCTACGTTTAGGCAAGAAAAACCAAATGTATAGGTATACTATAGGGGGTACCTTGCTCAATAGTAGTAACTGTGAAAGGGATCTCTGAGTCCTAGTGGACAATCGTTTAAATATGAGCCAGCAGTGTGCTGCAGCTGCCAAAAAAGCCAACACAGTGCTAGGCTGCATTAACAGAGGGATAGAATCAAGATCACGCGAAGTATTAATACCACTTTACAATGCCTTGGTAAGGCCACACTTGGAATACTGCATCCAGTTTTGGTCACCACGATGTAAAAAAGATGTCTAGAAAGAGTACAGAGAAGAGCAACAAAGATGATTAGGGGACTGGACGTTAAAACATATAAGGAAAGGTTGATGGAATTGGGTATGTCTAGTTTAATGAAGAGAAAGATGAGGGGAGACATGATAACAGTGTTCCAATATCTCAGGGGCTGCCACAAAGAAGAGGGAGTCAAACTATTTTCCAAAGCACCTGAAGGCAGGACAAGAAGCAATGGATGGAAACTAACCAAAGAGAGAAGCAACCTAGAACTAAGGAGAAACTTCCTGACAGTTAGAACAATTAACCAGTGGAAAACTGGACAGCCATTTGTCCAAAATGGTATAGGGTTTCCTCCCTGAGCAGGGGGTTGGACTTGACGACCTCCAAGGTCCCTTCCAACGTTATTATTATTATTCTCAATCATCGCACAGTCAGCCAGATGTTCAGACTGGATTTGGCATTTTGTCTACCTATCGAGTCCTTACCCAGGACCTGGGATAGGCAGATGTGGATTTTTGATGGTATTACAGATATCGTCGCAGGATGGAAGCAGTTCCTAATAAGGCCGCCTTTTGCATTTGACTAATAGCAAATTTGTCAATGCCAATGGTGTTCAAGTGGTGCTCCAGTTGTTTTGGGATTGCGCCCAAGGAGCCTATGACTATTGGTACTACCCTTGCTTGCTTTTGCCACAGTCTTTCTATTTCTATTTGTAGGTCTTTGTATTTTGTTATCTTCTCCATTTCTTTCTCTTCTATTCTGCTGTCTCCAGGCACTGCCACGTCCAATATCCAGACTTTTTTGTCTTTCTTATCGACAATTGTTAAGTCTGGGGTGTTATGTTGCAGGTGCTTGTCTGTTTGAATTCTGAAGTCCCAGAGCAGTTTAATTTTATCATTTGCTATGACTTTCTCTATTTTATGATCCCACCAGTTTTTGCTTACAGGCAAATGATATTTTTTTGCAGATCTTCCAATGCACCATTGTTGCTACTTTGTCATGCCGCTGCTTGTATTATTATTATTATTATTATTATTATTATTATTATTATTATTATTATTATCGATTATCGCACAGTCAGCCAGATGTTCAGACTGGATTTGGCATTTTGTCTACCTATCGAGTCCTTACCCAGGACCTGGGATAGGCAGATGTGGATGTTTGATGGTATTACAGATATCGTAGCAGGATGGAAGCAGTTCCTAGTAAGGCCGCCTTTTGCAATTGACTAATAGCGAATTTGTCAATGCCAATGGTGTTCAAGTGGTGCTCCAGTTGTTTTGGGATTGCACCCAGGAGCCTATGACTATTGGTACTACCCTTGCTTGCTTTTGCCACAGTCTTTCTATTTCTATTTGTAGGTCTTTGTATTTTGTGATCTTCTCCAGTTCTTTCTCGTCTATTCTGCTGTCTCCAGGCACTGCCACGTCCACTATCCAGACTTTTTTGTCTTTCTTATCGACAATTGTTAAGTCTGGGGTGTTATGTTGCAGGTGCTTGTCTGTTTGAATTCTGAAGTCCCAGAGCAATTTAATTTTATCATTTTCTATGACTTTTTCTATTTTATGATCCCACCAGTTTTTGCTTACAGGCAAATGATATTTTTTGCAGATCTTCCAGTGCACCATTGTTGCTACTTTGTCATGCCGCTGCTTGTAATCAGTCTGTGCAATCTTCTTGCAACAGCTTACCCGGTGGTCCACTGTTTCTTCAGCTTCTTTGCACAGGCGGCACTTACTGTCTGTTGCTGTCTTCTCAATTTTGACTTTATATGCATTTGTCCTTAAGGCTTGGTCTTGTGCAGCCAGAATTAGTCCCTCGGTCTCTTTCTTCAATTTTCCTGCTCTTAGCCATTGCCATGTCTTGTTATTATCTGCTTTCCCAGCTATTTTTTTAATGTATTGGCCATGTAGTTCTTTGTCTTCCCATGCCTCTATTCTGTTCTTCATTTGGTCTTTCTTGTAGGCCAGTTTGGTCTCTCCAGTAGTTAGTAAGCCTTCCTGATATACTAATTTCAGTGCCTCTTCATCATTGTTCTTCAGATATTCTTCCAAAGCCATTTTTTCTTCTTCAACCATCTGATGTACTTGTAGCATTCCACGCCCACCTATTTGCCTTGGTAGATAAAGTCTGTCAATGTCACTGAGTGGATGAAGGGCATGATTCATTGTCATTATTTTTCTGGTCTTCCTATCCATTGCTTTTAGTTCTGCTTGAGTCCAGTCCACTATTCTAGCTGTGTACCTAATGACTTGGATTGTCCAGGTGTTGATTGCCTTTATGGTATTTCCTCCATTGAGTTTGGACTTTAAGATCTTCTTCACTCTCTTGATGTATTCACCTCTAATCTTTTTCTTGACTTCAGTGTGCTTGATGTTGTCAGCTTGAAGGATACCAAGTATTTGTAGTAATCTTCCTCATCCAGACTCTTAATGTTATTTTCGTGGGGCATCTTGATTTCTTCAGTTTTCACTACTTTTCCTTGTTTGATAGTAAGTGTGGCACATTTGTCCAAGCCAAACTCCATAAGAGTATCTTGGCTATATATATGGACAGTGTTGAGCAGTGATTCTATTTCAGATGATGTTTTTCCATACAGCTTCAGATCATCCATGTAAAGGAGATGGGATAGTCTGGCAGATGTTTTTGATGTTTGATAGCCATGTCCTGAGTTATTCAGTATTGTTGACAGAGGAAACAGTGCAATAACAAATAGTAATGGTGACAATGAATCTTCTTGAAATATTCCTCTCTTGATATTAACCTCTCCCAGTCTCTCACCATTGATCTGCAACTGTGTCTTCCATTGTGCCATCGATCTTTGCACAAATTTTCTGATGTTTCTACTGACTTCTGTTATTTCTAGGCACTTGATTATCCAGTCGTGTGGCAGAGAGTCAAATGCCTTTCTGTAGTCAATCCATGCCACATTCGTTTTCTTGCAGTTTTCCAAGATCATTTTGTCTATTAGGAGTTGATCTTTTGTTCCTCTGCTATTGGGGCGGTTTCCTTTTTGCTCAGGTGGAAAGAGATTGTTTTCAACTAGATGCTGTTGTACTGCATCAGCTACCACACCAGTTAGAAATTTGAAAGTTGTTGGTAAGCAGGTAATTGGCCTGTAGTTGCCTGGTGTTGCCCCTTTTGCTGGATTTTTCATTATTAGGTAGGTTTTCCCAGTTGTTAGCCACTTTTCAATTTCTCCTCCTTGTAGTATATTGTTGAACTGCTTGGCAATGAATGCGTGTATCTTTCCAGAACTGGTGCATTCATTTTAGATATCCTCTTCTTGTTGGACTTGATCTGTAGTAACAGATCATTATTTCTTTGTTTTCAATCACTGTGTATCTGCAATGGGTAAACACCTTTTCTTCCAGTAGTTCTGCAACTGCTGGCCCTGGTTGCTCAGCCAACAGTCCTGAGTCCTTTATTATTATTATTATTATCCTAAAGAGTAATGGATTATTGAAATATTACAAATGTTTTATATATATATAAATATGCACAGCCTTGCCTATTTCTTTTATATCTAATTTAAAACTCCTTTTTACAATGAGGAAGTTAGCTTGAATTTCTTGGGCTAAGGTACATGCTGTGAAAATGGGATATGTTTTAGACAAATCTTCTCTAGTTTGATATATAGTCAGCATGGGAAATAGGGAGAGGCTGCATTATATAAAGTAAATAAACCCCATTTTCTTTTTCTGGATAATTTACAATATATGCTTTTCTTTTAACTATGTTAAAATATTAATAATATTTTAATTTAACCTTACCAACTCTGCAAATTCCTAATTTCCTTGCCTCACCAGAAGAATTTTGGAAGCATTGTGCTTTGTAAAAAATGTTTATCATCACTTGTAAGCTGACATCATGAAAATGCAATGTTTTAGCTTTTTGAAAATGGATACATTTTTAATGATTAAAAAATGAGGCTATAACAGAAAGAAAAAGGGGTTATACAGAGAGCATAACCCTGGATATTCTTCATACAGAAATTTAGACCCTGTGGAGATTGCTTTGACCGTCCCAAGCTGTTGTGTTCCAGCTGAAATTTGCTCTTTGAAATAATATGGATTAGCTTAGTAGCTTCTTGGCCCTACTTACTCAGGCATAAGTAGAGAAATCTGTCACTTTTCTTTAAGTAAAGGAGTCTTGGCTTATGGGAATCAAAAGGTCAAAGTATTTTGACACAGGCAACCAAAGGACAATTCAGAAATGTAGCTAGGATATTCCAGTGTTTAATCAGGCTCAAAATAACTAGTTTATAAGCCACTTCTTTTTCTATCAAGATAAGAACGGTTGCACTATTGGCAATCTGCCACAATGTGTATCACTTAAGCAATACTGGAATGGCTAGAGAGAAGTCCTGGTTTTAATAGCTTAATGCCATTGAGTTATTAGTTTATGGAAAGAGAGAACAGCTGGCAGACTCATGTCGAGCAAAAGTAACTTATTTGGGAAATGTCTTGAAAAAAAGCATCACCAAATAATTTAGATCTCCCTTGAAAGCTAATATCAGCTCAGCTGGAGAAATATATCTGAATGGTTGCCTCCAGAAGTACAACTTGCCTCCAGAAGTTTGGAATGCTCCAACAATGGACGTTTTTAAGAAGAGGTGGATAGCTATTTGTTTGAAATGGTACAGGCTTTCCTGCCTGAGCAGGGGTTGGACTACCAGACCTCAAAGGTCCCTCCCAACTCTGTTATTTTGTTATTCTGGTAAAACCAATACTGACAAGACCAATACTTGGAAGAACAATTTAAAGGCAAATCATACCAGAAGTCAAATAACTATAGACAAGTATAATATATACTGTAACATTTAATCATGCCCCCATGGCTTAATTAGAAAAACTGGAACTTTAAAAACTTTTCAATCATGTTCATGCAGTGATTGGTACCCTGCCTTTTATTCCTTTAACTTCCTACCTCCTTTTAAGGATCTCAGCAACTTTATCCAGTCATAATGTTCTCTTATCTTCCTTCTTTTCAACCAATTCAGTATTCTCTCATATATTTGTTTTGCAGTTTAATCCTGATTCATTCTCTCTTTATGACCAAATCATTTGTGTCCACTTTATTTCTTTCACTGAGGTCACTAATTTTTGTAGTCAATCTACAGTCATTCATTACTCATTGATTAGCTCATCTTGTTCATCACACACTTAAACTAGTCCCAGTCCAACTTTTTATATTTCTCCTGCCATACCAAATTTCTACTTCAGTATAATAAATAGAAACAAGCACTGAAGATATGCACAAAGGTTTTCATTTCTTTTGTTATTCATGCCTCACAATAGAAAATGTACTGCTCGCTATCTTTCAACCACCATTTGTATATAGTAATTTAACATTTCTTCATCTATTTTTTACCTTTATTAAACATCCTATGCAAGTATTAAATTTGCTCTTAGCCCAAAGGCCAAAGAGTATATAGTTGTTCTAGCTTTACACTATTTACATACAACTTGTTATTTTGTTATTTTCCTTGGCAAATACAATGAACTTGATATTTCAATCCACAAACAATAAATTCTTCCACATTTATACACTTGTCACGGGCATGCCCAGCAGGGTATATCCCAATTTTGCTCAGTGTCACATCTTTGATCAGAATTATGCCAGGAACAACTTCTCAGGAAACATTTAACAAATTAATTCTAATATAGTAGAATGTTAAGAGTGTTCTTTCGTATGTTAGACACAAAGGGATCATTTTTACATGTATTAAACAAGTCAAACAGACACTCCATAAGCAAGTAATCCAGGTTTAGATAAATTAAGTATTTCATCTAAATGCTTGTTAGGAAAATAAATTATGTATCCTGAATTACTACTCTTAGTTATTCCCTGATAATGTTATAGATAATAAGGATCAATTTTGAAACATTTTCTCCAATTGTCACACGTGCAACTAAAAATCATTATTGGAAGTACTATCCTGTGCAAGTTAGCAACTCTAATCTAGAGACCACTTTCCAAGCCAGCTTATTATTGCCTGTATTTGACCAATTCAGAAATGTCCAGAATACTGACAATTATTGAAGATATAGAAAAAAGAGTCTCCAATGAACTAAAAATTAATTCCAAGGTAAACTTTGGATTTTACTTGTAATTTTTTTTATTGTCTCAATTTGGCAATTATTTCTTCCACCCATTCTCTGTTCTCTTATTGGGTAATCTTCCCCGCCCTCTGCCAACATTTGTTACTATTACATTGTAGTTCTTTCAGAAATATAGTTCAACATTAGTTGTGTTAGATTGCAGGTATTTCCCACCACCTTTCTTTTTCTTGTATTCTACGAAGTTTTTTTTTTCCATTCTGATTTTATACATTCCCTTTAGATTCAACACCAAATAGTGATAAAGATTTTCTGTTAAATATGTAGGTTTTGTATAATATTAGTCCTACCTTCCACTGCTTGAAAAGTGTATTTCCCATCTGTTGGAGAGGTGGCATTTGGGCTTAGTGCAAGTAACAGTCCGGGTGAGTAAGGCAGTGATTTCAGCTTAATTAGAGGAAAGGATGTTTTTCTTCTGTACCTCTTTAAGGGATTTACTAGTTGGCTGGCATTCATATTCCAATCACAGGCCAACCATCTTTGCAGGTGCTGGTGGATGCAGAGAGCTAATTGACATGAAGCTCTTCACTAGGAAGATACATCGCCAAGAAATGGAAAGGAAAACAGGTTGTATTTCTACAGCTGAGCTCAAGCACAAGAAAGACTTTGTGGGCATTTGGACTCTTTCATAGGAGTTTTTGAACTCCTTCTAGGTCCCACCAATCCCTGAAATAATCTAGATTCCATTACACTAACATCCTTCCCCCATCCAACAAGTATATATTTATAGATATTCTGCTACATTTATCAGTTATAGTAATATTAAAAAGTAGAATATTAAGCAAAGCTGTTAATAATAGTGCTTTCATTGAAAAAATATAAGTGAGAGCTAAAAGGGTGAATGGAGGTTGCCACTAACTTAACCTTAAAAACAAAACAAAAACTCTCATGTAATGAGAATTAGCTAATAGTGCAGAACATTATTTTGTCTTATTTTATTTTAGTTCTTAAGTTCAAACTCCGAGATTAGTATGGTTCTAAGTTCCAAATAATATTCACTAGTTCCTTGATGGTGGCTCTAATGTCCTTTTCTTGTTCCCTCCAGAGCCTATCAACATGGGGAGTAGAGTTATGTCCCATTTAAGCAATGGTTGTATACCATTCAGAATGGAAGGCAGCAGCATTTCCACTGTCTTGCCTGACCCGCCCTGGACTCTCACTTGTTCTAAGTCCAAATGCCACCTTTACAACAGATGGGAGTTACACTTTGCAAGCAGTGGCAGGAAGGGCTAATATTATACAAAACTTACATATTTGCCAGAAGGTCTCTATGGTTATTTGGTTATTTGCAAAAGAAATGTATAAAATCAGAATGGAAGAAAGAACCTTTGTAGAATACAAGAAAAAAGAAAGATGGTTGGGAAATACCTGCAATCTAACACAATTAATGTGGAGCTGTATTTCTGAAAGAATGAAAGCAATAGTAACAAATGTTGGCAGAGGGAGGGGAAGGTTACCCAATAAGAGAACAGGGAATGAATGGAAGAAGTTAGTAACTGCCAAATGAAGAAGGTTAAAAAAAAGTTTATAGGTAAAAGCCAAACTTTCCTTCCTCCCTTTCTTGGCCCTCTCAAGATGACCCACATGAAAGTTTGAATAAAGAGAGCCCAAAAACAGGTGTTAAAGAGACAAATTTGAAGACTGACAGTCCTACTGAGAAGAGGGAACAGCGCAGGAGACAGCAGCTGAGAAAATGGGAAGGAAGAAGTACTTCTTTCCCCCAGGACTAGTATGAAATAAAAGTTCTTCTAACAATTTCCATCCAATTTCGAATAAAAATTTGGAAGAAGATGAGAAGGATCAAGTAGTCATCCAGGAACAAACAAAGAGAAAAAATGAGAAACTGATTGAAATATAAAGCAGATTTTTTTAAAAAAACACAAAGACACAGGCACACACACACATGCACACACACAGAGAGAGTTTTCTTTTTGTAAAATAATAGTCTCTATCCAAACACTGAAATGAGTCAGAAAAACTCAGTCAACTGTCCATGCTTCCATAGTTCAAAAAGAAAAAATCATACATTTGCAATAAGTTGTCTGCAACTGAGAAACTGACAAAGCAATAGATAAGACTACAAACACTAGCTGTATCAGCCAAGCCATATCATTTTTATAATTCAGCATCCAAACAAATGTTGCTTTTTTCCTCTAAACTTCCTTAAGAAAGAAAAGTGACTTATTTCCATTTGAAATGAACCTTTACTTTGGTTTGATTAAAACTGCATATCCATCTCTGCAGAGACACTAGCAGGACTAACCTAATGTCAAGAAGAAACCCATCATTGCTGAGAAAAGGAGAACAAACATTTTTAATCTAATCAATCTTTCGGAGCAGATGGATACAGTAATTAGTGCAAAAACAATTTTGCCAAGAGTATTAACATTTCTATCGTTTATCAGAAAGGGGTGTTGTCTTTGGTCAATAATTTCCTGATTATTGCAAAAACATTTATACTTGTTGATGAGTTTGTGTAAAGGAAAAAGCCGCTGCTTGTTGGCCCAGATTGCTGTTTTGTGGTAGAGAGATTGAAAGTTACAGCCCAAGAATTTTTGGAGAAGCCTGCATTTCCTCAACTTAAAAATATACTAAGCCAGAAAAATATGAAAAATATTCAAAAACTTTGTTTTTATTCCGTTGTGCTAATCATTGTGATATTTGGGTGCCTATGATAGTATAAGAAAAGGGAGAGAGAGAGACAAATGAGCACTGCCACTTCTTTGCCAAATCAAAGTCCATCCTTCTTTTTCCCCACTGATGATTTAAATTCAATGACAAGAGGCTCATGTATTGAAAAGGGTCACAACAGAATGCCAACCCACCTAAATTAAAAGACTGGTTTTCAATGCATATAGATAAAAATAGATTCTGTTTGGAAGCTGCATTTCCAACTGAATAATGAGCTGGCAAAGCTTCACCAGACATGGGAATAATTTTTGGAAGTATAAAAGAAAGAAAGAGAGAGAGAGAAACAGAGAGTGAAAGAGATTTGAGAAAGCATTTATAAATTATTATTCATATGTTGGTATAAGAAAAATTGTGGTAGGCTATCGTTGTTTTACCATGTTAAAATTTTTAACCATTTTTTCCCTAGACTTATAGTACTCTGATCACTTTGTTAAAAAAATAGAAAAAAATTATTATAATTTACATTTCAGTGGTTGATTTATAAATGTGTGTAAATTGCATACTGATCCTTAGTAATCCTTGGAATGGGCTTAGACATATTGGCTATTTGATTTTCAATACAGTCTCATGCTATTGTCCTGAGCCATATTATCAAATATTACTATTTTGTAAATACTTATGAGTATATTCCAAATGTTTGTGCTTATTTAAAGAATTATTCATGCATATAATTTGATCATGACAATGATTGAATATCACCTGACCATAGATTCTGAAGTTTTTAAAAATATTATACAACCTGTGATTTGTTGGGTCACTTTTTCAGGGATATTTCCTCAGTGTCATCAACAACGGCTGAGTTTCTAAAGGACTAGTAAAGTTCTTAACAATTCAAGGTAATATCCAGAGATGTATCTGCTTTGAAAGTGGCCCATATTGAACTGTATAGTCGAACAATACCAGTTGATTGCAAGAAACTTTTTATGACAGCTTGTTTTATGTCATAAAACATTTTATGATAACTTTGTATCATAAAATCTTTTATACAATTTGCCAAATTTCAATTCAATAGTAGTCATGATCCCAAATGTTGGGCACATTCTATAAATTAGTCTATTTGAGGTATTTTGGTTGAAAATATTTTACCCTATGGTGCACTGTTTCATCCAGTTAAAGGCTATAGACACAAGAGTTTTAATAATACACTATATCAGCAGGGTTGTAATTATTCAAGGTTTATGTCTATAGTGTATTAAATTTTAGAATAATTAAGATCTTTATTATTAATAGTTTTATTACTCAGAATTGCATGTAGCATGATCCAAAACATATTACAAAAGTAATCAATTTGAAAGTACCTTTGAAATCAATGTAGTAATTATGACAGCACAGATTAATCAAAAACAAATCTTGCCAGATAATATGGATCATTTTTTTTTAAAAAAATCAGACAATTTCCTTAATAGATTATGATAACACTGTAGATTTAATATGTATTTTAGTAATGTACTTGATAAAATACCCCACAATTTTCTGATTATTTTGCTAGTTAAGGGTAACCTGGATGGCATGGCAATTCAGTGGATATAAAGCTTATTCAAAAACTATACTCAGAGCTCCCATCAGTGAGTTTTTAACAACTACTTCACTAGAGTGAAGTATCAAAATGGAATTTGAGAAATTATACAGTGAGCTTCAGAGGTGTCACAGGTTCATCTTGTCTCTTCCAGACATCATACAGCTGAGAAACTCCACTTTTAGTACTCCTGATTGAAGCGTTTTATAGAAAATGCTTGTAATTGGGGGTTTTTTTGGTTTCATTTTGGTTTTGAATTAGAAATATATGAATCCCTTTACAATCAAGGTGTTTTATTTGGTCATGAATAGTGCTATACCAGTTTCAGTATAAATTAAGTGTATTTTGTATTAGGGTTTAATCAATAGGAATGGTAGCTTTAAAGAATGACTAAAAAGTTAAAAATGTATTATAAATACATTATCAATATTTCTAGCTGTTGGTCATGATCTTAGCAATGTTAGAAACAAAGCTTATAAAAGGAAGTTCTGTAGAGATAAACCACAATCATGCTGTATAGAAATAAAAAAACAAAAACAAAATAATCAGAACAATTCCAAACAAAAGATTTCAGTTTCATTCAGGGTATTAAACATCAGTACCAGATTAAGCAGCTGTTTCTCTACTTTGCTTTTAGACATGAAAAATGCTCTACTTTGCAATGCTTAAAGAAATAATTCTGAAGAAGAGTTTAAGATTCAGAGCAAGTCATTTTTGCATGTTCCAGGATGTACAGGGTAAACAATAGAAGGTGTGTTTGTGTGTTCCATCACACTACATCAAAGCATGCCCATATTATCTTATCTATAAATGATACTAAGTATATTCTCATGTGTTAGTTAATATATTTCACAATCGCTTTTAAATCTAGCCTTTGGAAATCACCAGGTGTACAACCCTTGGGCAGAGAACAAGAATATTAAAACTGGGCAGAGCTATTTCCTTGTTTTACAAATCTCTTTCTCTTTTCTCTTTCTTTCTCTCTTGAATCAATTGGTTGCACAGGTGAAATGTCTTCACTAAAGGTTATGGATTCATGCTAGTCCAGTATGAATTAGTAGATAAATGTTTTTTTCAATTTCCTAATCTAGGGCTGAGAATGAGGACTGGTCCAAAGTCATCTGTTTACTTTTATCCTAAGGGAGGACTAAAACCCACTATTTTTAAGCTTCTAGTGTAATACTTTTAGTATTGGCATAGAAATGAAAATGTAAAAAAATGTAGAAAATGTATTAAACTTAGCACAAGACCACATGAATAGTTTCCTTCGTGAAATTCAAAGCTATTTGAGATCTAGGTCAGTAGCAGAGAAAAAGAAGGAGTGAGAGAAGGAAGTAATGTGAAGGAATTGGAATAGATATATTTTACAGGCAAGTTAAAAATAAAATCCATTACTTTAAATTATTACTAAGATTCATTTTTTTCTTTTCTAATTGCAGGTTTCATGATGATAATATTATCAGTGAAATTTGTAATCACTATCTTTGTAATGATGTGTAATCATAATCTTTATTACTATGGTCACTGACCAGCATTTTGTTTAATTATTATAAAAAGTTACAAGATTAAATTTAAAAGGATAAAAGTTTTAAAAATCAGGAATATTAAAAGAAAGAGTTCACTGTAATGTAAATGAAAATAGAATACTAATAAAAACTACTAATAAAAAGAAAACCTAAATATTAAAAACTAATAGCAGGACCATAAAATTACTTCATGAATAGAGTATTAAAAAACCTGCTTACTAAGCATTAAGCTTCATAGCAAATATATATGTTTGTGCATGTATACAGACATAAACATTTAGAACCAGTGACTGGTGAGATGTAAACTGAAATATGTATTGGTTAAATATATATAGGTTAAAGGACAAATTTCCTGCATAAAACATCTGAAAGAAATGTGACTGTCCTAAGATATCAAGGCTCCATACCAACAGTTGTTGTTGTTGTTGTTAATTGCGAAGTCGTGTCCGACCCATCGCGACCCCATGGACAATGTTCCTCCAGGTCTTCCTGTCCTCTACCATCTTCTGGAGTCCATTTAAGTTCACACCTACTGCTTCAGTGACTCCATCCAGCCATCTCATTCTCTGTCGTCCCCTTCTTCTATTGCCCTCAATCTTTCCCAGCATTAGGCCCTTCTTCAGTGAGTCCTTCCTTCTCATTAGGTGGCCAAAGTATTTGAGTTTCAACTTCAGGATCTGGCCTTCTAAAGAGCAGTCAGGGTTGATCTCTTCTAGGACTGACCAGTTTGAACACCTTGCAGTCCAAGGGACTCACAGGAGTCTTCTCCAGCACCATAGTTCAAAGGCCTCAATTCTTTGGCGCTCAGCCTTTCTTATGGTCAACTTTCACATCCATACATTGCAACTGGGAAAACCATGGCCTTGACTCTACGCACTTTTGTTGGCAGGGTGATGTCTCTGCTTTTTAGTATGCTGTCTAGATTTGCCATAGCTTTCCTCCCCAGGAGCAAGCGTCTTTTAATTTCTTGGCTGCAGTGGAGTCTAGCTTGTAGGATTTTAAGCATAACTTTACTAGCCATGTGAAATAAGTGCAATGGTGCGATAGTTTGAACATTCTTTGACATTGCCTTTCTTTGGAATTGGAATGTAAACTGACCTTTTCCAATCCTGTGGCCACTGTTGAGTTTTCCAAATTTGCTGGCAAATTGAGTGTAGCACTTTTACTGCATCGTCTTTTAAGATTTTGAATAGCTCAGCTGGAATACTGTCACCTCCACTAACTTTCTTGTTGCTCAAATTTTCTAAGGCCCATTTCACTTCACATTCTAGGATGTCTGGTTCGAGGTCAGTGACCATCTCATTGTGGTTATCTGGGACGTTAAGCTCATTCTTGTATAGTTATTCTGTGTAGTTTTGCCATCTCTTCTTAATCTCTTCTACCTCTGTTAGATCCCTGCCATTTTGGTCCTTTATCATGCCCATCTTTGCATGAAACGTTCCCTTCATATGTCCAATTTTCTTGAAGAGATCTCTGGTCCTCCCTATTCTGCTGTTTTCTTCTATTTCTTTGCACTGTTCATTTAAGAAGGCATTCTTATCTCTTCTAGCTATTCTCTGGAATTCTACATTCAATTGGGTGTATCTTTCTCTTTCTCCTTTGCCTTTCACTTCCCTTCTTTCCTCAGCTATTTACAAAGCTTCCTCAGACAGCCATTTTGCTTTCTTGCATTTCTTTTTCTTTGGGATGGTTTTAGTTGCTACCTCTTGTACAATGTTGCGAACTTCCATCCATAGTTCTTCAGGCACTCTCTCTATCAGATCCAGTTCCTTAAATCTATTTGTCACCTCTACTGTATATTCATCAGGAATATGATTTAGTTCATACCTGAGTGGCCTAGTGCTTTTCCCTACTTTTTCAATTTAAGCCTAAATTTTGCAATGAGAAGCTCATGATCTGAGTCACAGTCAGCTCCTGGTCTTGTTTTTACTGACTGTATACAGCTTCTCCATCTTTGGCTGCAGAGCACATAGTCAATCTGATTTCTATGTTGACCGTCTGGTGATGTCCATGTGTAGAGCCGTCTCTTGGGTTGTTGGAAAAGAGTGTTTGTTATGACCAACGTATTCTCTTGACAAAATTCTATTAGCCTGTGCCCTGCTTCATTTTGTTCTCCAAGGCCAAACTTGCCTGTTATTCCGGTTATCTTTTGGCTTCCTACCTTAGCATTCCAATCCCCCATGATGATAAGGACATCATTTTTTGGTGTTAATTTTATAAGGTGCTGTAGGGCTTCATAGAACCGGTCAATTTCATCCTCTTCAGCACCAGTGGTTGGGGCATAGATTTGGATTATTGTGATATTGAATAGTTTGCCTTGGATTCGAATTGAGATCATTCTGTCATTTAGGGGATTGCTTTTCCTATTCTTTTATTGACTATGAAGGCTACTCCATTTCTTCTGAGGGATTTTGCTCACAGTAGTATGCCTGATGGTCATCTGAGTTAAATTCACCCATTCCTGTCCATTTTAGTTCGCTGATTCCTAAGATGTCGATGTTCAGTCTTGTCATCTTTTTTTTGACTACGTCTAGCTTGCCTTGATTCATGGATCTTACATTCCAGGTTCCTATGGAGAAAAAATCTTTACAGCATCGGACTTGCCTTTCACCACCAGATATATCCACAGGTCAGCGTCCTTTCGGCTTTGGCCCAGTCGCTTCATTCTTTCTGGCACTACTAGTACTAGCCCTCTGCTCTTCCCCAGTAGCATATTAGACACCTTCCGACCTGAGGGGCTCATCTTCCAGCGTCATATCTTTTTGCCTTTTAGTACTGTCCATGGGGTTTTCATGGCAAAGATACTGGAGTGGTTTGTCATTTCCTTCTCCAGTGGATCACATTTTGTCAGAACTCTCTGCTATGACCTGTCCGTCTTGAGTGGACCTGCACGGCATAGCTTATAGCTTCATTGAGTTACACAAGCCCCTTCGCCATGACAAGGCAGTAATCCATAAAGGGGCATACCAACAGTAAGAAACAAATTATTCTCAATATCACAGCAACCTTCATTTGCAAGTGAAGTTGTTAAAGAAGGAACTAGGATACTAGAGGTCATTTGCTGGTATGAAAAATGTCTTCTTTATATTCTGCCAGAATTAGTGGCCTGATTAATCTGATCTGGAGAGCTATGCCAGATAGCTGCTAATGGATTGTAACTCTGGTTCCTGGTAAACCCATGGCAAAGAGGGTTTTGTTTGAGGAGTAATATGTTTGAAATAGATAATATTTAAGGGCTTTAAGTTATTCTAAACACATACCTGAGAGCTCTATAATATCTGAGAGAATGATTCAACATTACGGACTCCATCTTCTCTCTCTCTCTCTCTCTCTCTCTCTCCCTCCCTCCCTCCCTCCCTCCCTCCCTCCCTCCCTCCCTCCCTCTCTTTCAGCTATTTGTATCTCTATCTTTTGCCATCTACTTGCACACAATCCTGGGTGGCTGATAACAGTGATGAAATCACAAGCAATAAGATAAAATAAATCAGGCTTCCATTTTACGAAGTAGCATAGCAGCTGAGGGATCGTGGGACTCCAAACCCTATAGCCAATTTTTTTCTGTTTGGGGACCCTAAATGGGCCTAAACGTGCTCTGTAGAGGTGACAAAGGAGGGATGTTCTGCCGACTGTGGAGAAATGGCGGCCAATCCGATTGCCTGGGGTAAGCCCTCCAGAAACCAGCAGAAGAAAGGCTAGCTTCATTCCAGAGTCTAGCCTAAGCTACAAGCAGCCAAAGTCAAAAAGCACTAATTTAAGCGTGATCATAAACAATGTGTTTGGAACTGGGTAAGAATACCATTTTTTTCTCTTCTACTTGCTAACTGATTTCCTGGAAAATGGACATGGAAAAGATTACTTACACTTCAAGATTGCAAAATAAGTCTGAAGACAAGAAAAAGATTTGACACAATGGATTATAGAGCTGTCAGGAGAACTACGAAAACTTGAGAGGCAAAAAATAAGAGAAATTAAGAGAGAAGGAAAAAAAAGATCTTTAATGAATACGAAGGGGCAAAACATTCGTACAAAACCATCTTACTTGACTTGTGTCTTGTACCTACAACATCTACAAGACTATGGGAAGACCTTCTTGTCCAGCGGAGCATACTGATTAGGAAAGATGTTTGGCAAAAAAAAAAAAAAAAGGTTAAAGTTAGAATTAAGAGATTAGATGATTGGGTTTATCAGATGAAATATCTAAAGATCAAACACTTGTTTGAATATGGTTAAAGAAATAGAAAAATTCTGGATATAAATAAATTTTAGTTTAAGAGGGATGGGTCCCTCAAGTAACATAATATTTTTTTATGATATGAGAAATATAAAAATGTTGGGATGGTTTAAATGAGGGAAATGTTTTAGATACTTAAGTGTAACTGATTTTGAGAAAATTTAAATTGATAAGAATGTTTTGAATAGATTCAGAAGATTAGATGACTGGATTTCTTAGATGGAATATTTAAAGCTTAAACATTTGTTTGAATATGCTTAAAAAGAATAGAAAAATGTTGGATATAAATGTATTTTAGCTTAAGAGGGATATGTTTCTCAAGTAGTATACTATTTCCTTCTTTTCTTCTTTTTTTGTTTTTGTTCTAAGATATGAGAAATCTAACATTTTAGATTTAGATGGCTTGTACGAGGAAAAAGATTTAAATACTTAAGTATAATTAACTCTGATAAAATATAAACGGGTAAGAATGTTTTGAACATTGTGTGGAAAACAAATCTAAATAAAAAGTTTGAAAACAGGATTTATAACAAAATAATTAAGATGATCAATTAGAAAAGAAACTTTATACTGAAGTGGTTGTTACTTGTAGAAATACTAGAAAAATGTCTATGTTCAATTGTTATCTATCAAAATACTAAAAATGTATTAATTTAATGTTGATAAAAGAGAATATTATTGGAAGAAAAGAAAATCAAGCAAAGCTACTATGTGGATTATGGAATTATAGAAATTAATTGTTATTCATTGTTCTTAAAAATAAACCCAGACAACACGCTGTCTACCAAATATTAAGGTGATTATGTTAAAAGTTTAATAAAATATATTTTAAAAAAGAGAAGACAAAATAAACAAATAAACAAAAATCAAGAAAAGCCAGGCACCCAGTCGCTCATCTACATCTATTCATTAATGCAATATCCAACATTTATACCAGTAGTAGGTTGTTGTTTTATTTAGGTTGAAAGAAGCCTACTGTGTCCTTGGCCTCAATTAGAAAGTGATTGACTGCTTTATCAACATAGAGAGGCACAGCCATTTTCTTCTATTAGAAATTTTGAGGAGGATGGAATTGGTCTTAGCTAAAATGATGGCCATTCAATTGAATTACAATCACCGATCATGTCTACATTGACTCTGAATAGCATATAAGAAAACAAAAATAAAAATAAAAATGAATTATAGAATTATAGAAAGAAGAAAAAATAAAATGAGCGGCTAAGTATTGAGAAGAAGGGGTGAAAAAACAACATCTCTCACCTTTATGAATTAAGATATCTGCAAAGAGGTAGTTGCTTCTAGTATATCTAACTTGTGTAACTGTATTTTTGTGCAGCATTCTGATTAGATAAAGTAACCTCTAATGTATAGAGAAATGAATTAATTTCTACTAGATTCTTCCCCAAGTGAATTAAAGCCTGATATGAAATCAATGAATGCGATATATAGATAATAGTAATAAGCATGCCTGCATCTTTTTGCTAAAAAGTATAATATTCTATAACCCTTTAGCCCAACATTGACTTGCTCTCCTTAAAACCTGCTTGTTTGTTAACTAGAAATTTTTCATGTTTTGGCCAATCTGGAAACTCATAAAACAAAGTGTGCATATAATTTATTGGAAATGCTTAGGACACTAATCAGATGGTAGTTAGAGTGATCTGTGCTGTACCTTTCTTGAAGATAGTTCCAGTGTTTAGGGATTTAGAATGTGTTATTAATCTGTGTAAACAGATAAAAAAAAGTGGTAGTCCAGCAATCAATATCACTTTTTGAAAGTTCAGAAGGTATCAGATTACTTAGGGGCCTTTAATTGAACTGGTATTAACTTTATCTTTATATTATAAATTGGGCTTTGGCCTTGTTCACAGCTTTGATAGAGCTGAGTTTAGCCCAAATTGATGGAAAGATGACAGGTTCAAAATGGTTTCTGCTTTGAAATGGTACTCTTTTTAAGAAACCAATATAAAAGAAAAGACTATACTGACTCTGGTGATAAAAAGCTTTAAAAATGTGGAGAAAAATTTGTACCAACTTTGTTTGGATGTTGTATACAAATATTTCTTTCTAGTACCAGAAGACTCTTGAATTAAAATGAGGTAGACTTCTTGATTATGATCAAGTGTATAGATACAATAGTATATCAAAAACATTATGGAGTAGAATGAATAGTTATTTCTTATTACCACCTCTACAGAAAGGATAATTTATATGGGAGAGATAACAATATAAAGACAATAATATACTGACATATGTTGGAAGACTGGATTTTCCCACTGAATTCCAATGGGTAGTAATATCAGGCCACAAAGGTAAATTAGATTTAGGGATAGCTATCACTATCTGATCAAAAAGCCAGGTGGATCTTTAGATGATGAAAGAAATGAGGGAGGCACATAAAGGCGTAGTTGTTTTAATAATAAGTGACTTCAGTTATTATAGTACATTCTGATTAGGTCAAGAAAAAAAATCAATACCAAATAGTCTAAATGACTGTCCTTAGAACAATCTGTCTTTAGAACAATCAAAGGGAGGTGAGTCTAGATTTAATCCTAGAAGATAATTCTGATATTGTGTTCTAGACCAGCTTTTCAACATTTTCATCCATTGTACCACTTTTAGGGTATGGCAATATCCGAGTATCACCAGTCGCCTAGCAAGGTGTCAAAAACTTGATGACCCCCCCCCAAAAGTGATAAAGTACAGGTAGTCCTTGACTTACAACAGTTCACTTAGTGACTGTTCGAAGTTACAATGGCACTGAAAAAGTGCCCTCCAAGCCACAGCCGAGCAAGACACCTGCCTGCCCACCCAGCGGCACTCTTCCTCCTGTCCGAGGGGGGTGTTTGGTTTTTATTCCCCAGGTTTTGGTCACTTCACATGACCCTGGGACACTGTGACCGTCATAAATATGAATCAGTTGCCAAGCATCTGAATGTAAATCCCAAGACTCTGGAGATGCTGCAACATTCCAGCTGATCGGCGCTTCTTGGCTCAGCAGAAGTGCCAGGATCAGTGCTGCTTTCCAGCTGATTGGTGCTTCTTCAGGGCTCAGCAGAAGCACCAGGATCAGTGCTAAGCTCCAGCTGGAGCCTGGCGCTGATCCTGGTGCTTCCACTGATCCCTGATCCCCAAAGAAGCGCCGATCAGCTGGAAAGCGGCACTGATCCTAGCACTTCCGTTGAGCCCTGACAGCCCTGCAGTTCCAGTTATCTGTCGCTCAAGCTTGTGCGGTGCTGTCACTAGTTTAGCTCATTCCCCTCCTCCACTACCACTTTTCTAGGATAGTCGCGTACCACTTGCCAGGTGCCAATATACCAAGGTGGTACCCGTATCACTGGTTGAAAAGCTCTGTTATAGACTGACAGGCAAATGTTGTGGACTACTGCATACTTGTCAATGAAAAATTGTCATTTGGATTTGACACAATAAGTGGAAGATAATAAAATAATAAAAGAAGATATTCTATGATATCTTGAAGAAATTACCTAGCAACATCATGATACATCCATCTGAGAGTTCTTAAAGAACTTCAATATAAAATTGCTGACCTAGCAGAAATATGAAATTTATCTCTCAAACTGGCTTTAACTGCTAAATGACCTGTCAAACCCACTAGGTAAAATAGACTAGGAAATTTAGCCTTCATAAGAAGGCTAAAACTATTTTATTAAGATTAGCTATAATAACAGAATCTTGCAAATCTAGTTATGCTGCACGTTCTCCTTCAATTTTAGTACATGTAAATATTCAATGTGGATAAACAGGGCTTTATTGGAAGAAAATGCCAGGCAGTTTACCATCATCATGATCATCATCATCATCATGATTGTGATCATGATCATGATCATGATCACAATCATCATGTGTTCTAGATGGCAATGCTTCTGGTGACCTGAACCTAAAACTGCTATTAGTCTACCACTTTGAGAACCCTTGCACTCTCAAGAACATCTCACTTCCTATTGCGTGGAAGGCTAACAAGAAAATTTGATTAATCCTTCTGGAGACTTGTTTTTCACTATTTCATCCTGGAAATAGGGAGGTAAAAAAAGCAGCAATTTGAATATTCTGCTCATCACCTATTGTTTACTTGGAAAACTCTCTCCAAATGTGAAGACTATGTATCTGCTTTTGAATAATCCGCCCCTCACACTGGAAATTTTAGTATACATGTGAACTTGTAATCATATTCTTTCCAGTAACTAAGCAATGCTTTACAAGGTAGAAGGTACAATCCTTCTTTGGTCAGACTTGGGTGAGGAATTAGATGTTAAGTACTGGCAACTTGGCAAGACCAAATATGTCATATAAATGTCATATACATGGTCGTATATTTTTTTCTCTGCATATTACTCCATTTTTATGTTTAATATACACCCATCAACATCAGCGAGTTGGTTCTTCTGGTCATTACAGCAATAAAATTTATTTATTTATTTTTGTACCATTTTTATTCATGTTTATAAATAACTCAAGGTGGAAAATATAGCTAGTACTCTTTCTTCTTCCTATTTTCCTCACAACAACCAGCTTGTAAAATGGGTTGGGCTGATAGAGAGTGATTGGTCTCTTGGTTCATAGATCTTAAGCAACAAAATAAATTGGTTCTGTTACCAAACTGATAAACCCTTTCCTAATATATACGTGAAGTCTAAGAGGGTTCCCTGATTCTGAATTTAATAGTTCACTAAACAACCTGTGCACTACTGAGTCATTCTTTCAGAGTTATTTCTTACTTATACAGAGAAACAGAAGAACCAAGGATGAGCAAAAATGCAGAAAGAGTGAGAGTGGCTTCTGACTTCCTGCCAGCTTCCTCTTTAAGTTTCTTTATGAGAATCTGGCATTGAGCATCAAAAATTCTTCCTTCCCTTCCCTTTCCTTCCATCTCCATAAACAGTAATATCAAGTTAGAAAACTATGGAATTTAAATTGACTTTATGAAGTAATACAGCATTAAAAGTTGGAAAAAAATTGTGATATGGAAAAAATGGGATAAAAGCAGGGATATTGACTTAGACAAATTGATAGATGATGAGGATGAATTTTAAACATATACTGTTCTGAGAGAAAATCTATCAGATATAACTCAGTGTTATTATTTTCAGCTACAGCATGTTAACAATATTGTGTGGACAGCAGTGATTTCAGCTTCTGAGATAATTGATATACCAACACAACTGCTTAAAACTTTTAAACTTAGAAAACCCTACTATTAGTTTTTATAGATATTTATTATCAATAAATCTAAGTGATATGCAGATGTTATAAGATAAGTAGTATAAAGAATTAGAGGTTCCTAGACAATAGAAGAGTTTTAACTTCTATAGCAAGATGACATAAACATTAAATTATAACTAATATTTAGAATGTATTGGATTTCATTATATCTGTATAGAAAAGGAATGTCTAGGACAGCATTTTGTTGGATTTGTAAGGACAATGCTTCCTTAAAACACATGTCATGTCCTATACTTACTAAGTCTGGGAAGAATGTATGCAACAAAACTTTTAATTTTCAGAAGATAATATTTTTTCTGAATTACATCTCTAGTACATGGAATCTGACAACTGGACAGTGTAAATTGATTGTATGTGCACTTCTTATAGTTAAAAGACTGATATTCCCACATTGAAAAGATAAATCTATGGACCCATTTACTCAATGAACTGAAGAACAGATTACATTTGATACCTATGAACAGACTGCCTATAGAAATGGAATTTTCATGGATAAACATAATGAAATATGGGACTCATTTATACAAAATACAGGCTAAAAAAGCAGGATAGCAAGTGTAATACACATACACAAAAATACACTTATATCATGTTTGAATTAGGTAATTATATATAGAACTGTAACTGTTTACTGTGACAACATATTATACTTTATTTTTTCAATTTTTTCATCTTTTTAAAGCACTTCTTAAGCATTTTACTGCAATTTGCAGTATTTTTGTGTTTTGCTCCTTTTAGTTTTTTTATGTTATTATTTTAAAAGCAATAAAATGATTAAAAAACACTTGAGAATTTTGTCCAATAAGAAATTGGTCAGAATTTTAATTTAGAACATTTCATATAGGAAGTCTAAATTTTGATTAAGTAATTGCATTTTATTTTAGACTAAATTTTTCTTATCACCTCTTAGTAAACTTTTTTTTTAAAACTAAGGATGTTTTAATATTTGGATTCCAGCCATTGGACAATATTCCCAAATTAAATCTAACCCTTTTGAAATAACACATTATAGAAGGCTAAAAGTTAAGAACCACTTGTATTATGTCAAAATTAAATCAATAATAATTTAAAGATTTAACATTTGTACTGACAATGTGTTTATAAGCTATGTCACTGCTATGTTAATTGTTGGAAAACAGAATCAAATAGTACAGTGCAGAAACAGAAGTCTTGCCCTTCAAACCTTCAAGACAGGATATTTCTGTTCTATTTGGAGCTGTCAACCACTAACTGAAGTGTTATGCAATGTTGTCTACCAATCACAATCGGCTAAACTGTCTTCTGTCTCTCCCTCCCCGCTAAATTATTTAAAGCTGGAGTTCTCTCATCCTGGATGTCATAGACTACAGTTACATAAATGAGAAAGAAATATGAACTGAAATTTGTTTTGTAGGAGATCTGTCTTCTCAGTATTAAACACACAATTTTATTTTATTGTTCAATGCAAGCTTTGTGTTACCTTAAATACATCGTCATAAATGAGGCCTCCAAGCAATTTATATAGGAGCACAGCACTAATGACTAGTTTTCAATCAGTGTGATTTTTTTTTGAGTCATAGAACATTTCCTTCAGGTTTAAAGCAACTTGCAGAATATAGTCCCTTTCCCATGTTGTAATGGTTCCCAGCATCCCCCCACCAAACTGTAATGCTAAAGTTTTATGGCAAATTATTGACCATTAGTGACACAAAGTGGAGGAAGGAAGTACAGGTAGTTTTTAATTTACTGACCATTTGAAATTAAGATGGACTTTTAAAAGGCTACTTATGACCTAATTTTGCAGTTACAACTACTTCTCCAACCCCATGAACATGTGATTGTACTTCAGGCACTTGGCAATTGGTGTGCATAATTGTTCTAAGGATATGATAAATCTTTTGAAGTCAAAAATATTTTCAAATGTTTACAACTCAAAAGAAAACAAGCATGAAGAAAACTTTGTCACTTCAAGAATCATTCTTTCAAATGTTCCACTTGTTTAAAGCTTTGGGACTGGATTGACTTATGGATTGCAGAAACAATGGGAACTCTAGACAAACCTAAGGTTAATTTTTCAACCTAGGAATATATGAGAAAATGAAATGGAAATCCATGCAAACAATCAAGTGTCCTAAAATTAGCCAAAGGAAAAAAAATTATATAGACACTTGTGATTTTCAGATTTGCTCTAACAAATCACTCAAGCCATTTTGACTTTTGTTGCCTCAAAATGCAACCAAATAGCATTATAAGTGGGACATTTTGATACAAATAACCAGCAAGACATTTAGTTTGGTGAACTGTGTTCCCATTCATTCTTACATATAGATATATGTGAAGCTAATTCCTAAAAACAACTAAAACTAGCCTTCTTACTTAGTAGCTTTTTTTCATAGACTTAATTAAACCTCTTAATTATTAGTCAAGTTGCCAAAAACACATGCAACTGTAAATGTATTTTCCTTGTTTTATGATTTGTCTTATCATTCTAGTGTCAAGCTGATTCATCTTATTGATTGGCAATAGAAGCCAATTTCAAATCATAAGCTATCAATTGGTTTGAGCAAACCATGGTTAAGATCAAACACAGTTTAAGAACTGGGTGACACATTAAATTATAGTTCATCTAAAGCATATAGAGGTTTGCCATTTCTGTTAGCTGTACTGGCAAGTCAAAAATCGGAGAATATATTAATATGACATTTTGGGTGGTTTGTTTTACTAACACTAAGCTAGCTCTCCACAATCTAATGCTCAAGCATTTGAATTTGCTGGCCATACATCATACTAGTGCTGCTAGTAAATTGGAAATAAGTTTCAACAGCAGTGAAAACTACTTATCTTTTATAAAACATAGTATATAGTCCAAAATGTAACTTCTTCAAGAATTATTGTAGTCATAAACACAGTAATAATTATGAGCCTTGCAATATAATTACTTTAAATTTCCATTTAAACGTTTTAATGGAATTTATGGACTTAATATGCTTTTATTTTTTTAAGCCATACATCCCTTAGTATCCTTTTGCATCATCACATCAGCTTTTACAAGCCTGAACATGAAATGTGAAATCAAAACCCTATAATTTTTTTATCAACATCATTATTAAAGTTTATTAAATAAAATCTTACCTACCAAAGAACTGTATATCCTTCCTCTTTTGTTTGTGTCTCCTAATGGTTATCTTAAACTGTGTATATGTTAGTGTAAGAATCAATGTTATCATAAATTTAAATATTGTAAAACAAAACCAGCTGCATTCATTATAAGTGCATTACTGCCAGGAACTGTAAATATGTTTTTGCCTGATAGCCTTTTGACTCAATAATATCCTGCTATCTTTGTCTGCCAGGCAACTTTTAAAACCAAGACGAGACAGGTTATAATTTTTACAGTAAAACTGAGTTTCTGAAAAGCATCTTTTCAGTTTCATAGTTTGGGATAATTAAAAATCCAGAATATAAGTTGTTGCTAAGGTGATTAAAAATGATGTTTTAAGATAATTAATAAAAAGTCCAACACACTTTTTTGTGTTGTTTCTATAAGATACACAAATGCACACAAAACTTACCATATCATACCATACAAACAATTTTAATTGTGTAGTTACAGTCAATAACCACTCCTAGTCAGAACATTTCTGCATAAAGAAAATTGTGATACACTTATAAAAACAGCCAGCTGTAACAAAATAACTGGTGTTTTCATAGCAATAAACTCATAAAAAAGAAATACACCTTTATACAGAAAATTTATACAGCTGTAGCTTTAAAATTGATTGTAAACCAAAGGAAGACACATTGCAAACATCAATTATTTTCACATTAATTGCATAAGTTTCTAAGGTGATCTATTAGTTTGATTTACCTAAGCTTATTTGCATGATAGTAAAAATTGCATACAACAATAAGAGTGAAGCTTATAGTATGAATTGCTTGGATAACATAGAGCACTTTTTATAGGCAACTGTGTAAAGCACATTTTTTTCTATTTAAAACTTTTAAGACACTTTGTTTTACTGCCCATCAAAATACACTTATAAATAGAAAAAAAACCCAATATGGTAACAAGAGAAGCAATATTACATTTAACGGAAACTTCTAAAATTAATTACAATATGATATTTAAAGATCTACAAATAAATAATGGGAAAAACCATGATTCACATTTTGCTTTCAAAAATTCGTATAACAAATGAAAATGAAAAAGATACAGTGACTTCTTACTTTTGAAAAAAAAATCTGAGTTACGGCAGTGCCATATAATACAAGGCATTTGTTGGCATATGTGAACTTTAAACTGCATTTCACAGTCTATAGTTCTTTTGTAACATACAATAGAGCAAGAGTAACTAACTCTTCTTTTATCTTTTACTTAAATAAATGTTAAGCTTTCATAGATCAAGTGTGGAGTGTTAACAATAACTGGGAAAAAATAAAAACAGTAAGTCACAAAGTAATGCTTGTCTGAAAGCTCTAGAATAATAACAACAACAATAAGAAGAAAAACAATCCACAGATATCATGCTTATTGGATACATGTTGATGTACCCAGTGAACACAAATTAATATGAAACAATCTTCAATGCTTCATTTCTATCACTGAAGCAGTTTGTAAAATATCTAGTGCAGTCTGTATTATCCTTTTTTTTTCAACTTTTGTGCAAGTTTTGGAAGATTCATAGGCCAAACAATGACAAAAGAGGTTGATGACAGTATACAGGATGGATTTTTCTTTTTATTAGTAAGCAGAGATGCTGTTGAATAAATACTATTTTTATCAGTCTTTCAATACAGTGTTACAGTCAGTGTTCCCTTCTACTGATAACTCATCTTCTAATTTAACTGAAAAAAGTGTGTTCGTACTTTTGTCTTGGACACTCTCTTCCAAATCCTTAAGTAACTCATCTTCCTTATATTCTGCCACATCTACTTCTAAGCCTGAGTTATCTTTCAGCTTTCCATGGTGTTTGACATAGTATCGCTGGTTCTGAAAGAACTTAATAATTGTGTATTTTGGTAGGTCGAGCTGGGCTGACAGAGTCTGGATTGCTTCTTCATCCGGATACAGGCCTACATCTTGAATAAAACTCTGAAGAATACCCAGAGCTTCTATAGAAATTTTTGTTCGTGGACGATTCTTCTGACGATTTTCATCCTCAGATTCAGCTGGTGATGCTACTGTTGGCTGTCTTGGGGGTAATCTGGGACCTGGAGGTGGGGGCTGCTGCTGCTGCTGCTGGGCCTGCTGCTGGGGTGGCTGTTGCTGGGACTGCTGCTGCTGTTGCTGATAGACAATGAAAGAAAAAGTTAAGAACACAAATTGAGAAAAGTTCTTCTGTTAAAAAAAGTGAATTACATGATCATGAAATAAATTCGGCTTTCCTCAATGACTTTGTTTGTTGAAAGCTGGATGGGAAGGTTGCAAATTGGGATCACTCATCCACAAGATGCTGCAATTGTTTTTAATGAACACTGGTTGCCAAGTGTCCAAATCATTATCACATGATTGTGGGGGTGGTACAACAGTTCCAAATTTGAGAACATTGTAAGTCACTTTTTTCAGCATCATTATAACTTTGAACCATCATTAAACAAATAATCCTAAATTGAGGACTGCCTATATTTTTTCCATTGAAAGAGTACTATTGCTTGAAAATGTCATCTGATTCTAACAAGGAATTGCAGATGACCGGATGGAGTCACATTATTTTTAAAAGAGGAATGAAGGAATCCTTATCCAACAAAATGTCCTATCAACAAAAAGGCCTTATTCAACACAATGCAATTCAGTGATGAGAAAAGTGTAAGGTTTTACACTTACTTTTGGCAAGAAAAACCAAATGCACAGATATAGAATAGGTGGTACCTGCCTCAACGGCATAACTGTGAGAGAGATCTAGCATTCCTAGTGGACAATCCCTTAAGTATGAACCAGCAACATGTTGCAGGTACCATAAAAATCAATGCAGTTCTAGGTTACATCAAGAAAGGGATAGTATCAAGATCATGTGAAGTGTTAGTACCATTTTATACTGCACTGGTAAGACTATACTTGGAATAATGTATCCAGTTTTGGTCAGCACGACCCAAAAAGATATTGAGACTCTAGAAGGAATGCAGAGAAGAGCAACAAAGATATTAGGGGAATGGAAGCTAAATTATACAATGAATGGTGGTAGGAACTGAGAATGTCTAGTCTAACAAAGAAAAGGACTAGGGATGACATGATAGCAGTCTTTCAATATTTGAGGGGCTGTCACAGAAAAGGGGGGGTTTAACCTATTCTTCAATGTACCTGAGGCAAGACAAGAAGAAATGAATGGAAGCTTAACAGAGATCTGACATGGAATTTAAGACAAATTTCCTGTGAGTGAGAACGATTAGTGGAATGGCTTGCCTCCAGAAGTTGTGAATGCTCCATTACTGGAGGCTTTAAGAAGTGATTCAACAGCCATTTGTCCAGAATGGTATAAGGTTTCCTGCTTTAATAGAGGATTGGACTAGAAGCCTCCAAGTCCCTTCCAACTCTGTTATTCTGTAATGTTAGGAACTAGAGAGAACTTGGTCTTATATCCTTATTGAGGACCATTCTGTACCAGATCATAACTGATCTTTTAATGCTTGGGAAAAATGCAGTCATTACTAAAAAATCAGCATGGATTTGTCAAGAAAAAAAGTCCTAGACTAATCTTGTTTCATATTATTGGATACTATCAGAATGCTGCACAGGTATATTAATTTCATCAAGATGTTTGATAAATTGTAACAAAATATTCTGATTGATAGCCTAGGACTGGATTATATGTGATGTGGACTCACAGTCATCTTGAAAACTATATTGAGAGAGTGCTCATCAACAGTGTCTTATCAAAGTATTTTAGATTTTGGATTGATACTCTTCAGAATTTTTTGTTTATAATACAGAAGAAGAGGTAAAGATAAACCGTCAAATGTACAGATGACACATCACTGAGTGAGACACGTTAAACTAGAGAAGCAAAATTCAAAATGATCCTTATATGTAAGAGAAATAAGTTGAAAATGGCAAAATTAAGGCAAATGAAAAGTTTTTCAATTAGGAAACAAATGTAAAACATAGAGGTGTGGAGGGCATATTTGGGTCAGTTAATGGCAAGTATGAAAATAATTCTGGAATTTTAGTTCTGGTCCCAAGCTAAATATGAGTTAGTGGTATGAAGTAACTGCTAAGAAGCAAATGCTATTTTAGATTTTATCAGCAGAAGATTTTTCAATTAAAATAAATAAATAAATCCCAGTATAGGTAGTCCTTGATTTACAACCACTTGTTTAGTGATATGTAAAGTTATAATAGCACTGAAAAAAGTGACTTATGACTGTTTTTCACACTTATGATATCCCCATGGTGAAATGATCAAAATTCATATGCTTGGTAACTGACATTTATGAAACTTGCAATATCCCAGGGTCATGTGATCCCATTTTGTAATCTTCTGACAAGCAAAGTCAATGGGGAAGCAGTGATAGTCTTTTATGAGGAGAGAACTGAGTGTGTTCTTAGAAATAATTGAGGGGGATAGAATATAACTTTTTAAGTATATAAGGAAGGTATTAGGACTTTCTGACTTAATGTTCCATTCTATCATTATGATTCTAAAACAATGTTGCAGATACGTCTTTGTATTTGTACATGCCATGTGCAATCTAGGGTTTTTCCTAGATTCACGAGTCCAGCTCAGAGCAAGTAGCAGTTATGTCTTGGAGAGTCTTTGTGTTGTGCACCAGTTGCACCTTTTCATGGATCACAAGGCCCTGCACTCATTCCCTAGTCAACTCTCAGTTGAATTACCACAATATGTTCTACATTAGGCTACCCTTGAAGAGTATTTGGAAACTATAGCTAGTAAGAAAGCAGTAACTCAGACAGTTCTGGAGGCCTCTAGGGTAGCACATATAACACTGCTTTATGCAAGCTACATTATTTGATGGTTTGCTTCTGGGTCCAATTCAAGGATTGATTATTACCTTTTAAAATCTTAATGGCATGGAATTAGGTTATCTGAAACACGTTCTTCCTCAATGGAACTGACTTGACTTATTTGAACTGGCAGAATGGGCCTTCTTTGGATTCCATCAGTCAAGGCATTTCAACTGATGAAGTCTTCTCTACCTTGGCACCCAGCTTCTTGAATATTTTGTCTCCTCAGGAAAGATCTGCCTCTGGTCTTTTGGCCTTAAAACCTGGACCTTGGAGCTCTGATAGGGTCATGCTATTCTGGATGTGGCAAATTGAGTGATTTTCTAATCTTGATTTTAATGTTTTTATACCTATGCTTTTATTTTATTGTAGCTATACGGAGTCACTTGGATTAATGAGATGGGATGCATATACATTTAATAAATAAATAAAATATAATTCAAACAAATTTTAGTACACAGTATAAATCAAATTCTGCATTCATTTTTTGAATTCTTGCAAACTTCAAATAACTTGCACCTATGTATTTCAAGCCACTTTATCAAAAAAGAAAAAAAAGAAAAAACCCTGTGTAATTAAGTTGATAAAATAGCCAATTTGTAGTAAAAGTAAAGGTATCAGATTAGAAATTGGGAGACGGTGAGTTCTAGTTCTGCTTTAGGCATAAAGCCAGCTGGGTGACCTTGGGCCAATTACTTTTGCTTAGTCTTTGAAAGGAGACAATGGACAATCACTTTTGAAAAATTAAAAAAACTCTAGTAACTTGTCCAAACAATTTTTAAGAATTGGACAGGATTGAATGGAAGAGAAAGATGATGAACATGAAGCATAAAACCTCCATCAGCTTCCAAATTGTTCCACATCAAATTTCTAGGGCAGTGATGGTGAACCTTTTAGAGACCGAGTGCCCAAACTGCAACCCAAAACCTATTTATTTATTGCCGGGTGCCAGATGGGCATGGCCCACTGGATGGGCATGGCTGTGGTGGTCATGGCAGACTGCATGGGTGTGGCCAAGGTGGGTGTGGTCACCTCGATGTTGCTCATGGGGAGGGATGGCTGTGGGGGCCAGGCAGGGTTGGGGGAGATCCAGGGGGTCTCTGGCAGATGGGGTGATGGGCAAGAGGCTCGTCCTGTGGGGTGAGGCGAGGCATGGTGAGGCAGGGCGGGAGTGCCATTGTCAAAGGGCAAGGCGAGGCAGGGCAGCTGTTGCCCGACACCATCGGCCCTCGCACACAGAGGCCAGCAAGTGCATGGGGGTCGACAGTGTCTGTCAGCAGCCACAGCCTGCCAGCCCGTCAAACAGCACACTCTGGGGCTCTGCAGCCTGCCACCAGCAGTTCAGAGAAGCCACCTCTGAGCTGGACGGCCGGCTGACAGTTGGGGAGGCGATGAAGTGGGTTGTGCCCAGGAAATGGAGAGCATGAGAGGCCAAGAGGAATGGGATGGGGAGGAGGGAAACCAGCCATGCCGGGATGCATCTGGCCACGTGGGACCTCGGCGAGTTAGCGGGTGGCTGGTTGAAGAGGATCAGTTGCCATTTCCGGGGCATGGCACATGTGCCCACAGAGAGGGCTCTGAGTACCACCTCAGGCACGCATACCATAGGTTCGCAACCACTGTTCTAGGACTTTTTGTTTAGTTTGAAAAAATACCAATTCTGCTATGTGAAAGAGGAATAACTAATTAAAATGGCCTATACTTTAAAATGGTTTAAAAGAATAGATTACACTTGCTGGGGAAGCCTAACTATGCAAAATTCACCAGCAATACATTTTCTTCTAGAGATGTTCAGTCTGAATGTATAAACATTGACAGTGAAGGAAGCTGCCAATTGTCAGAGCATGCTCACTGGGTATCCTCATTGTCCCTTTGCTTGTATGGAAGCTATCATTATTCAAATTATTGCGAAGAACCAAAATCAGTATCTGTAAGCTAATTGTTTAATTTGATGTTTAGTTCTTCTCACAACTGCAGTACATAGTTCTCAAAAGTAATAGAACTTCATTTCTACCTTGTATATTGGATAAATTACTGTAAGCAAAGCACACTTGGTTGTATATTACACTTCAATTGGCAGATTGGTCCTGAACCTTTAGCTAGTTAAATCTCTAAAATAAACAGTACACACCACTTTTACCAAAAAGAAAAAAATATTTTGTTTACTACTAGTCTTACACTGAACAACAATTAACAATGAGAATATAATCAATAACCTCCAAAATATTCTGTGATAGGGAACAGAATAAAAGGACATTTAAATAAATGAAGTTATTTTTTTAAAAAGGACAGTTGCATATTTTGTATGTTAACATTTATTCTTATTTACAATTGTTAAGAGAGTGTTTGTATGACAGTGCTGATAGTGCCAACTAGAGTCAGAAAGTTTATGAAGTTTAATCTATCTCAGGACTGTCTGTCTCTCTCTCTCTTTGTGTGTGTGTGTGTGTGTGTGTGCATGTGTTTGTGTGTGTGTGTGGATATAAAACAATGTTACACTACCAAGAAGCTACTTTGAGAAACTTGGACAAAATCTGGGACACATATATAATAAAATATAAAGTATTTATATGAAATTAATAATTCTAGAACTCTTCTACTTGATACTCTTCTAGTATCAAGTAAGACACTTCTTTATTTTGGACAAATAGCATAACACTTGACCAGGACATGTGTGGCTGGCTTAATGCTTCTGAGTTCAATGTTGCAATATTGCTGTCTATTGGCTAAACTGGTTGGGGCTCATAAAAACTGGAGCGTCACAAGTTCTAATTTTTGATGAAAACTTCTGCATTAACATATATCTCTATTTGTATAAAACATAAAATCTGCTGAGAATAGTTACTAGTACTATACATTATGAGGGCAGAGTCTTGTGTATTTGAGCAACTTTTTTTAGTTTTTATGCTAATACTCAAAACCAAGCAAAACTGGATTTTTTGTCATGCATTTTGAGTTGGATTAGTTATAATTTTAACTGATGTTCATGTTTTAATTTATACTCTTAAATTGAATGCCTTGAATATGAAGTGGGATATAAAAATGCATAATTAAATAAATAATGTGCCCATCCATGATTACTAGAAGTGGTACCTACTAATTTTAATAGGGATTTATTTTAAACAAATATGTTTAAAGGTTGCAGATATTAGTCTTACCTACAAAAATCAATGAAATTTTACTAACTGTTGGATAGATCTTGGAAATACATTGCTACATAATTATTTCCTTCTATTTCTACAAATGGTAAGTGTATTCAAATGTATAATTTCCGGCATTTGCAGTAACACTTTGTAATATAATTATTTGTTTACCATATTTGGCTAAATCACTTATTGTAAGCTACTTCACTTTTACAGTTTTGATCAACCACTATCCAATTGCTTCATTTGCTTTACATGCTAACTTTTGAAAAACTATAAATGACTTTCTGATAAGCGTTATAAATAGCTTTTATAATATAATACATGATTGAAAATCTTAGGGTAATGAGGTAACTCTCCATTACTTGTAAAAAAAGAGAAAAAAAGTCCAAAAATTGCTTTTTCACAAGGCAACTGGACTTTCTTGTTTTTCTTTGAAGATGTTTCACTTCTCATCCAAGAAGCTTTTTCAGCTCTAACTGGATGGTGTGGAATGGAAGAGTTTTTATACTCCTTGTCATTTAAATGCAGATGTACTGCTGAATCTTGTTCTGATGGGTTTGTTCTCCTATGGTGTGGTTGTTTTGTTTCCCCAATATACAGATCGGCACATGGCTCACTGTATCATCTATCTCCTGTCTACAACAAAGTCTTTTCAACAGTTCCAAGAAGGCTCCACATCCATTTGCATTATTCAGATGACCCTGACCACACAGATAGCCTCAACAATTCTCTAAAACAGGCATGTAAAATTGCCGGCCCACAGGCTGGATGCATCACAACAAACCCACACCCACCCCATTGCCGGCAATGGGGAAAAAGTCGTGATATGTTGTGCAGCATCATGTGACATCGCGAGTTTTGACATGTCTGCTCTAAAAGAATGCAAATGAGCAGCTGTCTGCAAGAAGTATAAAAATCTTCCCATATTTCACCATCCAATCAGAGCTGAAGAAGCTTCTTGAATGAGAATTGAAACATCTTCGAAGAAAAACAAGAAAGTCCAGTTACCTCATGAAAAAGCATCTTTGGCATAACTCTGACCTGGATGACTGAGAATCTCCATAGAGAAAAAAAGTCCAATTTTAAATAGAATGGACTTTAAAAAGACACAATTTATTTTTAATTTGTTTTTAAAACTTGCCCTTTAAAGACATTGTCATGATGGGTTACAATAAAATTAAGCTTCACCTATTCCTAAAAAAGGCAATTTACTCTGATCTGTTTATAAATGGAAGGAAACAGCTGGATCAAGTTCTAAAACCTCTCCATAACTCTCCTACACATTAATCTTGTGCCAGCTCACCTGAGGAGCAGCACCCAGCCAAGGTCCAGTGGTCAGCAGGGCAGGTAAGAAAGCGCCTCTATGCTCTCCTTTCCCAAGGGCGGTGGGAGAGGGGCTCTAAAGGAAAAACAAACAAACATTGACTCATCCTAAGTTTCAAATTGAGGATAAGTAGGATGAGAAAATTGGCTTCAAATCTATTCCTATTCTTTGTGCTTAAATAAATCTCTGAACTTATTTTAAAGCTATGACACCTACAATAGCTAAGCATTATGCATTTATGGATTATGACATGTGAGAGGTGTGTATATGCACCATTTTTTAAAAAAAAAATGTTATCACTTTTAGTAGTCCACCCAATTGTTGGTATAAAAAGTGCTGGAAACTGCACATACAATATTCTATTAGTGAGCCCACTTTTATGCAATTTTTGCATGTACCCATTATTTTTTAAGTTTAAAAAGAACTTTGAAAACAGAACATGGAAGATCTGCTAATAGAGAGCTTCTAAAATTAGTTTTTACAAACGCCTTTGTATTGAGAAAAAAGTCACATATTCTACTGAGGATGAGTGTTTTAATTCATGCTAAAACATTTCTATTTAACAAAACAAGAAGAAAGAGAATGGTTTTCTCTTAAGAATAAATTGTTTTGTTTTCTTACTCCTAAAATGAATTGGTCAAAGTAAACTAACCTGAATTTGCTCTGCTGGAACGTGAATAATGTGAGAAGGTCTGTCGCCATGGTGATGAACTGCATTGCTTTCTTGTTCATAAATGGCATCTCGTTCAGGCTGAGGAAGACTGAGGAACCTCCGGATCATTGACAGATTCTCCCACAGAGTTCTGTTCTCAGGTGAGGGATCTTCTTTCCAACGCAAGAGTTCGCAGAGCCAGCCCTTAAGACAATGATCAGCAAAATATTAGGCAACTTTATAAAAAATTTAGGTGCCACAAGGCGCTTTACTTGGAAGCAACTGAATAAATTGAGAACAAGATGAACATCTCTTCCCAATCTCACTTCATTGTTCTTCTTGAAAATCTTATAAACATTTCATAGGAAAAAAAAGTTTATAAACTTAACATGAACTTTTACCAACCTATATACAAATATCTAGATTAAGAAAACTTTGAACTGTTGTTAAGAGAAAGCAACTGCAGCTCCTCATTATTTAAGGATACAAGAAAAGAAAACATGCTATTTGAGTTCAGTCTACTATAGTATCTCTACTGCTGATTTTTATCTAAGTCTATATCTGTATGATAGGGGGAAAACATACTTGTATTACATATTTTTTTTAAAAAAGAATCATGACATTATTCTTTAATTCAAAATTAGATAATGTATCCTATCTCTAACCTGAGTAGAGACCTAGTTCATATTAATCATATAATATACAACCTATTTGAAGAAACATTACAGAGAAACATTACTGAGTACTTTCTTGTTAAGGGCTCAGAGGGCTTCTGCAGACAAATCAAACATGTTGATACTGTTCAAGCCAATTCAGATCTTCTGGTTTTGAAAAAAAAATTGCAAATTAAATTTATTATTTTAAGGATTATATGAACAAAATCATATTTTTCAACAATGTTGCATATCCATGCAAACTATGTATAAAAGCACCTGCTTTAACCCAGATATATTCTAGTAAAAAGCAAGCTTGAAAGTATGCCAAAAAATTGTCCCAAGAGAACTCTAGCAAATGTTAATCTTAAATTATATCAATAACATTATTTTTTTATATTTTATATTTAAACTGAGCAAACATGACAAAGAACACCAATGTTTAGCTTTATCAATCTATTGCCTCAAGACAAACACGAAACTGATACATAATTGTCCATGGCAATTTAGGTTTAAATGCTAGAATGTTTTAATTATAGAATAGTTTAAAAGTATTGTTAATATTAAGGTTCTATTTTTAAATACTACTTATGAAGACCAAGCCTTTAAGACAATTTACAATGTAATAAAAAACTAAAACACAAGAACAAATCCTGTTTAATCCACAGATTAAACTGTAACAACCATTAACAAAAAATCAATGAAAATCTTGATAGTATAGTTTTCTATTGATAGTATAAAACATTCTAGATGTTTATAAATTGTAGATAAAACACAGTGATAAATGGTATGAGCAACCACTGAAAAGACCCTGGGAACTGCCAAGTATCAGAAATAAAAATGTAAATAAATATCTTAGTTTTAGTGCCAAGTAGAAACATTCCATAGAATAGTAGAACAGTGTGCGTTATCTATTCAAGATGGACAGTGATTAATATTTATATGTTACTTATAAACTTATAAGGGTGTGGGTTTATACATATGTTGCTTTTTTTTCTCATAGAACGCCCAGAATGGAATTCCGGCACCTTTTTTGTATGGAACTTGTAGAGTAAGCAAGGCGGGTTGTATGACGTGTATGAGTTCTGGCACCTTTTTTTTTTTAAAGAAAAAAAGCACTGGTTGTATATAGCAGGGCTTTTCAACCTTTTCACCGATTGTACCACTTTTAGGATATGGTAATATTCGAGTACCACCTAGCAAGGTGTCAAAAATTTGAAGACCCAAAAAAAATAAATCCCTATTCAAAGTTGCAATTGCACTGAAATGACTTATAACAATTTTTCATACTTATGACCATTGCAGCATGCCCAAGGTCTTGTGATTTATATTTGGATGCTTGGCAACTGATTCATATTTATGATGGTCACAGTGTCCCAGGGTCGTATGATCCCCTTTTGCAACCTTTTGACAAGCAAAGTAAATGGCAGGGCTGCTGGCGGCCAAGTGCTAAGGCGGGACTTCCTTCCCTGCCTCCCTCCCTCCTTCCCTGCCTCTCTCTTTCTCATGCCCACCTCCTTCTGAAGGAAGAATTTGAAAACCCTCCCCCCATATTTTCTTTCTTCCATATATTCATCAAACAAGGAAAAGCCTCCAGAGACAGAAAAGACAAATTGCTGAGTAAACTATCTTAAAAAGGAACATTCCCCTTTAAGAATTAATTATTGGCTAGAAAGGAAAGTTAAGGAGCGCAGCCAGCACTTAAGGAAGAAACAAAATGTGGTAAGTATTGGCTGCTGGCTAAGGCAACCTCCCCAAATGGCTCCATTCATAAGTAAAGGAATGCTACAGACAAAATCCATTCAGGAGAAAAATACTTCAAAATCCCTTACAGCAAAACTTACAGCTAACAATAGCAGAGCAATAGAAGCTAACACGAGACATCAGCCATCAGCCAAATAGAAATTGCCAAACACTCCTTAAGAACACAAAGCCCACATTGCACAAATCCTAGAACTTCAAAGTAACAAAAGCAGGTAAGAATCTTTCCACACTCCATCTCCCTCCCTGCATCCCTCCTCTGTGCCTCACCTTGTCATTGCTGCCTTTTTTCATTCCTCTTGGAGGGCGACCCCTCCCCCACTGCATTTCTTGCCTGTTTGCTGCTGCCAGCACAGGTGGCTGCCACAGCAGTTGTAGATCAGCTCATGGCTGGCCTGTTTGATATCCTCTCCTCTCCCCCCATCCTCCTCTTCCTTCTTCTTTCCTTTTGGTGCAGCTAGAGCTGACTCTGCCTCCTCCCAAGGCTGCTGCTCTTTTTCTCTCTCTTCCTCTCTAACCCAACTGCCTCCTTTTATAGCCTCTCCTGTCTCTACCCCCGCTCCTTTCTCATGGGGGAGGGTGAGCCAGAAGTGAGCCTGGGGCCTGCACTGGCTCTTTCCTTGCCCCACAACATTTGGCTAGGCAGGGCTGCGTACCACCTGCCACTCGTTAATGTACCACAAGTGGTACGCGTACCACCGGTTGAAAAGTCCTGGTATATAGTATGTTTAAATGTGTGTTATGTATGTCTACACTTTGAGAGCAAGGAAGTACTGTAAATTTCATTTTTAATGTGTGCCATTGTGCTCACAGTAAAAAATAACAATAAAAGTTATCTATCTATCCATCCATCCATCCATCCATCTATCTATCTACAGTATCTAACTATCTAGGTTTTCTTTTGGACTGATTCCTGTTAATCTTGGATGACAAATATCCATGACAGGTACATTATCCAGTGAAAAATTATGTTTTTAATATATACTGTATATATTATTTACACCAGGGCTTTTCAACCACAGGTACCACCTGTGGTACATTGGCATCTGGCAGGTGGTATGCGACCATCCTAAAAAAGCAGTAGCGGGGGAGGGGAATGAGCTGAACTGGTGGCAGCACCGCACAAGCCTGAGCGAGAGATTGCTGGAACTGCAGGGCTGTCAGGGCTCAGCAGAAGCGCCAGGATCAGTGCCGCTTTCCAGCTGATCGGCACTTCTTCAGGGCTGTCAGGGCTCAGTGGGCATGCCAGGATCAGCACCAGGCCCCGGCTGAGCCCTGAAGAAGCGCCAATCAGATGGAAAGCAGCACTGATCCTGGCACTTCTGCTGAGCCCAGAAGAAGCGCCGATCAGCTAGAACGTTGCAGCATCTCCAGGGTCTTGTGATTTACATTCAGATGCTTGGCAATTGATTCATATTTATGATGGTCACAGTGTCCCAGGATCATGTGAAATGACAAAAACCTGCTGCAACCACCCAGCAGATGGGGGGAATAAAATATCCCCACCCCACTCCCGCTGCCAATCCTCAACAGAAATGCTCACAACAATGAAAATCTCGGACAGGAAGAAGAGCGCCGCCGGGTGGGCAGGCAGGTGTCTTGCTTGGCTGTGGCTTCGGGGGCACTTTTTTCAGTGCATTGTAACTTCAAAAAGTCACTAAGCCAGTGGTTCTCAACCTGTGGGTCGGGACCCCATTTGGGGTCGAATGACCATTTCACGGGGATCGCCAAACAAGGCTGTCCGCCATTTTTTCCCCTTTTCTTTGGCCACGCCCCTGGCACCCGCTGATGTATAAGTGGTTGGGGGTCACCACAACATGGGGAACTGTATTATGGGGTCGCGGCATTAGAAAGGTTGAGAACCACTGCACTAAGCGAACTGTTGAAAGTTGAGGACTACCTGTACTTTATCACTTTTTTCCTCTTTTTTTGGTCATCAAGTTTTTGACACCTTGCTAGGCGACTGGTGGTACTCGGATATTGACATATCCTAAAAGTGTTACAATGGATGAAAAGGTTGAAAAGCTCTGATTTAGACAAAAAGATCAGCATGTTTTCCCATAGTTGCCAAGCATTTTGCCCATTTCAATACAGTAAGCAAGCACCTTTGCTTAAAAAAGTTTTCTAAAAAATGAAAATACAGTTTAGAAGAGAAGACTTATTTGCAATTTTTTTCTTGGTGATAAGAGCACAGTAAGTCAGCCTAAAGCTAGAAGCTCTGTGCTATTCATTAAAGTACCCAAGATTTTTGTTCTTTTTGTAAAAGCTTGGGAAGAAAAATGTTGCTGCTCTGAGGAATCCACTGCAGCTTTCTACCCTGGTGCACTGGGCCATACTAACTCTTACATATATGAAAGCGCAGAATTACTTAATTGGTTATAAAAAATAACAAGCAATTCTGCCCACTCTTCAACTTCTGTGGACTAAAATCTTGATGTCACATTAAAGCAAAGATATAATAAATATATGGATCAAATAAATATATGGAATACATCTATCTATAAAAACCCTTTTCAGTATATTCTTTGTAATTATCAAAACCTAATTTCTTAGCACAGTTTGCATGAGTCAAAAAGTGAATCTGGAAAAAAAATACACAACAAAATCTACCCATTTAGAAAGTATTTTGTTCTTTTTGTCACTTCTGTGTTTAACATATACTAATTAATTACCTATGTCTGATAAAACATTTCCAGTAGTTGGCTATTAACCTTTGCCCTGAAATAATACTTCCAATTCCTTATCCCTCCATCCCCCCAAATAGTGTGATGAATTGCAAGTTTAAATGTAGTCTTAAAACACAAAAAAAGTTTTATTTTTTTATCATAAATTATCCCTCACTTGCTTATATTCTAAAATAATATTTAAACTTTTAGAAATGATATTTTTAATAAAGCAATGTAGAATTTCTGCATTTTAAATATAAAACAATGTATTTGTAATGTTTCCCCAAATATGCTAACTCCACATTTATTTAGCATATTTATTTTACTACTTCTGAGAAACCCACCCCATCCTTACCCTTGTTGTCAGTGTGAGATGCTTTTATAAAAAAATTCTATTGAGCTGTAATTTGCATATTTTATTTAACAAATTGGCAAATAGGATTCAAACTAAACAAACAATACAAATAAAAATTTAGATTTATATAACTTGTAATATTTGTAACATTATGAAAAGTGCATCATGCTTCAGATATCTCTCAATGGCTGAAATAAATGTACATGGGCCTTTTCCTCAATAAAAATTACGTATTCATTAAAAACCTTCCTATACTGGTATATGAAAACACATATGGAAGACTACCCTTAGGACTTGTACGTACTTGGAAAAAATACATCCTAAAACAACAGTAGAAACATCCTTCACTGCTGTGGAGCAACTCTGCCAGGCAGCATTGCACTGCATATAAAGAAGGAGCAAAGCAAAGCAAAGCAAAATATAAACATTAGTCACATGTAAATATGTAGATGAACTTTCAGGATGTTACTACTTTTCAAACTGACAAAGTTTAATTTGACACCTTCTGTTCTAAAGCCTTTGTTTCTATTCAAAATCACGCCTTTAGCTGCTATCAATCACTACACTCTCTCCCTATTACTTAAGATACTGGCATGGGGCCTGGGATAAGCTGAAAATGCCATGCAGATGAATTCTGAGATAATGTGTTCAAACCTGTTATATACAACACAAATCCTGTAAAGTTATGTATTGTAAACCTACATTTATTGAGAAGTCAAGTTTAAAATCCATCTGCTACAAAGGAAAAACTGCTATACACTTTTATAGTAGCTGAGTGACATATGCAAGTCTTGCTACAGTTAGCAAAAAATGGTGAAAGGGAGGCAACTAAGTTTTTTCTCCCTTAAGAATGCTATTAAAGAAACATAAAATTGTAAAAATCAATTGGCAAATAATTCAGTGGAAATTATATTGGATGTTATTTTTTTTTAAAAAATACAGCAGTGTTATTTGTAATCTTTCTGCATCTTATTATTGTAACAGCCATACATTTCTGATTTCAAAAAGTTTAGGTAAATTATTTAACTGCTCGGCATTCGAAAGAATGAATGAATAATGCTGTTCAAATAAACACGAATAAAGCTTTTGATTTTAATTTTTATTGTGATAGACTTCTTCATAGAATATAACCACTAGTCCATTGAAACGAGGGATAAAGATATAATTTGGACAGACAAGTCCAGGGGTTAGATTTTCAAGCTAACCATGATTGCAAAGGGATATCTCTATCCCTATGCACTTTCTGCTAAAATTAATTCTTAATACTTTAGAATGCAAATACTTTCATTACATATCCCTAAAACATTTAGCCACAAAGCATATTAAACATAGTATTGCTCTCCTGCTTGGGTACCCTGTCCTATTTTAAAACCTTTTTTAAAATAATAAGATTTTTCCATTAAACTCAAGAGACTAACTCATGCTTCCTAATCTTAGTATTATGAGAGTTTTTTTCTTTTCTAAAATGATATGTGAATGCATTTTGTTGTATCTCTGTAGTGTAATATATTGAAAAAACACAGAATATTAAAAGAAACCAGTCTAAATATGCATATTTGATACAAATATTTTCATCAAAAGCATGAATTACATTACATTTCATATGTAGTATGAACAGGGTTTAAGTACATAATCCATTACGCAGTAGTTCTGAGTAAAAAGGAATTCAGTCTTGTAGGCTAAACTGCAATACGCATTTTGAATGAGCTCACTGTCAACAACAACTAACTGTAAAGCTAGCAATTTATCATTCAGCAAATAATTTTCTAGTTTCATAAAGAATCAGTAAGTGTTCCTTATGCTAATGAAGACTGTTTTAATCTGCCCACAAACATGCTAATAGAGGGTAATTTTTCCCATTTAGAAAACTGACGGCACTCAAACATAATTTCATACCAGTATTCTACAAACTGGATAAAATGGACTTCCAAAACAATTAGTCACCTAATTCTTCACCTTTACACCAAAAGGAGAAAATGGATTAAGATTCTGTCTGTCTGTCTGTCTAGCTATCTAGCTACCTAACTATCTATACACACACACACACACACACACAAGACACAACACACACACACACACACACACACTTTTCTTCTAATAAATCTTAGGACTGCACAATATATAAGGAAAGCAAACACACTGAACTTGTTTTGGGCTCCAACCTCCAAGATCAAAAGATTGGGATGGGGGCGTTCTACAGAGAAGTCATACTTTGAACAATGAGATGCATAATGGTGGCAAAAGATTACTGAAAGCATTTTAAATTATTTACTATGTTAAAAGAGTACTTTAAATACATCACATTTCATTGAGGCCATTTTTTGGTGGCAAAGTGGTATTGATCTTTCCAAATGCTTAAAATTAACTATTTCCAGAAGGTCATTATTTGATTAAAGGCATTAAAGTTGAGGGCAAGAAAAGATGCACTCTTATATCTCATTCTATTAAATTTGTAATTTAATCTCAACCAACTTTCTCATGTCCAAAAATAAAAACATTTGTCTTGATTTTTTTTTTCTTTTTATATCTTATATTAACCTCTTTAAATATTGCAGAGTTCTTAAAACAATCTCTATTATTACAGACTTCTTTATAATGGAAGAATACATGCTAGTTAAAAAGAATATAAACATTTCTGCTTTCAATACCTAACTGTAAACCTTTCCCCTATACAACTAGAATGTGCAATACATTCAAAGCAGTTGTCTGGATCTCTGGCATTTACAGTTCTTAACCCTCTCCCAAAGCCCAAATCTCAGAAAGTCCCCCATGCAGATCTTGCAAAATACTCTGCATGTCCAACTAAGTATCTCATAAAATTACCTGCCGCGTCCTAACAAATAATTTCCAGATATATTAGATGTACAACTCTGAATCTCCAGGATCAAATCCTCTTATATTATGGATTTTTTGCCCTCCAAATGTTGCTAAGTTATAATTGTCATCAAAGCCAACTAACATAACCATCCGTGAGAGATACCATAGTTGGAATTCAGTAACAAAAAGATGGCACATATAAACCCATCTCAATTACATACACTAATTAGAATTTGAACTGAACTCAGTGCAATTTACTTTTGAGTAGATATGAACAGAATTTCACTGCAAATCTTATATGTATGTGTCATTTTTTTCAGAGAGAAAAAAAATCTATGTTCCAAGAAAGACTCTTCATACAGACTTTCTTCACACAAACAATATATTTCTATGGCCATCCAGATAAAGTTTGTTCCTATTACTGGAGAGTTCCAAAATGTAATAGTGACTTTTCCCGTACATATATAAAAAGGATTATCAGTATGTGGCCGAGATAATCACTACAGTACCATCATATTGTAGCTTCATTTCTGGAGAAAATTTTAACATCTTTTATTTTTGTTCAAGCAGGTCTGTCATAGCTTCCTCAAACAAGGAACTTGGCAACTGGTTCACATTTACAACTGTTGAAATGTACTGCAACATAAATCCTAGGTTCACCAATATTTGGGTAAGTGTGATCTTATAATATGATCTGTAGATCAGATTCTATAAACAATATGCAGAAATAAATCACACAGAATAATATTGGGTAGAGAGTTAGTTTGGTGTAATGGTTAAGGCATCAGCTTAGAAATCAGGAGACTGTGAGTTCTAGTCGCACCTCAGGAACAAAGTCAGCTGAACAACCTTGGGCCAGCTACCTTCACTAGGTAGAAAGAAAACAGTATAAAACCACTTCTGAAAATGGATTTGTCTTGGCAGTCTCCAAGAATCAGAGTTGATTGAATAAAAGAAGAAAAAATGTGTAAGTATATTTAAAACAGTTATATAAAATGTATTTCTAAAAACTCATAATTAGCTTTATTCCAACTTTTATTATTTTCCTAGTAAGATTTAAAAAAAACAAGTCAAACTTGAGATTTCTAGTTTTTGCTGTATTCCAATTATCTAAATTTGAGCTATTGTTTGCCTAAATTATCTATTCCCTTATATTAGATTCCATTTTATTTGTTCAATCTTTTTTTCTCTCTCATTTGCATACATTTGCAGCATTTGTTCCACTTGCTCTTTTCTGATTACAACTACACATACACAAAAATGTTGCAAAACCAGCAAAAATTACCAAATTTGCAGATTTAAACCTCTGTGTCTTTGTTGAATAAAGAAAACTGCAATTGTCCATCCTCAGCCCTGATTGGACAAATGAAATGCTTTAAATATTCTTCCCATCAAAATATCCCCAGCATCCTGCTTATATTTCAGTATTATATATCTATTTCTACTTTTTGCAATTTAGCTAGTGCATATATTTTGAAGTATAGCTAATACTTTTAGGTATATTAAGAACAGAGTAACATTTTACAAACTGTAATGTCAAACTATAATGTCAACAGTATTAATCAGCAACTATCCAATTTGAAACTGAGCTTCCCATAAATGCTGGTCATAGGCAGATAATGACCCTCATATACCCAGTCTTTGATACATGAAACAGTGTTCCTTTTCTGATGTTGATACAAGGATATAATTAGATACATTGTACATGAGATATCTGTAGAAATGCCAGAAATTATTATATACCAAGTAAATCCTGAAATTTCTAAAAATTGCACTCAAAGCTTTAACGGTTTATATTCAACTTAGCACAAGAATGGCATCTACCTCAAAGGAAAACAATTTAAGATCAAACTCCAAAGAGCACACATATAGTGCAGACAAAAATCAGTTTCATATTTATCTTCTCCATAGGATCAGAGGTAACTAATTCTGGTGTTCCCAATAAATATGTTGTTATAACACATTAATTTAATTGCATGTATTTTATATGTATCCCCATTCATATGACTTCAAAGAAAGCCAAATTAAGAAAAAAAACTTTTAATATTAATGTGCTCTAATAGCCACCAATTAAAAGTAACTGCTAGTAAAATAACATGTCCTATTTATAAAATTAATTTATCCTGTACCTTATTGTACCAGGTATATTTTTATATACATAGCTCACTTTTTCATACATAAAATATGTTCACATAACATTCCTTTCCTTCGTTTCTGGAGAAACAGCAAAAACAATCGTGAATAAATCAAAATTGAGATGGAATAGGGAAAGGGAAGAAGAGAGGGTAGCTGCATTGGGAAATATATATAGGAACAAAACTATATGAAGTTTGAAGAAGATGATGGAAATAGAAAGAAAAATAAGACAGAGAAGCTTTGTTTAGGCATTTCAAAAAGAATTAAAACTTGTCATAGAATAGCTCCTCCCAATGCACTGCATGTCTTTTTTTGTTTCAAATTAAATCATTTTTTTATTATGCTCAATGACCAGATGTAGGTACAATTCAGCAACAATGTTACAGGATGAAGAGGGAAGTGGGATTAGTTAAGGGTACAATTTACTAAAAAGAGAGAAAAAAGAGGAAGAAAAGTTGTTCAGAGCTGGAATACCAGAGTTCATTTAAACATGTAAGGCAATGGAAATTGCAAGAATTAACTGCTAAGTAAATACAAAGATATAGTACTGTAACATACCTGTATATTACAGTAATATACAGTAATATTACTGTAAGTACGTACAACGGTATATTACTGAATGACCATGTAGTAAACTATTAAAATGCTGATAAATTAAAACATTTAGATAAATAAAATATATAACATACATAAATATATTCTAATAATGTTCTACCTGGAATTCTTTGAATATAATTGATTCTATTTACTTGGTTCTAATATATTTATTATTACATAATTCAGAGTTCTATAAAAGGAGGAGAGAAAATAAGAGAAGGGTAAGAAAAATAAAGTGGTTCAAGAATTTTGAGATCAGGTTTAATCTAAAGTTAAATGTGGTCTAGTTTTAACTATTTTAATGGCAAGTTTAACTAATCTGTGAGTGATGTTAGGATTTGAATATAATAAGAGGTAGATTCATAGTATAAGTTATAGAAATTGTCCGTTCTTCCTGGATTTGCAGAAAAAGGACTTATAGAAATACGGCTTGAAGCTTAACACCTCAAAAACCAAGATCACGGTCATCAGCAAACAACCCATTAACTTACCACCAATAAGTTCAGAAGGAATACCACTAGAAAAAGTTGAAAGGATCATGCACCTACATGAAAGCTGGGACATGACCACTGAAGTAAAGACAAAAATAGAGAAAACTCGAACAGCATTCTTCAAAATGAAAAAGGTCTTCTGCAGTCACGACATAAGCCTAAGACTGAAAATCAGGCTTGTTAGATGCTATATTTTCTCTATCCTGCTCTATGGAGTAGAGAGTTGGTCTCTGACAGAAGGCTACCTGAAGAGACTAGGAGCATTTGAAATGTGGATTTACAGGCAGCTGTTACGTATAAGCTGGATTGACAAGATCAGAAATGAGGAGGTGATAAGCCGCCTTGGAAAGCCAAGGGAAATTATCAAAACAATTAAAAAATGAAAATTAGAATATTTCGGACATGTGATGTGACACCCAGAAAAATACGGCATACTCCATTTAATCCTCCAGGGAAAGATTGAAGGCAAACGAGGTCCAGGCAGAAGAAGAACATCATGGCTTCAAAATCTAAGGGAATGGTTTGGACAAAACTCAGCAGCACTTTTTCGTGCGGCTGCTGATAAAAACAGGATCGCCAACATGATCGCCAACGTCCAATAACGGATATGGCACAAGAAGAAGTGTTACTCTGATGGCTCTTGAATTACAGAAGGACATGTTATTTCAACTTCCTTAGAATTGCAAGGCCACAGATGCTGGATGTGGGGATTTTGGCCTACCTACCATATAAAAGTACTAAAGAGAGCATCTGGTGCCTAGTCTTGAAAGATTCTTTTATCAATTTATAGAAAGCTTACAAGAGATTTGCTAGTTCCCAAGAATCTGAACTTAGTAGATTCTAGAGATCTGAGAGAGCTGACTTCAGACTGATATTCAGTGTCATTCAATCTTTGAAGCACTAGTATTTGGGCCTGAGTATAGTCCAAAGCTACCATGGAGTTTACAGGCAATCCAGCTATATATAGTTTTTGCTCCATGACAAAATAGATAGATGCTTTTACGAAGCATCTATCTCCCATCCTCAGCAACTTCTTGTTTTCTTACCTTTTAATAGAATACTTCCACTCAACACCTTTCATCTGATGGCAATCTGCAGAAAATCTATTGACTTACAAAGGATAGATTTATGGGATGTGAAAAGGAAGGTGAGGCTGAAAATTCCCCTATTGCATTAACTGATACACATACACATCTGAACCACTAAGAATTGTGGTTACTCAAATAATAAAACATCAGCTTAATTTCATTTCTCTGAGATTCATACATTGAACAAAAGGAATGCATTTGCAAACCTTGAAATCCAAGAGAGTTTTATTATTAACATATCTTAAATTTAACTGCAAAGAATGCACATAACTGAACTGGGAAAGTCAACCACACAAAGAACTGTTTTAACAAGCCCCGTTCCTACTCAGATTCCTCACATTGCAAAATATGAATATTTTTACATTAGCACTACAATAATAACTAACCTTGTTTAAACAAATATATATTAATAATCAAGCCATTTTATTATTATAAATAACATATGGACCCAAAAAGCTGCTTTTGATTCAAGATAGATAAATTATCAATTTTGATTAATATTTCCCCAAAATTATTTGATTTAAAATAAAATTTATAAAATGAAAAAATAGTATTGTGTCCAGCTGTGCACTGAGAACAACAGAGTGGCTAATACTCTTCTGCTCTAATCAGTAGCATTCCAAATAACTATCACTCCCATAGCGCTTGGGGATTTTTTTTTCTAGATTGTTCTTTCACACAACTATTGTTGGCTTTTCTGATCACACTAAATGTGATTTTATATTCAGAGATCTTCCTTTGATTTAAAATAAAATTTGTGAAATGAAAAAAAATATTTTTAATGCTATATTTACACTTGATAAACTTAAAATTTATATAATATTCTATACACGGTTACCTGAGGAAAAGCTCCATTAAGCACGAAACATCTGAGAAAATATATGCAAGATTTTGTTATTAGTATAATAAAATAAAATATGTTGTTAAATTTATCAATTTAATCAATTTATTAAAGCCTTTCAGTAAATTATTTTATTTTATCATACTAATTAAAAATCCTACATATATTTTCTTAAAGGTTTTATGCTCAATGAAGCTTTCTCTCAGGTAACTGTGCATAGAATATTACATAAATTTTAAGTTTATTTTATAAAGGCAGGATTACCCCCTCCCCCACTTTTCCCCCTTAGAAATGTTTAGGACAATAGAAAATACATGAATGTTTCCTCCTCCTCCTCCCTTGCTTCCAGACTGCTACACTGTGTATTATAATAGCTCTTCTATTATTAAGACTAATCAGATTCCTTCATAATCAGGGTTTTTAATTGTATTTTAAATCTTTACTTAAAATTTAGTTATGAGAGAAATTTTAGTATACTTCACCATTATGGTGAATTTTATAAGGAATAGTGTGGGAAGAAACAGAGAACAGCAATAAGCCTATATTATACTATATTTCAAGAGTGTGAAATTTTATTTTATATTTTTCAGAATTGTTAAATATTTTGTTATTGCATTTTTCCCTGATGTAAATTATTATGAGAAACAAATTTCTTTTATGCATGTAATCAACCACAATTCACTTTAATTTCAATTAGTTCTTGATAAAACAGAAGTTACGCCTATACATCCTCCTATAATTGTAACTCTTACTGACATGTTTTAAACATACAATAATAATACTTATATTATCATACTTATCAACTAATCTGTTTCTATGGAATGAAATTATTACCTCTCTTCTGCTCACCTGTTACTTTTGCTTATTAACTATAGCATCTCTAATTATTGTAAAATTCCAAAGTTTGATTAGTCTTTTGATGATAGAATTTCCTTGCTCTAGTGATCTATATATTCAGTTACAAAAACACAAGATTTTATTAGTTATCTTTGCATGTGATCTTAGTGCATTGTTAAAACTGATGCAATTCATTTTTAATCTGTTCAACTGACTTAAGTGTTCAGGAATGCAATGAATTCTACTAACAATTTCTCCACACAAAGACAAATATTGCTGAAGTAATAAATGCTAAAAAAAAATCAATCTGGAACATTGAGCCCAAGCAACTAAAATAAATAAATAAATAAAAATGTTTCTGACACATGCCATCTGTTTAAACTTTTCCCAAGTAATGACAGCAATTCTGTTGTACAACCTAGCAAAAAAATACCATAACATAACCTGAAGAAGTTGTATCTTATCTTTATTATCATTTAAAAACTGATTGCAATATATATCTTTAGATATCTTCTGTGACTTGGAAATATACAGTATAGCCACTTAAAGCTATTACTTAATTGATAATATAAGTATTCAAATAGAATGGAGGGAGTATCCCTTGACAAGTTTGCAAGTTCTAATACGTGCTTGCACTGATAAATCTAGCGTATCTTTATTTTAGGGCTGTATCAGAACAAACCAGCAAACTAACAAACCCTGTAAAAGTATTTACATTTTTATTTTAAATAATCATGCAAGTAACTTTTATTCATTAATACGAATCAGATCAAAGAGCTGGATCACTTGTCTCTATGTAATATTTATTAGGTCAATGACCAGCAACATAAAACAGACAAAAAGGAATAAAAGGTAACAACTAGAACCAGAGTAAGGCAAATAAACACAACTGAATATTGGCCAGTGTAAATAAATCAGGGTACTTTGAATATTCCAATTATAACAATATCATAAATATTCACTAATAAATACAATATATTAAGACTATACACCAGAATATATATCCTCCAAAAATTACTAAAAGATAACCAGATGTGATATTAATGAAAATGGGACTCCTGTAATCAGTTTTGCCTTATTGTCATTGCAGCAGCGCCAAATTTAGCTACTGCATAGATGGCAGGATTTAAGTCTGCAGAAGATGGTTCATGTAAAAATTGTCTGTCTCTTTAAAAATCTATAAAGGGAAAGGTGTATATTGATTTAATATTCCTGTAGAATTTGCAGCATAATAACACATGAGATGTTTTCAACCTTCTTATTACCACATGTACTGTACATATCACTTTGCTATGGGATTTTCTTACACCTGCTTTGCAAGAGTGATGATGGGAGCATGTTCAAATCTAGCTCTAAAAAGTGCTATTCTGATCTTAAGGAAAGCTAGGTCTTTCAGATATCTTGCTAGTTTTCATACACCCTAGGATCACTATTCTGATCCTATTGTAGCCAACAAAATGCCCAGAAGAAATTCACAAGGAGTACACATACAAATAGTACTGCAGCAATAACCTTTTCTGAAAAATTCTCAGATTCTAAGAACAAAATGTTCTGATATTGCTTATATACTATAGTTATCATGTCTTATGCTCCCAAGTTATTTTTGACTTCACTAGAGTATTTTTTGTTTCTTTACTGAGGGATTCAAAACAAAGTAATACAGGCATTTTACACACACACATACATACACACATACTGAAAATAAAAAGCAAGAGCTTATTTACTGTTTAACTATTTACTGTTTAACTATAATAAAATCCATATACTATGGATTTTCTTCCACTTATGATCAGTCAGTTAGTTATAAAGGACCCGAAAATAAAGTCGCATTCCTTTAATGTAAAAAAGTTGTAAAATTGAGCACAACACATGATGACCTGCTTAATGACAAGCACGATTTACAACTGTAATTCTGGGCTCAATTACAGTTGTAAGTCAAGGATTACCTGAAATGTGGTGCTAAGGTGTTGAACTTCAATTGGAAAGACCCAGGTTCAAGCTCACCCTCTGTCATGGAAACTCACTTTGTGATTTTGAGATTCTCTCTCAGCTTAATGCTGTTATGGAGAAAAACTGAGAGAAGGAAAACTATTTAGACTGGCTTCAACTCAAGTAGAAAAAGATAGATATAAATCCTATGAAATATTTTTAAACAGTATAGCAATGACAATACTATAATGTCCACTCTTAATTTAATAACTATTTTAAGTTTTTTTTTTTAAAAAAAGAATTTAATGTAATATTTTTCATGCTTTCATGTTTAATATATTGCTAGAGTTTTAACTCATAAACATTTAGAAAACATGATAGAGTTTTGTCTTTCAAGGTATAGAATATAGAATCTTGGGATATATTTATATAATGCAGCTATGTAGCATTGCTGAATCTAAACAATAGGTGGTAGGAATGAGAACATTATGTAGGCAGAAAACTTGTACCTTTAACTTTTATCTTTTTGAATCACAAAACATACTGTTTCTTATGAGTTCCTAAAAATGCAAAGGATGTATCATCAATCTTTATTTTATTTCAGTAAAAATTCACTTTGGGAGATTTCTGCAAGCCTTTGAGAAGTTATATCTTTGCAAATAAGAAATATAGTTGCAACCTGATGAGATTTTTTTTTAAATGATTCTGCAGGATATTTTCTAAAAGTAGGTTAAGGTGATAATACACACAAAATAGTATCTCATGAATATTTTGCTTTGCCTCTGGCTGGCTGGCTGACTGACTGACTGACTTTGTATTACAGGTTTAATGAAATGTAGTTACCAAAAAATAATTTGAGAAGCTTGGATAACAATTATTTTCTATGTGTGTAAGTTATGATTTTACAACCTATGTGGCAAAAATACACCTCAAATAATAAAGCAACTAGAAAAAGAAATATCATTGAAAAGAGGCCTGGAATTTTAGTTGCACCACATGTGGTTTTCATTTGTGAAAAATGAACAAGCTGTTTGTGGTTAAACTGTCTAATCTGCTGTTATCAATCTAGCGCTGCATTCAAGATTTACAGGATACATCAGCTTCTGTGCCACATTAGCTGTTAAAAGGGAGAGGGGGTTGGAGGAAAAAAAAGGAGGAGAGAGTTTATCCTGAGGAATAATATTTCCAATGCAGCCACACTTGCACTACATCTGGTTGTGCTGGTAGCGGCAGTTAAATTGAAATATTTCACAGCGTGTGTCAGAAACATGCAGAATGGTAATTATGACAGATCTGATTAAGGCTGAGTGCTACTAGCTCCCTGGCCAGCTCTGGTTGTGCAGGTGTGACCTTGTGCGTGCCTGCGTGTGTAAATAAAATTAATTACAAGCAAGAGGGCGAAGGCTTCAGTGACATCACAAAGCGGAGAAACTCCCAAGGGGGAGACCTAATGGAATATTTTCCCTCAGTCTAATAATACAGTTCATATTGACTTGAGGTAATTAGTGGGATCATTAAAGCAGTTTTCCCGGCGTATTTGGCTGCCTGATCAGATTAGTGAAAATGTTCTTCAGAACAAGCCCTGTGTGGTCTGCCAGAGGAAGAAGGGGGGAAAAAAGCAACAAAGCATCGTGAAATGATAAATGGTGCTGGACTTCCACTTCTACAAATATTGTGACCAGTGTATTCAGTTAAGAACAACACCAGCCAATAAGCATAGGCTTCTCTGTTAGAAATAAACTTTCTATTTCATTGACACTTAGATACATTTGGTATATATCATACTGGCAATTTCCTGCTTATTTGGGACCGCTATGTTGGCTCTCTTTGGTGAAGGGGTAGAATCACAAATTATCACACACACTGCATGTATATAAACAAACAAAATTAGGTAATTTTCCTCCAAGAAAGAAAATTATTCATTTACATCATGAATTCAGCATGGATTACCTGGTTCAATAATAAAAGGCAAACATGACATTTTTTTTCTGTTATTAAATAATTTTGTCTACTTAGTCCTTTCACTTAAAAATGAAAATAAGCAACTGAACTGTTTGCCTTACAAACAGCAAAAATGTGAAACAACATCTGTAAATATTTTTCTAATTGTAAATTGAAATAGATTAGTTAGCATTTTTTGTGACTGAGCATAAAAGAAACAGGAAATTTAAAAATATCATCCCCTTTACCATACCACAGCTCTTTCTGATCAGGCAACAAATCATTTGTTTCAAATCAACTCACTGAGCATGCTCTACCTTGCTAACAGAATATGCCAGGCTCTGTCACAGATGGCAGGCTATGACAGTTGCCATCCGTAGCGTCGATACTCAACAGTTCAGCACAAGATCAGTGACATTCTGTCTCATTAGAGCCACACTAATTATCACAGCTAGTTTCAGGGGAAACCATGTGTTGCAATGGTCAATTTGAAGGAGTCTGTGCATCAACAAACTGGTAATAAGGATCAGACACCTTATTACATGACAGCATGCAGCCTATGATCTGATTTTCTGAAACAGAGGTACTGAGGCAACACTGCAGCCTGAGGAGTTATAGAACCGCTATGAACATCATTGTGAATTTCTGTGAGCTCATTTTACCATGCGGTATTATAAGACAGAGATAGAAGGAAGGCACAATCAATGTCTGAATGAATGAAGCATCTTGTATTCTATTAATATTGCTTCACTATATTTAATGATATACAAAAAGTCAAGGTGAAAGGATATACTTCCTTAATAGAAAAAAAAAGCTTAAAAAGTAACGTTGTTTCAGACCAAAGACCTATTCAGGTCATCATTTTATTTCCACAGTTACCAAACATTACGTGTTATAGTTTCTCTCTCTCTCTCTCTCTCTCTCTCTCTCTCTCTCTCTCTCTCCCCCTCCCCCCTCTCTCTACCCCCTCCCTCTCTCCCCCTCTCTCCCTCCCTCTCCCTCTCTCCCCCTCTCTCTTTTTCTCTTAATTTGCAATTTGTTTTAATATCATGAAATTGCCAAGAGACTGGACTTGTGAAAAGATCTTTTTATTGCTCTACAATAATAGGACGATGACTCAGCACTTAAAGATACTGTGCTTGTCAGTTGTAAAGATGACAGCTTGAGTTCGAGACACGAATACTATGCAATGAGGTGAGCTCCTGCCAACCAAGCAGTTTGAGAGCATGCAAATATGAGTAGATAAATAGGTACTCTGGGAAAGGTTACTACATTCCATCCTTTCATGCTGACCACATGATGATGGAAGCGTTTTCAGATAATATGAGACTTCCTTGACTGAGAATCGGAGATGAGCACTGCCCCCTTGAGTTGGTCACAACTGGACAGAGCAAATGTTTAAACTGCTCTACCAAAAGAAAATAATCAGATTTATATATATTGATAAGTGTATGAGAGAAAGGAGAATATAGTACAGTAGAAAATTGTGGCCTCCCAAATCTTGACATTGTCTCATTATATTAGCACAGCATTCCCCAAACTGTATGCTAACTTACACCACTCAGTATCTGCAAATCAAGTAGCTAGTAGCGCACCATCTGTTTTTTATTTACATGCAAATAAGCATGTTAGATCTCAATCTAGATTCATTCACTAGAGATTTTTCCCCCTAATTCCTGCATAGCTCTGATGTGTTCCAAAATCAAATGATGAATTGTAGCTAAGTTTAAATCTGCCTTCCTGTTCATCTGTGGTAGTTCTAATTCAGACTTACTCTGTCAAAAAGGCAGATCACTTGCCTATTATGTAGTTAATATATCTTAATTAATCCTGTTAGCTCAGCTGACCAGGGAATCACATTGTTTATGTTATTTTACTTTGGAGTACTAAGAATGGCATGAAATATCTGAGACCCAATTCTTGTACTGTTAATAGTTTTAATTTAAATAATGATCTGTTTTCTCTACTATTACATTAATCATTGAGGCTATTACTATTATAGCAGGTAAGACTAAAGGACAGAGCAATAAAAAATCTATGTTAAGCACTTTGGGGCCACATATATTTATCTTGCACATTTTTATTCACAATCCCATCACACAGTGCTCAAAGCAAATTTCCCATAGACCAAGAAGAAATTTAATTCCAAATATCTCAAAAATACTTTCAACATTCCAATCCTGAATATTGAAACCTGAGTTATGAACTGAAAAGCCTGAAGTGGGAGTATGATCAGAAAAATGTTAGCGTGACAATGTACATTCCAGTTTGATATATATGAATCATTGGTGGGGAAACAAGAAAAGAAACATGTAAGAATATACTTTCTCTTTCTCTAAGCATGTGTGTAACTCTTTGAATTGGGAGAAAAAAAGTGCAGGACAATTACATTCTCCAACAATTATGTAAAGAGGTAAATGTTTGAAAAAAGTTATTCAATCATGTTTTTAAGAAGTGATATTTTACAAAGAAGCTCTATATAAAGAAAAACTAATGAATGTTTCTAATGAAGTGTCACAATTTAAAATACTCATGTAACAACTAAGTATTGGCTATACAATGTAAGTCTTCATTGAACTATTATTTCTATTCTGATAGAATATTTATAACCCAGGCTTGAATTGTGGGGTCCTTGGTGCTCTCTGAGCTTGGTGGTTTTCTTGCAGATGTTTCATTACCGCACTAAATAACATCATCAATAACTGCACTGGTGATATTACCTCATTTGGTAACGAAATAGCAATAGCACTTAGAGTTATATACAGCTTCAACATGCTTTACAATTAATGCAGGGCTTGCATGAAAACCATCAAGCTCAGATTGCACCAAGGATCCCACAATTTATATTCTGTTCAGCAAATACAAACCACAAAGAAAAGTGACAATGCCATAAAATTGTATGTTGTGCTGTTTTTAACACTACACCAAACAAAACCCAGGTACTGAATATGATAATACTGCAGGATATGACAGTACCTTGAAGACAGGATAAAATCACAATGCCTTGCTGAAAATTACAAAAATTGGATTATTTGTATTAGTCTCTCTCTCTCCCTTATAGATATCTTTGTGTATAAAATCCTGGAACTCAATATAATCTTTACATGTATCTTAGATGCTTCTAAGCATTTGTATGTCACCCGAGTAGATCGTCATAGAAACTTACAGGTATCATCAACATTCATACTAGATAATATATATCTTTATAATGTAAGCAATACCATGGCACTAACTAAACACAATGTGATTTTGTGTTTGTATTTATATGAGTTATGCTGTTCAAATGATCAATAATAGCTGTTGTTAATGGAAGCAATGATAAAGTACAAGCAAGATTTTATATTACACTTGCCTAAACTTGCCTTATCTCTTTGGATTCTTTTTAGCATCCATCAATATCCAACAGTGCAGAGAACAAAAAGCTTTCCAAATAAGAAACTTCCATGCCACAATATGTATGGCAAGGCAATGTAAATGCTTGAAGTAGTCTCCATAAAATGATAATATATATTTTATGTGGGCATATGAAAGCAAACATTAAAATTTTAAGTGCTGTCTATGAACAAAAGTATTATTTGGTGCTGAAAACTCAAATGAAATAAAATATTTTTTTCTTAGGAAGGAACTTTTTTACAATTTTTTGTATAATTTTTTATAAAAAAAATTAATCTGGTTTTTCAGAGATCCCAAAATAGGGAAGAGCTAAAGGCAGTTTACAGTAGATTAAAAGCAATTAAACATAAATTCAATAAAATTCTAAAATATCAACTTAAAATTATAGACAGCTGAAAGTCTATTATTTAAATGGGTATCCACATAACATAGATGATATATAATATCTCTAAATTATAAATCAAAGGTAATGATTCCTATGAAAAATACAATTTGAATTGAGGCAACATTTTTAAGTAGCTTGTTACCAATAATGATGATGGCTTAAGTCTAAATGTTTTTTAATATATTTTTAATTGCATATATACACTATATTATTAGGACAGTAATGAATGAAGAGCTATTTATTTCTGCTGCCCTTTTAAGAGAGATTTTTAGTGCTTTTAGCGATTAACTTTCTTTTAAATAATTTTAAGAAATCAACTAATAGAAGAAGCCTTGAATTTGATCTCTTGAGGTATTTATAAAAATAATAAAGAAGATAAAAACCTTATAATAATAACAATAATAAATAAAAGACATACAACATCTAAAATTAATAAAAATCCAATATGTGACTGCAGATGCAATTCATGGAAGACAAAATCTTAGATTCAGTGCCACCAAATACAGTACACAATTCAGTAACTATAAACTGTAGTAAAGCAAAAAATATTAAGGATAGGTAATATAGAAAGATGCTGACAATGGATATTTCTTCTTAATGCACACTGTATAACCTTCTTTTGAAAATAGAAATATCAAAAAAGCATACAGATTTGAAGTCATGGTTAACATTCTATCATAATTAGAAACATTTCAAGAGCCCTGTAATTTCCAATCAAAATTACAGTAATTTCCAATACACAAGCCATGATTCATGACAGAATTTTACATTTCACAAGAGATTGTAGTGGCCTGATGTATGACACAGTGAGTGCAATGCTAAGAGAAACAATTCAGTTTAATGTTTAAACAGCACTTGGTGTTTAGAATCCTACAATAAAAGAAACATATTATTGCAGAAATTATCACTTTGACAGTGATTGAAGGGTAGGCAGGCATGTGGCCTGTAAAGCTGTAATTTTTTACAGTCCACAGCTTGAGTTTAATCATTTTGATGTAACATTTCCAAAATATCCTTTTAAGTATTCCTTACAGCATATAACTTTAAAAAGAAACATATTTTTTATATAATGAAAGATGGAGCAATTCCCAACTGCAAACATTTCCAAACTTACAGCTTAAATAATAAAGCAAACTGCAATAACAGAATTTAAAGTCTATCATGTATAAAGAAAGGTGGCATCAGTTAGTTCAGCCAGGACTGAAAAAGTGTTTCCTTTTTTAAGAGAAAAATGGACACTAGATTTGACCTTTCAGGTTAATTTTGCAATTCAATACCTAATTTCTTAATATTTTTAGAGTAATTTAAATTTACAAATATATTCCAAGAACAATGATCAGCTAACAAAATTAACTTACAATTTATATATTTTAATTCTGCATATTTATTCAGAGATGTAAACTCATAAAGTTAATCCAGCGCTCTGAAAGGATTCTCTCATTGACAGATGAAATTTATTAAAATGACATTTTAAAATTTAAAAATTGTTGTTAGTGTCACTTTTTTCTAATTCACCATTTAACAAAAGTGAAATGGATTTGAAATGGATATTTATTCCAAAATAAATCATTCCATATTCATGGAATATATCATACCTTGTACTATATAAAAACATCTAGGTCAAAGTTTTAGACTGTCTAAACATATACTTGGGTTTAATTCAATATCCCATAAAATAACAAAGACAAACACAAATTCAAGATTAGGAAAAATACCTTATTTATATCAAAGCAACATTGTGCTTGTTTGTTACTGAAGGTGCATTAAAGTTTGTGCATAGGGAAAATAAATCCATCAAAGATACAAAGTGAATTATTAAACCTGATCAAGTCAGAATCCAAACTACTGTCACAATATTTTCAAACAATATGAATAAATGGGCTCCTGTACATTCATTGATTGCCGTCATTTTTGGCATCCTGAACTCAAACCACAAATTATTCAATCTGAACTGGGAACTATCATGATTTTGTATTGATACTTTACAGTTATTTGGGACTATTATTTCATTGTAACTTACTACTGAAAATGTTGGTTGTGGTTTATAGGTAAGGGAATTCAAAATAGGTGAAAAGAACCAAGTTTCCTATCCTACATTAGAGTAGTATATTTGGAATAGGGAAATCTAGTTAAAACTTTCAGCCCTAAAGACTACCAAGTATCGTTGAGCTGGTTATTTGAACATAGTTTGTTAAATATTGGACAGGAAAAAAAAAGGGTGAAATGATTACATGGATATGCTGACTTGACCTCTTAAAGAAAGTCAGGCTTTTAGGGATAAAAAAAAAAATATTTTGGGCATCAGAATAGAACCTTGTGGTTACAAAAAATATATCTGGATCTCCTGATTAAGATGTAAGGTTTTAATGATAAAAAAGCCCGTTAAGTTCAAGTTACATTTTTTTCCCATTTATCTCATGGAAGCCCATCGTATGGAATCTCATGGAAATCCATGATTCCACAAATGAGTTTGAAAACTCATCTCTATACCAAACATATATGGTCATTTCTCAGGATCACATTTAGCCTTAAAACAAAACAAAACAAAACACAGAACTTGCTCCTTGAATGTCATGTGTACTGAACTGCTGCACAATTCTGTTGATTTATCTTAGAAACAGTTTGGAAGCACCACCTTTTTCTTACTATATTTAGTTATTAAGGTCTTTATATGGTTCCCCACTGGGACATCCATAACAGCAGATCATCAATCAAGTCTTAAAACAAGTCACATTAGCTAGAATCTACTTAAAATAAAGCAGTCCTTGAAGTTCTAAACTGCCAAACTTTACACTAAATTTGTTTATTTTAGTTTCTTTATAAAATTATTCTCTCCCTAAAAATCTTCCCTCCTTCCGCATTATGTTTCCTCACTTTTGGATTCCTTTCTCTTAGATCTGGACTATTGTCAGTATGATTCAGAAAATTTAGGCATATATCAGAATAATCATTAACCTTTCTAATCTTAAGTAAAAAGAAGATTAGGTTGGGGAAATGGAACAGAAAGGATTGCAGGATATCTAGATTTGCACCTATACAGAGTGGTAATATACTGAATGTATTAAAAGAATACAAAAGGCTACATGATTGGTTAACATAACAGTTTTTCACCATATTGCCCATAAATATGCCATATTTTATAATGTTTCAGAAAAAATATAGTCAGATAAAAACATCTTGACCTACACTCTAGAGAAGCCAATAAATTTCTTATTGTGTTTAATCACACTTAACATTTAAAGGATTTTATTCATATAGTCATCCAACTAAACTGAACAACAAAGAAGCAAGAATAGCAACATTAATTCCTAGATGACCACAAGACTTACCTGGCTTTTTGTTGCTGCAACCTTTGCAAATAATGCTTGAGATACTTTAGCTCTTTTCATTTCCTGTTGGATCTCATCATAAATGGAAGCATTAATATTCATGGTATTATTTTCAGGTTTTCCATTTCTTTCTGTTGAAATAGCAGTTGTTTTTACCTAGAAATATGATATATCATTATTCAACAGATAAAAAAGATGCCCAGTTAAGAGGTACTATAACTGTCAGCACACACTAGAGTTTAAGTGCTCTTAATTAGAAATAAGTTCCAATGAAATTAAGAGGCTTATTCTCAAACTCAATTATAATAATAAGGTAAAATAATTATATATTTCCTACAACAAGCTACTGCCAAATGTTTAAATAACATGCCAAGAGAGACAAATAGAGCTTTAAGTGAACTTCCCTATTTCATCTTCAAAAAGAGAGGTCCGCTGAAGATGAAAGTTGCCTTAGATATCAGACATCCTTTTATTCTGTGTTGTACCCAAGCACAGGAATGTATTTGTGAAAATCTTTTTTGGCCGCCATGTTCAACACAAATGGAGAATAAGCATAATGCCTCTTTTTTGCCACACTTTTGCTATTCATTTTAGTGTTTTTTTAACTTCAAATTTTTAATTTTTTAAAAATATTATTTCTAAGTAGATTCTGGTAGAAGTGATCAAATAGAATTTGAAAGCATTTAAGTGCTTTCTCTCTTCCTACAGTGTTAAGGAGAATTGTTTTTGTGGAAAATGAAATAAATAAATACTTGTAGATAAATAAATATATTAAAAAACGAATAAATGCCTGCACATTTTCCCAATTTTCTTTGTCATTTTTTTCCTAAACAAGATGGAGGAATATTTACCTGGCTTTTTCATCAGAGATAAAGTATTCATACTTTATAGACAATTTCAAGGCAAGATAAATTAATCCCATTCAAGGATGCTTAAAAGTTTGTGAACCCATTTGAGCTTTCAATGTTTCTTCGTAACTATGACCTAAAATCCAGCATAAAATTTGTTCTCCATGCAAATCCTAAAACTATATAAGCAAAACCAAGATAAACAAATAAGTCAAAAATATTATATTGTTCATATAATTTGTTCATCAAATATATTTATTGAGACATATGATCCAAAGCTATATCTTTGGATTATATGTCTCAATAAACCTTTATTGAACCTTTAGGATCATCATTTAGTTTGATGGGGAAAGTAGAATCAATTGTTTCAATCAATGGGATAATAATCAGGTGTGACTATGAGAGGGAAACAGTGAACAATAATGGTGTGCATGACAAAGTAGCAAGAAAGCTACCACATTGCTGCCTGTCTACAATTTGCAAAAGGCCACATGAATAAGCTAGAAGGCTATTGGAAGAATTTTCTGTAGATAGAGAAGAGCAAAATAGAACTTTTGGCTCAAAAGAGAAGTTTTATATTTGGTGAAAGGCAAACACTGAATTCCAGCATAAAAATCTCATCCTATCTATAAAATATGGAACTGGCAATATCATGGTTTGAGTCTGCTTTGCTGATTTTGGAAAAGGACAGTTTGCCATTATTGATGGAACTATGAGTTCTGGTTTTTTGGGGAAGAAATGGCAGATTGGATATGGATTCGCATTTTGTAGAGGTGCCAATTATGGTTAAGAACAAGAAGTAGATTGGTTCCTTTGACCCTCTCTGAAGAAAGAAAGAATGTGAGATTGCCTAAATTTCACTTCATATGTTTGTTCCTCATGAGGAAGTCTCCAAGACGGTGGTCTCTGGAGGGTGGGAGAACTGGGAGATGAGGAATTTGCCTCTTGTTCTAGCCACAGCAGAGTCTTCAGAGAAGACTAAAATCACACTTTCTTTGCCTTTAGAAATTACCTATTAATTACTTTAAAAAGTTGGACTTCTTCAAAATGACAAGACTGGAAGCACCAGGTGAGCGCTTCTAATTGTTAATATAAGAAAATAAAACTGTATTTTTATAAGCTTTAAGAATTCAAAATTAACAGCGAAAAGCAAGGCAGTTTTAGCTATAGAAAGTTTCTTCTTTCTATAGCTAAATGGAATGTCTCAGAAAAGAAATGTTTGATTTTCAGTATTAAGACTTTGAAATTAATTTTAAAGAATAATCCATTTTCTTGGGAAAGAACCATTATTTTTGATATTGGATGTAATTAACTTATAATTGTTATTGTTGAGGAATGACAATTGGACTGGGCCAGCACTGTGAGCTATGTTGTGTGTTATTATTATTATTGTACTCAGAAGAAGCTGTTATATCAGAAGACATTAGAAAAAAGATTTGGAAAAAATTAATCTAATATGATTATGGAAAACATATGAACAAGAATTATCACAGAATATACAAAAATAAAATAAAATAAAATGAGGCTCTAAAAATTAAGAAGGGAACAAAATACCAATTCAAGACAGTAATTGGTATAATTTCTTCCTTCTGTACTTAACAAAGGACACTTGTTAAAGTTTTGAAGAAATTCAAGACACAATAACTACTATACACACAAATATGTTAAATTTGATCACTTTCCTCAATAAATAAAATATTACCTTTTTGACATTCATTTATTTCGGTTTTCTTTATCTAGTTTTAAGATTTGAGAAGAACTAATTAATTAAGAACACATAATATTTTAGATCATATTTATTCAGAAATATTGAAAATTGAAAAGCATGTCTAACTTTGAGAAGACTAATCAGAATAATTCTAATTCATTCATGGATTATTTCTGATGAGATATATGCTAAACATAATCCTCTCTCACAATCCATTATAATCCATCTCAAACTTTCAGTACTGTCAATTTATTAAATAAAATATGTTATTTATTTATTGCTTATTATTAAATTTATATCCCTCTTTTCTTTTGTACAACTGCAGGACTTTGTAATTTATCATAGAACATCTAATTAAAGTATGAATGTCAGCTGGTTACAGTTCCATATTCTATACACATTCACATATTTTTTAAAAAATATTATATTCAACATTTAATTTTGTCATAGCTTTATGAGTTTTTTTCAGAAAAACTTTCTAGTTTAAGGTAATCTGAAGTACATTTTAGTATTCCAATGTCTTACGAAATAATGTAAAAAACCAATCATTTCTGAGAACCCAAGTTGCTCTAAATTATTGCTGCAGTGGATTGGTTTGCATCTTATATTGATTAGAAAAAAAAGGCAGCATTGCAGGAACATGTACTAGATTATTTTGAGTCACCAAAGGCATTTTTTGTTATTTGCAAGATTGTGATATAGGCCAGGGTATTCAAATTTGGCCTTTTATGACTTGTGGACTTCAACTCCCAGAATTCCTCAGCCAGGCATTCTGGCTGAGGAATTCTGGAAGTTGAAGTCCACAAGTCATAAAAGGGCCAAGTTTGAAGACCCCTGGTATAGGTAAAGGTTTCCCTATCCAGTCATGTCTAACTATAGGGCACGGTACTCATCTCTGTTTTGGCCACAGTAGCCACTATTGTCCAAAGACATTTTCTGTGGTCATGTAGCCAGCATGGCTGAATGCCAATGGTGCGTGGAATCTTCCCGTTGAAGTAGTAGGTATTAATCTACTCTCATTTGCTTATGCTTTCAAAATGTTACGTGGGCAGGATGAGCTGGGGCAGGAATGGGAGCTCAGCCAATTGTGCAACCAGGGTTACCAGCTTTCCAGCTGACAAGCTCAATGTCTAACTACTGAGCCATCACACACCCCTTTGCAAGATTAGAGAACATATTTTTGAAATGTGCTAAAGTTACATAGGTTATATCTTAGAAACCATAAAACATGTATGTACTTATGAATATGAACAAACTCCTTCTCTGCTATTTATTAAATAAGTTTGACTTTTTACTTTAGTTGAAATTTAAGAAAAAGATGACACTACCTAAGAATTGCATTAAATTTTAATGTCAGCTCCTTGAAGCAGCATCACTATTTTTTCAGACTTATCTGAATAGCTGCAAATTTTAGGTTGCTTTAATGAAAAGTAATGAAGTGCTGCTCTGAAGCCAGGTCAAAATTCTGCTTCTAATTAACATTATATATAAGCCTAATAAGCACATAAATATCAACATTATTAAAATTTTAATGTCTAAACATTATTTTACTGGACAGTTATGTATATATATGGACTTATAAAGTTAAAAATAATATACACACACAAACACACACACAAACTGTATTTACTTAGATACATAAGTATTTTGATCACATATTTATTTTTAGGAAAGCTTTTGACTGATTATAATAGAGATTGCTTTGACTATACGAATATTAGTGGATAAAGATTCATACATCTCTATAGAAAAAATGTATAAACATTTAATAAAACATTAGGAGATGGTTGATGTGTGTTGATAAACTGGTATATAGTTGCTTCAAAAAAAAAATTTTTTTTCTCCAAAGTCTTGCTTAACAGAGTAACCTGAATATCTTTCCCTTCTTTCTTAACATTTTCTCCTGACCCATTAAGAATAGCATGGATGATTAGTTTGCTGTGCTCTAGTGAACACTATATTATATACTGTTAATTAACCTTTCAGAGGCTATGGTTTTCCTCCATAATTTCTACTGAAAGCATCAGTCATCGTTTATTGTATGATACTTTATAAACATAGTTTCCCCAAAAAAGTGAGGTTATAAAATTAAGATTACTAAAAAGAAATGTTAAGAGTTAGAATGAAGATAATGAAGAATGAATGATAAAATTAAAGAACAAATGATAAAATTAAAATCTTCAAAATAGCTGGTTTTCATGTAACATTCTCAATACAGAAGACATTGCAAATAAGTCAAAACAAAGACTTAAACACTAAAATGATACATTTAAATATGGAATACATTCACTCTGGTTATTTATAATATAATACAATTTGCTGTATTAATTGTAATAAAGAAAAATTCTGGTGAGACAAAAGTCCCCTCAGGATGGGCTCCAGTGTGAGCCTGAAAGTCAGAAGACTTAACCTCTGGTCCTGGTGCCTGACACAGATTGGACCCTGCAATATAATCGTGGGACATATATATTTGCCTTCATTTGTGGGGAGGAAAAAGTCCACTAACATTTGTAGAAACTTATTCTTTTAGGCTCATCAGATGAAGCTGTTTAAATATGTTTAAATTCTAGAAAATCTAGCACATCACACTTTTAATTGATAATAAAACTAGAAATAATATAGCCAAAACAAATGAAAGCTGAAACAATTAAATTAGTACATATTAATAAACATAAACGTTCATAGTTTTCTCAGGTATGTGCACTCTCTCTCTCTTTCTCACTCTCTCTCTCTCTCTCTCTTTATAAATAAGTACTGTTAAGTACTGTTTTAGTTTAGAAACAAAATTACTTTTAAATCCTTGTTTAGCTTTTAATCTTATACTGTGCATTTAAATTCATGAAGTATTTCATTTCAAGAAAAACAGACTACTTTTCAAGCCTCTTCTACAAATGCACAAGAGTTATAATAAGTGCACATACTTTCCAATAGCTTTTTATTGGGACAAAGTTTACTACTCCATTATTACTGTGGCGCCTAGAAACACAGTTATATTTACATACTAGTATTTCTATTAACTTCTCTCTCCATGGTGGTTTTTCTCCAGAATGGAAGGCTCTATATTATATTTTGCTATTTCAAATATATCATTAAAAATGACATTAAAAAAGACAATAGTTTATATTTTTTCATATAAACTACAAAAGGCCATTTTGATGTTTAAAGTTTAAGCAATTGATCAAAAGCTAAAGGTATAGTAAGATGGTCTCTAAAATTATTTTATATTCTAAATATGAAGGTCAGTTCTTATCTTCGTAACAAGAAACAGGAAATGTGCATCCAAAAAGTCTCTCATTAGATATTTTAATACACTATTCTTTTAGCCAGATTTATAGAAAAATAAGATTTATAATTATGGTAAAATGGAGATTTCCATGTATTAAACGATATATCAATTATTGGCATATTTTTGTTGAAAAAACAAGTTATTTACTGTAAATTGTTAAACTTAAACCTTAAACTCACGGAACTGAGTTCAATAAGAAACTGTAGGGCATTTAATGATTAAACTAAACATAAATGTTGCCAGTTCTCCTACACAAGATACGTATAGCATTGCACTTAAACTAGTATAGCAGCATCAATATTCACTAAAATTGGTATTTAAAATGTTGAAATGGAATGAGCTAAATTGTTTGATTCAACTGACAATTTCTTTAAAATGTCTTCTCCAGTTTGGTTTGTTTTTTTTAAAAAAGAACACTCTAGTAAACTATGTTGTTACACAGACAGCAGTTTTGATATTGTTAAAATAATGAATTAAACTTCCTGCTCTTTATTACATTATTTGTAAAAAATATGTGAAGTTTGGCTTAGTTACAAATATATATACATGTATAAAAAAGTATGAAAAATGTAAAAAATAGTTTACTTGTGAAGGTCGGCTGGGTGGTGTGCTTATAAGAGGTGTTGGACCCATGGCAGAAGCTGCATTCAAGCTTCTTTCTCTTTCATCCTGGTATATTCGATCTCTTTCTGCTTCAGGCAGCTGCAAGAAATTCTGCATTGCCCGAAGATTTACTAGTAAAGATTGCGAAGCAGTCTTGGGGTCTTCTTCCTTTCGCAGGATTTCTGAGAGCAAGCCCTGCAGAATAAATAAGTGTATATTTACATACAAATATACTCAAATGACTATAAGGCAAAGTAAGAAGCCACAGAAAAATACCATAAAATCACAGTTGTCTTTGTTAGCACCTCAGAAAATGCTCATAAAAATACATTAATTCTGAATAGGAACTTACTACTGACAATTTAAGTAGCCCAAAAGAGAACCTGAGCTGCATTCTTAATTTTATTAAGCATCTGTTTTATATATAAAACAAACTAATTGTGCTTAATTAGTCTCCTCTTTTCACTGACTTTTTATTTAATGTAAAATTTCATATTTAATATTTGTCTATTATGTATACTTATTTATTTATTTAAACATGAAAAATGATGGAATAATATTAGATAAGTTTCAATTCATAGTTGATTCTCCTAGGAATTCTTTTTCTATTTGGTTATGATTATCTAAAATTGAGGTTTATCACTCATATTTTTCAACTGAAGCATTTCAGGCAAAAAAATGTTAGGCTCTAACTTCAAATTCAATTGTTTCAGCAACAATGGAATAATTGTTTCAAATTCAAAATGTTAGAATTCAAGACATTTTGCACTTTACTATCAACAACCTCAGACAATCAAGGAAATAGGTTCTTAAATTCTTCTTTAGGGAGCACCCTTAAAATCTTTATTTTATAATTATGGAATGCTGGAGCTATTTATATTTTACCCTGTGATAGTTAATTACTTCACAGGATCAAATTTATTTATTTTCAAATTTAGAACCTATTACAAATCAATATTTTTGCCTCTGACATTAATTCTTTCTCTGAGACAAATTGAATTGATTTTTATTAAATGAGAGAAGCTTTATACAATATACAAGTGTATACTCTTACTTATCTTTCATGCTATATGTTATGCATTGATATTACTATTATCTTTGTGAAAAAAAACCAAGCAATTCTAATTTCTGCCATTTTCAGCCATCAAAGTCTGTGGCAATTATCATGGTAAGCATAAGGATCATTGAAGTTGACTACTTAGTAAAATAAAGGCAAAAATAAATATATTAATCTGAAAAGAATGACTCTCCCCCAATAAATCATAACTAAAGGTGGGAGGACAGGATTTTATGGATGGGATTGACTCTTGTGGCTTGCATGCAGTTTTTGAGTGTCCTATATTACTCTATTATGACCTAAGACTATATTTAATGAAAATTTTATTCTATTTGAAACAAAAAAGGAGGCCTTTTATCTCTTTTCACAAATAAATTTCCAGGATTGATAAATATAGGCCTATGAGGAGCTTAACCTACTTTTTTTGCTTAAAAATTAAACCAAATTAACTAAACAAAACCAAAGCTTGTATCCAACCCTTCCAACATTTTAAAATACACCAATAATGTCAACTCTGTTGCTCATTATTTATTTATTTGTTTGTTTGTTTGTAAAATTTATAGGCCGCCCAATCCCTAGGGACTCAGAGTGGTATACAAAATTAAAACAACAAGTATAACAATTAAAAATGAATACATTCACACAGCGTGTCCCAATCGAATCCCGGCCCCCCTGGGGACATCAACCCCAGGCCTGCCGGAACAGGAGAGTTTTAATAGCTTTCTTGAAGGCCGGCAAGGTGGGAGTAGTTCGAATCTCGGGGGGAAGTTGATTCCACCACGTCGGAGCCACCACAGAAAAGGCCCTTCCCCGAGGACCCACCAGCCGACATTGTCTGGCCGATGGGACCTGAAAGAGGCCCAATCTGTGGGACCTCACCGGTCTCTGGGAACTATGCAGCAGTATGCGGTCCTGTAAGTAACCTGGTCCTAAGCCATGAAGGGCTTTAAAGGTGACAACCAACACCTTGAATTGCGTCCGGAGACCCACAGGAAGCCAGTGCAGCTCGCGGAGGATAGGTGACATGTTAGTGTACCTTGGTGCACCCACAATCACTCTCGCGGCTGCATTCTGAGCCAACTGCAGCCTCCAAACGCTCTTCAAGGGTAGCCCCATGTAGAGCGCATTACAGTAGTCCAGTCTTGAGGTGACAAGGGCATGAGTAACCGTGAGTAGAACCTCCCGGTCCAAATAAGGCCGCAACTGGTGCACCAAGCGAACCTGGGCAAGATCCCCCTGACCACAGCCGATAGATGTTGTTCCAAATTTAGCTGTGAGTCCTGGAGGACACCCAAGTTGCGTGCCTGCATTGAGGGAGGTAGATTCCCCCCCAAGACTAATGATGGACCATCAGAATGACCCTTGGGGGGCAAGACCCAGAGCCATTCGGTTTTGTCAGGGTTGAGTCTAAGCCTGTTCCATCAATTATTTCCATCAATCCTTCCATTCTCTAAAAAAATCAAACATCAGCTTTTTCCAGATCTTTGGGAAAAAATTGATACGTGGATAAAATTGTCTGAACGTCTGGCTGACTGTGCAATGAACAACAACAACAGTAATACAGTGTGGTCATTAGCTAAGTAAAAATCCCCACTGCTGTCATGACTACATTTAGAATTTGATACTAAAATTAGACAACTCTAACTTACTTGCGTCTTAACTAATGAACATAGATTGGCATTCTCCAAATGTTCATATGTGGATAAAGGATTGTACTTATTATGAATATTATTTTCTCAAAATAGTCTTGAGTAGCATTAAGGGGCTAAGTATCATTGAATTTTAGGTGTATGAGTTCTTTAAGATTTACTATTTACTGACCATTCAAAGTTAAAACGGCACTGAAAAAAGTGACTCATGACAGGTCCTAGCACTTACAACCATTGTAACATCCCGATGGTTATTAAATAAAACCATCATATATTTATAATTATCTGGATTCATATGATTACCATTTATGACCTTCCCAGACTTCCAACAAGCAAAGTTAATGGGGGAAGTCAGACTTGCTTAACAACCACATGATTCACTTAACAATTGTAGCAAAATATTGTAAAACTGAATGGGATTCACTTTTTAACTGCCTTGCTTAGCAACAAAAATTCTGATCCAACTGTGGTCATAACTTGAGCACTATCTGTACAAATTTCTGCTAGCTCTCTATTTCCAAAATTATATGCTTCAAATCTTTGGAAGCAGATTTGTGGGTTTGGAGGAACGGGGATTGCATTTCACTAGTGGGAAATACTGTCCTTATTTTTTTCCTCTTCTTTATCCTGCTAGATATTTTATTGAACCACTATGCATTTGTTTCCAAATCACATAGTTTACTTCATGATTCTACACCTCCAAATCTTACTTTCTATAATCTAACTCAGACCCTTTACTTCCATTGTATATTTCAAAATTTTTAGACACTAGTAATATAGTACAAAAGTAAAAACATTTATATTAAATTTGTCTATTTGTATTAAAATATCTATGCAGAATTAAATCCATTTTCATAGAAAATGATTCTCTGTTCAGATAGCCAAATGTCATTTGTATCTTAATTTATGTTATTATTCAATTTTTGTTCAGATCTACAATCATTTGTGTTTTCTTGCTGCAATACCATTAGGTTTTTAACATATCAGAAAACATGATGCACTTGATGACTCTGTTTGTAGGCTGTATATCTGGCTCATAATAGTGAGAAATATATTTTCTGCATAAGAGCCCTTTCTAAGCTATTTTCAGACAGACTAATAACAATCATAATACAATTTAATTTAGATAGTGATTTGGAGTTTAAAACTTATATTACTTTACTATTCTGTTGCTTACCTCCATGAATATCACACCTCAACACTCTATCCCTTTTGTTTTATATTTTTGATGACAATTGTATTATGTTCAGATTTTTGTATGAAATAAGGAAATATTTAATTATATTTACTTATTTTCCCTTGCAGTATGTTCATCATAACCACATTACAAAAAGTAATTAAAATTTTTACAATTATCATAAATAGAGAAATTATTTTAAAAATATCAAGTGCTTCCAGTGCTAATTACAAATTTTTTCATAATGAGAGAACTCAAGCACAGCTTTTTGGCTCACAGTTTGTCTGATCTTTAAATATAATCACTATTTCAGAAAGATTTTTATCAGCTTCATGGAATTTCAAAGCTCTCCAAAGAAAACTATGATATGTTGAAACTTTCCCTCGCCCCCAAATACCAATATGCTTAACATCACTGTATGCTATCTGCATTGCAGTGGATTGACATCTCATATCCAGGTGGAACATTATTTTCAAACTCCACCCGCATATCTGGAGTCCTGCCAAGGAACATATAAGCAGACACATTTATCTTTGTCACTTATTAGCAAGAGGAGAGCTGTCATGATAGTGTAATAGCACCTTTTTACCTTTTACTCAAACAGTAATATGGGTAGTGAGTTTTTCTTAAATTACACTATGAAGAATTATATGAACACAGTAGCAATTTCTTTTATACTTAAGCAGGCAAATTTCCCTCTACCACATAATTTGCAGAACTCAAATTCAATAAAACATTATAAGATGGTCCATTACTGTTATCATTTTTGAATAATCCATCTTCATCCTTCATTTTACTGGAAAATAAACAGGGTACCAAACATGAAATGAAAAAAGAAGAAGAAAGAAATGAACACCAAACTTGGTAACCTGGATAGACCTTTACTGCATTTTAAATTCGTTTCTCACTTGATCCATAATGGCCTTTTCCTTTAACAAGTGGGATAGACATTAAAAAACACAGGGAGCTAAATTCAATTATTTTTGTAAGTTTTATCTAGTTTCATTATCTATCATTGATAAATGTAATGTAAAAATATTTGTATTTTTAGAAATACCTGTCTGAATATTATATCTAAAATCTCTAGTAAGTACAATAGTAACACAGGTAGTTCTCATTTAGCAACTGCCTGGTTAGTCAGTCACAGTTACAATAGTGATGAAAAAGTAACCTAACAACTAATCATTGCATTAATGATCTTCGTGGTTCTGTAAAGCAAAGTAAAGCTGAAATATGATCATAAGCACAATCATAGTCTCACTTAACTAAACAAAGATCACCTATGTAGCAATTAAAAAAATTAGTATAACCTTATGATATTGTTTGTCTCAACAAAAGAACTTAATATTATTTCTCTGATAATCACTCTAAGTGAGATAGGAAGCAAACAAATCTAATATGCAAATAAAATTACAATGAAAGACTGTTAATTTTAATTACAGGTTGTCCTCAACTTATAACCATTCGTTTAGTGAACGTTTGACATTACAACAGCACTGAAAAAAGTGACTTGTGACTGTTTTTTACACTTACGACCACTGTAGCATTCCCATGGTCACATGATTCAAATGTGGTTGCTTGGCAACTGGCATGTATTTATGACAGTTGCAGTCCCCCCAGGATCATATGATCACCTTTTGCGACCTTTTAACAAGCAAAGTCAACTGGGAAGCCAAATTCACTTAACAATCATGTTACTAACTTAACAACTGTGGCAAGAAAGGTTGTAAAATAGGGCAAAACTCATTTAATAACTCATTTAATTTCTGCTTAGCAACAGAAATTTCTGACTTAATTATGACTGTAAATCAAAGACTATATTGTTAAAATCAAACTGTGCAGTTTTCATTTGTTATTGATTTTTTTGTATTAGCAAAATGGCTGCAATAATTATGGCTACAAGCCTATCCATGCTGATTCATAAATAATCTTTTAGCAATTTCAATGAAATCTTAAGATTATTAATTACACTTAATTATTGTTCTTATGATAAAATAGCCACACATACATCAGTGAAAGAAGTGAAAACAACCCTCATGAATCCTCTAAGCCAGTGTTTCCCAAACTTGACAATTTTAAGCCATGTGGACTTCAACTCCCAGAATTCCACAGCCAGCGTTGCTGGCTGTGGAATTCTGGGAGTTGAAGTCCTCATGCCTTAAAATTGTCAAGTTTGGGAAACACTGCTCTAAGCTGAAACATCTCATAGTTTCAATGTGTTCAATTTAATAAAAGTTAGTAGATGAAATATGAAAATTATTCCAACATTCAGTGAAAAAAGTCATAGAGTCAAGATCACAAATATTTTCAATGTATTCTTTCAAAATGCTTGAAGAGTCATATTTTTTATTTTCAAACCTTAAATTGCTGGACTTTGCTAATGAAGTTTGAATTATAAAAATCAAGCAATAATTTCTGTTTGTTTTATTTATTTGTGAATCAAATTTATATAGCCACCCATCTTATTGAAGGCAACTTTGGATGGCATACAACTATAAATAAAAAATATAAAAACAGCAATTGTAAATATAAAAAAGTAGTAATAAATATCTTAAAAACCCAAAATAAAATCAAAGTAAAGAGAGAATTAAAAAAAAATAACCTCCTCAACCATGGAGCAATCTGGCCAAATATCCAGTTTCATAATACTTTTTGCCTGGTCACACAATCATATCTTGAGGATCTTTCAGAATATCCAGAGGAATAGGGCCAATCTAATTTTAGGGGGAAGGATCTTCCATAAGCCAGACATTACAGCAGAGAAGGCTCATTTCCTGGGACCTACCAAATGTAGATCTCTGACCAATAGTACATAGCATGCCTTCTTTGCAAGATCTGATTAAGTAGGCTGATATAAGTGAGAAGAGGGGGTTTCTCAGGTAGTTTAGGCCCATGCCCTAAAAGGCTTTATAGGTTAAAACCAGGGCCTTAATGGGACACACAAGCAAACTGGTAGCCAGTGCAGCTCACAGAGCAGAGATATAACATACACTGTCCTAGAAGTACATATAACCATTGATGTTGTGACTCTGGAAAGAGTGCCTAGAAAAGCAACAAAGATGATTAGGCGACTGAAGACTAACACATATGACGACATAAACTTGGATCAGAGGGCCCAAACCAAAGCCACTCAGTCTTGCCAGGATACAGTTGAAGCTTGTTGTTTCCTATTCAGACCTTCACAATCTCCAGTTACTGGGATAAGACAGTCATGGTATTACTTAGTTCATTAGAGGTAAAGATGTACAATTGGATATTATCAGCATAATTTCATTCCTGGCGACAGATACACTTACCCAATGGCCTCATCTTAAAAAGGAAAGGAGAAAGCCATGTAGAAGGGCCAAGAGCAGGACCTCTCCTCCCCAATCATAATCAATTTGAATCAACCCAAAGAAGGAACCAGTACAATATCATGTTTACCCCAGCCCAAAAGATACCATAGTCAATGGTGTCAAAGGTCACCAAAATGTCATGAAGAGCATAACCAATGATTTTTCTATCCCATATCCAAGTCTGAATCCTGACTGAAAAGTGTCCTGATAATCTGCTTCCTCCATGGCCCTCTGAACCTGTTGCACTATTTCTCTACTATCTTACCCCCCAAAAGGAAAGTGAGATACTGAAAGAAAATTGTCCAGTAAAATAATGTCTTCTTGAGATGGGGATACCCTCTTTAATGGTATAAGAACAATGCCTTGTTCCAAAAAGGAATTAATCACTGTCAGAACCCACTCACATGACCTTTTCCAGGCTGCTTTAACAAACCAGGAAGGTCATAAATCTAAAGAGCAAATGGCCATGCTCACAGCTTTTTAGGACCCTGTCAACTTACCAGGTCAAAAGGGTCAAAACAATTCCAGATAACTGGGTAAAACTCTTCCCTAGACATCTCCTCTGGACTGTGACAAGGTCAGAATCTATCTGAGAATAAATCCAAGTACCTTTATCTGATATATACATGACAACTCCAACTATTGTCCAAGTTGATTAATTTAATAAAGAAAAAAATCTGTTTAAGTTGTGCAAGAAAAAATATAAAGGATGGAGAAGATTTAAATAGCAATAGATATTTGGAGATTTTGAAGCCTAGAAATGCTAGTAATGCTGTAGATTAAGAAATTATTAAGCAAGTATTCAACATATTTTTAGTTGGCATTTTTGATTGTTAAAAAGTTAGAGATATGAATTTCCGACTTTATTCATAATAAAGAATTGTTATACAATTAGAATTGTTATACAATTGTCATATGACAATTATAGTTCAATTATACAAGAGGTTATGGTCTCTTTTCTTTACAGATATTCATTCATTCATTCATTCATTCCATTTCTTAACTACCTATCTCCCTCAGAGAGAGATTCTTGTCTATATTTTTGGACAACTCAAAGGTGTGTACATTCCTATTTTATCCACAATAAGAATTCTGTGAGCCAACTGAGAACAAATGACTCAATTTTACCTAGTAAGAGAGTGTTTCTAGACCAGAACTTTAGACACAATTTACACTTATAGAACTATTTTTTTTAAAAAAAATATATTATTTAATAGGCATTGAAGCCATATTTTAGCAGAATATTTTTCAAAGTGGTATTTTTATACTATTTAATTTGCTCTCATTTGTTTTACAACACTGGGTTTCCTTTTAGAAATAAAATAGAAATAAAAACATTGAATAAAAGGATCATATATACTTTAGTCTCTGAAAAAAACCAGTTTGAAAGAGTCTGTGGAGCACCATCTACACAAGTAATAATTTTATACAACTATAAAATATACAATTGGATTATAGTAGTGTATTTAAGTTATATGTGTGTGTGTATGTGTGTATGTATATGTATATATGATATATATATTTGATGCCAGGCACATTTTTATACTTTCTAATATTTCAGAAATAATTCAAGGATCAAACTTTAGAGCTTGGATTAATTACGTATCTATTTTGGATAAATTTCCTTTTGTTATCCTTGAACGGTTTTATCTTCTGTTTGTGCAGATATCAAAAAATGAAAGGACCTTATTGCAAGCTCTGAAGTAACCTAATGATTGCTATTTAGTTTTGGCTAATTCATTTGCTTGAGATAATTGCACAGTAATAGTCCGAAATACAATGCTTAGGGTTGAATGTTGAAATCTGCAGTATCTATTGTTGAGTGTATTGATGCAATTGAAGAAACAAACACAACTATTTCCTCCCAGGTAATTCTTTTTCCAGAATTATGTGATTCACTTTCCTCTGCTGGCTAGATAGCAACAGTTCCTGCTGCATAAGTAATATTAAAAGATATAGTTCAAGATTTCAGCTTGCAAATATTGCTTCTATGTGTTCAGAACCACAGCATGTGCAAAGTGTAATTAATTTAGAGAGAGGTGAATTGAGCCAATAATGTGGATAAAAAAGTTCTTAATTACTGTAGCTTTATAATTGATCTAGATAAACAAATCCATACTTGTACCCTTATAAGGATGAATGTGCAACATTTAATAATATGGGGATAAAGGGAAATTATATCAAATAGTTCTTAAAAATCTTAGCAAAAGATTTTGTCTTTCCCAAATAATTGCCATTAAAAGAGATCTATAAAGAAAAGAGAAAGATGAAGAAAAGATAGAGAAGATAAAGAAAGAGCAAAAAGAAAAAAGAAATTTCTTAGCACAAGTAAGGATGTTTGGAATCAGTCTATATGTGGTTAACTACCAGCTATATATAAATTATATACATTTTTTTTAAAAAAGGCTAACCTGAGTTCTGTTAAATGCCACACGTGCAAAAACTGCCTGTGAGATTCCTGCTCGTTTCAATTCATCACGCACCCACTGGTAGATTTCGGAAGACACCTCTGTGTTAGTTGAGACCTGTTGTTCTAACGGCTTGTTGATGGATCTGCTGACAGGAGGGGGATGGTTCAAGTACTGTTGATTTAAGGACTGTTGGGCTAGAAGTCTGTTCACTGCATACTGCTGGTTTAGCAACTGGGCCATTACCAATTGTTGGTTTACCAACTGAGGACTAATGGGAGTAAGTCCAGGATGCATGTTTGGAAGTGGGGTCCGAACAGATGGTTGACTGCTATGAGAAAGCTGAACAGGGGATGGTGGCTGTTCAGCAGTGTTTCCTGGGACTGGCTGGTGACCAAAGTTGACATGGTTGGCACCTTGTTGTGATAGTTCAGAAAGGCTGTCCATTTCAGCTAAGAAGGAGAAAACAGAATATAAATATTTGGTCCAAGGAAATAAATGAATATATAAAAAAGAATAGCTGAATTTGGATCATTGCTCTTTTTATTCTCAGCATTCAATTCAAGAGATGTTAATCAAATGATACTTTAGGGATGTGCAAATCTTTTCTTCTTCAATGTCTTCTTTCTGAACACACATCTGGCTACAAACCTTCGGCTTCAAAGCAGATTCGTTGCACCTTTAAGAAGCAGATTCACATGCAAGCAAAGAGTTTTTTCAAATATTTTTCACAAACTTTACATTATTTTCTCAGAAGATCCCAATATATAAGGATAGTTTTATACATTTTGTATCCATATTTTTATATAAATATAAATGATATTGTATTTATTTTTATATAGAAATAGATATGCATATATCTATCTCCATACTTTTCAACAGACACTCATTATTTTTGTTTTTTAAATTCATTTCACTTAAAATATGTATATAATATAATAATAATATTAAGGTGACCAACCATCCTCCTTTAGGGAGGACAGTCCTCCTTTTGTAAGTTCTGTCCTTCCTCGAAAAATGTCCTTCTACATGTCCTCCTTTTCGATATTTGAAGACTAATCTGCAGCGCTTTTTTTTTCCTTATAGAAAGCTCAGAATGGCATTCCGGCACCTTTTTTTGATGGTTTTTTTTTTCAACTATTGCATGTGCTTTGCTACTCCCACTATTGGCTTTTGAAAGCCAATAGGAATTGCTGCTGAGTGCGCCAAAACACTTGGCTGGCAAACGTTGCACATGCAAGTTGTCTTTATTATTGTTGCAATGAATAAAATGTTTTTTTTTATTTACAATTTTTTTTCTTCAATTTATTTGTGTCCTCCTTTTCATTGTAAAAACGTTGGTCACCTTAATAATATAATATAATATAATATAATATAATATAATATAATATAATATAATATAATATAATATAATATAATATAATATAATATAATAATATAATATAATATTATAATATAATATTATAATATAATATAATATGATATAAATGTATGTGTGTGTATACAAACACACACGCACATACACACACACACACACACACACAGAGGTAGTCCTTAAAATAATTCATTTAATGACCATTCAAACAAAAAAAGCAACGAAAAAATGAAAAAAGTGACAGATGATTGTTTTTCACACTTAATGACAGATTCAGCATTTCCATAATCACATGTTCAAAGTTCCAATGCTTGGCAACTGATTCATATATATGGCAGTTGTAATGTCCCGGGTTCCTATGATCACCTTCTGCAACCTTCTGACAAGCCAGGTAATGGGGAAACCAGGTTCATTTAACAACTGTGTTACTAACTTAACAAATGCAGTGGTTGCCTTATCAAGCATGACAAGAAAGGTCATAAATGGCCTTAACTTCACTTAACAACTGTCTTGTTTAGCAACAGAAATTTTGGGCTCAGTTGTGGTTGTAAGTAGAGGACTACCTTTAAGTATATGTATTTGATTGAAAGAACATTAGGAACTTTTTCAATTTTTATCAGGATCTTGAAAAATATACTTAATATAGTTATAACAACAAGAGAATATTATATTTACCTGAAGGAAGGCAACCCCTCAAAGCACTTTTCAGTAAGTATATTTGCAGATAGAGTGGAGGGAGCAATTAATTTTCCCAAGGGGCCACATGAGAAACTCAGACTGTTGTGGAGGGCTACTACTACCTCCCCCCCGCAGCCACCGCTCCCCCAGCCGCCGTCACCGCAGACCTGACAGGGACAGTCAAAGGGCTGGATGTGGCCCGCGGGCCATAAAATGCCCAAGTCTGAAATACCGACTCTATTTAAAGAGGTAATACTGTTGAAAAGGATAGAGAAGAACCAAAATTCCTATGGGTTATTTATGTTTATTATTATAATTTTGATTCATAAGACTACTACAAATAAAAACCCAATTGTATCAGGAAACAAATAAAACCAATTAATTCCTAAAAATAATAAAATAACAGCTTTATGTACTAAGAAAAACACTTTTACAACTGTATCAAACAATTCACATCAATTAGTCACAATCTACCTTACAAGGGGAGAAAGGCAAGTTTTTAAGAATAATCTAAAACCTCGCAGGCCAAGGGCATATTATTCTAGACACCAGATATAGGATTATAGGTAAGGTGCACTTTCTAAGATCCATCCAAAGATATTACTTAATAGATGGAACATGAAGGGTGTGTACTCAATCAGAACTTACAGGGCAGGCAGAAATTTATTTAATTATTTAATTACATTAATATGACTAACTATATCACAGACATGAAATGATGTGAGAGAGGTAGTTCTTCAGGTAGCTGAACTCTGTTCAAAAATGCTTTTAGAGATTATAAAAGATTAGAGCACTTTTAATTTCAGCAGAAGCTCACTTGATATTAAAGTAGCAGAGGTGTACATGGATGAACCAGCTGCAGCTTTTCAATAGTCTTCAAGGCAGCCTCTGCAACCGCAAGTCCACGCATTATATGACTAAAGCAAGAGTGACCATGAAAACGGACTCTGGGTCTGAAAAAGTGTGCAATAGATGCATTCTTAAACTTTTACAGACATTTGCCTTCTAAATGCAAAGGGCAAATTGGCTAGCTATGTTCCAAGAATTGTTGAAGTGTTAAAAGTAATCAGGCAAACAGCAAATATGAATCCTAGTCCATCCATATTGCTCTTGATTATCTAATTCTCTGAAGCAACCAAACTGATAAAGCTAGTTGCAGATGGATGGTTGCCTTTAAAGACCATAACTTAAAAGAAAACAATTTACTTCTATTGCTTGTTTAGGAGCCTTTAATTCTTTTATGTAGTACAGTAGCTGAAAAGGTTTATCTTTCTTAACAACAATACAGAAGCTGTTTTCCTTGCTTTGTGGGATTTTTTACTTTTAGCTTAGAACAAGTAAATACTTTTTCAAAACAGATTTTTGAAAAATGAAGAACTGAACTAGCATAAAACTGAAGACACCATTCCTAAAATACTTTGGTTATGCATCAAACCATTTCTGTGTATGAATTTAGACATTTATCTATACAATTTAAAATGTTAGTTTTTAAAATATATATAGTATATATAGCATTTTTACTCTTGCATTAGAAAGCATGATGTGGTATAAGTTTGGGGTAAAAAATGCCTGTGAGCATTAAGCAACATCCAGTACCAGCAACCATTTTTGTTTATGTGGGAGGCTGAACTGCATTAGAGTATTAATAGTGCGTGTTTAATGCTTCAAAATTGGCCATTTGCTGTATTAGAGTTTGCAGATATTTATTCATAGGCCCAGATCTGGTGAAGAAAGACAGGAGAAATGGTGCAGCCACTTAGAATTCTAAAAAGATTTCTAATTTGCATTATTCAGCTTATCCACAAAAATAAACAAACAAAAAAGTATTTTAAAGGAGTACCATATGTCTGTTTGTCTGTCTATCTTATACAATATTGCTATAGGAGTAGCGGTGGTTAGAATGCTGAGTCAGAAGACCATTTAGAGTTTGACAGCTCCACTGTTCTAAACTCGAGAGTGCAAGGCGTGTGGTGTAATGAGCTCCTCTTAATTTATCCCAGGACCTGCTCATCTAGCAGTTTGAAAGCATACAAATGCTGGTAGATAAATAGGTACCACTTCAGTGGGAAAATAATAGGGACATGACAGGAGCCCCCTTAAGCATTGCCTGGGCAACAGTGATGTCACCTGCTAATCTTTTCAGTGCCTTGGTAGTGTTTCCGGGAAGGAATGTAGTAGTATACAGTATTGCTCTTTAGTTACAACACACATGCGCAAAGACTAATTATATTTTCATATAGGCAAGCCATTACTTTATTTCTCAGTCTTCAAATATGAACATGCATAACTTCACCTGCAGTCTGTTCCATTTTCCTTCTTAGGCCAGTAGCTTTTCTGTCCTGTAATTTGTTACCTTCTGTACCTGTTGAATCTCTCTGGTGAAAATGCTGCCTAAATTTTCAAATGTTAAAATCGTATAATAAAAGATACCCATTTTGCTAAGTTGATTACTACCCAGACCTTACCTAAAGAGACTGGAATTAGTAAGTCATGTAAGTTTTTCTGCCTCATCAAGAATTGAAATTTTGTATTAGAATTTGTATTAGTAATTTCACAGAGTATCTCATAATATTTTTGAACTAGATTACATTATGTCTTCACTTATGATATTGCTGATGGAATTAAATAAGTCTCATGTTTTTACATCTCAGTCAGAGAAACTAAAATCTTATGTGCAACTAACAATTGTGTGCAACATTTATATCATAACTATCAAATATAGGCTAGTATGACATCTTATATAAGTTGCATCACTAATTACACTTCTGTTTATTTACTCTGTGTGTGTAAAGTTTCAAAAACAAAACTTGTTAAATTTGTATGTGAAGATGGACTCAATGCAAATTCTGTTATATTTATAGTACATTCACTGAAATAAATAAGAGTTATGTAAATCAATGTTTTATCTAATTCAGGTTGTATCCATTCTCATGTACAGACAGTTGCAAATGGTTTACTTTACTCTGTATATAAAGATCAGCAGAAATTCTTATATGACTGCCTTATTGCCAATTCTATATTCTTTGTTGTCTGAGGTAGATATGTAACAAACAAGGAAGTAATATAATACTGACTTAGGACATATTGTAACACTTGTTATAGATGAAATACTTCTGAAAATATTTTCAATAACAATTGCAAATATTACAGACTGTTATTACTAACAAATGTCATGTAAGAGCCATGGGCTATATTTAATTTGCAAAATAAGTTAAATATCTTTTCCAAACTATGGAAAGGGTGGTACCTACTTAGGGCTGATTTTGAAACTTAAACATATGTGATACTTTTCTTTCTTTCTTTCTTTCTTTCTTTCTTTCTTTCTTTCTTTCTTTCTTTCTTTCTTTCTTTCTCTTTCTTTTCTTTCTTCCTTCCTTCTTTCCATATTTTGCAAAATGTTATCAAATATTTGCTGAATCAAACATCATTATCAGATTTCTACTATCCAGACAAAGCTTAAAATGTATTCAGTCATAAGCATGTAGACAATACCACTTGAACTTTGATCGTTTTGCTTACCCATCATATCTTTTGCCTTCTTGAAATGTTTATACCATCTCCCAAATTCCTGACATTTTGCTGCTGAGACATTTGCATAGTAAGTGCTGTTCACAATGGAAGATATCATACTCTAAAAAAGAAGAGAAAGAGCAACTATATTACTACAGTGTTTAATAGAAGGTATTTTAATTATTTGATGAGTAACATTCCCGGTTATAAGACAATATTCAATTTTATTTTGTTACAATTTAAACCATTTATATCAGCAAATCTTGCAGTATATTCAGCAGCCATTACATTACATTTAAATATTGTTTTAATATCACATTTTGTTCCACACAAATATATATGGATATAAGAATAACAAAAATATTAACAACTATGCAAAAATATTACAAATCAAGGAAAGTTTATGTTTTGGCATAGCTAGAATTTATATCTGAAAGCTATAATTATATGAAATTAAGAGGGATAACAAAATGGGAAACTACTATACAACATTGTTCATATATTGTTTTTCATGAAGGTTGTTTGCTCAAAAAGCCATAATGAATGAACAACTTGCCTTAATTGTACCAAAATAATTTTCAAATGCATTTCACTATTTTCAATGCATAACTAAATCATCTCTAGAATTATTGCTAAAAATCTATTTCCAGGAGGAAAAAATACACCATATGCTTCTCCTTTCTCATTGCCATCTATATGATCTTATTACAAATATAGGTTTAAAAGATTACTGTTAGAAGATCCTTACAAAGAATTATTGCATTCATTCTGTTTCATATATGCATACATTATCTTCCAAAATGATCACTGATTAATCCTTACACTGATTAATCCTTTTTATAGGTTGATGAAAAAAAAACTTTGCTATAGTATCTTCAGCTTCAGAATATAGATTCATTTGAAGATAATCAGTTTTACAAAAACTTAGACAATTTCAGTTATTTTGTATTTTGCTGTAGATGTAAAAGTCTGTAAGCCTAAGAAACTAATTAGAATATGGTATGGCATCAGTAGTAGTATGGAGTCAGAAGTAGATGTATCTATGATTTGATGACAACTTTTGCTCTTTCTTGAGAAATAACTCAGAAAAAATATTTTAAAAACTCACAGAACCCTGTCTCCACATTTACTGTTAGTTTACTTTAGTTCATATGACTCACCATCTAAAAGTACCCACATGTATACATACCCAGTAGCTGTATTTCTTTTTGTGATTGTCTGATGAAGATTTGATCTGAAATGGCGCCACCTATGCAAAAGCCTTACTACATTGGGATGATACCATCTGCCACAGTCTGAGCTTTCTTTTGCAGCCAAATGCATTATTTATAATTATCTCTTCCATAACTGTATGGCAATAGGGATTGAATTTTTTTTCTAAAGTTCATTTTTGGTTCATCTGGTCAGCTTTAAAATTCATTCAATATCTGGAGTTGTATGCATATAACAAGAATAGTGGCATCCAAATAATTTTGCATACATTTTCTAACTTAAAGAAAATATATTCTCAGCAAATCTACTTGTATTTATTTATTTTGTTAAGATAACTTTTTTATATTTGATTCATTCTTCAGGAATGAATGCAATGTTTTAGATTGCATTCAGAATAAGTTTATAATAACCTGAATATAGATTCTCCGATCATAAATGGCTGTGTTTGAAAGTGCATTGTTGTCTTTTTGAAAAACAACAAAGAACAACATTAATCAGGTCAGTTCAATTATCTAAACTAAAACTATTCATGCTTTACTGCCAACTCAACCAGCCACTACAAAATCTATTATCTGTGATTGCTCAGCTGCAGGTCAAAAATCCATTTATCCTCCACTATAACCAAATATCCTCTATCCTCTTTAACAATATCTTAAGCTTTAGTCATACACATCTTTGATAAAAAATTATGAACAACTTTGTGGATTAAAACAGACAATGTGCTGCTTACGAAAGGGTGCCAAATAGTATAACAGGAAATTAAAAAAAAAAAATGTTCTCTGAAATAACCTAATAACCTAATGAACAAAGATATTAGGCTATATTCTTCATATGTTCAAAATAATTCAAAGTATCATCTACAAAAATTTAACAGGTCTTTTTGATTTTTTTAAAGAAAGTAAATAAATAGATATTTGTATTTGCATAATGAAAGCATTCAAGCTAGATCAGTAGAGGGGACAAGAGTTACAACAACTTATTTACACTATTATCTAAATATGATTAAACCGCTGATGAACAAATATTAAACTAGAAAATGTATAGTCATTTCAGCTTAATATAATCCTCTTTTAGTAAACACCCAAGACAATTTTTCTCTACTAGAACAGTTCTGACATCTCATAAGCCTAAGGGTGAATAACAAGAGATTGTTTTTGATAGTTATAAATATTCAAAAGAGATGCAGACCATCTGCTTTCATATTACAGGTAAAGCAAGATTGAAATTGTGACTACTAGGGAAAAAAAACAATTCTTTTAACGAAGTCTTCCTCACCTCAAAATCTATAAAAACAGATATCAAAATATGTTTATACAAGTAAGGTGGAGTATGCAAGATGCAACATTCCTTTTACAGATATAGCTTGTTTTATAGTTTCTCTTATGTTCCATCATGGTATTAATGATTAAAATCTTTTTAACACATGAACCAAAATATGGTAAATGGATTATAAATGTAAATGAACCAGCTTAGGTATTTTTCTTACACTAGAAAAATGATTTGAAATGGCATTTTATTATTTCAGTTCTTGCTGTATCCTGCCTTTCTAACCAGAAAGTTTACATTAATTGATAGGTGGTAAAAAAATTACACAAAATTATGTTATTTTATCATGCTATAAGTTTGCACACAAATAAGAATCTACTTGTTATAAAACCCATGTCTTTGTTTTCAGACAGATGCTTTTTTTAAAAAGACAAAGTAAACAATACCCACTAACTTATCAGGTAGACCAGATTCAAAATACAACCAGATGAGCTAATTCAATTTTATTGTAACAGAATATTGCAAGTTTGAAAATACAATTCTTCTGTTTCTTTTACACTAGGGAGGGTGTCTTCTGAGCCTTTTGCCCTGTCCATTATACAGCTATGAGTTATGCTAATCTGATAATTCCCTAGGCAGCATTTGTTGGTCCATTCGCCTAGACTTTTTCCTGGATTCCATTACACAGTTCTCCCCTTCAGACTCATTGCCTTAGTCCTGAGTTCATAGTGGAAACTGAATTTGGACTATGAGAAAAAAAGTGCAGTTGGGTCACTCCCCTCTTCTGCTGGTAACTGCCCAAATTACACAAGAGTTGTCTCTCCATCAGAAATCTTTTTGTCTCTGGCCCTCATGTCCTGAATTGCATAGCTGGAGAATTAGTGTGTGTGTGTGTGTGTGTGTGTGTGTGTGTGTGTATGTGTGAGTGAAAAAGAGAGGGGGGGGAGGAGGGAAGGAGAACATATATTGAATTGTCTTAGGTGAGACACTATCTGAAAAATTGTTTTGGAAACCCAGAATATTTGTAAAAATCAAAGCAACTTGCTAAGAGATGAATGTTTTACAGAACCTCTAAATTCTTAAGGGTCTGTATAACTTGTAGAGGATGAATTGCTTCTTCCAGCAGATATCTCAATAACTGAATAGCATTTTTTTACTACCAGCAATTCTTTATTAAAAAATATCAGAGGTTCTTTCAGCTGGGAGGACATACCAGAGTAAAAGATCCACAATAGTAATAACAATAGCAGTAGCACTTAGTCTTAAATACTACTTTTCAATGTTTTACAGCTCTCTCCAAGCAGTTTACAGAGTTTGCATATTGTCTCCAGTAATCTGGTTCCTCATTTTACTGACCTTGGAAGGATAGAAGGTTGAGTCAACCTTGAGCCAATCAGAATCAAACTCCTACGGTAGGCAGTTAGCCTGCAATACTGCATTCTAACCACTGTGCTCAATACAATGGTAAATATGTTTCCCTCCCTTCTGTGCTTGAGCAACCCTATTGCCATACTGAAAGCATCCCTATGTATCACAAAGGGACAGGACGGGTCAGGTTCAGAAATAAAGAGGTGTTTTAATCCTTGAAAAGCTGTTTGCTCCTGGATTAATCAAAATTGCTTATCCTTTCTTAGGAGTTGGGTCAGCAGTTTTAGATGGTCAACAAAATTAGGGATGAATTTCCTATAAAAATTAGCAAAACCCAGAAAGTGTTGCATATCTTTCATGCCACCAGAGGTGGAACGGGAACATGAATGTACTTTTGCTGATCCAGCTATAAAGTCAGTCTTGCTCTTAGTGGCTATCTCTCAATCATCTCAGGTAATATTGGGTTTTCTAGAGCTTCAGTAGGCAACTTTAGTTTCTGCATTATTTCTATAGTTATGAAATTACTGGTTGCTCTCAAGTCTACAAGAGCAGAAAGTCACACTTCTGCCTAGAATCTAAAGCAACAAAAATAGGAGTGATTAAATATGCTTTCCTGCTGTCAACAGTTGTTCTTAAAAGGTAGAAAGCCCCCCCCCCCGAGCTCCTTGGAAATGTATCAGCAAAGTTTTGCCAGTGTGTTGTTTCAAAGCAAGCTGAGCACTTATTGGTTACATGATCTGTTGATTTATAAGTTCTACATCTTTTGCTATGTCTAACGCTAATGCTTTACCAAACATCATCAGGTATGAACTTGGGCTCCTCAGTAAAAGCATAGATTTGATACTTTCTTCTTTGCTTTTCTAAAGACAGGAATCTTGGTTGCAGGGATTCTCCCACATTGGATGTTGAGGGGGCCACTGAGGTGGTGGTTTGGGGGAATACAGGCTTTAAGTTATTTTCCCCTTACCATTACTTCCCTTCCTTAAATCATCCAGTTAGATATATATTATTACAAAACATTGGTACAGCTCCTCCAGAAAATTTGAGAGTCTTGCCTCTCCTAGCTCCTCAACCAGACTTTCTCTGAATTGATCAATACAGCTAGCTTTCAATTGGTTGCTTACATTGCAGGCAAATAATTTAAAATCTGAAATATATGATCTTATTCTGTTTGAACTTCCAGATCACTTGACTAGCAGCAATTCTCTATATGGGATGTTCAAAGTATTATTTGAGTTTATACATGAGGTCCTAACAGTTGTCCAGCATCAGATTGTTCTTCCCAATGAATGATATTACCAGTTAGCTGCTGCTTCCTTCACATTTTGGTGTAATTAATAGAAACTTTTCTGGCCTGCCTCTCATATATATTTCACCCTATATGGTGAATATCCTGAATTGATTCTGGTTCACTCTGAACTTTATTCTATGAGGAAAGCTCCCATGGAAATGCAGGCTCATTGTCTGAGCCCTTTTTTGTTGTGTCTAGCTGTTGCTTTAGTTGTATCATGGCAAACTGGCCCAGGTCTTTCCTACATACCATTAAAATACCTTACATTCTAAGTTAAATATAAAACTTTCTGCCCATTACTCCGTAAGGGTAATTTTCAAATTTCGAAATGTTATGTTAACGGTAACATTTTAAAGGTATCCTATCAATATCTTATCAATATAAAGGCCATCTAATTTTATAATTCTCAGCTGAAGACACACTTGCTGAACAACCTATCAAATCTAGTTCCTTTACTCCCCCATTTACAAAATGAACTCTGACTGGCATTTAATGCCTGTATTTTTTAATTCATTAAAATAAGGCTCATGACATAAATAATGTACACAGGTCTTTCCTACATACCATTAAAATACCTTACATTCTGAGTTAAATATAAAACTTTCTGCCCATTATTCCGTAAGGGTAATTTTCAAATTTCGAAATGTTATGTTAACGGTAACATTTTAAAGGTATCCTATCAATATCTTATCAATATAAAGGCCATCTAATTTTATAATTCTCAGCTGAAGACACGTGCTGAACAACCTATCAAATCTAATTCCTTTACTCCCCCATTTACAAAATGAACTGACTGGCATTTAATGCCTGTATTTTTTAATTCATTAAAATAAGGCTCATGAATAAATAATACACACATATTAAAGAGCCACCAGAATTTTACTTGTTATATTCAGGCAGCCAAATTTCTATTTTATAAAGTAAAATGTGATCTAGCTTCATATATATTCACATTGACATTTATTTTCTTTCATTGGAATAGGAAGCAGATCAGGAAACCATAATTAATTATAGCTTCCTTTATGTCCAAACTGGAAACAATGGTCAGGTTCTTTTATAGCATCAAGCCAGAATATTTTATTCCAGAGTTTATTCAACAGGTCACAGTTACATTGTTTAGCCTTCTCATTCAGCTATAACAGATAGTTCTTAATTTTTTGAAAATTATTAATGATAATTTCAAACATTATGAGAAGCATCATAAACTTTAACAACCTCTTATTCAATGACCAAATTTACAATAGTGATAAACGTGGTAGTTATGATGGATCCCTGTATTTATGACTATCCCAGCTTGAGATAATAATAATAATAATAATAATAATAATAATAATAATAGTAGTAGTAGTAGTAGTAGTAGTAGTAGTAGTAAAGTTGGAAGGGACCTTGGAGGTCATCGAGTCCAACCCCCTGCTCAGGCAGGAAACCCTACACAATTTCGGACAAATGGCTGTCCAGTCTCTTCTTAAAAACTTCCAGTGTTGGAGCATTTACTGCTTCTGGAGGCAGGCTGTTCCACTGATTAATTGTTCTCACTGTCAGGAAGTTTCTCCTTAGTTCTAGGTTGCTTCTCTCCTTGATTAGTTTCCACCCGTTGCTTCTTGTCCTGCCTTCAGGTGCTTTGGAAAATAGCTTAATTCCCTCTTCTTTACGGCAGCCCCTGAGATATTGGAATACTGCTATCATGTCCCCCCTTGTCCTTCTCTTCGTTAAACTAGACATACCCAATTCTAGCAACCGTTCCTTATATGTTTTAGCCTCCAGTCCCCTAATCATCTTTGTTGCTCTTCTCTGTACTCTTTCTAGAGTCTCAACATCTTTTTTACATCGTGGTGATCAAAACTGGATGCAGTATTCCAAGTGTGGCCTTACCAAGGCATTGAAGAGTGGTATTAATACTTCACGTGATCTTGATTCTATCCCTCTGTTAATGCAGCCTAGCACTGTGTTGGCCATTTTGGCAGCTGCAGCACACTGCTGGCTCATATTTAGGTGATTGTCTACTAGGACTCCGAGGTCCCTCTCACAGTTACTACTATTGAACATGGTGCCACTTATGCTGTACTTGTGCATTTGGTTTTTCTTGCCTAAATGTAGAACCTTGCTTTTTTTCACCATTGAATTTCATTTTGTTAGTTAGTGCCCAGTGTTCAAGTCTGTCCAGATCCTTCTGTATCTGAAGCCTGTCTTCTGGAGTGTTGGCTCTTCCTGCCAGCTTGGTGTCGTCTGCAAATTTGATGAGTTCCCCATCTATCCCTTCATCCAAATCGTTGATGAAGATGTTGAAGAGCACTGGGCCCAGAACAGAGCCCTACTACACACTTCCCTCCATATAGATGCAGTTCCATTGAGGACTACTTGCTGAGTACGGCCGGTCAGCCAGCTATGGATCCATCTGGTGATGATTCTGTCTATCCCACATTTTTCTATCTTATCAAGTAGTAGGTTGTGATCTACTTTATCAAATGCCTTACTGAAGTCCAAGTAAATTATGTCCACAGCATTCCTCTGATCCACTAATTTTGTCACTTGGTCAAAGAATGCAATAAGACACTGCAGTATCCCAGGATCATGTAATTATGATTTGTGACCTTCCCTCTCTTTCAAGAAACAAAGTTACAGGGGAAGCCAGCAGGAAGTTGCATATTGTGGTCACTTAAAGTCCCCACTAACAATCCATGCACTCATCATTTAACAATAGCAGCCAGAACTGCCATCACTAAGTACATAGTAACAAGTTTTTTCAACTTAAACCACGTCACTTAATGACAGAATTGCAGTATGTGTATGTGTGTGTGTGTGTGTGTGTGTATATATATATATATATATATATATATATAGGTCTTTGGTTGTTCGGGTTTTCTCCCGCGTAAAATTGGAAGTGTCTTGGCGACGTTTCGACAAAGTCCCATTCGTCATCTTCAGGCTGGTGTTTTCAGCTTCGTGCTTCGAGCAGCAAAGCAAAGCAAAGTTGCTCGAAGCTGAAAACACCAGCCTGAAGATGACGAATGGGACTTCGTCGAAACGTCGCCAAGACACTTCCAATTTTACGCGGGAGAAAACCCGAACAACCAAAGACCTACATACAAACACCCACAAAAACCTCAGAATATATATATTCATTCCACTTTTTTCTTTTGTAAATCTAATAGGTAGTTTGAATGAGTATACAATAGACATGAATAAATTTATCAAGTGTTTAAATGTACACAAACTGATGTATACAAAACCTGAAACTACTTACTAATATTAAAAGAACACTGATACACAACATATATTTTACAAATAATTATTAACACAATATCCATGCTTAGAATTTAATAAACAATCTAATAAGAGAGAGGAAGGAAGGAAGGAAGGAAGGAAGGAAGGAAGGAAGGAAGGAAGGAAGGAAGGAAGGAAAGAAGGAAGGAAGGAAGGGAGGGAGGGAGGGAGGGAGGGAGGGAGGGAGGGAGGAAGGAAGGAAGGAAAACATGGCTAGTTTTTAGCACTGCATTTTATCTCAGAGGCACTATCATATATTCAAATGGCTACAATAGCTGCTATACTATACTGTTATAACTATATATAACTGTATATAGTTATCAAATAATGTAATTAATTTAGAATTTGGGATAAGTTACTGAAACACTACAATAAGATGGAAAAAATCACTTTATACAAGTGATTATTAACATATAATACTATGAACAATATCTTAACTTTCATTATGTGGGCACCTCATCAGTATTCCTGCCATCCATTGTCATGGCACTTTCTCCCTAAAAAACCAAAAACATTATTGAAGAAAAATATTTTCTTAAAGGACAAAATAAATCCTCCACCTCTTTGTAAAACTTCTACAGGAAAAACAGTAACCTTTATTTGTTATATTTTCATTCATGAATTCAAGATGAGTTGTTCTCCACAACAATCCTATTAAATAGTTTAGGCTAAGAGAGTGTGACAGCCATTGAACTTCCATGACTGAGAAGGAACTGCATTTAAATCTCCCTGGTGCCAGTTAAACATGTTAGCTACTATGCCATTTGGATGAACTTTAATATTAAAAAACTGGAATGTATAAAATATTATGAAAAATAGTATTTAGCTGAGAAAAGAATCCAAAGTGAGACAAATCTCAGAATAAATGTGATTTTTCTAATGACAGAATGAATAATGGAAGCAAGTACAGCAAAGTATAAATGGTCCCAGTAAAAGAAACAGATTGTTCAACAAAGAAGAGAGAATTGGGATTGGGCAGTAAGTTTTAATAAATAAATAAGTTTACCTTTACAGCAAATATAAAAAGTAAGGACAGCATACTAGTTGCTTAAGCCTTTCTGGTTTGAAGTAAATATGGAAATTGTTTGCAACACAATGCCAATAAGCCTAGAAATATAACTGCTTCACTTTGATTATTATTATTACATTTTGCCTTTGTTTCTCTGTCTCTCTGATTCATCTCAAGATGATTGCTCTACCTTCGGTCAAGTATCTTCTGAGTACTCAATGTCAATATTCATGTACAGTAAACATTATAAACAACTTAATAAGAAAGTTAATTTTTAAGAAGCAAGACCTAAAGAAGCAAATATAATATACAGATTCTGATTGGAGTCCCCAGTTAGGTACAGTATTTCTACTAAACTATAGTTAGTTTTATAAAAAAAGTATTTAAAAGATAATTATAACAAAATGGCACATGGTTGCAATTTGACAGCCTTTTGATACTTCATCACTACTATTAAGTCACACATTTAAAAGATCTTCAAGCTTTCTATTGGTTGCCATTCTATATGCTGCCAAAAATTAGTGCCACTACGTTTACCAAACAGTATTTAATTTTAGTAAAAAGTTATGTACATTTTAAAAGGAAATCTAAAATATTATCTAAGGAACACAGAAAATTCTGAGCAACATAATAGATACAATGATGTTTTTAAATTACAGAGATGCAGTTGAAAAACAGAAAACATAATTTGCTATGTACATTTACATATCAAAACATTATGCAAAGAAAAGTGAAATTAAATTCCAATGTTGAATTTAATTTTTAGAATATTAAGTTCTTTTTATTAAAAGCAAAGCATTTGGACAAATATTGTGAGTAGGAGGCATATTCATTTAATAAATACCTTCCTTTTTAGAACCTTTGATGCGTAAGGTTAGATACTATTTTAAATTAATTGCTGCTTTTAGTATGTTAAATATTTATGATTGATGAACATTGTATTTTTGTGCTTATGTTTGAGTTTGACATTAAAAGTCTCGTAATAAAGCAGAATGGTTAATGGTTAAATATGATATTATCTGTAATGAGCCCTTTAACTCCTTGGAGAATAGATGGAATTCAAATCTTTTAAAATATGTAATAAATGCACAAAAATAACTGTGGGTGGAATCACAGCCCCAAGACTTCAATCCTTAAATAAAGGAAATGTGAGGAAAAACTGGGCAAGTAATAACTTTCTGAAAGTTGAAAAAGGCTGAGGGGATTGCTATTATTTAAATAATATTGAAGTATCCATTTAAGACTAGAAGAAGGCACAGGTGTTAATAATTAAAATCTGAATGGGACTTTACATTTGTGTATAATAACAAACATAATGTTATGGGTGCATAAGAGCATATAGTGTACAAATTGTATCTTGGAGGTGCAGTGATTAGAATGCAGTACTTCAGGCTAATTCTGCCCACAATCTGGTTGATCCTTGACAAGCTCAAGGTTGACTCAGCTTTCTATCCTTCTGAGGTCAGTAAAATGAAGACCCAAATTATTGGAGGCAACATACTGACTTTGTAAATCTCTTAGAGAGGACTGTAAACCACTATGGAGTGGTATATAATTCTAAGTTGTATTTGCTATTGTATCTGTAATGTGAATGTCTATTAAGGGTTTATTATACCTGCAAATGTTTCTTCTTACTTTATATGAAAGGAACAGAAGTTATAATGCTTTTTTAAAAATATGAAAATGGTGAGGAAATAAGAATATTTTGATAGTAACATTAGTTTTAAGCTTTGAACTTCTGTAAAGTTTTATGGTCTCCACCTATAAAAATCAAGAGAATGGGAACTATACAATCTTTAGGTAAAATTTCAAAAAAATTACAAGTGATTTATCCATGGCCAATCACATCAATGTTTTATAGCAGAAATTCTCAACATGGCAATCTGTGGGTGTATTGAATTATAACTTTCTTTACCTCCTGAACTGAAGGGCTGTAGACTGGATATTAGTTGGGGATATGATTTAGAACATCTGGAGGGCATCAAGTTGCTTTATAGCCCAGTATCTATAACATCTTTTACAAAAATAATCTCAGTACTTTATTGTCTTTACAATTTAAACTTAGCTTTATATATTGCTCTTATGCTTAAGAATATCCAAATTTTTATGTTTGTATTGTATTGTACTGTACTATACTGTACTGTACGGTGTGGTGTGGTATGGCATGGTATAGTATAAAACAGATCTTGCTTTACTATGATCTTGAATTCTAGACAATATGGTGACAAACAGTTTTCATAGTTAAATTTTCTTTTAAGTTGTTTACAATATTTGAAATATTACTTTCCAAAAGAATGGACAATAATTACTGAGCCTGTGAACTCTTTTAAGCCATTTATAGTGAGGGTTTATAACCAAGAGCTTCTGTAATTTTGACATACCTCAAACCTTCTATATGTAATATCAGTTTAGCAAAACTGTGTAGTGTATTTGGTCACATCTATGTTTCTTATATATTTCAGCATTATTTATTTGTCATGCCATATCATTTTCAACCATTTAATTCTTAAAATTAGCACTAATTCCCAATTAAAAAAGACAGAGGATTGGGCATAAACATTAACAATCCCAATATTTGGGTAAAGTTTCCAATCATTATTAAATAATTTTGATAACTGTAAGTTGATAACTGATACCCGCATATTAGCCCTAACATTTAATAATAGTCAGAGATAGTAAAAATCCTCCAGGTCAGCAGAACTATAATATTTTTAAATTATCAAATGGAATATGGGACATATGAATTAAATATAATAGCAATTAATGCATTCAAATTTAATAACTTGTAGGAATAGCACACATGCATGTTTGCACATACATATTCACAGGCATGCATACAAACATTGTTTGTACTAACCTTCTAGAATCTGAATTAATGCCCCAAAGATTTTTTCCTATCATAATTAATTACATCTTTAGAACACAAAATTGCATATACATACCCCTATTTTGTAAACTATCAAACTCTATATAAACCACAAATGTTATTATATAAAATATAAGTTTATGCAAGGTACTGCAATATAATTCTAAGCCATGATTCAATATAATCATATTTAGATTGTTTTGTCAATTACTAGATTGTTTGATGTTCAAACTGCTTAAACTGTCAGTTTAAATGTTTAAACTGTCAAAACCTTTAACAAATAATCACATAGTATTTATTTTAGGAAGGACATAGTCTTGTTGAAGTCAGATTCAGAATCACATTACACAAATCGTTACTATAAAACTAGTAGACAAAGGTGCAATTTTCTATGAAAAAAATGGATGGTTTCCATCTATTCCATATAGGCAGAAGCAAATAATATAAGTTTATAGTGTTTGCCTGGACATTTCCAAAAAAAAGGGCTCCATACAGTTATCAGTCTCTTACCCATTTGGAAGTATGGGCTTTCATGGGATTATAGCTCAGATGTCCTTCACTGTCATGGATTACTGTGGATTTAACATAAATTTCTCCACTGTCCTCCTGCATTTCATTTGCAAAATTCCTGTTCCATATCAGTATGTTCCTTCTCTTCTGAAAATGTATTTAATAGCTGTTAAGAATATTGTAATTTCAGTGCGCTTTGTATTGTGGATGAAGATACTCAATTCCTTTCTATTCCAACAATATAAGCAGAGAAAACATAAACATACTCTCTCACACACACACACGTCATGTGTACATACACACATACACATCATACATACATACATACATATATATATATATACACACACACATATACATACATACATACACACACAAACACACACATAATTATTATTAATCACTGAAAGTGCTATAGGAAATTAAAAAAAATTGGGAAGGGAATTTATTAGAACATATAAAAGTATAAAATGGTCTTTATTTATTTTATTTTGTTCAGGAGTCATTTGGTACTACATGGAATGTACCAATGGTATTTTTGAGAAGCAAAATGTAAAATATAATGGAAACCATTTTAACTGAAGTCCATATATGTATACATTCCAAGAACTGTGCATCTTAAGTTGCCAATGTTATTCAATGCTTTTAAGTTAAAAGTTTTTAAATGAGAGGGACAAAATGAAATTTTATAGGAAAATTGATAAATAAATTTATTTGGCAATGTGTCCTTTATACTAATACATGCATATCCAAAATGACTTATTTTCAAAGTCTTTTAATTAAAAGAATGAAATAAAATTATTATGAGTCTGAAAAGTTAACTTTTGCCAGAACACACACGCAAATTTCTTTTCCTATTTTTTTTAAGCAGCCAGAGATTAAAAGTTAAACTATGAAAATTATCTGAGGTAAACTCTGAAACTTGAGGTGGTAACAATGAAGACAATTTACTTCTGGAATAGTAATAGTAATAGCAATCGCATTTAGATTTATATACCACTTCACAGTGCTTTACAGCCCTCTCTAATCAGTTTACAGAGTCAGCATATTGCCCCAACAATAGAGTAGAATAGCTTTATTGACCAAGTGTGATTAGACACACAAAGAATTTGTCTCCGATGCAAAAGCTCTCGGTGTACATGCAAAGTAACAAAGTAATAATAATCATAATAATGATATCAATAAGATGGGTAGTAAAGAAGATGGAAAGGATAATACTACTATAGCCATACAACATGGGTAAATATACTTAAACATAAGATAGTACTGTGAGTATTAGGTGTTTAGCAGCATTATGGCATGGGGGAAAAAAACCATCCCTGTGTCTGGTTGTTTTGGTATACAATGTCCTATAGTGGCATCCCGAAGGGAAGAGTTGAAACAGGTTATGTCCAGGATGTTAAGGGTCTTTAGATAGTTTCTTATCCCTCCTTCTGACCCATGCAATATACAGGTTTTCTATGGAAAGTAGGCTGGTTACAATTGTTCTTTCTGCAGTCCTAACTAATCCATTGCTGTACCAAACCAGACAGTTGAAGTACAAATTATAGTCTCAACAATTCCTCTGTAGAACTGTATCAACAGCTCCTGGGGCAGTCACCATTTTTGCTAGTCACTATTCTTACTGTAACTTAGAAGGTTAAATCAGTATTCTTATAGAGAAGTGCATTTAAAAAGTATAAGAATTTTGGAGAAAAGCTAATTTAAAAAGGGTATGCTAAGGCTAAGCTGTATGTAGAGCATGTACCACATAATGTATGTTAAATAGAAAAGTGTTTATTAAGAGTAGATGTATATAAAAAAGTAGTAAATTTTGAAAAAAAATAAGCCTGTGCAGAACACTCAAAACAAATTGCTTTGCCAAGCATGTTAGTAAAATACAAGCATTTCTTGTATGCAGAGACAATAAATCTACTGAGTTTTCATCTAGGTTTTCCAAGAATGAGTCTCTCACTCTTCAAGGTAAGGTGTTTCATTTGTGTCAACATGCTTCTTCAAATTCCTCTTTGAAACACTTTGCACTATTTCAAGAGTACATACAATTTTCAAATGAGAAAAGTAATGAATTTTCTGGTTTTTAAAAAATTGTTCACTGAAAAATTAAATGAAACATAATAATATAGACACATAGCTCTAAAACAAAACAGATTTTCACTGACCTTAACACCAATGCTAACAAATACAAAAGAGTTTTAAAATTATTTACAATACTTTATTGTATTTGATAAAGATATTTACAGCTGTCTATAGATGTAGAAAGTGCTATTGCTTACTATCTTGTTATTCTAATAATGTCCAGTTGTCTTTCAGTGTTTATATAATCAAATTCTGAGGTTAGTATTTTCAGTAAGATTCAAGGATACAAAAAAGAAATCAAAGGGTGTTCAATTGCTGCCTAAATCTAATCCAAATGAAAGGCAACCTGCTATGTTTAGTTGTAACTTGGGATGTGTTGGCATGTCCCCTGAAAAAGCAGGTCCATGATCAGGATGATCTTCCTGGACAGGATTACTGATAAATAGTGGGTGGTAGTGATGGTCAAACTCTGAATGGTATATTAGTTAATGTTCTAATTGGAATAAAAAGCCTTAACAACAGTGACTCATGAACTTATTGATACACAACCAGTCTACTATAATACACTCAGCATAACACTACCTTTGAAGATGAATTAGAAATTGCAACTAGCACAAAGTGCAACAGCCTACATATTGATAGGTATGAGCTACCATAATCATGTAATATCTTTACTGTGGATTTTGCATTAGTTACCCATTAGTTCTGAGTGCAAATCAGATTTAGTGTTCATCTACAAAGGACTTATATGGTTTTCTAATATTTTCAGAATCAAATCTTTGCTTCATGGCTTCTCAAAGAGTTTGTTAATAATTTCCTATTACCGAGAAGTTAATGGGCAAAGCTTTGCACATAGTGGACATTGTTTGTTTTCTTTTGTTTTGCTGTAGTTCTCTATTATGGAACAGCTTTCCATAGAAGTCAAATTAGCATGTTCTCTAATCATCTTCTGGAAGCTGGTAAAATAGACTTTAGATCATTTAGGGGAATGAAGAATGCATGTCAATTGTATTATTACTATTGTGTTGATGTTTTTATTTTAATATTTTTATTATTATAAACAAGCTAATGTAGACTGTGGCAACTTATAAATAAAAGAAAATACTAACTAAATAAAATGGAATATTTAATAATGTTTCATTCCTCTCAGTTCAATTTATTAAGCAAACATCTTATTTTAAAATGACATTTTCATTTTAAAATAATTTTCTAGTCTATCCTTAAAAAGTTATGGTGAAATTTCATTCAAGTACTGATCTCAAATAGCTAGCAGCCAAGATCACCTAGTGACTGTCAGCTTATTATTGTAAGATCAGCTATAAATAATGACACTGAACGACAAAAGATTTTTCTTCCTGAACATTTTGGGGTGTATCTTATAAATTTTTTGTTCCTAAGCATGAAAATAACCTATAATTTAGCAGATCACATACAATTTTATAGAAATCTTCTGCTTTTACACAATGACTAGGTTGCACATATGGAAAAAAAATACAAAAAACATGAACTGTAGTTGAAGCATATCCAGTACACCAAGAACATGTGAAATATCTGTGAAGATCTAACATGCTGGCGCTGCTGCTTGGAATGCAGTTCAGATATACCAAGTATTGTTGTTACATATGCAAAAGAGACAGCCATGCAAAAGGGTTGCATTACTCTAAAAGAAAATGGCCACTATGAAAGAATTTGGTTCCAGTGTAGAAAAAAAACAACACATGAACTATTTGTTGACCTATCAAAGATATTTTTGCCTTCTCTTCACATAAAATTAGGACTAATGAAAAATGTTGTGAAAGTGATGAACAAGATGAAATTTTTTGTTATTGGAGACAGATATTTCCAAGAATAACTGATGCATTTTTGTTTGTCCACAGATCAGATACATCGTCAATGACAAGTGGTTTGAAGATCTGTTAGAAGGGCTAGAGAAAATCACCTGGAAAGCATTCAAGAATGTCATTGAGAATTTTCTTGGCAACTGCAAAGCACCAAACTATATCCAGCTGGTTGACAAACTTCTTACAACATAGAAGACCATGAAGTGCAACATATCACTGAAGATTCACTTTCTGCATTTACATTTCTTTCCCAAAAATCTAAGTCCAGTCAGTGACAAAAATGGGGAAAGGTTTCACGAAGACAATGCCACACTGGATAACAATGGAAAAATGATAACAGGGAAACTAGAATCCATCAAGTGGTTGACTATTGTCGCACACTTCAGTGAGATGCATTAGATATTGAGTACAAACAAACATCAGCAGCAAAACACTTTTAATCCTATTTAAGTCATGCAATGTATCTGAAACATTATGCAATTAAATACATTATAGTTATTAAAAGTTAATTTCATTTTTTTCAATATTCCTATGTGATACAATTATTCTTAAATTGTATTTGTGTTATTTGAAGGGTTCTATCATAATCACCAAAAGTTTTTCAAGAAGCAAAACTTTTGAAAAAAATTGTTGTCCAGTGAATTATTCTTTGAATGTGTCAAGCATTGAACAAAACTTTGCAAACTGCTTCTATGTTGTAATTAGATTACATTCTTTGGTCCTATCTGGAACATTGACTAAAAAGGATGAAGGGGTTATAAACATGAATCACTGTAGCTAGCCCACCTCATCACTTGTACACAAAAAGTGGGACTTGTTGGAATCTCTTTAAATTGGACTGTGGAATAACATTTAAATGAGCTACATTAAAGTCCTTTTTTTGATTTGCATCAGTCAAAATTAGAATGGTATTCCCATTTTGGTCGTTAATTGGGAATCATGAGTCATTAACTGAGTAGCCAAGCCATTCCTCAGTAAGAAACGGACTGCCTCCCATTTCCCCCAGCTACCTATCTTCTTTTCCATCTTTGCTCGTTGGATGACTCAATACCTATGAGTGGCAAAAAGCTCTGCTTCTGGTTGCCATGCCCTGGGAAGCTGAAGTTGCTTTAACCCAATCCTAGTTGTTTTCACCATTCTGCACTCTTGAGACCCTTGCTGCCTTGCACTCTGCTACTCCAGTTCTCCTTCACTGCTTTTCACTTGCTTGTGCTGCAGGGCTGAGCTTTGGCTTTGTGCTACAGGAAAAAAAAAAAAAGGCAAAGCCATCCCTTGGGCCACACTATGCCAAAACACCACTCTATAAAGAGCTCCTGGGTAGGTCTGGCTTCAAGCTGTGAAATAAAAAGATTGATTTTGGTTTATTCCCCCGCCCCTTTTAACAGCATGAAGTCAAGCCCCAGACTGGCCCAACAACTAGGCTGAGAAGGCCTCATCATAAGCCTGAGCAGGAGGCCGGTGAAGCAAGCTCAGATAGAAAAGAGAAGAATGGCAGGGGCCCAAATGATGAGGAGATATAGGAGGGTGGGGGAACTGTAGTGTCCCTGGAGTTTTAAGTGCAGGTAGGCCAGTCATGTGACCATGGGAGCAGTGTAACAGCACTAATTTTGTGCATGGATCTTTTACTTCAGGACTGTCATAACTTTGAACAATCACTGAACAAATGATTTTAATTCAAAGACTACCTGCACTGTGCAAATTTTCCTACCACTTGGAAGTTTTAATACTTAGCATTTAGGCCTAAATCCCTTTGTAATCTAGTGATCCACTTAACGGTCAAAGAGCAAACCAAACATATTTGGAAACAATATGCTCTATGAATATTTGTGTCGACATAAATTAGATAAGCAACTCTTTGTATTCTTTTTCCAAGTAGTCTGTAAACTATTCCAGGGAATTAAAGTACCAACACAATGTTAAGACCAATGAAGTTGAATCAAAAATTGAAGACATATTATTTTGAGCTTCTATTATAGTTTGCCTTGATTCCTATGATATACTTTTGAAACATATCAGATTAATAAAATATTGTCTAAAATGGAAATTATATTGTTCTCAAAAATTCGAATTATGTATTTTCTTCTTATAAATACTTGAGCCTAGCAGATCAACTGACTCATTACTTTTGCATTAAACATTCAACTGCCATTGATATATTGTTTGCATATCTTCCATACAAGAAACAGCCTTAATTCCCAAAGGCCTGGTAACATAAAGAGTTGTATATTAATAGTCATGTTAACTATTCTACGATATGATGCAGCTATTACGATTACGAGAAACACATAAAATATTTGTTGTTGCTATTGCTACTGCTCATGTGGTTTTCCCTACTTTTCAAGGACTTAGTGAATATAAGCATTTGTAAAATTAAAAAGAATTGTAACATATACCATAATAACAATTCTAAAATATAAAAGTACATGTATGCGTATGATCTTATATTACTGGCTGTTCTATACCTGAAGCAAGTAACATATATTACTTTAAAAAGAGAAGATTTTTCTGAAGAAATAAAATTCTTTCTCAATAAAAAAATGTACAAAAATCAGGCCCTAGAGCCAGTTTGACAATGGAAACAGATATTACTTGTTTCATCCTTCACACAAGTGCTGTTTTATAGTCTGATAAATGAAGAATCCTATAAAGAAAATATGGAAAGATAAGCTACATTATCTTAGCCATCTTCCCATATCTATAAGTCAATGAATTAGAAAGCAAATATAACTTTATATAGCACTTTTTAATTAAATATTTATTAACTAATTTATTTATTAAAGCTGATTCTAAGTTGTTACAATTTTTGTGGCATTATAAATATTATGTTATGTAATAATTAATATCGATCAACATGCTATAAATGTTCTGCATGTGGACTATTTATAAATCAAGTTGATAGCAAATATATCAAATGTAAGGAAATTAGACAAAAAAGGGCAAGGCAATCAAAGCAAGAAACATTATAAAAAATCTGTGCTGAATTTATTTAAATTTGTTTATTTAAATTTATTCATTTTGGGAAGAGTAGAAAGTTTGTAAGATACTGCCCATGAATTCCCCACTTTACAACTCTTGTCTTTTGTAGTCTCTCTCTGTCCCAATCCATATCACTTCAGAAAAAATGTTGCCAGGCATAAGGAGAATGGTATTTCTTTTCTTGTCCATATCAGTGTCTACAATCTCAAAAGGCAACAACAGCAAAAGAAAAAAAAAATTCAGGATAAAAAGCTGTGAACCCTTTGCAGTCTTTGGCAAAAGTAAAATATCAGTGTCCTATAATTCCCTGACAGAAACAGTGGTGTAGTTCAAGTGAAAACTATTATTGATATATATTATTTGCTTCTGTAGAAAAATTGTGCTGATGTGAATATGGATCTGTACAATATACTCCATTTTATGTATGTATATGTATATTTGTTACTTCAAGAGTTATATATGCAGTTTGTTAAAAATTATCACAACATATCTCCTGCGTTTGTACAAAATCAAATGAAATGTGTATATTTTAAATCAAGTAAAATTGGCCTTATTTTAAAAATATCATACACCAATATATTAAAATCTCCAAAATGGGTCTTTAAAAAAGCAAAACAAATGAAAAGTAGAGGCCTGGCAGTAGTAAAAATATCCTACACGTGGAGTACCATCAGTGAAAAGATACTCTATTAATACTATATCTGGCATTAATTATATAGTGGAATCAAGTAATCCTTGAGATAAACTAGCCCCAAGTTATCTGGGACTTAAAATTAAATTCAGTACTTAAAAATGGCATAAAAATGAATGCAATAGATTACATAGCATTAGATGAATATATTCAGATGTTAAAACCCGAACCCTTATTTTCAATGGAGTGTTTGTGGTCTTTTGAAAGTGTTTCACGTATAACTTTAAGTGGAACCTTCCGAAACTATCTAGGCTATTTTAGAAAGCTGCGATAATTGCCCAATTTGCGCTACCCAGAGAAGGGAGATGAGCGACTATATAAATTTGATGGATAAATATTAATCAAACCTGATAAAAAATATTTTGAACAATTGACAGCACCTCTAGTGACAATACAGCATTAAGTAATTAATATCCAGTCAATGTAATACCTTTACAGGAAGTACATTCCCCCTCATCTCCCGAGCAATCCCTTAATGATTGTACCTCCATCCTGTCTGAATTCACTCTTAATTTGCAAAAATCTAACCCACTGCTATATTCTGAGGGATTCATTTAGAACTCATACTGAGATCCTCATCCAGATCTATTCCCTGCGTTTGAATTAAAACTCACTCCAATAATCAGATCAATTCAAATAATGTATTTTACTGGTTTTATGGAATTAGCAGTATAGTACAACACTTCTATATGACTTTCAATGACAATAAGTCAGTTAAAAAACAATGAAAATACAATGTATTCTTGCTTGAAATTGGTTTCCCATACTGTCACAACTTCATTCAATTCCATAGGATTTTTCTCTAACTTGGTACCCAGGAGATATGTTTAATATTAAATTGGAGAAATCTACTTTGTAGGAATAATGGCTTTTAATTTTGATTACTTTACCTCAACCATAACCTACATATTATTTGTATGCTAATATACAGAGTTCAGTCCTAGAAATTAAAATATTCATATCTTACATTAAAAAAATGTATAATAGAGGAAGCTGGACACTGGTGCTTAGACAAAGTTTAAATCTGCAATGAAATGAGTATTAAACAAATATTAATGAATAAACTTTTCATTTCTCCTTCTGCGATGTCATTTTCTCATACTTTCTCCCTTTTATTTTATTCCTATAGGACTATTCTAATGATAGAAGAAGCTTTTATCAGAAGCTTGGTCATTTGCAGAAGGCTTTCAAAATAAGGCTAAAGACTACTAAAATAGCAAAAAGTATGAAAGTAGGCAGAACAGCTCAAAAGACTGGCAATGTGATCCTACAGTGCTTAAGCAAAGGTCAATGTATGATACTTTGCATTTCAAATCTAATTTCCAAAGACACAAAATAATCTTTTAAATAAGTAGCTATTTGCTGCTTATTTATTCTGCAAATAGCTAACCATCTTTAGATCCCAAACTTAAAAATGCTGCATAGGCACATGTGAATTTGTCTGATGCTATATGTAAGTTGCAAGAAATATTCCTAGGCACTTAATTTGTACTGCAACCACAAAAAGGATGTTCACACATTTCTTAAAAGCCATAAGAAAAAAAAAAGAAACTATGATTAAACAAAAAGTAGAATGCAATTTTCATTACACTGATGGTGAAAAAGTGCTAAATAAAATACAAAATATGTAAGAAGAAAACAGCCCAATACATAGAGTATATACAAAGAAGATTTTGTTTGGTATAAGCAAAATCATTCATTAATTATTCTTTATTCATAAATTCCTTAGGACTTTTAATAAAACTAAATTTTTGACTCAAAATCTCAGATTCCATATAAATCTAGGTTTCTTAGGTTTTGGTATGTGAAGATGGAAAATTAGTAGGCAATGGCAAGTCTTCTTAATAACTTTAAATAACATGATTTTATATCCATCTCATGCAGATTATCTTTCTCTACTCATTATATTTGGTATCAAATTATACAAGCAGACAACATTATTTTTTGAAACATTGTTAAAATTGTTACAATTCTATACTTAATTGAACTAAAACCAGTGATGCAAGCGTGCAAAATGGAATACAATTCTTTCACAGTGATATTAGCCCAATGAGACTTGGCATGTAAAACTTCTCATCTAGATTTCTGGTGGGAAAAGAAGAGTATGATTGCTTGATTACTACACTCTTCCAGAATTGCTAGAAGGCAGGTGGCTTACAAATTGAATAAATTAATAAAATACTTAAGTACAATGAAATTAATATTCTCTTTTTACATTAATGCTGTTTAGCATAGTGGTTCCTAATGGGTGATATGCAGGTACAAGGTGAATTTCATAAAACAATCTAGGTGGGCCAAAAGGCAAATAATTGAAACATTTAAGTTTTTAAATCTTCTGCAAATGATAATTATAATGCTTATAAAAATACCCATGTCCTTTTAGAGAAAAATAATTCTTCTGTTTTATCATGGTAAGACCAAAATACTTCGACAAAGTGAACTTAAAATATCAAACGTTGAGAAGTACTGGCTTAGTAGATTTCAGATTACCATTTACTGTAATGAAACTAATATAAAGAAGACAGGTATTTTCATTTCTCATTGCATCACATTTATTCTGGAAAGCTGCAACTAGACTGCAATATGTGCCAAAATAAGCAAAATTAATTTGCCTTTTTATTACATAGACTATACAAACCTATTTACAAATACAAAACTACTGAATAAAGTAGATCTTATTTCTAAATAAACATGTGTATTAAATATGCATAGCATCAGACTATCAATCTGCACTGTTTTTAAAATCAGCACTAAGGGGACTACCCATGCATATTAGCTATATTTATTTCTGATACTTGTATCACAAGCTTTCATTGGAAAACACTGAATTACCAGGATATTTCTATTTAGTCACAGAACTGGATGAGACTTTGTCAAATGTAAAGAATATAATTCTACGGCCCCAAATAAATGTTTTTGTACAATAAAAATTGCAAGCGTCATTTTTTGTTTCTATCTCCTAAAAGTAATAGAGATTGATTCTTACATAATAACCACAAATATACTCAGGTTGAAGGTTCTAGTAAGCATATGAGTTTTCTAAATACAAATGTTCTATCTACATAAACATTCCAAACAAAACAGGGAATATATCCTATATCTTGATTCCTGAAAATTCAACATTTGTTTGGATAAAATATCCATTTATTTCAGTAGCATTTATTAAGAAATGTGCATTTAAAGTTGGTATATTAAACATAAAAATTAAGTAATTATTTAAACGTAATTAAACTACTTTCTAGAAGCTGAACAATGAATCAGAATCAAGAGAAAAAGATCAAGCTGTAAATCAGGAAGTTCCAAGTGCAAATCTGTCTCCAAAATGAATTAGGTGTCCCTTAGTCTCAAGCTACAACATAAGAATAAAAACATTGTCTTATTTTACAGACTTGTAAAAGGGATTACTGAAATAAAATATATTAATTCTTTTGTTAATTTTTATACTAATATCGCACACATGCTTTTTCATATGAGAATATTTCCAGATCAGTATGTTTGGTTTACCATATAAACTAATTATGCTTTTCTATCTTTAAAATCAAAATAATTTTTTTTTTATTGTGAAAGACACTACCACGTTTGCATAGCCAGGAAGGGAATTCATATTGCTCTGAAACTTAATCTGACAACTGTGTGGTGTGATTCATGATGGTGTAACCATTTGAAATTTTTTATCTCCATGGTATATCTTTAAAAAAAAATTCTAAGAAAGATTGATTATACTGACAATTGGTCAATTGAACAAGAAACCAAATGGATTGGTAGTAGAAATAACAGAAGTTACTTTTGGATAATTGTTTATGGTTATGGAAATCAGAATGAATTAATGAAAGGAACTATATTGTACATCCTGATAATGATCAAGAATATATTTCCTTCAACAAAAATTAAAATGAGAAGGGAATGTTGAATCTAAAAATCCATCAAAATCATTTTTGATTGAAAATATTTATTCACATAGAATAATACTGTAATTAAATTGAAATTATAATTTTTTCATGATCATTTTTCTTTCTTAAAATCTAATACGTGCATTTTAATTTGCACATTTCTCATATAAACCTCAACAATGGGAATGAATTAAAAAAACTTTTAGCAATGTCCTTGAATAATTTTTCATCCATTATGAAAAAGCGGTATATTTAGTATTATATAGGTGGATTTGTTAAATTAAGTTTCTCTATAGTAACTCTTTATTTTTATAACATTTCAAAATTAAACTACTTTTTATGTAACATAAAATTTAAACCTGGGAATGTGTTTTACAAACTCCATTGTTTAATTATTATAATAAACATGTGCCTCTGATAAAAAATTTCAAAGCAGTTTTGATATTAAAATTGAATGAATATTCAACTTTTTCACAGGCTACACTATCCTAAATGGTTGATTGATGCTTAAAATATAGTATATCAATGTAAAAATATGAAATCTTATTTTTCTCAAAAATTCTAGTGGCAACTGTATGCAGAAATCTCAGTTCAACACTGCCTATGGTGTTTTATTATTTACTGAATGTTATGCTAAGTACCTGTGAAAGGGGACACTCCTTGGCCAATGAACTCTGGTTCATATCCTTCAGTAAATCCTTCAGAGCATTTCTTACTGTTGTGTGAGACCATTGTTCAGGAGGCAAGTCTTCTAGTTTAGGGCAACTATTTGAGACATTGATTAGAAAAAGGATTATTACAGGATTGCATTCTGCTGCTGAACATTCCTTTAAGACAGACAGATTTCATTCTGTGCATCAAGCAGATGCATCTGGAGATTGCTCTCAGTCTCCTGATTGTTCCGATTAGTTAATTACTTTATACAACACATCTGCTGTATTGATGCATGAATTATACATCAGCTGCATGTGGCGACTATTTTTCCATGTTACTTCTACCTTCCTGCTCTGATGCGCTTGGTAAAACAATTTAAGGTGTAATGCCTTTTCACGACTGATCATGAAAAGAATTAATATATTAGCTTCCCCCCTTTTAGTTACAGCAAAATTTTAAAGCCTTGACTGCAACAATAAGAGTGAACAAGTCATTCTTTTTTCAAAATGCACACAGATGGTGCTGTTCATGATATGCAAAAATATTTTTCTCTTAAGTAAACTTTATGTAAAATACCTTCTTGCAATGCATCATTTAATTGACTAAAATGCTATATATTTTTAATGAGATCCCAGAAAAAGAAAGCTATGAAACAGAACTAACTAAATATAAAATTTCTTACCATATTGTGGATTGTTTTTTTTTACCCCCACACTGCAGTAACAAAAGAACGTAGGTAGTAATCAGAGATTTTATGCTGACATAAGCAGATTTGGAGTAGTCACAATATATCAGATTCTGATTCTTACTCAGATTTCTGCTTTATGTGACATACCTGTGCAACTGGATTTTCAGTGTGACTACGTGATAAACATCCTGCAGCATGTCAGCTACAGTCGCATCAGGAGCATCTGTCACATAGGATAGAGGAACTGGGTTCCATTTCCCAACCTGGATCAATCCTGCATCAAACAGAACGATTCCAGGAATACTATGTCAACAATGTTAAGAAATTAGATAAAAGAATATATGTTTGTAAAATTACTTTTAATGAAATTTAAAATCAATTCACCATCTAATTTTTTCTTCTCTTGCAGCAAGAATTGATAAACAGATACAGAAATCTATAGAAACCATAAATAGTGCCCTATGCCTTCTTACTCTTTTGCACACTGTGCAAATTTCTCAGTAGAGAGGCTTAATGTTAGAATAAAGTTGATTTTCTATTGAAAAATTATTTATATTTATATATAGTTAATGTTGCCTCTTCCACTGAAACTATTTGAAAAATACTATCATACCTCAATGTTCCCTATGAATAAAATAAATAGCTAAAGCAAAATTTGAAGGATGTATTACTGTTATATATACAACAACCAGATTTGGAACTCTTTAACATTCCCGAAACCAAGGAAAATTGTACTTCACTATCCCCATTAATAAATTCAAAATATTTTGTAATTTATCATGACATTTACCTTTTGCTTGGGCAGCAGAACTATGAGAATATCCAAGTGATAATAATGCCATTTCAATTAGCTGGTTGAATAACATGTCCTTCCTTACTAAAACAAATTCTGCATGTTCTTCCTTGCAATCATACTCAATGGAATTTTCATAATGTTCCACAACACAGAAAACTGGAAGCATGGTTCCTATAAGATAACAATGTTCAGAAATAACATTTGCACAGTACTTACATATACTTTCTGAGTGGACTATTAAAGAATTATTACACAATTGAACAAATGGCCAACTCTAGATTTTGCAAGGTATGGGAAACAACACAAACACATTTTAAAAAGAGTGCAAAAGATTTTGATCTGCTGACGAATTCAATACTGAATTATATAAAGAATAAGGTTGCTTGCAGAGAAATAATCCTGGTTGTCCATAACATGTATGATTACTTGTGTAAAGTACTACTTCAGTACTACTATGGTACTTAAACACACATTGCAGAAAACTTCAGAAGAAGTCACTGAAATGCAATTTACATAACTCTATTTACAATGAAAATTGTTGGCAGTACACAAACTACTATAGAAAATTACTGAATTAGCAGTACTCATAAAATATCACTTTAATCTGATTTTTCTTTAAATTTTTATATTTAGAAAATAGTAAAAAACCACAATCTAATCTGAGCTAACTGTATGGTTTGGAATAAAAGAAAATGAACAAGAGAAAACTGAATATAGAAGATGTTTTCAAAAGCTAATTACTGTAAATTTATTGTAATCCAAATTCCACACACACACACACACACACACACACACACACACACACACACACACCTTAGACCTAGGAATTCTATTGAATTCAACAGGTCTTATTTCTAAATAGACATGGTATGATTTACATGGTATTCTTTATTTTTTTTTAATAAAATGCTCTGCTATATATATTTCCAGAACATTTTAATATCCATTTTAAGGAACTATTGACACAAAATTGTATGATTCTATGGAATAGATATGTCTACATTTTAAGGCAGAATCTCGCAAACCAACTACACTTGCTTGCAGAACAAGCTCAAATTTGCTAGTTTGTTAAACAAACTCAGCATGAAAAACAATTCTAAATGCTTACCAATATTGTACATATCAAACATTGTCAGAAAAAAAATCTCCAGACAAATATCACAATATAAATTAGTGAATATTCCTTCATTTCTTTTCAGAGGTTTGATAAGCTCTCACCTACCAAAACCAGAACATAGCAATGAGGCTAGGAATTTAAGATTATTAGAAGCCTTATTGCAGAATATTCATTAATTCCCTTTATACTTCATATCCATATTTCAGAAATACAATAAGGTATCTATTTACCTTATAATTTTCTTACACTGACCTCAAAACAAGAGAGAAATGCATTACTAAAACTAAAAAAAAAAGCAGTGTGTGTGAAATATGTGTCAACTGAAAATGAAAATCTTTCCCCATTAGGATAAGTATGCTATACTTCTATATGATACTATGATGACAAAGCTTCCTTGATTAGTGTAACTTGACAAGTTGCTGATCACTCAAGTACTTAGCAAGACAGTGCAGAAACCTTATAACCTTCTAGTATTAAAGGGGGAAGTACTGGTCAGTGTTCAATGCTAAAAATATAGTATGATTTAAACCTGAAAGCAATGTCAGAAGATTTGCTGAAGGTTTATGAGTCTATATAAACAGAGTGTCTGCTGTAAGGAGCAGAGAAGTCTGTTGAATCCCTGTCTAAAACTGTCCTGGCATTAAAGTTTGCTGTGCAAATATCACATAATACCAGACACAGCTGAAATCTCCTATTTAGGAATTTATGGAACTTATATGTTTACAGGCGTCAGAAAGTCCTTTTTACATAGCCTCAGTGCTTCAAAGTACAATATTAATGGACTCTGTTTAAAAAGCAGCAATAAATTATATTTTTAATGCGTTACCCTTGGCTTTCTTAAGATGCATACATTCTTGGCAAACAATCAATAAATAGGGTAATCATGAGCAGAGGCCAAAGAATTTGCTGAAGTGCTGTTATTCTATTTTTAATAGATACAGATCTAAACAATATGGACTGCTATGTCTATTCATTTTAAGATCAATATATTCTTTGTTTTCGCCAATTCAAAGAAAAAGTAAATTATTGTATGATAAATGTTATGGATCAGAATGGAAGCCACTGCCTTCTAACTTGATGCTTTTAATTGTCTCAGTATAGCAATTCCAAGAAATCTGACTTAGAAACATGCAACAATAATACTGAGGAAAGAAGTATTAAATGAATTTGAAATTATATGTTGTATTTTGATTAAATTATCATGAGTGCTATTTATGAACCAAAAAGATCATCATGTATACTATTAATTTTACTTCAACAAAACCATAATACAAACAACAGCCATGGACACACACATACCGCATCAGTCACTGGCTCTAAAAGCATTTTTTCTTGTGTGAGAATGTCTAATTACAGCAAACCAGTCACTGAACAATATGACACCCAAGTTGTTCATTGCTCAGTAATGAATTGTACTTAAGGAAATAAAAGTGCGAAAAAATTGTCATTATAAAGGAGTTTTCCACAGAACATCAAAAAAGCTTTAGATTACTTTCTTGAATTCAACTAGCAAATGTGTCAGAAATGTTGATCTTCCAATATTGGATTTTTGTCAAGAGCAGATAGAAGTATAAATCTGGCTATTTCAAGAACCTTTTCTATTTATTCACGTTATAAAGTATTTTGACAATATACATACAGATGTCTGCAAAATGAGTTTATAGGAAAATTGACCTTGATTAATAGTATTATTTGTGTTCAGTGAGAAAAATAATCTGAAAGTATGACAATTTTTTCCTATTAAAAAGTCCCCACCCTGCAAAACAAGATGCTCCATCCAGGCATACAGTTCAGTATTCCAAGTACCATTTCTATCAGATTTAAAAATGCTATATTTGTTGAACAAAAATGCCATTGCGAGGTACAGATTATACACAAACTTGAAGGTAGGTTTCTTCTAGGTCAATATATATAATTTAAAAATTAATGTTTCATATTATTATAGTGTTACCTTTTCTAATTTGTGTTTTCATCAGGTGTCCAGAGTGTTTTAAAGGCACTCCTTGCATCTTAGTTCCTGTACTTCCAAGTCTTCCTCTTCCTAATGGGCTCCCATTCTGTTCCAAGCGGGCAATTTTGGCTGGTGGACCCTTCGGATCGCTTACATTGTTAGACATTTCTGAATGTTCTTTCCCCTGAGTTGTCTCGTTCAAGTGATCCATACTCAGTCCCGCCTCTAAAGATCACCTGCCATAATTTGAAAAAAAAAAAAAGTGTTGTATACGCGTGCGTAATTTTATGTAGGCACATGTACATAATACATCTGTATATCATGTTCACATAATATTAACTGGCTCTTAAATAAAAATGTATTTATGGGAAAAATGTTTAACTATCAAGCCTATTTTCATATATATATATATATATATATATATATATATATATATATATATATATATACATACATACATACATATACATATATATATACATATATATATATATACATATATATATATACATACATATATACATACATACACACATACACATACATACACACAAATATAGATCATATATATATATATATATATATATAATATATATGTACACACACACACATACACACACACACACACATATAGTTCATTATATACCTGTATATGAGATTTATATCTTAGATATTATTAGTGAGAACTGCATATATATTTAGTAGCATTCATAGAATAATATAGTCTGCTATAAATTTTTTATTTAAAACTTCTAAGATTGTAACTTTAATGTGATTTATGAGTTTAGTATTATTTCCTCAAATTATTAAAATATTTCACTTCAGTTAATAGAAATCTTGGATTATTTAACTTCTCAGGAAATAAAGGGATTAAAACTTTACCCAGGCATTTAATAAACTAGGAATATGAAGTTTCCTTTATATGCATCTTTAAAAAAAGTCTCCTATATTAACTTAGAATTTGTAAAAAGAATTGTTCTATTAAAGGCAATTCAGGATCAGATAAGATTAAAAACTTATTTTCCTATAGCAACATGTCAAATTCTAGGTCACTTCAGTTACCATATAAATGCCACATGTGGAAGTCTCTTTAAGCCTTCCTCACTTTCTTGGGTATCAAGTTGAAAATCTTTCAAACCTATTACACCATTTGATGAATTTTTATATATTGACAAATTTGTATTATTAAACTAAACAAAAGCTGTTAGCCTAACTACTATTATTCAATATTGCTTTCAAATTCTTTAATTCTTTTACTATTTTTTGTAGTACAACACATACACAGTAACCACTGACTACTATAATACAAAAACACAAAAGTACTTTTAATTATTAAAATTATATTAATACATTTATGTATATATTATTATGAACATATATTTGCTTTATAATAGAGGGTCTGCTACCTTTCTGAAGATTTAATCACACTATCTGCTTTATTATATATGCAGTATAAACACTAGGAACAGGTGACCAGTCATTTATGAAGCAGTACTTACAAAATTAAGTGTAAACACTATAACTGCAGATGGGAAGGGTGAGGTTACATAAAAAAAATCAATCCATTAATAAATAATGTTTTAATCTATAGTAAAAATATCCCCTTTTTTTCAGCTCTGACAAGATTTTCATTGTAGTGATAATGCTGTATATTCTCACTGCAAATTTGTTCCTTACTTAATCATATCTGCTTTGTCTTTCATAATACAAACTAATGTTAATCTTAAAGAGTTAGCTGTATCCTTAAAACTGCCAATTGAATAAATATAAATTTTAGAATATAAAATTATTTATCCTTGCACTCTGGGGTGACATGCTGTGAACCAAAGGTTTACCATTGATTGTGGTCCCATCTGTTTTTGGTTATGAGTCTCATTAACAATAAATATGCCTACTTTAATCACTTTTTTAATCAAGATTATTCTTTTTCATTACATTAACTGCTATTTAACTCAAAACTGCATATCTAAATTACAAACATCTACAGAATCCTTGGTAGTACTTCATTGAAACATATTTTAATACCCAAGCTTTTCTTTCCTTAATTTGAAATTATTTTGAACTATAAAATTACTACCACTTTTTAACAATTTAAACACATTTTTGTGTCATTAATTAACACATATATTTCTCCAGCCATAATCAGTGAATAAAGATATTATGCTAGCAATCAATTTTATATACAGTATAGTGACTAAAAATACTGAATTGGTCATATCCACTGTATCTACACTGTTCAGCTTAATCACCTTGCAAAAAAGATTATAATGCAAAAGAAATGTAAACAAAAAGTGCAAACAAACTTCACATAATTTACCAATTTAAACTTTTACATTCAAGGCTAAAGTTCAACAAAGCTTCTGAAATACCAATGAGATATACTCAACATGATTTGTCACGAAGAGTTAATAATTATCTTTAGATATGACAGGAAGAAGAGTTTCTGCTGGTTTCCTATTCAAGCATTTGTTCTTTATAAGGTTTTAGAAATATATATATTACTGCCTGTGTATCCTGCTGAAGATGACATTTTAAATATTTTGTGAGTGGATTTCAGTTGTTTGCATATGGTTCTGCAAGTAGAAATGACTACTGTATCTTCAATACTTTGAAACTTAACTCCCTCCCCTTTCTCTTTATCTCCTCCTCCTTTCTCTGATAAAGCCCCTTAATCACATTTAAAAGAGGCTCTGTTCTATCCATTCCATATGGTTGCGATAATCCAGGCCAAGCTTTCACTGTGACCTTTTAAAGAGACAAAGAAGCAAAACACTATCTAGAAACAGGAAGATTGCAGTTTGAGTGAAATTTCATAAAAAGACCTGAAACTCACCACTTCAAAACTTGACAGCATATAAATAATGGAAACAAAGGAGATTTCCTTTGCAGAATGATGTCTTGAAGATGATTTCTAAATCCTTTTTTGTAAAAAAATAAAATAAAATAAACTGAAGGATACTTCCTTCCAAAATTCTGTTTTTATTAACATAGCAAAAGCAAAATATATAAGCCAAATGTAGCAATCATTGAAGGGGAAGCAATAAAATAAAACCAAAGAGAGACAGAAGAAAGTACTAGTAAATTTACAGAAACATGGTGATTGCAATAATAGGGAATGATAAGAAAGGGAAATTATTATAAACAATTATTATAAACAAATTAATAATATTTAAACAATGCTGACAATACTGAATCAAAACATTTTTTTAAAAAAGGAGGGAAACTGAGATTAGGAATGACCTGCCTAAGTCTGAACAGAGGGAAAAGTGAGAGAAAGAGATGGGGGTGAGATAGCTTTTCTATTTAACACTCTAGAAAGCAGAAAAGCTAGTGAGTTTTCTATTTATAATTATTTTTATAATAATTATATTATAAAAAGAAATATATAGAAAATACAATTGAAGACATGCCTCCTTCCCACAAAAAGAAAAAAAACTAACCTAAAAACTTTCTGCACAAAGCTTCAAAGAATAGAAACAAAATAAAAATACTAAAAGCTACAGAAAAGTAGAAACTAAGGATATAAACTCTTAGTTTCACTATCGCCCCTGTTGTTTATTATTATTTTGTAATGCATAGAATTCCTCTTTCTCATTTACCCGGAGGGACGGACGGGGGGGGGGGAGAGAGACGGAAAGAAATACAATCACCATCAAAAGTAAAACAAAAGCAAAATCCTTCAGTTGAGAAAATTATAAATAATATACTTAGGAAGAGTTAAGCAACATCAAGGTTAGGGACAAGAGATGGGAGTGAGAAAAAGGTAAGTCGGGTTACCAAAAAACAGTAATAAATTAATCCTCTGAAATTTCGAATTCTTGTTGTCTCTCGGCTGGCTATAACTGTTATTTAGGCCGGTTTGGTGGTTGTTGCTAGATGTTACTCTGTGTGTGTGTGTGTGTGTGTGTATACCCCGGACTCAGCTTGGCTTGTTCGCTCTCGCCCTCTCGCTTGGTCTGTCCCCATTAAATTATTAGTTGACTCATCACTCCTCCTCCTGCTCCTGCCGCCGCCGTCCCTTGCTCCTGCTCCTTCCTCTTTTCTTCTCCGCTACTGCTTTCTGCTGCCGCTTCTGATGTTCCTGCTGCTTCTTCTTCTTCCTCCTCCTTCTCCTCATTTTAATACAAAATAACACGGAGGGCTACCGGCTTTATTTTTTTAAGGGAGAGATACAGTTTAAGACAGTAGGAGGACACAGCCTCCCTTCTGCTGCCTGGAGCTCTTCCCCGGCGGCCCCGGATCATCCGACGCGCCGTCCTGGGAGGGAGAGACAGACAAGCAGGAGGAGGTGGTGACGGCGTAAATCGATGCGCGGGGGTTGGGGGGGGGGAAATGGAAGAAAGGGCATCTAAGAAGGGGTGGAAATGGGAATTGGATTAGAAAGGGGGCTGGAGGGTTAAGGCAGGAGGGGGAGGGGGTTAAAACCAGAAAGCCGGAGGTGGGGGGGAGGCGAAGGGAGGGGTAGAGAGAGCCGAGGGGGTGCGATTTCCGGCACAGGGCGCGCAAGAATTTGTAATCAGCTTTATTAGTGTGAGGCGGCTGTGCATTTATTACACACAATACCCGGAATAACGGAGCAATGCGGCCGAACGAGATGCCGCTGGCACGGGCACTGGGCGACCGTGTAGCGTATGCAGAGCGGTCTGCCGCCGGGTACGGGCCAAAACAGAAGCAGCAGTAGCGACTTCCTGCTAAAGCTAGCGAGAGAGGGCGCTCAGGGGTTGAGAGGGCAGCAAAGGGGAGAATCGATGGACGGGCAAGGAAAAGCAAGTGTAAAGTCCCTATAAACTCCAAGCAGCTATGTACATAGTTCCTTCTTCAGCAGCAGCGGGACAGCAGCAGGATAGGGGTAGGGAGCACTCGCACTAGTTGCCAAAGGCGAACGGAACTCCCTTGTCAGTGCCGAGAGGTAGCGCACCTAACAAACTTAGAAACAAAGTGGGGCTCGAAAGAAATGGGCATCTGCCCAGGCAGAAAGATCTACAAAGATGGGGGATGGAGAGCAGGTGCGCATAAAGCACAGGAGCATATGGCTGGTATTCAAGATTTCTTAGCTAGGAGAAACAGGATGGAGCTTGCTATACTCTATTAAATAGAGGAGAAGGAAGGGGGGAATACCTTAATTGTCACAGCTTAAAGTAAAAATACATATACACACCAGCAGCCATTTCACTTTCTCTTGTACCAAGTTTGAACCTAATGCTTGAATAGACAAATGAAAATGCTACCAGTTTTAAGACTGAAATGGGTTTCTTTGATTAGTTCTTACAAAAAAGTACTACCCATACAAAAGTTATATTCCATGGTTTTCTTAACTAAGGTTGTGCATTTATAGAAGCCATTAGATAATATTAATACTGAATAAAGCCAATTCAGTATTGGTAACCTGCTCCAATAACCTGTGCCCTAGCTTGAGTAATAATTTTCCAATGATATACTAATGAAGTGTCTTACATATTATGTATGTGAGGAATTCATTAATAAAATGGATTAATGTAAAGTATTATAATCTAAATATATTTATATAAATGTTAGTCAAAATAATTACAACAGATCTCAATTCCTTGGTTGTTTCTTTGAAATCTTATTGCCTTACAGAAAAATTGGGCAGGACATTTATGTAACACAGATGTTCAGATCTCAGACACAGGTTTGTTGCAGACAGGTTCACATAGACAAAAAAGTCAATTTGGAAAACTCTTTATGTGCCTGCACTTTTTTTAAGTAGGGAGGAGTTATAGTGAAAAATAGATATAAAAGAGCTCAACAGAACAGTATTGTAGGACTTGGACCAATTCTTTGCAATGCTGCACTAAAGTGCATCATCGTTATAGGGAATAACTGAGAATGAATAATTATACTAATGCAAATATGACATGGAAATGGGACAGCTATAATCATCCCGAATAATCTGAAGTACTTTATATTGCATGTTTTTATAGGATGTAAAATAACAAACACAATTATATACATATTAGGTATACATCAGACTGAAGCAATATTTCTGCAGCCAGAGGCTGCATTTAAAAAGTCTTGAGAAGACTGTAAAAAGAATGTCATGACATCAATTTATTACATTTTTTGTTTTGTTTTTTAAAATCTTTGATAGCTGTTATAAGACTTTTTGACACACATACTTACATATGTTCCCATCATACTATTTTCAAGATACGCAGTTATGCAGAAAAAGAATAAGTAAATTATAAGAGGACAAAGTAAAAAGAATCTTAGCAAACAAAATTTATCAGTATTTAACAATTATACCACCATTATCTAGAACTTAGTCCATTTTTTTTGTGGTACAGTCTGTGGAAGGGTTACCCACATTAAGTCTATATGTGAATTTCATTTTCCAGCATTTTCAGCAATGACCATGCTGTGTAAAAAAGTTGGGAATTGAAACCTACATACTGTGATTACTCAAGATGGAAAAACATCTATATGATGTATTATCAATCATTTTAGTACATTGAAGTTAGAATGGAGGTTAGCCTGCCACAGAAAGACACCAATCAAGCTAATTCATTTGCAACTGTAATAATTAACAAAATTAATGGTACAATAAATATGCTCTATCAGGTTAGAAGCAAGCCACATTGGCAGAAAGGAAAAAACAAGTCCATGCAAACTAATACGATAACTTTTTTACTAAAATACTAGTGACCAGAAGCTAGTTAAAATCTCATTTTCTAGATCTTTAGCCTAGATGCAGTCACTTAATTAATTTCTTCAAATATATATAAAACAAAGTATCTATAGCTAGCAGAAATTACTATTCTGCTTTTAAATGCACAAACACACACACAAACACACACACACACAAAAGTAAGTGGTGTGTCACATGAACAAGAATTTTTTTAAAAATAGATAACTAGGAAGTAATTTTTTCTTAAGGAAAATGAAAAACACAGTGCTGAAAACTTCAAACAAAAAAAAGGTATAAATTAGCAAATGTTTTTTTTAAAAAAGTGCATTAAACATATGCTTCCTTGTACAATATCAAAACAAAGCATTGAAGGTACACAGTTACATAGGCTGGCATCTACCGAAGTAGATATAAACGCCATAGACTGTGCAGAAAATGGTAATGGGGTGAAATACATAAAATATTTATAGCAGTCAGGAATGCACAGAATATATTACTATATTAGAAATAAAAGAGTATGATGCTTGAAACACAGCAGTTATTTGAAAGATCAGAATATAGAAGTTAATATTCAGCCTGTCTGTGCATACACAAATATAGATATACATAAAATTAATGCAAGACATTTCTCATACGAATCTTCCTAATCAGTGTCTAACTTGAAATACTGTAACTAGCATGTGTAAAATAGCTGTCAAACTCTAGGATTCCATACTATGTGTTATTTGAAATATAATTCTTTTCAAGTCAAGCAGTTCAGTTAACATATTTGTAAATCTATCTAAAAATCTGTCATGAATGTGCACTTATTAAAATTCAGATGACTCCCCTAGAAATCAGTGTCACTATTCCAAAAGAACTAAGTACAGGACTACAACTTATTCACTTTAAGACAATTACTTAAGAGATACTAAGGAATAAGCTTGACTAAAGTTTATAAGGCATTATCTGTGCACTGAAATTTTTTTTGTTATCAGTGATGTGAGCCACACAACATACATTTCAGAAAAATCCCAAAAGTTGAAAATAAACTTCAAAAATGTTTTAAAAATAAGCAGCTATATGAACAGTTTAAGCTATAACAGGTGTGTCCAAAGTGTGTTAGGACTAATGACCAGGCTATAGAAATTTTATGAGTGGTAATATTAACATATATGGACGGCTTTAGTTTAGTTTAGTTTAGTTTAAATTCTTTTATAGTTGGAAAATCAATTTAAATTAATTTTAAATCCAAGTTTATAATATAAATACTCTCTGGCTCATAGAACTCCACACACGCACACACACACTATAATTCTATCTACCTACCTACCTAATTTAACTCTCTCTCTCTCAGACAGAGAGAGAGAGAGAGAGAGAGAGAGAGAGAGAGAGAGAGAGAGAGAGAGAGAGAGAGGGAGAGAGAGAGGGAGAATATGCAAAACCTGGAAGCAGTGACAGGCAATTATTAATTTTCCTCTTTCAAAGGGGCCCTACGTGGTAGTTTTAATTTTTTTTTAAAACGTTCCAATCACAGTATAGACCTGAACTTGCAGTATTAAGGATAAAGATATCTATGCTATTAAAATACAAATGTAAAACAAAATTTATACTGTTATTATCATTCTATGAATAGCTAAATATCTGCCCCAGGAGCATTTAAAGTGACTAGGAATAAAGAAAACAAAATTAGAATGATTATTGATAAACTCAAATTGAAAGATACCTTGAAAAAAAAAGATCCAATTAAATGCAGTCATTCTTTCTGTCTCAAAAATGCATTTGTTTCATTACTATGGACAGCTTTTCTGAAAGTATTTAAAATTTGGAATGAAATTTACTGGTTATAATATGGGAACAATAAGAATCACACATGTGAAAGTATAATGATGAAAAAATAAATAGTCTTGCAAAGAATTTATAACACAATTAATGTATTTTGAATAATATAATTTTATTAGATAGTCAAGCTTTAAATTGATTATTCTAATAATTAACTGCAATTAAAATCTGGCCCTTACTTTACACTGGCCATACTACATTTCAAAAGAACAAAGTAGAGATTTGGGAAGAAACATTCCACAATATTCTGCAAATCAAAAATACTAATATTATAATCAGATATTAGATTTTAATAAATCCTGTTTAAATCAGACGAAGTTAATGGAAGTGTTATGAATTTAGATTTGTTTATTTTTCTGAAACGTGTATTCTTTAGACTTTGTCTAAAACCTCTAAATGTGTACAAATTAATTTCCTGTTGATTTCAGAGTAACAATCTGGATCCAGACACAATTTGATCTGGCTTATATTGATGGCAGGAGTTAAGTTTAGGTAATGATTGGAATGTGGTTACTGTGGTTCTTCGTGTGCATGTGTCCCTGTAAATATGTGTATAGGACAGGGTTCTGTGATCCTTGTATTTGCATCCAATATCAGGCACAAAAGCTAGGTTTTGATTTCATGGAAAAAACAACTTCACTTTAGTTTGGAGGTACAAAGCAAACAATTTTTTCATTGTTTTGCTCCAATATTTGTTTCCTTAATTATTATTAACTATAGGCAAAACCAAAATGTTTGTACCAAAAACCTTTAGTTGTTAATGCAAATTATTTACAACTATGGTAAAACTCAAGTCACGAGCACAAAGTTGTATATAATGGAAAACAGCTGACACTATGACAAAACAATCAAAACTTATGTGTATTTGAATTGTATTTCCCTTCTGCACATTTTTTATTAGTCTAGTACAGGATTCCCAGTATCAGGGGTTTATCATTGCAGTTTTTATTATGTTTCAAATCTTAACTTATTTTGGCCTGAAAAGCAAAAAAATGATTGTTTTGATCCTATGTGTAGTATTTTCTGTTGTCTAAAAGGAGTGACAGGCATCTCCTCTATCAATTTCATTGCATGTGACTTAATCTAAATTCAATATATTGAATAAATTGAATTAGATATATCTAATTCAAGCATGAATGGCAACTTTCGATGCCCAGGACCATACTTAACTAGTTTTTGAGGACATGGTTTTTGCTATCATAGGCTAGGCATTAGCATATGGAGCAGAGGCACAACAGGCCAAAAAATGAGACCAGAATTTTAAATTCGAAGGCTGAAGGGAGGGGAATTATACATAGTCCTGATACCATTTTTCATTCATGTAAGAATGCAGTTGGTAACATGATAGTACTGTCTATTCAGAATAGTATCCATTGCATTTACCATTAATAAAACTCCATTTTATTTGAGTTTACTATATTGGAAAATATTGCACATACATAAGATACAATGTATCAATATAAATAATTACAAATTTTGCATACATAGAAATTAATGGCAGGTTAAATTCATGTTGAGCTTGACTCTGTAAATTACATAAATACAACAGTATAATTTTCCTGGTATGATATAACAATGGGTTATATACTGCCTTCTAGCATGTTCTACACTTTCTTATTCTAGTCTTTGGCCTGTGGATTTCCTGGTTGTTAACAATGAAAAACCTATCAATGAAATAAATACAGCAACTAATGCCTTGGATATTGGCAATTTATAGTGTTCTTTTTGGTTTAACATACTATTGAACATGGTATTTATTCATGAAAGTTAATTGCATATCCATATGTAATAGTAATAGTAGTAAAGTTGGAAGGGACCTTGGAGGTCATCTAGTCCAACCCCCTGCTCGGGCAGGAAACCCTACGCTATTTCGGACAAATGGCTGTCCAGTCTCTTCTTAAAAACTTCCAGTGTTGGAGCATTTACTGCTTCTGGAGGCAAGCTGGTCCACTGATTAATTGGTCTCACTGTCAGGAAGTTTCTCCTTAGTTCTAGGTTGCTTCTCTCCTTGATTAGTTTCCACCCGTTGCTTCTTGTCCTGCCTTCAGGTGCTTTGGAAAATAGCTTAATTCCCTCTTCTTTATGGCAGCCCCTGAGATATTGGAATAATGCTATCATGTCCCCCCTTGTCCTTCTCTTCGTTAAACTAGACATACCCAATTCTCGCAACCGTTCCTTATATGTTTTAGCCTCCAGTCCCCTAATCATCTTTGTTGCTCTTCTCTGTACTCTTTCTAGAGTCTCAACATCTTTTTTACATCGTGGTGACCAAAACTGGATGCAGTATTACAAGTGTGGCCTTACCAAGGCATTGAAGAGTGGTATTAATACTTCACGTGATCTTGATTCTATCCCTATGTTAATGCAGCCTAGCACTGTGTTGGCCTTTTTGGCAGCTGCAGCACACTGCTGGCTCATATTTAAGTGATTGTCTACTAGGACTCCGAGGTCCCTCTCACAGTTACTACTATTGAGCATGGTGCCACCTATGCTGTACTTGTGCATTTGGTTTTTCTTGCCTAAATGTAGAACCTTGCTTTTTTCACCATTGAATTTCATTTTTTTAGTTAGTGCCCAGTGTTCAAGTCTGTCCAGATCCTTCTGTATCTGAAGCCTGTATTCTGGAGTGTTGGCTATTCCTGCCAGCTTGGTGTCATCTGCAAATTTGATGAGTTCCCCATCTATCCCTTCATCCAAATCGTTGATGAAGATGTTGAAGAGTACTGGGCCCAGCACAGAGCCCTGGGGCACCCCACTACACACTTCCCTCCATATAGATGCAGTTCCATTGAGGACCACTCGCTGAGTACGGCCGGTCAGCCAGCTACGGATCCATCTGGTGGTGGTTCTGTCTACCCCACAGTTTTCTATCTTGTCAAGTAGTAGGTTGTGATCTACTTTATCAAATGCCTTACTGAAGTCCAAGTAAATTATATCCACAGCATTCCTCTGATCCACTAATTTGGTCACTTGGTCAAAGAATGCAATAAGATTCGTCTGGCATGATCTGTTTTTGACAAACCCATGTTGGCTTTTAGTAATGACTTTGTTTGCCTCTAGGTGTTCGTTGATTCGTTGTTTGATTATCTTTTCCAGGATCTTCCCAGGTATTGAGGTCAGGCTGATAGGTCTGTAATTTCCTGGATCCATTTTTTTTACTTTTTTGAGGATGGGAACTACATCAGCTCTTTTCCAGTCCTCTGGTAGTTCCCCTGTGTTCCAGGATCTTTGAAAAATATAGTTCAGTGGCTCCGATATCACATCTGCCAGTTCCTTGAGAACTCTGGGGTGTAATCCGTATGGTCCTGGCGATTTGAACTCATCTAGGCTGGACAGGTGCTCACTAACGATTTTCTTGCCTATCTTAACTTGTGTTTCTGTTTTGTTTTTTGTGGCACTATTTTTGATAGGTTGGTCTGTTTTTTCCCTTTGTGTAAAGACAGATGCAAAAAAATGAGTTAAATAGTTCTGCTTTCTCCCTGTTGCTTGTCACCTTCTTGCCACTTCCACCCACTAATGGACCAATCATTTCCTTCACTTTTTTCTTGTTTTTTACATGTTGAAAGAAGCTTTTTTTGTGATTTTTGACTTTGGTCGCAAGCCTCAGTTCATTTTGAGCCTTGGCTTTCTTCACTTCATCTTTGCAGGCTCGGGCTATTTGCTGATATTCTGACTTAGTTCTGTTCCCCTCTTTCCACTTTCTGTACTTGTCCTGTTTATCTTTCAATTTGTCAGAGAGTTCTTTATGCAGCCATGCTGGTTTCTTTTGAGAGCTGTTATTTTTCCTCTTTGTTGGTATTGTGCTAGACTGTGCTTTTATTATCTCATTTTTCAAAATTTCCCAAGCTTCTTGATTTGTTTTCCCCTTGAGGATTCTCATCCATGGAATCCTTCCCAAGCCCTCTCTAAGTTTATTGAAATTAGCTCTCTTGAAGTCCAAGACTCTAGTTTGACTGTGTTCTATTGGTTGTGCTTCTATAATGTTGAATTCTAATATTGCATGATCACTTCCTCCCAGGGTTCCTATGGCTCCAACACCGTCTATCATTTCATCTCTGTTATCTTTTACGTTAGATAATACATAGGGTATATATTTGAGATAGTAATTGGGGACTGTGATGGAATGTACACCTGCAGGAGCGATGGGGGAAAATTTGGCAATACAGAGCTTTCCCGGAGAGATGTCCAGATTAAGAGATACACAATTTTAAACTGAACAGGGGGGACGGTGCAGAAATTCGAAGTAACCACACCCTAAAATTTCTTAAGATATATATAGTAGGTTAGACAATTACAGCTTTAGTTTGGTAAAATTCTGACCATTAGGTGGAAGCAAATAAAAGATGGTTTGGATTTTGCGATGTCGTCTCTGAACTTGGGCTAACAGGGAAAGAAGAAATAATTTTGAGATCATTTATAATTTGGGAGAGAAAAGAATAGCCTGCTTTGCATAAACATTCCAATTCATGTTGGAAAATTATATATATTCCTCAATATGTTAACATTTAAAAAAAATAGTAATATCTCTCCTATTCATAATCAACCTTGTGAAAAGATTATCAGAATAAATTATTATATGGATTACAAAAATATCAACTAAAATAATGTCCATTTTATATTGTTCTATTTTTTTTAAAAAAAGATTATCATGTTTATTAATTTATATGGAAACATTTTGAGAAACGGCAAGTCTCTGAACAGTAATATTAACACTATCGTTCCCCCAAATGCTTAATTTTTTTCTTGGAAGATGCTATCCAGCCATTTTGGAAAAAATCATGATTTTTTTCTCCTATTGTCCCTCTCTTCTTCCTTGTCCTATTATTTTATTTTATTTTTTTTGTTTTGTTCTATTTTCTTAAAAGTGGTACAGCCTTTAATAGTTTCTTAATAATGTGAATTAACTCTATTTTATTTCTGTGAATTTCTCTGTTTCTCTGCCATTCTGTGTTATGCTTTATAGTTTTACTTATTACAGTGATTTAATTTTGGTAAACCCAATATACTTGGTATTTTCTTATGGTTAATTTTCACAACTTCATTTTTAATAATTTGCTCTTTTTTGAAAGTAAATAGAAAGGATGCTCAACTTATATTTTAGCCTTATATTAATGGTCCTTTACATCATTAATTGTTTGTTTAATCAGAAAAAAATTACATTTGGAAATATGTCCCATAGAATGTGTAAGGTCTTACTATTAAATACATGGGTATGAGATTGCAGACTACCTATTCAGTTGGTTTGTAATTTTAAGGAATAATCACTCGTTTTTCTCCATTCTCTTTTTAGATTGCCCTCTCTTTTTTTTTTCTTTTTTCAAATAACCTTGTGGATTTGATCAGAATAATCAGGACTGCACCTGGATGACCTCAGTACTAAATTAGTTTGATATTCTGATCCATAATAATTCCATGTTTAAATATTGTGTTTCTCCCATCATTTCTTTTGATGAATACAGGGTTCTTCCTCAAGGCCACATTAATGTACAGTACATTTTTCCATGCCTTAAATTGCCTGAATAATTTGTGCTGTCCCAGTGGACGAGATCTATTTCACTGCAGGAACAACAGTAACTAATGTTCTATAGTTAGTGCTACCTGGTAATTTAAAGGTAACAATGGTGGATTTGCATGGCTACCTTCTCCTCCCAACTGCTGCCACCAACTGACAAGAAAAATCACTACATATCATTCCTCAAAATAAAGCACAGTGGGCTTAGGCATATGCTGGGAGGCTTCCTATCAAGTTAATCAAGTAACAAGTCAAGCTATTTCTGAACTGGCGTTCTTGGAGGTGAGTAACTAGTCAATATAACAAATCAATTGAGTGCAGGTACTGTGTGAGGCAAAGCAGGAAGCTTGCATAATGTATACAGAAAGCTCCTTCCTACTTGATCTTGGGACCACACTCTACCTCCAAATATGCCAATTGGGACACCGGTTTATTGGTAATTAGTATCAGGCTTTCTTTTCCAGATTGCATTGACTTTTCATTAAGATGCGTCTAGTTCTGGTGTTAAATACAGGACTAATTCTCTTACATCAAAATATTAGATATGTTTAAATAAGCAGCACCAATCAGTCTCTGCACCAAGCAGATGTCCCTGTGGAAGCCAGGCACCCAATCTTTCCAATAACTTAAACCAAGATGGCCATGAAAAACAGGTTCTAGCACAGCATTACAAGGGCCAGTAGGAACTGGACAAGTATCAGGCAATGACTGTCAGTATCAACCCTATCAATGAAGCCTTGTAAATCACTAAACCAAGTATTGAGTCAGAAGAAATCTTTACTGATTTATATTCAAAGAGCACAAAAGAGAAGAACACTACTTTAAAATAAAAAGAGCTTCACCAGTGGACAAGGGATGAAAGAAAGATGACAACATGTCCTCTTAGTGCAGTGCTTTCTGTTGCTATTAGTAGGATATGTACTACTATATGTTCATTTCTATAGATTTCATACTTGGAAGAATTCCCTAACCATGTAAATGGTGTAATTATATATATAAAGCTGAATTCTCCCTTTTCTACTGATTGAGGACAGACATATTTTATATATAGTTTACATAATAGACTATGTAAAATCAAATTAACAATATAGCCATTATGAATATTACTTGTTAATTGATTAACATATATTTAGTAAGAAATAAGTATATGCAATATACAAGCTGCCACATTTTATATCAATTGCAGTTTTTGAGAGCCTTATGTAGACCGCACCACAGTAATCATATATTGATATCATGAGAAGCTGTTTTTGGAATGAATAAGATTAGTCCTTTAGTCTCCAGCAATGACTTTTTTCAAAACTTCCACTGCCATTTTAAAATGTCATAATGTTCATTCTCCAATAATAATCCTTCAGGAATGCCACTTTGCATAATTTCTGATATCAGTGGCAAACATCTGAAACTCTTCTGGGATTGGGGAAAAATTCTTATATATATCAGCTATTAAGAGAAAAAGAATAACCTTGTGCAGAATTGGTAAAAGCGAAGAATTTTTGCAGATAAGCCATCCTGCAAACCTGTATTCAGTCTGTAGACCAAAGTTTTTTCCCTGCTTGATTTAATCTGTCTTCAGACTTTTATGCTGGGTTTACATCAAAATATTAAATATTGTTTGCCAAATAAGCCACAATAGCTTCTTTTAAACACAATGCTAAGACACAATAAGAGAGTCTACTTATTGTGCTAACAGCAAAAGAAACAAAGCACGTTATAGCTTAGAATATTTAATTAGGCATTTAAAGTGATATCACTTATTTGGAGGGAACAACAGTATTTGCTTTATTTAAAAAAAAAAATCACAATAATTCCTGATAATAAACAAGATACTATTTATTGAATGGAATGTCCTATTACAGTTTTTTTAAAATCCTATTTAAAGCACTGTTTTAAATAGGATAGTATGTCCACTGGTCCTATGTTTATACAAGTTTCAAACTAAAAGAGTTCTTTCCCAGTACTTTGTACTATATTTTCTATATTAGCATATTAATAAATTTGCATGTTTATTAAATATGTAGTTTTCTCCAAATTTTGATTTATTTAAACAGAGAATGGATGTTGAAGGAGCAGGATTATAACACTATGCACAATTTAGTGCATCCTTAAACAAGACAAATTAATTTTCATCTGGTGTGGAAATGAGAGTACAAGTACAGAGACTTACACACTAGTTAAAAACAGATTCTTTGATATTGATTTGAAATGGAATGTCTAATAGATTGCAGTAATACTATGTTTTTGTGTAGCATATATAAGAAAAATCTGTAAAAAGAGATTCTCTTTTTAATTATTATTATATAAATAAAATGTCTATCCTACTTTTAAGCTACTACAAACCATCTCAGAGTGAAGGATTTTAAATTCCCTGTATTGGAACCCAATGCAAACGTAAGTTAAAATACAGACTATAAGAATTATGGTAAGTAAGTGACTTGAAAACTTTTTTATGGATCATATGTATATTTTTTAAAAAAAACTTTTACACTATCAAGAGCAGTTGGAAAATGATGATTTGCTTTAAAGCATCAAATTGTTAGGTCAATAATCAAATACATTAATGATTTGTTATTCCATCAACATATTGCTTCTAACAATATTGCTTGTTAATAATGATAGCAGAATGTTTTGGAGTAATTAATTCTGATGAAGAATACCTGATCTGAATAGCAATTAAGTTGGATAGGTAATTAGAAATGGGATATCCAAGGTGGATAATTTTTAGTTTATTCAAAGTTTAGCTTTTCTCTTAAGACTGATCAATTAACACTTTATTCAATAACATTGATTTCCACATAGTGATGAATTGTGAAGTGTGAAAAAGAAGTATCATCCAATACTCAGGAATATATGTGAAATGCTCTATGGAATATATGAGGAACTCTGATTAGTTGAAACTTCCAGAAGTATATCCACTTGCCCATTTCCATAAAAATCCTTTCAGAATTTGCAACATATTTAAGACACACAACTAGAGTGAAATGTACATTAAACTGTTATCAGAGTACCAGGTCTGAACTACAAAATCTGAAAAACTATCTAGTGCTCATCTGAAGTTTTGAAGCCCAGTTATACTGTAGATTGCTTAATGTACATCCATTTTATGTGACGAAGCATGAACTTAAGACACATTTCCCACAGATAGGCCTTGTGGGAAGTCCTATTTTCCCACAAATAGGCCTTCCCTGATTTTAAATTATTGAACAAGCCACAAGTATAGTTTAACAATAACAATACCATGTATTTGTTGGTCTTTTGATTGGCATTATTAAAAGGATAAGAGTAACTAAATAGTCCATAGGTAATGGACTATTGAATTTTTGTTGCATATGATAGCATTTTAATATTTAAAGCAAATCAGAATTTTAAAAAATCTATTGTTTAAAAGTCCATAAACAAGATTTTATTCTTTTTTATAACATCAAAACAGATGTATAGATAATTTTTAAGGCTGCTCAAACTAAAGTAAATATTAGAATGACATATCCTATTTTTCTTGAATTTGAAAATTTAGAGAACTTCTAGCCTACAGATGCTGCCATATTACAAATTCAAGTTTCCCTCACCATTGTCTGGATTTATGACAGTTTCTGGTTTAGCAATATCTGAAGGATTCTCTGTTGTGTTTTAATTTAACACAGTAACCTTAAATGCATGGTGAGAATGCCAAAATAATTATTTGTTGTAGATATACATGCATAAAAGTTTCACAATAAATCATGCAATTATGTGGAATATTTAAAGATCATATGTCTAGACATTAATTTTCTACTCTAAAGTGTGATATGCTATATAACTAACTAGGGAGATCTATGGGATGTCTCTTTCACTATGCTATATGGACTGATAAAATGCAGATTATTTCTCTTTTGAACAAGATAATTTAGACAATAGTTATTTCATTTTGGTATCTGGTTCTCTTTGAATAAATTGCATATAGATTACAATTTCATAAGGATATATTTTCTTCAATATATAGAAACTAAAATACTGTCACTGGAATAAATTGGATAAAAATTGTTTAAATATAATGTATTTAATACAATGTAAAAGCTATATTTTCACATGCCAACATTTAACAAAACTTGCAATATGTACATCTCTTAAATATATAAAGCAAGGAACAAATACGTTATTTTTGCAAAAAAACATATTAAGATATATATTTTAAAAACCCTGCAAACTATGTTAGATGTTTATCTGTACATAAGAGACAGGTGTAGTACAAACAGAAAAAAAAGCAAGAAGCCAAATGAGAAATTTTTAACTCCCAGCATCCATCTGTTAAATTTGAATTCATGCATAACTGATTATTCCATGATTGGTAAGTTTCCTTTTTTCTGCAATAGCTTAACACATGTGTTTTAACATTACAAGTTAAACCACCAAAAAGAAGCATATATTAAGAAAAGAATAACATCACCTCATTTAAAGAAATGACCTAGGTTTTAAGAAATCTCAAAATATTTGGAGATTAAATATTGATAAGCTATGATATTATAATAAGGTTAAAGAAGCTCAGTATATGAAAAAAGATAAAAATGGAATAACTGAAGGAGACAGAGAGATCAGAAGGAAAAACATAAGAGAAAATGTGTCAACAATAAACAAGAGGAAATGAGAAAGAAGGAAAGATGAAGGTGGAAACTAATCTCTGTGTGTCATTATGACTGCCAGAATACTGGCAAAGAAACAGCATCCTTTTATTTCAATTTTAATCATTTCTGAATTTTAATACCCTATGCCTTTTGTAATTCTCCTGGCAATCCACATAAACAACCAACTCAGCCAAACATCAGTGTAAATTAAATGGCACATAAACCCCACCACCAATGTAGTTCTCCCGATCAGGTAACCAAAAGCAGAAAATGTAAGTTTTCTTAAAGTCTCTATGAATGTCTAGTCAATTAACTGATATAATTTTTCTTACATTATTTAATTTTAAAAGGAAATCAAGTAGTTAACATACATGACTGTTTACAAAAATGAATAAATAAAGCAAGTCAGTAATAATAAAATAATCAGTGACCATCAGGGTCTGAAAAAATGAGTTTGCTTTCACTGGCACTAAGGAGCATCACATGATTATTTAATTACAGCTCTAATTTTTGTCTCATGGATGGCAACATATCAACAATTAATAGGGCAAATAGAGGAGACAGCAATTTTAAAGAAACAGTCTATATGCAAAACACAGGCTCAAAATACAACAGAATGATTTCTGAAACACGTATTCTACATGCCTTGAATAGTTTGCTATTTTGATGCACCTATTACACCTATAAGTAAGCCCATTCTGTTCGGTTAATTTTTCCTAAAAGATTTCTAGACTAGAAGATAATATTTTGGAACTGATAGAGAATTTAGAGTGTATTTTGAAGCACACTAGAAAGATCAAACCTAAAATAGCGAGCTCCCTTCAGTGAATGAACAGCTTATATATAATCAGTAATGAAATTACAAATTCAATGAAATGAAACCATGCGGTTACAAGAAATCATACTGTAAACTCTGCCTAGATTCTAGGAAGACCCCACACACTTCAGAACACAGGCCACGCATCTCACCTGATTAGCAGCTGAGCCATTTTTCAAACTTTACAAAGGCAATGTTTTTTTTTAAAATTGCCTTACTTAATAGTCACACTGTGAAATTGAACATAGAGATGATAATCTGGCAAGGAAATGCATGCAATTCTCTCACAAAGCTGACAACATTTCTAATTATTTCCATGCCTGTCCCGGAACCACATCAAGGCTCCAGATTCAAAATATTATATATATATATATATGTATGTATGTATGTATGTATGTATATGTATACGTATATGTATATGTATATATATACACAATATCCAAATTAAGATAAATTACTATTATTTTGTCTTATCAGGATTGTGTTGCTATATCCAATCCTGGGGATAGGGATAAAATAATTTGTTGTAAAGACAAATTTAAGCAAGACTTAAGTCATTAAAGAAAAGAACTTAAAAAGAGATTCTTTTTAAATGCCTGCAACTTTTTAAGCTTGCATATCACAGAAAGAAAGTTATTTCAGGATACTGCAGAGATTCTGTAGTTCTAATAAGCAAAACATCCTGGCATTTGAAAATGTCGAGACTAATATATAAAAAAGTGTTTAAGTTTAAATATACAATATTTGTTTAATATATTTGTATGCCACTTCCCATTATTATAGATTGTGAATCTTTTTCTAATATAATTAACATACAATATTATAAAATCAATATAAAATAATATCACTTTTAACAGGTGAGAGAAGAATTCCTAAACAACATGTAATTAATGCAACCATCATAATCAGAAGGCCTGGTCAAAGAAATAAGTGCTCAAAAATAGATATCTCACAAGTTAATTCCTTTTTAATATAAAGCTATGTAAGTACGTATTATTCTGTATTAGGGATTCCAAAGAAAAAATAGCTTAATGAATCAAACTAATACTGTTGCACCTAATTTACTTCAAGGATTCTAAATAACAGAAAGTAAATAAATAGTTCTTGCTTTATAAAGTTCACAGGAAAATTTTGTTTCTAGATAGATTTAAATATTATAGTAAATGTATAAATCAGAATGACTCCTCTGTTCACGATACATGCAATCTCAAAAATATGTTTTCTATAAAGATCCAGTAGATTTATGAAAAAAGGTACACTGCATATAAGAACATTTACAAATAATAAGCTTCAAAATGTGTGGCTAAATCTTTATCTTATTCGCTTATAAGTACAGTCATCACTGTCTAATTTCAGTAACCAATATATACTATATTACTTTTCCACAAAGTTCACATGAGTATTTATCTATTTTAAGCGATGGTTTGGGAACTACATTCTGCAGTACAGTAAGTAATGAGGAAAAGGTCCTAGAATAATAGATGAAAAAATTACAATATTGCTACTTTTTAAGATTTATTCTTCAAAAGTATAATACTGTGCAAAACATTTGCCCCGTTTATCCTTTTACAAGACTGAAAAGATGGAGAGTCCTAAAGTAACACTACAACTGTTTTATTGATGTTGATGTTTCAAATGCTCATAGACATATCTACTGTATTAAATGTCAGGTTACGGGTACACAAATGTTTAATGAAATATACAAGATTACAGACTATAAAAAGAACCTTTTTGCACATGAAAGTTCCTGTGAAAATCATATATATCCTAGATACTTCTCAATTATAAATGGCTCTCTGTGTTCTCAAAAAGGGCAAAAAAATGCAAAAAGAAGGTGTTTCATAGGCAAAGTGACATATAGACATACTTTAATCTTATTTAACTAGAAAATATTCTATAGGCCTAGGTCTTCAGCCTTATAATAAAACAGTGGAACTCACCTCAAAAATACATTTCCTTCAATTGTGCATCCTATTCCTGGAAAAGTATTGCAAAACTATTATCTTCAAAATGGTTGCATGACCATTTCCAGAAAACAATAGTTCACAGTTATATGGTATCAAAACCATTGAAGCCATATGGTTTATTATCATAGAATTAAATGCACACTGACAAAAAATAAGCACTAAGTCAATTGGTAGTAATGCACACTATGCTATATGATTATTACAGTTTTTAAACTTCATTACATTAGTTAAAATACTTTATGGAATATTAATTGTAATCTTATTTTTACAAGTGAATATTATATGTTAGAGATGTACAATGGTACAGATATCAATGTCTTATGGTATTGTGAAAACTTTCCAAAATGTTACCACCTCCACTTCAGCATATCAGTACATGCTACCCTTAATGCTCCACTAATTCCCATTTTGGATAGGCTTCCATTCCCAGTGTGAAGCCACAAGCCATTGCACCAGTCAAGAGGTATCATTCAAAAACTATGTAGAATACTGGTCATATTTAAAAGGCTTATAATAAAGGATAAAATCAAGCCACTGAATTCTAAAAAAAAAAACAGATTGTTTTTTACATTTAAATGCTAGAGAATGTTTACGCATTGAGGCACAAACGTCTTTCAATCATAAGCATGTTTATTAGTTTCTGTTTTATAATTTGAAATGCTAAAACCTGTTCTGTTAATATTTATATTGATTTCTGGCAAGAATATTTATTCATATATAATTTCACTAAGAACATTGCCTTTCCATAACCTATCTATTGAGAAATATTATTCTCAGTTGCAAAAAAAATCTTTTGATGCTAGTTTTTATTTCTATTATTTGTTGCAACAATTTGTAGTTAATTTTTGTTGTTGATGATCATCTTGCAATAGAGAAAGCAAAAAAATTAAGCATTAACTTGTTTTAGAAGTTGCATTTAATCTACTTGAAAATAAAATATTTATTTATTAAGAATTATCATAAGAAGTGAAGTGAAGTAGACATCTTAGTATGTAATTATTCAACACACGAACAAGAACTGAATAACGTGTGAAACTCAGTTTAGTTTATAAAAATATTAAGAGCTGTTGCATGTTATGGACAAAATGGAAAATCTGTGGAATTTTTGCTATATAGCTTAAGCTTTATAGGTTAAACCTTAGTATGCCAGATAAAAAATGAATCCTTGATACAGAATTCTTAAAGTCAGGTTATATATTCATTAGAGAAACCTGAAGCTTGGAATAATATATGAGGATGAGGATGCAGTGAATGTCCTGTGGATAGAATTCTAGTTGAGATTTTTTATTGTGCCCAGTATACTATTGTGAATTATTAACACATATAGACTGCTTTGTGAACAACATTATCAATGCACTGAAAATATAAAGTTTTGATAAGGTGATAACATTAGATTTTATATGCAAATCTGCCGTTGTGAACATATTCAACATAACATGCCCTGGAACTGAAGTTTCCAAATAAGCTACTTCCAAATACTAAGACAGATATAAACTGGTACACAGGCAAGTAGGTATGGTTGGATATTTTGGCTATTTGGATTTTAGCATTGCATTTCAGAAACTGAAGGTAATTATCAGTCATTGTAACTTTTTTTTAAAAAATCAGTAATTTACACACTGAAATGAAAATAGATGACAATAAGATGCCTGTTATTGAACATTAGTAATCTCATTAAAAAGCTAAATGTTTTAAGATGATATGTTAATATGCATGAACACTCATCACAGTATGTTTTAAAAAATTCTTAATCTTAATGTCAAGAAATTAATACTAAATGATATTTCGAATTGTAAAGTAAATCTAAATTTGTTTTGCAATTCCAAAGATGAACTATATTCAACAAACTCGGCAAGAGAAATCAATCTTATCCTGTAGGACTGTTTCATTATATGTGCTACAAATAGGAATAGATTTAATCATATTTTACACCAAACAGACTCAGATTTCAAAATAAATTTAACTTAATGTAGAAATCTAGCTTTGTAAATAGCTTTTGTAAACTGCAGTAACTTTATTTTAAGTGGCAAATTTGTTTAAAATGCATTGAACTTCATGATGACAGATTTGCTGAACATTTTTCCTCACTTACACATATGTGCTTTCAGTTATTAATAATATGCTTCTGCCCCTATCTTCAGCAGCTCAAACAGATACTGTGCAACTTGCTAGTCATGTTATTTTTCTGAAGATTCACTACTTAGATATTAGTTCTTTAAAATATATTCCCATGGAATCTTTCTTTAAGTTACTCCTGGTACAAATAGTAAAACTTTTTTTTGTATGCTAACAAGGAAGACTTAGTTGCCATGGTTAATACTGCCAGGTAGATATTAAAAAGGAGACAGAGCCATTATTTAGTGGAGACAGGGATATAAATACATGCACTCACTTATAAACTGGTATTTACTTCAGGAAAGTAATATTTTTCCTTTGATTGATGCTCTGTCAGTTTAATGTAAGATAAATAAAGACTAGAAGCATAATGACTTTAAATCAGAAGTGTTCATTCCTAAAACATAACAAGATGACCAAGATCCTGGTTATCTTTATAGTAAAAATCAAATTTATTTTTGACAGAAGATATTTTCTTGTATTCTAGAAATCAAGCCATTTTATGGAAATGTTACACATCAAAACACATACAAGTACACAAAAATAATAAAATCATATAATTTACAGATGAGAATTCTCTTTAGAAACCAAGTATCATAATGTAATTAAGCAAAACACTGCTGTTGGTTCTAAACTAATACCTGGTTAATCATGAATGTCAATAGCAGCAACAAATAAGATTCTTTTTACAAAGGTACCCTTATTTCTATTACTTCACCAATCAAAAATAGATAAAATATATAACTAAACATTAGAGAGGGAAAAACAACTCCAGAGTACCTGGGCTGTGAAGGAGGTTAAACATTTGATGGTGACTTAAATATGTAAGTATCTGATGACCCTCATACTGTACAGAACGTATGATTTAGCAGTTAGGATTTTTAATAGAAAGTAAAAAACTATAACACAGAGAAAACTCAACTATTATTAAATATCAGTAAAACATTTTTGTAAAATATATAAAGTAAAATATATTGTAAAATATATAAAGTAAATATATAAATATATAAAAGTCAGGACAGACTGGACTCTAGGGACGTGAATGCATTTTGTACATGATATATATTCATACCAGAACAATTATCTTTATTATTGCTATTAACACAGATAAAGTTAAATTATTTTACAAAGGCATAGATTAATTACATAAATAAGTTAGGCCAAATTTTCTTGAATACTGTATTAAATATAATTATGAAAATTTAGTTTTCAGGGTTTTTTTAAGGTTTGCAAAAGTCATTTTTGGAATACTGGATGTAAGTCCTTGTACTTACTTGATTTGGAGCCACATGGTTATCATGAGGCATTTAATAAGGAATGGCATTCTTTAGGTTATATATAGTTTTTGCTTACTTATCTAACATATAAGTCTTAACACAAATTGAATGCCAAAATATTTTTTATATTTCAAATTCCAGGTCTGAACTGAAATAAAATGGCATATGTTCTCTATTAAGTTAATATACCCTAGGGAATAGGTAGAATTCTGAAATTCTTCTAAATTATGCAGTTGTAAGAAGATTCTCATAAGATATTATGGTGCAGTTTATAAAATATATGGTTAAATGCATGAAAATAGAAACTCTCTTTTGGGCCCAGTCCATTTACAATTTTTATCACTAAGAAACAAGTATTAATACATATAACTATGTTACATATTTTAATTTCTAAGAAAGAAAAGAATAAACATTACAGAAACATTCATATTCTTTCTATTTTAGTTTTTTATTAGGATGTATAAAGCAAATATTTTTTGAGATCTTTTCCATTTTTAAGCCATTAAGTTTTGTAAACTATATTACTTCATAATGTGCAAAGCGCTTTATAGATTTGCAATGTTTTCTAATTCCAAAGTATTTTTCTTGTATGTTTACTTTCTCTCTTTCTCTTTATCTGTCACGATGTCTTCCAATTCATGTGAATGTTGGAAGACATTTACAAAGCAAAATTTATGCTATGCCTAAACTTAGTGAGGCATACTGTGCTTCTGGGTTATGTTAACATTGATTCCTGTCCTTTTTATTTAAGGAATTGCTGCAATTAAGTCTTCCATATCTGGTGACTGCTGTAAACACTCCTGAAGAATAGTGAAATCAATTCCTTTTGCCAACTAAAATTGAAATTTTACACATAGTACAATCTTTCTTAACAATGTGAGAAAAATAGAGTAAATACATTAAATTTGTTTTATAACAGATGCTGAGGTTGTTAAGATTTAAAACATCGATTAATGATATTCTTTTCTGCACATTTCTCAAAAATGTAAGCCTCTTTGCTAATTTCTGCCAGCATTCTGGAGCAGGAGTATATGAATGAACTAAACCTAAATAATATTATGGAAATATAAAAGAGTGGCTGCTAAATTAGATCCTTCGAAAAGGCATAGCAATAGAGATCCCAGTTCTTCACTCTTATTTTCATTCTTTGTCTTTAAAATAAAGCAAGGTTGAATAAAAAAGTTATCTTAAAATAATCTGTCAATACAGTTAAAGCTACTAATCGCAGCTTTCAATAAAGCAAAGGGCTTCTTCACTAAAATAGACGTTTTAACTCAGGCACATTAGCTGTCATTTCCAAAGCTTTTCAGAGATGAATATCAAAAGTTGCCAAAGCTTTTCAGAGGGACAAAAATGTAGGAAGCTTTGACAAGCACGCCAAACTTTGGCACAGACTCTAGATAACACAACCAATACAATTTAATATATGTCAGCAACAGTTATACTTCCATGTGGTCAAACGCCGTCGAAAAAAAAAGGGCCCACATACCGAGTAACTTTGCAGAAACATTTCCACAGAGGCAAGCGGTCCAGCTGCCCCTTCAGTGATCTCCCAGCACCAGCTTCGCTACAGGTTAGCATCAAAAGAAAATTGAATTTCCTTTTTAGCTCCTGGGAGACCACCGGGCTCCCCCTCCCGCAAAAAAGAGGCAGGACTGTGAGAGCGAAAGGAGGACCTCGCGCGGAGAGAGGAAGATACACCTGTATGAGGAGCCGCCTTCTGGAGGTCAGTGGCAGGCCAAATGCCCTCCTTCTCAGTTCCCTAGCCGCAAAGCCCCGGCCCTTTTCTGCCAACAGACACCTCAAGTTGACTTCTTCCCGGTACTGCAAGATAGATCTTTTCCCCCAGTCATACAAACCGCCGAGATATAAATCTTTTAAAACTCCCTCACTTTCACGACGCGGTGGCAGAACGAAGTGCGTCGCCGCGTTGGCGCGTCCCCCTTGCCTTCACTGACCCGCTCCTCCTCGCAACGTTTTTCCTCCCACCCGCAAGCATCCCGCAGGCACCTCTCTCTCCCTCACCGGCGTTTTTTTCCTTCGTCCCCCATCCCTGAGGGCACCGGGCTTGAAACTTATGAACTGAGCCAAACTTCTGAGTTACGGTGAACGACAAAGCCAAGCAAACTTGCCAAGGACCTCGCCTGCAAACTTCTTGGCTTGGGAGGCGGCGGCTAGACGAGGGAGCGCGAAGCAGGTGTTTGCGCGTCTGCAAGCAGCTTTCCTCCAGATCAAGCTGCCGTAGTAAAATTTCCCTTTACTGGAAATGAATAAAGAGGAGGCTAAGAGGATTCCTCTAAAAGCCGATTCCGATAACTCAGAACAAATATTAGAGGATTCCACATATCCCCCCCCCCAATTGGATTTCCACGCTTTGTCAGTTGCCAAGCAAAATGGACCGTCCGCAACAATAAGTCCCTAAAAACCTTAAAAGTAGGTATTAAACGGGAGTGACTGGTCAGTGCAGCATACCTAAAACGAGGCGGGGGGGAAAGGTAGAAAAAGACCAACTTACTCATGAGAGGGCGGGCGAGGCTGGGCGACACCTTCAGCTTCCCAGGCGCCGGCGAAGTTAATTGCACTGAACTTCAAGTTGCCTTTTCACCCATCAGGAGTGGGCGTTTAAAGGAAGGAAGGAAGGAGGAGAAGGAGGGGGCTCACACACAGCCACCCTCCCTCCCTCCCTCCTCCCCCACTTCTGAACTGGCAGGCGGTGACTGAGGAAAGGAAGAAGACGACGACGAGAAGGCGGCGCCCGCCTGCCTTTTCCACCCTCTTGCCACACACCAGGGCCAACGAACTGCCCAAAAAGCGCGGCTTCCGTCTTCTTTCTGCAATTCGCAGTCCTGTCTTGGCGATCGTTTGTTGGGTGCGTTCCTTTTCTTTTCCTTCTTTTTCTCTCCTCCTTCCTTCTCCTTCGGAACTGGAGGAAAGCAGAAAAAGGCTCGGATTGAGCCGTCTGGGCTCACTGGTTCTCCCCCTTGCGGAGACTTGTCCGCGCTGGTGTAGGAGCAGAGCCGAGACAAGCCGCTGCCACTACCACCGCCGCGGCTGCCAGTCGCTGAGCTAACGCGAAGGAAGAAGCCGCGCGCGGGTTCCAAGGAGCGAAAGGCGAAGGGTTGAAGAAGGCTGGCGGGAGGGTGGCCGGCTCGCTTCTACGGGCCGGTTGTTTTTGTTGTTAATAGAGTAGTAGTCTTTTCTTTCTTCTCTCGTGCCCGCTTGCGCCTCCCATTTCTTCTCCCTTCTCGCCTTTAAGGGCTTTTTTTGGGGGGAGGGGGGGGGAGGCTGCTTTTGGTTGGGAAGAGTGGTATGTGCGCGCCTCTCGCTGCCTCCCTCGCCGCCCCGGGGAAGAAGGAAGTCAGGTGAGACACACAACAGTTCCCTCCCAGTCCCTGTGCGACTGGTAGGAGCTAATCAGTGTTGTTGGCTTGTGTTGTTGTTGTTGTTTTAAATGCTATTATATTCCCACCCCTTTCTCCCCCCCCCCCTTTTCTAATGCTGTTCCCCTTTTTCACTCCCGGATTGCAGCGCCCCACACCGGAGTATCAGACACACTAGGGCCGCTCTGCCCCCCACCCGCTTATCTCCTCCTCCTCCCCCCTCCCCTCCTGTTCCCATGTATTTCCCCTACCCCCTCTTCTCGCCCCCCACTCCACTCCGCTCGTTTATTCCAATATTTATACACCGCATGCTTGGCTGTTCAGCTGCTGCTCACTTCCAACCCCAGGAAAGGCGAGGGAGGGGATGAGAAGAAAGAGCGAACAGGACAGTCTCCGAAAAAACGAATTTAACAAAGGTGATCAATATTTTAAAGCTCAGCTGAAATCGAATAGATATATCAAGCGGCTGTCAAGCTAGCAGCCCTTCCTCAAAGGGACAGAGGAAAGAACCCACCCTTCAATCTCGGAGACCAGGGTTCAGAAGCAAAGGGATAGGCTAAAAAGGGCCAGGGAAGTGAGAAAAGAGGGAGGACCAAAAGCTGTACACCAGAAACAAATTTAGTGGCGTCTCTTTGAAATTTGGATTGACTATGATAGAAGCCAACTCATATTATCCATTAATTAAAATACAGGATAATAAAATAAAAGCTTTTATGCAAGCTTTATGCTGTGCAGTATTACTTTCTAACCTTATTGAGATCATATGCCTCAGCAGTTGGTTGGCTCTTTCTTGGTACTTCTCTTAGCTTTGAAGAGTCACAGTAGATCCCTTCTTGCATTGTATCTTTTCTTATTGTTTGGTGTAATCATAACTCAAAGATAGCATTTAAACACCTTTTTCTTTAGAAAATAGAGCCCTGCTTTAATGGTGTATAAACAGTGTACCTGAAAAGTGAATCTGGAAATGAAATCCCACTCTAAAGATTGCTTTGGGCAAAATGTAGTGTAAATCTAGAGTATTTCTTTTTGCATTTTCCTAATTTCTACATTATGTATTATTCTTAATTACAGATACATCTATAAACATCTTTTAAGGTGAGAATGATGTCTAGGCAATGATTATAAGGCACACCTTTCCTTAATAACTTGGTGTAACTCTTTATCTTTTTAAAAAATGTTAATTATAATAATAATTAATTCACAGAAAGAGACATAAAACTAAAGATTACATAACACAATTTATATGCCTCACCCAAAATATACCATGTGGGCATTAAGAGACTCTACTCACAAACATTAGGTTATATTTTACTTATTCAAGTAGAACATTAAAAATGTCACAATCTTGACTCAGTTGGCTCAGTCCAAATCCAAGATGAATCCTTATCCTTACATTACCTTTATGAGATAGTTAAGTCTGCATACTTCTTATCTATTGTGCCTATATTACTTTCCTGACTTCTTTTATCTATTATATAACCCATTCTCATAGGAGAAGCAGTATTGCACTTGAACCTACTAAGATTTTTGTTTTGTTTTGAGGACAATGATTTATGGTTTCTTAAGTATTTGTTGTTGAAGGCCTACCTTTGATTGCCAATCTGGATGAATAAAAATATTTCATCAGGAGGTGCTTACTGCTCGACAAGCTGCTCTTGAGGGCCATGTATGGTAAAAATATAGATGCAGTCCAGTATATAATCCTACGGTATATAGTTACACCATATCATTAAAAAACAGTTGCCAGTTGTCATTGTTAAACCATGCTGTCCTTTTGATAATTTGATAATATAGACCAGACATGTCAAACTTGCAACGTCATATGACGTCGCGCATCGTATCAGGACAGTTTTGCCATTGCCGGCAATGGGGTGGCGTGTCTTCCGGATTACACATCCGGCCCGCGGGCCAGCAGTTTGACACCCCTGATATAAACCTTTCTTACACTACAGGCCAACTACCAAAACTGTAATATGATCAAATATAGCAATAGAAGCTAAATTTTGTACATACAAATTTTACATGAACATTGAAATATGCTTGCTAGAGATGAGTCAGATCTGAATTAATCCAAAATGGAATTAATTGAAACCAGTTTAGATAGATTTTTTTGGGTTTTACTTAATAATAGGATACCCCCAAAGCAGAACTATTTTTAAGTTTCATGTGCTTCTTGTATTTTAGAGCACTAAAAAAAATCAAATATAATATGTCTCGCTCCCACACTACTTTTGTTTCTCTGTAAAATCCTAGAAAAGAGAGAGTAGGGAAAAAAAGAATAAAGGCTGAGTGATTGACCAAGCCATCTTCTAATAACAGAAAATAATGCATTCTAATCACAAGGATGAATAGGAATAATAGGAATGTTGGAAGGGTATAATCTTGCATTACTACAAAGATGCTCTGTTTTTGTGAATTATATTCTCTTCAACAAGTGAGTTTAAAAGAATCAGGTTCCTAATATCATCACTTATTTTTTTAAAAGAAGAAGGGTTTATTAATCCAGTTTGGAGATTCTTCAAAAGCAAGTTTCCCAAATTTCCCAAATTTTCAGTCAACCTGGCATTGCTGAGAATTCTGGAAGCTGAAATCCATACTATTTAAGAAAGGAGGTATATAGATCAGGGAAGTCTGTAATAAGACTATAGCTATTGGTGGGTTTTTCAAATTGGTCAATGGCAGATAGGAAGTTTCCTTTTTTCAAATGTCATCTTGAGTTGATTTGAACCAGATAGTTTTCTGAACAGCCACACTGGGCAGTCCAATTCCAGATTTTCTCTCTCTGCCTTTTAAAAGTTTTGTGTTAGTGTATTATTCATCTATTGCATTTCTAGTATGAATGAATAAAGGAGCATATCAACTATTTCTCAAGAGTAATTCATAAGGCATGATAGATTATGGAGGCCTCTATATTAATCTTGACTACTCTGGACAAACTAAATCACACTGTAAGAAATAAACAAGCTTTATCCTCTACTCTTCGCTAATCATTAATAAAAGTTTAAATTTCCCAGAAGGAATTTATGTTTAATATTGCTTAATACCATTATTCATATAACAGGAATAATTATTTTGAATTTTAATTGTCTACAGCAGAAGAACATGACGAACCGTATTCCTTAAAATCTGTGTTATAATTACAAAATCCATAACTACATGGAGAAAATGTTTGGAGAATTATAACCTTGGGTATTGTAATATATGGAGCCATCCTTATTTTTTGCAAAAAATAAACTGAATGAATTTTATTAGGCATGTTTTATTTTCTTCCATAAACAACGGTCTTAAAGCTAATCTAAAACAAGAGGCAGACTTAACCTCGAACTCCTATTGTACAGTTTTTCTCTACATAAAGTATCAAAGAAGGTATTTCCTGTTCTTTTAGAAGATGGGATTTCAAATGTAAATTTAATTACTGCTAATAACTTGATAGAAAAACAGTTTATTGTTTATACATAACGGATCAGTGATTTTTCATCACTCTTGTGTACATCAATCCACACCCTATGTATAAATAATTATTTTATTGGCTTGCAGAATATTCGGAATGAAGGCCTCTTCATTGAAGTTTATATGTTCTACTCTATCGCCTGATCTAGTTCATGCTAGTACACTCAGTCAAAATCACCCAGCTGGCTTCCATGTATAAGCCAAGCTAAAATTGGGTTTTCTTGTATCTGGTCCAGCATCTTAAACACTACATCATGTTGCCATATTTTTCCCCTTCATTCCTCTCATTATCAAAATATATAGCATTCAGTGAATATCATTTTTGTTAATAAATGCTTTCCTTTGTAAACTCTTTTACATCTCGAGACAGATTGACCATTAAATGCAATCGTATCACTGAGTTAACTTTTCCATTTGAAAAGTGAACTCAAATAATTTCTTGGCTGAATATATTTATTAGAATTTTAGAAGTGATGGTTTTATTAATGCAGTATTTAGACTGTTGATTTAATCCTAAACAATGTAGCAATCAAATAGTCTCACTAATTTCAGTAGGAAAGATTGTATTAAACAGTTTAGTATATATAAATAGTTCTATCTGAGTTAAATAAAATTTGCTCATTTTTCTCTTTCTGAACAAGGCAATACAAATTTAATACCAAACGTTTTGATATATACTGTTTTGAATTTTGAGACTGTTGATTTAAGAGTGATTAGTGCTGTGCAACATAGAAATTATTGAAAAATGATAATTATATATGAATCACACTAGTTAATTAATTTGTGATCCAGAAACCTCATATACCTATAGATTGTATACTTTCTTGCTGACAAGCTTTCTGATGAGGATATGCATTTTCAAATGAAATAATTCTAATTCAGATCATTATTCTAAGATAAATACTGTATATAATATTGTTTTTATGTACTTTGAGACTTTTGGTAACTTTGTCCATGTTATAACCAGATTCTCCCTTAGGTAGTATTTTAACACAATGGAAAGTATTTATTTATTTATTTATTTATTTATTTATTTATTTATTTATTTATGAGACTTATATACCGCTTTAAGTGCAAGCACTCTCTAAGCGGTGTACACCAGTAAGCAATATATATATCTACATTGCCCCCAACAATCTGGGTCCTCATTTTATCTACCCCGGAAGGATGGAAGGCTGAGTCAACCTTGAGTCGGTGAGATTTGAACCGCTGACCTGCTGAACACAGTCAGCTAAAGTGGCCTGCAGTACTGCACCCTAACTGCTGTGCTACCTCGGCTCATACAAAGATGTTTCCCCCCATTACTGAAATCCTCTAAAAACATTTGAGATTTTTTGTGCATAATTAAATACATGCAATTTTTTATTTACTGCCCCAAAGGAAAATAACAGTAGTATAAAAAGAAAAATACAGGTACTGAGTAAGATATTATAGAGATATTAATTGCCCATCTCATAAAATTAAAAACAAGCAAAATACATATAAATAAATAACAAAAAAACCAGTAACAAAAACAAGTTGAAACAAAGTAAAGCAATTTAAAATAAATAATACTATCATGGGATTTGCACATCTGATAAAAAAACCATGTTGTTGGGGTCCTCCTGAAGGCCAATATTGTTGGGACCATTCTAACCTCAGGGAAGATGATGTTCTAGAGGGAAGGTTCCACAGCAGAAAAGGCTTTCCTCTTTGATCCATCAGACAAAACTCCTTACTAGACAGGACTTTTAGCATACACTTTCTGCCAGAGCTGATGGATGTAATACAAGGGAGAGGCCTTCAAATAACTCAGCCCCAAGCCATGTAGGCTTTTAAGGTCATAACTAGCATTTTGAATTGAACCTAGAAGCAAAACCATAACTAATGCAGCACACGGTGCAGAGGTGTAATATGCTATTCTTGGAGTGCATATAACTGCTTCCATTGCCACATTTTGTACCAGTTGCAGTTTCTGGATATTCTTCAACAACAGCCCTAATAATAAATGTATTTATTATTTCCTTTAGAAAACAATTCAAGAAAATCTGACCAGATTGCCGAAAACTCCTTTTCCTTGACTTATGATTGAATGATTAGAATTGAATTAATGGATCCTTCATACTCATCTATTTTTACCCCCAGCAGATTTCAATAATCTACTACATAAATTCAAATTTAGCTTTCAAAAGAAGCTAGTTTGGCACTAATAAATGTATACTGTTCAAATCTTGTCTAGAGATTTGGGTTCTCTTTCTGATAGGGTTCTCTTTCTGATAGGAATGATACTCATTTTCACTAGTGGGTAAAAAATACTTATTACTAATATTTCCTTGAACAAGAAACTTAATTACAATGAAAGAAAATAATTGCATTTAACTGGAGTTCTCCATTAGTTTCAGGACTTGGTTTCAGAATACTGGTTAAGTGTATGTTGGTAACCCTGATGCTTCTTGTTGTTAGGGCATATCTCTTAACCAGGCTTAAAGCAATTACTTAAAAGTCATCCATTTTTATGAATAACTAAGGAGAGAAATTTTGTAATCCATGAAAAATAGTTAAAGTATCTGGAGCATTACAGTTGCGCCACATCTTAAGCCTTGTTTGAACATAATGTTACCTAAGACATGGCATACTTAATTATTATAGGCATGCTTGGGCATGTTTACTCTGATTACAGATGAATGCTAGAGGAAAAGGAGATCTATTTATGCTTCCCATCCATCTCCTACCAACAATACCAGTATAAAGAACAAATAATTCAGTGCCCTGTCTGAATACATTTTGAAAGAGAATGTTTGTGCTTAGACTAATGTTATTTTAAAATGTTTTCTTTAATATATTTATTACATGTGATTCCTTGACAAAGTAGTAAAATATAAACTCAAGGTTAAAGAGCTGAAACATTTATATCTTATACACAATTATAAATCTGTAGCACTTCTATGCAGATGCTAGAAAACTATAGAAGGCACAGAATTAAAATATCAAAACCCTGAAAATCTTTCCTCTTATTTTTACTCTAACAAATTGCCTATCCTCATTGTGAAGACCATAAATTTATAAGTTATACTTTGTAGCCAGTGTTTGAAACATCCTTTTTATTCCCATGTTAGTCAAAACTTTCCAAGAGTGGAAAGGACATTCTTACATATGATGGAAGATATATTCTTCTAAATGATTAATATCTGTGTATTTATAAAGAATTGCATTTTTTTCTATCTGTTGTGAATACTATCCTGATCAAAATAGTAAGGAAAATAGCTCAGTGATTAAAATTAAAATTATATTTCTGTGATAAATCCATTGCATTAAGAACATAATATTAAATACTCTATATGCAAAAAAGGAATAAACTTTATCTAATGTGTTTGAATGCTTTATGCTGAGACACCATATAGTAGTGTCTGTATGAATATATAACTAGAAAGTACAAGGTGTGTCATTATAATTTTATAATAAGGTTAGAGAATGGAACGGAAGGATATTCTGGAAAATCAACTTCTCTTTTGCTTATCTGCCAGATGCTGAGTTCATGAATCTATGCTTTCTGTGCTGTGGCTGATGATACCATAAATGCTCAGAGCTCTGCTGGGAGCAATATTGTGAAACCAGTTCACCTTCATTAGCCCACCAGGAATCCAGGAAGCAGAGGGGATAGGGTAAAATTTACCCATTCAGAAATGATCATTTAGGCTCCAGAAAGTCCTCTGGCTCAGAAAAGTGCTTCTGTTTAAGCAATTAAGGTGTATTCTTGGGCTCACTTTGGAGGAATCATGCCTTCTGTTAAATTATTATAATTATGAGGTGCTAAAAGAAAAGGTTTGTAAACGGTCCCCACGTTCAATAACTGTTTCTGTAACTTTGTTCAAATCCTGTACAGTATGTGAGCTCTGGAATTTTCCTTTTGGAGGGTCACTGGAAGTTCACTCAAACAATATTATTAGATATTAACATTTGAATTCAGTGCAGTTTAAATTGAGAAAGCAGGAGCCCGTTTGACTGGTTTTGCATGTGGTAGGTTATAGCTCAAAATTCTTTTATGGAACAGTAGTTGAAAATTGAATGGATTTTAAAGGTTTTTTTTTTTTGTAATTCTTGTTTCAGTATTCATGTTCTTGTCTTTATAATGTAACTTGTGCTGTGATTGGCAGTGAAATAAATAGATGGAAATGTCTGTGGGGGGTCAGGTTAAAACAGTTTCATTTGTTAACTTCCCTTGGAAAAACTAATGGTATTAATTTACTGATAATTATAAAAAGTTATGAACCATCTCACTGAAATATGCAGTACAGTAATTTAAATTAAAAGTCTAGCCATGAGTCATCTACACTACTAACTTCTGGCATTGTTTCTCATAAGGAACCTGGAAAACAGGAATTGTATTGGGTTTCTGCTAGATATCTTTTGGTCTCTCATTAATTACAATTCTTTTTACAATTGCAATGTGAAGAATGAACAGAAGGGAAAATATTACTGTTAATTCATTTATAGTTTAGATATGGCCCTCAATAGTTTAAAATAAGCTGAAAGTACTTCAGTAGTAATGAAACTTATTTCAGTATTTACTGAACTGAAAACAGCTAACTTTTCACATTCATTAAGAAGCAATAACAGCTAGTTATTCCTGATGGGTTCTTTTATTTGATCTAGTAGAAACTGAAATGAAAAAGAGCCTTTGCACACGTATTAATCTTCAGAGCCATTCAGTTGCAAAACAGACCCTGTATTACAAATATAGGTTTAAAAAGCCAATGACATTTTAGAATTCATTCTTGTGTTTTACTAGGCCTAGACTGCATTATATCTATAGATGTTGATCAAAAGAAGTTGTGCAGCTATTGAGTAGGCTTACCAGCTGCTATCACAAATAAGTATTAAGTGGCAAGAATGAAGAGAACTTTGAAATAAAAGGCAACAGTAAAGCGTTGGTTTCATGCATCTTTAGTGTTTATTTTGGAAAAGCATAATTAGCTGACTTTAATAATGTGTTTACGTAGTTTGAAGAGAGCTTTGCTTTTTCAGGTGAGGGCTGGGTGAAGTGCTCTCAAGGAAAAATGACTTTTAAATCTAAAAAGATAATATTTATTTATTGTGACTAAATTTAAATATATTTACAGAATTAAAAATTTGGTCTTACCTAACAATTTGAGACATTATAACTATTCTGGTTATGAGAAATTTAAACTAATTAACTGATATCTGCAAATATCCTGGTCTGATCCTTAACCTTTATTTATCTATAGTAAGCCTGCTTGCTAATTTTTTAATTTATGAATGGGTCATAGAATGTAAACATTTTGTTCTGTTTTAAACTTCCTTTTTATAAGAAGGTTACTTTTATGATCTGGGCTTAGAGTATAATAAAATATTCATTATGACAAGATTTTTATGTTTGTGGATTTTTAATATTGTAAACCGCCCATAGTAATCTGTGTGTGAACTGTTCTGCCATATGAATTTGTTTAATAAATATAATTAATAAGCTCACCTTGTTCTTCATGAAGCTAATCAATTGATGATGTAATAAGGCAACCAGCTCTGATACTGATTAGGACTGACTGGCCCAAAGTCATCTGATTAGCTTCCATGCCAAACTAGTTTCCTTGTTTCTAATTCAGCATCTTAACCTCTGTACCATGATGGTTTTCAAAAAGTTTCTAATAAACTTTTAAGAAATGTTTTGACCATAAACAGAATTTAGCCCTTTCGTTCACATTCTCAGAATGGACATATTGAATTTTTAAGTTATGTCAGAATATTGGAATATTGCAATTTTTTTAGAAGATTCCCAGTAAGGAACTTTATTTTTATGTTAGTATCTTCAAGGTGGAGACGCTTTTTCTCCAATACACGAGATGAAGAATCCACCAATGGGTTAGCTCTGTCTTCCTGACCATTAGACCAAGTCAGCCAAACTTGCCACACCCCTCCTGGGCTAGAACACACCCAGTCTTGACTTGGTCTCAGCCCAAACGGACGTGACAGGTTTGGCTCCCAATTTAGCTGCAGGTAATAGAGTTTAGTTCCATTGGTGGATTCTACCTTTCTCTTGGCATCCACAGTCATCTCAACAGCGCTGGGATCAGCGCTGTTTGAGATTGTCTGATAGAGGCTTAGGGGGTGGTTTTCCCCAGGGCCCTGGGGCTAGTTGCTGAGGCTTCAGCTTCAACCCTGAGTGATTCTTTCCCTTTCAGATGCTCAGCGCTGGGTTCAGTGCTGCAGCCCCAATCTCTCCCCAACTCCCCAGGGACGCTGCAAGAGGTTCTCCATCTTGCTTCATGTCAGATCATTCCGGCTGCCAATTTGACCGTCGTGGGTGAGCCACGGCTGCCGATCGGACACCCAGGGGGGGTTTCGAGGCTGCACCCTCGCTACCTCCCTGAGTTCCCCTCCGAGGGAAGGAAAGGCTCACGTGATTGCCGCAAAACCATTGTCAGCAGTTTTTCGCGCCTCTCCTCTCCGAAAGCAGCAAAGACTCATGTGATTGCCGTGGAGCCATTGTCAGCCATTTTTTCATGCCTCCTGTGAACTGATCGGTGCGGCCGCCATTTTGGCACGCCTCGTTTGGTGGCTGGGAATGTCAGGCCTGCTAGTCTTTCTCCCTCATCATTGTGAAGGCTCTTATCATTGGCGCAGCCGCAATTTTGGCCGCCGCTTGCCTGGCCTGGCCTGTATTCCTCCCTTGTTGTCGCATAGGCCTCAATAACATTAGCTCAGCCACCAGTTTGGCCGCTGCCAGCCAGGCCGGGCCTGTAATCTTCCATCCCGCGTAGCCGCCATTTTGAATATGTAGCAGGGACATACTTTAGGGACTAAAGTAGCTCCATATTCTGAAATATCAAACAATGTAAGTTCGGATAATACAACATTTTGTTCTGAAGCGTAGCTAAATCATTATTAAATGTTATTTGATTTTGTTGAATTTAAATTTCTGTTTACAAAGTGTGCAAATCTCTTTATGAAATGAGTTTATTGTACATTTATTGACATGGCTGGACTGATCATGTCTTAATTATTGGGTTTTAGGGAAGTTGAACTTCACCTGAACAAAATACTCTTCTTTCTTCTTAACCCAAAGTTGCAAGGATGTTCAATGCATTTCTCACTGTATAGGATGAAACACTTATTTGGATAGAACTCTCTTATTAATTTGTGTATTAAAATGTGTTTTAAAAAATGATAGGTATTGACTGTGAGGGAAAAAAGCACTGTATATGGATGTATTTCTGATTATCCTTAGCTTCCCATCTTAGTCTCCCATTTCATAATCTAGTCAAGTTTTCCCTATCCTAAGTTTTTTTCTAATTGCAGCCAAATTACGTTGCTGTATATAATTCATTATAAGTACTAATTTGCAAAGATATGTATATGCATTGTGCTTATGTTCATCTGAAGACATAGTTGAGATGCTGGCAACAGTGATTTCAGTATCATAAATCACTACTCAAATATTATATTTTGAGAGGAGAACGTAATAATTTTACTATGAAATGAAATATGTTCTGTTTACTTCCATGAAATTACATAGAGAAATGTAGTCTATTCATAATGTTTGAAGAAGTGATAGGGATGATATGCTCATTATATGTTCATTATTATCTTATTTTTAATAGCAGCTTACTCACAAGGTTACTAACTCATTGTTTTGTGTTAGACAAGATTTTCACTAACTGGAACCCAACTATACTAAATATTTCAAAATTATGATTCTGGATCTGGGGCCAGTCAGGAAAACTGTTTACTATCTGAAACAATATGGCACCCTCCCATTTTACATGTAGAAAATTAATTGGAATGGCAGCAGAATTGGTGAGGAAGTGTATATTTCATTTCATTAAAAAGGAATGACCTCTTTCCACTGTTTCACACATATAAGCCTTATTCTATCCAATAATAAAGCAACGCCTAGTTGGATTTAACTCTGTCTGATATTGTGGCAGAAGAAATGCCTATTACTTCTCATAGAAAATCTTAACAGATCTTCTAAGGAGGCATGTACCAAAGCATCACATAACAAATATGTAATGTAAAATCCTAAGCTAATAGAAATACATGTAGCAATAAAAAAATAAAAGTAATAAAATGCATTTTCAAAAGGCATTTTTTTTCTTCAAAAAGCACAACCATGACCTGGTTGACTGAGAATTTACATAGACATTTAATAATAGAATACGCTTTCTAGAGAAAGTTATGGGAATCTAATGTTTGTCATATTCACCATGTTAAATTCAGGTAATAGAAAGGGATTATTTTATTTTATTTTATTTATTATTTTCTGTCCAGTTCATTTTGAAGTGACTCTGGATGGCTAACAGTATTAAAAGCATTAAAATAATGAAACATAATACAAATATTTCTAAAACAATACAAATGGAAATTACAATGAAAAATAGAATTATAATTTAAAGATGGGGAGCGAGCAAGATATGTGGAAGGGGGGAGGTGATATTGCCTTTTATTTCATTAACCATCTCCAGTGTGATGCCTCCCCCATTGTGGCCTCAAGCCATCTGGCAAAGCCAGGTCTTCAGGCTCTTGCAGAAGGTTAATCATCAATCTCATGTCAGTGCATAAGATTCCAAAAGGCAGACACCATGGCAGAGAAGGCTCTTCTGGATCCCACCAGTGGAAATTCGTTGGCTGATGGAACCCACAATATTTCTTTTATGGGGTGGGGCAGGCCAGTCCCAGTGGGTAAGACAGTTCTTCAAGTAACATGGACCCAACCTGAATATGGACATTAATCTCAGAGACTGTACTTAGATAAATATATGAAATAGCAGGCTTTTTTAGAATAGGTATTACTTCTGGACTACCTTGTACAAAAATTATTCCATCACAAAAGTATTCAAGTAATTAAATATAAAGACAGATTTCCTTAGCAGGAGTTTTATATCCTATGTCTTATAGCAGTGGTTCTCAACCTGTGGGTCGGGACCCCATTTGGGGTCAAATGACCATTTCACGGGGGTCGCCAAACCACGCTGTCTGCCATTTTTTCCCTTTTCCCTAGCTGTCCTACTGCCTCTTATTGGTGGCCACACCCACTTGGGGGTCACCACAACATGGGGAACTGTATTATGGGGTCACGGCATTAGAAAGGTTGAGAACCACTGTCTTATAGGATAAGATATAACAGTATGTATGGGGCCTATATGATTTCTCCAGGTACTGAATGTTCAAGGTAACTCAGTAATATTTGGTGTCGCAGTTACACTATATGGTATTTTCCTATATTATTATTGTTGTTATTGTTATTCTGTGGGGAAAATGTCATATAGTGTAACTGCCAAATAGTGTAATACTAAATATTATGTATTCTCCATTACATAGTTGAAAAGTTGCAGCTTTGAAATTCTTACATAACCTTCTATTCATGAAATGTAATTACTACTTGGCTCTGTTCAAGAAAGCAATATCTTTGGACAATATCTTCTATTATATATCTTCTCAGATAAACTATTGTTGTCCAGATGTTTAATACTTCATTTCCCATCATCCATGTCCACAATAACATAGAATTTGGGAGCTGTAGTTTAAAAAGTCTAAATACCTCTTAAATACTTGTCATTCATGGTTTTACTTTTTCTCAACTGATTGTTGTGAATATATCAGAAATAAAATTTAAAACAGCTAAAGATGTCTTACCCATTTGACTAATAAAATTGTTTCTCCAAATTTCTTTTTCAGAAACAAGAAGCAATGAATATAATGGGACTCCTAAATAAAAGACTTGCTGCGTCAGAACTAAAATGTCAATAGGATGTTCTCTCTCTTTTTGTTTCTCCTTTCATTGCTGCTCTCACTGCTCATAACATCATTTTATTATCAAAGAATGGTAGAGAAAAGTGGAGCAAAGCTAATAGTCTTTCTCTTGTAGTCTCTCTGGATGTAGTCTTTTCATAAGTGTCTTGAACTTGACCTCTTTTGAACGACACAGAGGTCCAACACACATTTTAAAAAGTTATATTTAAATTTTAATGTTTTTTTTTAATTCTGCAAAGCTATTTAATAACACACTCTCAAAACACAGAGCGTAAATCTTTCAGGATGGTCATAGAACAGAAACTGGTGGACAAAGCAAAGAAGCTCAGCAAATGCCCTGAAGCAGCTTTCTTTCTTTTACATAGATACCTATCACAGATGAATGTTCACGTGGTTTTTAAAAAGCTTTATTATGATTTAATCACCATGGTGCTGATACTAAAAATATAATTTAGTAAAGAATGAAGTTTGCTTTTTTAATACCCCACCCCTCATTATAAAAATGTTCTTTGTAGTGAGGCAATGGGGGCATTAGAAAGATTTACAGTAACAATATAAGTGACTATAATGAACTAGGGAACAAGGGAGTATTGTTATGATAGAGATCCTCTAGCATTTCTATCAGCACAAATATTGAGGGACACAGTCTCCTTTCTGTGTATCTGTATATTAATATTAACATGAGCAGTAATTACAGGTACTTGGGATAAAGTTTATTTATGAGAACAGAATACTTAAAGGTAAGCTGTAAAAATTAAAGTCATCTACCTGTAACAAAACCATTATCACCCATGGCTGTTCTGCAGTATGTCAATTATGTTTATTCAGAATATCTAAGCATCTTTACATTCTACTAATATTATTAATATTAATTTGCCATACTTTATTTCAACTTCTAATACAGCTGAGCTTGGGGACCTGTCCTTATTTATTGAAGGACAGAACTGGCCACATCATCATTTGTGTAACTAAAACCCACTCAAATCATGCTGGTACAGCATTGATCCTTTGCAAGCCTTATTAGAATGAAAAGTTCTTAACCTACATTGAAGGTTTTACCTTCTAAGTTTTACCTTGTCCTTAAAATTTTTATATCTTGCTGTTTATCTGTTTAAGTAGAAGAGCCTGTTCCTACATGTCAGTGATTCAGCGCAACCATTATCAAAATTATCAAGCTTTGATCAAAGAAAAGATAAGCAAGGATAATATCCAGATAGCATTTTTACAACACTACCTCAGAATTTTCCAGTTAATTCTCCAAGTTCAGATAACCTCAGAAAATACCAATAAGATAAAATGGGTTTTGCTCTGATTGTCTATAGACTGTCCTATTCTCACCTGTTAATTGTTTTAAACAAGCAAATGATGGAAGCAATTATGATAGAATTTGACCAGTTTTTAACAGTTGCCATAGCACATTTGACCAGCAGTTGTGGAAAATTTTTAAAGGATGAATTCACCATGAAGGTACTGCAATCAGTAAGTATTCCCATTACTATGAAGATTACTTTATTTATGCAATTATTTTGGCTTACATGTAACTCCATTTATGAAGGCTTCAAATAGCTTTCAATTAACATAAATTTAAAAACTAGAATATTAATAGTATAATCAATACAGCAAGAACATTTTGATGTATCGCTCATTTGAGCAGCAGATCTTTAGTCATCCCCATATGCTGTCTGGCAGAGCCATGATTCCATAATTCTTTGAAAATGGGGGATTCTGGAGCTGAAATCCACAGATCTTAAAGTTATTAAGGTTGAGAAACACTGGTCTAAGGTTAGGCTGTTTCAGAAATGGGGGGGGGCATTGCTGAGTACAATATGTGTTTTCTGTTGGTGACCTTCCTGTAGGCTTGGAATTCTCAACAAGTTGTTCTTAATAGATATCATTGGGCAGACAGATTCAACTTGGATGAACTATTCAGTTATTTTAACTTTTAAAAATGCAAACAGGATATCATGAGAGAGAGAAAAATGTTTTCATGTTGGATTTTTCTAAATATTAAAAAGAACCAGGGAATCATTTGTATATGAAAATATTTATCAGGAAGAGACAAGTTATTGCTACAAGAGCAATGAGTTTATGAGAATTTCTTTGCCATAATACATTGTTCAGAGAAAATATTCTATCATTTATGGGATATTGTTCTCCTGGATTTAAAGATTTATTGATAGCCTGGCTGGTAAATCTTGGCTTCTATGAGAATGGCCTAGTGGCCTAGTGGTAAAGTCACTTTTCTCCTGCTTAGAAGGTTGAGCGTTAAATCCTGGGTAGTGGCAGATGTTTCTTTCCTAGGGTGGAAAGAAAAAATATCTGCTGCAAACCCCGCATAGGTTTCTATAAGATTGTGATAAATCTCCAGACTCTTCTAAATGTGTCTTACTATGTAAGAGATTTGAAAGTTTCTTTTCACATTTTGGTTGTAAAAGCGTGTTTATTTTTAACCTAAAACATACTAGTGAAAGCTTTTTATGTATGTGCAATTATTTTGGCAATAGATTATCACATTGTATGTATGTATGTATGTATGTATGTATGTATGTATCAGCAAAATTCTTATCTTAGTATCAGAACAATGTATTTTTAATTTTATAAAGTCTAAGGGGAAAAATGCATTATTTCGACATTGGGCTTAAAAAACCAGTCTAATGATACATGCTGATCTGTCAGTTTTATCTTTGTTTAATTCCCAGTTTGCTAATATAGAACATCCAAATGTTGTTTAACATGCAAAGTTTGTACACATAGAGCAGGTGTGAGGGGGGTACATAGGAAATTGCAACGAGTAAAGGGTGTAGCCTTTTTCTTCTACTAATGGAAATAATTGGAGTGGAAAAAATGCATCATTTTTTTATTCAAAAAGTCAAAATAATCTAGTTCAGCTACAGTTTTTTTAACAGAATTAATTTTATTTAAATTTGAATACACTGAATTAATTTTACTGTTCATTCCTCAGGCTGTAAAGTTATTCATAATATTTATCTTGACTCAATCTTCTTGGTGGTTTCTTTACATCAATGGACATTGTACAATGTGTAATATAGTCTTGCTAATGGGCTCACTTTAAAGTATTTCTCCTCAAGGTTACTACTATTGTAGCATTATTTGCAGTGATAACTCAAATTTAGAAAGGTGTGAAAAGAGGGTGTGGTTCTCTACAATTACCCTAAAGTTATTTTCAAGGGTAATTTTCTGCACTTTCTAATTTGCTTCAAAAGATTAAGTCTGGAATGAAAAAGTCATTTTTTAATCTCTTAAATGTTGGGATAACTGATCACAATATCCAGTCCCTTGGACTTTGCTGAATCATTACCTAAAAGAGAATATTGTGCAATTGTGAGCACTTGAAAAAAGTTCTAAAAAAATATAAAATGACTATTATAATTTAACTTCTGTTCTTGATGCTGAACAATGACATACAATGGAAATTTAATTTTTGGCCATTTTGTAAATCTTCCCTAGAAACCATTTAATCCAATGAATGCTAAATTTATGTCTTAGTATTTTACAATAATGAAAACTGCACATTAGTTGTATCCCAGACTGTATAAAGATACATTTCAGGCAAAAAGTCTGTATTGGCTCTAACCAGGTTAATGTTTCTCTCCTATTTACAGTGCTGGAAGTATAGCAATCTGGTCTCTGTTGAGAGTAAAGGGAAATGGGAAAAAAGGAGTATCAGATCTGCTAACCAGGCCACATATGTAGAAAGCAACTAACAGCTACCTATGGCTCCTGGGCTATGAATTGGTCATATGTCTTTCAAAGATAAGCAAAATTTGGAAGATGAAATAGAAAATAAATGTCCAAAGAAACATGTAAAAACATTTCTTACTACATGATCAATCTTTGCTACTGATAAGAATATTATTACTTTAAATAAACTATCCTCTCATATAGTTTGCATAGCAATTTATAATTGTCAGTTCAGCTACTAGGTATTTTTAAAATAAGGTTTCATGCTGGAAACAAAAATAAGAACTTCCATAAGTTTTCATATTTTCATATGGGTCAGATCAGCTTTTGTAAATCTCTGGCATCAGAGGAATGCCAAGATCTTTTCAAAATTATAGTCAACATTATACAGTATTTAAAGGTATTATCAACATGTATTTGCAAATCTGGGTTTACCAACATTTTTTCCCAAAAAAATTTTCCACTCATATGACATATGACACATTCATCTAAAGTTTTTCTGTTAAAATTATTTTAATTTTATGAAAGTAATGGTTCTTTCAAATTGCTATTAGCCACCTTTTATTATATGGATGGTGTCAGCTAAGAAGGAATGCATTTCCAAACTCTACTTGTTCATTTATGTAACAGAACTAGTTGAGGTTTTGGACTGGAACTGGGTAAATCAAAGATTAGGTCTTCGTTTGAACTCTGAATTCTGAACAACTTTATGAAATAGACTAAGATACAGTAATTAACCCACCATCAAAAAATGATGTAAAATTGATAATCAATAAAATAAATATTTAGACATTCAAAAGATTCTTGTCTTTTATTGATGTTTATTTTAGGTACTTTTATGTTACCTCTCAAAATGGTAGGGATAAATAAAAATATACAATAATATTAAACAAATGAAAACAAGCTATGAATCAGTTCTACTCTATAATATCAAACCTATGGTATTCATTTTTCTTCTCTTAAAAATTCCTGTTTAATCACTGGATAAGCCATATAGCTTACTTTAAATCTCTTCTCTTATTCCACTCTGGTTTTAAAGTACACAACATGCCCATAGTTCTTTTGCTAGTGTAACCTGTCTGCAGTACAGTAACAAGGTTACTCACCAAGAGTTGTTTTACATGCCATTAAGGCACTAAGAACTTAAAAAGTATGAGAAACAGCACAAATGTTTCCAGATGTTGACATTTTTTATTAGAAAATTTAACTAACACGACATATTACTATCTTATTCAATTCTTGCTTCATGTAATAAACACTAACACATTTCCATCTCCCCCCCCCCCAAGACCTTTGTAAGAAATAAGTATCTCTACTGTAATTATGGGACTCACTAGGGATGTCATAATTCTTGCTTGGAATTTTCTGAATAACTTACTAGCGGCCACAGTTTATTGAGAATGACTAATTAGTTTCATAAATGAAAATAGAAAGTTGTGATACTGAATAGTAGTATTAATCTAAGCAATAATGAATCTTCAGATGGTTTTTGTTTCACCATTTTTATTCGGTCATTGGTTAGTAATTTATTTATAGTTCTCTCATAAGATAAGCCTTGATAGAAGTGCTGTTAATCTTATATCCAAAGGTTTCATGAATGCAAACTTATGTCTTCAACTCACTAATTTATGCACAGCATAACACAAAATTCTTTTGCATTAATAGTAAGTATTAAACCATCTGTTGTTAGTTAACATCCATTCACAACTTAAATATAGGATTCATGTCTCAACAGTTCCATGTTCAAATGTTGGTATTCCTAAATACAGTGGAGAATTTCTCCTTGAAACCTTATAACCAGTCAGCATCAGAAATACTTAGCCAGGTGGATTACTAAACTAACTGAGTAGAAAGCAATGTTCTGTATTCTTACTGTATACCTTCATATGCTGTCCATCTTGAAAGGGGTAGGATAGAAGAATTCAACAAGGAGCCATGGTGGTTTACTCAGTGCAATTACGTATGCTAGTTTCATGTGTTCCATCCCAGATGTTGATTTTCCAGATAGTGGATATACAGAGAATCAATCTACTCTCTTCCAGATTTAAAAATTATTACTAATATTGCTATCAGTAATTTGCTGAAATTGTCTTACAATTTGTCAAAAGGTTTTTTTTCCTTCTCTAAAAGTGGAGATGAAACACTTGAGAAATGCTTCAGAATTTCTAGTGAGCTTTTGGTGAACAGAACTTTCATCCACTCAGAAGCCCCTTTGATTCCCATACTTCTTAATTTGAAAAGCCTCAATTAAAATTTTATTGAAGCCTAGAAAGCCAAGGAAATTACAGGCTGCTGGAAAGAGAATTCTATAAAAAGTCATGTATTTCTTGACTATCCCTTAACTAAACAGGAGCAAGAACACTTTGTTTCTATCTTGGTCCATGGGGCTTTCAGTGGAGAGTTCTACTCAAGACTAACACATTGTGTGCTCGCCATTAAGTGATTGGGTTGAACAGTTTTTTTGAAGGAGCAAATTCAACCATTCAATATGTCAGTCAGTGATGACATTTAACCAATAAGGTCATTTTGTAAGTAGCATTTATTTAGAGATCCAGTGCGTTTCTTCCTGAAATCTCTTCAATGTTTAATTCAGATTCTCTTGAGTATTCCATTTTAAAAATTTAATTTTAATGTCTAATTCTGCAGAACTCCATCTGCAGTGTCAATTTAGGGCTGGTGTAGAGCTTCCAAACTCATGACATTGGGTTCCTAAATTTCTTCTTTTTATGTGTCAAAGAGAATGAGACTTAAGAAAAAATCTGCAGGAAAAAAGTTTGGCATGACTAACAGCAATTGATGAAAAATTATTACAAAATACATACAAAGAGGGAAGTGAAAGAAAAAAAGCTAGTAATGGTGCCAGCATTCATAATTACAGTACCTGTCTCTTAATAGAAATTTATCCTGCCCTGAGAACGATAAGTTTTGTTTATGTTCTGGTACATGATGAACAAAGAAGTATAAGCTTTGTTCATAGAACCTCCAGGTATAATTTTAAGAACACCTGTTACAACCCCCCTTCTTTTGCCAAAAGAAAAATTCATATTAAGCTACTGTATGAACATGCAATCAAAAAATTAACTGTAACTCAGCCTACTACACACACAAAAATGGCAGAACAAACCATAATATTTCTGTGATATTATAAAACATTGCATTATCTTTACAATCTCTAGTTTCAATCACCAGAATATCTGGAATGTATCCAGTCTTAAACATATCCAAATATATATCCTTCCCTTGATTACTTCCTCCTTGTATTGCTTGTCTTGAATACTATAGTGGCAGAATGCCAAGTACAAAAAATTCTATTTCTGGTCATTATAATTGTAAGTAAGCATATTAAGAATACTGTTAGCCTAGGAAAGTAATATATTCCAGACTTTGACATTTGAGTCTGGCAACTGATATATTTAAGGGACTGAAACTGGTATGGGAAAGGGGACACTTGAAAGCAAATAATCATAGCTCATATAAATACTAGGGAACGTTTTATATCTAGACAAAGCCATGTGGCATCTGAAACTATGATTTTCTAATTTGCTCAAGATTGGCATTGTGATTTTTATTCCTGGCCATGAAGAATCTTGGAGTGATCAGTTCTGCTTTTCTGGCTTCCCACTACTTCACACCTCAGACCTTTCACTGCTGATTTCCCTCATGGCAATCTGTCTACTTTATGATGTTGCTAAAACTCAATTTTCAAGGTACATTGGGGGTATAGATAAAGGGGGAGAGAAGAGCATAGTAACTGAAATACGTTCTTCAGCAATTTTGCAGAGTTGGGGATTGGTGGATCCTAAATTTCAAGCAAGTGAAGGGTTCCACAGAAAAGTCACAGATTTAAAGCACACTATTTTTTTTAGTGAACATAAGAAAATATATTTTAGATTATCTTTGCTGTGAAATAACTATTCAATATGTGATAGGAAACTTTTGGTTCTCAAAATGTTGCTAAACAACTTTTCCAATATTATCCCTTGCTGGATATATTGTTAGACTTTGATTGATGACTTTGAGATTATCTGAACAGTTGTGGGGGAGAGGTTGCCATCTAGTCTTAGAGAGTTGCCTTCAGAATATTTAGATAAGAATTGATGGTATAATTTAAACATCTCAAATTTTACAAATAATTATCAACAGAAGAGGGAATTTTTTCCAATAATGGTATAATATCTGAGAGAAATTCTATAAAAGTATCTAGGCATAGCTTTTTATATACATTAAGAGAATATAGTCATCCATAGAAATATGATATAGGTCTAGTGGATACTTTTGTTCATATTTATAAACTGGATTATTCATATAGAGCCGTGGTGGCGAACCTATGGCATGGGTGCCAGAGGCAGCAATCAGAGCCCTCTCTGTGGGCACGTGCACCGTCGCCCCAGTCCTAGGCCTTCAGCTTGGTTTTATAAAACCTTTTCGTTTTAGGCCTCTGCCACTGTGTACAAAAAAAAAAAGATTCAATCAATCAATTTCAACTTCTCACGGGGAAAAAAAAGATCTTGCAAAGTTGGAATTGATTGATCGAAATTTTTAGTCCCACCCAATCTGCTGCTACCACCGCAGCCATGCCCACCTAATGGGCTACACCCACCCGGTACTCAATGATGCATAAGTGGGTTTTGGTTGCAGTTTGGGCACTCAGTCGCTAAAAGGTTCACCATCACTGATATAGAGCATATTTTCCCATGCTGAATGATGTCTGACTCTACAATTATAATACAGATATAAGTGCTGAAATTGATGCAGGCCATTAATATGTGTCTGACTCTTCAAGCAGATATGCTTCAATACCATAGTAAGAGCCTATAGTCCAACTCTAAAATTAAACAGTGGCCACAGATCTTCTTGCAACTCCATTTACTGTGAAATTATTTATTAATGCTTTGTTCCAATATCATAAACAAGTGGAAAGATGGTAGACGAGTTCACTCAGACAATGAGCCAGCTAAGTATGGCAGAATCTCATAGCTAGTGGATCCCATACCTGCCTTGGTCTAAGATTCAGCAGCCGTATACTACCAAGCTAGACAGAAATTCTAATACAGTTATGTTACTATAAATTGTACTTCTCCCTAAGACAACATTTTCTCATGGACTGACTATGGTTTATAATTGACTTAATAACAAAGGAACTACAAAATGCCCAATCCTCCTTCTTAGGCAGAACAGTCCAGACTTAGTGTGGTGGTCTCCCATGGAAAATGAGACACGCACACAGGTATCTTGGGATGGGAGCTCAGAGCTGACTCCAGCCCCCTATTTTATTGTTACTAAGATTTTTACATCACACAGCGTAATCAAAAGACGTATATAGGGTGGTTACAATATATCAAATAACAGACACTTTCCAGATGCAAGGCTACAGCAGGTGTTCTTATCAGAGTCTGTCCAAAAGGCTGATGTATGCATCCTGTGTCTAGAGCCTGTCCGTTTGTTATCTCTGGGGCCCTTGTGGGAGATGCCCATAGACATTTTTGTGCAATTAATCCCACATCTCCTGCTTTTCTGTTTTTTCAATGTTACTCACTTCCAGTTCCAGAAGGGATCTTGATTCACTGATTAAGGCGTCCTTCCTAGTGGAGGGCATAACATTTTTGCACATTTGCAGGAGGGAGGGAATACATTGAATGCAACAACATAGCAATACAAATAATATCAAAATGGTTACTATAATAGAAATCAAAGATTGTAGCCAGGATCCATCTGGAAGCCAGGACCAAGGGGCACCCCAAATATCCACGGTGCCTGATCCATCGCTGCGTAAGGGATTATTTTGGAGCAAAGATTCCATTTTCCTAGCTGTAGCAGAAATATTAGGTTGAAAATCATGTATATACATACCACAATGAGAATGAATTAAGGCACATACACCGCCTTTTGCTGCTAAAATAATATCTAAAGCATACCGATTTTGCAAAACTACTTCCCTTATTTCCCCCATTTCTTGATTAATCATTTTAATGCTGTTGATTGTTTCATTAAACATATGAACAGTCCAATTGTTAAGCAAATGAAGGTCTCTATAGTTCATGGCAACTCCTAGATTGGGTAGAATCCCTCTGCTGATTTGAGTACTGATGTTTGTCCATTGATTGCTTCGATAAGTGTCATTTACCTTAGTAAGGTTGCTTTTGATGGATTTGCATTTCTTTGCTGAATTCCATCATTGAAAGGAATGGCATGAAAAATAAGGCCACCACAACTGTCACCAGGAATTTGCATGCAGATCCAACAGTTCATGACGTTAAGTGTAAGAGCAGTGCGCCTGGCATCCCGTACAAAAGCATTAAAAGCCCACAGTCCCTGATCCTCATATGCCTGGCTGAGGTGGTGTACGTTGAGCCATATAAGGACGAACACAACGAGCTGGAGTCCAAATGATCTCGCCATGGTCGTCTATTGCAGCATAGCCTCGACCCCAAGTAATGAGGGAGGCAGGCCCTTTCCAGGTGGGATCAGGCAAACGTCGATAGTATACCTGGGGGCGTGAAGAATCTGTGGGAGAAGCAGAAAAATGCCTGCTTGCGGCAGTTGAGCCAGGGGTGCCAGAAACATTCAAAAAGTTTAAGGTAAAAAGTACAAGATTAAGAGTGTTTTGTATCCCAGGCAAGCCGGGGGTATTTTCCCCTTTCTTTTTTGCATGCATGTCTAGAGCCCTTTTTACGGTCTGATTGGCTCGTTCCACGATCGCTTGACCAGTGGAGTTATATGGAATGCCATTGATTAAAAAAGGCATCACCAGTTTTTGGGGAGTAATTTGCTTTGTTAGTGCCAATAAATCAAAGGAAGAATTGCCAGAGTGAGGTGCATATGCAGCCTCTAGAATGGGTGGTGCTGGACATGGTAATAAAACCAAGCATGCCACCGTATCCCCCGGTTCATTATGACAGGGAGATTGGTATAAAATTGGACTTTTAGGGTGTCTCTATACATGGGATCTATCAAACCTGGAAGCACAAACACTCCTTGTTCCCGAGCAACAGGTGTGGGAAGGATTATTGCCTCCGTTTCCGGAGGCAAGGGTCCAGAATAAAGGGTTTCAGCAACCGTGAGTAGGTTAGGAAAAGTAACAGAAAGATCAGAAGCCAATTTTAAATCTATGCCAGAAAAACATTGCGAAGCAAAAGAAGTAAGGTCTGAAAAGGATGCAGCCTTTGGAGAGGGGTTAGCTGCAGACTCCTTTGTTAGTTTAACAGGGAACAACTCTGTCTCGGATAGTTCAGAAACGCTTAAATCACCATTGTTTAAAGCCTTTTGAAAAGTACCACCGGGCCGGGAGAGAGGAGGCAACGTGCAGGAACAGGAGAGGCTGTTTGCTGTTTATCCATAAAATTTGCAGGGGCAGGAGGGTTAAAACCTGCTCCAGGGGGTAAGGGAGTGGCCAACATAACAGACGGATTTTTATACGGTGGAGGATCTAATAAAGGCTGATGAGGCGATTCAGCATGGGTTTGAATCAGGGTATAGGCAATTTTCCAAAGGCACAAAATCTCTGGGGAGGCTCTCGGAGACTGATGGAGAACAGAGCCGATTTTCCTCCATGTATCTACTTTTAAAGATCCAGACTCCGGATAGGATGAGCAGTTAGCCCATACGTAAGCAAGCAATTTTACAGCCTCAGATTTAGAAAGGTGACGGGTTAATTTCTGTTCCTGATCAGTAAGATATTTTTTCCTGCCAAGTAGCCTCATCTCTTCCACATGCTGCTTTTGAGCGTGAGACATTCTACCCCCCATACTTACGAAGAGGAGTCAGTTGCTAGCAACTTCGTCGGGTGCACCAAGCCTATTCCAGGCGATAAGTAAAGGGTCGGCAGGGACGTATCCTTCAGTGGATCACGTCGGGGTCACCAGATGTGGTGGTCTCCCATGGAAAATGAGACACGCACACAGATATCTCGGGATGGGAGCTCAGAGCTGACTCCAGCACCCTATTTTATTGTTACTAAGGTTTTTACATCACACAGCGTAATCAAAAGACGTATATAGGGGTGGTTACAATATATCAAATAACAGACACTTTTCAGATGCAAGGCTACAGCAGGTGTTCTTATCAGAGTCTGTCCAAAAGGCTGATGTATGCATCCTGTGTCTAGAGCCGGTCCGTTTGTTATCTCAAGGACCTTGTGGGAGATGTCTATGGGTATTTGTGTAATTAATCCCACAACTTAGATAAAGACATCAATTTTTGTGATACTTCTACCTGATCCTATCCTAAGGGCTAACTTCAATTAAATGGCTGACATGATTGCAACCATGATATCCATTACCTCCTTGCAAGACTATATTTCTAATTTAAAATTGTTAGTTCAAGGTAAGCTGGAATGAAAGAGATTTAAACTTTAAAGACATATCATCAAATGAAATATAAGACAAACTCATTTGTCAGGGAATCCCAAAACTTCAAAATTGCTAAAGTTTTGATGACAAGCTAAGAATTTTGGCAGGGTATAGCAGGAAAGGAATACATTACTATATTGTTCCTTCCAATCCTTTATCATAAATTAAAGAAATTGAATCCCTGCAGTCAGAAGCTAGCAAAGCTGTACTGTTTGCAAGAGAAAAGTTGAAGTGATGTAATATATGAGCTTTCCCAGGTGGACCAGATAGAAAACATGACCACATGAGCTAATTCTACTTTACTGTAAAGCTACTTTGAAAGTACAATTCTCCCACTGGCACCTTTGCAGCCCAATAATTTAGGGACAATCCCTAAGCCTCTTGCAACTAGTCTGAATATTCCAACTCTGGCCTGTCAGGAATTAATCTGTTTTAGCTTTTAGAAGCCCATTGGCTAGGGGACCTGGAATAATTTTTTCAATAACAATGTGACATATAGAGATACTTAATTCCTTTTCTGTAAATAAGAAAACTGTAACATATTTTTATCTTTAAAAACATGCATACAGGCTATAAAAGCATATAAGTTTAGAAGGGGCGTTGTCTTACCTGAACGCCTTTTCTCAGTACGGAGATGGAGAATCCACCAATGGGTTTTCTCTGCCTGCCTGCTCTTGAAACCAAGTAGCCAAACTTGACACGCCCCCTCTTGCTAGGAGATCCAGTCTTAATGAGGGCAAAGTGGCTGAAGGTGGACGAGGTGTTGGCTCTCAAACCCTTAAATAAGGCCTAACTGACCTAAAGGGGTGGGTGTGGATTCTCCATCTCTGTATTGAGAAAAGGCGTTCAGGTAAGACAACGCCACTTCTCCAGTACAGGAGATGGAGAATCCACCAATGGGACATACCAAAGCCTCACTGTCCCGATGGGTGGGAAACAGATAAGGCCAAAATAGAGTCCCTGGAGACCACTTGCTGGAGGACCCTCCGACCAAAGGAGGTGTCCGCCAAAGCAAAACAGTCAATCCTGTAATGGCGTACAAACGGGGAAGGCGAGGACCATGTCACAGCCCTGCAAATCTCGATGGACGCCTGAGTGGCCCATGCCGCAGAGGTTGAAGCACTGCGAGTGGAATGGGCAGAAAGATGACTTGGAGCCGGTAGTGAAGAGGACTGGTACGCCTCCGCGATACAGGCCCTGATACACCTGCCAATAGTGCCAGCGGAAACTTTCTGTCCCAGAGAAGCCGGATGGAAAGAAACAAAGAGGGCCTCAGACCTACGAAATGGCTCTGTACATTTTATACAACACCGCAGCGCCTTGCGGATGTCCAGTGTGTGCCACTGCCGCTCCAAGTCATGGGAAGGATTGGGACAAAAAATTGGTAAGATGACTTCCTGTGCTCTATGGAAGAGCGAATTTACTTTGGGCACAAATGTGGGGTCCAGGCGAAGGACCACCCAGTCGCTGTGAAAGACACAAAGGTCATCCCTGACCGATAGAGCAGCTAGCTCAGAGATACGCCTGGCTGACGTGATAGCGATTAAGAATGCAACCTTAAGGGATAGATTCCATAACAGAATAGTCATTATGGGCTCAAAGGGTGGTTTTGTTAGAGCGTGAAGGACGTGAGGCAATTCCCAGGAAGGATATCTGTGTACCACAGAAGGCTTGGTGTTGCATGCACCCTTTATAAAGGTGCGAATCCTAGGATGGTGAGCTAGGGGAATGGAGTCCATACAAGTGAGTAGTGTGGACAAGGCCTCCACCTGTCTGCGAATAGTCACAGGGGTGAGGCCTCTGTCCAGACCATCCAAAAGATACTCTATGGTCTGAGGGATGGTCATTTTGGATATATCCAGTTGTTACCTTTGACACCAATGGCAAAAATTCTTCCAAGTAGAATCATAAATGCGATTGGTCGCTGGATGACGGGAAGCCTGAATCATGGTAATGGCATAAGGGGAAAACAGTTCTTGTGACATTATGCTGCGCTCAAGCGCCAGATGGTTAATTGTAACCATTGGGAGTCCGGGTGTTGGAGGGACCCCTGATGTAGAGACATGCGATGAGGGAGGATCTTCCATGGAGGAGATTGGAAAAGACTCATCAAATTGGCAAACCAGGGCCTCTGTGGCCAGTATGGGGCCACAAGGATCACTTCCGCCTGCTCCTGGATTAGTTTGTAGATGGTCACCGGTATGAGCGGTAGGGAAGGGAAGGCGTAAAGGAGGCCTTGTGGCCACAGAGTCCGCAAGGCGTCCGTCCCCTCCGCCCCTGGAAGGAGATAGCGGGAGTAGTACCTGGGGAGTTGGGCATTGGTCGACGATGCAAACAGGTCAAGGACCGGTTGGCCGAACCTGTGAGAGATTTCAGAGAACAGGTCCGGATGTAGACCCCATTCCGAGGAGTCCACCATAGTGCGACTCAGAAAGTCTGCTTGCTGGTTGTTGACCCCCGAGATGTGTTAGGCCCTGATGGATGCCAGGTTGGACTCTGCCCAGGAACCCAGGAGACGTGCCTCAGACATGAGGGACCTGGACCTGGTGCCCCTTGACGGTTGACGTGGGCTTTGGACACCACGTCCGTGAGGACCAGGACGTGGCAACCCCTGATCCTGTGCCTGAATTGGCGAAGAGCTAGGTGGATGGCCCCGAGCTCCAGCAATTGATATTGTGTCTCAAGTCTGTGTGGGACCAATGACCCTGCGCAAACTGAGACTATAGATGGGCCCCCCATCCGAGCAGACTGGCATTTGTCATGATGTTGATGCAGTCCGGTTCCTTGAAGGGTGATCCTTTGGTCACTGCCCGTGAGAACCACCAGCGAAGCGCCCTTCAAATGTGAACCGGAACCCTGACTTGACGGTTGGATGCGCTGGCAATCACCCGTTGGAAAGGTAGCAGAAACCATTGGAGGTCCCGCAAGTGGAGTCTGGCCCAGGGAACTATGGCTATGCAGGAGACCATCTTTCCTAATAGTTGGTAGAGTAAGACCAATGAAACTGTATGTTCCCTGTACAACTGGCAAGCTAGCTCCCTGATGCTGACCACTCGCTCCTGGGAGAGATAGACCGTGCAGTTGGTGGTGTCTATCACGGCTCCCAGGTGTAAGAGCCTGGTTGAGGGAACTGTCTGGCTTTTGGGGAAATTGACTGAGAAGCCATGTTGTTAAAGGACCTGAATGGTGTGCTTCACGTCCGCCTGAGCTGCCTGGAAGGATGACGCCTGAATCAGAATGTCGTCCAGGTAACACTGGATGCGTATTGGTATCTTCCTCAGCTGAGCGGCTAGCACAGCCAGGATTTTGGTGAACACCCTGGGTGCTGAAGAAAGGCCAAAGGGAAGGGCCTTGTACTGGAAATGTCTGCCCCTGTAGCAGAACCTTAGGAACCTTCGGTGAGCTGGATGGATGGGATATGGAGGTATGCTTCTGTGAGGTCTATTGATGCCAGGAAGTCTCCCTGTCTGATGCCTCCCAGGATGGACTGGAGAGATTGCATCTTGAACTTTTTGTAAGTGATGTAATGGTTGAGATGCTTGAGGTCCAGGATCACTCTCCACCCCCCTGAGGCCTTGGGAACCACAAAGAGGATAGAGTAGAACCCCCTTCCCTTGTGGTCTGTCGGTACCGGTTCTATGGCCTGAATCTCTAAAAGATGTTGGATGGCTTCCTGCATAAGTCCTTGTTTGAGTGAATCCCTGGAGATGGAACAGATGGTGAATCTGTCTGGGGTTCTGGCTAGAAACTCCAGGGACAGACCGGACTGGATGGTTTGTAATACCCAGTTGTCCGTGGAGATGAGTTCCCACTGGTGAAAGAAGTGGGATAGTCTTCTCCCAATGGGAAGGACGGAGTAGGAGTCACTTGGACCTCCTGAAGGGACGTCCTGCCCCTTGCAATGGCCGCTTAGCCTGGCTCTGTTATCTGGACTGGAAACCTGGTCTATCAAGGGGCGGTCATACGGTCCATCCTGTCTTGGAGTGTATGGTCGGGAGGGCTGAGTGGCTATTGTGCCTGTTGTCTGACGAAAGGACTGCCTACGAAAGTAAGGAGTGGGGCGTTTGTTGAACTTTTTGTTCAAGTGCGCTTGTCCTTATTCTCCACAAGGTACAGAGCCAGGGCCTCCCCAGATAAGTTGCTGCCCAAATAAGGCGCAGTCGCTAGGCTCCATTTGAGCTTGGCGTCAGCCTGCCAATGTTTTAGCCACAACATCCTCCTGGCAGTGATATTGGATGCTATGGACCTAGAGGAAAAAATGGCTGATTGGAGCATTGCATCTGCAGCGTACTCAGTGGCCGCCACCATCTTGGCTAGGTCCTGGTGGGTCCGAATGTCCTCAGCGGGAACCCTGACCTGAAGTTGGCGTAACCATAAAAGGGTAGTCCGGACAAAAAAGGATGCACAGGTGGCCGTTTTAATTGCCCATGCTGCTGATTGATGGGTTTTCCAGAAGGTTTGTTCCCACCTTTTGTCGTCCACTTTGAGCGCCTCTGACAGATCTCCAGCAATTGCAGTCTGGGATACCAGGGGGGTCCAGACTTCATCTACCTTGGGGACCTCCAGTGTATCAGTGAGGTCTGTAGAGGTGCTAAAGATCTTTTTCTCAGTCCTGCTTACTGAAGGGAATGAAGAAGGGGAAGCCCGTTGTTTCTTGATCCCTTTCAGAAAGATGGAGGGACATGGAACGTGATGTTCGGTTGCTACCTTCTCAAAAAATATAGGATTGGGGCTGGTGTCCGATGGCGCCTGCAGTTGAGGGAACTGATCGGACCCTATGTTCACTGTGGATGTGGCCTTGCGCAGAATTGTGAGGAAAAGAGCCGAATTGAATAGGCCCCCTGAAGAGGAAAGCTCAGGGGGAAGTTCCTCATCCTCTGAGAGATTAATTTCTGTTTGTTCCTCACCCTGGGGGGAAGAGTAACCACTCATGGAGGACTGTGCAGGAGAAGTTGGCTCCTGGAGTAAAGGAAACTCCATAGGGGGATCATCAGACAGCATGGCTGATGTGGAAGCCCCTTGATCGGGAGTATGGAGTGAACGCTGCGCTAGAGCCCGGTCCACGACCTTGATTAGCAAGGCCTCAAGGCGGCCATCGGAAAAAATATCTCCGATGTCCGGTCTCCTGAGTCCAGCGGTCGTGGGCATAAATGTGGCCCTGTTGTTGTGTGTTGTCCCAATGTGGAAGATGGGCCTAGTGTGACTGGAGTCCCTGGGATGGACCATACGCCACGAGCAGAGGTTGAGGGACCTAAGGGAAGTTCAGCTTCAGGGGCTGCCAATTGATCCGTATCTAATCCGGCCTGCTTCTGTGCTCTGGAGAACTTCTTCTCCAGAGCCTGGTGCCTACGGCTGACTTGCTTTTCCGCCAACTTGGAGGTCATCTTGAGCGTGTTCTTAGTCTTGGCTTTAGACTTGCCTGCTGTCCCCTGTTCAGAAGGTTTATGGAGAGGCCGTGCTCATGGGTTGAGGTAACGGGGATCCCTCCATGCTGCTTGAGCAATCCCAGGAAAAAACCTGAGAAGAAGGTCTGGCAGGCAAGTAGTTGGCAGAAGCGGGATTGGAACAAATAACAAGACTGCTCACCTGACCACCTGACCAGCAAAAAAAAAATTCTCTCTGGGCTTCGGTCATGGTAATTGAGTCAGATACCGAAGGCACATTTGGAACCACTCTCTGGGCTCCGCCCGGAGGCCTTAGATGGCCAGGCAGTGTGCACCAGAAAAGGCAAAAACTCCCAATAAAGGGTGCAGAAAGCCTGATACAAGGCCTGGCAAGAAAGGATCAGGTTCAAAATGGCAGCTGGTCAATGTTTTAAATTGAAAGTATTGATTTGTGGAGGTTGGAGGCTCTATCCTCTGAAAGTTTGACCTACTGCCAACAAGACCTTCACTATGGTAAAGTGATGAGGCCTGCAGGCAGTCACTGAGGCAGGGCTCAATGTGGCCTAATTAACTGACTGCGTGGCGTGGTTCAAAATGGCGGCCATGGTGGGGCCATGAAAGGCGCTATTAAACTAACAGACTACAGTGGGGCTGAAAGACCCTGGCCCCCAAGGCACGCGAAGCCTATCCCAAAAATCAGGCAAAGGCCCCAAACGAGTGCAAGAAGCAAAGGAAACTGCTTTTTGTCTTCGTTCCCTGGGCGGCGGCCTCAAAATGGCGGCCGCGACCTGCTCTCCATTGGGAACGGCACTGGAGGCTTTAAAAAGAAGATTGCTGGTGTTGGGGCCATGCTGTGGCAGCGCTAAGCGCTGCACCGAAGATTAAATCAGCAGGTAGCCTCCAAACAGCAGGCAAGAAACAATGGGTAGTTTTTTTTGACTGCATTGCCTCTGATGGCAACCAAAATGGCACCCGCGGGCGTTCCCGGTTGTTGGAGATGATCTGGAGGCCCTGAGAATCTCAAGCCAGCAGCACGAGATTCTGTCCTGTTTGCAGAAACGGGGGAAAAGGAGGGAATCTAAGGCAAGCCTGCTAGAGTATTTCCCCAGAGCCCTGGGGAAATTAAGAAATGGAGAGCTGCAAAAGCCTCCTCCCACCTCCCACTACCCAATTCAGTAATTTAAGGTAGCACTGATCCCAGTGCTAAGGAAAATTGTAAGGGAGGATTCCAATTTAGAATTTACAAATTAAGGGAGGATTCCAATTAACATTAGTCAATTTTGGGGGGGAAAGGAGAATTCACCAATGGATTTCTGACCTGCTATCTGTTGAGAGCCAAATCTGAAACATCTTCAAGAGCTGAGACCAGGTTAAGACTGGATCTCCTAGCAAGAGGAGGCATGTCAAGTTTGGCTACTTGGTCTCAAGAGCAGGCAGACAGAGAAAACCCATTGGTGGATCTCCATCTCCTGTACTGGAGAACTACAACTTCAGTGCCTGGTACACTAGGGGCATCCACAGTGGGGAACAAAAAAGGTAGCTGTGCTCATGCTGTCCAAGCCCTATTCTTTTTCACAATACCAAGCTGGGACTTTCACTGCATGGGTGCAGCCAAACTTTTGACTTTTTCACTCTCTCTTGTGGATGCTCCTACTCTGGCACTGTAAATAATCGTGCAAATATGCTCTATTTATTTGGGCTGTTGAATGTACTGTTCAGACTGAGACTACTAATGTCTTGTTTTCACACTCAAGAGTAATCACAGAACAAGATGGACTTCTATTTATCATTTACAATCTTTAGCAAACTTGCAACATTTTGAGCTCCCCATTAAATTTTCCAACAGTATTGGGAATGTATTGACTTCAGCCTCACAAACCACATATGCATTGGTCCAAACTAATGTAATTTAATTCCCTGGCTTGCAAAATTCACTCCTTTATGCCTCTCAAGCTCCCTCTCAGAATCTATACTAGCAACGCCTCTCTGCCTTGCTTGAAAATATATGTGAGCTATTCTATGTTTCAAAATGGAAAACATACTATTGTCAATTACAAAAAAACACACAATAGGTACAGCCTATTCCTCTACCTTATCATCAGCATGATTATCTTTTTTGTTTAAAGGAATGGTTCTCTACGTGTAGTCCATTTATTACTGGCTTCTGAATTCAATAAGCATGAAAATGGATATCATCTTCCTCCCACATTCAAGCTAAAAGTTAAAAAAAGCACACATTTTTACCATATTAGTTCTCAGGAGTTTCTCTGGAAATAGGGTCTCAAATATTTAACTTCCTTTAATACTTGTTAGGGGAAGTTTAAATATTGTATTCCAATTAGTGTCCAATCTGGCAGCCTTTCTGTGATTTATGAAGGCTGATTCATTTTTATGAATCATGTTTTTCATGACTTTTTGACTGATTTTTTTTTGGTCAGTTCAACTGTTTGCTTAGTTGTTTTGAAGATCCTGCTTTCCACACTGAAACAAATTTAGAAGTTCTTTGTGGTTACAATGTCTCTATTAAGGTAAATAAATTGTTTTTTAATATGCTGTATTGAATTATATAGCAACTAAAGGCATAGTGGCTCAGTGGTTTAAGGAAGCTGGAGAGGGCCTGTGCTCCACAGTTTGAGTCCTAGCACACATGGCGGGGTGAGCTCCTGCCACTTGTCTCAGCTTTTGCCCACCTAGCAGTTTGAAAGTATGTTCTATGTGAGTAGATAAATAGGTACCACCTCAGTGAGAAGATGAGCCTTCTCAGATGCAACGCCCATTTGCGAGGTGACTTTGGTGGAGGGAGAAGACCCCAGATGACGTTGCAGGATGCCATTTGTCTTTTTTTCTGGTTCAGTTAGCTTACTTCCTGTGGTGCACTATGGAAAGCACCCAAGTATGAACTGAACAGGCTACGAGGCAGTCAAACTACTACTTTGTATTAACATTGTAGTCTCCTGGCTAATCTAACACTACTCATTAGATAGATAGATAGATAGATAGATAGATAGATAGATAGATAGATAGATAGATAGATAGATAGATAGATAGATAGATTACATTTTGTCAAAAGCAATCCATACATATCAGCTATTGTATGTACATTTTGGAGGAGAGAAAGAGAAAGAGGGAGAAGGAAAGAGACAGAGGGAGGGAGAACATTTTTTGAATTTGTCCTATATTCATTTATTTTTCAAATTTTGTTTCCCTAACCACATTGCTGACTTAAGAGTAAATTATTTTACTTAAACAGGCACTTATTTTTCAATCCATCTAAATATTGTCTCTTCAGGTGCTTTCTGATTTTTTTGGGGGGGGGAGCTGCAAAAAAAATTTTTTTTTCTAGATTTTGAGAGAAGCATCCTTTTCTACACATTTTCTTCAGCCAAAAAGATGCTTTAACAAAGAGATTTATAACATCAAAAAAGTTTTATAGCATTGATATCTCTTTGAAATGGCAAAACACCCAATTTAGATTCAAACTAAATGTCTCACAGATTCACACAGCACTATTCATGTGGTTACAATTCTCTTCTTGTTTAAACTTTTGTATATCTTACATTCTTAGAATATAAAACAATCAAGTGTGATGTAAACAGAATTGTTTTCCTAAAATCAATCTTTTTGTATCCATTAAACGTTGCCAAACTGTTAATATTTAGGCTCATCTCCATGTGAAATTCTTCAGACCAGTAGGAAGACTTTCTACCTGATTAAAATCAGGAGTGACAGGACCCATACATGCAGACTTGGCTTGGATGACTAATCTGCTTTTATCTATCCTCTTTTTCTGGAATGTAGAAAATTGCATTATCATGATTAACTACGGTATTCATTCTTCTTTCCTTGAATAAATGTCCGGCAATTCTGTCACTATATCTTTTTGTATGTACATTTATAAATACTTAAAACAATGATTTCCTTCTCTATCTTTGGTGGCATGCATTTGAACAGATATTAGGACCTGTCTTTATTCTTACTACCATAATAAGCCTCTCATCAACAAACTGGCTATTACATCTTCTCCTTTCCTTACAGGGGCTCTGGGACACACGTTTCCTTGGCCCAATCTGGATATAGTTGACCTCTTTTCTAAGATGGCTCATTTTACTCCCCTTCTCTGTTTCTGAAATTAGGAATAATATAATTTCTCCCAAGTATATAATTCTTATGCAAACTTGTTTTTTATCTATTAGCTGTTAAAAATAGCTTCCTCTTTCCATTGCCAGCAATTAAATCTAAATTGCTGTATGGCAATTGACCTGATCAATGGCTAGGTTTACGTATAATAATTCAGTTTATGCCTTGACTCAGTCAATTGTCTCAAGCCATCTACAGTGACCAGTTGCACCTGCTGCCAAATACATCCTGGCACACCTTCCATTGTTTTGAAGGTCTCCTGTTTTCTATGGTGATTTAAATTCCTTGGCACCTTCTTGAAGATTAACCCAGTCATGCTAGGTCCTCACAGAAGATTTTGACATCATACAGAGCATTGAAGACTATAGACCTTGCTTTCTATGAGATTTCTCTTCATTTTATTGTACTGTTCCATATAGTTTGAAGACCAGCTCTTGCCATAGGATACCACCCATCCTATTTAAAGCTTTGACAGAAGATAGAAAAAAAAGCTATTTACAAGTCTGTAAGATTTAATTGAATTTTTGAATTGTCAGTTACAGTAAATAGGGAGATGTAAACATTCCAGAAGAGTATAAATCAAAGTAGGGCACAATTCTTTCCTGGACACAGTTCCAAGCACAGGGTCATATATGCCAGAGAAATCCACAGAAAGCAATCCAAAGTCAAGCCAAAGGTCCATCCCTAGAGCAAGTTCCAGGGTAGATAGAAGGATTATATAAACAAAGTAGAGACATCTCTAGCCATCAAGACTGGATAAAAAAATGGCCCAAAGACCTGTGATTAAAAAAGTCATAAAAGAAAGGCTATTAGTTAAATCTTGGGACTGACATATACTTAGACATACACATGACCTATATGCATATATACACACTATTCTTTATGGTAGGCAGAATTTCTGATTATATATATGACTTTTTTCTTGAATATAATATACAATACATGTATCCAACCATGCTATTAATAAAGTTTCTGCCATAATTGTTACAGAGGATGCATTTCTGAAGAAACTATGTCTTGCTGTGCCTGGTTAAGTCTAATACTAAATTTCAGATTTTTTCTTGTCTTGAAAGATCTTCTGTTACCAACATGAAAAATAATGTACTACAAGTGTAGCCAACTAACACAGAACAAAATAAGTTATACCAAAACCCAGCAATCTCATGTAACTATGTAGCTTACACGTGGCTCTTTCAATTTGTTTTACTTTGGTCTTATATCGGAAACATAGGAATATAGGAGAAGTCCCTGCAGTTAGTCTACCAGTTACGTTTTAAGTGCTTTAATAATTAATAGAATGAATAATCTGTTCTGAAGTTTATGAACAACTTTCATGCATTCTGAACTTCTTGTTTACAAATAAAGAACAGCTAAAGTGGCAACCCCTATTTCAGTGCATTGCTTTCCTTTGCTGGGTTGGGGTGTCAGTCTAGTAAAATAAATGGATAGTAAAAAGCTGAAGTTTTATTTATTTCTTTCCATAAAAAGTGATAATCAATTTTGTGGAAATCTACACTTACAATATAGTATGTATGCCTGGACTAAGCAAAATGCACTCCATTTCATTTTTATATTTCCAATATATATTCTGTTCAGAGTTTTAATTTTGCTGAAGTTATTTTATAGAAAGGAAAATATCTAATGCAACTTTGTTTGCTTGGTCATATAGCTTGCTGTTTTATTCTTCCAGCAGCCTAATCTTCTTTCATTTGCAAGGCATGTCTCTAAAAATCCATTTGCACAGCAAGTAGCATAATATGCCTTATTTTGAAAGGTGACAGAATTATTATCGACTGTATATTATGCAAACATTTTAGCAACCAATATGTATATTTTATGGAAGTGATCATCACATGACCTTCCATTTATTCTTCTGGATGGCATTGGGAACTGATTTTGACAGCTATCCATTGCAAAGCATTTAAATATATATTTATGTCCAAGAATGTTATTTACTTCTAATAACTGAAGCACAAATGGTTTTCATTAATTGTCAACATGTGTTTTGATATTAAAGACAAAATATTTTATAGTTCAGTTGTAAGTTAATATGCAGAACTCTAACTTCCCAACAGAATAAAAATTTCAAGTGGTTTAAGTTAGGCTAGCCATAATATTTGTTTTGAGGAAAATACATGAAATTCAGAAAGCTAAAGAAGTACTTTTGAGAGAAGTCACAAAATTCAGTACTACTGAATATATTTGTAATCTAGAAATAGATCTGATCACCAAATTCTCTGAAAAATAATAATAGAAAAGTTTTGCCTATTACTCTGCAAAGTTAGAGTACAAAATAAAGGTAAACCTGAAATCATTTGCTGAAGAAGAAGAACACATGAGATATTTAGTTTAAAAAATTATTTCTTTGTCCAGCTAGTGAAAAATTAACCTTCAGTTCTCTCTCTCTCCTGCCCCCTTCCCATCTCTCATCCATGCATCCTTGAATCCATCCATCTGTGCAGGGCTTTTTTTTTATCAGAGAACACAAGGAACGGCATTCCGGCACCTTTTTTTGAATGGAAGAACCAGTTCCTTCTAAGCTGCCAGCAAGTACAGGTATGGCTGCAAGTGATTTTGTGGACTCCTAGCAGCCTGATCCAGGCTCCAAAGGCCTGGAAAAGGCCTCTGCCACCCAGATCTATGGCTGCACAGCAATTTCACGCTCCTCTCACGCCCAATCCGGGCTTCAGAGGCCTTTCCAGGCCTCCGGAGCCTGGATCCATGGCAGCGGAGCGATTTTACAGCTGCCCAGTGGCCTGATCCAGGTTCCGGAGACATTTTCCAGATCTCCGAAGCCCACATCGGGCCACTGGAGAGCCACAAAATTGCTCCATAAAGCGGTTTCTTTTTTCTCCCCCCCACTCCATAAAGAGCTTTCAACTGGAGTTGGAGCTGTGCATGAGTTCCGGCACATTTTTTTTTTTTTTACAAAAAAAAGCACTGCGTCTATGAAAAAAAAACTGATTTGGAAAGTATAAATTCTAGTAATTCCTATTCATATTAGATGAAAAGCCATTGTCAAAATAGATAATTGGAATCATTCTTCAAAGTGATCTAGATCCACAAAACATATATATTTGCTTCTTCTTATTGTAGTAAAGTCCTTTTGAGAATCATTGTCTGTAATCATCAGTGATAAAAGTGTATATTTTTAAAAAGAGCAACACTTTCTTCCCATATGTACAATATATTACTCAGTAAGGCAATTATAAGCACAGCAGACTTGTCAAACACAAGGCCTGCAGGCTGGATGTGGACCGGGGAGGGCCCAGATTTGGCCCCCGGGGCTGTCCCAGAAATGGCAAGGGACCAGCCCTCGCTGCCCCAGCCCTGGCCCACTGCAATCCAGCTGGGTGCCTTAGAGCACGTGCAGGAAACAGCGAGTGCTCAGGGGCTGGTGGCAGCAGCAGCTCATTTGCTTTAGCCCACCCCTCCCCTCCCAGCTTAACCCCATCAGGTCCAGTCAGGAGTGGAAGAGGAAGAGGTGGAGGAAGCCAAGGTGTTACAAAAAAAGAGAGCTTCCCCCATTCTTCCACCCCTTCTCTCTTTTTTTTTAACTTCCTCTCACTCTGTTCAGGTGCAGCTGAAGAAAAGGTCAAGGAGGAGAAAACAGGAAGGGAGTGTGTGTGTGTGTGTGTGTGTGTGTGTGTGTAAGAGAGAGAGGGGGGGGAAGCCGAGGTTTTACAAAAAAGGAGAGCTTCCACCTTTCTCCCCCTCCTCTTTTTTATTAACCTGTGTCTGTGTGGTGTGTGTGTGTGTGTGTGTGTGTGTGTGTGAGAGAGAGAGAGAGAGAGAGAGAGAGAGAGAGAGAGAGAGAGAGAGAGAGAGAGAGAGAGAGAGAGAGATCCCCTGTGGTGGTCTCCCATGGAGAATGAGACACGCAGGCAGGTATCTCGGGATGAGAGCCCAGAGCTGACTCCAGCACCCTCTTTTATTGTTACTAAGGTTTTTACATCACACAGCATAATCAAAAGACGTATATAGGGGTGGTTACAATGTATCAAATAACAGACACTCTCCAGATGCAAGGCTACTGCAGGTGTTCTTATCAGAGTCTGTCCAAAAGGCTGATGAATGTATCCTGTGTCTGAAACAGTTATCTCAGGCCCTTGTGGGAGATGTCCATGGGCAGATGCAATTAATCCCACATCTCCTCCTTTTCTGTTTTTTCTTTAATGTTACTCTCTTCCAGTTCCAGAAGGGATCTTGATTCACTGATTAAGGCGTCCTTCCTAGTGGAGGGCGTAACATTTTTGCACATTTGCAGGAGGGAGGGAATACATTGAATGCAACAACATAGCAATACAAATAATATCAAAATGGTTACTATAATAGAAATCAAAGATTGTAGCCAGGATCCATCCGGTAGCCAGGACCAAAGGGCACCCCAAATATCCACGGTGCCTGATCCATCACTGCGTAAGAGATTATTTTGGAGCAAAGATTCCATTTTCCTGGCTGTAGCAGAAATATTAGGTTGAAAATCATGTATATACATACAACAATGAGAATGAATTAAAGCACATACACCGCCTTTTGCTGCTAAAATAATATCTAAAGCATACCGATTTTGCAAAACTACTTCCCTTATTTCCCCCATTTCTTGATTAATCATTTTAATGCTGTTAATTGTTTCATTAAACATATGAAAAGTCCAATTGTTAAGCAGATGAAGGTCTCTATAGTTCATGGCAACTCCTAGATTGGGTAGAATCCCTCTGCTGATTTGAGTACTGATGTTTGTCCATTGATTGCTTCGATAAGTGTCATTTATCTTAGTAAGGTTGCTTTTGATGGATTTACATTTCTTTGCTGAATTCCATATAATAACTTGTTGACAATTACTATAAGTTCCCAAATAAATGGCAGTACGGAATAGTCCTGTGCTATAAAAACAAAATCTGGCAGGTTCCATTATACGAGCGCCCACAGCATATGTCATATTCAATGTCTCTGTAGTTATGTTCCACAGCTGCTTCCATCCTGTTTCATTGAACGGAATGGCATGGAAAATAAGGCCACCACGACTGTCACCAGGAATTTGCATGCAGATCCAACAGTTCGTGACGTTAAGTGTAAGAGTAGTGTGCCTGGCATCCCGTACAAAAACATTAAAAGCCCACAGTCCCTGATCCTCATATGCCTGGCTGAGGTGGTGTACGTTGAGCCATATAAGGACGAACACAATGAGCTGGAGTCCAAATGATCTCGCCATGGTCGTCTATTGCAGCATAGCCTCGACCCCAAATAATGAGGGAGGCAGGCCCTTTCCAGGTGGGATTAGGCAAACGTGAAGAATCTGTGGGAGAAGCAGAAAAATGCCTGCTTGCGGCAGTTGAGCCAGGGGTGCCAGAAACATTCAAAAAGTTTAAGGTAAAAAGTACAAGATTAAGAGTGTTTTGTATCCCAGGCAAGCCGGGGGTATTTTCCCCTTTCTTTTTTCCATGCATGTCTAGAGCCCTTTTTACAGTCTGATTGGCTCGTTCCATGATCGCTTGACCAGTGGAGTTATATGGAATGCCATTGATTAAAAAAGGCATCACCAGTTTTTGGGGAGTAATTTGCTTTGTTAGTGCCAATAAATCAAAGGAAGAATTGCCAGAGTGAGGTGTATATGCAGCCTCTAGAATGGGTGGTGCTGGACATGTTAATAAGACCAAGCGTGGTACCGTATCCCCCCGGTTCATTGTGACAGGGAGATTGGTATAAAATTGGACTTTTAGGGTGTCTCTATACATGGGATCTATCAAACCTGAAAGCACAAACACTCCTTGTTCCCGAGCAACAGGTGTGGGAAGGATTATTGCCTCCGTTTCCGGAGGCAAGGGTCCAGAATAAAGGGTTTCAGCAACCGTGAGTAGGTTAGGAAAAGTAACAGAAAGATCAGAAGCCAATTTTAAATCAATGCCAGAAAAACATTGCGAAGCAGAAGAAATAAGGTCTGAAAAGGATGCAGCCTTTGGAGAGGGGTTAGCTGCAGACTCCTTTGTTAGTTTAACAGGGAACAACTCTGTCTCGGATAGTTTAGAAATGCTTAAATCACCATTATTTAAAGCCTTTTGAAATGCACCACAGATGATTCCAGGCTGGGAGAAAGGAGGCAACGTGGCAGGAACAGGAGAGGCTGTAGAATTTGTAATGGCAGAGGGAGGGTTAAAACCTGCTCCAGGGGGCAAGGGAGTGGCTAACATAACAGACGGATTTTTATACGGTGGAGGATCTAATAAAGGCTGATGAGGCAATTCAGCATAGGTTTGAATCAGAGTATAGGCAATTTTCCAAAGGCACAAAATCTCTACAGGGGCTCTTGGAGACTGGTGGAGAACAGTACCAATTTTCCTCCATGTATCTACTTTTAAAGATCCAGACTCCGGATAGGATGAGCAGTTAGCCCATATATAAGCAAGCAATTTAACAGCCTCAGATTTAGAATGGTGACGGGTTAATTTCTGTTCCTGATCAGTAAGATATTTTTTCCTGCCAAGTAGCCTCAGCTCTTCCACATGCTGCTTTTGAGCGTGAGACATTCCACCCCCCATACTTACGAAGAGGAGTCAGTTGCCAGCAACTTCGTCGGGTGCACCAAGCCTATTCCAGGGGATAAGTAAAGGGTTGGCAGGGACGTATCCTTCAGTGGATCACGTCGGGGTCACCAGATGTGGTGGTCTCCCATGGAGAATGAGACACGCAGGCAGGTATCTCGGGATGAGAGCCCAGAGCTGACTCCAGCACCCTCTTTTATTGTTACTAAGGTTTTTACATCACACAGCATAATCAAAAGACGTATATAGGGGTGGTTACAATGTATCAAATAACAGACACTCTCCAGATGCAAGGCTACTGCAGGTGTTCTTATCAGAGTCTGTCCAAAAGGCTAATGAATGTATCCTGTGTCTGAAACAGTTATCTCAGGCCCTTGTGGGAGATGTCCATGGGCAGATGCAATTAATCCCACATCCCCTCTATCTCTCATACACTTACACACATACATGGGAAGGTGGTGTGCAGGTGGCTAGAGAGCAAACTTGCAGATTAGCTTTATGGTCTATTCTTGCCTCCTCCCTTCCCTAAAATCCAGGCAATAATAAAACTCGTTGGTTTGAATGGGAAATTAGGAATTGGTGTGAGTTGAAATTAAAAGGCCAAGTCAACTCCCCCCCCCAAATTATTTTGTTGGAGACAAAAATACTTCCTTTCATCTGCTCTTTTATAATTTAATCCAGCCTTACCCAAACTAATATATTTTGGGTGTCATGAACTACAGTTCCCATCATCCTGTGGCTATGCTGGCTAGAAATGCAATGCCTTATTTTCTCTGCAGTATGCGCCTAGGAGGCAATAGGTCTGTGGGATTTAGAAGTATTTAAACATTTGTTTCTTCTGCCTAATTTATTAAATCAACATCTAATTTGAAATTAAAAGTTTCTGAGAAATCCAGGGTGGTTTACAAGAAAACTCTCAAAGACAGCTATTGTAAAGCATCACTAGCACTACTTAAAACAATATTAAAAGTATGTATTTTAAGAAAGAAAAATAGTAGTAGTAATTTACTTAGTGCTGTTTGACCATAAAATGTGTTGTTGTTTTACATATGCCTGGCTGAACAATGTGTTTGGAGTTGCCTCTAAACGGGTGAGGGTTGCACTGTTCATATTTTCCTTGGGAGAAAGTTTTACAATGGGGGAGCTGTCTCTGAGAAGGCTCTGCTTGTGGCCATTGTTCTATAAACCAAACCAGGGGACCATCTGGTCTAAATGGATGGTAAACATAGATGATTAGGGAGCTGGAGGCTAAAACATATGACAAATGCTTGTGGGAATTGGGTATGTCTAGCTTAGTGAAAAAGGACTAGGGGTGGTGACATGAGAGCAGTGTTCCAATATTTGATGGGCTGCCATAGAGAAGAAGGGGTAAACCTATTTTCCAAAGCATCAGAAGACAAATAATAGATGGAAACTAATCAAGAAGAAAACCAGCCTAGAACTAAGGACTTTTGAAAACAACTAACCAGTGAAAAGGCTTGCTTTCAGCAGCTGTGGATGCTCCATCATTGGAGGCTTTTAGTAGAGATTGGATATTCCATTGTCTGGAATGGTATATGTCCCCTGCTTGAGCAGGAGCTTGGACTAAAGACCTCAAAGGTCTCTTCCAACTCTTATTCTTTGAGAGAAGTGCTGCCAACCTCTCCCTCTCTCTTCGTCCCTTCCTGGGCACAGAGAGGAGGGAAGGAAGGAGGGGAGGGAAATAGGAAAAAAGTAAGAGAAGGAAGGAAGGAGATGGGAATGAAAAGGAGGGAGGCAAGGAAGAAGGGGAGGGAGGGGGAAGGAAGAAAGGAGATTGGAATAAGAGGGAGGGAGGGTCTGAGGGAAGTCCTACTTTAGCACTTGGTCCTCTTGAACCCATCATGAGCAACCTGGCCAAGGAGAGTGAGCATAGCAGCAGTGAGGAGGAGAAGGTAAATGCAGCTGGGCACCCCCTCGGGGAAGTGCAGCTAGGCTAGGCAGGGCTGTGGGGTCCTGTGCCATGGGAGCTCAAGGGCTGGGCTGGGCACTTGATCTCCACTGCCCAGGGCTTTGGGCAGTCCATGCCACTGTCCAGGGGCCCCGTGCACAGTCTGAGGCTCAGTGAGGTTCCTCCAGTGGACCATGCCCTGCCCACCCTTCCCCACCCTCGGATGCGCCTCATTCCTGCCCAGGCACACACAGATGCCCCTGATGTGAGTGACATGGGGCTGGCCATGCCCACCCAGTAGGCCATGCCCATGCCAGCCACACCCACCTGCCCACCCAATGGCAACCACGATACTCTCTCTCTCTCTCTCTCTCTCTCTCTCTCTCTCTCTCTCTCTCTCTCACACACACACACACACACACACACACACACACACACACACCACACACAGGTTAATAAAAAAGAGGAGGGGGAGAAAGGTGGAAGCTCTCCTTTTTTGTAAATCCTCGGCTTCCTCCTTCCATCCCCCGTCTCTCTTACACACACACACACACACACACACACACACACACTCCCTTCCTGTTTTCTCCTCCTTGTCCTTTTCTTCAGCTGCACCTGAACAGAGTGGGTGGAAGAATGGGGAAAGCTCTCCTTTTTTGTAACACCTCAGCTTCCTCCACCTCCTCCTCTTCCACTCCTGACCGGGCCTGACAGGGTTAAGCTGGGAAGGGAGGGGCAGGCTAAAGCAAATAAGCTGCTGCTGCCACCAGCCCCTGAGTGCTCGCTGTTTCCTGCATGTGCTCCAAGGCACCTAGCTGGATTGCGGTGGGCCAGGGCTGGGGTAGCGGGGGCCAGTCCCTTGCCATTTCTGGGACAGCCCCAGGGGGCCAAATCTGGGCCCTCCCCAGGCCGCATCCAGGCCACGGGCCTTGTGTTTGACATGTCTGCCTTAAAGAATGCTAATTTAAGGCATGCGAGGTGATGAATTCAATCAAAACTAGGTCTGATGCTTTCTTCCCTTGTAAACAGCCAATATAGTAGATACAAAGTGTGGAACCTTCCATGCATCTATTACACCTCTTCAAATAATAATAAAATAAATAAAATAAATAAAATAATAAAATAAAATAATAACATAAAATATGTGAAGAGCAACTGTTACAGCTAGAAAGAGGTATATAGAAAAGTTGATACTAAGATTTTTTTTTTCATTTCTTGACATGCTAATTTTCTTTTTCACATTTAGAAACAATGACTGATATACATTTTGGCAGAACAGTGCTTCTAGACTTCATTGTTAATGCTAGTTAAGTTAAATTTCCCCAAGAAGTTCAAACACATAGGCAGTTATATACTATTAATGAAATAACTGAAATTGTTTGATTACTGTGGAACTTCATTGCATAAAAATAGTTAAGTAAAAGTCTTTTGAAACAACGCAGTGTATAAGTTGTATATGACACAACATTATAGAACACTATTGAATTTCAAGTGGTTCCTCTTGAGCATTTCTTGGTGGGCCCTGAAGACAGATTTCTTTCTGCAGAGCTTTTAATGGAGAAAAATAAATTAGTGTTATGGGAGACCAGATTGAGCAAATATTTATAAGTTTTAGAGTTTTTTTCATTGCTTTTTTCAGAAGTTGGCAATACTTAAATACTGTTAGTATGTCCATTAAAATGAATAATATCAAATGATTTATCTTTTAAATATATCTGAATTTGCATAAATATTAACAGACAGACTAAAGAGAAGCAGTTTAGAATCCAGTAACTCTTATTTCTCTGTACAATTGCCAGTTATACTGTAATCCTCAAATATAAGCATATCTGCACATTTTGTGTACATACAGATTCTTTGGAAACAGATTTCTAAACAGGCATTCCAATTCTTACAACAATGATTATATTACAAAATAAATATATATATCACTGTAATACTTTGATGTTCAGGAAGAATAACCACAACACAATTTATTTTATATTTTTTCCAATCCGTGTGAAGACTGATCAGACTGGATCTGAATATGAAATACAGATATCCATATTTGCTAATATTTAACAGAATATTACTACAGCATTTCTGTATGATTATGAGTCATGGTGTTCAGCGGCTTAAAAATGCTGGATTTGTCAGCTGGAGAAGGTTCGCTCTCTGCATTCCAGCAGCCCGAGTGACAGATTGAGCTCCCATCAGCCACCTCAGCTTCTGCCAACCCAGCAAGTAGATAAATAAGTACCACTCAAGTGAGACTAGTGGTAGAAGAAGAGACTAACTAGTGCTGGACCAGCCCAAATGTGAGATGAAAACCAATGGATGAAAAGCGCTGGATGATGCTGACATTCCTGCAGAATGCCATTAGCAGTTCTGTGTGCAGAGCTAATTTGTTCCTTGTGGAGCACCCTGGATAGCGTACAAGTGTGAACTGAATGCATTAGTAATCTTAGGCAACCAAACTATTACTGGGTAATAACATTGTAATCTCTTGGTTTTCATGTACCGAATGCCATACTCTGTATAAATAATAAATAATGGAATAATTGAGGAGTATTTGCTTAAGAGTTTCTGATAGGAAAATCTCTTGTCCTATGTTAGTTTTATTCACCAAAATGTGCTAATTTCATTTTCAAGTGGTAGAATTTCTCAGCAATGATTAATTTTGTACAATATCCATTTTTTCTTACAAAGCACTATACTTCTCCATAGTCAGTTGGACCAAACATAGTTGACTGTCAAACTTTTTCATATGTTGCAAAGTTGTTGCAATTCAAAGTGAATATAAAGTAGAAAAGAACATACAAAGCATTATTTAAGTTAGAAAATAACAAGAGATTAAAATCTTTATTATATTAGTACAAGATAACAAAAAAAATGGAAAGAATAATAAGGGAAAGTATTTAACAAACTTTAGTACTAAGAAAAAAGGCATACCAAATTTTTAAGGAAAACGCAGACATAAAATGAATGCACATTTTCATGTGAATAAGCCTCTTTTTTTAAAAAAAAAATCACATGATTAGAAAGAGGACAAAACCTGTGTTTAGTTGAAAGAATAAGGGAAGTGAATGAAATTCAACTAAAATAAAATGTCTTTATTTGGAAAATTTGTTATCCACTTTTAAATACAATCATAATAAATATTACTATAAATGTATTATATATTTACTGTGCTACAGACCAGGCTGTAGCCAATCACATTGCTTATAATTAGCAAAGGAATTTTCAAGTTACAATCATGGACTAAAATGCTGTATAGAACATCAAACAGCAACACGTGAATTAAATTGTTAAAAAATTGGCATAACATAGATAATTAATTTCTGATCCTTTAGCATAGCTTAATTATACTCCAAGCAACTATAACTGAGCAACATTTTGCCACTTTTATTTAGATTTCTGTGCATTTATCAGCAGAAGTATATTCTCTGTCACAGTACAGTTATGGAAGTTACAAGGAAGGGTAACATTTATTCAGAGTTCCATTTTTATATAAAGGGCAACTCATTAAAACACAAAATATTGATTCAAGGTCATGGTCCATACAACCACACATATGTCCTGGAGGAAAAAAGATACCGGTAAGGCAATGAAAGTAAGAGTCAATGAAAATAAGAGTGAAGAGGGCAATTGGTGTCAGAAACTATATGTATAAATACCTAGTGACACATAAAGACCTGTTCCAAAGGTCTATGTTATAGTGGTAAAAAAAAAAATCTATCCTTCAGTAAGTCTAGGATATATTGCTTGATTTCTTATAAGACTCTTCCATATCCTATTGTTATCACTAACTGAACTGAGAATCTGCACTATGTTAAGTCTGAGACTATATTTTTCCATGAGGATTTGAACTTGTCAACAAAGATTAACTAAGATAAAAATCTCTTCCCCAGATTAGTTTTAGATAATGTTCAACTGTTGAATCCTTATGAGAGCTTTGATTGACAAATAACCTAGCTTTAATACAAGAAGGGTAATATGAAACAGGATAACAATATTAGCAATTTATTTCACCATTTCCTAGCAAGAATGGATGAGCTGTGGACATCCTGGTATTGTTGAGCCACAGTTTCAAGTATTTTTACTATGTTCTGCTAAAAGATGCAATATGGTAAATTAATGTTTCCAATCCATTTGGTTCTGAATCAGAATTTTGAAGAGTATAAAAGCAGCAATATAGTAGAACAATGCACAATATATTTCTGAGTTATGCTCTTGATTCCTGCATATTGATATCAGTATTGAAATTGTAGGAATACAAAAATTACCACTTAAAATTTACATTTATTATCCATGTTTTTTTCCACTTTAGCATATTCTTCTTATTTTAGCATAGTATAGTTTATCTTACTGTATCAGCATCTTCTCTGAACCTTGATCTACACTGTTGCCGTAGTAATTTTTGCAAATATAAAGAATGGGAACTTTAAAAATCAAGACAGGAATTAAGAGATAACACAATGTTAGGTAAAAGAATATGAATTCTGTTTCTTTAAAACAATCACTTCACTAATTTGAAACAGTCACTGATTATGATGTGTTTGCTAATCAACTTCCTTTCTATTGCATACTTTTTCTGTCTTGAGTAGAGACAATTTGTGCTGCCTATTAAGGTGCAGTTCAAGTTTCTGCACATCGAAGTATAACATAATTCTTTCATAACCATAGATGCATCTGTGGATGAAACAATATTTACTTAGATTAAAATAATTCCCTATGATCTAGTTAGATAACACCAAATGCAATGAAATTTGGCAAAGAAAAAGGAAAGATGGCCCACAAAATTATTAGTAAGACTCAGTGCACAGAATCAGGTTTAAAAAGAAAAAGAACGAAAATGTTTCTCAAAAAAAAGAACAAAAGAGGACATAGATTTGCATAAAATATGTATCTGTTAATTTATATAGAACAATTTGAATTTGGTAAGTACTACCATTTACATAGAAAAGCAATATAAAGAGAAACTTGTAATTAAGAATGCTTACATGCTTGTCAGTTTCTAGGTGGGTTAGTAAATGTCACTATACAACTTTAAAATTTGATCTCTCCCTTACTGAAGTTATTTATCTTAAAGTAAGCTTGAACTGGATAGATCTTGAAATTAATTTAAATTCCCCCAGCATCTTTTTGATGAAAAAGGATTGTCTTAAAAATTATTTCAAAGTTAAAGACAATTTTGGCAAAATCCAGATGAGTATTCTTATACTTAACTGTACAATTACCAAAGATAGGTGTGAATTTGTGTATGTGAATGTCTTATCTTGTACAATCATCATTCCAGTTGAGAGGCTAAAATCCCATAGAAGACATCATTAGGGACCTTTGTCTATTGTATTTAGAAGCGCTGCTGTCATTATTTCTAAAATGGACTCTGCTCTTGAGAAATTTTAGAAAATTTTCTGTATCAAAAAAATCTACCACCTTATTTCTCTCCCCATTAATTAAGTGAATTCCAAAAGGTTATTTATGCCACCATTACACAGAAAATATTATAGAGGAATATGCTTTGGCAGTCCTTCAAATAGAAAATTAAATAGAAAAATATCCTCTATTAAATAAGACAAAAATTCATCCTAAGATATTTGATAGCCTTATGAATGTTGACTAGGGAATGAACAACTGGCTCAGCTACCATGAGAAAAATATCATGACTTAAAAATTGTTTTGTTTCCTAGACTTAATTTATGACACTTTTGACAGAATGTTTTCTTCCTCAATCTTTTCTGCTTTTAGCTTTAACATGATGGAAAAAATATGAAATTAAGCCATAGAATTATTACAGAAAAATGCAGTTACAGTTAAAAACAGTAAATAAGAAAAATGCCTAGAGAACCCCAATGACTAAAAGATAAGATATTCTTCTAATTAATCCAACCTTAAATGGTCTTTCTAATTCTCATAATTTATTAAATTTATATGCCATTCAATTCCCAGTTATTCTGGGCAGCTTACAAATGATTTAAAGCATGAAAAAGATGACAACAAAAACAAGAAACAATTTGGCAGAATGAAAGCAAAAGAAAATAACTTAAATTAAAAGGAAGCTTCAGTCATCCCCACCATCATTGGGGTGAATTTATTTTATACTATCTTGTATTTGTTTAATAAGATACAGTTGCTAGGTTCACATATGAGGGAAATAGGATTCACAGAACACAATATGTTAAAACCAAACTACTATATATTATTTGGATTTACTATGCTGTGTGAACTCAGTCTAGTTATGTTATTGTAATTTAATTGTTTTATTAAATAGATTTCCTATTGATTTCCTATTTTTAGGTCTTATTTTGATTTATTGTGGAAAACCCTGAGGCATTTTAGCAGAAAGACAGGGCAATAATAATAATAAGCACACAGACTTGGAGTAGGTCAGGATATAAATACAGCTTTTAATACAAACCAGTCTTTCATACTGTTTTGCTTTGTTCTTAGCACTCATTAATCACAATCTTGGACTATATTAATAAAGAAGTGTGTGACCTTTTACTTAAGTTCTTCATTAGACATTTTAATAAGTGAGATGTTTCAGGGTAATTGCTCTTAGGTCTTGAACAATCATCCCAGGCTATGTAGACTCTTTACTCACGGAGTCTGTGTAGCTAAATTGCTTCTCATGAATGTTTGCTAGCACAAAGTGACTGAAAGTTAATTCGCCTTGTGAAAGTTGGGTATTACAGATTCTCCAACTTCATACTTTTCGCCATGCCTTTTATGCTGTTAACATTAATGCTACTTAGAAAAAAAAGCATTGTGAGAGTAGCTTATTTAACCAAGTATTACAGTCAGGAGCTACAAACCAGAGTAAAAATGAACACCATGAAGGATCAGAACTCATAAATGTAATTCTCCAGTGAGTAAATGGTGTGGCTTCTATATGTCAGGCACAAATTAACAACTACTTACGCATTCACCACAAGGTTTTATTCCTAAATTTTCATTAACCTCTGCATTTACAAAATCATTTACAGAGTTTATAGGAGTTTTATTTAGAATATTTGGAAAGTACCAGACTGAATAACCTTAACATAGCAGATATACTCCAAGCTTTAGCTGATTATAATTCTTCAAAGAAGTAAAGCAGAAACTTGATAGACATGTGAGATCTCAACTATTTTATGCTGGGGTTAGACCACCATATCATGTGGTCTAAATACATATTGGTTTTATCTTCCACCATCTGGAGAGGCTCTTTCCTTGGCTTCCCTTCTGGGTTTAGTTATGAAATATTACAGATCCTGATGTTTAACTTCCTCCTAAGCACTCCCAAACATGACATTATCAAACAGGATGTTTATACAAGAGAAAAAATTAATTACAAAAGGGGGAGGAAAGGGAGAAAATGGACTCCAATTTGAATAAGACAGGGTCAAAATTTTGCAGAAACTAGCATAAGGAAAGAAGAAGGAAAACTATGTGCTTCCTTTCAATTAAGTTTGATTTGGATCTGTTTTTTCTTATGAATACCAGCAGATGGCTCTGCATAGAATTGTCTAAACAACACAAACTTAAGTTTCCAGAGGCTAAATGAGGTGTGAAAACAAATTAGTGTTTCTTGTTTTGTCAGATTTTATACAAGCTTATTCATTTCTTGTCACAGGAGCACAGAGACACACCCTTGTTTGGTGTGCTTGGAAAATGTAGTTGTGATTGTACTAAAGCAAAAAAGAAGCTTGGCATAAAGTCAGGTAATTTTCATAGCAGTTCTGCATTTATATTTTCATGCTTTATTGGCAAAATGAAAGTTGAATTTCAAGCAACATTATGTGCCTTAATTTTGAGATACAATTTGTTAGAAGAAGAAAATGAGTAGAGCTCATTGAGAAAATGAGTGAAGAGCTCGTGAACAAAAGAGAGGAGCACTGTTCTAAAATGTTAAAAATGAATTCAAATTAATTTTTTATTCCCTCTGAGTTGAGTATTGGCTTAATTCTGGCCAGACTGTAGAACAGTAGTGTCCTGGGTTTTGATTTTTCACTGATTTTGAGATGAACTCTGTCACTCTCTTTAAATATTTTAAAAACCTGGTCTCCTGACAAAGAAGAAAAGTTAAAAAGAGATTTTTCAAAATATAGTTCTATTTTTAAGGTAGTGTCTTGTCTATTTTCGCTCTTGGAGCAGCACATAAATGGGGCCAGAATCAATTTTAAATCACTAGTATTAGAAAAAAAAATAGCTGGCAAAATACCTAAATCTTGAATTCTTTATTTAAAATGATGACAACCCAGTAATTCTGAAAAACCTGAGAATAGGCTTTCAACCATTTCTGAAGGGAAAAAATAGATATTATCATGTACTTGCCCCCACCTGCCAATACACCCTTCACTTGTCTTTTCTTGCTTGGCATTGAAAGTGGTGCCTTATGGTTTGTTTGTTGAAACATTTAAAAAAAACTGATTTCCTGATTAAAAAAACCTGTTATTTTAAAATGCTATTTTTCTTTCCCTAATCTTACCACTTTTCTGCTTTGTAGGGATTGTTTTCCTTTTCTTTTTTAAAATAAGTCTACTTGTGCATCATGAAATTTTAGAGCAGTGAGGGTGAAATGTTTCGGCTTGGTATGTGTGTATGCCTATTTTGACTCTGCTGCGTATCATTTTGAAAATAGTTATCAGGAGTTGGTGAGTAAAGTTTGTGTCATTAGTTCACCTTACTGCCCTAGAGGATTTTTCCACTTTTTCTTCGGTTCCCTTTTTGTATTTTTTTAAACTAGCCCAGGTAAGTACAATGTTATTGAACCAAAAGGTTTGGAAGGAAGGGTAAAACTCTCAGCTGAAAGGAAACCCCACAAAATAGTGCACTGCTGAACTTGAACCTATTAACAGCATTAAACCTATTAACTTTCTGCATGTCAAGCAAATGTAATAACTAAAGTAGTAGATTGCTAGAATGCCACTGTATTTGCAGTAACCACAGCCAAGATTACAAAACCAAACTTGAGAAAATATAAGAAAGTAAATTTATTTAAAGTTTGTTGCTCTGCATGCAGATATATGTATGTTAACTCCTTAATTTTGTAAAGGATAGGTTTAAGACCTATCTGCAGAAAGTTGGGAAGTGAAATAGTGATATAGTGATGAAATTGTCTAATGGAAGCTCTAGTAGTGCAGACTGAACATGTTATAGGGTGTATTTTTATTTGTTTAGTTTGGTGCAATTGACTCTGGATTATAACAGATTCCCCCATACAGTATACAAGATGGGCAAATTATTTGGCCTCAAGTAGTTGCAAATGTTTGGACTTGAGTTTACAACTCTAATGAGACAAAAAGAAAGGAGAGAATTCATTGACATCTAAATAGTATGAGCATTTTCCTGCCAGCATTGTAGCACAGATCCAAAATATGAAAAGCAAGATATTTTTTAGGCAAGCTTTGTGGCAAGTGCCAGGGCAGCTTTTTTATGAAGTGCATGCTTTTAGTTTTCTCATAATTGATTTGCAATCCAAAAGTAGTATCTTCAAGGCTTTGTTAATCTGAGATCTGCAAAAGATTACCATGTCTTCTGCATAAAGCAATATAAATATTTACCTGTTCGTTAACTATGGGAAATGGTGTTCTTCATTTAAGTACCCTACTCTTGCATTAATATAATATTTATAATATTATGCATTCAGGATATACACTTGTTTAACTGCCTTGCTACTTAGCACCACATTTGAGAGATGATCTGCTATATTATATCTCCCCTTAGTCATGATTTATCAATATACAACAGGAATCTACCATTTATCACACTTTCATATATCAATTCCTTAAGGCTTGCCTTGTACTTTTTCAGATTTTAATTTTTGTGGGCCTCTGTAACAATAACAGTGACCTTCAGCCAAAAACATACTCACTAGATCCAGCTTAGGGCTGGAACCTTCCCCCCTATATAAAAAAATGGGACTTCAAAATGACTGCTGAAATATAACATTCTGATTGGGAGGGTGGAAAATTCAGATCATGAGTAGCAAATATGTGGAATTAGGCATAATCTCAGTCACATACTGCTTCTATCATTTGGGCCCAAGATGCATGAACAAATCTTTTTGATGCCCATAGTGAAGCAGAATATGGAGTATGTAAATGAATCGCCCTATGGTAATTATAAATATGACTGCAATCATGTATTTTGAATTTTGATATTTCTTTTAGAAACAATACTTGCTATATATTGATTACTTAGTTATATATTATATCTGATTACATCAGGAAGACAACATTGGCTGTTTACAGGACTGAATCATTTACTCATAAAGTCTGAATATAGTTTCATCAAGGAAATTTGAGGTCATCTCAATTTGGCTGTTTTAACTGGATGATATACAGAAGATCTTCCAAAGCCAAGCTCAATTTTGCTGACCAACCTACATGATCTGAACAGACTGTTTCTGTTAAACAGTGATTTTTTTTTATCAGTTTGATTTTATCAGGTAAATAGTCACTCTCTGAAGAATTGTGAAGTTTCCATATGCTTACCAACTCCATTGTACTCATTTCTGGACTAGTCTAGAAAGTAAATTTCCCTGGCCTATCACCTGTAGTTATTCTATTTAAGGTACAAAAATCAAATTTATTAACCACTGTGCTAAACCAGCACAATTGTATTTTTTTTATATGCTTAGAAATCAGTGTTTCCCAAACTTGACAATTTTAAGGCATGTGGACTTCTACTCCCAGAATTCCACAGCCAGCATTGCTGGCTGTGGAATTCTGGGAGTTGAAGTCCACATGCCTTAAAATTGTCAAGTTTGGGAAACACTGGCTTAGATCCATGTAGCTCTAGTGATAGCCAGTAGGGAACACAAAAGCAAAATAAATTTACTATTTATTTTGATGATATGCAATAACTATGCCTTTTTAGCTGAAAGGTTTTTTTTTTTGTCCCAGATGCAAAAATACTTTGATTAGCTTGTGTATTGTGCCTTTTTTTCAGTGCCATATTTCTGCTTAGTTCCATTTATCAAGCCAGCAAACTCTCTAAAAGAAAAATGGAATGGGATTGAACTGAATACAACAAAATAAATGCAGGCATTATTTTTATAATTGTAAATTTGTGTCAAAAATAAAAATACTAATCTTGCATTGCTATGAGTTCCAGAGAGATTATCCAGGTTTTCCCCAAAAGTCTCCAAAATATTCAGATGAAATGGGGAATAGGGCAGCTCTAGCTATTCCTTGTTAAGTAATGAAATATGGACATTTCTTGGGCTAGAGGTGAAAAGTATTTTATAATAAAACAGAAAAGATAAAAAAATGATATGATTCCCTTTGCACATGTTAATGGTAGTATATGAAAACACAATCACAGTTTGAGCAATTCCCTAAAATATAAATAGAAATATCTCAGTTCTGTTCATTTCTGCTAGATAAACAATTACTAATCTACTTTTATGTTTGTATAGCAAATACTTTGACACAATGCCAGGTGTTCAGGCATTCTATCTGCAGAGCAGATTGATCTTTGTATCTTTCAGATGAGCTTTAGAATTAGATGACCTCAGAATCCTATCCTGGCACTTTCTTCCTAAACTTATTCAAGGTCTTATCTTCTTAAATAGTTCTGATCATCAACAAGCTATCCAGCACCATGTTATAAAGCAGATCCACAGTGGTACAGGTTTACTTGTATCCATTGACAATTGCTTGCCTAAAGACTTATATGTAAGTCACGTGATAATTAAGTACTGGACCACAGAGTTGCTTTACTGTCTGAACAGGATTTTCTGAAGGTCCCATGATTTCTGAGAGACCAGAAAAATTTAGCAATAGTTTTTTTTAGTCAACATTAAAATTAAGAGTTGCACCTGCAGAAGGAGAGGCAGGTATCTTCTTCCCAATCCTGACCTGAACTGAGGACAGAGGAAGAGGTTAGGGAAGCCATAGCTTAGCACAGTGATGGTGAATATTTTAGAGACCGAGTGCCCGAACTGCAACCCAAAACTCACTTATTTATCGCTAAGTGCCAGATGGGCATGGCCCACTGGGTGGGCATGGCTATGGTGGTCATGGCAGACTGGGTGGGTGTGGCCAAGGTAGGCGTGGTCACCTTGATGTTGCTCATGGGAAGGGATGCCTGTGGGGGACAGGCAGGGCTGAGTGAGATCCAGTGGGTCTCTGGCAGGTGGGGCGGTGGGCAGGAGGCTCGTCCTGTGGGGTGAGGCGAGGCAAGATGAGGCAGGGCAGGGGTACCATTGTCACAGGGCAAGGCAAGACAGGGGCCAGAGCGGCGACCTGACACCACCAGCCCTCGCACATAGCGAGTCCATGGGGGCTGACAGTGTCCTTCAGCAGCCACAGCCTGCCAGCCCCTCAACCAGCACACTCTGGGGCTCTGCAGCCTGCCACCAGCAGTTCAGAGAAGCCATTGTTGAGCTGGACAACTGACCGAGAGCTGAGGAGGCGATGCAGAGAGTCGTGCCCAGGAAAAGGAGAACATGTGAGGCCAGGACGGATGGGACAGGGGGGAGGGAAACCAGCTGTGCTGGATGTATCCAGCCACATGGCACCTCGGCAAATTAGCAGGTGACTGGTTGAAGAGGGATGGTTGCTATCTCTGGTGCATGGTGCGCATGCCTACAGAGAGGGCTCTGAGTGCCGCCTCTGGCACGCATGCCATAGGTTCGCCACCACTGGCCTAAAACCTCCAAAGACATATCTATTAAGTTAGAAGATTATAGCTTTAATCTGGCAAGATTTTATTAAGTGTAATCAAATAAAGAACTGGACTCAGTTGGACTTTACTATGTCATTTTTGGGCTGAGGCCTGACACTTGGCCATATATTTAATTTTTATATTATTTGTAATTCAGAATCAACATGGTTCAAAATTATGCCTAACCATCTAAAGAAGCTAGAGGTACATTTTACCTATTTTTGTTTTGTTTTGTTTTAAAAATGTAAAATAAGATTATAGAAGAAATTGTTCTTGCACTACATGATTCAAAGATAGGTTGAAATTGTGTAGAAATGTAACAAATTTTTGCTGGTGAGATTACACATATTATGTAAATAGTAAATAGTAACTCCAACCCTCCTAGGTTTGTTTTCACATTTAAGCCAGTAAACTAAATTGTATTTTTGTAGAATGTTTTTAATTACATTAATTAAATATTAAGACAAATATTTAATTTACTGCTCATTAAGTTCTGATATCATTTCAAAATCCAGCAGATTAAACGCAAGATAGAAACTAGATACATGGATGTGGCCATCAAGTTTGGCAATGAATGTGTATGAACTATGCATTTTACACCAGAGTTGCAAAAAAATGATTGTCTTAAATCTTGCTATTTTTAATCCAATAACCTTTTAATCATTCAAGTGAAAATATTGGGGAAAAAGTATTCATTTATACACTTGGGTTTTCTGCACATCTAATATCTGATTAATGAAAAGAACTGGTAGATTAAAAAAAATCAAGAATTTTCTTTTCATAGGCATGGAGTTTATTGAAATATTTATTTCATCTGAGTTATAGTCTTAAATATTCTTTTAAGGCTGAGCAATCTCAGATTATTAAATCTCATATTTTAGTAAAACATCTACTTAGAAACATAATTATGATGGTATGGTGATGGTATGTGGGAATGACCTTGGGAAAGAGGAGGAAGACCTGCAGCCTTGGCGACTGGTCTTCTTCCTGTCTTCAAGGTCATTCCCACATACCATCACAATAATGCACAATTGCTTTGTTTTTCTTAGTCAGATTATTTAAATGAATCCTTCAAATATGCCATTAATATCCATTTATTTGACCAGCCCATATCATATGAAATCTGCTCTGTAATTACAGGCAAACCTGGATAGGCAAACTGTGTCCCCAAGCAGTGTCTAAGCCCTGCTAATTACAGCTTCTGGACATCTCTGACTGCCCTGGATAAATATTGGCCCTCCTGCAGGGATGATACAGCTCCATCCAGTTTGTAGCTTTGTCCTACACTCTGCACCCTTGATCCATCTTCAGCAGTTCAAAGTCATTTTAGGCAATCAAAAGTTGTTCAGAGATAAGTTACAGACAAGAGTTTGTATCAAGAAGGATTAATGATATAAATTAACAACTGCATGGGAGAGAAGCCAGAATTAGTCATTCATATACAGAAAGTAATAGAATTCTCTGTAGGGATTCAATAGAGTAAGTTAAGAACCTGGAACAATTAGTATTAGAGTCTGGTTAAACTATTAAACCCCTTTGGGGAATTCCTGTTGTATAATAGAAAATGGTAAATAGCCTCAGGTTTCATAGGGAAGACATGGATATTGTTTATCTGATCCAGCAACTGTTTTAAATATATCCTGATTTTCAATTTTGTTCCTGCCTACTCACAAACTTTAGGATTAGACACTGTAAATATACTTTTAAAAAATAATATTATGTGTGGTTTCAAACCAGACAGATACTTTGCCTTCCTTACCACAGTTTTTCAACTGTCCTCAGCTGCACTTTGTTTTTGACTGATATTAATAATGGATGTATGACTTCTCAAGAGCCCCTTTGCAACCATTAAAGCTTTCTCTGACTGCTAAATCTATAGAGGTCTAGCAAGAAAGTTTCTTGTAGGTATGATCCCACTTATCAAGCACGCAGCTGCCATCCTTTTCCTTACTGACAGGTTTCTTGTCCTTTTAACAGCTAAGTGGTTGAAGAACTGTAATAGCATTTAGTCTTCTGAATGTGATCATGCAGCAGTAGAAAATGCCTATTTAATTTATGCCAACCAAATGATGCCATTAAGAAAACATGTAGACAATGATAAGTGATAAGATATCAAAGGTCAAGATCTGCTATATCCCATGTTTGGCAACTCTTTCCAATGATTTTGTGAATAAACTTAAAAGTAATAAAAATAAGATTTAAAAAAAGCAATTTTTCCAGTATAATTACAAAAGTTCAAAATCTCTAAATTACAAAAAAAAATTGTAGGTGTAATTTATATCATCATAAATTTCTAATATATGTATATAATTTAAGTAAGGTGAAGGCTACCTTCACCTTAAATAAATGAACAAATATTTGGAAACTGACCACGAGTATTTGGTTATCTATTGTTATTTCACTTGTACATGAAATATTAGAAGACTTTTTTGTAAAGAGAAAATATATAGAATTATACTATGCATTTATAAAGGGTACATTATTCACTATGAGACAGAAAATAGTAATAATTTGTCCTCACTTTTGCATTATCAGCCTCACGAAGAAGTTCAGACCAAGAAAGTGACTTAACGAGAAAACTAGAATTATACTTTATTGGGATAGACTATAGCAAGAAATTCTGGCAAGTCTGATTATGCTTCTCATTTATATATCTCACTGAGTGAGGGAAGAGTCAGCCTGAGTCTCTTTTTAATATTATCTCTCTTCTCAGGACTTAAGGAATGCCTGTATCTCTTTTGTTTATGTAACGGATTCTGAATATAAACCCTTCTTCACCCCACTAACTATTCATAGAGGATATGTCTTTATGAGATCAGCCCCCTCTCATTGCTATTTTGTTGCTAACATGACTTTGGTTGTTCCATGTAAAATAGGTGTTTTTCTTTTAACTTAAAACAAAACTTCCACAGCAGATAATAAAAATATTGAAATATTGGGACAATGCAAATATTGGGTTGATGCAATCAGGTTATATTATCTGCTTGGTTCCAGGTGTCCCCCTAGAAAGGCTGTGGGACCACTTCCACCATTCAGTCACCAGGCACTGTGCTTCCAGATCTATTGGAGATTGGACACTTCATTTTTTCCACTTTATATCTACTTTTGCCGAGGGAGATTTGGACATGGGTATATTGATTTAATGAAAGACCAAATTCTGTATAACTCAACAATTTTGTGTCATCAAATCAGTATTGATTTGTAGCAACCTTATAGCTAGTACTTCTATAAGATAATTTGTCCCCAGACTGGTACTTCAGATTTTTCCAGCAGTGTAGCCATTGTCACTGTAATTGAACCCATGCTTAATTGACTGTTGATCGTCTTCTTCTCTTTGCTCTACATTCAAGCCGTGGGGTCATTGCTGCTCTCTGTCTTTAGTTGTTTTCTTGCAGACGCTTTATTATCAAACTAGGTAACGTGATCAGTGCATCAGTGCATTTCAAGCATTGTTGCAGTGCATTCAAGATAGACTTCTCAAGAGAACTATCTTTGCATGTTTCTGAAGAAGAATAGTTTGAGCTTGGTCATTTGTGCTGTGAGAATTCTTGGTTGATTTGATAATAAAAGAAACCACACACATAAAAACTAAAAAAAAAGGTTTGCCCCTTAAAATGCTCTAGATACTCACATGATAGCTGTACACTGGAATATTGTAGAATGGAGAAAATGTGTGATATATACATTAATATGGAATAGGAATTGGTAGAGTGAAGGGGTTCTTTGCATGCCTATAAATAATTTGTGGGGGAAATCAGGAGAAAGAAAGGAAAAAGATTCATAAATACAAGAATATTCCAAGCTTTCTGATTCAGGTTTCTCTGCTTTGAATTTTGAATCAGTTTTTCCAATCATTCAGGGAACTTTTTTGAGGCAGAAAAATTGTTTTATATGTTATTTCATTTCTGTCGCAAATTGAGCCAAAGTAATCTCTGTGACTTCCAGATGACAGTTGTGGGAAGAAAATGGCAATAAATAATAATAAAAAATATAAGTCTAAAAAGATAAATAAAATGTAGACTTCAATCTTACCCCCACACACAGACAGATTCATGAGAGCAATTGGGGGGCTAGTGTGCTGACTGGTCAGTGTAGTGGGAAAATGCAACCATTGGTAAAGATAGGCTCTGGAAGGAGTTCAGTTAATGTCTGTGTTTTTTCCTTTTAATTCAAAGTTAGGCAAGACAGCACCTTGACCAGATTGTGAGAAAAACCCACAGAACTCCATTATTTAAATAAAATCAAAATAATAGACAAATTACCATTAATTTAATCATACTATGCCATAAATTGGAATCAGGGCAGATGTAGCCCTCTAGCTTCATTTTGTAAATGTTAAACTCAAATAAAGAATTTACTTCCTAGGAAAACAAAAGCAATAAACAGAAATCTCTTTTGTTGCCACCCTTTATCTTTTGGGATTAAAAGACTGAGTGATTAGATTATTTCAATAAATTCTACATGGGGCTACCCTTGAAGACCATCTGGAAGCTACAGCTGGTTCAAAATGCAGGAATGCAAGCAGTAATGGTGCTTGACATCACTTGATGTCCCATATGTTACTACCACTACATGAGCCGCACTGACTGCCAGTCAGCTTCTGGGTGCAATTCAAGGTGCTGGTTATTACCTATAAAGTCCTGCATGGTGTAGGGACTGGATATCTGAGGGGTCATTTCTCTTCAATGTTTTTGTCTACCCAGTACTTTCCAGCAAAGTGGGTGTTCTCTAAAATGTGCACATAGGCATTGTGTTTTCTATATTATTGTCTTCAGCCTCTGTAGAATTATCCTGCTTCATCCCAAGAGATAAAAGTGGCACTCTTATTTCTAGAATTCCTGAAAGTTTTGAAAAGCTGGCTTTTGTTCCAAGACTGTGGCTGATGTTTATTATTTGTTCAAGTGACCCCTGTTTTGTTGTTTTTTCTGTTTATTAAATTAGTCTGGGCTTACATAATGTTTTTAGTTATTCTTATGTTTTTGCTAGTTATATCTCCGGTTGGGCAGCCAAGGTAGGTAGGTAGGTAGGTAGGTAGGTAGGTAGGTAGGTAGGTAGGTAGGTAGATAGATAGATAAATAGATAGATAGATACCACTAAACAGGGGATCAGTATAAGGATATTTTTAGCAGAAGTGTTCTTATAATGGCTGTATGGAATATCAGAAGATTTCACAGTTCCTACTGACATCCACACTTAAAATTACACCTATTCAGTCTGTAATAAAGCCATTGAGGAATACTGGCAAGCTTCGTATGCATATTCCTTGTTTTCTGTGCTCTTTTATTTTGATATTTTAGCAATTGGCATGAGTACATCAGTCTTTTAATCTGCATGCCATGTTCAAGGTATACTTCATCCATTCTTTTGGCAGTAAAAGTCAGATGGTAGCATTGTCCCATAAGGCCAATTAATATTCACCCTACACACACACACACACACACACACACACACACACACAGAGAGAGAGAGAGAGAGAGAGAGAGAGAGAGAGAGAGAGAGAAAGCGCATGCACATACCATATTGTATCAATTGCTTTCCTTATATTTTACTGAGATCTCAATAATTAATTTGATAATATCGCTTGTGCTTGAAAAGGCAGTTGCTATCTCTAATTCAGAAATAGGAAACCATCTTTGCATATAGGAGATATATTTTTTCTCAATTTGTTTTATTATCATTATGGTTTGTCTCATAGTCACACATATGGTTAGACTGGATTTAGCATTTTTATTCACTTATCAAGTGCTTCCCAAGGACCTGGACTAGAGACATCCTCTTGATAGTATTAAAGATATCGTTGTAGAATGTTAGACTATTCCAGATAAAGCTGCCTTTTGCAATTGACTGATGGTGATTTTTCAGTGTCAATGGTGTTCAAGCTATCATTGTTTTCTTTTCCCACAGTGTTTTGTTTTTTGCTTGGGTGAGCTGCATTTTGAGCTCTTTTCAAATTATGGCGGGAGGTGTTTTTTCCTTTTTTTCATTAAGAAAAAATAGGTATACATGTGTTCTGGGTCATACCTTTAAAATAGACATGAAAAATGTATATTAAAATGTTTCTGTGATGAAATTATGAAAGGCACAAAGCCGAGCTTGTGGGTAGCCTGTATGGCTTATAAATGATGGATTTTTCACCATGTTTCTGCGTATAAAACTCCTACTGGTCTTAAAGTGTGAAAGAATAGATCATGTTCAGTATTTATACTTTGAATATAATTTTATGAAAAGTTTAATTACGGTAATAAAAACTAATACGAACTAAACTTAGAGAAAGAGAAAAGAATAGTAAAAAAGAACAAAAAGTTCAGAAAAAAAGAAAAGATCGTGATAAAAGAATATATGTGACTTCCAACATTCATCACAAGTATTAACAAGTTTTATAATTCTTGATTCCTTATAAGATTACAACCAAATATTTTTTATCCCAAATTCCATTTTTATCTGTAAGCAAATCCATAAAACATAGCAATAGCACTTAGACCAGGGGTGTCAAACTCAATTTCATTGTGGGCCGCATTGGGGGGTGGGTGGGTGTGGCCAGGGGGGCCTACTGAGTGAGTGTGGTTAGAGTGGGTGTGGCCTATTGTGTTGGCATGGCCAGCTCGACGTTACTCGCGTCAGGAGTGCCTGTGGGGCCTGGTCAGGACTGGGGCAGATCCAAGGGTCACTGGCAGAAGGGGGTGGAATGGGGTGAGCGTCAGAGTATTGTCCATTGTAGGGGCCTAACCGTCCTGCTCAGGCCATGCTGGGGGGGGTCTGGATGGTGGTGCGGGCTGCCTGGAGCCCTGGGCAACAGAGGTCAAATGCTCAGCCTGGCCATCAAGCTCCCATGGCACCTAGCCCAGCCCCACTTTCCCAAGGAGGCCCCAGCTGTGCTTATATCCTCCTCGCTCTCCTTAGCCAGGTTGCTCATGGTGGTGCAGGAGACCCGGCTTTGTAACCCGGCTGAGAGATCCCCAGGATAGGCCAGGAGGATGGGGCAAGGGAATGGCAAAAGGGCAGCAGGGCAAGACTAAGGCAGGACTTCCCTCAGACCCTTCCTTCCTTCCTTCCTTCCTTCCTCCCTCCCTCCCTTCCTTCAGAACAGAGTGGTGGGAAAATATTTGAGATGAGGGAGGGAGAAAAACAGGCAAGAAACAGAGCTGGGGAGGTGTCTCCCTTTGTGAGGAATGAACAAATGCACCATCACCTGGAAGTGGCATTAAATGGCTCTCACCTACTTCACATATCCAGAATGGTGGGCTCTGGGGGAGGGGATGCTGTGAGCAGCGTGAGAGTCAACATTACCTGTGCAATTACCTAGCCCCCAGACTGCCCATTGGGGTGCTTTTCTCACAGTGCTGAAAAGCTTTGCACATCCTGGCCCAGCTTATGGGCACTGTGAAGAGAACACCCCGCTGCCTGCCAAAACTGGGCAGGCTAAGGGCTGGGCAGTGCTGTGCTTTCTGTCAGCTTCACGCTGTCCAGCTCAGTTTCTTGGCACTGTGAGACCGCCCCGTTGCCTGCCAAAACCAGGCAGGCTGGGGGCTGGGCGGTGTTGCTCATGTAACATCGACTCTCACACTTCTCATGGCATCCCCTCCCCCATAACCCACCAAGCCGGATATGTGAAGTAGGCAAGGGCCATTTGCTGGCCACTTCCAGGTGATGTTGCATTTCTTCATTTCTCTCGAAGGGTGATACCTCCCCAGTACGCGCCCAGGAGGCAGGGCCAATACAGCGGGGCTGGTCCCTTGCTGTTTCCAGGATGACCTTGTGGAGCTAAGACTGAATGCATTCCAGCATGGATGGCCACCATGAAATTGACATTGCCAAGGCAGTGGGGACCGTTCTCTCATTGTTTCCAGGATGGCTCCGTGGGCTGGATGAAACCACTTTGAGAACCAGAATTGGCCCATGGGCTTTGTGTTTAATATGTCTGACTTAGACTTACAATATATATCATCCCATAGTGCTTTGCAGCACTTTACACTTTGCAGTACTCTTGCAGTTTACAATATCAGCGGTATCCAAACAATCTGGGTATTCATTTTACCAACCTTGGAAGGATAGAAGGCTGAGAAAACCTTGAGCCTGTCAGGATCGAACTCCTGCGATACTGCTATATTGCAACTACTGCACTTAACATCAAGTTTTCAATCCTAGTTTCAACAAAAATCTATTAAAAGGTTGCCAGAAGTTGACAATCTCTGTCTCTGTCTCTCTGTCTCTGTCTGTCTCTCTGTCTCTGTCTGCCTGCCTGTCTGTCTCTCTATTGTTATCATTATCACTATTGCCATCACCAGTGCTACAGCTATTGCTGTCTATTTATTTAATCTTGATCAAATAAACAAAAGTTATATTCTTTTCTAAAAGTCTTAATATTTAATTCAATCAAAGATTACTATAGGGTTTGATTTCTCTTTAATTCTTTTTTTATCCAATTGCACAGATTTTTTTCAAGGCTTTAACAAACCTCTTTGGTAGATCTAATAAGATCCAATAAGAAATCATTTTTCAGATAATTCTTTCAGTTTGCCATTTATGTTTCCCTTTTAATTTTTAAAACTTTAGCTGGTAAGGTTTTATTTGTTTTGTATATCCAGTAAGGTAGTCTTTTCCAAATCATTATCTTGGCTTGTCATCTGTAGTTAATTATTTAGGTGTTTTCTCTGTCTTGTCAGATAAAATTTGTCCCACGGCCATCACTCCTTCAATAATATTTTTAGACATAGTTTATCCATGGAAGATAAGTTGGCAGAAGCTAGGGTGAGGTCAGAAGCTCACCCTGTCACACAACTAAAGGATCTCAAACTGAAACTGTTGTCCAGTAAGGCCATCATCTGGTATTCAAATACACAGAAAACTGCTGTACTATCACCTCCTCATGGGGAGCAGCCATCTGAAGCACATCTGAGTGATCTTTTATCCCTTCCTTATCAGGACATAATCCAAGGAACCTGTCTTCTCATCTGATTCCTTGATCTTTGCCATGATCACCAGCTCTGCTTTTGCAAAATCATCTCAATTTCTCCACAGCTCTTCCAGAAGGCCATCTTTAGTAACTATATTAAAGCTATTTCTAACCCCCACCCCTAAGAAACCAATCTGGGCCTTTTCATTGGTGGAGGCACAATCTTTCAAATCATTAAAAATTACCAGGATGATGTCAGAATGGATTATAACCTGATTTAAAAATGATTCTAGCTTTTAGTTGGCTTAATTTCTATTCAGTGATTAAATTATGATTGCATATTATACCATATACTATGGTTTACAAACTCCAGGCACTGCCAAGAGTATCAATGCCAAATAAACCTACTATGATTTAGTGCAGGGTATATAATCAACTCTAGATTAGGGTTTTCCCAACCCCCAGGTTGCAGTCCACTATTGGGCTGCAGCCTGTTTGGATCTGGGCCATGCAAGTGCAGGTGAGTACATGCAGCTAAATTTATGTGAGCAGCAGGAGTGTGCAACTGCTATTTGTGGAAATGGAACTGTGTGTGTGACTACATGTACCTGACAACCACACAGAACCATTCCCTCTCGCCCTCCTGCCAGGCCACTAAGGCAGAAAGGTTTGAGACTGCTGCGCTGGATTATTTGTTCTATTTATTACTCAAATGTCTTCTCCTTTTCCTAAACAATTTGTTACAGCTGTTTCTCTTAGGCTTGTTCTATTGTATATTTCATTGCTCATATAATTTATAGAAGCATGTTACTGAGAATTGTTAGAACCAATTGATAGGCTAGCTGCACCTTTAGTACAGTCCAACAAAGTTTCTCTTTGAAAATTATAGGTAACACAATCCTGAATTGAAGGATTTGGGCAACATGTAATCAACATTCTCCAGCATGATTGGATGGAGAACCCATGGATGGGTTGTCTTAATCTATCTGCTCCAATTAGACTAAGTCTGAAATTTAGTATTGCCCCCTCTGTGCCAACTGCACCCCAGTTTTAGACTTAGTCTCTTTGCTCTAAGACGCGTTTTTTCTTCGCTCCTGGAGCAGAAGATTGTGTATTCCTATTTTATTTCATCCCAACCTGTAGCCTAGCAGGCTGACAGGCTGACAAAACCTCCCTTTGGGGGGGGGGAACTTTCCCTTTCTCCCTTTGAGAGCCTTTCAGCTTCACAATCAGCTTGAAAATTGGATTCCCAGAAGCAAGAGAAATCTCCTACCAGGGGCCATTCCTCTGCACCAGAGGCTCCATTCTTCTAACCAGAGCCTGGAGGCCTTAGAGGCAGGGGTAAGCTTGCCAATTGACTGGGGGGCTCCGCAAGGGACGACGAGGCTCATCAGGCCTGGAGGGAGCCTTTTCTAGGTCCCTCGGCCTCAGCAGACCGCCCCAACAGCAGGAGAAAGTTTTTGGCATCAGATTCAGCTATGCCCACTACCAGTACAGAACCCTACCCGAGGGTATTTACAAGGTACTGGCAGTGCTCGCAGCCCACCTTAGACAAATTCCAATCAGAATTCAATGCTATTTAGATGACATACTAATTCAGTCATCATCATTCCGAAACGCTCAGTCAGACCTCGCCCTAGCCATCAAGGTCTTTCAGGAGCAAGGGTTTTCTGTTAATTTCCAGAAAAGTCATACAACAACCCGGCTCCTCCATTTGGGCGCTGTTATAGACATGGACAATTGTACGGTCTACCTATTTCAGGACCGAAGGAACTCTATTCAGACTCTTGTACGTCGGATCCAAAGGGCCAGAGTAGTCACATTGGCCTCCCTATCACAGCTACTGGGGAAGACGGTGTCCTGCTTGCAAATTGTGCCATGTGCACACCTCCACGCCAGAGAATTACATGGCTTCTCCTTCCATTTCAGAGACTTGAACTCCCTTCAATGGTGGGACTCCCTGGCGCTGTCAGGGGGCAGCAGTATTAGAACCAGACAGGATTACCATTACCACAGATGCAAGCCTGTTTGGGTGGGGGGCACACCTCCACACGCACTGGGCTCAAGGTCGGTGGTCCAAACAGGATCTAAAGAACAATATAAACTGGCTGGAACTCAGAGCCCTACATATGGCCCTAAAGGGATTCACCGATATAGTACAGGGCCAACATGTCCTGATTTTAACCGACAACATTACAGCCAAGGCCCACATCAACAGACAAGGGGGGACAAGGTCCAGGTCTCTCATGCAGGAGGCCAAATTGCTGGGGTCCTGGGTGGAACTGAATCTTGCCTCCATCAGGGCGAAGCAGATATCCGGAGTGACCAACCAGCAGGCGGACTCACTGAACTGAGCAACCATGGACCATTCCGAATGGCAGCTGGATCCGAAGGTGTTCAGAGAGATCGTGGACAGGTTTGGTTCCCCAACCTTAGACCTTTTGCCTCCCCCACCAACTCACAACTTCCCAGATTCCTTTCTGGGTTCCCACCTCCATCAGCTGAGGGAACAGATGCGCTCCGCAGTCCCTGGCCCAGGGAACTGCTCTATGCCTTCCCTCCTCTGCCGTTTCTTCCTGCCACGATCAGGAAGATCCTTTGCGAACGAGCAGAGGTCCTCCTGGTTGCGACGCATTGGCCGAGACGCTCTTGGTCGCCGACCTGATGGAGCTCTCCGCATCATCTCCATGGAGGATCCCAGCAAATCGCATCTCTCACATTCAGGGGGAACTACGCCATCCAGACCCTCAATGACTCCAGTTAACCGTCTGGCACTTGAGAGGTAGGCCTTAGGCTAAGACTCATATTTGTCAAGGGTCATAGCTATGATTCAGCAATCCAGGCGACCCTCGACGAATAGAATATACGATGCCATATGGAGAGACTCCTGTAATTGGTGTTCAGTTCGAAAAATTGACCTTTTGGCGGTTTCAATGCCAGTTATCTTGGAGTTCCTGAGGGATGGTCTAGACAAAGGGCTTTCCACAAGCACCATCCGCAGGCAGGTAGCAGCACTTGCCACAGTTATTTCCTGTGGCAATGAATCCTTAACACATTACCCTATGATAAGCTCCTTCCTAAAAGGAGCTAACAACGTCAGACCATCAACTGTACATAGATACCCCTCGTGGGATCTTCATCAGGTTTATAGGCTCTTGTTTCGCACCCTTTGAACTATTGACACTGGTTTGTTTAAACAGTTATCGATGAAGGTGGAATTTCTTGTTGCTGTAACTTCAGCGAGAAGGATATCTGAACTGGCTACTCTTCAGTGAGGAAGGACCTGTGTACGTTCCATAAGGACAGGGTAACCCTTAGGCTAGGCCCCTCCTTCGTGCCTAAGGTCAAGTCCTTGTATCCTAGATCTCAGGAAATAGTTTTGCCGGACTTCTGTCCTAACCCATCTAATGACATAGAGGTTCAGTGGAACCAATTGGATGTGTGCAGGGCTTATATTGTTATATACAGAGAACCTCATCTTTCCACAGAACAGAGGCTCTGTTTGTGTCCTATCACCCTTCATTACTAGGTCAGAAGGTTTCTTCAACCACAATACGCAGGTGGATTAGAGTTTGTATTTCTCTGGCATACCAGTCTCAGTCACTGCGAGATCCCAGGCATATCACGGCCCATTCAACCGGGGCGCAGCTACTACAGCTGCCTGGTCTACTCAGGCCTCCGTAGAGGGAATTTGTAGAGCAGCAACATGGGCATCGCCCTCTTCCTTTGTCTGTCACTACAAGAGGGATGTATATGCATCTTCTACGGCTTCATTTGGCCGCAAGGTTCTAGAACATGCATTAACGTTGGATGGGACCCAGGCCCAATCTAATTCCCCACCCTAGGGACACAGGGCTTTGGTATGTCCCATCCGTGGGTTCTCCATCCAATCATGCTGGAGAAAGGGGCGTTGTCTTACCTGAATGCCTTTTCTCAGCATGATGATGGAGAATCCACTCCCTCCCATTAGGTCAGTTGGCCTGGGTCCCATATTGTTCAGACGCGTCGGACTAAAGTCTGAGTATCGCCTTAGCCTAAAACTGGGGTGCAGTTGGCACAGAGGGGGCGGTACTAAATTTCAGACTTAGTTTAATTGGAGCAGATAGATTAAGACAATCCATCCGTGGATTCTCCATCATCATGCTGAGAAAAGGCGTTCAGGTAAGACAACGCCCCTATCTCTCTTATATTATACATGATAAGGTGAGCTCCTATCCTTGCCCCAATCTAAGAGCTCAAAAGCATACAAATGCAAGTAGATAAATAGGTTTCACTTTGGTGGGAAGGTAACAGCACTCCCTGACATCATGCTGGTCACATGACTGCAGAAATGTTTTTGGCTCAATGGCCTTGAATCTAAGATAACCACTAGTCCCAATAGTTGGCAATGACCAGCAAAGTAAAATACACAGGGACTCATGTACCTTTACTTACTTACTTACTTACTATCTATCTATCTATCTGTCTATCTATCTATCTATCTATCTATCTATCTATCTATCTATCTATCTATCTATCTATCATCATCTATACCTGTATATGGACACACACATAAGAACACATATTGCTTCCTGCAAAATGCTCTTCTTCCTGGAATAATCCTGTGAGCTAGGCTGGTCTGAAAAATAGGTACTGGGCCAAAGTCACTCAGTGAACTTCCATGGCAAAAGATGGACTTGAAACTTGTCCTAATCTTACACCTTAACTGCTACATTATAATGTAGGGCAAGCAAGCAGGCATGTATCATCACTACCCATTGACACATCACCTTGATTCCATTTGATTGTAGAGCATTTATATGAAATGCAATTACTCAAAATTGCTACTGTGTTGTACCAATTTGAACTATTTTCATGGCATCTGAGGGTACCACTATTGGAATTAATGACTCTAAGGTCAGTCTTTTCCTACAAATCAAGTACATGACAGCATTGCAAATGATGTGATAAATTACCATGTAATGAAGAGTCCATCTGCTCAAAGGACCTAAATGAGCAACCTTTGAATTCAAGGAGAGTCTTAGTTTATCTCCGTGGTCACTGTATAAAAAAAACGTAATTAAAAATCTCAGCCACAAGCCACTCATTAATTTACAACTTGCCATATCCCAATGACTTGGGATGGCAAATATATAATTGAAGTAAACAAGAACAAGCATAAGCAAGCAGTAAAATTCAATCCCCAGATCAGCAAAATTCCATGTTAAGTTTGCAAACTTAGTTTTCCCCCTGGAAGACTTCCTATGGTTATAACATCTGCAATGGCAGAGAAGTCATGATAGGAACAGAAAAGTGATGTATTGATCTCAGAAGAGAAGTGAACCAGGATTTAGGAGACATTTCCTCCATTTTAAGAGGAGTGGTTCGCAGGAAATGTATGTTAAAGTTAATAGTTTTTTCATTTATGTTTTGGTGGGATACAGTGCTATTTTACTGGCAATCCTGGATGATTTCAGTCATTAAAAACAACAACAACAACCAGGTGTTATAGTCATATGTGATGTTACGCATGCTTCGGAATAGGATACTTAAATTGTTCTTGGTTAGTAAAGTCTCATCCTATACTTCACAATCAAGAGAAATTCTAAGAACTGAGTTTTCCACTCATAAAGCTGGATAAATCTCTCAAAGCAATGTGTAATAAATTACCCAAGCCCAAAACTATCCTTTTTTAAAAAGTGAAATAAATAAAAAGGTAGGAATATAAAGTAAAGCAGTGTTTTTCAAATTTGCTGCTTTTAGATGGTGCTTCTCTCTCTCTCTCTCTCACTCTTTTAGATGATGCTTCTCTCTCTCTCTCTCTCTCTCTCTCACACACACACACACACACACACACGCACACACACACACACCACATCACACAAACACATCTTTGTAAACATTTGTCTAAAGGAGATGGGAAGCTCAGCAAGTTTGGTTTGGTGCTATATCTCTTATTCATTATAAATTCAATGCAGGGTCCTGCCTAGCCAACCTTATGAACATGTAAGGTTAAGGGAGAATAGGTAGCTTGAGATCAGTGTGCTTGAGTCGTAAGAAAGGTACCCATGTAACTTCTAATGTCCTTTGGACGTTTATTATATGATATGCAGTGTCAGCTGATCTTATCTCTAGAATGCTTGTGGCTGTTTTAAAATGGAATAGGTGCATCACACCCACGCCTTTCAATTTGGCATCTCTAGTTCAAAGGAAAAGATCAGCTCTCAAGAATTTTCTCATTGGCTTTGCTTTTCTGCTTTGATATAGGGAGGGCAGCTTATTCAAGTTTTGTTTTAGACCCTGTTTCTTAAAAGCTACCTTTGTAATTAATTCTAGTCTGCAGGAATCACAAGAACAGAAGATAGGAGCAAGACTGTGGGGATGTTGAGTGAAATGTAGGTAGGGCATGTGAATATTTGTCAGTATCTGAATAAGATTCACTTAATAAAGATTTAAAGGCTTAAGAAAAAAGAACCCTTGAGCTAGCCCGGAGACATAGTTAGAAGGGCCGCACTGTTTTGTGATTTTGGTCACATGTTTTGCTTGAATTTTATTTTCATCTGAAAAGTTTCCTACTTCAGTGTTTTTTGTATGCTGAGAGTTTATTAAGTGTTTATTTCCTTTCTGCAAACTTGCTTTGAATTCCTTTTAAATCTGGTAGATCTTTGTAGGCAGGAGTCAAACTCAATGGCAACCATTTTCTTTTAAAAAAGGTAATAACATTTACTCCATTACCAATAAGTTCCCTTTCAGTTTCTTAGTTGGTTAATATTTCCTCCTTAACAAACTTCTCTTTCACATGGAACAATGCCCATGGATCAGACCCACAATCTACCTCTCTTAAATCATGAAGCATAAAAAGTAAGGGAGAAGGAAGAATGAAATAGAAATGAATGATTGAAGACAGTAGAATCACAAAGGAGTGATCAAGGCAAATGTCAGCAGAAAAAGTAAGAATTGGCAGGCAGGGTAAAAAATGATGACTTGGCTGCTGGGGTGGCAAAATCAGGCCAGGCGTCTTTTTTAAAAAAAGAGAAAAAAATCAGTGTTTAGCTATTTCTATTGCTTAAAAAACAACAACAATAAAATAGACTAAAATAAAACAGACTACTAAAGATGGATATTTAATGCCACATGCTTAAATTGCCTTAACTCAGACTGGTCTTTTTTAAAAAAACACATTCAACACCTAAGAATAAAAAACAGACAAAAACATTGTTAACATATACATTTAAGCAGGAAAAAACATTTAATGTTTAATCTATAGTCTTTAATACTAAATTTAATATTTAATATTAAGTTGACAAATATATAAAGAGGTAGAGACATACAGTATAAATATATAAAAGGTGGATAAAAACCTAATAGTAATAATTTACAAAATCCAGATAGAAAAGTAGGGTTCTTTGTCTAGTAATATAGTATAAAATTTCAAAGTTTTATTAATTATCTAGCTTCTAAAAGCCTTGTATCATTTTGGAACTACCCTTGAAATCTCAAGAAAATGGAAAACTTGACTTCTCCTAGGAAATACTATCCTTGGTTTTTAAAATTGAAACATTCAGTGTTGGAATAAAAAAAACAACCAGGTAGCACCTTTTGCAACCAACAGATTTTATTCAAAGGCATAATCTTCCATGAGTCTCAGCTGACTTCAGCAGATGGATAGAATGGCTAGATTACTCTAGGAGTTAAATTGGAGTGAGTTGGAGGGAAAGAGAGGGAAAAGTAAGTTGGTTGTGCAAATGCAGGTTGCATGTGAGAGATCACAAGTCCCTTATCAGTTAACAATTGTAATGTGTTAAAATCCATTGTGTTTGCTGAGACCTGAGATTGCCTGAAACCTTTTGATGTTTAACAATTTCTCACTCAATGATGCTGTTAAAGTCCAGTTTTTCCAAAACAGTCATTTTGAGGTAAGCTAAAGAATGTACCGGGAGGTTGAAATGCTTTGGTATTACTTTGTCCTTGTTCTGAGTCATGATGTCAAATTTGGGACCAAGAATCTGCCTCAAGTTGGGTGGCATTCCGTGCCAAAAGAGAGGCAGTATAGCAATAGCAACAGCACTTAGACTTATATATCACTTCACTGTCCTTTACACTTATATACCACTTCATGATCCTTTACAGCCGTCTCTAAGCTATTTACAGTCAGAATGGAAGGATAAGTAAATCTTGAATCAGTAAGGATAGAACTCTTGGGCTGAATTAGCCTGCAATATTGCATTCTAAACCACAGTGCCACCACAGCTCATCAGTATCATTGTCCAGCATGCACAGTGAGTTGTAGCTTTGAATGATTTGAACTGTGAGTTGTAGATAACAATCAGTAGTATTCCATTGTTATTTTTCTGTAATCTGTCTTTTGTTGTTGTTGTTAATTGCGAAGTCGTGTCCGACCCATCGCGACCCCATGGACAACATTCCTCCAGGTCTTCCTGTCCTCTACCATCTTCTGGAGTCCATTTAAATTCACACCTACTGCTTCAGTGACTCCATCCAGCCATCTCATTCTCTGTCGTCCCCTTCTTCTATTGCCCTCAATCTTTCCCAGCATTAGGCTCTTCTCCAGTGAATCCTTCCTTCTCATTAGGTGGCCAAAGTACTTGAGTTTCAACTTCAGGATCTGGCCTTCTAAAGAGCAGTCGGGGTTGATCTCTTCTAGGACCGACCGGTTTGAACGCCTTGCAGTCCAAGGGACTCGCAGGAGTCTTCTCCAGCACCACAGTTCAAAGGCCTCAATTCTTTTGCGCTCAGCCTTTCTTATGGTCCAACTTTCACAGCCATACATTGCAACTGGGAAAACATGGCCTGGACTATGCGCACTTTTGTTGGCAGGGTGATGTCTCTGCTTTTTAGAATGCTGTCTAGATTTGCCATAGCTTTCCTCCCCAGGAGCAAGCGTCTTTTAATTTCTTGGCTGCAGTCCCCATCTGAGGTGATCTTGGAGCCCAGAAAAATAAAATCTGTCACTACCTCCATTTCTTCCCCATCTATTTGCCAGGAATTGAGAGGGCCGGATGCCATGATTTTGGTTTTCTTAATGTTGAGTTTCAAGCCAACTTTTGCACTCTCCTTCTTCACCCGCATCAAGAGGCTCTTTAGTTCCTCTTCACTTTCTGCCATTAGAGTGGTATCATCTGCATATCTTAGGTTGTTGATATTTCTCCCGGCAATCTTAATTCCAACTTTAATCTGTCTTTTAATAGATCCTTAATAGATATTGATCTGGCACTATTGATTTGATAATTGATTTTGTTGGATGGGTAGGTCAGTGTTCTGAATAATCAGTTGACAGCATCTCTGTTAAGTGGGTCAAAACAAATATGATCATATCATAGATCTTGAATGTAGATGATAGATACAATCTCTCATGAAAACCAGAATCATATAGTTATGCATGTTAGTTTGTAGGCTTTCGGTACAATGCAATGTTTATGTGCCTATTGATAGTTTTATAGCAATGTTGAAGAGTGGTTTTGTTCTTTGTATAAATATATATAAGATGAGGTTGGTGATGGAGGAAGTTATTAATGGTATTAATCCCTGTTTATCTGGGTATTGCTGCTGGAAGGCATTTGTTCTGCTCTTTTTTGGTTTCCTTCTTTTTGTCTTTAGGAAAGAGGAAGGAGGACGAGAGTGAGCAGCTGGAAAAAGATCCCCAACACACCCAGGTGCATCCCCCAAAAGGGACAGCACTCCCAAATAGAAGAGCAGACGCGGGGACACGCTCTCTGGAGGCTTCCTGGACGAACACCCCGACCCGCTTGACAGGCCGGCCCGTGAATGCCTGCACACATGCAGGAGTGACAGGACAGAGAAGCAAGAGGACCACACTGAACGCACAGCCTGCTGACAGCCCCACAGGGGAGGAACAGACATGCCCTGAGATAGAAACAAGGGGGGGAACGAGAGAAAGCACTTGGCACAATGTGACAACTGGATGCATACAAGAAAAGCAATTGGGGGGAGGAAGGGGGAAGGGGGAACAGCAACTTTAGAAACCAATAGTGTAGCAGCAGACAGGAAAGCGATCGGGGGAGGAAGGGGGAAGGGAGAAAGCAACTTCGGAAACCAATAGTGTAGCAGCAGACAGCTGGATGTATATGAGGAAAGGGATTGGGGGGAGGAAAGGGGAAAAGGGAACAGCAACTTTGGAAACTACTAAGGTAGCAGCAAACACGTGCCCTTTAAAAACAAAACAAAAACAGCACTTGTATTAAACAGTTTTTAGTTTGATATTATCCTGGTGTTCAAATTTACTTACTTTCATTGCCAGTGTCAATTGGCACATAGACCTCCTACCAGCATACCAGACTCTCAGAAAATGGGAAAAACAACGTGGTAATCCACGGAGTAGATGGCCATCCCATACGGTGCAAAAGCAAGACCATGGTTCTACAAATGGGGAAGCTGCAATCCTTAGGGAGGACAGTGAACTGGCAAAAGAGGAGGGGGGCTGAGTGACACCCCAACAAGATAGCAACTGGCAGGACTGGAGTGGTAGGGCTGCAGGTGAGGTGGCAAGAGCTGCTATGGGAGGAGACGACAAACGGCTTGGAAGGAGAGACAGAAAAGGAGGGGAAGTATGAAGCAGGAACAACTGAATAGGCTCAGGGAGAGGGAGCTACAATTATCAGATCCATCAACAGGCTGCTGGATGAGAATCAGTTTAACACATTGCAGAGTAACATAGCTAATGGGCTGATGATGCGCTCGAGGAGCCGGGCGCAGAGACAAGCAGCTGTATATAGGCAAGCTCCCTAATCACCTAGCATTTTAACTCTGATGACGTCAGTAGTTTGGCTGATGAAAGCTCAGTAAGTAACTTTTTTACTCGTCCCATTCGTCATCTTCAGACTGGTGTTTTCGGCTACGTGCTTTTAGGACGTAGCAATGTGTGATCGTAGCTGTTTCTTCCTTTTAACTGCCAGTGGGGGTATGAACTGATTGGGCGGGAGCTTGGCTGTGTTCTGATTAGGTGGAGGTGTGTTCTGATTGGTTAGGGGCTTGGCTGTGCTCTGATTGGATGGGGGGTTGGCTGAAACATCGCCAAGACACTTCCAATTTTACACAGGAGAAAACCCAAATAACCAGGAATTCCCTAGTGGTTTTGGTTTTGGATTGGTCTAGGACAAGGGTAGGCAACCTTGGCTCTTTTATGACTCATGGACTTCAACTCCCAGAATTCTGGGAGTTGAAATCCATGAGTCATAAAGGAGACAAGGTTGCCTATCCCTGGTCTAGGATGAAGATTTAGACCAGTTTAGGATGAAACTATGATTGAGTCTGACCATATCTTGTGAGTTTAAGAACTTTTTGTCATGTATTCTGATTATTAGTTGGTATTCCTGGATGCACTCTGCTAGTCTTCTACCTATATGTCCTATATTGTGGTTATTACAGTCTTAATATTGTATGTCATAGATTACTCCTTGGCCTATTTAATCTTTCTTTCACTTAAGATGTTTTGGAGATATTTGTTGGTTTGTGTGCTTTGATGATCTTGTGTAGTTGTAACAACCTACTGGTTCTTTCTGAGATTTTTTTTTAATGTATGGTACTATTATCCTTTTCATAAATTCTGTAGGTTGTGCTGTAGTGGTTGAGTGGTCAGGCACATTTTGATAACTTCTCTTTTCAGTTAACCAATATTCAAGCCAGCTAAAAATACTAAAAGGATATTTTAAAAACAGATTAAAATATAGTGCAAGCTATAGATTAGGTAGGTAGGTAAGTAGATAGAGATAGATAGATGACAGATAGCCAGTCAGCCAGCCAAACAGCTACTAAAAAGAATAGCTATTTGACAGCAATAGGCAGTTTTATTAGTCTGCAATCTTTTTGTATCCAGCATAATGTTTAAGGGTCAGAGGTCAAGAAAAATGCTAGAATGTACAGCAGGCCAATATTAATCCATTCATTGTAGCAATTATTTCTGAGGCCATAATTTCTGAGTGATTCACTTTGATACCTTTTAGTCTATAGATTTTATTATAAATAGCATTTTTGTCAATGCAGAAGAAAAAGGATCTGTCAAGAGCATGGACTTTGAGCTTCACTGAACTTTGAGAAATTATGTATTTTGTTCAATATATTTCATTTACAACATTTTCATTCTCAGTCATCAACACAAAAAAAGATCAATAGATAGAATTCTACATATTAGCAAGTTAATAAAATTGATCTTAATCAAAATCTATCAGATGAATTTCACTAATTACTTAGAACTGTCTCTTTTCCCAAGGCACAATACTCTGATATTATTGAATGTTTAAACTTGTTTCCACTTAAATTGCTGCATGCCTATTTTTTCCCCTAACCTTTCATCTTAAAAAAAAAAAACTGGTAGTGAATCATGAACTGTTTAAGTATTTCCTCATTGCAAGAATTCAGAAATAATAAAATTACCACCAGTATGTATATTACAGCATTAGATCTACTTTCAGCTCTTTATAATTGATAATTATTACAAATATGTTTGAAATAAAGAATGCAATCCCAATTTATGCTCTTTCTTAACTCAGATTCTATAAAATAAGATATATTGAATTGAAATATTGATCCTAGCTAAACCAAAGTAAAAAATACAATACTTGCAAATTTATTAGACTATTTTTCTTAACTCTTTATTTCTGAATGCATTATCTTATATTTGATTGTGATTAAATAGCCATTACTGATTTACTGTGGAAGCTTTTAAAAGGAAGACAGAGTGGGTTATTTCATTATGCCACCGCAATAACTTTGGAAATAAAATTTTAAAAAAATCTACCTTGTATAACCTATTTTAAACATTGTTTTGATGTTGTCCATTCTTAAAGTACATTTCTTCTTTTACTATATTGTTAAAATTATTATACTGAAATATACTTTAACTGGATTTTTTTCCCCAATACTTCTATTTTTCTGGTTGATCAGATGGAATTGGGGTTTGACTTATATTTGTAGATGTGTGCATATATTTTAATAATTGTTTATATTTATATTTCTGCATAGCTGAATCTAATCCCGACACAAAGCTTGAGCACAATCCACAGCTGACTAGGAAATTCATTGACTAAGAAGTTTCCTGATGAATTATATATTCTCAGTCTAAACTCAGTCGACCTTAGATACTATATCCTAATGTGAGTAACCAATCTCCAAGGTTACATGAGACCTTCAACTCTTTTTCTATAAGTCTCCCTTTATATACAGTTAAATATTAGTTTCCTTCCATTTTTGATTGGGGGAAGATATAAGAAAACTACAGTGTAAATTTTATATAGGCTTAACATAGGTGAGGAACAAACATTTCTGTTCAAAGCAATCCTCCATCACAGCAAATCCTGACTCAATAAAAGCATTGCCATTTCCATTTTTGTCAGTCCCTCCTCACAAATGTTGTCACTTGTACCCTAAAACATGATGGGTGGGTCTCTTACACAGTTAATATGTATACATTATTGTTTTTCTTCAGAAAAACAACAAGTGGCAATCAAGAAAGTTTTTCATAACTACAAGCATCTTAAAAAGCAAATTATGCTTGCATATCCTTCTTACTGATATGATAGAGGAATGATGTAATGATTTATACATTTATAAGCTGAGAGATTTCTAAAAGTTATTTCAAGATGTGCAAACAGTAAGTTATTTATTCATTCTACATGTATATTATCAAAAAAAATCTATGTGTTTTAAATCTAAAGTATCTTTTAAAATGTCATAGATTAGGAAAGTGGCTATATTAAAAGCAAACCTATTACTTTACTTTCTTAGTTTTTTTAAAAAATCTTCTAATAAGCTTGGATATTTTTAACGTGGATAAACAGTGAAGAAATTTGAAAGATTTGTACTTCTGTGTATTAATGCATTTGCAACTGATTTATTTCTATTTCTTGTTGGATGCTGTATTCTTTTTCTCTTCCTACCAAACAAAAATGTAGATAAAAGTGAAACTATTATACTTTCCATGAAACCACAGATGGATGTGTTTTTTTTTAAAGGAGAGAATCACCTAAGAAAGAACCTGAAAGCAGCAAAATGACTCATTCATGTCAGACTATTTAATCTACAATAGAGTTGTTACCTGCCTTGCTTTGTAGAATAGATTTGGCATTATTTCTCTGTATCAATGTGTGAATGAAGACATGACTAATTGCCTATCACATTGATAAAAAGTGTCAGGCTACTGTTAATTTATTCATTTTATTAAAAGTTTATTTATTTAAGAAATTAAGATATAACTATTTATTTAATTCAGGTATACATTCATTTTGTATTATCAAGAGCTTTAAAGAGTATACAACAGAAAGGAATCACTGTGCTGTAAACTAAAATGATGTTAGTAACAACATAATGCAAAAAAAAATGATACTACCATTTCAATGGTCATAATATAACTGTGCCATCATTTCAGGTTCATAAATGTGAGAAGTTTAAACATGTTTCTAAACTGCAACAGGATGGATAGTCTAAAGAGTTGAATCACAATAAAAAAGATTGTCACCCTTCTAATGGTGAGCAGGATATTGGGAAGATCTAGAAAATGCCTTAGAAGGCAACTTGCAGAACTACATAACTTCCATAAGATCTCTTTACATGTATGTGTGTACAATAATACAACATATTTAAAATTAAACAATACCATGTTGTTTGTCCATTGATTTCGATGAAGACCTTGATATCTTGTGTGTTATGGGCCATCAACTATGTGTCTGTAGGTGGCTAATAAGACCAATGTTAGCATGGAATGTTCTGCCACATACTGAACAAAGAAATGTAGATACGGTTATTTCAGCATTTACAGCTCTGGCTTTGCGGAGTGCTCGCTTCTCTTGTGCCAAGATTGAAATACCATACAATACCATAACATTAAAGCAAAGATCAACCTATTCAAACCAAGTTAAATGGCAAATGCTTCAGGGCCTGTAATTATAGAACTCATCGACTATCACCGAAGAAGTTTAATCAGCATGATATTACCACCACAAATCCAGTTTAAATGATTTCCCATAAGAGCTCAGAAGTCTGGATTCTCATTAGCTAGTTAACTTATATATAGGAATGTGATCTTTTAACTGTAACAGATCTAAACTGCATATGGTTTAAGATACCATTTATCAGAAAATAACTTATCTGTTTTTGCACATGAAATTGATTTGCTGATTTTATTTCGAGGCAGAATTCAATCAAGTCATTTGTGAATCAGGTCAAACATTTGCACAATACAATCAATATAATTATTTCAACTGGGTTTTCAGACAGCCAAGGTAACTGGTACAAGGTGGATGTTGTCCAACTACAGTGGGAAAAATATTCTATAATATATTATGGATAGCCTTTTTTTCAGAACACATACTGTAAGTATTAATTAAGTTCAAATTAAATTTGGATTCAGAAAGTCTAGACAATATTATATATGACAGCGGCTCCCAACCTTTGTGGCTCGGCAGTTCGGCTGGGGGGAGAGATGCCCGCACAAAGCTTGACTTTTGCAAGTGGCAGGCAGACATGCATGTGCATGCACACACATCTCAACTTGCATGAACAGTGAGCAGCCCGCACATGCATTCATGTGTAGCTCAACTTGCGCAAGTTGAGCTGCATGTGTTTGTGTACATGTGCTGGCCTGCCACTTTCATGAGTCAAACTATGCATGCGCTGGCCTGCTGCTCGCATAGCCTGGTTTCAAATAGGCCATGGCCTGGTACTGGGCCATGGCCAGGGATTGGGGCTCCTGATATATGACAATAGGGATATTAAACAGCAACTCAATACTAGCCTTTAAATTTTCTGAATTAATTTTGGACAAATATGTATTTTCTACATTTTGTAATTAATTGTACAATGCTGTGTATATGGATATCTTGGGAAAAGTTATTGCATCTGAAATAATGCCTTCACCTATCAAAGAATCTTTTCAGGATACCTTTTATTGCTTATTATGTTAAGTATTCTTGAATCCGTTGCCCTGCTTTACCAGGAATTTAAGGGATATTCTGCACTTAACAAATATGCATTTGTTTATTATTTTAGATTTTTAGAAAATTATTACATTACCATCCTATGCACTCCCATTGGACAGGAAAAATATTTGGTCAGCACTGGGTGAAGATGAATTGCGTGAATGTTGGTTGAAACATCTTATTAGTCTACACCTACTTGTTGTCAAGCAGTTTAACAACATACTACAAGGAGATGAAATTGAAGAGGGGCTAACATCTAGCAAAATCTATTTGATAATAAAAGATCCAGTAAAAGGAGCAGCACCAGTCAATCACAGGTCAATTATCTGATTACCAAGAACATTCAAATTGCAAGCTGGTATGGTAGCTGATGCAGTCCAACATCATCTAGTTGAACCTGAGCAGAAAGGAAACTGCCCAAACAGCAGAAGAACAAAAGATCTTCTCCTAGTTGACAAAACGATTCTGGGGAACTGCAAGAGAAGGAACCACAGCCCGAATGTAGCTTGGATTCATTACAAGAAATCTCCCAAGAAATTGGTTAATCAGATGCCTAGAAATAACACGAGTCAGTAAAAACATCAGAAACTTTGTGCAAAGATTGATGACACAGTGGAAGACATGGTTTTAGTCAAATGCCTTGGATTGGGAGAGGTTAATATCAAGAGAGGAATCTTTCAAGGAGACTCACTTTCATTATTACTGTATGTCATTACAATGATTCCTCTGCCAACAACACTGAATAACTCCGACCACACCTGTCAAACATCAAAACATCTGCTAGACTATCCCACCTCCTTCAATGGATGATCTGAAGTTGTATGGGAAAACACTTCTGAAATAGAATCAGTGCTCAGCTGTTTCTATCCTATAGCCAACATATTGACATGGAGTTTGGACTGGGTGAATTTGTTCTGCTTATCATCAAATGGAGAAAAGGAGTGAAAATTTAAGGAATCAGGATGCTCTATGGACATAACATCAAAAGTCTGGATGAAGAAATTCACTAGAAATACTTGGGCAACCTTCAAGCTGGCAACATCAAGCACACTGAAGTCAAGGAAAAGGTTAGAAGTTATATAAAAGAAAGTGAAGAAGATCTTAAGTCCAAACTCAGTGAAGAAATGCCATCAAAGCAATTAATCCCTGGACAATTCCAGTCGTTAGATACACAGCTTAAACAGTGGACTGGATTCAAGCAGAGCTAAAACATCTGAATAGGAAGACTAGAAAATATAATGACAATGAATGATGCCTTTCATCCTCAGAGCAATGTTGTGTGGATGTAGAATATTGTAAGTACATTAGATGGCTGAAGAAAACAAAAGTTAATTGGAAGAATATCTGAAGGACAATGAAGAAGATGAACTGAAGCTAGTATACCAGGAAGGCTTGTTGAATACTGAAAAGATCACTATGGCCTACAAGAAATAACAATGAGGAACAGAAAAGAGATGTGAATAGATAAAGTATTACATGGCCACTATGTTTAAAAAAAATAACAGGTAAAGCAGATAATAATAAGAGCAGTGGTTAAGAGCAGGAAAGTTAAAGAAAAAGACAGAGGGGCTAATTCTGGCTGTGAAAGATCAAGCCTTAAAAACAAATGAATATAAAGCCAGAATTAAGAAGCCAGAAACAGATAATAAATGCTACCTCTTCAAAGAAGCTGAAGAAAAGTAGATCACTTGGTAAGCTTTTGCAGGAAGATTACACAAACTAACTACAAACAATGGCATAACAAAGTAGCAACAATGGTGCATTGGAAGATCTGCAAGAAGTATTGTTTGCATGTAAGCAAAACTGATGGGACCATAAAATAGAAAAAGTCATAGAAAATTAAGATGTTAGTGCTGTGGAACTTTAGAATTCAAAGTGACAGGTACTTGCCAACATAACACACTAAACTTAACAATTGTCAATAAGAAAGACAAAAAAAAAAGTCTGCATAGTGGACGTGGCAGTACCTGGAGATAGCAGAATAGAAAAGAAAGAACTGGAGAAGATAACAAATACAAAGACCTGCCACTAGAATAACTGTGGCAAAAGCAAGCAAAGATAGTCCCAATAGTAAAAAGCACCTTGAATGTAATCCCAAAACAACTGGAGTACCACTTGAACACCAGTGGTATTGACAAATTTGTCATCAGTCAATTGAAAAAGCAGGAATAGATTACATCCTGTGACAATATCTCTAACACCATAAAATATCAACATCTGCCTATCCCAGGTTCTTGGGAAGAACTCTATTGGTGGATAAAAATCTACCTATTGAATCCAGCCAACATCTGGCTGACTGTGCAACAAACCAAAACAATAACCATCAAATATCCACATTGTCTATCCAAGGGGGATAGGACGGGAAGGACTTCAGATAGGCAAAAATGCCAAATCCAGGCTTAACATCTGGCTGACTATTTCTAGGCATAATAATAGCAGTAATAGCAGTTAGATTTATATACTCTTCATAGTGCTTTACAGCCATCTCTAAGCAGTTTTACAGAGTCAGCATATTGCCCCCAACAATCTGGATCCTCATTTTACAGATGTCAGAAGAATAGAAGGTTGAGTCAACCTTGAGTTGATCAGAAGCGAACTTCTGGCAATGAACTATGAGTTAGCCTGCAATACTGCATTCTAATCACTGTGCCATCATGGCTCCTCAATATTAATAACTGGAATAAATGCTTCTACTTCCTATAATCTCTAATGTAGCATGGACATCCATAAAAACCAGAATTTTAATTCATATTTTTATTGTTTTAAATATCCTAGAATGACATAAATCAACATAATAATTATTCCAATATTTTTTTATTCCTTATAGATGTAAACATTTCAAATTGCATTTCTCAGATTAATATTGACATAAACAGATGGTTAAAAATCTACACGAGTGTGTGGGAAAATAAATGCTGTGAAAATGATAATATTTCAAGAATAATATACAGAACACACTTAAAGAGATACATATATTAATTCCTTTAAGACATTTTAAGGTATTTTAAGAATACATACATAGAATAGAATAGAATAGAATAGAACAGAACAGAACAGAACAGAACAGAACAGAATAGAATAGAATAGAATAGAATAGAATAGAATAGAATAGAATAGAATAGAATAGAATAGAATAGAACTGGAAGGGACCATAGAGGTCTTCTAGTCCAGTCTGCTCAAGCAGAAGAACCTATACCATCTCAGACAAGTGACTTCTAGTCTCTTCTTAAAAATCTCCAGTGATGGTGCACCCACGATTTCTGGAGGCAAGCTGGTTGATTGTCCTCACTGTCAGGAAATTTCTCCTTAATATCAGGTTGCTTCTCTCTTTGATCAGTTTCCAACTATTGTTTCTTGTCCTGCCCTCTGGTGCTCTGGTGAACAAAGTGACCCCCTTTTTCCTTGTGGCAGTTCCTCAGATACTGGAATACTGCTATCATGTCTCCCCTATTTCTTCTTTTCTTTAGACCAGCCAAACCTAAGTCCTGCAGCCTTTCTTCATATGTTTTAGTCTCCAGGCCTTTGATCATTTTAGTTGCTCTTCACTTAATTTTTTCCAAACTTTCAACATTTTTTTGTGATATAGTGACCAACATTGGCTGCAATATTCCAGGTGTAGTCTTACTAAAGTTTTATAAAGCGGTACTAATACTTCGCGTGATCTTGATTCTATGCCTTTATTTATACAACGCAGGATTGTGTTAGCTTTTTTGGTAGCTGCTGCATACTGCTGGCTCATAGTTCAGTGATTGTCCACTAGGACTCCAGAGTCCCTCTCATAGATTGTATATCCTTTTTTTATGTTCATGGCCTAAATAGGGACATTTATACATAGGATCAGCTTATTGCTAATAAATTCTTCAACTAAGGTATTTCCAAAAGAATTTGGATGGTCTAAACCAGTGGTTCTCAACCTTTCTAATGCCGCGACCCCATAATGCAGTTCCCCATGTTGTGGTGACCCCCAACCACTTATACATCACCGGGTGCCAGGGGTATGGCCAAAGAAAAGGGGAAAAAATGGCGGACAGCCTTGTTTGGCGACCCACGTGAAATGGTCATTCGACTCCAAATGGGGTCCTGACCCACAGGTTGAGAACCACTGGTCTAAACTATAGAGTTGAAATATGTTAAATTGAAACATCTTTTAATTTCATAATTAAATGCACTAATGTAGCATCTAAAACTTCTGAGTTATTATTAGTACTGAAAGGTATTGGGATAATTCCAAATTTACACTCATTTTAATAGGCAGAAAGCATTACAAAGATAGATATTTATACTTTATTCTATGAAGTTTGGAATAAAGATTTGGAATATCCCATGTTAACAAATCATTAATGTTTTTGTAATCTAAAAATGAGATTAATACAATATTTTTCATGTTTATTGTATATTTCAGAGAATGTTTAAAAAATTTGGTGCCAATCTCATTATGTTATGAGTGGTGGAGTGGACACTTTCCTATAAGGTATGTGTTTGTCCTAGTGTTGTCCAGTTTTAGTTTCATATCCATACATTTGTTGGTGCAGATTTGGGAAAAGACATTTAGGGTGTTGAAGTATATAAAGTTTGTTTGGTATGTATGAAAAAAAAATAAATTCATGGAATATGATATACAGAAAAAAATACAAGCAGTCTTTGTTTAGCCACCATAATTTATTCCAGTGAAATAGTTGGTAAGTGAAAAGGTTATTAAGCAAACCATATAAATAAGAGCTCCTTCACGGATTACTGCCTTGTTGTGCCAAAGGGGCTTGTGTAATTCAATGAAGCTATGAGCTATGCCATGCAGGGACACCCAAGATGGACAGGTCATAGCAGAGAGTTCTGACAAAATGTGATCCACCGGAGAAGGAAATGGCAACCCACTCCAGTATCTTTGCTATGAAAACCCCATGGACAGTACCAAAAGACAAAAAGATATGACACTGGAAGATGAGCCTCTCAGATCGGAAGGTGTCCAATATGCTACTGGGGAAGAGCAGAGAGCTAGTACCAGTGCTTTTTTTCTTAAAAAAAAAAAGGTGCTGGACTCACACACTTCATACAACCCGCCTTGCCTATCCTACAAGGTTCCATCCCAAAAAGGTGCCAGAACTCTATTCTGGGCCTTCTATGAGGAAAAAAAGCCCTGGCTAGTACTAATAGCATCAGAAAGAGTGAAGCAACTGGGCCAAAGCCGAAAGAACTTTGTGGATGCATCTGGTGGTGAAAGAAAGTCTGATGCTGTAAAGATCTTTTCTCCACAGGAACCTAGAATGTAAAGATCCATCAATCAAGGCAAACTGGACGTGGTCAAACAAGAGATGACAAGACTGAACATTGACATCTTAGGAATCAGAGAACTAAAATGGACAGGAATGGGTGAATTTAATTTAGAGGACCATCAGGTATACTACTGCAGGCAAGAATCCCTCAGAAGAAGCCTTCATAGTCAATAAAAGACTGGAAAAGCAATACAATCCCCAAAATGACAGAATCATCTCAGTGCAAATCCAAGGCAAACCATTCAATATCACAGTAGTCCAAGTCTATGCACCAACCACTGGTGCTGAAGAGGATGAAATTGATCGGTTCTATGAAGCCCTACAGCACCTTATAGAATCAACACTAAAAAATGATGTCCTTATCATCATGGGAGATTTGAATTCTAAAGTAGGAAGGCAAAAGATAACTGGAATACAGGCAAATTTGGCCTTGGAGTACAAAATGAAGCAGGGCACAGGGTGATAGAATTTTATCAAGAGAATACGATGGTCATAACAAACACTATTTTCCAACAATCCAAGAGATGGCTCTACACATGGACATCATCAGACGGTCAACACAGAAATCAGATTGGCCATGTGCTCTGCAGCCAAAGATGGAGAAACAATTACAGTCAGTAAAAACAAGACCAGGAGCTGACTGTGGCTCAGATCATGAGCTCCTTGTTAGGCTTAAATTGAAGAAAGTAGGGAAAAACACTAGACCAGTCAAGTATGAATTAAATCATATCTCTGATGAATATACAGTAGAGGTGACAAATAGATTTAAGGAATTAGATCTGATAAACAGAGTGCCTGAAGAACTATGGATGGAGGTTCGCAACATTGTACAAGAGGTAGCAACTAAAACCATCCCAAAGAAAAAGAAATGCAAGAAAGCAAAATGGCTGTCTGAGGAAGCTTTGCAAATAGCTGAGGAAAGAAGGGTAGTGAAAGGCAAGGGAGAAAGAGAAAGATACACCCAACTGAATGCAGAATTCCATAGAATAGCTAGAAAGATAAGAATTCCCTCTTAAATGAACAGTGCAAAGAAATAGAAGAAAACAATAGAATAGGAAGAACCAGAGATCTCTTCAAGAAAATTGGAGATATGAAGGGAACGTTTCATGCAAAAATGGACATGATAAAGGATCAAAATGGCAGGGACCTAACAGAAGCAGAAAGATTAAGAAGAGGTGGCAAAATTACACAGAACTATACAAGAATGAGCTTAGCATCCCTGATAACCACAATAGGGTGGTCACTGACCTCGAGCTAAATATCCTAGAATGTGAAGTGAAATGGGCCTTAGGAAAGCTGAGCAACAACAAAGACGATGCAGTAAAAGTACAGGCAAGATTTCGAAGAGGCAGAGGAACTAGAGATCAAATTGTCAACATACGCTGGATCATGGAGAAAGCTAGGAAGTTCCAGAAAAACATCTATTTCTGCTTCATTGACTATGTTAAAGTTTTGATTGTGTGGATCACAACAAATTGTGGCAAGTTCTTAAAGAGATGGGAGTACCAGACCATCTCATTTGTCTCTAGAGAAACCTATATACAGATCAAGAAGCAACAATGAGAACTGGACACGGAGCCACTGATTGGTTCAAAATTGGGAAAGGAGTCTGGCAACTCTGTATTCTGTCACCCTGCCTGTTTAACTTATATGCAGAGCACATCATGAGAAAGGCAGGGCTAGATGAATCAAAAGTTGGAATTAAGATTGCTGGGAGAAATATCAACAACCTAAGATATCAGATGATACCACTCTAATGGCAGAAAGTGAAGAGGAACTAAAGAGCCTCTTGATGCAGGTGAAGAAGGAGAGTGCAAAAGTTGGCTTGAAACTCAACATTAAGAAAACCAAGATCAGAGCAAGTCTGAAAGTAAAGAGGAAATGAAGGACATTTTTAAACAGAACAAAGATCTTCTTGAACAGAATAAATCTGAAACTAAAGAGGGAATGAAGAAGCTTTTAGTGGAGAATAATATTATTCTGAGGGAAGACATAGTTACAGCTTTATCAGGATTGGCTTCTGTGGTCATGAAGTTGGATTCTAGAGTGGAAGAAGTTGCAGAGAAAGTAGACCTCCTTGAGTATAAATTTCAAGATATGGAAAAAAAGATGGAAACTTCACAAGAGGATATTCTTATGTCTCAGTATAGGCAAATGGAATATGCTTTGAGAATTAGGGGTCTTAAAGAAGACATGAATCAAGACCTGATGGAGATGGTGATGAATGATCTAGCTGTTGCTCTGAATAAGGATAAAGATGGATTACGTAGAGAAGTGGAAAAAATTTACAGAGTTAATTCTTGGATTGCGAAACAAAAGAATTTGCCAAGAGATGTGGTGATTTACTTCTCAAAGAGGTCTCTGCGTAATGAGATTATACAAGCTTTTTATAATAAGAGGTTCCAGATTGCTGCCCAAGATGTCATCATTCTAAAGGAAATCCCATCTAAAATTTTAAGAAATAGAAAAGACTTTGCTTTTTTAACTAATGAACTTAAAACAAGATTGATGCCATTCAGATGGGAGATTCCGATGGGTATTGTTTTGAGCCATGCGGGGACACGTTACAGACTTAATACGGTTGCTAAAGCCAAAGAATTTTATAATACGGTCCTGGGAGCAAGCTCATCTCCATCTATGATTCAGAAAGCTCTGGGTGGCAAAGAGGTCGAACAGCAGTCTGAAGGACTAGGTTTGATGGCTGCTGGAAAACCACAGGTGGAATGGCTATGCCAAACAGAGGTTAAAGAGCAGAGAATGACCCGCGCAGCACATAAACGTAAGGAAAAGGAACAACAGAAGAAAGAAGCTAAAGAATCTTCTCATGAGAGTGTTTCAATGCCGGTGGGAGGAGCAAGACCCAAGAGTTCTGCAACACATTCTTCAGTGGCAGATCTTCAGACAGTTTTCTCCAGGCTTCTGGTCAAGGGAGATGGCAAAGTTCCTTACCTGGAATGTTAACGGCCTCAATTCCCCGCAGAAAAGAAAGAAAATTTTTTATTATTTAAAGCAACATAATAATGATATTATTTGCTTACAGGAAACTCATATCTTACTTAAAGATCAAAATATTAATGGGAGATTGGAATGGTGTTTTAGATACACAAAAGGACAAAAAAGGTTCTTCTACTTTTTTCAAACAGGCTAAATTACCTAAAGCCTTTTTTGATTTGAAAGAGGACTGGGAGTTGAGGGATTATTGGCGTGAACGTAACCAAGAGGAGAGAGATTTTATCTTCTTCTCAGATAGACACCAATCTTTTTCAAGGATTGATTTTTTCTTGATTACAACAGACCTATATAATAGGGTAAAGAATGTAAAAATTTTTCCTAGGTCACTGACAGATCATAGTCCAGTTTGGATGGAATTGGTTGTCGAAAAAGAGGAGAGGAGATCCTAGAGGGTGAATGAGAACTTATTTAAACAAGAAAAAAATGTTCAAAAATTAAAGGAGTACTTAAAGGATTATTTTTCTTTAAATATGTATAAGGGTACATCAATATCAATGGTATGGGATGCAGGTAAAGCCTTCATGCATGGGATCTTGATAAAGATGAACAATGTTTATAGACAAAGGCAGATTCAGAAACGTAAAGAATTGGAAGATGAGATTAAACTAAAAGAGAAGTTTTTGATTTTAAATCCTTCAGATGAAAAGGTTAAAGAAGCTATAAAGCTGTTAAGAACACAATTTAATATGTTGATGGCTGATCAAGCCGCAACTAATCTAATGTTTATGAAACAAAATACATTTTGTAACGCTAATAAACCAGGGAGATGGTTGGCCTATCAATTAAGAAAGAAACAGAGACAGAGAATTATAGATAAAATAAATTATAATGGTAAATTAGTGTATCAGAAAGAGTTGATCAAGAAATCTTTTCTAGATTATTATCAGAAATTATATAAGAGTACTAATGTACAAACTTTAGATATAAATAATTATTTAAGTGAGGCTAACTTTCCTAAACTAACAGAAGATCAGAAACAAGAAATCAATGGTTTAATTACTAATGAGGAAATTGTGACAGTTATTAAGCAATTAAAATTAGGTAAAGTGCCGGGTACGGATGGTTTGATGTCCATTTACTATAAAACCTTAGTAGAAGAGATGACTCAACCTTTATGTGAGCTTTTTAATAATATATTACAGGGTTCAGAGATTCCTCCGTCATGGCGCAGTGCTTTTATATCCTTAATTCCAAAAGAGGATCAAGATCTTACCTTACCAAAGAATTATAGGCCTATATCTCTCTTAAATGTGGATTATAAAATTTTTGCAAAAATTTTAGCTAATAGGTTTATGAGGGTTTTGCAGCAGCTTATACATAAGGATCAATCGGGTTTTATAACCGGAAGGTATATGAAAAATAATGTTAGACAAATTATTAACTTATTAGAATATTTAGATAAGAATAACCAAATCTCTGCAGGGCTGATATTTTTAGATGCTGAAAAAGCCTTTGACCAACTGAATTGGCAGTTTATGTTAAGATTAATTGAGGAGATGAATTTTGGAGAAAAAATATCACAAGCTCTAGGTGCTATATATCAAAAACAAACGGCACAACTTATTGTCAATGGGGGTTTGTCAGAGGTTTTTACAATAGAAAAAGGTACAAGACAGGGATGTCCATTGTCACCGTTATTGTTTGTCTTAACATTGGAAATTTTGTTGATTAAAATTCGAGAGTCGCAGGAAATAAAAGGAATAGAAGTTAACAAAAAAGAATATAAGTTAAGAGCTTTTGCAGATGACTTGGTGGTTACTTTGTCTCAACCCACTTATTCTGTAGTAAAGTTACTACAATTGATTCATCAATATGGATGCGTTTCGGGTTTTAAAATTAATAATAATAAGACTAAAATATTACCTAAAAACATGATTAACCGGGACAAGCAGATTTTGGTTAATTTAACAGATTTTGAAGTTGTTGATAAGGTAAAATATTTGGGGGTTACTTTATCTGTTTCTAATGTAAAATTGTACAAGAATAATTATGAAAAGTTGTGGATCAGGGTACAGAAAGATTTGAAGAATTGGGATAAGTTACAGCTATCTCTTATGGGTAGAATTGCAGTGATTAAAATGAATGTCCTACCAAAATTTCTTTTTTTGTTTCAAATGCTACCTATTTTAAAGAATGAGCTTAACTTAAATGAATGGCAGAAAGGCATTAATAAATTTATTTGGGCAGGGAAAAAACCAAGGGTCAAGCTTAAAATTATGCAAGATTTTCGTGAGAGGGGTGGACTCAAGGTGCCGAATTTGAAATTATATTATGATGCTGTGGCCTTAACATTGATTAGTGATTGGGTAAACTTAACAAATGTAGAAATACTCCATCTGGAGGGTTGGGATTTACTTTTTGGATGGCATGCCTACTTAATTTTTAATAAAAAAGTGGATCGAGTTTTTAAATCACATATTATAAGGATCTCTTTACTTCGGGTTTGGAGGAAGTATTATAAGAGTGATTTTAAAATACCTTTATGGGCTATACCTTGGCATGCGATAGAGGGGATAAGGAGAGGAGTTAAAATGGATAGGGTTTCTTACACACAATTACTTAGATGGGATGGTCAAAATTGGCAGTTAAAATCTTTGGAAGATTTAGTACATGAAAATATTACCTATTCATGGTTTCAATATAGACAATTAGTGGACAGATGGAAGATGGATTGTAATATGGGCTGGCTTAGAGAAGATGAAAATCTTTTTAAACAAGTAAAGGATCAAAGACAAACTCACATTAAGAGGATCTACGGGGTTCTAGTGGAATTGGATTCAGAATCTGAATTAATCAAAGATTGTATGATTAAATGGGCACAAAATTTTGGTGAACCAATCCCACTGGATACCTGGGAAATTATCTGGGTGAGGAATGTTAAATTTACACAAGCCCAGAACTTAAGGGAGAATTTTTATAAAATGTTTTATAGATGGCACCTTGATCCACAAAAAATGTCTCTTATGTACCCTGATTTACAGCCTAAATGTTGGAGATGTGGCTGTTTGGACGCCACCTATTATCATATTTGGTGGTCGTGCAAAAATATAAAAGCTTTTTGGATTAAGATATGGTGGAATATTCAAAGAATTTTTAGAAGGAGGGTAAAATTTACTCCGCAATTATTTTTGTTAGATATTGTTACTGATTGTAATGCTAAGGAGGTTATATTGATGTTAAATTTGATTATAGCTGCAAGGCTGTTAGTAGGGCAATATTGGAAGAAGGAACCTTTGCCTACCTTGCAAGAGTGGTTTTTTAAAGTTTCCTATTTGGCGGAAATGGCAAAGATTTCGGCTTTTTTAAAGGAGCAATCGCAAGAGAAATTTTTTGTTGTATGGCAAAAATGGATAAATTTTATACAACATAAATTGGATATAAAAATATCATTTAGCTTTTTTATAACTTGTATATAATTTTTGATATTTTATGGATTGTTTTCTCTTTTTTCTTTTTTTTCTTTTTCCTATTTTTTTCTTTCTTTCTTTCTTTCTTCTTTTCTTTTTTCCTTTTTAAGTATTTTTTCTTTTTAATGTTTATGTCACTTATATTTTATTATTAACTATTTTATAAGTTGTTAAAACTTGTTTAGGTTTCTTAAAATTTTAATTAAGCCTATATTCAGCTCTGGGAAGCTCGGGGGGGGGGGATGGGGGTGGTTTGGGAGGGTTTGGGTGAGGGTTGTTTTTTTTGTTTTTTGTTTTTTATTGTTCTTTTTTGTTATTTGTAAAAACTTTTAAAAATTCTCAATAAAAAAAGAGAAAAAAAAGAAAACCAAGATCATGGCATCCTGTGCTCTCAATTCCTGGCAAATAGATAGGGAAGAAATGGAGGTAGTGACAGATTTATCTTCCTGGGCTCCAAGATCACCACAAATGGGGACTGCAGCCAAGAAATTAAAAGACACTTGCTCCTGGGGAGGAAAGCTATGGCAAATCTAAACAGCATACTAAAAAGCAGAGACATCACCTTGCCAACAAAAGTGCATATAGTCAAGGCCATGGTTTTCCCATTTGCAATGTATGGCTGTGAAAGTTGGACCATAAGAAAGGCTGAGCACAAACTATGGTGCTGGAAAAGACTCCTGTGAGTCCCCTGGACTGCAAGGCGATCAAATCGGTCAGTCTTAGAGGAGATCAACTCTGACTGCTCTTTAGAAGGCCAGATCCTAAAGTTGAAACTCAAATACTTTGGCTACCTAATGAGAAGGAAGGACTCACTGGAGAAGAGCCTAATGCTGAGAAATATTGAGGTCAATAGCAGAAGGGAATGACAGAGAATGAGGTGGCTGGATGGAGTCACTGAAGCAGTAGGCATGAGCTTAAATGGACTCCAGAAGATGGTAGAGGACAGGAAGGCCTGGAGGAATGTTGTCCATGGAGTCATGATGGGTTGGACATGACTTTGTAACTAACAACAACAACAATGACTAAGAGATAGAGATTGCAAATATCGCTGGTTGCTGCTTTCTCATTCAAATAAACTTCTGTAATGCAGCAATACTGCATTATTCTCACTCCAGCATGTGTTGCGTGGTGTTGCCAGCGGTTTGGGCATAAGTGCATGCATTAGTTGGAAAATGATTTTTTTTACAGAATAACAGAGTTGGAAAGATAGTCCAGCCACCTGCTCAAGCAGGAGACCCTATACCATTTCTGACAAGTGGCTGTCTTCTTGAAAGTATCCAGTGGTGGGGCACTCACGACTTCTGATAGCAAGCTGTTCCACTGGTTACAATAAATCTATGTTTATGACCTGGCTCTATAATTATGAAGTGGAAAGACTAATCGATTCATGTGGTTTAGTGCCATGTAGCATTTAAAAATGTGTCTGTGTACACTATATCTGTTTTCATTTTTTTCCTTTATTTTTTCTGCATGTTTTTCCTTTGCTGGTATATATGTGATATAAATATATAAAATATAAATCTACTTTAAAAATAAAACAAGAAAGACAGCTAGTGATATAATTTCAAACTGAAGTTCCTTGATAATTTGATCAAGCTGTTTAAATCATAAAATCGGACCTTTAAAATCATTGAATGTAGGGACTGAAAGGGACCTTAAATATCATCTAGAGTAGTTGTGTTGTCCAGTGGAATAATCTTCACCATAGTATTCTCACTAAATGGCCTTCTAAATGTTTAATCAGCAAAGGAGAATGCACCATGTCTTTCCTTATTGAGCCTTTTTTTTCAATTATCCAACCAAATCTGCATCCTTGTAATTTAAGATGAATCCTGTCTTGTGGAATAATAGTTATTCATGTCCTCCACCCACTTCAGTGGGAAATGTGTTGGGGTGATGGGAGAAGTAGAAGTCCTAGGAAAAAGGAGAACAGAGAGTCTGAATAATCAGTATGATTTGAAGCACACCCATGAAGACAAACAATTTTTCCTCCATAAGATAAACTGAACTAAAAATTAATCTTTTAAGATTAGCAAAATGCTGCATATTTTATGACATTAAAAATAATGTTAGTTAAGTTGTTCCATAAGAAAATACTTTTACTGTGCTACTATCTTTTTTTTGTAAAAAAAAAATTTATTTTCAATTTTGCACTACATTACATTCATAAAAATACTTCAGATAAAGAGTAAAATAAATTTATACACACAACTTTCGCTATTGCTCACCCGTTTCCCCCCAAACCGCATCCACCCTCTAACCTACTTCCCTCTTTCCCTCTTCTTCCTCACTCTCCCCCTCTCCTCCTTCTCCTCAACCTTCCTACTTACTTCTCCCCTTCCTTCTATCTTCTCACTCCGGATGCAGTCCAGGGGAAATGCCCGAGCAATTCCTCTCTCCAAATTAAAACATCAATATTATATACAATAAAACTATTTCTACTTATCTGAACTACTTAAGTTTCAACCCATCCTCCCCCCCCGGACTTCCCAGAGCCAAGTACAGGGTTATACAAACATATTAAACATAATCTATTTAAGTTTACTAATTATACAATAACCAAAATCATACTAACCTTTAACTCTCTTCAAACTTTAACATCATAAGTTATGAACAAATCCATTACTCATAAAATAAAGAAACGTTGTAGTTCCATATTTCTTCTGAACATATTCTATCCATCTTCTCCATACCATACCATATCTTTCTTGTGAATGGTCCTTTAAATAAGCAGAAATTTTAGCCATTTCTGCTAAATTAGAAACCTTAAATACCCATTCTTCTAAAGAAGGCAGAGAATCCTTCTTCCAATATTGACCCACCAATAATCTTGCTGCTGTTATTAAATTCAACATTAAGATAGTTTCTTTAGCATCAAAATCCACAAAAATACCCAAAAGAAACAACTGGGAGTAAACTTAATCTTCCTTTAAAAAACTTTTTGAATGTTCCATCAAATCATAATCCAAAAGGCTTTAATATTTTTACAAGTCCACCAAACATGAAAATAGGTTGCATCCAAGCAACCACATCTCCAACATTTAGGTTGCAGGTTCGGGTACATACAAGACAACTTTTTAGGATCCAGATGCCATCTATAAAACATTTTATAAAAATTTTCCCTCAAATTTTGAGCCTGCATAAATTTAACATTTCTAATCCAAATTACCTCCCATAAATCCAATGAAATCGGTTCCTGAATATTCTGGGCCTATTTAATCATACAATCTTTTACTAACTCTGTTTCAGAATCCAATTTTATTAACTCATTGTAAATTCTTTTAATATGAGCATATTTCTGATCCTTAATCTGAATTACCAAATTTTCATCTACTAAAGTAATTCCCACTTTCTTATCTAAAGTCCACCTCTCCACTATTTGCAAATATTGAAACCATGATTGTAAAATATTTTCTTGCCTTAGCACATCTGAAGACTTTAGTTGCCAATCAGTACCCGACCAAATAAGTAACTCTTTATACGAAATATTATCAAAATTCACCCCCTTAGAAACCTCCTGAATTGCTTGTCCAGGAACCCCCCAAATAGGTATTCTTTCTTTTCTGTGGTGAATTGAGGCCATTAACATTCCAGGTTAGAAGCTTTGCCATTCTTGGCAGGTTGAAGCCTTTGGAACAAAACCTCTAGATTTGCAGTCGATGACCTCTTTGGCCTTGCTCCTCCCACTGGCTCCGAAGTAGACTGTGATGAAACTCCATCATCTACCTTTTGTTGTTGTTGCTGTTGTTGTTGTTCTCTTTCTCTACGTTTATGAGCAGCATGTGTAATTCTCTGTTCCCTTGGGTCTTCCGTTATTTGAAAACTCTGTTGCATAGATTCAACCAATAATTCTTCTCCCAAAAATGGCATTGAACCTACAGCCAACTGTGCTTCTGCCTTGCTCTCGTCCTTTTTTGATCTTGGAGATGGTGGTAGACCTCTTTTAAGATAGTAACATAGAAATATCTTGCTTTTGAAATTGTATTAAGACGATATCATGTGCCAACATAGGTCAGCACTATCCCCACAGGTATATCCCATCTAAATTGGATTTGTCATTTCTTAAGTTCTTCAGCCAAAAAAACAAAGTTTTTTTTTCTGAGAATTTTGGAAGGTATTTCCTTTAAAACTATCACATCTTGAGCTGCAATCTGAAATCTTTGCTTATAGAAAGCCTGTATAATTTCATTACAAAGTGATTTTCTAGCAAAGTAAACCACCAAGTAATTTTCTCTGTTTTGCAGCCCATGAATTAACTCTGAAGATCTTTTCTATATCTCTCAACATTGCTTCAGGATCACATTCCAAAATAGAAGCCAGTTCTGCTGCAATTTCTTCTTTCAAATTCTCCTGAATATTTTCCTTCAAGCCTCTTATTCTCAAAGCATACTCCATTTCTCTATATTGTGACATTATAATTTCATTCTGTGCAACATTCACATTATCTTCTATTTTTTCAACTCTATCTTGTAATATTTCAACATTACCAACCACCTCATCCACACGGTCATCAATCTTTTCCATAAGACCAGCAAGCCCCTGGAGTGCAAACACAATATCTTCCCTCAGCTCATTATTTTTGTGAGCCAGGAGCTCTGCTGTTTTTTGTACAGTCTTATCTAAAGCATCTTGTAAATCCTTAAGTGTAATTGCCTGAGGTGGAGGAGAAGGTGGGGAAGATTTAGGTTTGGGTTGTTGTACAGTCTGAATTACTGGAGATGAAATTGAAGTTTTAGGAAGAGAAAAAGGTCCAGGAAGTTTTGAAGCCATTTAAATTTTTTTTTAAAAAAAATAATAAAATAGGAATAAAGGAGAAGAAAAAGCAATTTTCCCTTTAAAAGGAAGAATTTTCTTTAATAAATCAAGTCTATTACGTTGTTGAAATTTTGTTGCCAGTTAGAAATAGTGAATGGAAAGTAGAAAGTGAAAGTTCTCAGACAAAAAAAGTAACAAAGAAGCAGGATTCCTCTGCCATATTTCTTCACTCCGATTGAAGTAATAACAGGAGAAGATGTTAATTCACACTGAGTTAAGTTTAAAATAAAATCATCCAATTCTTGTCTTCCTGACTGCTCTGTCTGCTTTTAAGTTAACTTACTGTTTTCATTTAAGCAGCAACAGTGGAGGCAGCATCTAGCTTCGTTCTCCTCAGAGAACAAAGGCGTCCAGGGAAGCGGAGCACATCCAGACTCCGAAGGAGCTCTCACTCTTCGTCTCCCAGGAAAAAATCTCTGGGAGACTAGTGAGGCTCTACTTCTATCCAGGCGAAGGCTCACCTTCCTCCCTTCACCCAGGGGAAGGTTTCAAGCCGCAAAACAGCTGATCGGCGCTATTTTGCCAGCTTTTACGCTTTCCTGTGACGGACGGCTGTCAGAAAGCCGCCATCGTTACGGCGCAACCACCGGAAGCTCTCTGTGCTATTATCTTTATTAGGACCATTTATTTATTTATTTATTTAGTGCATGGCTGCTACTGAAATCATGCAATCACTGTGATTAGGACAAATGAAATGGCACAAAAGACTGTGCAAGATGAAGTGTTCCAGAGAACTCAAAAGTTGACATGCTTTTGGCTCTGGTAGTATAGAGAAATGCAGTCCAAGACATGAAATATGGAAAGTAGGGTCTCCACAACTAGGAAGAATGTCACTAGCATACCTTGAAATTTGGCCAAATTTTCATGTCACCTGTATTGCATTTTGCAAACCATCTCTAAAATTGGGTCTTAACTTAATTTAATTATTAGATTAGCAATCTGGACTGTTTTGAGATTTTTACACCAATATCTCTTCATCTTTCCCCAGAGGCTTAGGAATTACAATTGGGTGGCTTCACTTTTGGCAAAGAAGTATCTTAATTAGTGTTTAATTTGGCTGTGATGGCACAAGCAAAACTAATAAAGAAGACTTACTCATACATTATTTCAATGTATTGATATTTATCTCAATGTTTCTAGAAATATTATTAATTTCAGATCTCTAGCTCCAAGGCATCATAAAAAGAATGAGTCATGCTATATTTTCCTTCACAAGTCAAGGTCTTATATATTCTTTTGAAATATTTGTCTTTAGTCTAAGTGCAGGCTTTGTATGTCAAAAGTATAGTGGTTTTTAAGTGTGAAAAGACATAGTAACACCAGAGGCCTCCAGTAAAAAGGAAATAAAATCGCCACAATAACCAAATTCTGATTTGCCAAACAACCATTCAATTTGTGATTTGTCCTGAGAGTTGGAACTTATTTTTATTATCATTTTATATTTACCTTAGAGCAAAAAATATACCTGTATTAGTTAATTAAATGATTGCAAAGAAGTGGAGAATTCTTAGTCCTTTCTTCTTTTAATCATTTCTCAAGCTAAAATACTCACTATTCAACCTGAAACTGGTCGAGAAGTGGCTTGCTCCTAATTATTAAGGATATTTTTAAACAATTTAAAGAGGGGAGAAGAAGAAAAAAAACACCCACATATGGTACATTGAAATATATCCCTCTACTACACAGATGATAGTAAGTATAATTTCCCATAAAAAGAAAAAGAAAAAGGTCTTTCCCCAATTTATATTATCAAAAATAAAATTCTGATAGGAATGCTTGTAGACTTGAAGAGTTACATTAGATGTCATCATATTTTTCAAAAATGTATTTGGAAATAACATATTTTCAAAAATGTTTCAAGGATTATTATGATTGGAAGAAAAAACATTCAATCTGTAGAATTTAGGCTGTAGAAAGAAAGGGTAAAATGGGAAAATAACATGATATGCTATTTTATGGCTTATGATTACATTTCCATCTTTTTTATATACTCCAAAAAGACTGAAAAAAAATGCCATTAATTTTTAACAGCAGTGGTCTGAGGTTTGCCCCTTGCCTTATATGAATCAATACATCACTACCAAGATGCTTTTTAAAAATAGAATGTGAGTTCTATAAATGGGTAGCATGGGCTTTGCTATTTACCAATTTAAGTTTTCCCCAAAAAATATAATCCATAGATTATATATGTTTTCTTGAAACACTTCTTCAATAATGAGACGGCAGTCAGAAAATTACTTCCTCCTCCTCCTCCTCCTCCTCCTCCTCCTCCTCCTCCTCCTCCCCTCCTCCTCCTCCTCCTCCTCCTCCTCCTCCCTTCCCTGATCAGCATGGAAACCCAAGCTCTTATGTAATCTTATAAAAGAGAACTTTTAATGCCATGTTGGTGCTAAGAAATGGTTGCAAATGTTCTCTATTACATCAGCATTTCAGAGGGCAATAATATCCATGGCCTCTGAAGTTTAACTTAAATCTCAAGATAAGTTATCATGACAGAATTTATTATACCATCACCAAATATGAAAGCTTGTTTTCTAAAATTTACTGAAAATCGCTCCAATTTCTATGCTTTTAAATTGATGGAAAATTTTGAAAGACCCTTTGTGTCAATAAAGTGATAGTAGTTGAAAAAGGATTTTTTTCTCATCTCTACCTTTGCCTCTCACGCCACTAAAAGGAAAATTCTGTCAATGTCTCATTCATTTAATCCTGCTTGACATATTGCTAAAATTTTCAAGGTCAGATTTTTATAGCTACCTTTTTTTGAGCTACATCATCTGTGAATTCAGTAACTTTTGGTTTCAACACTTTTCTCATTAGCAGTTCAAGATTACTCAAATTTAACATATACTCAATAATAACTTACTTGTTTTTTTCTCTTTCTTTGCTAATGCAATTATTTTAATTATGGCTCTCTTCTAGTACTGTAGTATACTATTTACTTCACAAGATATAAAATTAAAAAATAAATGTTAAAAAAGAAAATTTAGGTAAGTTGAACAAAGTAATGAAAGCTCTTAGTTTCTAACAAGCAATAGGACTGGATTGGGAACAGAATCCAAGGGCATAAACTATCAACAGTACAATTCACTATCACACAAGGTCAGTAAATGAGTTTTTCAAAAATTAATTCTTGATTCATTAAATAGGATTTAGGATTCAGTGTGGGCTGCCTCAATTAGACCCATGCATATTTGCAAAATGAATGGGTCAAATAAGTAATTAATGATGTTAATATATCAATCAGATTTCTAATGTAGGTGTCTAAATTGAGTCAGGAGAAGAACTAAGAATTAATTTTAAACATGCTCTAAGGCTTTGAGTCATTTAAAGAGAACAAGTAAGAGTCAGAAGACATAGTTTTTAACACTGTATACAATTGGAGTGTTTCCCCCCCAATATTAAAATAGCATTACAAAGGCACATATTAAAATGTTAGGACAAGAGGCATAATTCATTTGGTTTGGCAATATGGAGGGATAGCATGTGCATAATGTGTGAGTACTTTTGTCTATTTTTTTTTTCTTTTGTTGAAAATACACATTGCTTTCAAGACTGGACAACCATTTGACCAGAATGATATAAGGTTTCCTGCTTTGAGCAGGAAGTTGGAAGACTTCCAAGATCCCTTCAAGCCCTATAAACGTGGACTCAAAGGGCTTGAAGTGACCTTTAAAAAAACATATTTAAAAGTAAACACATATTTTCTTTAGCTGTAATTTTATTTTCTGATGATGCCTTTGCTCTGGGTAAGTAATTGCTTAAAAATAATGGTTTTTTTTAAAAAAAAATAAAGTTTGAAAATTAAATAAATAATAAAAAACAGCATTGTCCTAGTTTTGTAACGTTGTCCATAATATTTAGATGTATCCCATTTCTTCCATCTGTAGTTGTTACCAAACATGTTCACACATAGAAATATGCTTTTATCAACTAATGATAGTGAAGAAAGAGAGGTATCTGGGTATGCCAATGCACTTTGCAAGTTATATTTTTCATTGTTGTACAAAAGTGCTGATGTGCATTTCACCTCCATTTAACATACAGGAATGGGAAATCAATATGACAAGGAAAAAAGATTTTAAAGTCTCTAAGTCTCATTGTTAACAATTGAATGAAAAAGTCTAAAAAAACCTAATGATGTGTGTCATGATGGTGGTGTCTTTTAAGAATAAAGCACAGCACTGGTCTTTCTATTATTATTCTGTGGCTTTCATTCAGTGCACAGTTTTATAAATTGTTTCAGTTCACCATATTGTTTCAAATGTACTATAGCATTGAACAATGGATATATCATAATGTTAAATATTGCCATATTCTTCTTCTTCTTGTGCCATATCCATTATCGGATGTTGGCGATCATGTTGGTGATCCTGTTTTTATCAGCAGCTGCATGAAAAAGTGCTGCTGAGTTTTGTCCAAACCAGTCCCTTAGATTTTAAAGCCATGATGTTCTTCTTCTGCCTGGACCTCGTTTGCCTTCAATCTTTCCCTGGAGGATTAAATTGAGTATGCCATATTTTTCTGGGTGTTGCATCACGTCTGAAATATTCTAATTTTCGTTTTTTAATTGTTTTGATGATTTTCCTTATATCACCTTATTTGTTTTTAAAAAAATCCTAATTAATACATATAAAAGTTTAATTTACGAACAGGGGAACACAACTAAAGTCATTTAATATATAATTTACTTAGATTTCAAAATATTATTGAAAATAAAGTAAATTCTCACATTCTTACTTTTCAAGGGCTTTGTCTATCTGATTGGTTTCAATATCTTCAAATAAATAGCACAGTATTTTTTTAAAAAATGACAGAAACAAGGGAAAACTCTTAGAGATTTGACAAATTTGAAAAATTATATAATACATAAATCAGTATCTGTTAGGCCTTATATAGTTAGCAAAGTATGATGCAGAAATGGAAGCAGTCAAAAATTATATGATTAAATAGAATTTTTGATCTTCTGATAAATATGTAACAATGAGAATTTCAATGGAAGAGGAATATTGCATTTATACCAAATATTATATTCAAAGAAATCTAGTAATCCAATCTGTGCTGCTTGCTGCAGTGCAATTACTCTAAACTCAGCCCCTTTTAATCCTTCCCTCCAATCTAGCTGTGATTCCATCATAGTTGTAAGCTGCTGGATGGAATTGTCTTTTTATTTCTTTCTTAGCTTTTTATTGTTTCTTTTTAATGGTATATAAATGTGATTTTTGTCTAGATGTTTTATTGATGATTTATTTGTCTGAATTACAAGCTTCCAGGAATTCCCTAGTATTTTGGGTTTTGGCTTGGTCTAGGATCCTCACAATTTCCCAGTTGAAATATGGATGAGTCTGTTAAGAATATGTTTATCTGAAACTATATTTGTTTCTGAAAGAAATAAAATGATCAGATTAAATCATTTTTCACCTGTTTGGCAATGTAGTAAAACTCTTCTAGTTTGAAAAATTATTCAAAATGAAAAGACCAAATCTTAGAAGACATATTCCATTTCAAACTGTGGTATTTTTTATTAAACTTTACTAATCCACTATGTGGATATACTGAGTTAGCATTATAAATGCTATCTGTTGCAAGAATGTTCCAATAAAAGGCTTATAATACTCTAACAGTTTATATTTTCTATGGAAAATGGTTAACTAGGTTATGGGAATATGCTTAATGTCTTGAATAACCTAGCATCTCAAAAGCAAATATGACACAAAATTTATTTCAATTTGGAAATTGTTCCTAAATTACAATTAAGTATAATGTGAATTTCCATTCCGCAAAAAATTAGATTTCAATTTTAATTTTATATTTAATTTAGAATTTCTAAATTAGGCTAACTTTTAGTAGCATGGACAGAATTTTTTGCAATATACAAGTTCATTTTATGATTTATATTGTGCTGTTCATGGTTCATGGCATTTATATTTTGCTTAGAGCTTAATAGCATTTTTAAGTTTTTAAAACAATTAACTACAGTCTGCTATTCACAATTGACTAAAGGATACTGAAAAATTATCTATGACATTTGTAAGTGCCTTGTTTACTCATCTGCATTCTGTTCCTTTATCCTTTCTTTTGTCCTTTTCCTTCCCTTATATATTTCTTCTAAAATGTGTAATAAAATATGTTAAACTGTAAAAACAAAACAAGTTTAATTTTATACTACCAAGTGGTTTATCAGTTACAAGGGATAGGTCATTTCCCATCTTCAAAACTCATATTCATACTGCAGAAAGAGAGGGGAGCTTCAACTGGTGACTGGAGGTCAGAATGTAAGCGGCATTCAACTTTCTACAGTCAGTAATCGCAAGCAAGACATTAAGGTTACTCAGCAGAAGGTTAGATAAATAGAAATATTAATCTTATTGTATATAATACAGATAGGGAAATTTGGAGAGAGGAGTTGCTCGGACATTACCCCTGAATTGTATCTGAAGAGGGATGAGAGGGAAGGAAGGAGAGGAGAGAGAAAAGAGTAAAAGAGGGGAGAACGAAGTAGGGTTGGAGGAAGAGGAAAGGGGAGAAGAGTGGTGAAGGAGAGGAAGAAGAGGGAAGTAGGGAAGAGAAGAAAGGGAGAAAGAAGGTAGAGAAGAAGGAGTGTGGATACAGTGAAAGGGGAAATGGGCGAGCAACACCAAAAGTTATGTGTATGTATTTATTTCATTTTGTTAAAAGTATCTGTATGTGAGTGTGGAGGGTATGTATGTTAATATCTGATAAGTATTACGGTATATGTATGGGGGACAGTTTGGAAAAATAAAAAATTATTATATATATATATAAAAAGGTTACTCAGCAGACAGCTGCTGTTCTAGTACAGGCAGATATTCTAGTGAAACGAATCTTCCATAGTTCTTTCATTCCTTCTTTTGTTTGTTTGTTTTATTTTTATTCTGCCTTTATAACTCAAGGCAGCAAACATATCCGATATACCTTGATTTGGAATTGATCAAGTGGCTTGTATAATTGTGTTTGTCACTGCCACAGGAGATGGGAGTTTCTGGGGTTTTTATATTGTTGGTTTTTAATACTGTATGCTGCCAGGAGTCACATAAACAAACAAACAAAATAAATATCAACATTTTAAAGGCCTAGGTAGAGTTAAAATGATTGGTCATGGTTTGGAGAGTCAACAACAGTCCACAACTCTCCAAACCATGACCAATCATTCCATTCTAGTAATAATAATAATAATAATAATAATAATAATAATAATAATAATAATAAAGTTGGAAGGGACCTTGGAGGTCATCTAGTCCAACCCCTTGCTCAGGCAGGACACCCTATACCATTTCAGACAAATGGCTGTCCAGTCTCTTCTTAAAAACTTCCAGTGTTGGAGCATTCACCACTTCTGTAGGCAGGTTGTTCCACTGGTTAATTGTTCTAACTGTCAGGAAGTTTCTCCTTAGTTCTAGGTTGCTTCTCTCCTTGATTAGTTTCCACCTGTTCCTTCTTGTCCTGCCTTCAGATGCTTTGGAGAATAGCTTGACTTCCTCTTCTTTGTGGCAACCCGAGATATTGGAACACTGCTCTCATGTCCCCCCTCGTCCTTCTCTTCATTAAACTAGACATACCCAATTCCATCAACCTTTCCTTATATGTTTTAACCTCCAGTCCCCTAATCATCTTTGTTGCTCTTCTCTGTACTCTTTCTAGAGTCTCAACATCTTTTTTACATCATGGTGACCAAAACTGGATGCAGTATTCCAAGTGTGGCCTTACCAAGGCATTGTAAAGTGGTATTACTACTTCACGTGATCTTGATTCTATCCCTCTGTTAATGCAGCCTAGCACTGTGTTGGCCTTTTTGGCAACTGCAGCACACTGCTGGCTCATATTTAAGTGATTGTCTACTAGGACTCCGAGGTCCCTCTCACAGTTACTACTATTGAGCATGGTGCCACCTATGCTGTACTTGTGCATTTGGTTTTTCTTGACTAAATGTAGAACCTTGCTTTTTTCAACATTGAATTTCATTTTGTTAGTTAGTGCCCAGTGTTCAAGTCTGTCCAGATCCTTCTGTATCTGAAGCCTGTCTTCTGGAGTGTTGGCTATTCCTGCCAGCTTGGTGTCGTCTGCAAATTTGATGATTTCCCCATCTATCCCCTCATCCAAATCATTGATGAAGATGTTGAAGAGCACTGGGCCCAGAACAGAGCCCTGGGGCACCCCACTACACACTTCCCTCCATGTAGATGCGGTTCCATTGAGGACCACTCGCTGAGTACAGCCGGTCAGCCAGCTACGGATCCATCTGGTGGTGGTGCTGTCTAACCCACATTTTTCTATCTTATCAAGTAGTAGGTTGTGATCTACTTTATCAAATGCCTTACTGAAGTCCAAGTAAATTATATCCACAGCATTCCTCTGATCCACTATTTTTGTCACTTGGTCAAAGAATGCAATAAGGTTTGTCTGGCATGATCTGTTTTTGACAAACCCATGTTGGCTTTAGTAATGACTTTGTTTGCATGTAGGTGTTCGCTGATTCATTGTTTGATTATCTTATCCAGAATCTTCCCAGGTATTGAGGTCAGGCTGATAGGTCTGTAAATTCCTGGGTCCATTTTTTTCCCTTTTTTGAAGATGGGAACTACATCAGCTCTTTTCCAGTCCTCTGGTAGTTTCCCAGTGTTCCAGGATCTTTGAAAAATATAGTTCTGAGAGCATATCTCCAGTTCCTTGAGAACCCTGGAGTGTAATCCATCTGGTTCTGGTGATTTGAACTCGTCTAGGCTGGACAGGTGCTCATTTACCGTTTTCTTGCCTATCTTAACTTGCATTTCTATTCTGTTTTTTATGGCACTATTTTTGGTAGGTTGGTCTGTTTTTTCCCTTTGTGTAAAGACAAATGCAAAAAATGAGTTAAATAGATCTGCTTTCTCCCTGTTGCTTGTCACCTTCTTGCCACTTTCCCCCACTAATTTACCAATCATTTCCTTCACTTTTTTCATGTTTTTTACATGTTGAAAGAAGCTTTTTTTTGTTATTTTTGACTTTGGTCGCAAGTCTTAGTTCATTTTGAGCCTTAGCTTTCCTCACTTCATCTTTGCAGGCTCGGGCTATTTGCTGATATTCTGACTTAGTTATGTGCCCCTCTTTCCACTTTCTATACTTGTCCTTTTTATCTGGCACAGAAGTCTGTTCTTTGGAAAGTCTGCTTGGATATAAATTTACTTTGGATGATGATCTTGTCCAACGTTTTGTTGAAAGTTGATAAAACTAGGAAGATATAAATGTTCCAGATACTAAAAATTACTAAACTAAGAAAAATATCAATAATAGAGGGGTAAATCTAACAGAAATAGTATCAGTTCAGCATAGTACTCATGTTCTTTGTATAACAAATGATGTTTGTTATAATATTCTGGAAAAATCAAAGAAGGTTCCATCATTCCATTCTCAATTTACTACGGCTGTTGATAAATTTGAATATGGACAACTTATAAGAAATATTAAAAATTGTTGTTAAAATAAACTAGCTGCCTAAAATAAAGTTAACTGCTTACAATTTCTGATTTGGATGTAATACTTATGTTTCTGAATATTAGTTGTGCTATATCCATAAAAGAGAAGCATAAACTTGTGCACATAATATGGGAGCTAGAACATTGCTTATATACAGTATATATGCTTAGACGTAAATAATTCATGCATTCTTCAGGTTTGATTGGTTTTAAAGGAAGCATAAATGGAGATCTGGTAGAACAGCTTGGATTTATTATTTTCTCCTGTAAAACATACTTGGACTGGCAGAAGATACTTCAATTACTAGTTTCCAAAAATAATTGTTCATTTTTTAAAATTTAACTATTATTTCGTTGGCTTATCTTAAATGAAAACATATACAATTTCATCCAACATTAGTATGCATGATCATAGTATGCTTTGCAGTAATAGTTCAATCCAAGGAATGGAAGAATGCTGCCAATATGTACTCCTTTTCCAATAGGCAGATGCAGAAATAAATTGTAACTAATCCCTATTTTATCCTGTTTTCAGTAATCCCTTTGACATTCTACTTCCCTTCCATCCTACTGATGTGGCTAATTACTTAACTACCCATAATTAGCCAGATGAAAAGGTGAGAAGTCATTGACTGTGAGCCTAAGGCATATAGCTAGGCAAAAGAGATAGTATTGCAATGAGAAATAAGGATATGTTGGGCACTAAAGGTCTGCCTTCTGGTAACAATAAACTCTGACTAACATGAATGCAATATATGGGGCTGTCTAAAAGTTCTACTGAGATTTTACGAATTTAAAACATTTTTTTCTTTTATTAAAAGACAGACTTATGGATTAATACATCATCAGATTGGCTCTACTATTAGAAATAGTACTATTAGAAAGTAATATTTGTTGCAGGCAAGTAAACCAATTACCAGTCACTTAAAACTAGCCTTTCTCTCATGGTTGAGGGGTAAGACCATATATTATAGCAACTACAAAATAAAATGGATTTCAAACACATGGAGTAATGAGGGTTATCTTAACTGCTTGTCTGAAATCCTGCATGGATGGAAAGGTACAGAATCAGTAGAGCTGCCAGATTAATAGGGCCATGGGCAAGATATCACCAAACTGAATCCCAAATACATTTCTAGAACTTTTGTTTTTCCTGTTCGTTTTTCCTGATAGCCACAAAAAAACTTTTTAAAGACACTATTGGGCAATAAGGATGCCCAGTGCTCTTTAAAACACAGAAGATAAAGGGAAAGGAAAAGATGTAATTGCTAATAAAGATGAAGAGAATGAATGGTTGCTAGATAAGAAAAAGCTAGATTTTGTGGAAGAGAATGAAATGTACTGTTACATTTCAAAATTTGTGTGTGTGTGTGTGTGTGTGTGTGTGTGTGTGTGTGTCTTTAACTATTTTCTTGAAAAAGAAGATACATGTAAAGAAGATGTCAGTGCACTCTAATAGTTGGATTTTCCTTTTCATAAGGCAATTCAACAAATTGGACACATGAAGGTTGTGACTTCTAATGATAATGACTGGAATTACAGGCAGTGGTCTGATAAATTAATCTGCCCTCAAGTCTATTTTTCAGCTGACAACAAAAGAAACATCTGCTCCCAACCAGCACCAAATTCACAAGGAATCATGAGTGCTATGGAACAAATTTCATGAATGTTTTTTATATAATAGGATAGCTTTATCTAATTTACAGTCCATCAAAATGATTTATGCAGACTTGCAGGTGGATTATGATTTTAAAACAAGTTCCAACCACCCAAACAGATGTCTCTTACCTCTTTTTTTTTTAATTTTATGAGTTCCATTTCTCCATCCAGGCACCAACTATAATATTTTAAAAAAATTCATTAAATCATCCCCCCACTTTTTTTTGCCTGGAGTGAGGAGAACAACTTCAGTGTGTTTCTTGTTGGCTGTCATTTATTCTATAATTGCATCTAATCTACTCTTGGACCCTACCCTCCCAGGAAAGCAGCAATCTTGTGAGTGACATTTCCAAAGCGGACCTCAAACTGATAATTTACTAGAGTAATATATCATCAGAGCAAGGTGCTTTAATGAAGCTTCCTTCAAAAGATGGCACTGTTCAATGAGTGTCTGTATAATTGAGTAGCAAAAGTTATGCCAAAGAAGTTGGATGCTCTGGAATATTACAGGCCTGCCTCCAGGTACAACTAGTTGATGTGATCCTGTTTTCTCGGCTTTTTTTTTTTTTTTAAAGTTTCTGTGCCTAGGCCTTCACACTTGATCATCAAACTGTGTCTCCTTGACGATTAAACTTTTCAGAGATTACAGGGAGAAAAAAGGGTTTCCCCCAGCCCTGCTTTAAAATGCTTTAAAATGTCAAGGAAAAGATCCTTTGGTCCCAAGAGTGGGGAAGACAAGGAGGTAAGGGACTGAAAACAGAATATTTAAAAACATGTTTACAAAATAATTCAGCACACTAGGCAGCTAAAGCAGAACTTCTGATATTAATATATGACAAAAGATTGCTATTGCTTTCATTTCAGTAACAGCCAAGTTCAAGTATTAGAGTCATACTTGTTTCACTGCACCTTTACTTCACTAATGGATTAGTAAATGACCCTCAGATCTAAATATTCTCCCCTAAATATCAGAAGTTCTGTAGTCAAATAAATACCCCGCTCATATTATTCTGGAATTCATCTTCTAGCCAGGGCTGATCATAAGGCCCTTATTTGCAGTAAAGGAATGCAACTCTTGACTAAAAAAGACAATAGTGAACCAATAGCCTTAATGAATAGACAGCTTTGTATGTTCCCCAGCTTTGACTGTCGAATGCCTGAAATGAACAGATGTCAAGGATCACCTTCAAGCTTAATGCACTCTGGTTGTTCTGTCCTCTTTGCCCCACTGTTTATGTCAGGTAAGTTTCCATTATGATGTGCAGGAAGTGATAGTATTGTGAGCATTTTTTATCTTTAACCTAATACAAAGGAATATAAATTTATCATCATTTTTTGTAGAAGCAAATATTCCTGATGACCCAGAAACTATGTACAGTAAATAGAATGTGTTGAGATAGGATTTGCCACAAGAATAACTACATGTATTACAGTGCATAATTTTATCTATTGCATTCTGGTAGTGTTTGAGATGGAGTGAAAGTAGCAAAGAAAGTTTACTTTATTGAGTCTACCACATCTTAAAGCTATGATCTTATAGAAGTCCAGCTAGAAAATAATGCCAGGATGGTGCTTCTAAATATATGCTTTCTTTACAATTGTATGTCATAGTTTATAAAGGCTAAGTGGGCTGAGAGATGATTGACTGGTTGATTCAGGATGGGATAATAGTTTTCTTCAGATGGAATGGTCCCCACTGCTTCAAAGAGATTATGTGTAGCCCTTCTGGAAAACTACCTGGATCAGAATTTTTTTTTGAAAATCACTCTGTTGGGAATGGAATTAAAACACCAACAAAATTGGATTAGTAAGAAAAGAGTTTATTCTTCAGAAAATAGAAAAGCAGTTTGCAAAGCGCGGTAGGTCCTGGTGAGAGACTTCAACGGGAAGTTCTAAACCCAGAGAACACACTCAAACATTCAAATTCATAAGATTATATACACTTCTATCGCGACGCCCCCGTCCCCTCCCCTTTGGTCCCATTTGAAAGGACTTCAGAGGGCACAATCTTATCCGAGACACCTAGCCAGAATACATCATCTCTCCCCCCCCCCGTTACATTGTTTTGAACTTCTCCCTGTCACCCTTTTGTCTTGTTAAGTATATCTTATAGCCAAGCTTCCAGGAATCTAGTGACTACGGGCAATTTGTCTCGGCTAATCAGTTGAAATTGTTTTATTTTTATATTTCTATGTTCCTCACAAATCCACCCTTTCTTTTTTTATACTAATTTTAAAATATTTTTTTCAAATGGTTTTAAACTTTCCCAAATCTCCTCAGCATTCTTGAAGTCAAGTATTGCAGTATGTTTAGTTACCTTGTTTAACATCAGCATTTGCTCATCATTCTTTACCATTCGCTCAACCGTGTTTTATACAATACTTCTTATTATAGGGATCAAGCAGGGTAAGCACATTAACCCCAAAAATACTACTGCTAGCATGAATAAAGCTTGTTTCCAATTTCTAAAAATTCCTCCCAGGAATCCCCCATCATCAAGTACTCCAGTCCAGTTTTGGACCGGCACATGGACTATTTTCCTCATCCTGCTTGTTATCTCCTCAATGGCTTTCCCTTCATCATCTCTTTGCAGACAACAGTTGGTTAAATTAAATTTTCCACAAACCCATCCTTCTTCTGCCAATAAATAATCCAATGCTAACCTATTTTGAGAAATTGCAGTCCTCATTTGTGTATTCTGTTTAGCCAACTTATTTAATGCTAGCGCTGTCTCATTAGTAATAATCTCCAGAACTACTTGTAACCTAATAATACGATTCAGTATATAAATTGGAGTCCTATATCTCCATGATCCATCCTCAGCCCATGTGCAGGTCCATACACCTGTATTATACATTCAGGTGGCCATTCATTATCCTTCCAATTTTCAATGATCGTTTTCTCCTAGCTTCCTTCTCCTCATATACCGTTACTCCAAGTTTTTTCCCTTGAGGAAGAGGAAGTAGGAAAAAAATAGGTTTTATATTTCCCAATATACATGAACCACACCAATTGCTAGGTAGGCTGGTATCTGCAAATTTTCCACATATCCATTAAATCCTTGCGGAGCGAACCATTCTTGGGATGCATTGTCCCAAAGCCCCTGTAAAACCGTGTTATTAAAAGGATTTTGTTCAATACTATGCATAGTTCCCCAATTCTGAATACTTGAATTTCCGTAAGATCTCTGGCTCTCGATATCATAGTTCCTACTTCCTCCTGGTTTTCGGAGCAGTTTCTCTGAAAACAGGAGTAACCTATAATGGAGGTAGTTAAAGCCCATTTTTGACTTTTCTTTTTTAATTTAGCAGTCCAGGTAGACGTAATGTTAGTGTCTTGGATATCAATTTCTTTAGCTTCCCAAGGCCATTGTTCCCCCATTTTGTTCCGCCACATACATAACAATTCTTTACTGCCGGGGTGGTAGCTATTCTTTCAGCCAGTTCTATAAATAGATTTTTTGTGAGAAAGATGAGTCCCCAGGTATAAGGGGCTCCTCATAAAAGGAGTGGAATAATTTTCTTTCTATTGGGGTCAGATTTTTCCAGGTTACTTTAAAGATGATGCGGATGCTCGGGTCCTTTCCCGGACTCTCAATTCCCAATCCATATTCCTGTGATCCTTCATCGGGATCCACAAAATGCAAGCATGTGGGGGTTCAATGGTCTTCTAAACAATCAGATTGCCTGACCCCCTTGGTTAAATTAAAGCAACTGCTCTTCTCTGTCCACACTCTAGGTCAGTGGTTCTCAACCTTTTTAATGCCGCGACCCCCACCCGTTTGTAAGTTGAGGACTACTCAACTGGTGCAGCACCGTTTGCAGAATGGGACTTTTGGCGGGCTCAGCAGGGCAGAGACAGCCTGGACAATTCCTATTGGCTTTTGAAAGCCAGTAGAATTAGACTCTATTCAAGAGAGTCTATTCTATTGGCTTTCAAAAGCCAATAGAATAAAAGGGAGTAGCACAGTTAAGGAAAAGGGGGAAAAAATGGCGGACTGTGTTGTTTGGCGACCCCCGTGAAATGGTTGTTCGACCCCAAATGGGGTCCTGACCCACAGGTTGAGAACCACTGCTCTAGGTGGACCCCTACCATCGGAGTACCAATATGTCTGGGAAGCCCCATAGGAGCTTCCTCTCTGTTGTTGGTTGTAAACGTATATCCTTTGTGGGAAGTAACTCTGCTGCCAACTCAGGCCCCCACAGGTGGTCCAAGGACTAAACTTCATGGCATAGCAGGCATCAAAGCAGATTCTACTCTTGTGATTAGCAGAGGTACTAGTGTTCTGTCCTAATAATAATAATGTTAGATTCTTTCCACTTTGAAAGGTAAATATCTGAATGGTTATTTGATGTTTCACATGTAACCCTTCCTGTTTCATTACACAGGAAAAATTGGGTGGTATTATGAACACACATTCTTCTTGCAGTTCATCTGAGTATGATATGCCAGAGTTTTGATTATCTTATTACCTATTTTGGTGGTTCTAATGCAAGCATTACAATTATCAGAGTTATTTATACTTTGACCTTTGCATATGCTCCCAAACCCTACTACTGCCACTATAATCCATATTTTAATTACTCCTGTAACCAAGGTCATATTGTGGTCTAACATTATTCCAATTCTGTCCATCCCTGGAAAAGTACTTCTTCCCTTTCACTTTTAACACCACCGTCTGTAACAGGGGCTGAGATTGGTACTCGGGACACCAGTCTTCAATGATCACTGTATCATACTCTTCTCTGCAGTCTCTGTGTATCAGTGCACAGTCTGGGCAATGGATACAACAACAACAATTACACCAACATTTACAGTCACAAAACACATTTAAAATTCCCCCCTTTTCTAATGTCTCTATATTTTGCTTTTTCTTATTATCAACTTCAAGGGGTCAAGTTGAGGCATACTTCTCCACTCAGTTGGAGCTTCTATTAGTCCTTTTACCCAGGTGTAGTAGGTCCAGCCTTTCTCTGCTGTTCATATTGCTGTTTTGGATTTCACCAGCACCTGGAAAGGGTCTTCCCACTTCGGAACCAGCTTCTCCTCCTTTCAACTCCGGATAAGCACCCAATCTCCAATCTGGAATTTGTGGACTAGAAACTGCAAGGGAGGTGTTTGTGCCAGCAATCCTTGTTTCCTGAGGAAATCAAAATATCTGGACAGTTTATGTACATATTGCTTCAGTATCCTATCTCGAGTTTGGAGTGAATGTATGCAAATTTGTCCTGGAGGTAAAAGCAACTTCAAATAATAATTCATAGGGTGACAGTCCTATGTCTTTTTGTGGCTGAGTTCTAATTCTCAGCAGTGCCAGTGGCAGACACTTAGTCCAGGGCATGTGGGTCTTTAAAATTAGTTTAGTTAATGATGCCTTTATCTTTGCATTAGTCCTTTCAATTTTTCCACTGCTGGCCGCATGCCAAGGGATGTGAAACGTCCAATTTATCCTCAAGGCTTCCATAATATTCTGCAATACCCTTGCCATGAAATGGCTCCCTTGATCACTATCCCATACCTAGGAATAATTTGATCTAGCAATATCCTGGATACCATCTTGGTAATGGCATTACTATACAGGTAAGCTTCTACCCGTCCAGTTAGATCAGTGGTTCTCAACCTGTGGATCGGAACCCTATTTGGGGTCAAACGACCATTTCACAGGGGTCGCCAAACAACACAGTCCGCCATTTTTTCCCCCTTTTCCTTAGCTGTGCTACTCCCTTTTATTCTATTGGCTTTTGAAAGCCAATAGAATAGACTCTCTTGAATAGAGTCTAATTCTATTGGCTTTCAAAAGCCAATAGGAATTGTCCAGGCTGTCTCTGCCCTGCTGAGCCCGCCAAAAGTCCCATTCTGCAAATGGTGCTGCACCAGTTGAGTAGTCCTCGACTTACGACCGGTTGAGTAGTCCTCGACTTATGACCGGTTGGGGGTCGCGGCATTAAAAAGGTTGAGAACCACTGAGTTAGATGATCGATTATAACTAACAAAAACTTTATTTTGCCTATTGAGATAACTCTGTAAAATCTATCTGAATGCATTGGAATGGTCTTAGGGCAGGTGGCCTGTCTCCTAGTTGCTGTTTTGTCATAGCTTGTCTGTTAGTTTTCTTGCATATGAGATATTTTTCAGTGACTTGTTTGGCCAATGTATAAATTCCAATGCACCCATAATGTTTCAGGAGCTAATCCACCAATGCCTGAACCCCCCAGTGGCTTCCTTCATGTAACTTGTCCAATAATCCTCGTGTTATGGTTTATTGATTACCTGCCTCCCATCTGGGAGAAACCATTTATCCTTCTCTCCTTTTTGCCCACCTATCTGCATTATTTCTTTTTCCTCTGTTTCTGAAAACACAGGGATCTCTTCTAGTGTTTCTACAATGGGTATTAAGACATTTATGCTTTCTTCATTTGCTTCCCTCTTGGCTTCCTCATCCATAATCCTATTTCCACACTTTCAAAAGAATTGCCCCTCTGATATGCACTCACATAGGTTATGGCAAATCTTTTTGGTAACTGAAGGGATTCCATTATCTGTTTGATCAACCCTTCATAAATCAATTCCTTTCCTTTGCTGTTAATAATTGCCCTCTCCACCCAAATTTTTTCAAAGGTATGGACCATCCCAAAGGCGTACTTTGAATCCATATAAACAGTTCCAGCCTTGTTTTCTAACAATTTTAGGACCTGATTTAATGTATACAGTATGCAAGTTTGGGCTGACCAGTTCTTTGGCAGGCTGCCAGATTCTACCAACTCTTTGGTGTGTCCATTTATGATTGCATACCCATTTTTCTTCAACCCACTCTCCACTTGGGAAGAGCCATCTATAAATAATGCCACTCTATCTTCTAGTGAGTATTCTTCCAGATCTGGTCTGATTTTAGTTTGCAAATCAATTACCTCTGTACAATAATGTTCCAAACTCATTTGATCTATTTGTCTAGAGTTGGCCAGAAACTGGGCAGATTCAAATTGTGATCAGTGGTTAGTACCAGATCACTCGTTTGCATTAATATTGTTTCATATTTTAAAATTCTAGAGCCCATAAGCCACCTTCCTGCTTTTTGTTACAATATTGTCCTGACTTGGTATGGAGTACTTACAATAAGTGCTCCTCCAAAGGTTAGTTTTCTGCTTTCTTGAACCAAAAGCGCAGTGGCCGCTATTGCTTGTATGCATATGGGCCACCTCCTTATTACAGGGTCCATAATTTTTGAAAAGAAGGTAACTGGCTTCTGTTGTCCAGCCCAGTTTTGGGTCAACATCCCTTGTGCTGTTCCATCTTCTGTATTTACAAACAGATGGAAAGGCTTTTCTAAATTTGGGAGATTTAAAACAGAGTTTTTACTAAAGCTTGCTTCAGATTTTCAAAGTTTCCTCTTTTATGGCTCTCCCATTTTAAACTCCATGGTTCAGAATCTATTAATTTAGAATATAAGGGTTTAGTTAAATCTGCATATCCATCAACCCACAATCTGCAATATCCCACTAATCCGAGAAATTTTCTTAGTTTCTATTTATTTTTGGGTAGGGGTTGTGAGGCCACCCCTTCTATTCTGTCAGGGGTGATTCGCCAACTCCCTTCACTAATTAAATGTCCTAAGTATTTTACCTCCCTTTCTATGTATTGCAATTTAGCTTTGGAAACCTGCAATCCCTGTTGTCCCAGAAAGTTTAATAATGTGTTGGTTGTGTCAGTAGTTTCCCCTTTCTTCTTCCGAGATATTAAAAGATCATCTACATATTGTGTTAAACATGTCCCCTTGGGCAACTGCAAGGTTTCCAAAACTTGTTCTAAGACCTGTCCAAATAAGTTGGGAGATTCTGTAAACCCCTGAGGGAATACAGTCCATTGATATTGTTGTTTCCTTCCAGTGTAAGGATTCTACCATTCAAAGCCAAAAATGGGTCTTGACTCAGTATCTAGAGGACATGCCCAGAAAGTGTCCTTCAGGTCCACTACATTAAACCATTGGTGATCTGGGGGAATTCTTCCCATTAATATATAGGGGTTTGATATGACTGGGTGTCGGATATGTGTTATTCAGGAGTCTCAAATCCTGGATCATTCAAAAGGTCCCATCTGGTTTTTTAACTGGTAATATCAGAGTATTATAAGGTGACATTGAAGATTCTAAGAGACCATCCTTTAAGAAATTATCAATCACTGGTTGCAGACCTTTTCTCTCTTCCATTGAAATGGAATGTTGTGTCGCACTCAGCGAGGCCGATCCGTATGGGAACGCAGGGAAAAGGCTCAACCGGTCTCCACACTACTTCCTGGCTCCAACAGGTGTTCCTTCAGCATCCGGGAGCGGCAGGTGTCGCTGGCCTCAGCGGCCATGCTGTGTCAGCCCTGCTACAGGCCGACGCTCCCAATGACATCAGTAAATGTGCCTCGCTACAGGCCAACGCTCCCGATGACATCAGTAACATGCGCCTCGCCGGGCCGACACTAAGTGGGCGAGGAGGAGGTGGATGATTGCGGTAGTCAGCTCGCTGGCCGTATGCGACGATTCCACACTGCCGGATGGACTGGTGGAGGCAGAGTACAGGGGTTTAATGGACCGGATGCTGGTTTGGTGGGTGGAGTAGGAAATTGAGGGTGTGGGGTGTGGTTACGGCCTATATACAGCACTGGGAGCAAACCACTCCCAGTGCTGACTTTTTCCCAGACGGAATGAATAAAACTACCGTTGTCGATCGTGCCTGTTTGTCGGCTGTTTTTTGGAGCACCAATCCAGGACGACCTGACAGTAAGTCAGCACTCACAACTTCTTGTTTCCAATGTTGTTTCTCATTTATTCCTGTTGGCTGGAGGTGGATGCTTTATACAAAGACCATGGAGGAGCATGTTGGCCTTGTGCGTGAGGTATTGCAGATACTGTTGGATGCCCAACTGTATATAAAACTCTCAAAATGCGAGTTCCATCAATCCTTTATAGACTACTTGAGCTTCCGGATATCAGCGGGAGGGGTAGAGATGGACCAAAAAAATTACAAAGTGTGTTGGAATGGCAAGCTCCCTGAACATGCCGCCAGCTGCAAAGTTTTCTAGGGTTTGCTAACTTTTATAGACACTTCATTCCGTCCTTTGTGGTGGTGGCATTGCCTCTCACTAATTTACTGCGAACACGGATGTCTGCAACAAAACCCTGTCCCAGCCAATCATTGGCCTGGACAACGAAGTGCCAGACGGCCTTTGAGTCATTAAAGGTGTTGTTTGCAAGGGAGCCAGTACTATTGCATCCAGACCCAGAACATCCGTTCGTGGTACAAGCAAACGCCAGTGATGTAGCAGTTGGGGCTGTGTTACTGCAGTGCAATCTGCAAGGTGAGTTACAACCATGTGCCTATACATCCCGGAAGTTGACGGAAGCTGAGCGAGCCTGGGCAATCTGGGAAAAGGAGGCTTTTGCAGTGAAATGGGCTTTGTCTACCTGGCGACACTTGTTGGAGGGCACCAAATATCAGTTTGAGGTCTGGACAGATCATAAAAACCACTACGAAATCAGGTGCTTTACTGTTGTCACAATTCAAAGACCGCAGGCCATTTTGGTTACCTAAAGACTCTACATCTAGCTAGGTGCCAATTCTGGTGGCCCCGCATGAGGAAAGATGTGGAACGATATGTGAGGGGCTATCCAGTATGCGCGACATCAAAAACCAGTCTGGGAAAGCCTTTAGGTTTGTTACAGTTGGTGGCTGATCCCGACCAGCCCTGGCAGGACATAGCCATGGATTTTATCGTAGACCTACCCAACAGTCAGGGATATACGGTGATTTGGACGGTGGCGGACGTATTCTCCAAGCAAGCCCATTTTGTTCCCTGTAAAGAGACTGGTCTGCATGTTCCTGTTACAGATATATATATATATAATTCACGGTGCCCCATGCCGGATCATCTCAGACCAATTTACCGCTCGGTTTTGGCAGGATTTTGTACAACTCCTCAGATCCTCCCAGAGACTGAGTTCAGCGTACCACCCGAGTACCAATGGAGCTGCGGAAAGGGCCAATGCTGCGGTGGAACGATATTTATGGAGCTATGTATCATATCAGTAGACAGACTGGGCTGACCTGATAGTGTTTGTTGAGGTTGCCTACAATAACACTGTCCATAGTAGCACTGGGTTCACCCCTTTCAGAGTGGTTTCGGATAGAGAGTTTGTGCCTGTGCCAGAGTGTAGCAGTCCTAATATCCACCGCTGCCAGCTGGGGGATTGGATCACCTGACTTACCGGGGTGTGTGGGTGGTTAGAAAAGCCCTAATAAAGGCAAGAGATGCTGCTAAAGTACAAGCGGACAAAAAATGGAGGGCTCACAAACCATTCAAGGTAGGTGATAGAGTATACCTATCTACAAAGTATATCCGACTACAGGTTCCATGTAGGAAGCTGGCACCGAAGTACATCGGCCCCTTCCGCATAGCCCAAGTAATCAATCCAGTGACAGTGAAGCTTCACCTCCCTCGGTTTCTTGGTAAAATACACCCTGTTTTTCACAGTAGTTTGTTAAAACCTGTAATCGGCGACCGTTCAGCGGACGCACCAGGCCCTGTGGCGCCTGGTTGTTATGAGGTCCAGGATATCCTGGATTCACGGGAAATGAAAGGCAGAGTGTATTACCTTGTACTGTGGAAGGGGTATCCATTATCAGAAGCTTTGTGGGTACTGGATACAGATGTACGTGCTCCCCGGTTATTTAAGAGGTACCATCGCAAACATCCCGGCAAGCCAGGAGCTGTCGGGAGGACCTAGTAGGATGGGATTGTTAACCATATTTTGCTTCCATTCCAGGGAGATCCCTGGTAGAGGGAGCCACATGTCACACCCAGCGAGGCCGATCCATACAGGAATGCAGGGAAAAGGCTCACCCGGTCTCCACGCTACTTCCTGGCTCCAATGGATGTTCCCTCGGTGTCCGGGAGTGGCAGGCATCCCTGGCCTCGGCGGCCATGCTGTGTTGGCCCTGCTACAGGCCAACGCTTCCAATGACGTCAGTAACATGTGCCTCGCTGGGCCGACACTAAGTGGGCGAGGAGGAGCCGGATGATTGCGGCGGTCAGCTCGCTGGCCATATGGGACGATTCCATGCTGCTGGATGGACCGGTGGTGGTGGAGTACAGGGGTTTAATGGACCGGATGCTGGTTTGGTGGGTGGGGTAGGAAATTGAGGGTGTGGGGGGTGAGACTTCAACAGGTAGTTCTAAACCCACTCAAACATTCAAACTCAACATTATATACACTTCTATGGTGATGCCCCCCATCCCCTCCCCTTCGGTTCTGTTTGAAAGGACTTCAGAAGGCACAATCTTGTCCGAGATGCCTAGCCAGTATACATCATCCCTCCCCCTGGTTACATTGTTTCGAACTTCCCCCTGCCACTCTTCTGTATTGTTAAGTATATCTTATAGCCAAGCCTCCGAGAATCTAGTGACTAGGTGCAGTTTGTCTTGGCTAATCCTTTTATTGTCAATCAGTTGAAATCATTTTATTTTTAAACTTCTGTGTTCCTCACAACTCCCTTTGGAGGAACATGTTTTAAAGGTTGGTAGTTACCAAAACAACAACAACAGTGTATGGAGGACACTGGTTAATTGGATTGATTTTATTCAGGATTTAATTTTAGTTGACTTCATGAATGATCCTTTTTAGGGAAGAATCAAAGGGGGCTCTATTCTGCTTCTTCTCCTCTCAGCTTCTAAAGGCTGGAAGAGAAGACTGCATTGATACTAATCCTATCTCCAGGGGTGAATTGAGAGAATGGCACTGAGATTTTGTCCCATTGGCATTTATACTTTTGATTACAGAAAGACATTGTCTCCAGTGTCATTTAACATTAATATGAAGCTATTAGAAATGGACATAAAATAATAGGAAGTATAATATAAAGTATTATCAATATGCCATTGATAGGCAAATTAGTTTCTTTTTAAATCTGAGTCACAGAGCTGAAGAATTGTCAAAGAAGCAGAAATAGACTGAACTGAAGTTTCAGTTAAGTTAAGACTGAAGTTCTTTTTTTAAAAATATGTTCTCTCTCTCTTTTTCTTGTCGCACTGTTCTCTGTTATTAAGACATTGAAGGTCACCAAAAGCATGTTATCTTTTCCTGGGCTTTACCATTTCCTGAAATAGAGCAACTACTATTGTATATTTTCATCCACCACTAGGTGTCAGCACCAGTTCATTTTTCAGTAATAGACAATTGTTTACTTCTATTATTTACTTCTATTTTCATGGTTTAAAAGAAAAATCTTAACAGTTTCCACTGATCAGGACAAGAAGCAATGGATGGAAACTGATCAAGGAGAGAAGCAACTTAGAACTAAGGAGAAACTTTCTGACAATTAGAACAATTAACCAATGGAACAACCTGCCTCCAGAAGCGGTGAATGCTCCAACACTGGAAGTTTTTAAGAACAGACTGGACAGCCATTTGTCCGAAATGGTGTAGGGTTCCTGCCTGAGCAAGGGGTTGGACTCGATGACCTCCAAGTTCCCTTCCAACTTTATTATTATTATTATTATTATTATTTTCATTTCATTTTAGTATATGAAAAGTTTAATTCACTGCTTTCGTCTGCAGGAGGGTGGGGCAGATCCCCTTCCTTCTCACATTCAGAAGCCTTTTTGCTTCTTGGGATTTTTATTTTTCTTTTTTCTTTTTCCAGGAAATCAATTTTCAAGTAGAAGAGAGAAAATCACTGTTCTTACCCAGTTCCAAACATGTTGTTTACAGTCAGCTTAAAATAGTGTTTTTGGCCTTTGGCTGCTTGTAGCTTGGGCTAGACTCTGAAGTTAAGCTAGCCTTTCTCCTGCTGGTTTCTGGAGGGCTTTCCCCAAACTGATCAGATCGACCAACATCTCTCTGCAATCAGAGGGAATTCCTTCCTTCTTTGTTGCCTCTATTGGGCAATTTCAGGTCCATTTAGGGCCCCCAGCAGGCAGAAATTGGCCGTAGGATGCGGAGCCCCGTGATCCCTCGTCTGCTATGCTAATGCGCAAATCCGGAAGCCTTAAGACTGACATTCTTATCAACAATATAAAACCCCCAGAGTTTTTGGAAGTTGATGTTTCTTATTATTGATTGGAACATAGTTCCATTATAATTAAGGTACATATCCTGAATATATTTATAGGATTGTCAACCTTGAAAGATAGCTTAAGTAGCCCTAGTTCCAATCCAATTCCAGATTTGGTAAGTTAAGCTATTTAATGGACAAGGCAAAAATCTTTTGTTAATACTGCCTAAACTCTGGATGGTTTACAACATTAAAACATGAATAGTGCAAAAAAAAAAAAAAACCCAAAACCCTAAGAGATAAACTAACCATAAAAGCATTAAAATATTAACAAAATTTAAATGATTTGCAAAAGTGGCGAATATCTGTAGCTCGGATGTAGGATGGGGGCAAAGGCTCATTCTCCACTAGCAATTCCATCAACAGACACATTGACCTACAACAGCCTACAGACCCTTCAGAATCCAAATTAATTGCACAGCCCACTGGAGACAGCACCAACTCTCAATCAATCCATGCAAGCCCTTCTCTCCCCAGCAGTTCCCCTTCCAATGACCCTGATGTGAAGTAACCTCCCCATAACAAGACCCATCACAAGCCTCTCTCTGATGACTCACACCTGACCCATCACAAGACCGTCACTTGACACAGCACACTTGAAGCCTTTATAAAATAGAAGAGCACTGACACAGACATCCCCTAAACACCACTGAAGATGTTATATAGCCTACTAATGAAATGTACGGAAACCAACCTACAAGCTCAGAGAACGAATCTTCACTCTCAATTTAAATAATTTTAAAAACATACAATAGAGTTAATGTGGGAACATGGTTGGTTCAGGATAAAACAGTCATTTTAAATAACTATCTGATCCCATAGCCCCAGCTATCAAGGTTGGGGCCACAAGGTAGATAAAGTGGCAGGAATGCCTCTGCTCCAGGGTCCAGTCAGTGATATTCCCTACTGGATGGAATCTGCTAATACCCCACATTTGTACTAAAAATGTGTAAATGAAGACATTTTAAGATGTGCAGATCCTGGTAGGAAGGTAGTAACTAGTACCTTTATCCTTCAACCAAAAGGATAAAAATGTCTTCTTACCTTCATTCTCTTTATGAAAATAAGAATTGGATTAGTAAGGATAAATATAAAAATGAAAAACAAATGGATTAAGAAGAATGGGAAGATTGAAAACACTGTAGTGGAGGATATGCTCAAGAAGACAGTGATGAATAATTTAAAGAATAAAATATACATACAAGGACACCTACTAAAGAAAGAGAAATGTAGAGAGACGTGTATTGAACAGTGTTGATATAGATTATTTTTCATTATATTTCCCTTTTTTTTCTTAGCTCATGCTTTTAATTTCTTACCCCTGGTCTGTGCTCTATATACAATATTGTTTATCCTAAAAAAGATTAGCATAATGGATAAGCATGTATATGGATATGCATAGGTCATTTGGCACCTGAATGTTAAATCTTTAAAATTCTTAGTCTTTACATAGATCCATCTGTTGCTTACCATGTCATGTTACTTAAGAGTCACACCTTATCTCTGAACACATGCTCCAAACACACACTCATTGCCTAAGGAACAAGATAATGACGTCTATCATATTTTGAGTTTTCTCGCTTTCTACACAGTGTCAGTCGTCTACCTGAGCTCCAGAATAAAAGGTAAGGGATGGCTAGGTCTGTCTTAGTGCTGGTGCTACAGAACTTCCATTTCAGATCTTTGTTTGCTCCTTCTCTCATATTATTGATACACCAGATGCATAACAATGCAACAAAGACAATATTCACAAGGCAAGGAAAGGATTATCAGAATAATTGTACATTAGTATTTTCAGCATTAGATTTTTGTAGTGTCCTCTGTATGGCGCTGTCCTTTAGAATAGCCCAGAAAGTGAAACTAGCATAGACTGCTATGACTGGCTACCCTGTGGAATCGTTGTGCCCCTAAAATTGCTAATCTGAAATCTTGTCCACAAATTGTCAATTAAGCCACTGAAGGCTTTGAAGCTTTGGGTATTTTTCAAAGTGTTGTAGTTGGCTTATAAACAGCCAGGGGCTTAGATTTTATTAGAAACCACCTGCTTCTTCATAGGCCTACATGGTATTTATGTTGCGGTGAAATTGTCCTATGATTGTAACTCAGCAGGCTGCTGATCTTGCAGGGAATTCTTGGTAGTGGTGCCTTGCAGAATGAATTACCTTTGAGGAGAAATGAGGTTATATTTCCCCAAGCTTTCTTTCAACTAACCATGGGTTTTTAATCAGTTGCTGTAAATTTTGGTCTTTATTTAATTGCTGGCTTTAGAATTTTCTTTTATCATTTTAGTGGTTTCAAAAATTACATTATGAAACTTGCTTGTAAGAAAGCAGGTAGGATAAAGTAAAAGTACTTATTTTACTCTGATTTATGTGTAAGACCTAGGAACCCTCTTTTACTATTGTCACTCCTCTCTCCTGAATCAAGATAAAGAGGCTCTTCAGTTGAGGAAGTCCCTTTTTTGTTTTTGTTCATAACATTAAAGTTAGAGAGAGATTTTGAACCTGCAGATGGTAGCTGTTATTAATGTAGTATATACAAATGGAAGAGGACCTTTTTAATGTATTGTTATTCCAAGAAATAGAGTCGTTTGATTGTCATTTAGAAGTAAATATTTCATTTAGCATCCTGAGTCATGCATCACATTGTTTTTATGACTCAGCCTTTTATATCAGTCCTAGCTGAGAAATGAATTTATATGGGTCCAATCTGACTGTTCTGTTTTGAGAACTAACAGATTGTAATGGAGCCAGTGTTTCAGACATGTTTATGACTTTACCAAAAACAATATCATACATTTATGAAGGTGTTTTTCTTGGTCAATGCAACCAACAGATGTTTTGGATTATATGAATTAATGTAAAAAAAAAGTCTTAGTTTGTTCTTGATGTCTACATCTTTTTTTTTTTACGCTGTAAATTAAACTGTGTCTCTTTTTGAAAAAGCAGCTGGCCAAACCAGATTTGCTATGTGGTTATGAAATCACTTAATATTTCAGTAAAATGCCTGTCTTGACAGTACCTATGAATTAACTCTTTCATGCCAGAGGCAGAAGCAATTAACCAGGCTGTTTTAATTATGCCATTGTGTGGCTAAATTATTTCACACCTTTGTCAATGCAAATTTAAACAGTTTGCTTTGGAATTTCTTACCTAGTGATTTTCTTGTCACACCCTAAGCTCTTTCTCAGTGTGAAAAATATGCTTGGCCCTAATCAGATAATAATATATCATTATATATGAGATTTTAGGCAAATAAAAATGGATCTTTGGGGAAATAATATCAAAAATACACATGTGTGAGCTATCTCAGTTGTTCCCTCACACCTTAGGACTGTTACAACCTCCAATTTATTTATTAGAATTTATCCTTTCTTTTAACTTTATAAGTAACTGAAAGCGGCAAACATATATAATACTTCTTCCTATTTTCTCCACAATAATAACCCTGAGAGGTGGGGTGAGATGCTATAGAGAGTGACTGGCCCAAAGTCACCTAGTTTTTCACACCTAAGGCAGAACTAGAACTCATAGATTCCTGGTTTAGGTCAATACTTTAACCACCAGACTAAACTAGCTCTCTTTCAAATATATATATCTTTATTGAACATTTTTATCTGAATAAGAGTAACATAAAACCCCCCAGAAAGTTTTTTAAAAATAAAAAAGATAAAAAAGATAAAAAAGAAACCAAAAATGAAAGAAAAAGAACAATAAACTCATTTTATCTCTTCCCCCTTTAAAATTTCATATATATTTCCCCTCTCCCCTATAACCTTTTTAAATAACAAAACAAAAATCTGTGAGGTCATGTTTTACCATTTCCAGCAAAAAGTCCATCAAGGGCTTACTTGAAAGTACTTATCGTTTATGTGATCAAATTTTGTCTTCTAATAGAAGTTTCCTTGGGCAAAAGTACCCTGGTGTTAAACTATTGTATAATTTGATCTCTAAATATTTTCTTAACATTAAGAGTACACAGGTATATCTCTAAAAACATTTGTTATCTTTATATTTTTTTGTGTTAATTCTGTGCGCTTTGTTTCTGCTTCTGTACTCCCAGGTTCCTCTTCCAATTCCATAAACATCATCACTTTTTTCAGGTTGGTTCAAAATTGCTTTCAATTTCAGACAATTATTTTTCCTCTTTTAATTCTATTAATGCCTGACCACATCTTCATTCATTTCTTTGGTTGTTATTTCCATCTCCATTGCACAAACATCATTTGTAACATCCCTGGTGTGATATGTTTTTCTGGTGTTTGTTGTTTTAGTGATTGCTGCTTTCCTGATAACAGCCATCTCTATCTCTATCTCTTTTATTTATCCAACAAAGGAAAGAAACAACAAAAGGAAAAAGCCTCCTATTTTTATTTCCTTTTCTTTAGTCTGAATTCTTAAATCATTAATCTCATTTGATGCCTTCAACAATCTATGAACTTTGAAGACAATCCTTGATTCTTCATTTAGAAAAATAAATCATTTCTCTTAAAGTATACAGTCCTTTACCCAATGAAGCTCTATACTATTTATTTATTTGTTTGTTTATTCCAAATCCAAATTCAGCCAAACCTTTTATCCATTTTGAATTTTCATAATTTTTAACACCTAGAAAGTTTTTTTTGCTGTAGGTTATTTTAATCCCTGTACTTATTTCTTTCCATTTCTCAGTCCCAGTTGTAGGAACACTCATCAGGAAGTCTAATTATTCTGCTGCTCCAAAGATTTCTGTGGCTTTTAAATAATTAGAATACATCTTAGAAAGAAAAGTTAGGTAAGACTCAGTGTCCATTACAGGCTCCACTGAGGCTGCAAATATGATCTTTCCTCTTCAGCTTCTGGGGCTCTTATTCACAAGTTGCTTGCAGGGCTCTGCAAACTTTCTTATGAGAATCTACCTTCCAAAACACACATGGGCAACTCTTTATGTTCTCTTTATCTGGAGAAGCACCACTGAACCAGGCTCTCTACCCAATCATGATTCTGCACGTCAGCATCATCCCTGCTCTCTGGAGATATGTCAGTTTGCCATTTTTCCACCCAGAATCTCCATTGATTCCAGTTCTTAAACACCAAAATAAGATTTATGCTCCCAAAGGCAAAATAATTGTGATTAATGAACAAAGCATTAGCTGACAGTACTGACTGAACTAGGAACCTCAGTTCTTTTATTTGGGATGCAAGGAAAAACTGTCACGTTCTAGAGATCATTGGGAACTGAAGAAGCCTTACAAAAGCCAGTGAATTAACTAGAATTTGAAAGCAGGAGATTCCTGGAAGAATTACATAGCCTTATTTCATTATTATTTGGAATAAACACTAATTTTAGAATTTAAATAATCTGGAGGTCTATCAGCTGTTCTTTTCCAATTGATCTCCATCCTTTACCTGTCTTATTCTTCCTGAGCTGTATATTGCTTGGAAAGCTGTGTTATGTCATGAAGTTCATATAACAGGTAGCATTACAGATAATCAAGATAATTTTTTGATTTAGCTGTTGGTTTAAAATGAAGAAAGCCAAGGTCATGTCCTCCCTTAACCATGGAAACTGCTGGGTTACTTGGGGGGATCTCCCTCCTGAACCTATATCAAAGTGCAAGGAGTGGGGAGAGAGGAATGGGAAGAAATAATTTTTGAATTCTGTAGGAAAGGTTGGATATAGAGCAGCCTAGCTACATGTGCAACTGTCCCTGATATTACCATAAAGCAAAGATCAAACAGTATTGCCATATTTTATCCTCCTCTGCCTCCCAGCCCTAAAGGACAGAAGTAAGTTCTGAATGCAATTAAAGCCCTGTTACAAAAAGATCTATTTAGCCTTCTGCTTCACCAGTGGATATGCAAATTGTCTTGGGAAAGTCCACAAACATTCTTGGAAAGTATTTATTGACTTCATTTTGATGATCTGTGGGTAAGGATGCCATTGCCCTCCAGTTCTTGCTGAACTATAACCCTGAGCAACCATTATCATTGGTCACACTATCTGGAGCTACTGTGATTTATAATTCAACAATATATCATATACCATATAATCCCCTTTCCTGCTGAGCCTCATGGTCATTGGGGTATCTTGTAATTAACCCATAATCTACTGTAATTGTTATATAACTTGGGCAAGTCAAGTGAGAGCACTAATGGATCTCTTTTAAAGAAAAAGGTGCAATATATTGAATGAGAGAAGATATAAATAATAAAAAAGATTAATGTGATTATTCAGCTTTTGGGCATGATCCAAAAGTTTTTAAATTAATATATCTAATACTTGTGCATTTATATTAGCACAAGCATAAACCTGCCTTAAAGAAATTATATTAAACCATGAAAGGAGACAGTAAATTTGATAAGGATGCATCTATGTAGATTTGGGATAGTTCATAATCCATGTATTCCTTGCTCAATTACCATCATAGACAATCACAGCTTGTCTGTACTTAGCCTCTCATATTGGCTAAGTACTCTTAAAGTCTATTGAAGAGCATTATCATGTGAACATCTATAAGAGCATTATCAAGTGAATAAAACATCTAAACTTGAGAATCTGGATTTAATACAGTTCAACTCTTTTAATGTTATGGGATTAATAAAACCATCTTATGGTATCTGGAGATTTCGATCATACCAATTACAGAAAACTTTTCTCTTAGCTAAAGAGTTCTTCAGGTTTATGAAATGTTTACTGTTAATGATTATGATATTTTTTTTAAACTATTGGTCTACAATAAGGTCTTCCTCATCAGTGATTATTGATGAAAGGGCTGACTTGACATGTATTACAGAAATCAAGCTGTTTGTTGTTGTTGTACTAGCCACACTGCTACATAACTGCCTCCCTGTTAAGCTCTCGGACTCCATTTCAGGGCCAACAATAGAGTTCTTGGACATTTCAATCTAGGAATGGGATCCAAGATGGCTTGGGAATTCATGGCCTCTCTCAAATCATCCAGAACCTGATACAGAACAATAGTCACATTCCAGATTTGGTGTTCCTGGCAGGACAATGAATATATGATCTGAAACTGGGGAAGCTCTTGGTGTCATGATCAGATCATATTCTAGTTTCCATGGGATTCTCTAGGGCCATCTTCACTGCAGGGATGCTCAACCCTAAACGCAGACATGTTTCAGAGAGAATTGATGGTTGTTCTTGTTGCATAGGCCATCCAAAGCCTTGGCTGACACTTGAAATAAGGGACTGCTAAGATATTGGATTGGACTGCGCCCATGAAACTTCTAACCTTTCTCCATAGTTTATAGAGCAATTGAGAGAGATGGAATGAAAGACAATATATCTAGGGTGTATCTGGTCCTCAACTAAGGATGAACATGACAGAATGCAGGTTAGTGCTGCTATTAAGGCCTACCTTATAATGATAAGGCCAATGAAGCAACATATTCTGCCCTTATTGCATTTTCAAATTGCTGCACTACAATTTTGTTTTGGATGACATGAATCTTCGGCTAAAGGGTCTAGGGCAGCGGTTCTCAACCTGTGGGTCGCGATCCTTTTGGGGGTCGCATGAGCCTTTCACACATATTTCCGATGGTCTTAGGCAGGGCTTGTCAACCGCCTTCTCCCCCCCTCTGCTCCACCTCAATTGTTTGTGGAAAATATGCTGCTTGGTGGCAGTCTGCACAAACTCTACCAAATGTGCCCTGCAGGGGGCGCATGAAGAGCGCAGGCACAGAGCAAGGCACTGCCTTCCCCAGAGACTCATTGTGCAGCAACCAGATTGACTTCTTCTCATGCATGCATGTCAGCGAAGGGGAGGCTGCTGCAGCACCCAACTCCTGCACCCGTCAGCTGGTGACCCCTGAACTTGTGCTTGTCAGCCAGGAGGTCTGGTGATGGCCGCCGGTCTCCTTTGCCACCCCGCCCATCCTCAACTCCTCCTCTGCCCGTTCATGTTGAGCCTGCTGGGGCTTGACAGGGAGAGAGGGAGGGAAGGAGGAAGGGACTGCTCCTCCTCTCCTAAGCTTCAAAGCATGATCGGCTTCCCAAGGGCGCCACAATCCTCACAAAAGGGGGGGAGAAGCAAAGGGGGTGAGAAAAGTCATGGCGGGCTCGAAGGAGCACCTGTCAGCGTTGGTGATGAGAAATTCCCCATAAACCCAGGGAAGGGGTGGAGAAAAGGAGTCCCCTTTGGGAGGAAACTGCCACCTTCTTCTCCTTAGCTTTGCACTCTTCTGTTTCTCAGCAGCCGGGCTGCCAAGCATCTCCTGGCTGGAACTTCTTTTCCTACCCTCCCTCTTTCTCCTTCCCTCTCTCTCCCATTGTCCCTCCCTCACTCCCTTCCTTCATTCCTTTCCTTCGCCTCCCTCTTTGTCCCTCCTTTCCTCCCTCTCTCCCCTTGTCCCTTCCTTCCTTCCTTCCTTCCTTCCTTCCTTCCTTCCTTTCCTTCGCCTCCCTCTTTGTCCCTCCTTCCCTCCCTCTTTCCCCTTGTCCCTTCTATCCTTCCTTCCTTCCCTCTTGTCCAGGATCGGGGCGAACCTCTACAGCTGATCCACGCTTTTGCAGAGCAGCCAAGAAGCAAGTCAGCTGTAGCAGCTCTCCTTGGCTCCTGCCCAGCAAACTTGCTTGAGCTTTGCTAGAAAACATGCCGTTTGCTTATTTAGCAGAAGCACAAATCAGCTGTAGCCTGGCGCTGATCCTGGGGCTTCTGCTAACTTAGCAAACAGCTTATTTTCTGGTGAAGCTGAGCAAGTGAGCTGGGCGGAGCTCTCCTCTGCCTCTGGCAGCCTGTCCCCCTCCCCTTGTCCTTTCCTGGGCATGGAGGGGGGGAGGAAGGAAGGGACAAAGAAGGAGGGAAGTAAGGGACAATGAGAGAGGGAAGGAAGGAAGGAACAATGGAATGGAGGGAAGGAAGGGACAAAGAGGGAAGGAAGGAAGGAAGGAAGGAAGGGAGGGAGGGAGGGAGGGAGGGACTAAGACGGAGGGGAAGGAAAGGAAGGAAAAAAGGAAGGGACAATGGAAAAGAGGAAGGGAAGGAGGAAGAGACTAAGGGAGGTGAAGGAAAGGAAGGAAAGAAAGAAGGGACAATGGGAGAAAGGGAGGGAAGGAGAAAGAGACTAAGAAGGAGGTGAAGGAAAGGAAGGAAAGAAGGAAGGGACAATGGGAAAGAGGGAGGGAAGGTGGAAGAGGCTAAGGGAACTGAAGGAAAGGAAGAAAAGAAGGAAGGAAGGGACAATGGGAGAGGGAGGGAAGGAGGAAGAGACTAAGAGAGAAGTGAAGGCAAGGAAGAAAAGAAGGAAGGAAGGGACAAGGGGAGAGAAGGGAGGGAAGGAAGGAAGGAAGGCACCCACCCCAGTCCCATCCCAGAGACCCACAGATTCCCCCCCAAAGGCACTCTGCAACCTGAGTGATCAGCTGGCCACGCCCCCTGGCCATTGATTACATGACCTTGGGACACTGTGAACATCATAAGTATGAATTAGTTGTCAAGCATCCAAATTTAAATCACATGACCCTGGGGATGCTGCAACAATCATAAGTGTGAAAAATGATCATAATTTGCTTTTTCAGTGCTGTTGTAACTTGAAATAGCCACTAAGCTATTTTTTTTTTTTGGTCAAGTTTTTGATACCCCCCGGCCAGCTGGATGGGGGGGGTTGAGGGTCACCACAACATGAGGAACTGTATTAAAGGGTCGCAGCATTAGGAAGGTTGAGAACCACTGGTCTAGGGCAATCTTTTGGACGAATTTGGACATATGGACGAATTTGCTTATCATGTGTCGGAAAAATCACTTCAATTTGCTCACAGTTAGACACTGGCCATGATGTAGTCTAGAGGAGAGGGATGTGGTAGAATCTTGTCCATTATCTGTGATTGGTTTGAATCTGTTGTACCTGAGGAAGTGGATAGGACTTAGAAGCAGCTTTTCTTTAAATCCATGTCTCTCTGAGTCTGGTGGTGGTGTCATGTGATGGATTTTAGTGGAGGATTAATTCTTTGAATGAAAGGGTTGTTCCTTTATCTCTTAAAGCACAGGTGTCAAACTCACTGCGTCATGTGACGTAACGTATTGCAACTTTTTTCACATTGCCGGAGCTGGGGTGGATGCAGCTCCACATGATGCAACTAGCCCACAGGTCCACAGTTTGACACCCCTGTCTTAAAGGAACATCTTTATCTCTTAAAGTGACTTAGGTTCTCCTAGGTTTTCCTCCTAAGACATTAGTTTTTCAAAACTTAGCCAGTGGAGGCCATTAAGAGTTGCCATGGTCCTGGGAGGATTAGACTTTCTACTTTCTTCCCACACAAATGAAAACAGAAAAGCTTGTGACCTGGCATCATGCTATAGTGTGAGGCAAAGAGTCAAATATCCTACAGTATCACATTCACTAGCGTCCTGATTAAGCCATTTGTGGTCTTAAAGACAGTTTTTTATATTAATATAACTTAATATATTAATATAACTTATTATAAGCACATAATATCCTGTTTAGATTTATTCTTGATGTTCTAATCTTTAGAACTGGTGAAAAATGAACTACCATCTTGTGAGACTTAGTTCTGGAAATAAGGAATGATATTTGAAATAAAGTTTACACAGGAGTGGATGATGTGACCCATGCACTGGATAGAAGTATTTTAGTTTAGTCCTGTCAATTGATTAAGAGCCATGCACTAAAGATGCAGTATTCAGTAGATTCCTACACAGAGAATTGAGCTTAATTCCAATTGATAAACCCAAGATGCCTCAAAACAAAATGAAATGTTAACACAGAGTGTATTAACTGCAGCTGCTCCAGTTTTCTTTGTTGCTTTTATTACTATAAAATTTCATGAGCCTTATTTTGTCCTGCTTTACATTTTTGGCCCTTTCCTGACTTAGTTGGCAGCAGGATCAGGCCCATTGCACTTCTGTGAATTATTAATATTCTTCAAATGATAATGAAAATACATAATAATTATGATAAATACACCATCTCATTAAAGTAAGGGAGATGAAGTCCTTTTGAATTTTTCATCTGAAAAATAAGGAACATTACATTAATAAGAGTTAATTATATCATTAAATATTTACAATTATTTCCCCTTAGTAGATTTCATTTTTATTTAATATATTTCATTTCTAAATATGTTTAGCACTTTTATGAGGGCTGTCCATAAAAATCACATCAACTTATGGGGCAAAAGGAGAATTAGCTTAATGTATTCATATGTGAACATTTGAATGCATACGTGCATATACACACACTCACATTTAGAGATATATACGCCACATACACATTTTATGTCTTAGTTATCTTTAAAAAAAGCTAACAATCTTTTTTATTTTATGAAAATGCATATATCTATATTCTCCTGAAATAAATATTTCATACCATTGCTAATGCATCATATAAAAAATATTTATTTAATAGAATGTATGAATCACTTGGTGTTCATTTGGCTTTAATAATGTATATTTACCACCATGCAATATTTTCACAGGAAATTATGATTAACATTAAGAATTTGACTTTAACTGACAGTAGCTAGGCAAAAGGAAATGCCAAGAAAACAATTCAACTCTTGCACTTTATTAAATACCATGCAAGGCTATCAGGAAAAAGTTGCACTATACACAGTAGTTCCATGCTTCTAAGGTTACAAACTACAAGTGATTCCAAATTAAGGAACAATCTATATCTTTTATATTTATATAATTGTTCTTTGATTTTTCAAGTTATGTTGAGTTGTTTTTTTCTTTAAAAAAAACTAATTCATTAGTAAAATTTATTATTTGAGGTCTAAGGAATACAAATATTGACTCACCTTGTCCTATACTACTCTCCTCCAGGAATCTTGGTAGTATAATTATGAGAATAATGTCCAGAATAGCTATCATTAGTAAGAACTGTACATATTAATAGTATCAAGTCACTGAGAGAACATAGTTAGAAAAACCTAGTTTAGGACACTAATTTAAAATAACTGATAACAGGGTTCCTTAGAACAACAGCAAAATTTACATAGCTGTCAGAAGTGTCAGTAAAGTCTGGAATTAAAATCGAACACAACTGCCATTCTATAGACATTTAAAATCCTATATTTCTTATGGGCTAATACTACCATCTGACAGTCAGTTTAGAATAATGGTTCCTGTCCTTTTCATGTCGGAGGCATCATGTAAGATGCTTCTGAATTGAAGGGATTAGCAAGTTACAGCAATGTTATCCTGATGATGCCCAGTGGGGGACTACTTTCATGTCCCTGTCAAGAAGCTCGATGAATGACGGGAACTCACCTCACCAAGCAGCAGCACTCAGGTCTCCAAATTGGCTTGCTAATCTCCAACCCAGCATGCTAACCATGTGAGGCCCCACATTCCTCAGAATAGTGGTTAAGGCATTAGACTATAAACCTGGACTCTGTAAATTCTAGTTCTGCCTTAGTCTCAAGGCTATCTGGCTGATCTTGGTTCAATCATTCTCTCTCAATGCTGGGAAGAAGGCAATGGCCAACCACTTTTGAATTCTTGCTGAGAAAACTGCAGGTAGTTATACCAAAGATAAATTAATAAAATGCTAGCATTTAAAGTCCACAGTGCTCATGACATATGGATGCTGGCACTTTGTTTGCCAATTCTTTCTCTGCTCCCAGTTATAGTTAAGAAAGTAGATTTTCTTCAATTAAAAAAAAGTATGTTAGTTGTCACGATAAGTCTTTCCATGATATATACAGCTTGACCCAGAGGAGAAAATAATTGGATTTATTATTGAGTGTTATTTATATAAATTTAATGAATCCTGTATATCAATCATGTTGACCAAAATGTGTCCAAACTGAATTCTGCCTTTACCTTTGCATGTGGCATGTGCACATACATAGACACAGACACAGACACATACAAACACACAAGATTTGCTTGATCAAAAGGATGGTGACATGATGTATGGAGGACATAAATATTTATTTATTTAATCAGTTATACTTTTCTAGTCCCAGAGATTCTGGGTGGTTCTCAGATAAAAGCATACAGAATAATAAAATAGATACAATGATAAAATAAAATAACAACAGGTGAAGAACCATCAGTGCTTTTTTTCAAAAAAAAAAAAAGGTGCTGGAACTCACACATGTCATACAACCTGCCTTACCTACTCTACAAGGTTCCATCCAAAACAGGTGCCAGAACTCCATTCTATGAGAAAAAAAAGCCCTGAGAACCACCAAACATTATCAGAAAAGGAGATTTAATTACCCTTTCTAAAGACATGGATGAAGATCTAAGCCTTCAATGTGTTTCCAAAAACATATTAGATTGTGGCCCATTGAGATCTTGGAAAGGTAACTTCATTTTTTTCTGCTAAATAAGAAAAATGGTTCTGGAGTGCCAATCAATGACATGTCTAATATCTATGTGTACATTGGATGCAAATACAACATAGGAAAGATGGATGCAAGAGAACTGGACAATCAAGACTCTACATACTACATACTATTAAAATCCTCACTGTATTTATCTGTTTGTTTCTTTTTACCCTAAAGTTAATCCAAACAATGCACTATATCACAACAGTTTTAATATCAATTACCTAAAATCTGATAACTTAACAAATGCATAAAATATAAAGGACAATTACTTTTGTGGAATGGAAATTTTCATAGGATTCACACCAGCTTTATTTGCAAGTTGTGACCATTGCAGAATCCCTGTAATCATGGGATTGTTATTTCTAACACTCCCTGCCAACTTCCCACAAGAAAGCCGATGGGAAAACCAGCAGGATGCCCTGAAGTCAGTCGTCTCTGGAGATTTCAATTATCCAGATTATGGTTGTGGCAAATGCGCTTTTCACATGGACTTTTTGAGGGTTTTTTTCCCCCTTGAAGGCATTTCGCTTCTCATCCAAAAGCTTCTTCAGTTCAGTTCAGATGAGAAGTGAAATGTCTTCAAGGAAAAAAAATGAAGAAAGTCCAGTTGTCTTTTGAAAAGCACCCTCTGAATTATAAGTCAATCTTGCTCCCACTGCTTTTTTTGCCTCCCTGGGATCTTTCTGTTGAACTTTTTTGGGTAAATAAATATTGACTTATTAGTGAAGTTCATTTGCCACTACAATTATTTTTCTTTTTATGAGTACTCTTCTTACATAGTCACAGGCCCTTCCAAAGTTGGGGTTAAAAAGTTATGGTCAACCAAAAATTTCAATTTCAATTTGGTCACTTCAGGCTGTACTGCCTTTCTTTTAAAGGATACCCTAACTGGTCAAATGGTTGTCCAGTTAATAAATGAAAGAAATAAAATTATATAAGCTATAGCTTTGTGAAAATAAGATAAAGGACATTGTCAATATAAATGAAGATAATCTGATTTTTGGAGTAAAATTGATGGATATACATATGAACTAAAGGTACAGTTGGTTATGATTATGAGTTGGAATCAGTTTTGTGCCAAAAAGATTAACTGTGTGTTAGAAAGTATGATGTCATCTAGATGGAACATACATGTGAAATTAAAAATACCAAACTTGATAAAGTTGTCTACTATGTTCTAATGAATACTGATAATATTGATAATAAAGGAGCAGAGATTTGTTTTGAAAATATTATGCACAATTTTAAAGAAAAAAATTACTAGGTAACACTAGGAGATGGGAAAAACTAGTTGATATAGTATAGAATTTGGACAATGCAACTATCCCAGAACAATTGTTTAGAAAAAGATCTCTTGGTTTAGAATACAATATAAAGTTTAAAAACACAGAATTGTTATGTACACATGTACACATAGCAAAGGAAAGGGTATTATTTTAAAAAGCATAATTTATTTGACTATTTCTAATAAAATATTAAAGACTTAGTTAAAGATATAAAGAGACAGAATATTTTTTGACAGTATCAAGAATGGATCTTGGAAGAAAATAGTTTCCGAAGAAAATAAAATATAAGTTGTTAATTTTGCTTGGAAATGTATTTGACAGAATTCTGACTGAAAGATTAAAAAGGAGTAAAATTAATGGAACTAATTAGTAAAATAGTACAGACTTTATTTTGTAAACTAGAAATGAAATAAAAATTCAAGCAAATAGGGATATGTAGACCAGAGTTTTGCTCTCCACAGCTTATTAAGAACTATACTATTTTATTTTATTTTTAAAAAATCACATTTATTAATTTAGGGAAGGATGCAATAAGCTGAATATGCTTCAGCTATGGAATGTTTTGCACAAATATAGAGCTGAATATAACAGCAGTTAAGCATGGATGGAAACAAATGGAATGCTTAATGAATGGTTCAGGAGGCAAGGTAAGAATATGTGATATCCCCATGTTTCTTTAATGTGCTTATGGATAAATATGTAAAGAACTTGCAATGACATTATAAGTATGCATTTGTTGGGAATGTAATTATACATGTACTTTGGCATGCAGATGATCATGTATTGTTAAGTGAGAACCAAATGATTTTTTGTTATTGTTCAATAGTATTATATGATGAGATGTATCAAACTAAAAATGAAGCTATTAAAGACCATATATCTGATACAGAAAACAGAGTGAATGATTGCAAGCTGTATATACATAGTAAAAGTTATAGCAAATTAATGAATTTGTGTATGTGGTAGGATGCTTATTAATGATAAGAAAATGGATAAAGAAATTTTGACACATGCAAATACTGGTAGAAACATAATTAGCAAAGGACTATTTAAAAGAATGCATACTGAAGGAATCAAAGTTGCCTGACCCCAATGAGGAACAGTACAATGGAGGTGATTAATTGAGAAACAATAGCTCCCACCTCCCTCTACTCCACCTACGTTATTAGATTTTAATGTTTGGTTTTAATTTATTTATGTTTTAATGTACATGTATAGATACATTTTTAATGACTGTAAACTGCCCAGAGTTACCTTGTGGTAAGATGGGCAGTAAGTAAGTAAGTAAGGAAAGAAAGAAAGAAAGAAAGAAAGAAAGAAAGAAAGAAAGAAAGAAAGAAGCAAAAGAAATTTACTAAAATAGACATTTCATATCATATAACTGAAATTGATTGGTTCATTGTATCTGGAACACAAAGAAATGAGTAGAAAGAAAAGTATACCTAGGAAAACTATTATCACTATAACTATTATTAATCTGCCTGTTAACTATCCCATATGATAGCTAGTAAGTGATAGATTTAATGGAAACAAACTTTACTACTATTAAAAAAAAATCTGAATTTGAGAAAAAAGGAGACTATGAGTTCTCATAACAGAAAATCCCAAAACTGAGTTACCAGCTCAATTCTGAAATGACTATATACCAATGCAAGAAAGATGAACACAGCTTTCGGTAAATGTGCAATATTTCACAAAAGAAAGACACTGAAGCGGAAACATTATTCTAAAATTACACTTAATATCTGTCGGCATTTACAGGAAATACAGCTTGTTTCATTTAGTAATTTTCTTTTGACTTGCTTCTTTTTCTTTTGACTTTCTTTTGAACTTTATGTTTCTTTTCCCTCCTTAATCTCACTGACCTGATTATCATGTGATTTGGCTAAATATGAGTTTGGATTTAGACACAGAAATCTAAACAGGAAGTAGAACTTTTTATCAAAGCCCCTTGATCCTCCCACCTCATTGTGCAAGGTGAGGCAATCTCAATTTCTTACCTTTCAATGATAGGAATGTTAATAAGAAAGAATGGAGAGAATGGATTGAAGTGATTTCATGGTGTTCCTTATATATGCCATTTTGATTGCATACCAATACTTCTGATTATTGGCATTTATTGATTTCTTTGTGAATTATATTCCTTGATGGGTAGGGAATCTATAGGGCACTTTATGCAAAACAATATTATTAAAAAGTCTATTGGCCTGATCACTGGTTAATCTTATGCTTAAGGGAATAAGTAACACTAAGTATGACATAAGATCAGTATTAAGTTTAAATCAATTTGATGTGGAACAGTGGTTACAAAATGGAGAACTTTAACAAAAATATTTTGGTGCTTCATTATTCCATGTGAATAAATGAATGCCTTGATAACTAACATAATTAATAGAACATGCAATGGCACTACTACTTTTATTATTATAATAATGCTGCTGTTTTTAATGAAGGAGTATTTTGTTTGAAGTCACCTTCAGTTGAAGTTGGCATTCAGGATCTGTCAGCAATTCTTTAATTGAGTTGTTTGTGATGAGTGGCTATACAAATCTTTTAAATAAATAAATAAACATTTATACTGGCTGAATTTATCTCTAAGGTCTTTAGACAAAGATCAGAAAGAGGGAAAATACAAGTCCTGCCACTGGATTCAGCTCACTATATGAAGAGCATTGGGTTTCAGGCATGGGGTGTCTCAGGTTGGAAGTCCAGTAAAAGATACCTGATATTAAATCTGGGAATGGCTACCTGCAAAGCTGATACACAGAGATAGGCTGCGCCTCACCGTACCTTTGAAACTTTATCATTTTAAGCTGATTTTTTTTAGAGGCACAACTTTTTAAATTAAACGTGGCTTCTGAGTCAATATAGATAGGGTCCTATACCACAAGACATTGTGCCTATGAAAAATTATGATAGCTGCAGATAGGCTAGCTGCATTCTTAAGTGAGAATTCAGCCACCAAAGAGCTTGACTCAGGAACTTGAATTAGGGTGTGGTGCAGTTAACATCTGTGGTGTACTTTATTACTCTTGGATAGATTTATTTCTGACAGGTGTATCCAGTAGCAAATAAGAGTCCATTTTAATAATTTGGTTCATAAGAATATGTCATTTGTAATAAAGCAAAGACTGAGGCTATTCTTCCAGAACAACAAAGGATGAGTATGATGCAATATCAGCATCAAATGAACTCAGACCAGGGAGTTGTATATGGTGAATTACAAATGTGATCTGGACTTAAAAGGAGGAAGAGCTCAAACCATTACCAACAGAAGCTTATTTTACAGGTCTTTCTCCGCACCAAAATATTGATTTAATATCCCATCTGATCTTCACCCTAGTAAAAGTAATCCTTCATTTTAGTAAAGTTTCACATCTTAGGTCTGGAATGTTAGAATACGGTAATATCCTGTTTTGGAATCCGTGTTTATGCTTCCATTAAACTATCAAAATAGTTGTCTACAGCAGTAGCCCCCAACCTTTTGGGCACCAGGGACCGGTTCCGTAGAGAAAGGTTTTTCTGTGGACTGGAGGGGACATAGGTTTGTGTGTTGCCTGCATCCCATGAATGGGGCTTTCCTTGTTTGCCTGGCCCATTTGCTAGCATGCCTTGGACTGGTGCCAGTCCACTAAGTGGAAATTGGGAATCCTAGGTCTACAGGTTGTTATGTTCTCCTTTATATACTGGTTGACACTTTCTTCTTCCTTCTAAGCAATTGGGCAGGCCTGAAAAGAAGGAGTGTATTTTTTAAAATTAGTAGATCAATTCACTGATATCTCCAAGGAAGCAGCAAAACTTTGTTCAATTTAATTGTCATTTGGAAAATTTGGGTTTAAATTTGACTTTGTGGTTTCTTTTTTATTTTTTCTTCTATGAATCTCCATTTATAATATTACTTGATTAGTGTGAACGAGTTCCTTATTTGTGAAAGACTGTAAATAGATACATTAAAATTATGACTTGTGCAGACAGGAGGAATCTTTAACTATGCAGATTATTAGTGCTGGTTTGACATAACTCTGTATTGCAGTGTTAGTGTTTTAAAATTTTGCTGCCTTCTTATGGTTTAGAATTGAAAAAGCTGATATTACAAATGCATTGGATAATTAAATATCCACAGATAAGATCTAAATTTAATACTCTTATTTTAGTTCTTATTTTTCATGCATGTATGCCAAAGTGGAATGTTACCTATCCTTAATGTCTCAGCTTTCTTCAGAAGGCTGGATGATCATATACATGGTCGTTATAGGTTGTAATCATGAATCTTTGAAGGACATTAATTGAAGAAAGACTATTATATATCTCTGATCTATCTGCCTCAGGTCAGCTATTGATCATAACTTCTCTTTCTCTAGACTAGACTGTAGCTATACATTGATAACATTTCCAAGGGTGAATTCAAGTGTATTTATTTGTTTAGCCTTTTTGTTTGGTTTTCTGTGAGCTGAGCATTTAATGCACAGTCAGTTATTTATTCCCATGCATTCTAGCACAAATGGTTATGTGTAAATATATATTGGTTCATATGGGACTATGACATCAAGTTCAGCTATATTCATAATTGCTGAAATGTTTATTTCTAATGCAGGTGAAAGTCTTAATAAGATACATGTGATTTCTTTCCAGGACTAGCTAAAATGGAATTGAAAATAATTGAATAATATTGGAAAATAATTGCATTTACACTGATCAGGAAGATCAAGAGAAATACTAAGAAGTGCATTTTTTCATAATTTATCACTGGGATTCTAGTAACATCTGGGAAAACTTCAATTTGAGCTCCAATCAGTGTTTTTAAAAATAAAAAATCTAATTAGTAAATCCATCATGTAAAATTTTATTTTACCTAGCTAAAAGCCATGACAGGAAATACTACCACCCATATAATAGTTAACTAATAGCAAATTAATATATTATTCCAGTATCTCTCATGTTTGCATCTAAAACATAATCACCATTTATTGTAGTTTTAACCCTCTGTAAGACTTTTTTAAGACTAATAGATTGTGATGAACTATAAATAGTTTTCTGACTAGTTTGGACAACAATGCTATCAATTATTTGGGTAGTTACCTGGGATGAAGGGGTAACTCTGACAGTTCACATAATGGTCTCCAAGAACTGTCTTCCACTGAACTATCTATGTATGATTCGTGAATAAATGTGATGTTAGCCATCATATTTACTCACAAATCATACATACATGGTATGCAGTTGAATCTAGCTGTATGGAATATTTTGTTTTTTTGTTTTTATTCTTAGAGACTTCCTGGATAAGTTCTTGCCATTTTCTTGGCAATTTTCAGAAGTTGTTTGCATTGCCTCCTTCCTAGGCTGAGAGAAAGTGGCTTGCAGTTATAAGTACAAATATATTTTAATTCTGTAAAGTTACTTCTTTTCTTTCTATAAACTATGCTATCCAGCATCAAAACCATAAATCACAAGTTCATTTTTTTTTCATTTTATGCAAAAAAGTCCTTCAGAACTTCCAGCCACAAATGAATGTAAATAGTGTCTTTTTTCTAATCAAAGAAATCATTTTATCTATTTCAGCAAAATCAGATACCAGGTATCCTTCCACAATGTCAAATCTTCCCCTCTTTGTGCATATAGTGTAGTAATCACAACTCATATATTGAAATAATCTTCCATGGCATTTTTTCTGTTTATCCAATAGTCCTAAAAAAAAAGTTCTGATTCCAGTTTAATACTCTTGAAGCATATTTGGCAGCTTCGGTTTGTACAGAATGCAATGGGGCAAGCACTTATTTGAGCTCATAGAAGAACGCATGTCACATCTCTGTTCTGCAAGCTGAATTAGTTGTCCATTACAGGGTCCACTTCATGGTGCTGATTTTAATTTTTAAAATCCTTCTTGGCATGGGATGAGGCTATATGAGAATCACCTTTCACCAGTTATATCAACTCATTCCATTAGATTGGCAGAGAAGGCATGTTGCGGGTGCCATCATCTAAGGACATGCATTTGGTGGGTTCCAGGAGATTTGTATTCTCTATTATGGTGCCTGCTGTTATGTTTGATGTTCTGTGAGGCATCGATGAGGCAGCAGGTGAACAAACAACTCTTTATTAAAGGTTTAAACAAAAGCCTGCATAGCTGTAGCTCCACCCCTATTTATACACTCAGCAACTAGGTGGCAGCCAATAGGATTCAAGTATTAGTTCCCACTTTAACTCAAGATAATTAGTATGTAGACAGCAAGTCTGGCTCTTAACTGACAGAGTCTTATGATTGTTTTTTCAACAATTCCAAGTAATTCATCTCAATACATTACACCACTTCCCCTAGATAGTTCATAAGGTCATATGTTGAACATAGTCCCTTAAATATGTTGGTGGCCTTTTCGTCCATTCTGAACACCTCGGGACTGCTGGAGGCCCCAGGTCTGTCAGCTCACCTGCCAGGCTTGGAAGACCAGAACTATGGGACCCATCCATCACGGGTAGACTCAAGTCTCTGTGGCTGGGCTGGCCTGGTAGGCCTGAGCCAGTGTTCACAGGTAGAACAGAGTCCACCAGTCCGGAAAATGGAGCCATCAGTTGGCATTGTCCATTGGTTGTGGTATCAGTGGTTGGGACTGACTCACCAGACGCTTGAGTCTCATCCCTTCATTGGAGAGCTCCACCGTCGCTGGCAGAGTCTCATGCACTACTGCCATCATGCTGCTCCTGAGTTTGACTATCACTAGAGTCATGAGTTATTGGCTGGTTTGCTAACGTCTGCCACAGTTGGTCAATGTGTTTGCGTAGCACGCAACCATCTTCCAGGACCACTTCATATGAAAGTGGCCCAGTCACCTTACAAACCACAGCTACCACCCACAATGCCCCTTACCCATAGTTCTGCACCCAAACCGGGTTGCCCACTTGCAAGTGCCATGGTGCCTTTGGCTGTGTTGCTTGAGAGGCAACTCTGTCTGGATGTAGGTGATCCAGGTTTGTGATCAAGCGCCGGCCCCATCTTAATTCTGCTGGGCTTCTGCCCGTGGAAGTGCATGGGGTTGTGCATTGGCAGAGTAGAAAATCTGCCAGTCTGTGTTGCCAGTTACCAGTTACTATCCGCTTTAAGGAATCCTTAGTTGTTCGGACCATGTGCTCCACTTGGCCGTTTGAAGCTGGGTGAAAAGGGGCTGATGTGGCATATCTGATCATATTAACCCTTAAAAAGGACTGAAATTCTGAAGCAGTAAACTGAGTCCCATTGTCAGAAACTATCACATCAGGTAACCATGTGTGGCAAAAATCCTGCGCAGTTCTTGTATGGTCCTGGCGGTAGTCATGGTGGGGACAGGTGCAACCTCTAATCACTTGGAGTGACTGTCCACCACAGTGAGGAAGAGTTGTCCCTGGAAAGGCCCTGCCTAATTGATGTGGATCTTGGACCAGGGGCCGTGTGTGGTTTCCTGTCTGTGGACAGGGGCATGGGGCATCTCTGGCCTAGATTGCTGGCAAATATGGCAGATATGTACCTGAGCCTCAATATCTTTGTTCAGCCCAGGCCACCAAAGGTAGCTTTGCATGAGTGCCTTCATCCGGACTATTCCTGGATGTCCTTATGCAGAGACTCCAAGACTCTAGTCCTCAGTGAGTTCGGGACCCGACTATCCCACAATATGCACCCCCTATGGGCTGACAGCTCATCCTTCCTCCTGCTGCAACTTTGAAAATTAGGCCCAGGACTATTTTCCAGCCATCCTGTGAGCACCCACTTCAGCACACAGCTCAGTGTCATGTCTGAAGCTGTCTCTGCAGCCATGTCCCCTGCATTAAGGGGACACTCAGGCAGGTCCTGAATAGCCAGGATGCGCATGGCTGGAGCAGGGTTGGGCTCTAACTGCGGCAGGAGCAGTCTACTAAGGTCGTCTCCATGGCCCATTTCTCTATCTGGTTTATGAATCAAACTATAATCATACGCTGACAGGAAAATTGACCACCTCAACATCCTAGGAGATATGATCTGGGGCATTTGCTTCTTCGTTGTGAATAACCCCAGGAATGGCTTATGGTCTGTGAAGCCCGTGAAGGGCCTACCATATAGATAGTCGTGAAACTTCTTGATCCCTGCCACTATGGCCAAGGCCTCTTTATCTATTAGAGCATAATTACACTCTGCAGAGGACAAGGTCCTCGAGTAATAAGCTATTGGAATTTGCCTTCCGTCAGCCATTAAATGACTCAACACAGCCCCAACCCCATATGCTGATGCATCACAATGATGCAGACAGGTAGCTTTTCGTTAAAATGCATCAAAACTGAATTTGAAGACAGCAGTGATTTGACTGCTGAGAAGCTCCTATCGTGGACACTGGTCTACTTCCACTGTGCATGTTTGTCCAAGAGCCGGTGTAACGGGTCTGACATTGTGGTCTTGTGAGGTAGGAAGGTGTAATAAAAATTGAGCAGTCCAAGAAACACTTGGAGCTCCCCCTTTGATTTTGGACTTGGGGCCTGCTGAATTGCTTTGAGCTTGGATTCAGCAGGATGAATGCCTTGGGCATGTATACGGAAACCGAGGAACTCAGTTGAAGCTACCCCAATCTTACATTTCTTCTGCTTCAGCTTCAGCCCTGCTTTGCGGAAGCGCTGAAGGACGGCCTTGAGCCATTCTGCCATTTTTTCAACTGATTCCCCAGCTATGAGGATATCATCAAAATATGGGCACACGCCTGGAATAACCTTGAGCATGCGCTCCATCACTCCCTGGGGCAACACTGACCCTGAATTGTAGACGCTTAACCTTGAAAGCTCCTCTGTGAGTAACTATGGTTTGAGCTTCCGCCATGGCATCATCCACCGGCAGTTGCTGATAGGCTTGACCCTAGATGCAACCTCCTTGTAATGATGCCAAAATGTGGCTGACTACAGGCACCGGATATGCATGTTGTTGGAGTGCTCTATTGATAGTGCACTTGTAATCTGCACATATTTGCACCTCTGTCGGCCTTAATTGGCATAAATATGGAGGTTTCCCATTGACTGCTATCAACTGGCTGCAGGATGCCTTGCTGCACCAGCTTGTCTAGCTCTGCATCGATCTTCTGCTTGAGAGCGAAGGGCACTCTATGCTGCTTGATCCGTATTGGAGTTATGGCAGGATCAAGCCAAAGAGTTATGGAAGGACCCTTATATTTCCCCAAGTGAGGGCTAAAGCCGTCAGCAAACTCCTGGCAAACTGCAGCTAAGTCCACTGCTTGTGTGCTGTTTATTCCAGTTACATTGATTCCCAATGCATCAAACCAATCAAGCCCAATGAGGCTTATATGGTTGCCCTCAACTACTATGACTTCCAGGGGGCCCTCAAATCCCTTGAAGTGCACCCTGAGTGTAGCTTCCCCCTTGACTGTTACTCAGGAGTTTTGGAAATCAGTTAACATGAGGTTCGATGCTTGAGCTTAATTCTTTTACCACTGCAAATGTGTTTGAAAGTCCCTTGGGGAATTATGGATAATGCAGACCCTGTATCTAGTTCCATGTTGCATGGAACTCCCTGCAGCTTGACTTTAAGCTGCAGTTTTTCCTTAAGAAGGTGATGGGCACCTGTTCTAACTACGCTCCTCCTCCTAGTGGAGCAATAGCCCATCCTGTGTTGCCCCAGGGCCCCGGTACCTTTCTCTCTCCATTGACCCTGATATACTGTGGCAATGTGTGTGGCAACTTTGCTTGCCACACACCCGACACATTGCTGTGCAGAACCTGCAGTCTGTGCATTTGTGTCGGCCTCCACACCCCGCACATCGAGAGAAGGGAACTGCCTTGTCAACTGGCATTGTGGCCTTCTTTCTGTTGGTCACTGTAACCAATTGATCTCTTGATCTGATTTGGAGTCTTCGACCCTCTCAGCACCCTCCTGGTGGACAGCCTCTGTTCCTGGAGAGCCACAAGGCTTTGACAGCTCCCCCAGCAACTCCTTCGGCTGTGATTTCTCTTAGGGCATCTTGAAATGAAATAGTCTCTTTGGCAAACAATTTCTGTTGGAGATCCCTGCTTCTTAACCCACACACTAAGTGATCTTGCAGCCTATCTTTAAGATCTTGGAATGCGCAAGGTCGGGCCACTTAATGAAGGGCAGCAATGAATTCAGCCGCCGATTTGCCCAGTCATTGGTATCTTCTTTCTTTCTTTTTTAAAATTTTTATTGAGTACAAAGAAAGAAAAAAAATTAAAAACATTGAACATGATAAATCGTCTTTGACATACATCTCCATCTTGCCAGTCCATATTATACACTAACTACAAATGATATATCTATATACAACTGTACATTCCTAGTATCCGCCTTTACTTATATCTTTACTGTTGACCCCCATTTTTTCCCTCCATTTATAGAATTTATTCCAGATTTGATAAAATTCTGTTTCTTCCTGACTTTTTAATCTTTTAGTTATCTTGTCTAGTTCTGGACAATACATAATTTTCTTTATTAGTGCTTCCCCACTCAGTGCTTCCATTGCTTTTCACTTTTGAGAAAATAGTATCCTTACCACGTGTATGATTAGGTATGTGTCACCTTTATTTATGTTTTCCCCTAGTATTCCTAATAGTAATGTCTCAGGTTTATATTGGATGTTTTGTCTAGTCATTTCTATTACCCACTCCCAGAAAGTTGGTCTCTTCTTTTGAAGGTGTGCCTCCAGGCGATAACCAATAGCTTCGGCTCAAAGTGTTCTTTGAGCATTCTCTTAAGTTTGGAATAAGTAACAGATTCAAGTGGCGCCGGAGCTATTAAGTTTTCGGTGATCTCGAATGTCACCTGGCCACAAATGCACAGCAGCGTTGTGGCCTTCAAGCTGTCCTCACGAACTTGGTTGATTCTAAAGTAATTCTTGACTCTCGTGATGTACGAGCTCCACCTCTCTGGATGTGTGATGTCGAATTCTGAGAGTTTCCCGAGTTTGGCCATGGTGAGTTGTTTTCGTTGTTTTCGGCCTTGCAATGCCTTGTGCTGCCAAGGCTTCTTCTAATCTTCCAGGGACGGTTCCTTGGGAGTGCTCCTCCTCCAGCATTTTCGTACTGGCAGGAATGGAGGGGGGAAATGCGGTCCCAACCAAGGCATCATCGCTTGGCTTACCCTCTTAGTGACTCAGCTTTTTGAGTTTGGCTGCACATCTCACCTTCATCACCACTGTTATGTTTGGTGTTCTGTGAGGCATCGACGAGGCAGCAGGTGAACAAACAACTCTTTATTAAAGGTTTAAATAGAAGCCTGGATAGCTACAGCTCCACCCCTATTTATACACTCAGCAACTAGGTGGCAGCCAATAGGATTCAAGTATTAGTTCCCACTTCAACACAAGATAATTAGCATGTAGACAGAAAGTCTGTCTCTTAACTGACAGAGTCTTATGACCATTTTTTTCAACAGTTCCAAGTAATTCACCTCAATACATTACACCTGCCTTATGGAACATTCTTCCCTTTGACTTTAGATTAGTGCCATGGTTTTTGACATTTCATTAGACAGATTAGATAATCAGTGGCTGCCATTGAACCAGAAGCATGCTTTGATAGTTTCATTGCTGATGTAGCTATTCTTATCCTGTCTTTGCCTAGAGTTTGTATATTTATAATTTGATGTGGGTTTTTTACTTAATTAATTTATATGCCCAGAACCACTTTTATGAGATGGAAATGATAGATAGATGGATAGAAAGATGATAGATACACTTTAAAATCCTCTGTATCAAAGTATGTATTTGAATTAATTTTTAAAACTTTTTTACAAGTCCACCACGCCTGATAAAATGTCTGTTCATGTAGGTCACATTTCCAATGTGCCTTCATTATCTACATTGTAGATAATTTCTTTGACATCATATACCAATGATATATCATTTTATAAACATTGTTTCAAATTTCAACAAAATTGATATATTTTCATGTACAATTCATCATCAGTGAACAATTATATTCCAAATTCTGACTTATTTTGCCCCATGTATTTTAAATCCATTTTGAATCTTTCAAATAACTGCAAATGGCAGAACCATTGACAACTGCATCCTTTTGCTCTTATTTGTTTTCTTGATTTAATTTTAAATTCCCCTTGATAGTTTTCCAATAAATCCCGGTACATCAATCATTTATCTTTATCTGCCAGTTTTGTATTATGATATGTTTCTTGAGTTGAGATTCATAAAGTTGTGTTCAGGCACAACCTGGATTTATATCTATTCCATATTCTCAATGTTGCACATTTAATAGGATTTTTAAAATCCACATTACTTTTAAGTTTATCCTAGCATAAATGTCCATGCCATCCAAACCTCTGGTCGTGCTCTTTTAACTTCAAGAGTCTCTTGTTTCTCAGCAACAGCCATTTTTTCATGCAGTAAACAGCAAAATACAACTTCAAAACCTCTTCTTTCCTTTGCATTTTGTCCCTCTTTAGGTATTAATGTTATATTAATATTTTCTTTCCATCAGGAATCTTTTCATCCTGTAAAATAACATTCATCATTTGTTGTAAAGATTGTAAAAACTCATCTTCAAAACATCTGGATTAGGTAATTTTCTTCTTTTTTGTAGCTTCACAGGTCCCTTTTTGTTACAGAGGCCCATTCAAAATTTGTCTCTGAGTGTAATCTTTGGTAAGATTATATTTAGGAAAGTATTCACTCACTTTTTCGGAAGACATTCCTTGACCTTTGTATAAAGTAGTACAATACTGATGAAACAATTTTTTTGAATATTTGCATTAACTTTTATTATATTTCTTCCTAACTTTAGTAACAGTTTATTTTTTTTCTTTTTGCAATTTGTATCCTCCCCAGTTTATTTGCAATTTCAACAGTTCTATTTTTTGTAGAGTTCCTCTTTATTTCCATCTCTCTCTTTGTTTTCTCTGTTAAAGCTTAATTTGTTGAGTAATAGTTGTAACCTCTCAAGATTTTTTAAAATTCTTCTTCCTGAACTCACCAAAATCTTCAATCTTCACTCCCGTTTTGAATAAGTCTCTTATGCTGTAAACTAATTACATCATAAAATGTTTAAGAAAATGAGTCTTTTGTCAGTCTTCACAACAAGCTTTGTCTGTGACAACAGTTAAAGGTACATTGTAAATCCTTTGGCTCCCAAGCCCTTTGACTTTAATTAAATTAAATTCCTGTGGTCTTCTTTTGAGAAGCAGTTCTTCTGGAGCACAAGTAGGTGATCCCCTCATTTCACCTGGCTGGCAATTCCACTGATGTGCCATCTCCGTTTGTGGAGCTGCTTGCAGAGAGATATCCAATCAGCCCTTGAAAGTCTTAATAATTAAAACTTCAGTTCCCCTATTCAGTAGGCATGTTCTAACTATTGTGCAATGATGGAAGTGAAGAAGTATTCCTTTGCCTCACCTAGAAAAGTTTTTTGAAGTAGAACATTGGAGGCAAAAATGGCTATTGCAAACATTTAAAACATTGTACGTTGAATGCTTTTCGTGAATAGAACCCCATCATCAATTATTAAATTTAGTGAAAAAAGGCTGATTGGATCTAGACCAATTTAGGTACTTCATTATGTCTCAGCTTTATTTCTGAGAAGCAGTAGTTTGATCTTTCCTGAATAAATATAATCCAGATCCTGAATATCCCAAGAACTTAGCCTGATTGTTGAAATAATGATGTCTGGACAACAACAGTTACACTCAGATATTTCTTTTAGAATAAATTAGGAATATCTACCAATATGAAGTCAGTTAGTAATTTTATGGAACAGAATAATAAATATACATACAGGAGGCATTGACTTAAAATTCATTTAATAATAAAATATCATAAAATATTAGAATTTTCTAGTGAAGACTGCAAACAATCTTGGTTTATAAGGTATTAAATATTTTAATAACAAGATAAAACCATTTATTCCTCCATCCCTATAGTTTTAGAATTATTTAGAATATCTACCTGAATATTTTCAAAGTTAGGAACATTAGGAGTATTTTATGTATAAGAGAGAATCCTGGAATGAAAGACAGAAAAGGCTTATCTTTTCATTCATTTGGTATAGCTTATTACTCTCCTTCTCTTCCATCTTAGAGTATAATTAGATAATCCAGATGCCAAAAACAATGTTATGGAGTATGTTCCTCTGACACTAGCATCTGGCTACTTGGCAGTGTATTTAACTAATATCTATATCTATATCTATATCTATATCTATATCTATATCATGCAGAAGATCTCTCTTCTCAATCTGGGAAAAGATCATCCTGACCTTCATTATGTAAAAATTGTTGGGTTTGTATTATTCCAATATTTTGGTTTCCAAGTATTTTCTAAGGTGATGCCATTCTATCATGTTAATGGAGTTAATACCAATAAAATGTAAGCATAGAATTGGGGGAAATAATTTTTATCCAACTTCATATAGCAGTTATTTTGAATTTCAAAATTAAAAATTATGTGCTTCTTGAAGTTGTAGCTGGTAGTTGTAGGTAAAAAGCAAAATCAATAATGATGGTATATATAGTTTTGGTTTACTCTGGAAGGTGGAACAAACTTAGGGAACATTTTTAGTATCCCAAGACAACATATTTTCCAAGAATTCAGCTTAGAAAAGGGAATTTAATATTGGATTCCTTTTTGTTGCCAGCGTACACCTGACTTGTAGACAAGCCCAAAAATGGAATTTAGAGTGGTTGGTTTCACAACTTCCATTGCCAATGTTTACCCTGTAAAGGAACTGGTTAAAAGAAACACTGGAAAGGAGCTGAATTCCAAAGGTACCACTCCCATGTTTAATAAGAATTCTTAATGGAATATTATTTTCAATCATAACAGAATTAGGAATAATTAAAAGGTAGTTGGTCAGTAAGAGCTTCCTTTGCAAATTTCATGGGCATTTTAATATTTTTGTACAGCTGAATGCATTGCTGATTGGTTAGATTGCTTCCCTTCCTTTGTTCTTAAAACCAACATATTTAATAGTTATAAAGTAGCTTTAGAAAGACATAGACAGTTCTATGTCATACAAATAATGTATAGAACAATAAGAGTCTTATTCCACAAATATCACCCTTCTTTAGTGTGCTATTGTGATGATGGACTATGCCACAGAAATAGTACACTTTTTTAAAAAATTAAAGCTTCAGGTTTTGTTGATATGACTTAGGTCTTAGACAAATAAATAATTAAATCCATAAGTTTTCACTTGAATGAGAAGTTATTTTGATCTTTGCCAAAGGAGAGCACAGATGTACTGTAGTACATCTACTAGTAAAGTAGTAAAGTAAAGAATACTGAGCTTATTCAATGTAGCTTTTCATAGTATAAGTATTATATGCATGAAATTCTTGGTTTAAAGGTCAAAATAGAAGTGAAACAACTCTGTTATAATTATATTAGTGATTGCCATTAGAATGGCAATAAAAAGAACATGGATCATCAGGTATAAGGTTGCTTCCTACTGAACAGCAGCTTGAAGTTAATCTAGTACAAAGAGAGTGAAACAACTTTTATAAAAGTAATGAGCTTGTCTATCCAAAAAGTTATTCATTCCACAGGCTTTTCTAAAATATTGGAAGTATCTAAATAAATTTCAGATCTAGCCAGTGGGTTTTTTTTTTTTTTTTTTTGTCATAGAACACATACTATAACTACATAAATTTGTGATACAAAGGGAATTCTTCAGTGATGAGAGTAAGAATTTACTTTATTTTAGTGGGATTTTCCAGACTTAGCTGATTCTACATACATTTGTTGCAAAAACTTTTGTTTTCCAGAATATATAAATGTGAATAATTGAACGTTATATCATAGCTTTTCCAGAATAGAATGCCAATAATAATTTTAAGTAGATATGATGCTAATTGTGTAAATGCAATTCATAATCACAGTCTTAAAATACACCCCATTGCTGAGTTTATCCCTTTCATCTTCCTTGTTCCCAAGAAATGCTATTTGCATTGGGAATAAAGTCTCCTTATGCAATTTATCCTATCATGGGTGGCAACATAGTATAGTGCAGCAATTCTCTGTATTCAAACAGATATGGAGAGACAATTTATTTGTGGCAGATATGTCTAAAAGAAATGTGCTTCTGTAATATGTCTACAAAATAAGACATTTTTGGATTAAAATGGCATAAATAAGGATAAATCCTAGATGAAAATTGTATAGGAAGGAAAAAGTTGTAATTAAACATGGATGCAGACTAATTGTAAAATGTTTTTGATCTATAAAAACAAACAGGAGAACCCAGTGTTCCTCTACTTAGTAGCCCACAAAATGAAAAAGATCTATAGTCATCTTCTCTTACCTTAACTAACGATGACATCATGGTAGCAGTCATGTTGAAAGAACATGCCCAAGGAAGTTAAAGAAAATTGATCTGGTAATGGTGGATGAAAAAGTTTACACTTCTACCCTAATGAAAATAGAATTGAAGATTCTAATGCAGAACATATTCTTTTTTTTTTTTTTTACAGAGATAGGAACAAAAGTGAAAAATGTGGTTAAATCTTGTTTCTTAAAGAGAGCATATAGAAAAAGTATTTTTGACAATCCTAGTTGAATAAAGAGTTCAGGGATGTTAATCATGACTCCTTTTATCTGACAGCTTTATTAAGATCAATGTTTTTGTTGCCAAATTAAAGTGGACCTAAAGCGAACTTCCCAGCAGTTATTAACACATGTCTGTGTTTGCTGGAAGGATTGGGGTACATTCATATGAACTGCATTAGCTGCGAGTTACACAATATCTGCATCATTTTTCACAGCTTTGTCATTAGCTGGTAATGATTTGATTATTTTGCAGATGAATCACAGTATAAATCTCTTTCACAAACACTACCTCCAAGTATTAATCAAAACCATTAAGGCAAAGCAGTCAGTGCAAATTAAAAAATTTGCATGTCTAAATTAAAAATTACAGTAATACATCATAAATAAATCTTTTAAATTCTCTATGGCCTCCGTGAACATCCCCTTTTTGTGCACATAATGTGAGCCCATGAATGGTAGATAACCCCCCCTTTTTAATCATGATATAATTGAATTTTAAAGATAGAATTCAGGTCTTTTTGTCTGAAGCAAACTCTAGACTTTATTGAGGACCTGAATCAGAACAGAAGGTGAAGATTAGAATTCAGTTCCTATTTCACATCTTCTATGTATCTCCAATTTGCAGCAAAGTAAATATTTGGAAAAGATGATATATCTTAATCAAATAGCTTTGAAATGTGAGAAAAATTACTAGTTTTTGTTTTAGTCACTATTAAATTTTGGTGACTCATCTCATCTCACATTCAGATTGGTAAGAGATTAAAGAATGCTCTTTAATTTTTTTTTAAAAAAGAAAGAAAGCTATCTTTGGCATTCAAATTCATACACAGCCTATGCTTTCATTGTTAGCAATTTTTTTTTCTATAAATGAGGCTGAAGTTACATTTCAGAAACTTGGTTTGGATATATTTCCATCCATCCATCCATCCATCCATCCATCCATCCATCCATCCATCCATCCATCCATCCATGTTTCAGCAGTTCCAAGAAGGTTCCATACCCATTTGCACTATTTAGGTCACCTGGAGTAGGCTCAACAACTCTCAGAGAAAGTGCTAATGACCAGATGATTGCAAGGAATATAAATCCTTACATCCTCCAATCAGCCTCTGGCCTGCCTGAATTTCTATATAAAAAAAGACAGTACAGCAAACCAAGCTTTTAATTTCTCCCTCACCACAGGAGCAGAGTTCCAGTTCTTTAGGTATGTGGCAAGATCTTCAGTTCACAGCATTATAGCAATCATTTGAAAAAGCTGAAGATGTGCTGAATGAAAAATAGCTGGCAGCAGTTTGATGTGATTTCATAACAAGATAGGTCTTGATTAGTGGGGTTAATGAATCCCACAAAATGGTTGCATTATACAGATCTGCAATATTTGAAATGGTATTTCTATGGAAAATAGAATAATTGGTTCCAATGCAATAGAAATAGGCAATTAAAAATTTTAAACATAAATTTTTGCATGTTTATTAATGAATCAGTCTAACAGAAAAAAGGGGTAAACACATATCCAAAGCATACTTTATATGCTATCTCCTTGCTGTTCTTCAAAATCAGCCTTTTCTTTTTTGAGCTTAGCTTGAATAGAAACTTCTCCATTTTGCACATATAATAATTAATGTTTAAAATCCCAATTGTCCATGTGCTAGTGTCAATGTTCAGTTAGTGTCTTGCACTAATTGAACATTGGCTTGCCTAAATTGGTATCAATTTATAAACCACACTAGATCAAACGTTGCACTGTTAGAACTCACACTAATCATGCACTACCTGTACTATAGTAGTAATGGTAATAATAAAAACTCATTTGAAAGCATTTTAGATTTTGATTTAATTCCACTACTAGATTTTCTTGTGAATGCTAGTCTGCCTTTAAAAGAGTTCTGCACCTTTAAAGTGAGAGCCAAGACAACATTTATCCCCAAAAAATTGATACAAAAGAAGTTGATACAAGTTTTTTTCCCTTTTTTACATTAAAAAGTTAATGAACTTGATTACTATTGATGTGTATTTTGCTGTTATTATTTTGCCTTAGTATGCCTTTATTTTTGGGAATAACTTTTGCTTGAAGAAATAGGAAATATGGATCCTGATTGAAAACAAGTTGCACAATCTTATTTGAAAGTCATTCAAGTCTTCCAACTGGATAACATAAATTCATGTGAAAAGAGATGTCCTATAATATTCCAAGATAATAGAGATGACAGATAATTTTGCTTACCCTACTTTTTAAGAGAGCCACCCAAATTACCCTTTCAAAGCAATACAGTATAAGGATTGAAACGGTTAAAATGGGAATACATATTGTTTTAAGTACTGCAGTTTTTTGCTTTAAAAATCTGAATATCATTGTGTTTAAAAATCTATGTTTTAAGAGAAATCAAATTAAAAAAACAATGCAAAATTGTGCAGGCTTCAGTTCTTTTGTTTAAACTGCATTTTGATAAGTCAGATTTGTAACAAAAGAGGACATACAAATGCAGAGATCAGTAAATAAATTAAATAAGCCTTCGGAAACAATGAATGCTACTCTGTACAATTTCATGATCATCCAAAGATATAATACTTGCTACGAATCTGTTACATTTTTTTTCAGGTATTAATTGTTTACTCAAGAAGCATGGCAACTAGTAGTCCATTGGCCCATTTTAAGGGAGGAAACTGGAAAGGCATTTTTTCATTAATCTTATGTCTCAGAAAAAAAAAAGGTTTATCCTTGGAGAATGTACTAGTTTCTAGAACACAACTCAAGACTAGAAAAGGAATAGGAATAGCAAACATGTTTTACAGTGTGTACAACAGAACCATAAGAATATCTGCTGGGTTTTCAGAATTAAACACACCCTCGTACTAACAGTGAAACACTCACAGAGACAAATAGCAGAATCAATGCAAAATTTATTTATTTATTTATTTATGAGACTTATATACCGCTTTAAGTGCAAGCACTCTCTAAGCGGTGTACACCAGTAAGCAATGTATATGTATATTTACATTGCCCCCAACAATCTGGGTCTTCATTTTACCTACCTCGGAAGGATGGAAGGCTGAGTCAACCTTGAGCCGGTGAGATTTGAACCGCTGACCTGCTGAACAGTCATATATATATATATATATATATATATGTAGGTCTTTGGTTGTTCGGGTTTTCTCCCGAATACAAATACCCGCGAAAACCTCAGAAAACATATATATATATATATATATTGTCCAAATATATATATATATATATTGTCCAAATATATATATATATATATATATATATATATATATATATATATATATATATATATATATATATATATATATGTGTATGTATATATATGTGTGTGTGTGTGTGTGTGTGTGTGTGTGTGTGTGGCTTTGAAATGTAAAATGATACTCCACTGCTGCCACTGATCTGAAAGAAAGTCAGAAAGGCATTCATATGAGTGTTGAAATCCTTCAGGTTGCAATAATTTAAAAGACTTTTCTTTAAGTATTATGTCCGTTCACTGTATTTTTGTAGTGATGACATGATTACCTGAAGCTATTTCCTGTTTTAGACTTCCTGTAAAAGAACCTGTGAAAACATCATTTGCATGATTGCATCCTCATGTGATACAATGGAAAGTTATCTTTTCAGGTAATTCAGTTCCTTTGGATGTTCAGTGGTTTGTGCTCACTGATGTACAAGAATGACAGAGTCAAAGTGTTACAAAGAAGGGGGGAAAGATATATTAGTTCTGGCACACAGCCCAGGAACATTCATCAATATGTTCCTTTGGAGTCAGTTCTAGGCCCCTGGGAACTAAACTCCCCTCTCGTTCTAATAAGCAAGCAAATGTTCTCTGATGTAAAAATCAATACTGTCCCATAGGAGAATTAGCTTTGCCTGGAAACTGGGAAATGAGCATGCTAATTTGCACTCTGATGTAACATTTCAAAACTAGTGTAGGTAATTGTCACATATAAACCTAAAAACTGAGGTATATTTTCTTTAACATTTCAGCTTTAAGGAAGAGGTATAATGATTGATATCTTTTGGTTGGTTTTCATACTGTGTTCTAGCCAAGCCTCTTACATTTTCAAACTATCTTTTATTATGTCAACTACTACTCCTAGATAAGTTTACTAATAATTGAACTGTGACTGCAGTAGTGGATGGCACAATGTAATCTCATTTTTTTAAATAAAAAAAATATTCACTATGGGTAATGAATATGGGCTTTTCCCACTAACCTTTAACAGCTTTTAGGGTCATGAGTTACATCCAGCCCTCATGATAGCTCTTAGAACTGCTTTTGCTTACCCTACTGAATTCTAGTAATATTACCACCAGAAACAGGCAACTTAATTTCCCACCATTTTTGGGTGAGAAATACTTGAAAAACTTTCTATCAAAACCTTGCTTGCTCACTCCTGCTTTAGGATTAGTTGAATGAGGATATGAACTCAATCTCTGTCATCAAATTTCAGCACAATATATCTATATTCCTCAACTAATTATCTAGCTCTCTCGGTTTACAACTCATTCAATAAGCTTGTTGGCCAATTACCAAAGGGTAATTTGATTCATCATTCTATTCACCAAATTGGGAAAAGCTTTTATACGTTATTGTATAACACATACCATGAAGTGCCCAATAGTATGTATGCCAGTGCATTCTGGACCAGTAAAATCCCCAAGTGCTCTTCAAGTTGGTTAAATTTTCAAAGACGTTTGTGAGAAGGGATAAAAAATTAATTTGTATTCAGTTTTTTTAACTTTGTACTTTTAAACTTAAAAAAATATTATAAAAGGAATAAAAATATGAAACCCAGTTCTAGAACATTATTTGAAAAGACTAAAATCAAGCCTATTAAAAGTAAAAGGAAACAACATAAAGTTAGTTTATTTGAGAAAGTTTAAAGTAGATATGTCACTATTTCTGGTAGCCCTTAATTGATTTTTGCTTTCAGAACTGAACAGAAAGGCTTTAAGGATTTATTTGAAGATAAGAGATGGAATATGGGAAGAAAAGTTCATTTGCTGTCTTTTAAGAGAAGTTGATAAGTTACTGAATATGTTTATATTTGAGATGAAATATTTATTTTCTTTTTTTTTTGATTATATTTTTATTTTATCTTTCTTTTCTATTTTTATATGTTTCCTTTTCTGTACTTTCTATTTTTTTATTTTAGTTTGGACTGTTTTTTATCTTTTGAATTGTAATTTTTATTATGGCTAAAAGATTATATGGGAATAGTGTTGATTATTTTTGGTTTTTTTTAAAGGATTATGTTAGTTTTGCCCTATGCTTCATGCACACTGACTTTATTGTAGGGATAATGTTATAGATATTAAGATTTGGCAGGTTACAAAACTCAAACAAGTAAAAACACCTAAGACAGACATTAACTAATCAATATGAATCAAGTTAGACTTCAAGAAGCTGCTAACAGTTATCTTTTTTTAAAAAACCCTATTCAATAGTAAGCCATTGTAAGGACCTACCTCAGCTAACTATCCAAGGAAGCAGAACTCTTGAAACAGCAGACAAATTCCTTGTGTGTCCAATCACATTTGGCCAATAAAAAAATATTCTATTCTATTCTATTCTATTCTATTCTATTCTATTCTATTCTATTCCATTCCATTCCATTCCATTCCATTCCATTCCATTCCATTCCATCCCATCCCATCCCATCCAAAATCATTCAATGTAAAAACTATTGAAAGCTTTTTACAATGAACAGAGCCAGTTCTTCTGTCATGAAAATGACAAAATAAAGAAATCCTGAGCCTTTCAATTCCCATTTCCAGAAAATCTTCCCAAATACAAAATAAAAAAATAAAAAAGGGGAGAGGGCTCTCGATTTTTATCTGATCTAATGTGGAATAATTCCAGAAGCCACAAAAATGGGGTGGCTCTGAAAGGTACTTTTACAGAATTCTCAAAGAAACTTTCTTCTTTTCTGAAGAACTGCCTTCTCCTATATTAACTTCTCTACATAATGAGTGTTTTAGAGACCCTTCTCTGGACTCAGCAAAGGGACACTTATCAGACTGGCATTCAGTCTTTGAGGGCTCACATTAAAAAATGTTGGAAAGAGATGAAGAAAGTAATAAGGTTAACATAATTCTCATAATTTAAATATAATTTTTAAAAGTAAAAATGCAGCATTTATTTATTATTGTTTTAATACAGCTCTATGTCATCAAAGCATTCTAGCATAAATGTGAATGATCTATTCCAAAAACAGTAAAAATTGTTTGTTGGCTGGGCAAAAGGAAAATAGAACCATTCATCCAACATTTATGCAGGAGAGGGCTGGGGTGTTCAATTTATTGATTGATAGATTAATTATGTACAATCAAATCAGTGTTAACTCTTTACAACCTCAAAAATTCTCTCCATAGTAATCTGTCCTCACTGTAGTTCTTCAGATCTTTCAAATATGTACCCTTCACCACTGTAAGTCAGTCCATCCTCCTATTGGCCATCTTTCCTTTCATCTTTCCCAGCATTAGAGCCTTCTCCAGAAAGTTAGGTATGTGCATTATTTGCCAAAGTATGATAATTCACTCCTGGTCATTTGTGCCTCATGAGAATGCTTGGTTGATTCATTTAATGGTTCATTTGACTGTTTTTTAAAATAACCTTTATTATAATTTTAAATCAGAATAAAAACTAACAAGAAAATATTTAAAATGAAAAGGAAAGAAGGAAGGAAGGAAGGAAGGAAGGAAGGAAGGAAGGAAGGAAGGAAGGAAGGAAGGAAGGAAGGAAGGAAGGTCAAAGTGCAGAAATAAAGGGAAAGGATCAAAGCTGCAGATGCCTAGAAAATTCCAAGAGTGCAAAGCAGTGTCTCTCTCCCCCCCCCCCCATGAATCCTAACTTGCTGGGAAGCTCCAGCTAAGTTGCCCTCACTGCTATGTGCTGCACTGCACCAATTGGACTTCAACATTTTTTCCTCCCAGAAGGCTACCAAGCCTGGCCCTTTACAAAGAAGAAAAATGCTAAACACAGATCCTCAACTTTAAATGTCACTTTTTTCATGGTGCTGGAGGTGCCCTCATTTTCCCAAGGTTCTGCAAAGAGAACACAACTCTCCTACAGCTATGCAGGGCATCCTTGATTTCAAAAGAAAAAGTTTAGCATTTTCCCCTTTTTTTCTGGACCAGGCAGAGTGTGCCCCATAAGCTTGATAGTTTTAAGAAATTTCAGCTTAACTTTTGTGGGTTAAAACCATCAAGTACACATTCCTAGAGGTAATTGCCTTCAATGAAATGACCCAGTTTAAAAGAGTCAAATACCTATAGATAAGATTAGTGAGAGCTGGATTGACAGCAGTCTATATAAAATGGATTTAGATGCATTAATTCACTGAATTATTATTCACTGAATATGAGCAAGTAATGTTATGAAACTAAAAAAGCCCATTCAATTTTGGCTGAAATAATTATTATTACTGCATTCCATTTTTTAAATTCTATCTATCTATCTATCTATCTATCTATCTATCTATCTATCTATCTATCTATCCTCACATAACAAGTGGGGTTGGGTCAGTGGTGGGATTCAAGTATGTGAACAACTGGTTCTCTGTGTGGATGCCACTTCCAGAAGTCCATTCTGGGCCTGGGCAACAAAAAATTAGCTCTGGTTCTGCCAAACTGGTGCGAACCGGCTGAATCCCACCACTGGGTTGGATGGACTGAGAGAGAGTGATTGACCCAAAGTTGCCCAGCTGGCTTTCATGCCTAAGGCAAGACTAGAACTCATAGTCTCCTGGTTTCTAAGCCAGCACCTTTACAACTACAACAAATTGGTTCTCAACTAACAAAGGCTTTGCATCTAGGTTATTGAAAATAATAACTCGAACCACCTGGGATATTATGTCCTATTCTGGGAATGCTTTATAAGGCACATAGAACAACTAGGAGCAGATTCAGAGGAGAACTACCATAGCAACAACCAAAAGGTTAAAATCAAAAGAAAGAAAAATCAGACTAAACATTCAATGGAATTTCCTGACAGTAAAAACTGTTAACAAGTAGGGTTGGACTAGATGTCCTTTCAGTTCCTACATTCTATGATTCAGTAATTCATTGTTCAGAGCAACTAGCAAAGTAAAAACATGCATTTCCTGTCTATTAATAGTATATTTCCTTTCTGTTAGTACAGGAAATTTCAGAGAGACAAGTACACTGATAACTGCGATAAGCAAACCAGTATAATACTTTGTTTTCTAGTCTCATCAGGTCTGAAAGAACAAAATAATTCTAAGTTAAAGAAAGATTTAAAAAAGATTCTGACTCAAAATCAGTGAATAAAGTTACAGATTTTCCATGTTAAATTCCATGCTTAAGTAACACGGATGATGTTAAGTACAGGCTGCCTAAAGTTATGTTGCAAAAAATTGCAGAAAAGTGAAGATCAAAGAAATTATTTTAATACTTATTTTCTAATTTAATTTGATTATAATTCTATGGCTACTGAACTGTTATCCAGCAGCAAAAATTGATAAATTTCTCTTCTAAGAAGTGAGGTAATGAGAAGTAATTGCATCCCTGATTATCCTGTAATAGATGGTAGTCCTCATGTAATTATGGCAAATGGGACTGGGAAGTCTGTCAATAAATGATGCGATAAAGTATGACATCTTGTGATGATGTCACTTGGTGACAGCAATTTCAGTAGTTCTGGTTACTGTCACTAAAAGAAGACTGCACGGGTCATTAAAAGACCTCTTGTTATCACAATTTCCAACTTCCTGTTGGCTTTCTCATTGACTTTGCTATTGAGAAACCGGCAAGGAATATTGGAAATCATGATCAGGCATGTTGTAACTTTGAACAGACATTATTGTAACCCAAGGATGACCTATAACTATTTCCATTCAATAGTTTAATAAATTTGGAAAGCACAAATCTTCAGATGTTTCAAAGTAGAATTAATGTCCTTTTCTCTTTCCAAAGATTAATGTAACCATTCCACAGCATTTCTACACTTCACAAGAGTGTTGAATACAGGAATTCTTCCTTACAAAAGGAATTTATGTTAATATAATTCACTATGTCATTTGTTATAAAAATAATTTGCATAAAATAGCTAGCTTAGCTCCATTTCTCTGCATTTATACTTCACATGGTCTAACCAATATTTGTTCCCATCCTTTAATGTCCATCTCAGATTCACCCATTATCTTGCATTCTTTTTCTGATCACTGTCTTCAAGAACTGTTGGGAACAAAAAGAAGAAGAAGAAGAAGAAGAAGAAGAAGAAGAAGAAGAAGAAGAAGAAGAAGAAGAAGAAGAAGAAGAAGAAGAAGAAGAAGAAGAAGAAGAAGAAGAAGAAGAAGAAGAAGAAGAAGAAGAAGAAGAAGAAGAAGAAGAGATTTAGGAAAAATCCACCAATAACAGGGCCAAAAATGATGACTAAAAAGGATGGGTAGACTTGGGAAAAACATTATTCAAAACTTTTACTTCTTTCTGCCTATTTTAGCTTCAGGGTTTTACACTGATCCTGCTAACTAATCCATTTAGATGAGCACTAATCAGTTTGGAACTTAGCACCAATATCTGTGGAGCTTGTAAGCATAAGAGTTTCTGATTGAGCACACTTTATTTGATTTTTTTTTCACTATTCCTAAATTTTATTTTCCTTTTCCTTTATTTGATGTTAATAAACAGTAATTATGCTTGAAGCTAACATTGAATTGAGTCTAGAAGAAAATGCCTTGCATTAAAGAAAGAGGAAAATTAATATATCCAAGGCATCTTTTGGTTCATTTCTTTATCCACCTTTCTGACTTCTACTCGATGGGGTCGCTTGCTAGCTGAAAAGGAAAGAGCTTTGATGTTAAGTGATTTTCTGTGCTGCACCTGTGGAAGCTAGCATGTTAGTGAATCATCTATTTTTATTCTGATCAAATGTATAAAATAAATACTGTATTATGTATTAATACAAATGTGTTAAATTGTTAAACATTTTGCAATAATAATATATAATGTTACAGTTGAGATGGAAAAATGAAATATTTATTTGGTTTCTTTTTATTCCCATTGCAGTAATCTAATTAACCGACAATGTATGCACCTTGGCAAATTTTAAATCACTTAAGATGCCTGCACCTGTATTATTGAACATTTTGAGTAAGGATAAAAATAGGAACCATATGTAGAAACAATAACTAATTCCACATGTATACATAGCAATATATACCAGTATACATCTCTTTTGATTGATCGATAGATAGATAGATAGAATTTATTATGTATTACATCACACAATACCTAATATAATTATGTATGATAATATAATTATATATTGTGTGATGCAATTCAAGGTCATGTAATCTGTTAGTTAATCATCTTCATAGGATATAGTATGAACTTCAACAAATAAAGTCTATTGTACTTTCTTTCCATTTAGAAAAATTTCTTTGGAATATACAGATGAAGACTAATATCATCTATTTTAATAGCACTGAATTTTAGTCTATAAAAGGGTCATACACAAGTCCCTTAATGTACATAGTGGCTAACATTAAGCCTATACAGGATTTTTGGCACAGTTTATTCTCTGCTTATTCTTACTTATGAATAGTTTGCACAAGGACTGCCTGACTTGCTTTGGGCTGAATATTTTGCTTTCTAAATAACCCAAACTAGCTTTCATTGTGCAGGGTTTGGGTCCATCTGAATCAGAACACAATCCTAATACAGTTCGAGGTTAAAAAAAATATTTTAAAAACATATTCCATAATAGCAATAGCACTTCTCGACCCATTTCATAGTGCTTTACAGCCCCCTCTAAGCAGTTTACAGAGTCAGCATATTGCCCTCAGCAATCTGGGTCCTCATTTTACTGACCTCAGAAAGATGGAAGGGTGAGTCAACCTTGAGCTGATCAGAATTGAACTTCTGGCAATGAACCATGAGTTAGTCTGCAATACTGCATTCTAACCATTGTGCCACCACAGTTCTATAGATCTTTCATATCTTTTTTTAAAATTATAAAATTATTCTCAGTTTACCATATATACAAATCTTATAGAAACATTCCTATGTTTTGTATAGATTTTGATTCCATTCTATTTTTCTGCTTTTGTTTGGTTGAATATACTTTTCTATAGAAATATAATACAGCTTTCTTTTAAATAACTAGTTTCTATTATAGTGTCTCATGATTGTTAAATACAATGATCTCAAAGACTTTGGCTTTCAACATGATTGAATTATTTTGACATTGTTATTTGAATTATTTCATTACTTTATAGACCTTCTCAGCTCAAACTTTTTTTTCACATCATATCACATAAGAAAATATTTCTTATGATCTCTGCTAAGTACCTGAGAAATGCCAGGTGATATTTTTTCACCTCTATCTCCCTATCACCCCAACTTTTCAGCAAGCAAAATTTATTTGGTTGTGTATCTTATTAAAATTGATATAATGGCCACAGATTTGATGTTACTTTATCTGTGTCAGGTCACCTTTGGGTGCCCTGCCATTCTGTTGGGGGGGGGGGAACTCCAGGGTAGCATTCTTTGCATTCTTTCACTTTGCTGTAACTGCATGGGAATTAGGGAGGGGGATTGTCTTTGGAGACGGGATGAACTCCCTTCCAGCTGGTTCCAGCCTGACTCCAAGGTAGCTGCACCCTGAGGATGACCCGTTATCTGTCCTGTACCTCAGTACTCTCAAAACAACCTTGTGGCACTGTATTGGCTGCTGGTGGACTGGTCAAGGGGGTTGGCTTTTGGAATGGAAAGAATAATTTGGTGCTTTATGCAGGACCATTAAATTCTATCTGGCCTTATTGCAACCACTATTTCTCAATAAAAGTTCTTTTGATTAACCACATGATGTCAAGAGTCATGCTTCCCTGAGAGGACTAGCTGGGGCAGGTCTTTACATTATACGGAATCTGCAATAGTGGTCAACTTAGAGAAGCACCTACCTCTACCATGGGGACTGTGCAAGGAATGTCTGTTCAAGGAAATGTCCAAGAGGAAGCTGAGGAAGCTGGCAGGAGGAAGCCACTACCAAGGCTCACCCCAGGGCAGATCTTTCTGGGTGGATGGAGGGGGTTGCTGGCCCGGAAGATTCATCAAAGCCCAGGTGGTCTTTTGGCATCAGGAATAAAGATGACAGGAAAGAAGAACTAAAGGAGTAACTCTCACCTGATGCAGCCAAGGCAGCTGATGATGTGAATGGCAAGCGGAGCTGGAAGAGCTCAGAGATGAGGAGGAAGAAACTGGTGAAGTCAGTCACACTGATTTCCTCATGAAGCAAATTATGTGCTCCATGATGGAAGCATTCCAGAGCCTTAAGGGATAGCTCTGTTCTATTGTGGGGAACATCCCAGCAACTTTTGCCACTGAACTCATAGGAATGCAGATGGGGGCCAGAATTCTTGAGCTTCATAGTAGCACCCAGGATAAAAAAGCCCTAGTCCTAGGGCTAACCTGGCTAACAAAAGTGGAACCTTTATGTGAATTGGAGGAAAGGATTGCTAAAGTTTTAGATAAACCATTCCTCCAAGACCTGAGAGAAACTTATGAAGATGACTACCCTGAAGTACAAAATAGAGGCTGTCATGCAAGGGAAGGACCTTCCTGTCATCCCCAAAGAATACCAAAACCTCAGAGATGTGTTTAGCAAAAGGGGCTTGTATGAATTCCCCCCCCATAGACCTACTGATTGTGCTATAAATATCCTACCTGGTGCCAAACTATCAAAGCTGAAGCTGTACTCAATGACCTCCAGGGATCTGGAAGAACTATGATTGTTCATTGATGAGAAACTGCCCCAAAGCTTCATGCAACCAGCATGACCTCAGAGTGCGACCCAGTCCTATTCTGGGAAAAGAAGGATGGAACCCTTCATCTATGTGTGGACTATAGAGGGTTAAACACAGTGTGATAGAGAATGTTTACCTCCTACCTCCGATGAAAGACATGCTTGCCTACCAAAGGCAACATTTCTACTAATCTGGATTCGGAGGAGGCATATTACCATGTGAGGATCAGAGAGGAGGATGTTTGGAAAACTGCATTCAATTGCCTGCTGGGTTGTTTCCAATTCAAGGTACTCCCTTTTGGATTGCAGGAGGCCAATTGATTAATGAGTTCCTACATGAATACCTGTACAAAGGGTATTGGTGTATTTGGATGATGTCTTAATCTACACTGAGACCTAGGCAGAGTATGTGAAACTAGTGAGGGCAGTTCTCCAGAAACTATGAGCTGCCAAACTGTACACCAAACTCTGTAAATGCAGGAGTCTACCAAAGTATTTATCTTTGGTAAAAGTAAGATAGACTACCTGGGTTATTGCATCTTGTATGACGGAATTGAAATGGACCCCTAAAAGAGCAGAGCCATGCTAGATTGGCCACCTTCTTGTACTAAGAAGTAGCTGCAAAGTTTCCTAGGGTTTGTGAGTTTCTATGAACAATTCATTCCTTCATTTGCCCAAATAGCCCTCCCCATTATGAACTTGCTAAAAACAAAGGGGGAGGACAATGGAATGTCAAACTGCTTTCGAAAAACTCAAGAGCCTATTTGCAGTTGAACCAGTTCTGAAGCAACCTGACCTGATGAAGTCATTTGTGAGTGATGTAGCTGTGGGAGTAGTACTGCTGCAAGAAAATGAGATTGGGCAGCTGCAACTCTGCACTTACACCACCAAGAAACTTTCCAAGACTGAACAGCATTGGGCAATGCGGGAGAAAGAGGCTTATGCAGCCACATGGGTGCTCCTGTCCTGGATACACTTTTTAGAGGAGAGTAAAATACCTTTTGAAGTAGATCACAAGAATTTGGAGGCTCTGAAAAGTCCTTGCAAGCCTTCCCCTGAAAAGCACAATAGGCACAATACGTCAATACTTGATTTCACCCTGCACTATTTCCCAGGAGGAAGAACTTCCTGACTGATGCACTGTCACACATGCTACAGTACAATTGCTCCAAAGCAGAAGTAATCAAACCAGTACTCCCATCCCATCAGCTGGCAGCTCAAGTAACCACTCAAGCACAGATGAGAGAAAAGATTCCAATAGCTGCCTTAAAGGATGATAGATAATTCATAATAATATTTGCTCCATCCGGGATGGACTAGCTTGGGTGGGATCGAAGCTTTATGTTCCAGAAAGTCAAAGACATCTGGTTCTAGGGAGCTGCCATGATTCCAAAATGGTGGGGCATTTTGGTTTTGTGAAAACACTACACCTGGTGAAAAGACAATTTTGGTGGCATTCTTTAAAAAAGACATTGAAGCTATGTAGCTAGTTGCCCTATGTGTGCCTCAGCCAAACGGTGGCAAGGGAAAACGCCTCGACTCCTTCAGACTATAGCTGAGCTATCAGCACCTTGGAGAGAGATTTCTATGGACTTTATTGTGGAACTTCCCAAAAGTGCAGGAAATACAGTAATCTGGGTAGTGACTGATTTATTTTCCAAGCAAGTGCATTTTATCCTGTGTCAGAAGTTCCCATCCACCTGGGGTCTTGCAAAATTATTCCTGCATCACATTTATAGACCAGAGGGAACCCTAGCACATCATCTCATATGGGAGTTACAATTCATCTCCAAGTTTTGATGGGCATTTTCCCAGTCATAACCCGCAAACGAATGGGGCATGTGAACGAGAAAATTCAGTATTGGAACAATACCTCAGATGTTCCAGTAATTATCAAGACAATTGCACTGACTCTTGCCATTTGCAAAAATGGTGTATAATAACTCTGCACACAGCAGCACAGGTTTCACCCCTTTCCAAGTGGCTACTTAACCAAAGTGGTTAAGACTTTAAACCCATGCCCAGATTCCCTGTCAATGACAATGCAATGCTGTCTTTGAAAGAATGGGTTTCCCAACTACAGAATACCTAACCTATAGTATGGAAGGCTCTCTCAAAGTCCCACAATGCCTATAAATCAGAAGCTGACAAGAAGAGAACTGACCCAAAAACTTTCAAAGTGGGAGACTGAATTTACCTTTCCACACAGTTCAACCCTCTGAGACCTAAGTTTGTGGGACCTTTCTCCATCAAACACATTGTTAATCCAGTCACAGTGGAATTAGACTTGCCAAAGTCCCTACGCTGGGTCCATCTGGTTTTTCACTGCAGTTTACTGAAACCTGAGATTTCCTCACCCCTTAGACCAATTCCTCTCCCTGTACCTGAACCATTAATGATAGAAGGGAACAACATTTTGAAGTGAAAGAGATTTTGGACTCACACATGCATAGGAGGGACTTCCAATATTTAGTAGCTTGGAAAGATTTCCCATCAGGCCAGAATAAATGGGTTAATCATTGGCACATTAGAGCCCCTAGGTCACAGGTCAGCAACCTGCGGCTCCAGAGCCACACGCAGCTTTTTGAGCCTTCTTCTGTGGCTCCCAGCCTCCTCTGCCATTTGCAGAGAGAGAGACAGAGACAGAGAGAGGCAATTGCGCTTCCCTGCTTCCCTCTTTGTCTCTCTCTGTCTCTCTCTGTGTTTGTTTGTGTGTGTGTATGTAAAAGAGAGTGCACTCACAGTGTTTTCTGAGGAGCTGAAAAGCTTCTTGGGTGGGGCTTCTCCCTTTGCCGCATCTCTACAGGAAGCAGGAAGGGCAGAAGAGAGCTAGCTAGCCCAGCTATGCTGAGTCAGGAATTCTGAGAATTGAAGTCCATGAGTCATAAAAGAGCCAAGGTTGCCTACCCCTGAGCTTCTTGTGGAACAGCTTGAAGCCAGCTTGCCAGGTGAGCAAAAGATTGGAGAGAGGGAGAGAGGGGGGAGGGAGAGAGAGAGAGGGGAAAGAGAGAAAGAAAGAGACTGGGGGAAGAAGACTGGCAGACCAAGGGCAGATAGAGAGAGAGGGAGAGGGAGAGAGAGAGAGAGAGAGAGAGAGAGAGAGAGAGAGTGAGTGGGGGAAGAAGACTGGCAGACCAAGGGCAGATAGAGAGAGAGAGAGGGAGAGAGAGAGAGAGACCCTTTTGACATCTAAAATGAAGATAACATTGCATATATCCCTTTTTACCTGTGTGTGTATGTATGTATACAAAGAATGCGTGTTTCTTTGCCATACATTAATAACGTCTCGGAGGCAACAGCCAGACTGCTGGCCCCCCATGGAATAAAAGTGGCCCACAGACCCAATCAGACATTACGGTCCAAAGTCGTTCGCCCCAAGGACCCACTTCCTGCCATGGATAGATCAGCAGTAATCTATAAAATCAATTGCAAGAACTGCGATGGCAACTATGTGGGTGAAACAGCTAAGTGTTTAAGATCTCGCTTGCATGAACATCAGTTAGCTATAAGAAGGGGCGAGCAGCATTCTCAATTGTGGATGCATATGGCACAACATGGCCACCAGTTTGACTTTGTGAATGTTTGCATTATGTCTGAGGATGCCACTAAGGGAGGCCGGCTATTGAAAGAGGCGTGGTATTCCAACAAAGATGTGGTTAATCGTCACATTGACTTACATCCAGCTCAACAAGCATTGAGGAAATGGGATTTTAAACACCATGCCAATTATTATAAGCGGCCTGAACAATGCTTGCACAGCTGTAAACGTGACGGGATACCTGGCCTCCATCCTGAACAGATATATGGAACTTTGTCTAACCCTCTACACTCCAGGGACACCCCCGTCTCGCCCGATCAACACCAATACCACTCTAATGAACGTCTGAGGAGGCTACCACTGTCAAACACACGTAATCATCCACCGATGGAAGACCTCCCCCTTCCCCAATATCATCATGATAGACCCCCACCCCCAGAACTTAACAACAACTGTGGAGAGTGTGGAAGATCCAGCATGAGGAGCCTGCAGCCTGATGCTGTGGGTAGGGGGGAGAAGAAGAACGAAAGCATGGCTCGATTGCCTAGGCATACGGTGAAAGGGAGAGACACGGAATTCTGCCTGGATTCCCTGCAGACAAGGAATACCCCCACCAACAATACAGCCCCCTCCCGGGACAAACACTTTGAAGTCCCCCCAAAGACGAGCACAGAAGAGGGGAGTGAGAACGCGGGGAATCAGAATGCAGAGATCTGGAGACCTGGTGTCCGCCTGAATACCGTTCCTATCAGCAATGGGGAAGAGCGTGCGATAGGGAGGGGGGATGAATTGAGAGACGGGGTAAGCACCCGATCACGCAGCAAACAAATGGAACGGTGGAGAACTGTTGACACGAAGATTGCCAGGACGGAGGAGGGGGGTATAGACCCCCAAATATGTAACACCCGTATGAAAGTTACTCATGACAGTGGAAGAGTGAGAAGAAAGGGTGTGGAGCAGGGATTGAGAAAAACGTGTGTGTGGGGGAGCGTCTGTGAGCCCAGGGAAGCTTGTAACACTGATAGAGGAGAAACAGATGCCCCCAGGGTGGAGAATGAAAACAAAAAGGGGAGGAGGGTCAGTGCTATGGAAGGAAATAAGGATAAAGGGGTGGTGGAGGAGATGAATACCAGTAATGAGATAGTGGAAGGAATGATCCGGAAGAACCATAGAAGGAAGCGTAAGGAGAGTAATAAAGAAACATCTGGAACACTAATTAACCGGCCGGGACCGGTGACGCGGTCCATGAGCCGGGTGCAGATGCCGGCAAAACCCATTTAAGTCATCATTGTTTACTGGCTCCTTAGCCCTGATGATGTTTGGAGTTTCCAAACGAAAGCTTGGCAGCTTTTAGTAAAGTATATTTTTATATTTATACTCTCCTGGTGTTCGTATTTTATTTGTACCATATATACACATATAAATACATACACAAACACAGACACAGACACAGACACACACACACACCTATAATAAAGGTAAAAAAGGATATATGCAGTGTTATCTTCATTTTAGATATCAGAAGGGTTTTGCGGCTCCCGGTGTTTTGTTTTCAGTGGGAAACGGGTCCAAGTGGCTCTTTGAGTGTTTTGGGTTGCCTACCCCTGCCCTAGGTGTTTTCACAATCAATATTCTGATAACCTTTTGTTTTGTTATGTTTTGTTCTGCAGGTTTATTCCCTTTTGGGGGGGTGGCTGCATGTCAGGTCCCCTTTGGGTGCCCTGCCATTCTGTTGTGGGGGGAGGCTCTGGGGAAGTATTCTTTGCATGATTTTGCTTTGCTGTAACCACACAAGAATTAGGAAGAGGGATCATCTTTGGATACGAGATCATCTTTGGTTCTAGCCTGACTCCAAAGTCACTGCACCCTGAGGATGACCCGTTATGTGCCCTGTATTTCACCACTCTCAAAACAATCTTGTGGCACTGTATTGGCTGCCTGTGGATTGATTGGAGGGGTTGGGTTTTGGAATGGGAAGAATAGTTTGGTGCTTTGCACAGGATCATTAGATTCCACCTGGCCTACTGAAGCCACTGTTTCTCAGTAAAAGTTCTTTTGTAACCACATGGTGTCAAGAGTCATGCTTTCTGGAGAGGACCAGCTGGGGCAGGTCTTTATGTTCTGCTAGGTAGCACTGCGTGATCTTCGGCTAGGGATTTACAGGTTTCAAGGCAAGAATGATATCATAATGTTGTCACATTGAGGGCAGAAAAAGAATGAGGGCAGAAAAAGTTAATGAGCATTTCCTAACAGAGCACTGTTGAAAAATCTAATGTATAGTTGAAGAAATATACTATGTATTTATTTTTAAAATGCTTTGTAATGGAGAATTGTTTTGGAATATGTGCTTCATACTTTATTTATGGTATATGCTAATAATAGGGCTGTGCCAAATGTTCACTGATTTCAATTTTCAGACTAAAAATAGAACTTTTGGGTAAGGAGAATAAAATGTTTTGTTCAAAAAGCTTTAACATTTACTCTTCCTGGGACTTGTTCACAGTTGCATTATGGCACTATTTCCTTTTGCCATTGCCTTTTTTCAAATTACTATGTTATCTTTTTCTTCCCTTTCCTGTCATGCCATAGTTATGATAACAATTCTTTAAAAATCTGTACTAAGCAGTGTTGTATGCTACTTTTGCAATCAAGATACGACCATCATATTAATTCAACAAGGACATATTTTTGCACTGATCACATGCTACAGAAATTAGATCAATGACTGCTTTCACAATGAAAATTTTCAAAACAAAAATGTCAAACCATATCAAAGATATCTTAAAGTAATTGGTAAAAATATTTGTGAAATCGCTTCTCCTTTAAATATATTAAGTGCTGGTATCCCAATAGGATTCCTGATATTTCTAAGTTTATCCCATTTTAGAAGACTGATCGATTTCAAGAGATTTGTAAACGCTACCCAAATTACTCTTTGAATGTAGAAAAATGGCATCAATTGGCATTTCTGTTCTTATGTCTGATTAATTCATTTTATTCCTGGAATGTAGCTGAGAAGGACAAAGTTGGCTGGAATGTTCCTTGAATTAAAATCAGAATGAATCCAACTGAATATATTACAACTTGTCACTGGGTCTTTAATAAGTGATCTTCTCACTACCATCTGATGAATTGTTTCTGAGTGCTGGGCATGGCTTTTTGCAATTTGGCCTGGAGGTAGCTTGCTGAGATGAATTTGAAAGAGATTTTGAGGACAGATATATTCATATTTATCAAGATTTGGTCTAAACAATTCATCTAATTTGAGTAATGGAGACACTTGAGGGAATTTCAATTATTGAAACCTGAGGAGATGGACAAGGTACGTCTGGAGTCTTTGACTGTGTACATTTAGTAGATTCCATATTTTTCACAGACCTTATTCCATTTGTCTTCACTGAATAAAGAATGTGTCATAAGGGAGGGTAATTTTTCCCTAAAAATCAACTGCATATCTATATTCATCTCTCTCTCTCTCTCTCTCTCTCTCTCTCTCTCTCTCCATCTATATCTATATCTATATCATCTATATCTATATTTATCTATATCTATCTATCTGTGTTGAGGAAAATAGTCAAACACCGGAATAAATATAAAAATAACTGTTTAATAAATTAACAACTGTTTGATGTCGTTAGAGTAGAATGCGGGAGGTTCGAAGACCGGCAGTTTGTGCACACTACTCAAAGAATGCATTACCGGTCTACCCATCCCAGTTGACCGTATTGCTTTTAATAGACTCGCATCCATTTGTATACTTGTAAGCTCAGGGATCTTCGCCTCTCTTGTTGTTGCTCTCTTTGCCCACTTTGGATGTATCTTGGTACACGTTGCTTTAGGATGGTCCCCCAGTGCCTCCTGTCCTGTGGCCACCCCCATTGTGAATGTGGCACCCCACGTCCCATCATTGGCTCCTGTATGAATCGTGCTGGGCAGTTCTCCCCTTTGCGAATTGTGGTTCTTTGCTGTTGCATGAGACAGCAGTTCTGGTCTTGCGTAGGCTGAGCCCGTTGCACTCATTGTGAGTTGTTACGCTGTTGTTCCCACTTCCTTAGAGTCTGATAAGCAGGCAGTAACTCTATGTGGTGATTAATTGAGTGTTCATCCAACAGCCAAGCCTCCTTCAATAACCAGCCGCCCTTGGTGACATTCTGGGCGATGGCCTCCGCCCCAGAAAGGTCGAACATGTGATTGTTGCTGGTCATATGGATCCAACCTGTGACCATTGCTCATATAGACTAATGGCCAGCTCGCATTCATGAATCCTAGTTCCAAGCCTTTTGGTCGTCTCTCCAATATAATTGCAGTCTTTACATTTCACTCTATATCACTGAAGATCTTTCTTCATTGGGGAGTGGTTCCTTGGGGCACATTATTTTGGCATGAAGGGTTTGGTTCGGTTTATGGGCAATACTAATATCCGTGCTGTTGCTTCTGACACCCCATTGACATATGGTAGAGTTGTCCATGCCATAGCGGTGCCTGTGTGTTGCATTCTGCAAGGCTCGTACGCTCTGCTGTATTGTCTGATGAAATCAACTGGGTAGCCATTTCACCTGCAAACACAGTACAGATAACAGATACTATATCTATATCTATATTATATCTATCTATCATCTATCTATATCTATCTATCTATCTATCTATCTATCTATCTATCTATCTATCTATCTATCTATCTATCATCTATCTATCTATCTATCTATCTATCTCTATCCCTATCCCTATATCTATCTATCTATCTATCTATCTATCTATCTATCTATCTATCTATCTATCTATCTATCTATCTATCTATCTATATCTATATCTATATCCAGTGCTTTTTTTCTAAAAAAAAAAAAAAAAAGGTGCCGGAACTCACACACATATCATACAACCTGCCTTGCCTACCCTACAAGGTTCCATCCAGAAAGTGCCGGAACTCCGTTCTGGGCGTTCTATGAGAAAAAAAGCCTTGTCTATATCTATATCTATATCTATTTATCTATAGATAGATATAGATATAGATATAGATGATATAGATATAGATATAGATATAGATGATATAGATGAGAGATAGAGATAGAGATAGAGATAGAGATAGATAGATAGATAGAGAGAGAGAGAGAGAGAGAGAGAGAGAGAGAGAGATGTTTTTGTCCGTTTATGTAAGTGAGCATTCTGTCAATATATGGTTCCCAGAAAACTTGGTATGACCTTTAAGGCTCTTAAAAAAATTAATATGACTCAAAGATAATTTTAAATGCATGCTAACAGTTACAATTAATTAAATGACAATATACATAAAAATAATTTTTATTTTGTATCTACCTATTTTTCAGAGCTCAGTTTCTAGCATTTCAGTGGTTCTGCCTCTAAACTACTTTTTAGTGCTCAAAGGTCAAGTGTAACCTTTGAAAAAAAATGAAACATTAAATGAATTGTATTGTATTGTATTATTACAATATTATTACTATAATTACTATCTCTTTATCTACATTAATAAGTAATTACTTCATACTTCAGAAATCATTTTCAAAATTATGTCTCATGTAAGTATGACTATATTTTTATCACAAAATGTTCAAGGATATACAATATACCCACATATACAAAACACCATTTTCATTGCTGTACAGATGTTAAAACAATCACCTTTGTTTAGAGTGTTTACATCTGTTGTGAAAATATTCAGTGAAATAATAATTCCTGCTGATTTTATTTCACATCTTGCTCAACTGCATGCTTGAAAACATAAACATGGATGTTTTATTGTTCCAATCATCTTTTTTTTTGTTGTGAGGCATTTCCGATTGAATCTTTTTTTTCACAAAACAATTCATTCCAAGTGTAGTCTATTATTTACTTAACATCTGTCTTTTCTATTATAGACCAGATTAACAATTCCTTTAAAAAATAATAATATCAAGACATTTTTTTTTTAAAAAAGTGCAACTAAAACCACAATTGCTACTTCTGTATCAGACGGAAAAATGTTTTTTTATTGCAGCTGGTGTACTTTATCTGTTTATTGTGCAAGAGAATACAGTATTATTCCTATTACAAATTTGTTCCCTAGAGGACATGGAAATATCGTCTCCTTTTTTCAACACTGAAAATCTAAATCTCTCTCTCTCTCTCTCTCTCTCTCTCTCTCTCTCTCTTTTTTTTTTTTTTCTCCTCTCCCCACCAAAAAAATAATAATACATTAAGCTCTTTAGCACAAGGGCCTTTAATATATATAGTGTTTTGTTTTCTCAGTGCTTGCTGATGTGCACATGTAATACAGTTTTAATCAAAGCCTAAATACTGTAGACCTTTCAACAGCATCTTAGGCATCACAGTACAATGCTTATTCCATTGAAAGTGGCCACTGGGGAGGCACAATTAGCCGTTCCCATGGAGAAGTTTGTTATAGTAATAAATAATAAGTAGTGTAGGTAGAGATGGAATCAATTAAAGATATTTTTGACGACCCCTAATGGTTTATGGGAATGCTAAATAATTGACAACAACAAGTTTTTGACTCTAAAGTTCCACTGCTGTTTCGGTGCATCTTTCACTGAAACTAAAGTGCAGTAGAAGATGGCCAGTGGTGATGGGAGTGTTATAAAGGGCAGCCTCTTTGTTGTTTTAATGCATCGCTGCTTATCCAGGTTGTGCTAGGAACAACTGCTTACCACCTCTTCTGTTTAAACACGTCTTTTTCAGCTCTTCAAAGGTTCAAGTTAAATCCCACTCACCAGGTTGCCACTGCCAGACTAACTAAAAATGAAAATAACTTCTGAAATATATGTGATGATGGAGACAATACAGCAGGCTGCTATGGGAAGAGCTTTGGCAAATCATATAGGAGCAGTAAGAGATGTTACAGTGACTAAGCAATTGAATAAAATTAGGGCTAGTCAAAAACATGCTGTACCTGAAATAACAGATAAAATGCTGCCCTCTCCATTCCATTTCAATATTTGATCAAGGCAAGGAACTGAATTTTACTGATGATGCTACAAAGTCCTTGTCATACATCAGAATAATAATTGTTTAGAATAATATTGGGAGAAAAAGTATTTATTTGCTTTTGACTGTGAATTAATCTAATTGTTTTGAGCTATATCATAAACCAAACCCATTTCACTTTTTCCCATTCTATTTATTTTATTCAAAAGAAAGTTAAAATACAAAACTCCAAAAGATGTAAAAGAGACAAAGAAACTGAGAACAATCAAGACATTAAAAAGTGCATCAAAAATAAAAGAAAAAACCCAAAATACATACATATATTACTCCCCATTGAATATTGATGAATACATTACTATAATATTGGTTCCTACCGCTTGCAAAACAGCCCCCATTGTTAAAGTAATTAATTTATTTGCAAATTATTGACATGTCTTCTATATACTATATTAATGACAAAATAGTTAACAGGAATAATGATACTACTACTACTACTACTACTACTACTACTACTACTACTACTATTACAACAACAACAACAACAATAACAACAACAACAACAACAACAATAATAATAATAATAATAATAATAATAATAATAATAATAATACTATGGAAGAATATCTGAAAAACAATGATGAAGATGCACTGAAGTTAGTATGTCAGGAAGGCTGGAGAGACAAAACTGGCCTTCAAGAAAGATCAAATACAGAACAGAATGGAGGCATGGAATGACAAAGCACTAGATGCCTTGGGTGCAATAACTCAGGCCATGGCTATCAAACATCAAAAACATCTGCCAGACTATCCCACCTCCTTTTCGTGGACAATTTGAAGCTGAATAGAAAAACACCATCTGAAATAGAATCGCTGTTCAACATTGTTCATGTATATAGACAAGATATTGTAATGGAATTTGAATTGGACAAATATGCCACACTTGCTACCAAACAAGGAAACATAGCAAAACTGAAGGAATCAAGATGCCCCATGAAAATAACATTAAGAGTCTGGATGAAGATGATTACTACAAATACCTGGATATCCTTCAAGCTGACAACATCAAGCACACTGAAGTCAAGAAAAAGATTAGAGGTGAATACATCAAGAGAGTGAAGAAGCTCTTAAAGTCCAAACTCAATAGAAGAAATACCATCAAGGAAATCGACACTTGGACAATTACAGTCATTAAATACACAGCTGGAATAGTGGACTGGACTCAAGCAGAACTAAAAGCAATGGATAGGAGTACCAGAAAAATAATGACAATGAATCATGCCCTTATCCATGCAATGACAGTGACAGACTTTATCTACCAAGACAAATAGGTAAATATGGAATGTTATCAGTACATTGGATGGTTGAAGAAGAAAAAAATTCTTTGGAAGAATATTTGAAGGACAATGAAGAAGATGCATTGAAGTTAGTATGCCAGGAAGAGTTACTGACTACTGGGGAGACCAAACTGGCCTACAAGAAAGATCAAATACAGAACAGAATGGGGGCATGGAAAGACAAAGCATTACATGGCCAATATCTTTAAAAAATGGCAAGGAAAGCATATAATAACATGATCTGGCAATGGCTAAGAGCAGGAAAGTTAAAGAAAGAGACTGAGGGATTAATTCTGGCTGCACAACACCAAGCCTTAAGGACAAATGCATTTGTTGTTGTTGTTAATTGCGAAGTCGTGTCCGACCCGTCGCGACCCCATGGACAATGTTCCTCCAGGTCTTCCTGTCCTCTACCATCTCCTGGAGTCCATTTAAATTCACACCTACTGCTTCAGTGACTCCATCCAGCCATCTCATTCTCTGTCGTCCCCTTCTTCTATTGCCCTCAATCTTTCCCAACATTAGGCTCTTCTCCAGTGAATCCTTCCTTCTCATTAGGTGGCCAAAGTATTTGAGTTTCAACTTCAGGATCTGGCCTTCTAAAGAGCAGTCGGGGTTGATCTCTTCTAGGACTGACCGGTTTGAACGCCTTGCAGTCCAAGGGACTCGCAGGAGTCTTCTCCAGCACCATAGTTCAAAGGCCTCAATTCTTTTGCGCTCAGCCTTTCTTATGGTCCAACTTTCACAGCCATACATTGCAACTGGGAAAACCATGGCCTGGACTATACGCACTTTTGTTGGCAGGGTGATGTCTCTGCTTTTTAGAATGCTGTCTAGATTTGCCATAGCTTTCCTCCCCAGGAGCAAGCGTCTTTTAATTTCTTGGCTGCAGTCCCCATCTGAGGTGATCTTTGGAGCCCAGAAAAATAAAATCTGTCACTACCTCCATTTCTTCCCCATCTATTTGCCAGGAATTGAGAGGGCCGGATGCCATGATTTTGGTTTTCTTAATGTTGAGTTTCAAGCCAACTTTTGCACTCTCCTTCTTCACCCGCATCAAGAGGCTCTTTAGTTCCTCTTCACTTTCTGCCATTAGAGTGGTATCATCTGCATATCTTAGGTTGTTGATATTTCTCCCGGCAATCTTAATTCCAACTTTTGATTCATCTAGCCCTGCCTTTCTCATGATGTGCTCTGCATATAAGTTAAATAGGCAGGGTGACAGTATATAGCCTTGCCGGACTCCTTTTCCAATTTTGAACCAATCAGTGGTTCCGTGTTCGGTTCTCACTGTTGCTTCTTGACCCGCATATAGGTTTCTCAGAGACAAATGAGATGGTCTGGTACTCCCATCTCTTTAAGAACTTGCCACAATTTGTTGTGATCCACACAATCAAAGGCTTTTGCATAGTCAATGAAGCAGAAGTAGATGTTTTTCTGGAACTCCCTAGCTTTCTCCATGATCCAGCGTATGTTGGCAATTTGATCTCTAGTTCCTCTGCCTCTTCGAAATCCTGCCTGTACTTCTGGTAGTTCTCGATCCACATACTGCTGGAGTCTAGCTTGTAGGATTTTAAGCATAACTTTACTAGCATGTGAAATGAGTGCAATGGTGCGATAGTTTGAACATTCTTTGGCATTGCCTTTCTTTGGAATTGGAATGTAAACTGACCTTTTCCAATCCTGTGGCCACTGTTGAGTTTTCCAAATTTGCTGGCAAATTGAGTGTAGCACTTTTACTGCATCGTCTTTTAAGATTTTGAATAGCTCAGCTGGAATACTGTCACCTCCACTAGCTTTGTTGTTGCTCAGATTTTCTAAGGCCCATTTCACTTCACATTCTAGGATGTCTGGTTCGAGGTCAGTGACCATCTCATTGTGGTTATCTGGGATGTTAAGCTCATTCTTGTATAGTTCTTCTGTGTAGTTTTGCCATCTCTTCTTAATCTCTTCTGCCTCTGTTAGGTCTCTGCCATTTTGGTCCTTTATCATGCCCATCTTTGCATGAAACGTTCCCTTCATATCTCCAATTTTCTTGAAGAGATCTCTGGTCCTCCCTATTCTGTTGTTTTCTTCTATTTCTTTGCACTGTTCATTTAAGAAGGTATTCTTATCTCTTCTAGCTATTCTCTGGAATTCTGTATTCAATTGGGTGTATCTTTCTCTTTCTCCTTTGCCTTTCGCTTCCCTTCTTTCCTCAGCTATTTGCAAAGCTTCCTCAGACAGCCATTTTGCTTTCTTGCATTTCTTTTTCTTTGGGATGGTTTTAGTTGCTACCTCTTGTACAATGTTGCGAACTTCCATCCATAGTTCTTCAGGCACTCTGTCTATCAGATCTAATTCCTTAAATCTATTTGTCACCTCTACTGTATATTCATCAGGAATATGATTTAGTTCATACCTGAGTGGCCTAGTGCTTTTCCCTACTTTTTTCAATTTAAGCCTAAATTTTGCAACGAGAAGCTCATGATCTGAGCCACAGTCAGCTCCTGGTCTTGTTTTTACTGACTGTATAGAGCTTCTCCATCTTTGGCTGCAGAGCACATAGTCAATCTGATTTCTGTGTTGACCGTCTGGTGATGTCCATGTGTAGAGCCGTCTCTTGGGTTGTTGGAAAAGAGTGTTTGTTATGACCATCGTATTCTCTTGACAAAATTCTATTAGCCTGTGCCCTGCTTCATTTTGTACTCCAAGGCCAAACTTGCCTGTTATTCCAAATGCATACAAAGCCAGAATTAAGAAGACAGGAACAGACAGTAAGTGCTGCCTATGCAAAGAAGCTGAAGAAACAATGGACTACTTGGTAAGCTGCTGAAAGAAGATCTCTCAGACTGACTAAAAGCAACAGCATGATAATGTAGAAACAATGGTGCATTGGAACATCTATAAGAAATATTATTTGCCTGCAAGCAAGAATTGGTGGGACCATAAAATAGAGAAAGTCATAGAAAATGAAGAAGTTAAATTGCTCTGGGACTTCAGTATTCAGGCATTTGCAACACAACACCCCAGACTTAATAATTGTTGATAAGAAAGACAAAAAAGTCTGGATGGTGGACATGGCAATGCCTGGAGATGGCAGAGAGAAAGACCTTGAGAAGATAATAAAACACAAAGAACTACAAATAGAAATGGAATGACTGTGGCAAAGGCAACCAAGTGTAGTATCAATAGTAATAGGCTCCTTGGGTGCAATTCCAAAATGACTGGAATACCACTTGAACACCACTGGCATTGGCAAATTCACAATCAGTCAATTGCAAAAGGTGGCTTTACTGGGACGCTTTCATCCTGCGACGATATCTGTAACACTATCAAACATCCACATCTGCCTATCCCAAGTCTTGGTAAGTCTCAGTAAGTAGACAAAAATGCCAAATCCAATCTGAACATTTGGCTGATTGTGTGATGATCAATAATAATGATAAGATTAAATTCTTTGTTAACAAAACTTTATTTTAATCATGGAAAGTTTGCCACAGCTTATTACCTATTGCAATAATCCCCAAAGTTAAAAATAATTTTTCCTGGATGAAATAACCATGTTTGTTTCTTAATGCCATCTCTTATCAATTTTGTCTGATTAAATATAATAGATTCAGTCTCCACAGTGGGTCTATTTTCCCAACAAAGTTAGGGGTAAAGATCCATCTTCCAAACTCCCTCAGTCTTTGTATGAAAAAAAAGTTTGTTACTTCCATTCAATCAGACTCTTAGTATGTTAAGATAAGCAGGCTTGAACTTCAAAGAAATATAGGAGATCAACTCAGTTAGTTCTCCAGCTGTAGGAATACAACTTTCTGCAACTTTCAGATCAGAGTCTTCTTGTGAATCTATATCTGAAACTACATGCCTCTGCATATTTTCCATGACCATTATCATCCAATCAAACTTTCAATCTAAAGCTGCATACTACCCTACAATCTTTTCTTGGATTTCAGCCATCATCACTTTTCTGTAATCTGATAAATTGTTACTCTGTGTAAGTTGATCAAGGAACAAAGCACTGAACCAGAAGAAAACAAGAAATATCTGGGTATTTCAATCCAAGATTAAAAGAAAAATTCAAGAAATAAACTCCAAATATTTTGCAAATTCAAAAAGTACAAAAACCCTGTGTTTAGAATCCAATATTGTAAATCAAATGAAAGCACTTCATCATCCAGAGACATGCCATGCTTTCTTAGGATGAGAAAAATGGTTATTCAGAACAGCATAAATCAAAGGTAAAGATAAAGAAAAAAACAATTAGAATCCAGCAAAGTGTTGAAATAAATAGCAATAGCACTTAGACTTATATATCACTTCACAGTGCTTTACAGATTTCTTTAAGCAATTAACAGAGTCAGCATATTTCCCTCATATTATCGACCTTAGAAGAATGGAAAACTGAGTCAACCTTGAGCCAGTGAGGACTGAACGCCTGGCAGTCAGCAGAATTAGCCTGCATTCTGACCACTGAGCCACCATGTTCATAGTAAGCATTCAATCATTGGTCAACATTTAAGTGCAAAAAACAAAGTAATACAATAAATTCAAAAAGTAAAAGTTAAAAATCCAGGCATGCTTAAAAAATAAAACTACTGATGGGATGATAGATTCACTCAGTGACCACTTCCAGGGGGAACTGGAATCTTCAAGACTTCCCTTCCCAAATGAATCCATGGCCATCCAAAACTCATCTTGGGTCATTCCCGAGTACTCCATTCAAATCCAGGAAGCAGTATTGCCAGAAAACTAGCTTTGGCAGCAAAACCAGCAGATCATCAGTAAGAGAGAAAAAGACTTTTACCATTCAGCAGCCATCTTGGGGAGGAGTCTTCTATTTTCACTTCTTGATTTAGAAAAGTTTTCCAAATGTTGCAATCTATATGAAAAAATGAATTAGGAAAAGACTATAAAAATGTCCACATTCATAAAAATCATGTATACAAATACAAATTAGTACTGTCTTTTACATAAATTGCAAAAAAGAAATCTTTGAAGAAATAGGCTTCAAAATACATTGGTTTGATTAAAATTACAAAGCTAATACATATGAACTATTGTATCAATGGATTCCAGAGCTATTCTATATTATTATTATTATTATTATTATTATTATTATTATTATTATTATTAATCATCGCACAGTCAGCCAGATGTTCAGACTGGATTTGGCATTTTGTCTACCTATCGAGTCCTTACCCAGGACCTGGGATAGGCAGATGTGGATGTTTGATGGTATTACAGGTATCGTCGCAGGATGGAAGCAGTTCCTAATAAGGCCGCCTTTTGCAATTGACTAATAGCGAATTTGTCAATGCCAATGGTGTTCAAGTGGTGCTCCAGTTGTTTTGGGATTGCACCCAAGGCACCTATTACTATTGGTACTACCCTTGCTTGCTTTTGCCACAGTCTTTCTATTTTTATTTGTAGGTCTTTGTATTTTGTTATCTTCTCCAGTTCTTTCTCGTCTATTCTGCTGTCTCCAGGCACTGCCACGTCCACTATCCAGACTTTTTTGTCTTTCTTATCAACAATTGTTAAGTCCAGGGTGTTATGTTGCAGGTGCTTGTCTGTTTGAATTCTGAAGTCCCAGAGCAGTTTAATTTTATCATTTTCTATGACTTTCTCTATTTTATGATCCTACCAGTTTTTGCTTACAGGCAAAAGTGATATTTCTTGCAGATCTTCCAATGCACTATTGTTGCTACTTTGTCATGCCGCTGCTTGTAGTCATTCTTTGCTATCTTCTTGCAGTAGCTTACCAGGTGGTCCACTATTTCTTCAGCTTCTTTGCATAGACGGCACTTACTGTCTGTTTCTGTCCTCTCAATTTTGACTTTATATGCATTTGTCCTTAAGGCTTGTGCAGCCAGAATTAGTCCCTCGGTCTCTTTCTTCAATTTTCCTGCTCTTAGCCATTGCCAGGTCTTGTTATTATCTGCTTTCCCAGCTATTTTTTTAATGTACTGGTCATGTAGTGCTTTGTCTTCCCATGCCTCTATTCTGTTCTTCATTTAGTCTTTCTTGTAGGCCAGTTTGGTCTCTCCAGTAGTCAGTAAGCCTTCCTGATATACTAATTTCAGTGCATCTTCATCATTGTCCTTTAGATATTCCTCCAAAGCCATTTTTTCTTCTTCAACCATCTGATGTACTTGCAGCATTCCACGCCCACCTATTTGCCTTGGTAGTTAAAGTCTGTCAATGTCACTTCGTGGATGAAGGGCATGATTCATTGTTATTATTTTTCTGGTCTTCCTATCCATTGCTTTTATTTCTGCTTGAGTCCAGTCCACTATTCCAGCTGTGTATCTAATGACTGGAATTGCCCAGGTGTTGATTGTCTTTATGGTATTTCCTCCATTGAGTTTGGACTTTAAGATCTTCTTCACTCTCTTGATGTATTCACCTCTAATCTTTTTCTTGACTTCAGTGTGCTTGAGTCAAGAAAAAGATTGAAGATTATTATTATTATTATTATTATTATTATTATTATTATTATTATTATTATTATTATCATCATCATCATCATCATCATCATCTCAATGGATGAGCCATACTCAAGAACTTCACCTGCAAAAAAGCAGGCTCTATTTTATTTTATTTTTTAAAATAAATTGATTTTTAACATAATCAATATTTGGTAAACAGCATGTTTTCTGGGTTAGTATTTAAAAAACAATAACAATTAATATCTATAATTCTATAGAATCTTTGCTTGATTTTCTCTTCTTCCAATAATATTCTCTTTTGCCAACCTTAAATTAATACAGTTCTTATTATTTGAATAAATGACAATTAAATATAGATATTTTTCTCATGTTTTTGCAAATAATAACCACATCAATATAAAGCTTCTTTTCTAATTGCCTTGTCATAGATCCTGTTTACAGAATTTTTATTTAAATTTGTTTTCCCCACAATATTCAAAGCATTCTTACTGGTTAAGATTTTCTCGAAATTAGTTACACTTAAGTATTTAAGTCTTTTTTTCTCATACAAGCCATCCAACACTTTTACATTTCTCATATCTTACAAAAAGGAAAAAAAACCACAGAAAACATTTCTTTTATATAAACCATCCCAACATTTTTATATTTATCATGTCAAAGAACAAAACACAAAGGAAAAAAGAAAGAAAAAATACTATGTTACTTGAGGGGTTCATCCCTCTTAAACTAATCTTCATTTATATCCAAAATCTTTCTATTTCTTTAACATATTCAAACAGATGTTTAATATTTAAATTTTCCCTCTGGTAAATCCCATTATCTAATTTCTTAATTCTCACTAATCTTCATTTATATCCAAAATCTTTCTATTTCTTTAACATATTCAAACAGATGTTTAATATTTAAATTTTCCCTCTGGTAAATCCCATTATCTAATTTCTTAATTCTCACTGTGACCTCTTTTTTTGCCAAACATCTTTCCTGAACAATATGCTTCGCTGAATCAAAGAATCTTTCCATAACCTTAAAAGTTGCAGGTACAAAAGGCAAAACAGATGTTTTTATAAGAAGGTTTAGCCCCTTCATATTCATTGAGAATCTTTTCCTTTCTTTCTTGATTTTATTTATCATTTTTTGTCTCTCAAGTTCTCATAGTTCTCTGGCAGAATCCATTTTGTCAAATTTTTTTTCTTGTCCTCAAACTTAATTTGTAATCTTAGGGTATAGATTATTTTTTTCATGTGCAGTATTTCCTGTACATTTTTTTACATCTAGGTTAAGTCATACTTTCTTCTATTGTTAAGTTTCATCTTGAAATCTCTCTCCTCTGTTTCATATTTAGTTGTCTGTTTTTTCTGATCTCTCTCTGTTTTTATTTTCTGATAATTTTTGTGTTGTAAGTTAAATTGGAGATGTGTTCATTTATATTTTCAAAGTTATTTTTAATTTCCTCATGATTTGAGATTATTGTTGTTTGGATTAATTGCAACATAGTATCGATCTCTTTCTGGAAAGCATTTGTTTTTTCTTGTAATATTCTTTCTGCAGATCTCTGGATTTCTATGATGGCTAAAAATCAGGATTTTCCTTTCTCTGCAGACAGCTTTAGAGTCACAGTTGAGTTGGTATTTATAATCCAGAAAGGTCAATTCTTTTTTTTTTTTAGAGTTTATAATTTATAGATAGCCCAAAATGTTTTCTTTCTTTTTTGTCACAGCTGTTCTCTGTTATTAAGACATTAAAGGTCACCAAAACCAACTTATCTTTTCCTGGGCTTTGCCAGTGCCTAATAAAGCAACTGCTGTTGTATATTTTCATCCACCACTAGATATCAGCACCAGTCGGTAACAGACAATTGTTTACTTCTATTTCCATGATTTAAAAGGAACATCTTAACAGATTCCACCAATTTAAAACTTATCCAAATTAAGTCTTATATTCATTTCATTTCAGTATATTTCTGTTCCCCTTGAAAAGTTTAATTCACTGCTTCCATCTGTAGGAGGTTGGGCAAAGATCCCCCTCCTTCTCACTTTCAGAGACTTTTTGCTTCTTGGAGTTTTTCTTTTTCTTTTTTTCCAGGAAATCAATTTTCAAGCAGAAGAGAGAAAATCTTACCCAGATCCAAACATGTTGTTTACAGTCAGCTTAAAGTAGAGCTTTTGGGCTTCAGCTGCTTGTAGCTTGGGCTAGGCTCTGAAGTTAAGCTAGCCTTTCTCCTGCTGGTTTCTAGAGGGATTTTCCCAAACTGATCAGATCGATCACCGTCTCTCCACAATTGGCAGGACTTCCTTCCTTCTTTGTTGCCTCTACGGGGCAACGTCAGGCCCATTTAGGGTTCCCTAACAGGCAGAAATTGGTCATAGGGTGCAGAACCCCGTGATCCATCGGCTGCTGTGCTACTGTGCAAAATTGGAAGCCTCAAAAGCAGGCTCTATTTTAAACTTAGATTCTAGAAGCCGATTTTTACAACATCAAGCCTCAATATCATTTTTACTTCCAGCCTCTTATAAGTGGGAAATAATTCAGCATGGTTATGAGAAATATGTTTTGCTCCATTGTACTTCACTCTGCATTGTTTACTTTGAATCAAAGTTTAGATATAAATTTTACTGAATGCCAAAAATTCCCTTGAGGCTGAAATTATCTCTTTTCATTTAAATTACCACAAGTACAGTAATTCAGTGTGCAATAAAATCGAAGCAGCAGAATTTAAAACTTTCAGGTTCTAAGTTTTCTGTAGTCCCTATAGCCCATTTAATAACTACTTGCCTAGTGATACCTGTAAGATTTACTTTCTTAGTAAGATGATTAGGCACAAGAACTTTACTAAAAGACTCACTGCAGACTTAAGCTAATGGTTGTGGAATAGGAAGTTGACAAAATGGCAGCAACCAAACCAAATTTCCAGTCTGATTAAAAAAAAAGAAATAATGCAAATAATACACCAAAGGACTTTGTAGTATAAGACATAACAATGAAAAACAGATAAAAATTCCACACATTTACATCACATCCATTCTTTATGAACAAGGATAGAGTTCTTTGGAGAAAACAAGTATTATTGCAAAGGCAAGGCAGACACCAGGCCAATGTCCAAAAGATTTCAACTGAATGCAAATTCAAGGCATGTTTCCAAACAATAAAAAGGAAAGGAGATCAATAGAAAAGAAAGTACAGAAAACTTTTAAAATCATTAATTTAAACTGTTGATACCTGTAGCCACTCAACAAAGAGATGAGGTTTGTGGGCAAGTTTGGTTGCTGCCATTTTGTCAACTTTCTATTCCAGAACCATTAGCTTAAGTCTGCAGTGAGTCTTTTAGTAAAGTTCTTGTGCCCAATCATCTTACTAAAGAAGGTAAATCCTGCAGGTATGGCTAGATAAGTAGTTATTAAATGGGCTATAGCAGTGGTTCTCAACCTTTCTAATGCCACGACCCCATAATACAGTTCCCCATGTTGTGGTGACCCCCAACCACTTATACATCACTGGGTGCCAGGGGCGTGGCCAAAGAAAAGGGGGAAAAATGGTGGACAGTCCTGTTTGGCGACCCCTATGAAATGGTCGTTCGACCCCAAATGGGGTCCCGACCCACAGGTTGAGAACCATTGGGCTATAGGGACTGCAAAAAACTTAGAACCTGAAAGTTTGAAATTCTGGTGCTTCAATTTTATTGCACACTGAATTACTTTGATCCATAAGAGGGCTTTTCTTCTTATCCTATGATGGTCAAAAAACCTTTGAATATTCTCATCACCATGATCCTTATGCATGTTGTTGGTATTCTGAAAGATTAATGAATCAGGATATACTTTTGCAAAAAATCATGCTGATTTTCACCTAGTAAAGTTGATGTTATGATTTTTGCCCATCTAAGGTAGATTAATACATACCAGAATGAGAGCTATTTTAGTAGACGCTTTTCTGCATCAAACTGATAGAGTTATGTAACTATAAAGTATGATATATATGAAAAAGGTGCATGTGTATATGTCTGTGAAGTATTTTCATTGAAAATATACATATGCTTGTTATATAGTTGCAATCGCATATATCAGTTGCCATGTATGTATGCAATATGTGCAGAAGGAATGGTAATGATAATTGGATAGATGTAAAAGTTGCATTAGCAATATTTGCACTAGCAAACAACAATTTGAAAAATATTTTAATTATGACTGAATGATTGTTGTTTACAATCAAATTCTCCAATTATATCTTGTTTTAGCTGTCAGATCAATGTTTTCACAAACGTCAGCATCCAATAATACTTTAAAATAGTTTAGATGGTTTTGTTAAACTTAATAGCTTAAAAAAGCATTGGATCTATTGTAAATTTTCAGATTTTAAAATATACATTTGGAAAATATTTTCTTTGATTCCGTTTCCTCATAGCTGATATAGTACTACAGGTATAGAAGCCACTACAGCTTTTACATTTACAGACTGCAAAAACTGCATAGAAAGCTGATGCAATGTTGATGTTATTTATAGGCCTGCTGATTAATGAGCAAAGGAGCAAAGGAGGATTTCCATGGCAGACTGTAATGGCTTCATCAGTTATTACTGGATTAATAATCTGTATTCTGAAAATTGTGATGGTGTCTTATGTCTGTTTACCTGAGGAACCAACACATTCACAAGCTAAAAGCATTTTCAATAATCATAAATGTTTTATTAGAAACAGAGCTTTTGAACTCTACGATTGTATCAACAAATGGAACAACTGCTACACAGTGATGAAACTGGCCTTTTTAGTGCTGAAATATGAAGATTGTCAAAGATGAAAACTTCCAAACTGGTGAAAAAAGCAGTGAATTTCCAGTGGGACAATATTTTGAACGTGTAAAGTTGGTATTTATTTGAATGCATGTAAAAATGTAATAATAATGTGTAAATAGAGCTGAGCCAAATGATGTTCATGCTATATTAATGCTTCGGGGGGGAGGGAAGGGAAGGGGGAAGACCACTCACACAATGCCATTGAGTGGGACCTTAGCAAGTGCTTTTATTTAGCCCTTAAAGCTGTGTAGAATCACCTTTGAAAATCTGGATAGTGCTGAATAATGATAGTTCAATTTTATAGAAAACAAATGAACATGCTTTTGGCTATGTAATGTTTCCCTTTTTTCTTTAAAGAATATGCTTTATCAACTTTTTTAGTTCTTACCTACATCTTCTGGGCATAGGAAACAAAGTGCTTGCTGCAAGAAGAACTGAAAAAATGGATTATTCCAGTGCACTCTGCATGGGGGTGCAGCTAGCTCAAAATGCAGTGATATGGACAATAAACACCATACATTGTCAAGCCCATATAACATCCTTGATCTTTGATGAGTTGCAGTGGTTTACAGTAGGTTTCTGGCTGGAATTCAGAGTGCTATAGTTATTACAAAATATTATGTGTGTGTGTATGTATGTATGTATGCATGTATGCCTTTATTCTCCTTCATGGATTACTGCCTTGTCATGGCGAAGGGGCTTGCATAATTCAATGAAACTATGAGCTATGCCCTGCAGGGCCACCCAAGATGGACATGTCATAGCAGAGAGTTCTTTGCCATGAAAACCCCATGGACAATACCAAAAGGAAAAAAGATATGATGCTGGAAGTTGAGCCCCTCAGGTCAGAAGGTGTCCAATATGCTACTCGGGAAGAGCAGAGGGCTAGCACTAGTAGCGCCAGAAAGAATGAAGCAACTGTGCCAAAGCCGAAAGGACGCTCAGCTGTGGATGCATCTGGTGGTGAAAGGAAAGTCTGATGCTGTAAAGATCTTTTCTCCATAGGAACCTGGAATATAAGAATCATGAATCAAGGCAAGCTGGACGTGGTCAAACAAGAGATGACAAGACTGAACATCGACATCTTAGGAATCAGCGAACTAAAATGGATAGGAATGGGTGAATTTAACTCAGATGACTATCAAGTATACTATTGCAAGCAAGAATCCCTCAAAAGAAATGGAGTAGCCTTCATAGTCAATAAAAGAGTAGGAAACACAATACTGGGATACAATCCCAAAATGACAGAATGATCTCAGTTCGAATCCAAGGCAAACCATTCAATATCACAGTAGTCCAGGTCTATGCCCCAACCACTGGCGCTGAAGAGGATGAATTTGACCAGTTCTATGAAGCCCTACAGCACCTTATAGAATTAACACCAAAAAATGATGTCCTTATCATCATGGGGGATTGGAATGCTAAAGTAGGAAGCCAAAAGATAACTGGAATAACAGGCAAGTTTGGCCATGAATACAGAATAAAGCAGGGCACAGGCTGATATAATTTTGTCAAGAGAATACAATAGTCATAGCAAACACTCTTTTCCAGCAACCTAAGAGACGGCTCTACACATGGACATCACCAGACGGTCAACATAGAAATCAGATTGACTATGTGCTCTGCAGCCAAAGATGGAGAAGCTGTATACAGTCAGTAAAAACAAGACCAGGAGCTGACTGTGGCTCAGATCATGAGCTTCTCGTTGTAAAATTTAGGCTTAAATTGAAAAAAGTAGGGAAAAGCACTAGGCCACTCAGGTATGAACTAAATCATATCCCTGATGAATATACAGTAGAGGTGACAAATAGATTTAAGGAATTAGATCTGATAGACAGAGTGCCTGAAGAACTATGGACGGAGGTTCGCATCATTGTACAAGAGGTAGCAACTAAAACCATCCCAAAGAAAAAAGAAATGCAAGAAAGCAAAATGGCTGTCTGAGGAAGCTTTGCAAATAGCTGAGGAAAGAAGGGAAGCGAAAGGCAAAAGAGAAAGATACTCCCAATTGAATGCAAAATGCCAGAGAATAGCTAGAAGAGATAAGAATGCCTTCTTAAATGAACAGTGCAAAGATATAGAAGAAAACAATAGAATAGGGAGAACCAGAGATCTCTTCAAGAAAATTGGAGATATGAAGGAAACGTTTCATGCAAAGATGGGCATGATAAAGAACCATAATGGCAGGGTCCTAACAGAGGCAGAAGAGATTAAGAAGAGGTGGCAAAACTACACAGAAGAACTATACAAGAACGAGCTTAATGTCCCAGATAATCACGATGAGGTGGTCACTGATCTCGAACCAGACATCCTAGAATGTGAAGTGAAATGGGCCCTAGGAAATTTGAGCAACAACAAAGCTAGTGGAGGTGACAATATTCCAGCTGAGCTATTAAAAATATTAAAAGATGATGCAGTAAAAGTGCTACATTCAGTTTGTCAGCAAATTTGGAAAACTCGACAGTGGCCACAGGATTGGAAAAAGTCAGTCTACATTCCAATTCCAAAGAAAGGCAATGCCAAAGAATGTTCAAACTATCACACCATTGCACTCATTTCACATGCTAGTAAAATTATGCTTAAAATCCTACAAGCTAGACTCCAGCATTATGTGAATCAAGAACTACCAGAAATACAGGCAGGATTTCAAAGAGGCAGAGGAACTAGAGATCAAATTGCCAATATACGCTGGATCATGGAGAAAGCTAGGGAGTTCCAGAAAAACATCTACTTCTGCTTCATTGACTATGCAAAAGCCTTTGATTGTGTGGATCACAACAAATTGTGGCAAGTTCTTAAAGAGATGGGAATACCAGACCATCTTATTTGTCTCTTGAGAAACCTATATGCGGGTCAAAAAGCAACAGTGAGAACTGGACACAGAACCACTGATTGGTTCAAAATTGGGAAAGGAGTCCGGTAAAGCTGTATACTGTCGCCCTGCCTATTTAACTTATATGCAGAGCACATCATGAGAAAGGCCGGGCTAAATAAATCAAAAGTTGGAATTAAGATTTCTGGGAGAAATATCAACAACCTAAGATATGCAGATGATACCACTCTAATGGCAGAAAGTGAAGAGGAACTAAAGAGCCTCTTGATGCAGGTGAAAAAGGACAGTGCAAAAGTTGGCTTGAAACTCAACATTAAGAAAACCAAGATCATGGCATCTGGCCCTCTCAATTCCTGGAAAATAGATGGGGAAGAAATGGAGGTAGTAACAGATTTTATTTTCCTAGACTCCAAGATCACCACAGATGGGGACTGCAGCCAAGAAATTAAAAGACGCTTGCTCCTGGGGAGAAAAGCTATGGCAAATCTAGACAGCATACTAAAAAGCCAACAAAAGTGTGTATATCAAGGCCATGGTTTTCCCAGCTGCAATGTATGGATTGAAAGTTGGACCATAAGAAAGGCTGAGTGCCAAAGAATTGAGGCCTTTGGACTGTAAGGTGTTCAAACTGGTCAGTCCTAGAAGAGATGAACTCCAACTGCTCTTTAGAAGGCCAGAACCTGAAGTTGAAACTCAAGTACTTTGGCCACCTAATGAGAAGGAAGGACTCACTGGAGAAGAGCCTAATGCTGGGAAAGATTGAGGGCAATAGAAGAAGGGGATGACAGAGAATGAGGTGACTGGATGGAGTCACTGAAGCAGTAGGCATGAGCTTAAATGGACTCCAGAAGATGGTAGAGGACAGGAAGATCTGGAGGAACGTTGTCCATGGGGTCACAATGGGTCAGACATGACTTCGCAACTAACAACAATGTCTTTACTATTTTGACAAATAATGCAAGATGGCAGACATATCCAACACATTTTATTCCTCTAATTTTCTCACAACAACAATCCTGTGAGGTGGATTGGGCTGATAGAGAGTGACCCAGCTGACTTTCATAACTAAGGTGGGACTTGAACTGACAGTCTTCTGCTTTCTAGCCCTGGTGCCTTAATCACTAGACTAAATTGGCTCTCATACCATATGCATGGTAACATATATGGTAATATGCTTTCATGGCATAGAGCAGTGGTGGCGAACCTATGGCATGCATGCCAGAGGTGGCACTCGGAGCCCTCTCTTTGGGTACGCATGCCATTGCCCCAGACCTGCCTCCCTGCAACCCCCTCCTCATCAGCAGACTGCCCGGAGGAGAGGTTCCCCCAGACACAACCCATACAGAGCAGTGCAGCCAAGCACATGGCAGCTGGGAAGCAGGGGCAAGACTCCATTCTCGCACCCCATTACATGCAGATGATGCTGCAGGGTGTGGGCAGAGGGCGTGGCCGCCATGGTGCTGCAAGGATGCCTGGGCAATCTGTGGTGAGTGGTCCTGCGGGTCAGCAGAGCGGGGGCCAGAGTGGGGCGGGGAGGGCGCGAGCTGGTTTTTGGGCACTTGGTCTCTAAAAGGTTCACCAACACTAGTATAGAGCCTCACTATGTAAAGTACTATTGGTTTTCCAGGGCTTCTCCCCAGATTGCACTAAATTGGCATGTTGATTTTTAAAGCAGTTTTACCCAAGGGAAGATAGGAAGCATGCTGTCTCAATAGCTTCACCTCAAATACATTCCCCAAGATGTAATCTGGTGCCTACCTTGACTGTATTTAAGAGCCTTCTCCCAAAAACTGGCTCTTTTCCAATTCTTGGGTTAGAGTGTATGATAGATTTTGTTTGATTGCTTTAGCTATGTTTTTTCTTCTGACGTTTAGATTCTTAATTGCATGTTATCATTGCTTTTGTTGTGTGCCACCCAGTTCTATACATTTCTAAGATTATGATGGTCACATAAGTCATCCAAATGTTTAAAGTAGATATGGCATTTTTGTCCACCTCTCAAGTGCTTTCCAGGGACCTGGGATATTATTAGTAGTCTGGCCACTGTTAGTTCTTTAACTGGTGTTGACCTTCAAGGGAATAAGGTTCTTCCCAAGTACCTAAATGCATTGGTGTAGAATATGTGCAGATACAAGCAATATAATTGACAGATGGAAATTTTGTCAAGGCACCAATTTTCTAAATACTATCCAAGAGGTTTTGGTATGCACCTATTGAGACCACCACTGCCTGTTTATGTCATAATTTTCCAACTTTGATGTTCAGATCTTGATACTTAGTGATTTTCTCAAATTCTTTGTCTTCTAATACCTTCTGGTATTGCCACATAAATTAACTACATTTTTTTAAAGTATAGTTAAAACTGGTTTGTTTTGTACCAAGGTTGTTGTGCACCTCATTTTAACTATTTTTTCAATTATATGTTCTCACCAATTTTTCATTACTGAGAATGTTTACAGATGAAAAAGTGAATCATTTTGGCAATTGTATTGTATCATTATTTATAATCAGCTTGTGCAACCTTCTTGCACAAGCTCAATATATAATCTACTGTTTATTCTGCTTCTTTGCACCAACTGCACTTTGAATCGAATAATGATTTTTCAATTCTGGCATTGATTGTCAGAACAGTCAAAATCTTCAATTTCTTTTTTAAATGATCCATTTTATATAATAATAATAATAATAATAATAATAATAATAACAACAACAACAACAACAACAACAACAACAGACAAGCACTTGCAACATAACACCCCAGACTTAACAATTGTCGATAAGAAAGACAAAAAAGTCTGGATAGTGGACATCGCAGTGCCTGGAGACAGCAGAATAGAAGAGAAAGAACTGGAGAAGATAACAGAATACAAAGACCTACAAATAGAAATAGAAAGACTGTGGCAAAAGCAAGCAAGGGTAGTACCAATAGTGATAGGCACCTTGGGTGCAATCCCCCAAAAACTGGAGCACCACTTGAACACCACTGGCATTGACAAATTCGCTATTAGTCAATTGCAAAAGGCGGCCTTACTAGGAACTGCTTCCATCCTGCGACAATATCTGTAATACCATCAAACATCCACATCTGCCTATCCCAGGTCCTGGGTAAGGACTCGATAGGTAGACAAAATGCCAATTCCAGTCTGAACATTTGGCTGACTATGCGATGATCCATAACAACAACAACAAAAATAATAATAATAATAATAATAATAATAATAATAATAATAATAATCGTCATCGTCATCGTCATCATCATCATCCACCAGTGAGGCACTACCTTGACGTGGTTGTGGGGCTTGTGTACTGAGGAAGATGAGAGCTATGCCAGAGGTTCAACCATACTGGACAGGTCTCACCAGAAGAGTCAGACAAAGAGTGTCTCTCCCATAAAAAATATGGTGAGACGTAAATTACAGAATGCCATACCGGCTCGGATGTCACCTGGGTTAACAAGGTCCGTGCTAGATATTGGAGTTCCTGGATATCTGGTGAAAAATGGGTTACAGGACTCAGGACTGTTGGCTGAGCAACCAGGGTCAGCAGCTGCAGAACTACTGGAAGAAAAGGTGTTTACTCATCGCAGATACACAGTGATTGAAAACAAAGAAATAATGATCTGTTACTACAGATCAAGTCCAACAAGAAGACGATATCTAAAACAAATAGAAATAGAAAAATTGTGGCAAAAGCAAGCAAGAGTAGTACCAATAGTAATAGGCGCCTTGGGTGCAATCCCAAAACAAGTGGAGCACCACTTGAACACCATTGGCATTGACAAATTCGCTATTAGTCAATTGCAAAAGGCGGCCTTACTAGGAACTGTTTCCATCCTGCGACGATATCTGTAATACCATCAAACATCCCCATCTGCCTATCCCAGGTCCTGGGTAAGGACTCGATAGGAAGACAAAATGCCAAATCCAGTCTGAACATCTTGCTGACTGTGCGATGATCCATAATAATAATAATAATAATAATAATAATAATAATAATAATAATAATAATAATTTATAACACGAAATAAAGTATTTACAGAAACAGAATTAGACGAACTGCAAAGGTTTACCCAGGGCAAAGAAATCAAAGCCTTACAAGAAGTAATTCAGAATGTAGAGGCAAACCAGGGGGAGTTGGCAGTGAAAGAATCCAGTAGAGATATACAACTGTTCTCATTTGGAAACCAGGCACCTCTTCCTCAGGAAGAACAAAACCCTCTAACTAAAGAAATAAAAGAATTGAAACAAAGAATAATTGAGCATCTAGAACAGCACAAAAACAACAGAATAAGGCTGCCTGCATTGAAGCTTGTTCCAAAGAAACAGCTAGCACAAGCATTAAAAGATGCAAATACTGCAATAGCAAGTATAAGCACCAATTCACTGCAAGAAACAAACCAATTAATGTACAGCACAGCTGCAGTTATAACAGAATACCTGGGATGTAAAATCAACAAAAAAGAAAAACAAACAAACAGTGCACCACAAAAATGGAAGGTTAGACTAGAAAATAAGATCAGCAAGTTAAGATCACATGCAAGCAAGCTAGAACAGATGAAAGAAAAGAAGCTGAAGAACAAGAAGACCAAAGAATACCTAATCAAGAAATACCACTTAGAAACAAGGAAGATCAAGGAAGCACTGGAAATAATAAAGCAACAAATAACAGCTATAGCCAGGAAAATCAGTAGATATGAAGCTCGAATTGCAAACTATAGGCAGAACCTCCAATTTCAATCCAATCAGAAACGTTTCTACCAATCCATCAATGGAGAAACTGCAAGGAATCAGTCAGTACCTGACAAGGAAGAAACAGTGCAATTCTGGAAGCAGATATGGGATAACCCAAAGAAATACAACAAAGGATGCAGCTTGTTTAAAAGAGGTGGATGCAAATAAAACAGAAGTTGAAATGAAAGAACTAGTAATAACAACAAAAATGGTAGAAAAAAGAGCAAAGAAAATCAAAAATTGGTCAGCACCAGGTGAAGATGAACTGCATGGGTTTTGGTTGAAACATCTAACTGTTATACACCCACTCATTGCCAAGCAGTTCAACAATATACTACAAGGAGGAGAAATTGAAAAGTGGCTAACAACTGGGAAAACCTACCTAATAATGAAAAATCCAGCAAAAGGGGCAACACCAGGTAACTACAGGCCAATTACCTGCTTACCAACAACTTTCAAATTACTAACTGGTGTGGTAGCTGATGCAGTACAACAGCATCTAGTTGAAAACAATCTCTTTCCACCTGAGCAGAAAGGAAACCGCCCCAATAGCAGAGGAACAAAAGATCAACTCCTAATAGACAAAAATGATCTTGGAAAACTGCAAGAGAAGGAAAGACCAACCTGAATGTGGCATGGATTGACTACAAAAAGGCATTTGACTCTCTGCCACATGATTGGATAATCAAGTGCCTAGAAATAACAGGAGTCAGTAGAAACATCAGAAAATTTGTGCAAAGACGATGGCACAATGGAAGACACAGTTGCAGATCAATGGTGAGAAGCTGGGAGAGGTTAATATCAAGAGAGGAATATTTCAAGGAGATTCATATCACCATTACTATTTGTTATTGCACTGTTTCCTCTGTCAACAATACTAAATAACTCAGGACATGGTTATCAAACATCAAAAACATCTGCTAGACTATCCCACCCTTTATATGGATGATCTGAAGCTGTATGGAAAAACATCATCTGAAATAGAATCGCTGCTCAACACTGTCCGTATATATAGCCAAGATATTGTAATGGAGTTTGGCTTGGACAAATGTGCCACACTTACTATCAAACAAGGAAAAATAGTGAAAACTGAAGGAATCAAGATGCCCCACGAAAATAACATTAAGAGTCTGGATGAGGAAGAATACTACAAATACTTGGGTATCCTTCAAGCTGACAACATCAAGCACACTGAAGTCAAGAAAAAGATTAGAGGTGAATACATCAAGAGAGTGAAGAAGATCTTAAAATCCAAACTCAATGGAGGAAATACCATAAAGGCAATCAACACCTGGGCAATCCCAGTCATTAGATACACAGCTGGAATAGTGGACTGGACTCAAGCAGAACTAAAAGCAATGGATAGGCAGACCAGAAAAATAATGACAATGAATCACGCCCTTCATCCACGCAGTGACATTGATAGACTTTATCTACCAAGGCAAATAGGTGGGCGTGGAATGCTACAAGTACATCAGATGGTTGAAGAAGAAAAAATGGCTTTGGAAGAATATCTGAAGAACAATGATGAAGATGCACTGAAATTAGTATATCAGGAAGGCTTACTAACTACTGGAGAGACCAAACTGGCCTACAAGAAAGACCAAATGAAGAACAGAATAGAGGCATGGGAAGACAAAGCACTACATGGCCAATACATTAAAAAAATAGCTGGGAAAGCAGATAATAATAAAACCTGGCAATGGCTAAGAGCAGGAAAATTGAAGAAAGAGACCGAGGGACTAATTCTGGCTGCACAAGACCAAGCCTTAAGGACAAATGCATACAAAGTCAAAATTGAGAAGACAGCAACAGACAGTAAGTGCCGCCTATGCAAAGAAGCTGAAGAAACAGTGGACCACTTGGTAAGCTGTTGCAAGAAGATTGCACAGACTGATTACAAGCAGCGACATGACAAAGTAGCAACAATGGTGCATTGGAAGATCTGCAAAAAATATCATTTGCCTGTAAGCAAAAACTGGTGGGATCATAAAATAGAGAAAGTCATAGAAAATGATAAATTAAACTGCTCTGGGACTTCAGAATTCAAACAGACAAGCACCTGCAACATAACACCCCAGACTTAACAATTGTCGATAAGAAAGACAAAAAAGTCTGGATAGTGGACGTGGCAGTGCCTGGAGATAGCAGAATAGAAGAGAAAGAACTGGAGAAGATAACAAAATACAAAGACCTACAAATAGAAATAGAAAGACTGTGGCAAAAGCAAGCAAGGGTAGTACCAATAGTCATAGGCTCCTTGGGTGCAATCCCAAAACAACTGGAGCACCACTTGAACACCAGTGGCATTGACAAATTCGCTATTAGTCAATTGCAAAAGGCAGCCTTATTAGGAACTGCTTCCATCCTGCGACGATATCTGTAATACCATCAACCATCCACATCTGCCTATCCCCGGTCCTGGGTAAGGACTCGATAGGTAGACAAAATGCCAAATCCAGTCTGAACATCTGGCTGACTGTGCGATGATCCATAATAATAATAATAATAAAGAAGCTGAAGAAACAGTGGGACCACTTGGTAAAGCTGTTTGCAAGAAGATTGCACAAACTGATAAAGCTAGCGGGCATGACAAAGTAGAACAATAGTGCATGGAAATCTGCAAAAAATATCATTTGCCTGTAAGCAAAAACTGGTGGGATCATAAAATAGAGAAAGTCATAGAAAATGATAAAATTAAACAGCTCTGGGACTTCAGAATTCAAACAGACAAGCACCTGCAACATAACACCCCAGACTTAACAATTGTCGATAAGAAAGACAAAAAAGTCTGGATAGTGGACGTGGCAGTGCCTGGAGACAGCAGAATAGAAGAGAAAGAACTGGAGAAGATAACAAAATACAAAGACCTACAAATAGAAATAGAAAGACTGTGGCAAAAGCAAGCAAGGGTAGTACCAATAGTAATAGGCTCCTTGGGTGCAATCCCAAAACAACTGGAGCACCACTTGAACACCATTGGCATTGACAAATTCGCTATTAGTCAATTGCAAAAGGCGGCCTTATTAGGAACTGCTTCCATCCTGCGACGATATCTGTAATACCATCAAACATCCACATCTGCCTATCCCAGGTCCTGGGTAAGGACTCGATAGGTAGACAAAATGCCAAATCCAGTCTGAACATCTGGCTGACTGTGCGATGATCAATAATAATAGATATTGGATATTGGATTATTATATTATATTATATATTATTATGTTATTATTATATTATATATTATTATTATATTATGTTATTATATTATTATATATTATATTATTATATATTATATTATATTATTATATTAGATATTGGAGTTCCTGGATATCTGGTGAAAAATGGGTTACAGGACTCAGGACTGTTGGCTGAGCAACCAGGGCCAGCAGCTGCAGAACTACTGGAAGAAAAGGTGTTTACCCGTCGCAGATACACAGTGATGGAAAACAAAGAAATAATGATCTGTTACTACAGATCAAGTCCAACAAGAAGAGGATATCTAAAACGAATGCACCAGTTCTGGAAAGAACAACATCCAGAATCAGAAATAACAGAACAGAGACTAGCAGATCAACGCCGATTTATAACACGAAATAAAGTATTCACAGAAACAGAATTGGACGAACTGCAAAGGTTTACCCAGGGCAAAGAAATCAAAGCCTTACCAGAAGTAATTTTAGAATGTAGAGGCAAACCAGGGGAGTTGGCAGTGAAGGAATCCAGCAGAGATATACAACTGTTCTCATTTGGAAACCAGGCACCTCTTCCTCAGGAAGAACAAAACCCTCTAACTAAAGAAATAAAAGAATTGAAACAAAGAATAATTGAGCATCTAGAACAGCACAAAAACAACAGAATAAGGCTGCCTGCATTGAAGATTGTTCCAAAGAAACAGCTAGCACAAGCATTAAAAGATGCAAATACTGCAATATCAAGTATAAGCACCAATTCACTGCAAGAAACAAACCAACCAGCGTACAGCACAGCTGCAGTTATAACTGAATACCTGGGATGCAAAATCAACAAAGAAGAAAGACAAACAAACACTGCACCACAAAAATGGAAGGTTAGACTAGAAAATAAGATCAGCAAGTTAAGATCACATGCAAGCAAGCTAGAACAGATGAAAGAAAAGAAGCTGAAGAACAAGAAGACCAAACAATACCTAATCAAGAAATACCACTTAGAAACAAGGAAGATCAAGGAAGCACTGGAAATAATAAAGCAATAAATAACAGCTATAGCCAGGAAAATCAGTAGATATGAAGCTCGAATTGCAAACTATAGGCAGAACGTCCAATTTCAATCCAATCAGAAATCCCAAAACAACTGGAGCACCACTTGAACACCATTGCCATTGACAAATTTACTATTAGTCAATTGCAAAAGGCAGCCTTACTAGGAACTGCTTCCATCCTGCGACGATACCTGTAATACCATCAAACATCCACATCTGCCTATCCCAGGACCTGGGTAAGGACTCGATAGGTAGCCAAAATGCCAAATCCAGTCTGAACATCTGGCTGACTGTGCAATGATCAATAATAATAATAATAATAATAATAATAATAATAATAATAATCCCCCAGTGAGGCACTACCTTGACGTGGTTGTGGGGCTTGTGTACTGAGGAAGATGAGAGCTATGCCAGAGGTTCAACCATACTGGACAGGTCTCATCAGAGGAGTCAGACAAAGAGTGTCTCTCCCATAAAAAATATGGTGAGACGTAAATTTCAGAATGCCATACCGGCTCGGACGTCGCCCGGGTTAACAAGGTCCGCGCTAGATATTGGAGTTCCTGGATATCTGGTGAAAAATGGGTTACAGGACTCAGGACTGTTGGCTGAGCAACCAGGGCCAGCAGCTGCAGAACTACTGGAAGAAAAGGTGTTTACCCGTCGCAGATACACAGTGATGGAAAACAAGAAATAATGATCTGTTACTACAGATCAAGTCCAACAAGACGAGGATATCTAAAACGAATGCACCAATTCTGGAAAGAACAACATCCAGAATCAGAAATAACAGAACAGAGACTAGCAGATCAACGCCGATTTATAACACGAAATAAAGTATTTACAGAAACAGAATTGGACGAACTGCAAAGGTTTACCCAGGGCAAAGAAATCAAAGCCTTACAAAAAAGTAATTCAGAATGTAGAGGCAAACCAGGGGGAGTTGGCAGTGAAGAATCCAGTAGAGATATACAACTGTTCTCATTTGGAAACCAGGCACCTCTTCCTCAGGAAGAACAAAACCCTCTAACTAAAGAAATAAAAGAATTGAAACAAAGAATAACTGAGCATCTAGAACAGCACAAAAACAACAGAATAAGGCTGCCTGCATTGAAGCTTGTTCCAAAGAAACAGCTAGCACAAGCATTAAAAGATGCAAATACTGCAATAGCAAGTATAAGCACCAATTCACTGCAAGAAACAAACCAACTAATGTACAGCACAGCTGCAGTTATAACAGAATACCTGGGATGCAAAATCAACAAAGAAGAAAAACAAACAAACAGTGCACCACAAAAATGGAAGGTTAGACTAGAAAATAAGATCAGCAAGTTAAGATCACATGCAAGCAAGCTAGAACAGATGAAAGAAAAGAAGCTGAAGAACAAGAAGACCAAAGAATACCTAATCAAGAAATATCACTTAGAAACAAGGAAGATCAAGGAAGCACTGGAAATAATAAAGCAACAAATAACAGCTATAGCCAGGAAAATCAGTAGATATGAAGCTCGAATTGCAAACTATAGGCAGAACCTCCAATTTCAATCCAATCAGAAACGTTTCTACCAATCCATCAATGGAGAAACTGCAAGGAATCAGTCAGTACCTGACAAGGAAGAAACAGTGCAGTTCTGGAAGCAGATATGGGATAACCCAAAGAAATACAACAAGGATGCGGCTTGGTTAAAAGAGGTGGATGCAAATAAAACAGAAGTTGAAATGAAAGAACTAGTAATAACAACAAAAATGGTAGAAAAAAGAGCAAAGAAAATCAAAAATTGGTCAGCACCAGGTGAAGATGAACTGCATGGGTTTTGGTTGAAACATCTAACTGTTATACACCCACTCATTGCCAAGCAGTTCAACAATATACTACAAGGAGGAGAAATTGAAAAGTGGCTAACAACTGGGAAAACCTACCTAATAATGAAAAATCCAGCAAAAGGGGCAACACCAGGTAACTACAGGCCAATTACCTGCTTACCAACAACTTTCAAATTACTAACTGGTGTGGTAGCTGATGCAGTACAACAGCATCTAGTTGAAAACAATCTCTTTCCACCTGAGCAGAAAGGAAACCGCCCCAATAGCAGAGGAACAAAAGATCAACTTCTAATAGACAAAATGATCTTGGAAAACTGCAAGAGAAGGAAGACTAACCTGAATGTGGCATGGATTGACTACAAAAAGGCATTTGACTCTCTGCCACATGATTGTGCAAAAATCGATGGCACAATGGAAGACACAGTTGCAGATCAATGGTGAGAAGCTGGGAGAGGTTAATATCAAGAGAGGAATATTTCAAGGAGATTCATTATCACCATTACTATTTGTTATTGCACTGTTTCCTCTGTCAACAATACTGAATAACTCAGGACATGGCTATCAAACATCAAAAACATCTGCTAGACTATCCCACCTCCTTTAAATGGATGATCTGAAGCTGTATGGAAAAACATCATCTGAAATAGAATCGCTGCTCAACACTGTCCGTATATATAGCCAAGATATTGTAATGGAGTTTGGCTTGGACAAATGTGCCACACTTACTATCAAACAAGGAAAAATAGTGAAAACTGAAGGAATCAAGATGCCCCACGAAAATAACATTAAGAGTCTGGATGAGGAAGAGTACTACAAATACTTGGGTATCCTTCAAGCTGACAACATCAAGCACACTGAAGTCAAGAAAAAGATTAGAGGTGAATACATCAAGAGAGTGAAGAAGATCTTAAAGTCCAAACTCAATGGAGGAAATACCATAAAGGCAATCAACACCTGGGCAATCCCAGTCATTAGGTACACAGCTGGAATAGTGGACTGGACTCAAGCAGAACTAAAAGCAATGGATAGGCAGACCAGAAAAATAATGACAATGAATCATACCCTTCATCCACGCAATGACATTGATAGACTTTATCTACCAAGGCAAATAGGTGGGCGTGGAATGCTACAAGTACATCAGATGGTTGAAGAAGAAAAAATGGCTTTGGAAGAATATCTGAAGAACAATGATGAAGATGCACTGAAATTAGTATATCAGGAAGGCTTACTAACTACTGGAGAGACCAAACTGGCCTACAAGAAAGACCAAATGAAGAACAGAATAGAGGCATGGGAAGACAAAGCACTACATGGCCAATACATGAAAAAAATAGCTGGGAAAGCAGATAATAATAAAACCTGGCAATGGCTAAGAGCAGGAAAATTGAAGAAAGAGACCGAGGGACTAATTCTGGCTGCACAAGACCAAGCCTTAAGGACAAATGCATACAAAGTCAAAATTGAGAAGACAGCAACAGACAGTAAGTGCCGCCTATGCAAAGAAGCTGAAGAAACAGTGGACCACTTGGTAAGCTGTTGCAAGAAGATTGCACAGACTGATTACAAGCAGCGGCATGACAAAGTAGCAACAATGGTGCATTGGAAGATCTGCAAAAAATATCATTTGCCTGTAAGCAAAAACTGGTGGGATCATAAAATAGAGAAAGTCCCAAAACAACTGGAGCACCACTTGAACACCACTGGCATTGACAAATTTGCTGTTAGTCAATTGCAAAAGGTGGCCTTACTAGGAACTGCTTCCATCCTGCGACAATATCTGTAATACCATCAAACATCCACATCTGCCTATCCCAGGTCCTGGGTAAGGACTCGATAGGTAGACAAAATACCAAATCCAGTCTGAATATCTGGCTGACTGTGTGATGATCCATAACAACAATAATAATAGTAATAATAGTAATAATAGTCAAGCTATTTTTCAAAATGCCTGATGTACTTGTAGCATTCCATGCCCACCTATTTGCCTTGGTAGATAAAGTCTGTCAATGTCACTTCGTGGATGAAGGGCATGATTCATTGTCATTATTTTTCTGGTCTTCCTATCCATTGCTTTTATTTCTGCTTGAGTCCAGTCCATTATTCCAGCTGTGTATCTAATGACTGGAATTGCCCAGGTGTTGATTGCCTTTATGGTATTTCCTCCATTGAGTTTGGACTTTAAGATCTTCTTCACTCTCTTGATGTATTCACCTCTAATCTTTTTCTTGACTTCAGTGTGCTTGAGTCAAGAAAAAGATTGAAGATGACTATTATTATTATTATTATTATTATTATTATTATTATTATTATTATTATTATTATTATATCAATAGATGAGCCATACTCAAGAACTTCACCTGCAAAAAAGCAGGCTCTATTTTATTTTTTAAAATAAATTGATTTTTAACATAATCATCTTAATATTTGGTAAACAGCATGTTTTCTGGGTTAGTATTTAAAAAACAATAACAACACACAATAATATATATACACACACACATATTATAAAGGTAAAAAAGGATATATGCAGTGTTATCTTCATTTTAGATGTCAAAAGGGTCTCTTTCTCTCTCCCTCCCTCTTTCCTCTTTGCCTTTCTTCTCTTTCTCTCTTTCCTCTCTCTTTCCTCTCCCTTTCTCTTTCCTCCCTCTTTTTCTTTCCTTTCTTTCCTCTCTCTCTTTCCTCTTCCCCTTTCCTGTTTCTCTCTTTCTTTCCTCTCTCCTTCTCTCTTTCCTTTCCCTCTCTTTCTCTTTCCTCTCCATCTCAGCTCTGCTGGGCTATGACCCATTGATGTGCATGGAATAGTGTGTTGGCAGAGCAAAAAGTCTGCCAACCTATGATGCCATTCACTCCTGGTTAGTCTTTTAAGTCTTTCTTTGGTCGTCCTGACCATCCTTTCAGCTTGGCCCTTAGAGGCTGGGTGAAATGGGGCAGAGATTCCCTGTGGCGACCTTTACAAACGGTAGCAATGTGGCCTTGTTTGCCACATGCTCGGCACACAGCTTGGCATTCTGAGTGCTGGTGTCATCCACCACAGCCAAGACAGCTAGGGAAGGTAACTGCCTTGTCAAGTGGCCACTGCCTTCTTTCTGGGATCTTCTGCACCTGGTCGATCTCAAAGTCTACATCTGATTCTTCATGATGCACAGCCATCTGGCTGTGAAGATTCTTTGAGGGATGTAAAGTCTTGACGGCTCCACCTGTGGCCTCTTCTGCCATCACTTCTTTCAGTGCATCCTGGAATGTCAGGATCTCTTTAGCGAACAGCCTTTTCTGTAAGTCTCTGCTTCGCAAGCTACAGACTAGTCAGTCCCGGAGCCTGTCTTTTAGGTTGGGAAATTCACAGAGCTGGGACCATTGGCATAAGGCGGCCACGAATTCAGCATTGGTTTCACCTGGCTGCTGAATGCATGTCTGTATGCTATAATTGACAGTCTTGGTTCGAAGTGCTCCTTGAGTCTTCGTTTCAAGTCAGCAAAGGTGACTGACTCCAATAGAGTAGGAGCGATGAGGTTCTCGGCTATATTGAAAGTGGCTTGGCCACAAACACATAACAAGTTTGCAGCTTTTAAATTATCTTCTCTGACCTGGTTCGCTCTGAAGTAGTTTTCTTGAGACATACAAACTCCATCTTTCAGGGTGCGTCACGTCGAACTCTAAAAGTTTGCCTATTTTGGCCATGGTTGGCTGTTGCTGTGATTCCAATGCCTCATGCTGCTAGGGCTTCTGTGAGTTTCCCAGGGACAGATCCCTTAGGAAGGTGCTTCCTCCAGCGTTTGCATACTGGCAGGCAGAAGGGGGAATGTGGTTCCAATCAGGGTGCTGATGCCTGGTCTTACCCCTTAGTGACTTAGCTCTCTTCTTCCTAGCAGCATAATCCCACCTTCGTCGCCACTGTTGTATAGTGGGAACAGCGAGGCATTGAAGACACGGAGTAGAATTAACAACTCTTTATTAGGTTCTCACAGAAGCAAGCTCTAGCAGCTGCCTGACTTATATTTATACGGACTGGCACTAGGTGGCGGCCTATGAGTTTAAAGTACTCATTCCCGCCTAAAACAATAGGCTTAAAGTTATAGAGACAGATAGTCTATAATTCAAATAAAGCAATCAGTTAACCGTTTCTTTATAACAGACCCTTTGAATTGCTTAATACATAACATATACCATATTTGGAAAGAATGTATACCTCCCTGTATGATGCAGGACTACAGTAAAAACAAAATAAGCATTAATATCTATATTCTTTTATTATCAGCTACAAACTGTTTAAAAATAAGCAGTCTCTTTCCAATATCTGCTGAGATACATTTTGGGCAAATAAGTCCTATTAACATTTTGATAATCATGTGAATATTTATTTGAATGTGACATGAAAATCCTCTGGAATGGGAGGAACAAGAACTCAAGGAGGTAAAACTGAAGTATTTCAGTGGCGTAGTCCAAGAAATGGGGTAGAAACAGCAAGGATTAAGTTTTCTTCTGATATGTTTAGTTCCAATTATTCCATTCAATATATACAAAATAGCTAGCCACTTCTCTACAGATCCTGTATGGCTAGGCTAACTTTATATTTATGTATCGCTAATAACTCTAGGTCTTCACTCTATATTTAAATGAAACTAATAAGTGGAAGAATATTTCAAGGCTGAACTAAGAGATTCTAATATTAAGAAAGTAACAAAGAAATATTTTCCTCATGGAACAGAAAATCAAACCTATTTATTGTACCGGCACACAGGTGTATTATAAACCAAGCCCAGTTAAATGTATTGGCATGCCACTTACTTGCTTTAATGTGAGGTTGCTGCTAGATTTTGAGTGGATATTAACTTTCCACCATTACAGTAGTATTATTCAATAGTATTTTATTTCTGGCTACCTGGCTTTTTAGGATGTGTAGGCTTTGAAACTTGATGTTTTATTTATTTGTTTGTTACTTTAATCAACTAATAGATTGCTTCAGTTGTGACTGCTACACTAAGTGGTTTATTCTGATAATTAATGAAACAACAGGGAAAGATAAATAATGAAACTGCTAAGACCCATACTAGAGAAACTAAGTCTCTCTTTCATACTATAAAAGGCATACTTCCAAAAGTGAGCTCATAAAGTATCCTGACTCAAACTTGCTGAAAAACTCAGGTCTTTAAGGTTTTCCAAAACATGATATAGATGAGCTGAATAAACTTCAGAGAGAATGCAGTTCCAGAAGGGAGGGTCAGCCATAAATAAGTTATAGTTATATGGAAAGACAGAATTGTAAAAAAGAGAACTGTTCAATCAAACTTAGCACTTTCTTTGTTAAGAAATTATGAGCGATGTGTTGCTGTAGGAAAATCAATTACTTCTTGATGCAGGATATATTGGAGGAAATTGTTTTAAAGCTACAGTATTTAAAACCCATCCTGAAAAGAATAAATTGCAATGGAGTATTAGAATAACCTGTTGGATCTGGCTGAGGATAGTATAGTCTAAAAGATCAAGCTGGGAATGACTATTTTATAGCTATCCAATATTTTATCAATTATGCAAATATGCAGGGGATATATTATTAATATTTACATTCATATGAACAATTCATAACTTGATCCAGTCCAGAAATTGTTTGGGAAACTAACTAAACTGGATACTTCTGAATTATCATTGATCACCAGCTGTCATCATCTAAAATGGTTATGCAGCAATTGGATCCCGTAATGGATTAAAAACTTTATATTCTGTATTGCTCTTCACATCTTGTAAGAAAATGCACAGGAAGTGACAAAATAAGGGTCACTTATTTTAACTTTAACTATCATTAGTTAAAAGAACAGCATCAATAATAATAATGAGATTAAATCAATTTACCTGTCTTATCTTGCAGAATTCAGGAGGAAATTTCACTTGTACAGTACATTGCACGCGAAGTATAGCCAAGAAGAATACTGTGTCTCCATCTGCTGGTCAGCAGTACAACCCTGTGGTGGAAAAAGTCCCAGCGATGGAAGCTAACATTGTCACCATGTTCTTTGTGGCCACCAAAAACTCCACCTACAAAATATACTTTAACAATGAAAGGTCTAAGACTTCCCAGTCCAAACCAAACCAAAGCTTATTCACTTTTAAACAATGGGAATTTGGCAAAATCACATTCCATTTCTTAAAAGAGAATTGTAGCCATCATGCCATTCAGAAAGTTAGAGAAAGCTGTGACTGTGCTAGATTTCACAATGGAAAAGTTGTTTTAATTTATTTTCAAAAAGATCTCTTGCAATTATCTATGAAACTGCAATATCACTGAAACTCAAGTTAGTTGCCATAGGCATAACAGCTTTCTATTTTGGCAAGAATATAGAGAGATTTCCTAGAATGGAATAATCCTGTGCAACCAATGTTTGATTTCTATAGATTTTGTGGCAATTAAAGAGAAAAACCACATTTTTGCTACCATTTTTGTGATAAGTTTAATAGCACAGTGAATGCATTCTATCCATATCTTAAATTTTGTATATTAATCACTTATCTGAATGCAGAAAATGTTTGCATTCGATTATATAATTGAGAATAGTTACAGAAATGTGACTGATAGGAAATCAGATACATCAGTCAATGCTATTACCTTTCCAACTACTTGCCCAGCCTCTAACATGGATCTTAATGTCTAGGATATTTTTATGCACTGAACTATACATGTTAGGTATTTCTTGATGCAGATAACAGAAAAATTGATTAAAAGATCCATCAGGTTTTGTGGCTGACTATTTTTATTCAACACAAAGCTTATAGTGTGGCCCATAAAGACCTATAAAAATTGCTACAGAACAGAGAGAAGCATTATTAAATAGACAGCTGGAGGATAATTATAATAACTTTCTGGGTTTACATTAAAGTTAAAAGTAAAGAGAAATAAATGAAATTTACTAAACTCTCTCAATCATTTTACTCATTCCTTTCACTAGTGGGTTCACTCAGAAACAAAAAGTTGCCCTGATTTAATTCATGATATATTTTCCCTACTTTATTGAAGATTTATTGAAGATTGCTAGTTAAACTTTGAGAATAAGAAAGCAGATTGATCACTTCCCTAGGCCTTTGATAATCCAGACTGAACCAAAAGCAAGGATTATCCTTCTTGGACAAGATAACAAAATAAAATTGGGCAGAAGCCAGTTCAAATAATTATATTTCAAGACTTAAGATAGGATTCCTAAAGGGAGATCAGAAACAAAGCCCATACATTGCATAGAGAAGGTTATATAACAGATTTTCCTTTACCAGGACATTTTTGACAGGAATAGAGTTCCCATTTTCAGGTCCTATTTGTAACTGCTCTCAAAAGATAGAGTGAACTTTCTTCAGCAAACTGTTTCTGATTAACAATGAAATGATATCTGCAACCTATTATTTTATATTATTTTTTGAATGAGAGTTACTACCAAAGCAAAGCTAATCTGAACAATTAGATTATAATTGGAGTTCTTATGAATGGGGATTTTAAATGATTCTGTATTGTGGAGACATTGCAATACATTATCAGGATATTGAAAATAGTTGGCAGCAGTTGATAAAGCAATGCTTTTCAAATTACTAGTTGGTGTCAAATTCAGTATCTTGGTTATTGGAGGAGGGGGGTTGTGCATTCCCCTGCACTATATGATAGATTTCCGCTTAGTCTGCTTTATGAGATAGTTTAATAATGTAGGGATTATACTGTATAGCACCCATATCTTCACAAATTATGCAGAAAATAACAGAAAAAAATAATTGCTCACTGTAATCTACAGAATGGGTTTTGCTGATTTTAGTGGCATCGTATCAGTTAACTCTTTGTCTACCCAATTCAATCAATTTGCTCAGAAATAGCTAAGGATCTACAACAGGGGAAATGACAAGTCACAATGCTATGCTATTATTTAAGAAGAAAGGACTGGAAGTAGAAAAGGACAAAAAGAGAGAGAAAAGAGCAATTGGCACTTGGAGGACATCTTTGAAGGGAAGGTTAGAAGGGAAGAAATATGAAGGGAAAAGAAGGAGTGGCATGGCATGGCAGAAACTATGAAAGGCATAGGAAAGGCAACTAAGACTGGAGACAGTCACAATTGTTGTAGTGGGTTGCAAGCACCCCTGGGAGAAGGATGAAGAATGCCACCATAGCAACCTGTGGGAGGAGAGAGGAGAAAGACTGCCATAGAAAACAAAGAAAAGACTGCTGCCAAATTCTTCATGAAACAAAAAGCCTGTTAACTCTCAGACACATGTCTTAGGCTTTATAAGCAACCCTTTAGGCCTTGGAGAACTTCTTATGGGCTATGTATTTCAGCTTTTGAGTGGAAGAAATAATGTACAAATTTAGATCCACTTGACATTGTCCAGAATTTCAAAGAACCACACATACCTAATTATATTTTTCTATACCCACTCTGTCAAAACTGGTTCAATTTGGCTGTGGCAGAGGTAGAATTATCAGATCAAGTGTCTTTACAAAATGCCCATGATATTCCTGAATACTTCTTTATTCAGTTTTTCATTTCCCCTCACTTCCTTTGCTCTAGTCTATAGCAAACATATGTCGGATACAAAGAGTCATTATAACTGTTGTTTGTTTCTCACTGCAATTATCTTGCAAGAATGATAACGTCTTCCTTCATAGCTTTCTTTCTACCCTCCCCGTTTATAACCAGTGAATTATCAAATCAAGGCAAAAACAGTTGAAATTCCATTGTGAATACCACACCCATAAAACAGACTTGGCTCTCTTTAATTTAATAACTACTAAGTGATGCTTTTGATCTTGGTGTTTAAATATCTCTGAAGAAAGCATTCCTATGTTCAGATATTTTTAATCTATACTTAAAGGTGTCTTCTCTCCTCCCCCCCTCCCCCCCACTCAAGCTGCACTGCCAAATTCACAGGGCTTGGAATGAAGCATATTGTATGCATGATCTCTGTCTTCCCTAAGGTTTGCTAGACAATCAGAACATTGTACCAAACTAGCTGGGTCAACTCTTGTTAGCTACATCTGGCTGAGCATAAATTTGCACTAGACCTCGCTAGACCTGTACTGTTGCTATTAAAAAATGCTGTTCTGCAAACCTACTCAATAGGGCACTTTCAGCAAAACCATAGGAATGTCCAGCAGAACTGTGTTAAGGAATAATGGATTTATTTCTGATGACTGATATTGAAGTTAGCCCCAGATAAATATTATCTAGGTTAAAGCATGAATCAACCATGATTTATGATATACCATGAAATTCAGCTTAACTTATCCAGTGTCCTAAAATGAAGTATATATAATTTTTCTTTTGTCCCAAGACTTTCAGACTTTCTGACACCCTGGGACTTATTAAGTAAAAACAAAAATTCCTAGAATTAGATTCTAGATTTCTAATTTAGAAAAACTCTAGTGTCTGAAAATCAGTTTTATTCAAGTGACTTTTTTTTTTTGCACTTAGTCTCTCACAAAGCCCCATCAGGTTCTTATAGTTCCTTAGGATTTCATGGAACTCAGTTGAAAAAGCCCAGTTTTGTCATATGTTTATTAGTTTACCAATGCTTGATCTTTTTGTTATCAATGCTGCATAGTGAATTATTCTTGTGATGACATTATAAACATTTAAGCATAATTATCATAGGCTGTACTTTGTCTTACTACTTTTTTTTTATAATGCTGCTTATTCAGTCTGATGAAATGTTGCTAGTTCATGCCCATTTACACTTTATACCATCAAATATTTTGATTGTTGAAATAGTAAGTGAAAACCTAAAATGGTTTAATCAATAGCTAGGAATCAAAAGATACAGGAAGTAATTTCATAAGGATATCTGGAAAACTAATTCTTAAAAGATTAATTAGCAAGTCAGTTCAGATCCTAACTAAACCAAAATGAGAGCTGAATTCAGAAAAAAATATATAGAAGGCAAAGTATTTAAGATAATATCAAATGAGTTAGGTTGAAGGGATGAAAAATGGGTAAAGAGCTGACAAGTGAGGAGCACTTAGTATTAAACGCATCTTCCATTTTTTATTTAATAAAAGATAATATTTATTATTTGATAAAGCCTTGTGTAAAATCTCTAATACAAGTTTTTAAAAAAGCAAGCCAGCAGATCATATTGTAAAACTGGCATATTAATTGGGTATATGGAATTTTAATTACTAGCTAAAATTGACATTCCCCCAGCTTCACTCTCTTTTTGACCATAATTATTGATAATCATGAAATTATTATCTGGGAGACATTCTGTTACTTAACTATATCTATTTCTGGAAAGAAATATTTTAATGTTTTGATTTACAAATCCACTGTGATTCATCAACCCACACTTCCATGTATTTCAGCCATCTGAGGAAAACAAAGGAATATCCACAAGTAACTCTTTCTGCTAATGGGAACTTTCAAGCAAAGTACCAATATTTACTCAATGACCCATGCTTAATTTTCCGAAGAATATTTTTGATACTTCATAAATTCTGCATTCAACTGTAAAATGAATAAAATTAACATAAGATAAAAATATAAAACAAATCAAGAATGATTAACAAAGTCACAAGTAAATAAGATTTTTAAATTAATATAAACATATAATAATCATGTACCAAATACAAATAAGATTCATAAACTATCAAAGAAATTAACATGCTAAGACCCAGGCAGTATTACTATTATAATATTATTACTATATCTGGTTTATCATCTGAATAGTACCCACATTAATATTGTTAGATAGAAACTAGAATTTGGAGATGTTCTTCTAAAACCAAAATTAATTCTCAAGACATTAGTTTCGTGAAAGAGAATGTTACACAATAAAGATTCTCTCAAAAGATTCATATCTGAAGTAAGGCCTTGTCTAAAGTTATGAGGAATAAATAAATAACATCTTTTGTATATATTACTTGAGCCCTGTGTTAGCTTTTATCGTCTTGTTTAAAAGTTATGTGTGTATACAAACAAATACAAATACAAGTATAAACAACTTATCACCATCTCTTCATCACATATTTATTTATTCATTTATTTTTATCCCACTTTTATTATTTTTGTAAATAACCCAAGGCAACATACCTAATACTCCTTCCTCCTCCTCTTTTCCTCATAACAACCCTCTGTGGTGGGTTAGACTGAGAGACAGTGTGTGGTCCAAAGTCATCCAGCTGGCTTTCATGCCTAGTCTCACTTCATTCTCTAAAAACAAATATTTAAAGCCTCATCATCCATTCTAATCAGCAAAAGCTCTTTAACTCTGGCCAGAAATAAACATGTGTAACCATTAAGTTACATACTTAATCTAATAATCCACTTGAATTCCTTCCTTTTACATTTATATCTCATTTTCTATTTTTAAATAAATCCCTCAAATCTCATCATAGCCAATAAAATAACTATCTTAACTTTAATCAGGTTTAAAACGTAACAAATCATCTCTTTCCTATATAACTATTGTACATAAAACAAAGCCTTAAAACATTCTTATCCTACTCAGGAACAATTAAAGGTCACCAAAAATAACTATCTATTTTAGCTTTGATCAAATAAATCCACATTATACTCCTCCCCATTCCTCCCCATAATCTGGATCTTAGATCACTTCAAATATTATCCTGACAAATGGTTCAATTTTTTTTTTTTTGCCTCATCTCACAGAGTCAGGGACAACATTAACAAGATTCTTCTGCAGATCCAATGTAAATAGGTTTCCAAGTTCATTTATCTTATCTGTATATCAATTTTAGTTAAATATTAGCCAATGTCATTGGTATATTCCGTGTTTCATCTTGTTCCATATCCTTCTTGGAATTTGTAATCTATAAATCCAGATTAAAAAAAAATTCATGGCAATATCTAGTCTATGAATAGTGGCAGAAATCCTTAACAATATTGTGTTCAGTTATTTGTTTACAATGCCTTTCAACATATCCATTGTTTTGTTCTCCTCTGGTGCCTTCTAATATCCAACCTTCAAAATTCCATATTATCATTTTGTTTTGTTTGCTTCTTAATGCAAAAACATTAATAGTTTCCCTGTGAAGGGAATCTTTAATTTTAATCAATTTATTAATATTTTATTATAATAATTATTCTGAATCCTTTGTCTATTTACAATTTTCTAAAAACAACACTGCAATTACTGCTTTGCTGTTAATTTAAAAAAAGAATTTTAATAGATTCTTAAAGTCATAGTTAAAACTTCTTTCATTAAGGATTGAAGAAAATTCTCCCAGTGAATACCAGTGGAAAATGGAGCTGACAATGCTTAAAAAGCAATAAAAATGAATTTGAAATTGGTTAAGAAATCAGGATCAGTTGAACTTTGAGTCCAAAAAAGTTTTATATGATTATAACCTTAGATAGAATCTCTCAACTCGAGCTGACCACAAAAATAAGTGGTTCCTGCAATTAACTTATGAGAAGTAACTGTCCAAAGTATATGTTTGCAATCTCAAGGTTTCTCTTTTTTTCTAGAGAGATTTTGACAATTCAAAATACTGCATCTGGCCACAAATTTCAACCATAATTTCAGCCATTTTCCAGGACATCTTCAGTTTTCCATACCCTCGCTGGAAGTCCATAAGCAGCTAGATTTTAGATTAGATGACAATTTTAAACCTTAGAATAGCAGGCTTATATAGTATTGAACTGGTTCTTTTGATCTTGATTTCCACCTTCACTAAAATTGGATTATAATTCCGTAACACCAAATTATCAAAGCAAAGTAATGGTTTACTGGAATAGTAGTTCATTTGCAGTTCATTAGTCTGGGGTGGGATAATTTTCTTAATCACTGTTCTGCTTATCAGAAAGCTTACTATTTCTTTTAAATAATGTATGGAACCAAAAAATAATGGTGTCATGTAGCCTGCAAAATGAAGTAGGCTAGATATTACTATGAGATTTCTTATTTCCTTCCCTGTAAAATACACTTAATACACCTTCTTTTTTATTTTCACTTTTCATAGATTTGTTAGGTTTGGATATTTCATAGCAATTATAGATTGCTTTGTCCAACAGTTTTGGAATATTGCCTAATTTCCAGATTTATAAATCACTCATTTAACATACTGTTTAAGAGTGAAAAATCATCATACTATTTAAAAGTGAAAATGTGCCAATTAAAATGCATTGGTTTGCATATGAAAAATAAAGCTTTTGATTTTAAAGTATTAAATCTGAGTTGAAAGTGTGTAAAAAAATAAGACTAACTAATTTCTAATACTGAAATTCTCTTTTAGGGAGCAGATTCAGTCCAACAAAGATATAAATGAGTAGTTCCTGAACAAGTGAACAGGAAGAGTCACTGGGAGTTCAACAGGAACACAAACAAGAGAGAGAAAAGAATGAACAGAGAATCTGAGGGATTGAACTTTACTTCTGAGGGGCAAAAAGTCCATCATGGGAATAGCAGCTAAATGCAAGAGTGTATCTTGATTGCTAGTCTATGAATGATAGAGTGACTGATTCTTGGTTAGTAACTAGAGGAACATAAGGTAGCCAGGTTTTAGGGAACAAACTCACTAAATGAGAGAATAGGAAAATGCAGTGAGATAATTAGAAAAGAGGAATGGGAAATCTTTACCATTTTTTCTTTTTTTCTTCTTTGCTTGGTTGATCTGAGAGCTTGAAAAAGCAACAATTAGAAATAAATTTTGGCATATACCAATTGCAAACTTAGAGTGAAGTTTGAAGAAAAACTCAGAGGACTGAAGCACCCTTCAGCCAGAGAGAGGAGATAAAGGCTGATCAGGAACAAAAGAGTTACAAATGAAGTTAAGGCAAGCAATAGCTATCCCTAAGGAATACAATCAAAGAAGCAAATCTGATGAACAGGAGTTTCAATCGTTCTCCAGAAGCATGGAAAATATTGCACAGTTGAAACTCAAAAAATAATTTTCATGTTTTCTGAGAAAAAATACACTTTGAGCCTTCACAAATGGAAAGAGATGTAGAAGAGCAGATAGAATGGTGGATTTCTGTAGAGTAGTGGTTCTCAACCTTTTTAATGCCGCGACCCCCAACCGGTTGTAAGTCAAGGACTACTCAACCGGTTGTAAGTCGAGGACTACTCAACTGGTGCAGCACCGTTTGCAGAATGGGACTTTTGGCGGGCTCAGCAGGGCAGAGACAGCCTGGACAATTCCTATTGGCTTTTGAAAGCCAATAGAATTAGATTCTATTCAAGAGAGTCTATTCTATTGGCTTTCAAAAGCCAATAGAATAAAAGGGAGTAGCACAGCTAAGGAAAAGGGGGAAAAAATGGTGGACTGCATTGTTTGGCGATCCCCGTGAAATGGTCGTTCAACCCCAAATGGGGTCCCGACCCACAGGTTGAGAACCACTGCTGTAGAGCAAGGGAGATACAACTATGCCTTACAATAAGGCAAGAAAAAATATGGTAATTGGTAATGGATTGTTATAAAGAGACAAATAAATTTGTGCCAAGCAGACCAAATGGTTTATCAATTTCATCAACAATTTTCCCTGATTATTTATGCAGATACTAGGCAAAAACAAAACAAAACAAAAAACCAGTAATTTCAGAGTTTGAGAAAGCCACTAGGTAAACTTTTATCAGCTGCTTCTCAATAACAGCAAGAGATTGACCAAATATCCATTTATTCAGAAAAACAGAGTTCATTCTCTGGACCACAAATTTCCACAAGGGCTCTGAAATGTTTGCACTGCAATGGCAGACTAAACCATTGTCTTTAAGATATCATTCTTGTCTGCAGTAAAGCTTTTTTAACTAATTAAGACATCTTAGGGGGGTCAAGTTTAATGCTGAATAAGCGGGTAAATGTTTGGCAAGCTGAGATTTACTGCTGAACTCAGCTGCAGAATCTGATACAAATCATACTGTATTTCCACAGGCAGTGACATTTTATGGACTTGAAGTCCTTTTCCAGGGCTTAGCTATTGTGCTTATCCAGTTCTTCCAGTCTATTAAAAATAACTGGATAATAAAACAGCACAAATGAAAGATTGGCTAAATAAGTGGTGCTGATGGAAGAGAATTGATTTATGGCGCTATTATATGACTTATATGAGTGAAGAACTACTGGCATGAGATGGACTGAACTTCACTAGGACCACCTTTGTTTGCATTCTAGACTACTAAATTTTCTAAATTTGTGTGCCCAAATCTGATGCATTATTTTTGAGAAATTCTGGAAAACAATATAAGTAGTAGATGAGAAAAATATTACATTTGTTTTCAAGAAGATCCATAAAATTGACAACATAATCTGACTTTGATATTTGGGAAAATTCTGGAGTAAGTATAAATAGATCAATATGTAAACACTTTAACTATAATACAGTTATGAAAAGTCATCAAAGATTAGTCAAATACTAAACTTTATTTGCTAACTAACTTTATTTCTTAGATTCCTTTCTTAGATTCTGAAAATGACCTCCAGACTAACTATATATTGGATTCATATCAGATTCATAGAAAGCATAGATTGGATTAATATAAATTAAATAGATACATACGGTACCCAATTTAAAAAAACAAATTCCAAGAGCTTGTCAATAGTTCCTTATCAGTTCGGAATGAGTTCTTGACTCACAAATTTCAGTCCTCAGTTCTGAACTTCAACAAAGAGGCATAGATTCTTACCCTATTTTTTGACAAATTGATAGGATACATAATACCCTGGAACACTGAAATAAAATTCAGGATTAGTTTCATAGGTTGAAAAAATGAACTGAAACTAACAGGATGAAAGTAACAGACTACCTATGGCTTTATCCCATTACATTGGCCCATCCCACCTAGCCATGCAGGGAAGATATGTTGTAGATGCTATCAGTTAAAGAATTTTGATTGAGGCAGATTCTCCATTCTCCTCCATTCATCACTCTGCAGCCTTGAATGGCAAGCACACAATCGTGAGGTGATTAGTGCCATGACAGCCTAACTCTTTTTCACCAACTTTTAATAGGGTTAACTTATTCTTGCATATATATGTGTGTGTGTGTGTGTGTGTGTGTGTATAAACTTTAAACATTATAACTTTTTAAATTTTTAACACAAATTTTAACTTTACTACTTCAATATTTTATATGCTGTTTTATATTCAATGTTTTATTGTATGCCATCCAGAATCACTCTTTGAGAGAGATGGACAGCTTAGAAATATGAAATATAAACAAACAAACAAACAGGATGAAATTTAATCATTGCAAAGTTCTTCACTTAGAAACTGATCAGGTGCATAATTATTCTGTGGATACCTGGGCTTAAAATTATATAAATTTTACCATTTATAAAAGCACATGAGCTTTATAACTTCTGAAAAAATATACTAGAGCAGTTGTTACAAAGTGAACATAGTATTAGTCATCAGTGTGAGGTAGATCCCAAAATAACACAGGGAAATTTTAGTTACATCTACAGAATTTGATGCAGCTAAATTCAAAGGAATTAAGACTTTTTTTCAAGGCATCAGAAATAAGACTTTAGCTTTATTCTGATACCTTACCATGAGTTCTATGACCAGCACTTAATACCATTCTTTAATGATTCAGAAAAACTGAATCAAGTTCAGAGGAAGAAAATGAGGATGATCAAGGGATTAGATGTTAAATCTATGAAGACAAATCGAAGAAGCTAGGCATGTTTAGTTTTGAGAACAACAAGGCTGAAAGGTTATCAGTTGAAAGTTCAAAATCTGTTCACTTTTCTTTAGGATATCGATTATGGATTTATGTTACAGGAAGATAGACTATTATAAAAACATTTTAATAACAATTGTGGTTTTATTATTGGAGCAAGCTACCCAGAGTAGTGGAGAGGTTTTTCTTTCATTCTTTCTTTTTTTTGCCAGAGGCTGGGCAGCCAGGGATGTTTTAATGTGGATTCTTGAATTAAATAAGAGATTAGGTTCAGTAGTCTAAATGGGCCCTCTAAAGTAAGCTTCTATGACTTTGTTCCATCACATTTTTCATAATCCAGTTCCATATCTGGATTTTTCCCCCCTATTTCCTCTTAGTTTATGGATCTTCATTTGTATGCATTGTGTTTGCTTTTGTCCTAATATTTTTGCATACACTTTTCCTATATTCCTACTTGGTAATGTTAAATATTTTCTGTGCCATATGCTATGAGCATTTTTGTCTATTTTCTGTCTGTCTGTCCATGTGTAGTTGAAACTGCAATTGATAACTTTTTGGAAAGGAACAAATTTTCAATGCATGCACATTCTCATATAGTCAAAATAAATGAATCTGTCAATTCAAATAAAATGTGGATGGGATGTTTTTGTCATTTATCTCTAATTTGAAAATCTCTGGAATTAAAATTGATAGTTTAGCAAACTTGCGCTACTCAGGGGTATACATATGGCTCATTTTAAAAAAAGGCAGGAAAAAAACCCCACACAAAGAACAAAACAAGCTAGTCTGATTTTTTCTGGTAGGAAAATGAGAGGAAAATATTTAGAGATAATAATTAGATTATTATCAAAAGTCAGATGCAGTGAAGGAACAGACTATGAAAATAAGAAAACTTACAAGTTTTTCAATTCAGTGTAGCCAAAGTTGTTTCATAAAAGAATGTCTCACTAGCTCCATTGTATTTTTGTAAATGATTATATAGCGTAGAATATTTATTTGAGAATAAATAAGGCTGAAGTTAAAAATAACAAATCTGTAGTGATATGCTGTCCTTAGCATATGGATGTTCTAATATGAATGGTTATAGCATTTCTATTGGCATTATAGACAGCTATCCAATGAAGGATATTTTGATTATTGACTGTATTCCTAAATCTCTTTTGGCAGGTTCGGAATGCTGTGTCATTTCAATATTGCCACTTTTAATGTTGCAGTCTTTTGACTTGTTATTGTCCTTCTGATCTTCATTTTTTATTTTAAAAGACATTGATAAATTTTACTTCCTCTTGCTAAAAATGTTTTCTTATTTCCTGTGTTAATATCTTCCATGTAAGCAAAAATTCTGTGACTAGGCAACTCAAATTACTTCATTGGACAATACCTGCCTCTATAATGTGTAGAATGGTTTCAAGAAAAAGTGAAGGAAAAGAACACTTGATTCAGTCTTTTGAATGGTCCTCTAGCTTTGAGAATGCTATCTAAATCACCAGATTATAACAGATATTGTCTGAACTACAGGCAAACTTCCAAGGAAAGTTTGCAGATCAGTTGGTGACAGTGTATTCCAGGCTTCTTGGTCCACTTGATTTTAGATAGTTTTAATTACAAATAGCTAAATAAATATAAGATGCAAAGCAAAGTATAATCCCTGACATTATCTTTTTTTAAGAAATTCCCCTGTTTTACATTGGCCGCAAAGGATTCTATAGAATAGAAGGTGTTGAGTAGCTGCAGGCACTACTTTGTTGAGCCTATCTGCAATGAAAAGATTCTAAGGTGTGATTAAGAACATCCTGAAGAAGTATGCTTTGATATTGGACACATAAAGAATAAGGAAGATGACCTTTATGGAGATATGTGGGAACTGTTACCTAGGCTGAAAAAAGATAACATTGTAAATGCTCATGCACTCCCTAACTCACTCAAGTATAAGGAAGAGAAAGTACAGTACAATCACCTGGAAAGATTCTCTTATTTTAGTCTCTCTGTAGAGTTGGTTTCCTTATCTGGTCTATATAGCAAGACTATTGCCCATCATGAACAGCCACTTTATGAATAAGGAAACTATCCAGGACAGCCATTTTTACAAATGTCCTCAACATGGTATCTGCATCTCAATATCTACTACACCAAAAATAGCCTACTAGAGCTATGCTAATTGTTTGACATAATTCCTTTGAGCATGTGGGAACTCAAATGATAGGTATATTTTGTAGTTGTTAAAAACAGCTGTATCATTTTCCTGATGCATGTGACTGAACACACTTGCAAGATGCAGAAGCGGGTTGCGCAAAGCAGCTAACACAAACTTGGAAAAAGATGCAAAAGCTTTCACAATTTGAAGGATATGATCTATACGTCACCAAGCATCACACAATACCTTTTTAGAAACATTTGCACAGTCTACTGTTTTGTTTTAATTTCTTTATAAACAAATTAAAATTATGCTAATCCATAATGTGCTTGATATTTCAGATGGAATAGCGTTGTCATTCACCTGCACGAAGAAAGCCACCCATCTGCACTTGTTTTCTGATCAGGCAAATCTGTAAATGCAAGTGATCTGCATGTTCCTGATGCAGTTTGGGATAGACTTAGAGTTGAGATTTCTAAATGCCGGCATTAATTAATAAATACGCTTTCAATGTCAATAGCTGAAACTGCTAATATGGAAAAGAATAAGCCATGCTTCTTTGTTATCCTAAACACACTTACTTGTGTGTAACTTGCCAAACAGGAAATACATTTAAATATAGCTAGATTAGATTCAAAATAACATATTTTGATAATGGAAAATGGCATGATGCAATTCATCATTTGTATTAATTAAGCTACCTTCAAGAAGGGGCATGCAGTGTCTCTGCTTAAAACTTTGGGGAAAAGGCATTATAAATTAATGCACAATAATCTGTAATTGTTAAACTTTTAAAAAATGTATTTTCGTTGGTATGATGCTGAACTTGGGACCAAGGGGAGGATGTTTCTGAGCCAAACTCCCCACCAATGCCATCTGTCTACAGTTTCCCTACCATTCATTTATCTTCCCCTTCTGTGTTCCCTAGTGTACTTTGCTGAGACTATGGGGAAGACAAATTGGTAGCAAGGGAGACTGGGAATAATGGAGACCCATTTTTAAGCTCCTGGTGTCCCTAATCACACACTGGAGATATCTAAGCATGCTTAGAAGTATCTATGTATCATCAGAAATATGGATTCCATTCATTCAATTAAAAAATGTCCTAGGATTCCAAAAATATCTGAAGCGTCTTCTTTGTCACTGGGAAGTGATTATTCCACTTTTCTGCCAAGGTTGTCTCACCTCTGCCTTTAACAATAAAATTTTAGAAAACAAGGGGGAAAGCAGTCTGCCTTCCCAGAGTTACATTTTCTATTATTTGGGTTACCAACACATTCTATAGTAGATTTTTATTTTTATGCTATATCATTTTCACAAGAAGGAGAAGAAAAAAATTGCTTTTCATATTAAAAGAATTTCTTATGGGTGGATTGAGAAATGCTGGAAGTTATCAAAGAAATGAGAAAACAGAGAGTTATGGAAGAATGTCCTGTCTTTCATTTTATAATAATCTGTTTATCTATATTTTTTTAAAAAAATTCCCATGTGTCAATTTAAATTCCAAGAAATGTTATCAAAATGAAATAGTCCTATGAGGATTTTTTTCAGATCAGAATTGGGCAGCCAAGAAGATGTAACAATCACAGTTCCCATATCACTTTGTAACATTAATCACCAAAAATACCACCCAAAGAAAGGCAGAACAAATTCAAATGCACCCTGCAAATAAGCTAGAAAAACGGAAGCCCATTTCTCAGGATAAGGGAGGGGGGAAACCTTGAAAAATGGAGTGGCAGGTCTCAGCATACTAGTAATTTTAATTCCTCAGCAATGGGGTGGAGCAAGGAAAGCACAATTACATTGGTCCCAAAATTACATTAAGGTGGAGCTTTCACTTCATCTAATGATTAATGCCCTGTACCGACCAATACAATTCTACAAATTAAAAATTTGCTAAACCTAACAATATAAGTAGTGAATTTGATCAAAATATTATGTCATACAGATTACATAAGCTTAAATTGGAAACAGATAATATGATTTGGAAGGGTAATGCTTCCGTTATATTTATCCTTATGTTCTTTGATTGATCTCTTTCTTTACAGCAAATACAAGTCATTGAACACAATTCATATTACATTTAGAGTGATTTATATTAGAAAAGGATTTTTTTTTTTGTCTCTTCTAGTCAGTGTTGACTCCTGGCTACTGCATGACCAAGTACAGTACTTGCAGTTTTCTTGGCAAGATTTTTCAGAAGTTGTTCACCATTGCCTGCTTCCGAGGGCTGAAAGGCAGAGACTAAATCTCTCCATATCCTTCCATCTTTAAGCTGGCTTCATATCTAAATTGGAATTAAAACTCATGCACTTGTGGGTTCCATGCTGGTGTTATACCAAGTTGATTCATACAGTACTAGAGTATTATAGAAAGAACAATAATACAGGAAAGCCCACACCTATTTACAAAGTTTATCTGATTACCAGGTCATTTTTCATAAAGAAGTCCCTAGTCCACACCATAGTTAATGCAATTGCTTTGAAAAGAGAACTAAATAGAAACACAAAATATCCTGTTGAAGAATATAAGCAGCCTTTGCGAAAATCAATGAAAGTGGGAAACCTGAGCTCAAGAGAAGTAGTTCAAGCTGAAGCTAATGTTGATGCCTTTATAGTTACTGTTTGGAATCAAAAGTGGTTCCATTGCCCAATTATACATAACAAGTTTCTGTTAGATGCCAGTGCTGTAATTTCTGAATCATTAATTTTAATAACTGGACAAATAGCTCAATCCTAAGTAACTGATGCCAAACTCAAGCACCTAGTAACTCTGTGTAAAACAGTAAAGTTGAATGTATAGCTGAGTAATTATTGAACCACTACATGGATACTGTTTAAGGTCAGAAACTGAAATAACTCTGTAAAGAAAGAGTGAAATGCTTCATAATGAGTTCTTCCTGTTCTTCCCATCTGTCTGTCTGTCTTTCTCACTCTTCCTGTATGCTTACCCAGGTGGTTGGGGATAAAACATTCTCTTTTGTCAAGAGTCTAAAGTAATCACTTGCAGAGACTTTTTGAGTTTGTATGAGCTGAATTGCAGATTTGCCCCAGAAAGGATTAGATTAAAATATCTTCCCCCAGGAAATTGACTCAAACCAATTATGCTTGCTAAATGTTGCATACAGAATTGTCAAATAAGTATTAGTCCCCTGTGTCAACTCTACAATGAACCTGGCTGCAGCCATCTTGCTTGTTCTAGTTTGCCACAGGAATAGGAGGTGTAAGCCCACCAAACTGTTCTATTGGGAAACAGCTGATTGCATAACAATGGGGTGGGAAGTTTAACTTTGTAATAGTGTTTCTTTTTGAAGGGGATTTCAGACTTGGTTTCACTTTTGACTGTGATATTATCATCATCATCATCATCATCATCATTATTATTATTATTATTTGGGTGCAATCCCAAAACAACTGGAGCACCACTTGAACACCACTGGCATTGACAAATTCGCTATTAGTCAATTGCAAAAGGCGGCCTTACTAGGAACTGCTTCCATCCTGCGACAGTATCTGTAATATCATCAAACATCCACATCTGCCTATCCCAGGTCCTGGATAAGGACTCGATAGGTAGACAAAATGCCAAATCCAGTCTGAACATCTGGCTGACTGTGCAATGATTAATAATAATAATAAAGTTGGAAGGGGTCTTGGAGGTCATCTAGTGCAACCCCCTACTCAGACAGGAAACCCTATACTATTTCAGACAAATGGCTGTCCAATCTCTTCTTAAAGACTTCCAGTGTTGGAGCATTCACAGCTTCTGGAGGCAGGTTGTTCATTAATTGTTCTAATTCTCAGGAAGTTTCAATTAATTCTAGGGTTGCTTCTCTCTTTGGTTAGTTTTCATCCATTGTTTCTTGTCTTGTCTTCAGGTACTTTGGAGAATAGCTTGGCTCCCTCTTCATTGGGGCAAGCCCTGGGATATTGGAACACTGCTATCATGTCCCCCCTCATCCTTCTCTTCATTAGACATATCCAATTCCAGCAACCATTTCTTGTATGTTTTAGCCTCCAGTACTAAAACTTACTATGTAGCCAATACTATGTAGCCAATAAACATGTTCTTTGAGGAAACCTCTAGCTTCAGAATTCTGCTTTGTTTGGTCTTCTCTATCTGAACTTTGAAACTCTGTTGAGCAGTAGACCCTATACCATTACCATTGTGACTGCCTCAGGCCTTTGGGAAGGTGCACCTTGTGTTCCATGGGAGCCTGCTAAAGCCAGTGATGGGTTCCCCAAGGGGGCCTGTAACTAAGCCGCCCGGCTCCCAAGGATCAGCTGGGAGCCGGTGAGGCTGCTATGCACCGTGGCCACCTCCTTCCATTGCCGCAGATGCCAAGGACGTCCCTACTGCCAGCTGGGCATTGGAGGCAGGCCTGCTGGACGCCAGGGGATTCGCTGCTTCCCTGCAGCCACTCCTCGTTTGCACCAGAAGCAGGGGAATTCCTGGAAAGCAGCCGGGCGGCGAAGCCGGCCTGCTGGATGTTGGGGGGCCATCTCTTGTCATTGCTGCTCCTCCTGTAGGGCCGATGGCCCAGGGAGGGCACTGGTTGCTGGGGGACGCCATGACCTTGTGGACGAGAGCAGAGCTACCTGTTGTGGAGCCACGCCGGAGCTTGGCGTTGGATGGATGCCAGACAGGACAGCTGGAGCTGTGGAGGCTGTGCTGATGAGTCTGAAGGGGGGGGGAGGCGGAACTTGAACTACGGATTTTATCCATACAGACTGGATGCTGGCTTGCTGATTGAGGTGGGGCTGGAGGACGGGGCATATTTATGTAAGGCACTGGGAGAAATTCACTCCCAGTGCTGACTTTTTCTTTTCATTAAGGTTTGCTGGTCACTTGTTACTTCTGTGTCTGGAGTTTGTCGACAGTTAGCAAAGGACAGCTGACATGTAGCCAATACTATGTAGCCAATAAACATGTTCTTTGAGGAAACCTCTAGCCTCAGAATTCTGATTTGTTTGGTCTTCTCTATCTGAACCTTGAAACTCTGTTGAGCAGTAGACCCTATACCATTACAGACAAATGGTTGTCCAATCTTTTTTTTTTTTAAACCTCTGTGATAGGGGTTTTCTGGATGCATTCCACTGATTAATTCTTTTCACTGTCAGGAAATTTCTTCTTAGTTCTGGACTGGATCTTTCTATAATGATCTTCCACACATTATTTCTTGTCCTGTCCTCAAGTTTGGAGAGTAGGTTAACCCCATCTTCTCTGTGAGAACCACTCAAGTACTGGAACACTGCTATCATGTCACCCTCGGTCCTCCTCTTCATTAGATTAGACATACCTAGTTCCCTCAACCAGTCAGCAAATTGTTTTGCCTCCAGCATCCTTATAATCTTCATTGCTATTTTCTATACTTTGTCTAGGGTCACGGGATCTTTTTTTTTTTTTTTTTTTTTTGTATTGTGGTTACCAGAATTGGATACAATATTCCAAGTGGTACTATCATTTCTCATGATCTTGATACTATCTGTTGATGCAGCCAAGGAATTTGTTGGCTTTTTTGGCAGCTGCAGCATTCTACTGGCTCATATTTAAGTGGTGGTCCACTAGGACAACTAGATCCTGTCATAGTTACTACTATTGAGCCAGGTATCATCTATTATATATTTATGCATTTGGTTTTTCTTGTCTAAATATAGGTCCTTACTTTTCTTACCACTGAATTGCATTTTGTAGGATAGGACTCCGTGTTCATGTCTATCAAGATCCTTCTAAATCTTGAGTTTATCTTCCAAAGTTTTAGCTATTTCCTCTAGCTTGGTGTCACCTGCAAATTTGATGAGTTTGCCATATATCCACTCATCTAGATCATTTAAGAAAATGTTGAAAGAACAGGGCAGAACTTTGAGATACCCCCTGCATGCTTCACCACATGTAAATGAAGTTTCACTGAGGATTATATGCTGAGTATGGTTGGTCATCCTGTTGCAAATCCAACAATATGTCTATCCCACATTGTTCTATCTTGCCAAAAACTAGGGTGTCGTGTCCTTTGTCAAATGCCTTATGAAGTCTAAGAAAACTATTATCACAGCGTTTCCCTGATTCATTGATTTAATCCACTTATTTAAAGAAGAAAATATGGTTTGTTAAGCATGATCTGTTTTTAACAAACCCATGCTAATCTGCCAAATTTGAACAAGGTTTCATTGACAATAGTTTTTGCTATGAATTTGAAAAAAGAACACACCCCCTCCCAGTTTGAGGTAGCACATTGGTGCCTCTGTTTTGTGTCAAATTATTCTAACTGAAGTAGAATGACCAGGTGAAATTCCATCTCTCCATGGGCTTTTGATTCAATGTGTTGAAACGGAACACATGACTTTTCTGCTCTGAAGCATCACCCTAAAGGAGATTCTTCTAATGATTAGAATGGAAATATCTTTGCAAAGTAAGCAAGGCCACTTCACACTTGCTGAATCCTGGTAGGTGGCACTAGGTTGGACTACCACTCCATCTTCTTCTGTAACTTTGGAGCAGTAAATCATGAAACCACATTTTGCTTAAGGTCCCTTTGGCATTTCTCTTTCTAACACAATATTCAAACTACATTGTGTCTTCCTTGATAAGAGCAAACCACTCAAAAATGTTGAATGAAACTTCTTAGCTCACAGTGAAGCATTGTTATTTTCCATTGCATGAAGTTTCCTAAGAAATACACCACCCTGAATACTCCATTTCTTGGCTACAAATGTTTTCTGACAAATGATCTGTTGCATGCTAGAACCCCTGAAGCACATGCACAGGTCTCCTATCCAGAGGCATTCGGCAGAGGGGGCAATTAAATTCCATGCAGTTAATTCTAAACACTGAGAGCTCCCCAAGTTTGATTTGGAAAGATTGTATAACCAATATTGATATAATTGTGTTTAAGTTGTACACCCATTTATTCAGCTGCTCTGAATTATTTATTAGACTTTCTTCTGATCATGGTAGGCTTTCTCTCTCTCTCTCTCTCTCTCTTTCTCCCAGGACACATGGATAAATGAGTCTGGGCTGTGTTGAATAGTGCATTTTCTCCTATAGTCTTGCAAACATATGCTGTGTGCCCTGCTGCTTTTTGCAAATTGTGGCTAGATGTTGAACTGTGTGTGGCAGATAACGGGTTAGTAAATCATGATGTGCAGATTCTTCAGTGCCTGAAAAATCCCCAAAGAGTAAACAAAGTGTAACTGTTGCAAGCAATACACTCTCAATATATTGTAGAAGCAATGGCTAATGAAAAGTTATAATGCCTGTAGTTAGCATCCTCTTTAAAAGAATTTACACAGTATATGAAATTAAATTCTATGCACAGTTCTCTTAATTTGTCCTTAATTAAACAATACTCCATAAATGGTGCATTCAGTGACCAAATGTTCAGAGACAGCAAAATGGTGGGTCCCAAGCCATTAGGAATGAAATAAAGTCAGTCCCTGGAGAGCCTGCTAGAATCTGGTCTATCTAAGTGACAACTGATGGTTTAGGAAAGATAATTAACTTTGCAATTACAACCGCAGCTTTCACTAGGGCTGATTCTCCCAGTTATAATCTTGTATATGTGCTAGCATTTTTATATGACAAGATAAAATGTTCACACTTAGGGAAGACAGAAAAGAAAACACATGGCATAGAAGATTAATTCTTCTTTGATCAATTTACTCAGAGTATTTTAATAAAATATTCAGAACAATAAATATTTGGTGGACAGCTACTTTAAAATGAAATGTCTGTGGTTAAGGCAATAAGAAATGAAATAATTCATTTTTGAGCACATGGGATCTAAATAAATAATATTTGAGCATGAACATATGCTGGCACATTTTTAACAAAGGTGTTGATAATTTGTCAGAGCTATAGAGCGGATCAATTTATTGCATAAAAAGTGTATCTTAAATGTGTTTATCAAAGAGTAGCTGCTGTTGCATTGTTTTATCCAAAATTTGGCTTTAAACCTTCCCCTCTCAAATTAATTTGTTCAATATATCTAGAAGGTAGTAAATAGAGACTGTTAGACCAAGATTCCTTCTTTCAGTGTCATCTTGCCAATTGAAAAGATAAATGTCATGCATCTTTGTGGCAATTAATTTTTATGGTAAGAAACTTCTGCCAAGCTGTTCATAGACCATTGTTACCCATTCAATCCCTTCTTTTAGCTTCACAGGTATTCAGTCTGCCAATATGAAAAACAAATCCATGATGGTGGTCAGTACATGTGCAAACTGGACCATTGTCCCCATGTCCCTGGTACCTCTACATATCTTCGTTCGTGGAGTGCTAAGGTCTTATGTCAGCTTCCAGGCATAGGGAAATTTGTATTAATGTGTTCAGCTGAGCACAGCTACATAAAGCTGCCATAATCACAAGAAAAGACTGGTAAAAGTATCAGGAACATGGGAATATCAAAGAGCAGAATATTCCATCATGATTTTAAACTTCCAGCTCAGATATCTTTTTTCCCCATTTCCCTAGAGATAAAATCTCCTTCAAAGTCAAGTAGTTGCTAAACTTAACTGAGTTTTGTTTGTAGAAATATAAAAATACTTTAAAATTACCTTCTTCCAGGCATTTTTGCCCTTTTATGCTACAACCTTTATATTTACAGGTGGTGTCCTATCTGACACAGTTGGGACAGTTTTGCTTTTGAATCCGATCAAGGCTGGTCAGATGTTTCCATTTATTTGCTGAGAGTTTTATTCTTTCAAAACTGATTGCTAATTAGAAATTCAGCTGCTTCCTCCCTTGCCTTAACAAATAATCAGCATCCAGATATCAAGCAATCAACTACATTACAAAAGCAAAATAGATCTGGATAATACTTGGCTCAAAAATCACTTCTTGTATGGAAGTCTCACTTCTGGTTTTTATAGTATAGGCACAGAAATGTCAATAGAATAAATAAGAGGAAGAGTTGCAAGATTTTGCTAATGTAACTTTACAATAAAGTCAAATTAGCTCATCTGGCTGTGTTTGCTACCTAATCTACCTTGCAAGGCTGACAATTTTACAATTCTAAAAGTACATGTCTGCACCACCACCAGTGACCCACAAAATTAGGGAGATCTATTCTGAGCTGCCTGCCTCACTCACATTCCTGCTCGCTGTGAGCTAAGCTGCCTTTGATCTGACCATTCCTTGGCTTTGTGTCTTGGCCTTGTCTACCAAGGTTGTTTCCACGTACCATTAGGTAAGTACAGATAGCTTGAAAACCACAAGGTAAATATCATTTTCTGTACATTATTTTCAATAATACAATCATTTTGTGTGCATTCACAAACGTGTATCATATATTCCTGAATATTGAATCAGAACATTGAAAAATATGCAGAAGGAAATCTTTGCAAGAAGCTCTTATGTCCCTTTCTATTTATTTATTTTTTGCCATGTGACGTTAAGCATTCTGAACTGGACTACATCTGGTCTCCAATTAGGAAAGGAAATGCTGGTGGCACCTCAGTGTGGGGCTGGAGAAAGATTGTTAGGAAAGTGGACAGGAAGAATTGGCAGCCTTGCGCGTGGAATAACTATCTGGATACAGTGCAGTATAGCAGGTGACTGACAAAAAAGGAGATCTGGGCATAGGTCCAACAAACCAAATGCCAAAGAGCTGAAAGAAGAATCAGACACGTCTAGTTTCTCTATTCTAGCAGAGATGCTGACATCATAAAGCCAGTCAGCAACTTTATGAAGCACCTTCCTTCCTCTCCTTCCCCAATTCAGATTTAAAACCTAACAAAGCCAATGCATCAGCAGCAGTCTAGAATAGTGTTTTTCGAACTTGATAATTTTATGATGTGGGGACTTTGATTTCTAGAATTCCCCAGTTTGCCTTAAAGCAAGTTTGAAAAATATTAGTTTATAATGTTAGCTAATAGGAACAGAGGACAATTAACTGCAAGGTGGTGAAATGGTGGTTATAGAAAAGACTTTATTAAATTTCTTGCAACAAAGGAGAAAAAAATGTTTATTTGGGAATTAGATGCACACATAACATGGATATGTAGACATTAGTATAGGTATAATATAATGTAAAGGTTTAATGGTAAGTGTTAAAGTACAAGTTAAGAAATTTGTTAAAAGTTTTTTATATCATATATATATATATATATATATATATGTGTGTGTGTGTGTGTGTGTGTGTGTGTGTGTGTGTGTAGGTCTTTGGTTGTTCGGGTTTTCTCCTGCGTAAAATTGGAAGTGTCTTGGCGACGTTTCAGCTTCGTGCTTTGAGCAGCAATGTGTGGTCTTAGCTGTTTCTTCCTTTTAACTGCCAGTGGGAGTATGAACTGATTGGGTGGGAGCTTGGCTGTGTTCTGATTGGGTGGAGGTGTGTTCTGAATGGTTAGGGGCTTGGCTGTGCTCTGATTGGCTGGGGGAGTGTTCTGTTTGGTTGTGCTCAGGTTAGTCTGAGTTGCAGAGGGGTTTGAGATTTTGGGCTGCCTTGCTATTTTTTGGCTTCGCGTTCGTGGTCGTGCTTCCTCTTCATGGAGGGTGTCAGTTTGCTTCATGTATGGATTGGAGGGGTTTAAAGTGGCTAATGATGCAGCTGTGGTCTGGCTTCTGGTTTGTGGTCGTGCCTCGTCATCGGTGTGGCTTTGGGTTTGTTTTTTGCGTGGATGTGTGGTGGTGACCTAGCTGAAAACACCAGCCTGAAGATGACGAATGGGACTTCGTCAAAACGTTGCCAAGACACTTCCAATTTTACGCGGGAGAAAACCCGAACAACCAAAGACCTACATATATGTGTGTGTGTGTATATATATATATATATATATATATATATATATATATATATATATATATAGTAAAAAATCCCTCACAGTGTAACTTTTGAAGAATAAGGTGCTTGTTTCATTTGAACTTGCTAATTTAGTAAATTCATGTTAAAATTCAACATAACCAATTTTATTCTCATTCTGTAATTGTGGATTATTTTTCTTTCATAATTCTCTAAGGTATTATTATTTTTATAATAAGGCTGGCAAATTCATCATATTGGGAATGTGCATATCTTTTGCTCAAAAGCTGACAAATATAAATCTAGCACTGTGGGTTATGCCAGTATCTGAGATAACAGATATGTGTAGCTATATACACATTTATTTATCAGCCTATACTGTGACACATGTACAAGTAGAAAATCCTACTGTCATATAAAACTGATCTCAGCATTTATTGATTGTGAAGAAAATATAGCTATGTTTGGTTTCTCTAAATATTTGCATAGGTGTATATTTCCAAATATAATGGTTATTCTTGTGATCTTTTTATATTAATGTAATTTTGTTTGCTGTTAAGATTACTATGGCATCTCCAGTTGAGATAATGGGGAATATTCTACATAATAGAGTTTAGCCAGATGCAATACTTCTATGCTGCAATTTGAAAGAATTTGTATACTGGCATATGTGCACGTATATATTGTCAGATGGAATAATATTGTTGTTGAAAATGTACAGATTGTGGCTCTCAAAATCTTTCTCCCCTATAAACATAGTGTTAACATATTTTTATTTGCCATTTTGTTCTAATAAGGATCCTTGTTATCCAGGATTTTACAGGATCAATGCAATTTTATAACCATATTTTAGAAGAGAATTTTGGATACTTTTCATAGATACAAGTCAAATCAAAGCCATGTGTTCACTGAGATACTACAAAATATTTCAGATTCTTTTGCCTCAGTTAAAAGGAGCATTTAAAATAAGAACAGAAGAAAAGCACTGACTGATTAAATAAAAAAGGCTACCTACTTAGGCATTCCCACAGTGAGCTATATGATACCAAATGGAAGCTCAGAGGTCTGTAGCAAATTCTGGCTTGCAGTCTCCAATAACTAAGGAAACATACGGTAGTGGAGATCATCACTTTAATAAATTCACTTTTCTTCTTCCTAATACAGAGTCTTAAACATAAACTTACCTCCCAGGAATTTTCTCCAGCTTTCTGTCTTGCTTGTCCTTTGATAATTTTTGTTCATGGTGGCATAGTAATTATATCTAGTATTTCTGAACTATAGTTGTAAGTCTTGAGGATGTAAGTCTTATCTTGATGACTTTCCTAATGTTCCTTTAACAAAGGTTTCACTTTTTTTTCACTGCCAGTCTTAAAAATAAAATGTTGTTAAAAGTGCATCTCCTTTCACCTACTTACCCAGAACTTCCTTGTCCTTTTGGAATTTATTACTGTCCCTCTTTATTTTAAATAATTTAACATTATTCGCATACTTGGAAAAAAATATCTATAACCCTTAGATTTCTTGATGGTTTACTCATACAAGTATTAACCAAGTATGATTTTGCTTTACTTTTTTGAGAGCAAAGTTGCCTCTGAGTCTTTAAACAATTTCCATACAAATAAGATTATTGGTCCTTTTATCAAATGATTGATATATTTCCCTAGGATCTTTGACTCAACATTTCAGAAAAATACCTTAAAGACTCAGATTATCACTTCTTCTACCTGCTTATAAACATTTCCATAGATCTTTAAAAGTTTAATGCAGCAGGAGATAATAGAAGGTGATTTGTTTTTTCCTAAGCAATAAATGTTCTTCATCAGAAGTGGATGTCAATTACTATTTTATGGCCAAAAATCTTTTTAAAATACACATATTTCTTGAATACATACACAACAAAGGAGATAAACATCAATCAGAGAATAATAAACAAAAAAACCCCATATAGTAATAGTAATAGTAGTAAAGTTGGAAGGGACCTTGGAGGTCATCTAGTCCAACCCCCTGCTCAGGCAGGAAACCCTACACCATTTCGGACAAATGGCTGTCCAGTCTCTTCTTAAAAACTTCCAGTGTTGGAGCATTTACTGCTTCTGGAGGCAGGCTGTTCCACTGATTAATTGTTCTCACTGTCAGGACGTTTCTCCTTAGTTCTAGGTTGCTTCTCTCCTTGATTAGTTTCCACCCATTGCTTCTTGTCCTGCCTTCAGGTCCTTTGGAAAATAGCTTAATTCCCTCTTCTTTATGGCAGCCCCTGAGATATTGGAATACTGCTATCATGTCCCCCCTTGTCCTTCTCTTCGTTAAACTGGACATACCCAATTCTCACAACCGTTCCTTATATGTTTTAGCCTCCAGTCCCCTAATCATCTTTGTTGCTCTTCTCTGTACTCTTTCTAGAGTCTCAACATCTTTTTTACATCGTGGTGACCAAAACTGGATGTAGTATTCGAAGTGTGGCCTTACCAAGCATTGAAGAGTGGTATTAATACTTCACGTGATCTTGATTTTATCCCTCTGTTAATATCATATATAGGAAATAATTAATGTTTAAACAATATCAATCAGTTTTTCATTCCATTAGTAAGAAATTAATTTGTAAATATCAATCAATCATAAGCATAACATGAACATGAACATGTATCAGTATTCTAGAATGTGGAATCTCAGATTACATCATCCTTCTCACATTGAACAGTACCTCTTTTTTGCTGCTTTTGTCCCCAAGCTCAAGAATACAGTGGTGAATTCCCAAATTTGGATATGATGAACCCAAATCATACTGCATGTTTTAAACGTATGAGTATTAAACTAAAATGGGATAATAATTAGGAAAATCAATATCTTATATCAGTCAGTGTTCCCATTAGTATCTTGTGAGTTGGGGATGGGAACAGAAGGCAGAGAGCAGTTGTGTGAGTGCTATCAAAGCCCCAATCGTTGTACGTGTCAAAGCCCCAATCGTTTTTACATAGTGTCATGCACCCCAAAGTGGGTGAGCTTTTTCATGCTGCCACAACCACTGCTTTGTCTTTTTGGACCCTGGTTACAAATTCCAACCAGAATCTCCTGACATATATTTCCAATATGAGATTGACAGCCAAACTTTTAAAAATGTTTTCTGGGATGTTTAGTAATGTATGAAATAATGTTTGTTGAATTAGTCTGAAGATCATAAGAAATGAAATATTGAATTTAACATGTATTGGAGCAGTAGGCTAAAGATGGTAGGGGCAGGGAGGTTAAAGACTATGGTTTGAATATGGCATGTTTGTATGGAGATAGGACTCAGTATTTTCCTGAAAGTTTGAGAATTAGTTCTTCTGAGAGTTATGAATTAAACGCTACACATTTCGGGGGTTTGTTGTATTTATCATATATTCCCATTTCAGAAGGCATCACTTTTCAATAGTCATGATCAGAGGGGGACTGCAAAAAGGAGTCTTGAAGCTGAATGCAATCTCTTCGGTTTTACATAATGCACCCCAGTTCTATATACAGGTTATCCTTGACTTATAGCCCAACTGAGTCAAAAATTTATGTTGCTAAGCAAAACAGTTGTCAAGTGTTTTGCCTCAATTTACAACCTTTCTTGCCACTTTTTAAATGAGTCATTGTAGTTGTTAAGTTAGTAACATGGTTGTTAAAATGAATTTGCCTTCTCCATTGATTTTGCCTGTCAGAAGGTTGCAAAAGGTGATCACAACAACCCGGGACACTGGAAATGCCATAAATATGAGTCAGTTACCAAGTATCTGAATGTTGATCACATGTAAATGTGAAAAATGGTCATAAATAACTTTTTTCAATGCTGTTGTAGCTTCAAACAGTCACTAAATGAACTGTTACAAGTAGAGGACTATTTGTATTTGCCAATGTCATTTTTAATAAAGCTTCTCAATAATTTACTCATAGACAACAGATTTTGGAGCTAAATATGCTGTATAAATGCTTTGGTGTTTGAGCAAATCCAGTATCGAGTTAATACTTTGAAAGTTGCTATAGGTTTGAATGATCAATTACTAGACATGTATTTTAATCATATGCACGATATTCTATTATTTATTTATTTGATTCCCACATCTAATACATCATAAATCACATAAATCACGGGACTCTTTATAAGGCCATCTCTTAATTTGTGACTCTAAGTGATGTACAAAAATTTGTAAGTGTGTAGCTTTGAAAATAGACTAAATAAATAAATGAATGGCCTAAAATAAAATAAAAATGACCCATACTAATTCTAATCAAAATTCTTTGGCATTTTCTTAAAAAAAAATAATCACATCTGATTTCTAGCCTTCAGTACTTTTTTTTTTTCAAGCTGATCTCTCTTGGAAAATGCCTTCTATTTGAAAGGCTGATTTAAAGACAAAGGACCATAAAAAAAGACAGCAAAAGCTTCGACTTTGTCTATCATAATTTAGCACCTGAACCACAGTTTGAATAGGCACATATAGCTTTTTACTATGGCAAGCTGCTTTGTAATTAATGCCAGGCCAAATACAAGTCCAAGGATTCATGAAAATACTTTTGTGAAATTGCAGGGGACTGGGTGGGGCTTGTTTGATCTTTATGACCACTGGCTGATAGATCTGCTTTATTTTCTTTTTCACTTGGTTCTGTCCACTTGGTTTAGCATGATGGATTTCCATCATCAATTTCTACCCCCAGCTTGCACAATGTGACAATTCTTCAACTCCTCTCCCTGGCTGAAAAGATTACCTGGCCATTCAGTGTTCTATGGTCATCTGATTACTAGGTAGTTAGATGACTCTTATAATTAGGAAGAGAAGATGGAAGAAAATCTGCCAGTCCTGAAAGTACATAATATTTTTTTTTTTGTTGTTCAGACAAAACCCTCATTGATAGAAATTCAGTAAATGCACTAGATTCAGCCGTATCCATAAAAAAACCCTGCACATATCACATCCAATTCAATAATACATTCATCCTTTCTAGGAATCTATTTCTTCTGATAGAGTTAGAACAGAATAGAGCTGGAAGATTGGAGGTCTTCTAATCCAGCCCTTGCTCAAGCAGGAGAACCTATGCCATTTCAGACAAATGACTGTCCAGTCTCTTCTTAAAAATCTCCAGTGATTTTTTAATGCCAGGTCAAATACAAAATACTTGTGTTTTTTTTAAAAAAAAGTTTTATTAATTTTCAATTTTACAAAACTCCAAGTGTTAAGGAAGCAACATGGTGATTGGGTAATCCATAATCCAATAACAAGCTGTTTCATACATATGTAAGGTTACATCATCAAAAATTTCCTCTTTATTTTCCTTGGTATTATATCACATTCAAATTAATATATTGCTAGTTATAATTCAATCCATTAAGACATTTATCAATATGCCGAGGTGGCGCAGCAGTTAGAGTGCAGTACTGCAGGCCACTTTAGCTGACTGTGTTCAGCAGGTCAGCGGTTCAAATCTCACCGGCTCAAGGTTGACTCAGCCTTCCATCCTTCCGAGGTAGGTAAAATGAGGACCCAGATTGTTGGTGGCAATGTAAAATATATATACATTGCTTACTGGTGTACACCGCTTAGAGAGTGCTTGCACTTAAAGCGGTATATAAGTCTCATAAATAAATAAATAAATATATTTTAACTTATATGCCTTCATGTCCTGTTTTTGAATTTTACCTAATTTTACTACAGTATTCAAGTTAGCTTAATATCCATAATATTTAGATTTCAGGTAGCCCAAAGTTCCCTTAGTTCATTACAAAATAGCTGTCATGTCTAAAATACACTTATTTACTCAGATAAATTCTTACTTTATTTCATATAAAGAAACAAAGATTTCTCATCCTAATACCTCATCATTTACTAATAAAATAACCTTTATCATCTCAATCCAACTTCTATATTATAATTCAAAACTATTATTCTATTAACTGTTTTTTATTTTCCTTATAGGTCTAGATCCTAAATATTAAATCAGCTAGTGTCTTTTAAAATCTCCTTAGCCCATTAAACGAGACTTTAAGCTCTTCTATTATAAGTCACATAAAGAAATCCCATTTTTTAACTAACTCTAGCTTTCCTTTTGTGCCAAGCAGGCTTCCATAACAGTGCCTTTAAATCTTCAGGTGGATCTCCCTTCTTTCCTACACATGTCATTTGAATCAAGAGACACCATCCAATTATCATTTTTTCTAGGGAGCTGGCCCCTTCATAATCATTAGATTGTTGGGCTAATAATTCAAATCTCCATATTTGGCTTAGTATATTTGTCAACAGTTCAGTCTGGTCTTCTTCTTCTTCTTCCAATTTCAGCTGGTTTAAGTAAAAAGTCATGTTCAGTGTTGTCGTTGTTGTTTGGTTGTCTGGGTTATTTAGGTTCTCAATGTGCTATGCATGTAGGTCTTCAGCACCTTCCATCTTAGTGTTGCTTTCTTCAGTTTCTGTTGCTGTTGGAATTGCAGATTTTTTTAGTTAAGATCAAGGTTTGGTTGTTGGGGATCTCAGTAGGATGTAGATGGTATTCATTAAAGTCCACTTTAATGTTAATTCCTTCCTCTTCTGTAGCCTTTTGGATTGTAAGTTCCTCAGTTGAAATTGGGCTGCATTTTGTAGCTTTAAGGTGGTGCCTTTATCTTTCAGTCTGGAATTCATTAGCTCAGAGGCCTCGAGAATTTTTTCAAGTTTGTACTTAAGTTGTAAGTAGTATTCCTCCATTTCTATGGTATTTATAGAAAGTCCTTTAGTGGAGGCTATTTTGATAAAAGTCAATAAATGTCCACCTCCACTATAGAAAATTGTTTTCACCACCCAGCTCTTTCAAGTTCTTATCTTTTTGGATAGTGCCAAGGACAAATCTTAGTCTCACAGGTCTCAGTCAAAAAGAAATTCACTTGCTGTACCAAATTTTACCACAAGATGTCCCCAGCAACATGTAAAGTTTTTTCCCAAACTCAAGTTAGGCTTTTTGTTTAAAAAAAAAAATATGTTTTTTCCCCCAACTTAGCAGATAGGTAAGGCAATAGGAAGCTGTAAGAATAGGAAGCTTTTGGGACTCCAAATATCCAAAAATTAGAAGTCCAATTATTTAGTCATTTAGTTTAATTGTTCTTTTTTCCACCATAGCTTTATATTCCCAGAGTAGGCAGAAACCGCCAAATTAAAAAGGGGGGGAAATTTCCAAAGGCGTTTACAGGAGAGTAGTTGGGATACAAGAAAGGTAAGGTAAGGTCTCACCCAATTCCTCCATGTTGCTTTCGTTGTGCTTGGTAGTGCTTTTGGCTTTTGGCTGGCTGATCTTTTCTTCGCCAGTCCAGAGGAGCTGCCTCAAATCAAACGGAGAGGACTGCTACCCTTCCGTGATCTGTCAAGGGTCCTTCTCAGTGGTGGTCACCTCTCCAGAGTGACTTTCGACCCTTTTCAGGGACTTCCGGGAAAGGAAAAGCGGATGGCGGAAAGAGCGCTCTCTCCACATTTCTGCTGATGCCACGATCGCAAACCGGAAGTGGAGCACCCATGATTTCTGAAGGCTATTCCACTGGTTAACTGTCCTCACTGTTAGGAAGTTTCTCCTTAATTCCAGGTTGCTTCTCTCTTTCGTCAGTTTCCAACCGTTGTTTATTATCCTGCCCTCTGGTGCTTTGAAGAATAATTTTACTCCCTTTTCTTTGTGACAGCTCCTCAAATACTGGAATACTGCTATCATGTTGCCCCTGTTTCTTCTTTTCTTTAGACTAGCCAAACACAAGTCCTGCAGCTGTTCTTCATATGTTTAGTTTTCGGGTCTTGGATCATCTTAGTTGCTCTTCTCTGAACTTTTTCCAAGGTCTCTTTTTCCAATAACTTTTTTGTAGTATGGTGACCAAAACCTCATCAAATAGACCTCATCTAAGTGTTCTTCAATAATCTTAATGTGCACCTTTTGTCTTTTCTAACAGATTGGTGTGTTTGTATGTGTATGCGTGTAATGAGAGAATTCATAATTAGTATTTAACAATAAGAATGGATAGTCTCACTAATACCTTCATATTCTTTCTCTCGTTAGGTAAGTGTCTATAGGAGTAAAGGATGTAATGCTGTTTTGTTTCATTTTTTTTCCTGTAATATAGCAAGAACTGAGCAATATAATGACAGGTGTTAAGTAATATTAGGGAAGTCCAACCCAAATCACCATCAGCCATAATAATATTGACCCATGGCTCATTCTAGTTTATTCCAACCTACCTCACAGAGTTGTTGTAAAGATAAAACAGAAAACCTATCTCTATTGTTTTGAAATAATAGGATTAGTGTGTTATTTCTCAAATTCATAGTAAGAAGAATTAAGAATTTAATTCTTTTGAATTACTTTTACTTTTGTAACCAATACTAAGTCTTTTCCAAAGGCAGATGGATTTCTCTGCAACATTAACTTCTCATATAACCTATGTTCTTTACTGTCAATCACTGACCAGAGTAGGGAAGAAGAAATATATCATTAATATATTTAAAATGGAATGTTTTATTTTGTTGTTATTGCGATACACACTCATTAGTATCGAGCTGCAAATGAACTCCAGAATTGTGCTCCTCTTAATTAGATGGAAGAGCAGAAAACATCCTTGCTTCTGCTCAGCCAGATGGAGGAATACCAGCTACCACTAGTGAGATAAGGCCTCTACCTTAGAGAATTCGACAGGGAATTCTTAACTTTTAGGAGTCAATGTAGGTTGTATACTTTTTATGCCCATATGCCACTTTAAATATTTAAAGTGATTGTACTCAAACTACATTTCTCTTCAAAAGAAGCAGGGTTTTTTTTTTTTTTTTGCTATATTGAAGAATTGCCTATAAATAACTCATAAATTCCAGAGGGATTTTGGCACACAGCCTGCAAGACTGAAGAGATCTTGTTAGAAAAAGGGGGGAAGAAGACAGTCTGTTTCTCTCCCCCCCCCCTCCATGTCATTTCTCTAAAAACCTTTTACCATCTTGTCCAAAATGTAATCTTGTAACAATAATAATTACATTATTAATTAAGGTTGATGTCACTTGAGGTGCAATAAATAGATTTCAAAACTAGTATTATTATAGGTGTTATTTTAATAACTAGTATATGAAGATTCCCAGACTGTGAAATGTTCCTTTCCTTCAGACTCTAATATCTGCTTTTTAAAAGTCAGCTTGAAAATCAGGAGGCAAATTACTAAATATATCACTTCAAAGTCCTCCCCAGACTTTTATGTTATGTGTTAAAAAATATTGAGAAAATAATACTTTATTTCTCCACCCAAACAGCTTTTTTTAAAATGATTTGTGGATTTTAAGTCCCAAAGGTGCTTTTTCAAGAGGCAATTGGACTTTCTTGTTTTTCTTTGAAGATGTTTCACTTCTTATCCAAGAAGCTTCTTCAGCTCTGACTGGATGGTGGGGAATGGAAAGATTTATATTCTTTCCAGAAAGCTGGTTATTTGCATTCTTTTAGGGTCACCTGAGTGGTGCAAATGAGTGTGGAGCCTTCTGAAAGGACTGTATTGTAGACTGGAAATAGTTGATGTCTTTGAGAGAGGGCTGTTCAGATTTTAACAAAGATGGCCTCTCTGACCATTCTTTCAAGCCAGTGGTCCTCTCTGTCCAAAATGTGGACTTTTCTGTCTTCAAAAGAGTAGTATTTGTCTTTTAAATGCTGAATCTTGTCCTGATGCATTTGTTCTCCTATTTTATATAGTGGTTATGCAGTTTATGAAGTGGTTGTTTTGTTTTCCCCATGTATAGATCTGTGCATGTCTCACTGGATTGTACTACATATACCATGTTGCTCAGTTTGTGTGTGGGTGTTTTATCCTTGGGGTGGACAAGCTTCTGCCTTATTGTATTATTGGGTATGCACATATGTTGTGTTTGCTGAAGATCCTCCTGAGCTTTTCAGATATTCCTGCAATGTATGGAATGACAACATTGCTTCATTTATTGTTCTCTTCTGGATGACTGAGAATCTTCACAAACATGTGGACTTTAAAATTTGTGGCGTTCAACTCCCAGAATTCTTTAGCTAACAAGTCCAATCTTAAAGTTGTCAAGTTTGGAAAACATTGATCTAGAATCTCTCTCTTTTGGTGTTATGGAATACTTTTGATCTTCACAGATGCTTCAATCCTGTCGGAGAATTAACATGACTCTTTTTTCCTCATTTTTCACAAAAATAATTTACAGGAAATGGTGTAGTTGTAATTCACCAGGGCCACAAAACAAGATTCTAGGACTTGAGCTGTTAATTGCTGCTGCAGAGAAATAAAATCATCTCCTCTCCTTGCTTCTCTCTGCTTCTTCTTATTGTCTTTTATTTATCATACTTTGTGATAACCTGAAAGCTTGCAAATTTTTGCATGATCTTTCAGTTGATTTAAGTAAAGGACTACTTAAGATTTCTCCTCTTAAAAGTTAGAATTCCTGTTAAAAGGAAATGGCTCAGAAAGAAAGAGAGCAAACTTTACAGGATGAAACAAGGTATGCTATTCTTCTTTCTCATTTTGAAACAGCTAGAAGTGGGTGCCTGGGAGGTGAGCTATTCCTTTGACCTCATTATCTATTACAGCTAACCAACTACTTGCTTATTGGGGGGGGGGTTAGGAAGGGCTCCAAGTCAGTATTGACTCAAGTCAGTATTGACGCCTAGTGACAAGTCTTTTCAGTTTTCTTGGCAAGGTTTCAGAAATTGAATTGAATTGAATACTTTACATGGCCAGCTGTGACTAGACACAAGGAATTAGTCTCCAGTGCAGGAGCTCTCAGTGTACATTCAAAGCAATAGAATAATAATAATCTGAATAATAGTAATACCAATAAAATGGGGGAATAAAGAAGATTAAAGAAGGATAAATAATAATACAATGTCAAAATGGTTTGCCATTGCTGTTTCCTAGGGCTGAGAGAGATTAACTGATCCAGGTCACCCAGCTGGCTTTAGACTTTAAGCTGAATAGAACTCATGGAGTGCCAATTTCTAATCTGGTACCTTAAATATAGCATCCTAAAGACATCCAGCTGATAGGGGCTTCTGCCACCTTTTATTGATCAAATATTTCTTTATTTATCTATGGAACAACCTAAGCTCGATCTATAAGGTGTTGCATGCTTCTTAGCTGATTTATATATCTTTTAATTAAAATAAAGTTAAAATGATATGCTAAGTTTCTACTAAGCTTAATATGCTTGTTTTGAAGATTCCATTTCTAATCTTGTGGATTCCTAGAAAGAGGATCCAAAACTGAGATTCCATTCTTTGGTAATGATACCACATCACTGATATGCCTTCAGAAATCCAGGGATTCCAGGATTTGTTTAACAGTGTAATTCAGAAAAATATGATGGATTTCTTATCCCAAGTTTAACATTTTTTCTCCTTTTCTTTCATTAAAATGGCTCTCCACAAAATGCCTCCAGCACTTTCTACAAACAGCCATTTTTGCATCAGATGCAAGATGACAGAGCTGTTTTCTAAATCTGCCAAAGCATAAATGCATGCATTCAATGCGTGAAGGTATGGTGGAGAATGTATATACGAAAGGAAAATCCATTTGCAGATCACTAAGTATAGGCCATTCTTTTCAATGTGCCTTCTGAATCCCCGACTATTCATTTATCATATTTAAAGAAGAATAAATTATACCTTATTCTTAGTTTCTTTCTTTAAATTATTTTCTTTCTCATACAAGTTTAATCCAAAGCACATATCTCACAAAGAACTTCTAAACCTTTTAATGTTTTGAGATGTTCACATACTTCATCTATAAATATCTATCTGCATTCTCTCATATTTTGTGTTGTAAGGAAAATGTACTGTATGTCATTATGGTGCCAGCAAATGGCATTCTCTTTTCAGTATTAACAAAGATACTTATTAGTCTTACATCTGTGCAATTGGAGGACCACTTTACAGGAAATTCATAAACTATTTTAATTAAAAAAATAATAAAAGCTGTATGAAAATATATATTATATAATGGTGGGATGTTGATATTCTTAAGGTTACAACACTACTGAAGTTACATTAATTGTAATATCAATTAATGAGTGATGAAATGCAATGTCCCTGAACATTCTGAAGAAGCATCCTTTTGCTAGGATACTTGAAATCTCAGTGTGATATTTTTCACTGTAAATGAACAAATAAAGACCATAGCTCCTCTTTTTTAAAAAAAACAGATTCACTAAGTAATTAATGTATTAAAAATTTGGAAGGGGAGATGGAGACTTGGGATTCTTCCCTTCCAGGTAAAAACATTTCTAGTGGAATGTCATAAGAATGGTTGCCATTGAGAATACTCTTTATAATCCTAGTTCTTCGGGAACCCCTTGCAACTTCATGTCAATGCGAAGTTTTTTCTTAAGGGGCTTGTGTGTCCCTGTCCTCAGAATACTCCTGCGTGATCAGCAGAAACCCACCCTATGTTGGCTGGGGACCCTGGTACCTTTCTGATGCAATTCTTCCCGAGGTTGGACCTTCTGGTGACCCAAACAGATGGAGGCAATTTGGCCTTGCCTTCCACATGCCCTGCAGATGGCGGAGCGGAATCTGCAGTCAGCTTGCTTGTGGCGTCCTCCACACATGAGACACTGAAGAAATCCTGGGGCCTTGTCTGAACATCCTTTTGGCCTTCTTTCTGCTGGCTGGTGAAGTCTGTCCACTTCTTCTTCAGGATTCTCTTCTGAATCTTTTCAAACGTCCTCTTGATGGACGGACGCAACTGCGGTAGTGCTTTTGGTGAGTCGCAAGGCCTTCACAGCGGCACCTGCTGCCTCTTCAGCTGCAACTTCATGCAAGACATCTTGGAAAGTGACTTCAGATTTAGCAAATATTTTTTGTTGCAGCTCTCTGCTTCTAAGGCCGCAGCAAAACAGTCTCGTAAGCGTTCTTCCAGGTCCTTGAACTCACAAGGCCTGGCTGCATGTCTCAAGGCAGCAATGAATTTTGCAGCAGACTCATCAGGCTTCTGGTATCTCTGTCAAAAGTGTGCCTCCACACGATCACAGATAGCTTTGGATGAAAATGTTCCTTTAACATATTTTTCAAGTCTGTATACGTTACAGACTCGAGTGGTGCAAGAGCTACTAAGTTTTCAGCCCATAAGAGTTCCAATGCTCTGGGTGAGACACGTCAAATTCGGTCAGCCAGCCGATCTTCGACATTGCTAGCTTCTCTCAGCCTCGCTGCAACTTTGGCGGGGAAGAGGCACATTTGCCAAGCTCACCTCCAGTGTTTGTGTACTGGCAGGTGAGTGCAGATCTGGGCGCCAACTTCCCAACTTTCAGCTCTTTTTAGAGACTAGATTCTTCGGTTGTCTTCTTCGTTGCAGCGATCCCACCTTCGTTGCCACTTTTACGTCTTGGGGTTCACGGCATTGAAGCGACACACAAACTCATGTTATAACCAAGTTCTTTATTTGATTCATGTTACCATTCAGTAACCAACAGGCTCACAGGCCTTTTATAGTTTCCCAAGCAGCTATCATAAATCTCCTTTGTTCGTGCCTTGCGCCTGTGCACAAGGCCGGCGCCAACCAGTCTGGTCCTGGGCAGCTTTTGGTTTGCCTGGGACCATTTGCAACATTTCTGGGCCTGCTGAGCTGCCTCATCAGGCCCAGGACACAACACCTATAATGAATTATCTTATTTCATCATTTATCCAACTTTAAGAGGCATAATTATTATAAAAATAAAACTTACAAAAAGCCATTCACTTATTTGCATAACAGGAAGCAAAGATGTTTTAAGTGACAACTTTAAAACAAAACAAAACATTGGATTCTGTAAATTATGCAGCTTTCAAAGGAGAGAGCTGAATTTACCTGATTTATTTCAACCTCTGGAGAGCTATCCCCTGTTGCATAGAAAACATCTGTTATGAGCAAAACTAATTTGGATCTCTTTTTTAAAATGTTATTAGGATTAAAGGACCAGGTAGCTTGTTCCTTTACAAGATTCACTAGAGGAATCATTTCAGGGATGAGATGGAATCATTAGGTCAGCAGGAAGAGAAAGAAATGCATTGTGTCTGCTTCTTTGTAGTTCATGCATAAATGCATCCATCAAAATTATATTATATGCTTTACAAATCAAGAAACATTTTTAAAATAAAAGATCTGATCATTATGCATACCATATAAATTTCATCTCCCATGTGATTTTCTTTTTGTAAGATTCCAGGAAAAATCTAGCTCTTGTGAAAAAACTGTCTGAAAAATTATCAGACAAAAACATAATATAGGTTAGTTCAGTGTTTAATAAGAAAAACTATTGTTTTTATTAAGATATTACTAAGATAATTCTTGTGTGTCCATCTTTAGATAATCATAGTGCAATAACAAAAAGTAAATATTCTTCACATGCTCTATGCTATGGTTCTGATCTCGCACATCTGCTATTACAAAGAGAAAAAGCCACAATTCAGAGACAAGCTATTTGTGTTGCATGATACGTTGCCTGATTTTAGCTTAAATATTAGGACTACAATTTTACATGTACTCTGCTCTTGAGCATTAAAAAATTTAGAAAATAATCTGTAGGTCTTAGGCTCAATTCCTCAACACATTTTCTTCCTTATATATGATTGACGTTCTCAGACAACATTAATTTCAAATAAAATATGCTAGAGAAGGCTTTTCTGTGATGTGTGTTTGGTAATAGTGGGAAAGAAAAGTCTTATTCTGATTTTCTGGGAGAAAAATAGACAGCTTGTTATGAGCATTTTAGTCAAGATGACATGGGTATGAGAGCTACATCGAACATAGGATCTCTCTTAATTCCTGGAAGGAATTAATGTGCCCTTATGAATATTTACTTCCAAAGATATTCTCTTTTTGATTATGAAAATATTAATTAGGAGTGGTAGTAATAGCAGCAGTAACAGTGTCTCCAAATTTTTATCCCCTAAAAGAAACACATTCTAAACATATTATTAAGAACTGAACCTAACTACCATTAATCAAAGTGAAGAAAATGGGCAATATTTAACCCCTCTCTTTCTCTCCCTCTCTCCCTGCCCCTTCTCTACTTTCTTCTCTCTTTCTCTACACACACACACACACACACACACACACGGGAGGGGGGGGAGAGAAGAGAGATAAGTAATGAAACTTAGGGTGATGTTAGTTGTACTTAACAAATAATATGTTTCAGTCTTACTTTACACTGGAATTATATTGGAATTACTATTGTCTATAGTTAGCATGCATTTTTCTTTTTCTCTCTTTTTCTTTTCATAAAGTATGTTATAATTAGATTTGGATGAAAGGAGATATGCCAACAGCACACACTATCTTTTATCTCTCATACCACCTTTGCAGCTGTTCAAAAGAATTTGCAATCTTGCTTCATTATATGCTATGGAACAGTATTTTTCTTATAACACTGTTGTGTTATAATTAAGGCTACATCAGCATTTCCATTATAACCCATTATTTTAAGGAGTTCAGTGGCTGGCTATTAATTTTTTCTTCAAAATATATAATCTCCACAATAACTTTTTCTATATTCTTTATACTTTATTTATCAGTTTAGAGGATGCTAATTTAATTAGAAAAATATGCTAAGAAGATATTCCCACTGTGATTTCCTGTGTGGGATTTGAAAATGTAGATGTTCTTGAGTGAGTAGTAAAATCCAACTGAAGAAGATAATATATGTTGTTCCAGTTAATATTGTGAGCTTCTTTTTCCTCTGAAATTTATTTTTACTAATAAGTTTGAAATCAATAAATGAATTCAGTGTTGCCTGCATACAAAGCTAAAAGGTGAGTTGGGCAAGAGAGATGTACATTGATATACCAAATTACCATATACAAAGAATTAGCTATTTATATTTGCTGTGAATTTTCAATTTTTAGATCTGTGAGATTCTTGAGCCAACTGAATGGATCTTTTTTCATTTTGTTTTTCCAACACATGCTGCCATTTTATCCAGAATTCCATTTTCCCTAGGTCTCATCTACAAGTCTAGTTGTCTCAGAAACAGAGTGAGTATGCTCCAAACCCTTTATCTTAAATACTCTCATCTAATGGGACTTAACAAGTGTCCCTTTTTTTTAGTAGTCCCTGCCCTGTGGAACACACTTTTCCAGGGAAACTGCAGTCCCTCCTTTCATTTAGCCTTCTGGAATCGTGAAGTAGGGCATGCATGACAACTCATCCTGAAAGATATTATTACCAGAGAATTGGTCATAAGAACTGTCTTATTTTTCAATGTATTGTGGTAGACACGCATAGGAGGAAATAAGAACAAAAGTGCAGCGGCATGAAATCCATTGATAGACAAAAGCTTGCAAAGTTCAGATTACTTATCATTTTAGGTGTGCACTAATCAATTGATATATGTAATCAATGCATGGATCTTTATGCAAATGTATGCGTTTTAGTTTAGAATCAATAAATAGCTTCAGGGAAGACTAATCTAAATTAGAACAACAAATAAAGATGCTGAATGTTGAATTTGTTTTTGTTTCCTAGGAGGAGGGGAAGAATTCATACTCAACTATTTTCCTCCAACAAACTTTCAGAGTTCACCTTTCAATAGACACTAAAGCAAGAATACGGCTTTTTTTAGGCAAGCATATCAAAAGGCATTTTTAAATAAAAGAGGCACTGATAATTAAAGAGCATTTTTTAGCATTTGGAGAATTTGTGACGCACTATAATAATAGCATTTAGCAAAGCATGGAGCCAGACAGTTTCATCCTTATAATATAGATTATGTTACAGCAGAATTTTGGAGTCAGCATAAGTTTTAATGGCAAAACCTTTTGCACATGCATGCCTACACATTTGTTTTAGTTATTGAAAATTTATCATCAAACTGTAAAATAAATATGATGTTTGTTTTTTTAAAAAAAAATAGATTATAATATACAATGTTCAGGGTAAAATGAAGTATATTCCTTTTCTCATATATTTGCAGATATTCTTTTCTTTATTCAGTGTAATTTCATGTGCTGCAACTCTACATTTTATTGCATTTTCATATAATAATATGTAACAACAGTTCACTAGTTCATTTTATTGATTTCACTAATACACAACAGACTTTACAAATGACATTCTGAACCACAGTTTTATTTGTGAAAGTCTATTGTGTATTAGTGAAGTCAATAAAATGAACTAGCAAACTGTTGTTACATATTATTATATGGAAATGAAATAAATATCTTTAATAGAACCTGTGAGTCAGATTATACGGTTTGCTGTTGTGAAAACCTGATTCTACTTTTATTTGTCAGTTTTTCCTGCAATACTGACAACCTAAATTTTCCTTTGTTACTTTTTAAAAATTATATTCTATGCAGTACTTAAACAGGTAATGTAAATGCAATTAGAGGTATTAGAGTCCAGAATAACAAGCGTTAAAGGTATTTATTTCTTGACTGGCAACACCACTATCTAGATTCATCTATTTAGAATATCAGGAACAATTAGATGGTTTAGTTTCATTTATTGTAACATAAAAAATCTGGTTTATTGGGAGTTCTATGAATAAGATTTCTGTGATATGTACCAAGAGAAAATATCTTCCAACTAAAATGATTGTTTTGTGGTAATAAATTGAACCATATGTACACTATGTTATTCAATCTTTTTTCTTCAAGGCATAAATTGATATTAAAGAACATTTAAGTCATAACACATGGTTATCCAGGCATGAACGAGGCAATAACCCATATAAGTTGTCAAGGTGAAGCCAAAGCATTTATTAGAGGTTTGTGTTGTTTTTGAAAAGTGCATGGTTGAATAAACATGGATTAGTGCTATTATGCTGCTACGATGACTCAAGTGTGTTTTTACAGTGTCAGTAATTTTTATGTTTAAAAATCACTGGTGCAGTATATTAGCTATAATTTATGTTTATCATCTTGTGTATTCTAATAGGTTTCAACAAACCATTTAACATTTCAGCTTGTGCATATACATTACTTAATAGGTATTTATCTTTTAAAAAGAGATACTTAAACAGGACTTTTAAAGCTTGCAACTGCATGTTAAGAGAAAATGTTGGGATGAAGCATATTAATTTCCCCCGCCTTCAACTCTCAGTCTGCATTTAAGAGTACAACAATCCAATTTATTCTAACTTTTTAAAAAACAACAACAGCTATGGAGTGGAAAAGATCAGCCGTCTTCAAAAATCTTCTGGCTTGAATGACAGCAGTATCCCTGATATGAATTGTCCATGATACTTAATAAGTCGAGATGCTAATGCAGGTGAAAATAACCTTCCAATAATCAAGGGGTTTGATAGCAATGCTCTTTGGAAAGAAAGGGGCCATACAAGAAGGTGAATTGAAAGCATCTATGAAAGTTCTTTGATGGACGCTGTATTTCAGAGTGGGAAATTAAAATCCCTCAGATAGCATTTCATGATCTTGTCATAACTTCAACAAATGAGTTGTCATTCTGTAGAATTCAGTGCATGTTTTTCTGATTAAGGATTTTTATATGATGGATCATGATTTTTTTGGTTAGAACTGAATTGTCTCAACAGAAGACATAGAAAAACTCTTATTCTCAGGAGATTAGAAGAGAACAGGTTTACAGTATTGTAGAGATGATAGTTGATTAGATCATAATATGGACAATTGCTCAGATTTTTATCTGTCTTTAAAATTACCTTATAGTTCTTCCAAGGATACTCCTAAACCCCTAAACCTACCTTTTCAGTTGTCTTCTATTATTCAACTTCCCATTAACTCTCAATCAGTATATTTTACACCACAGTTCTGCAAGCTACATTGCTTCCCGATCCAATTCAAGAGTCTGGTAATAACTAGGTTATTTAAAGGACTGTCTCTCACATCCAGTTGTCCCAACATGTCCAGCAGAAAAGCATCCCATCTACTAATGAATATCATCTGATAGGATCCAGGAATAGAGCTTTTCTGCCATGTTACTTGCTATTTTGAACATCATTGGTCCTGAGTTTATATGTACTTTATTGCATACTTTGCAAACTACTCTCCACCACTTCAGGTTAAATGTATTTTAAATTAAAGAATACAAATAAAAATATTTGAATTTCATTTAAATCAATGCCTTCATTATCATGACGTTATGTTCTGAAACTACATAAACATGAAAGGGAACCCAGAAATAACTAATAATAAACTCAGAATTTGGTTCAATGTAGAAGGCAGTGCTAGCAGAAATAAGCAGACTAAAAGTTATGGTTTCAGAAAACAAAAGGTTAGATCTAAAGTTCATGATGACATTTTATACTTGCTACCTTTCTCAAGCTCTATGTTTACAATTTAGCTCTCTTCTATTATGTAATTTATTCATCATAAATCAAACATTTGTTTTTTCTGTTTCATGCAAAAAGTCTATAGAGGGTTTCCAGTCAGCAATAAACATTGGTGTTGTATTTTCTACTTTGGTCTACTTTTGTGACTAAGGCAGTGTCATATTGTGTTCTATGGGAATTGAGTGCAAAAAAATTAAGATCTTTACAGTCTTTTGTCATTTTTAGTGTAATATTTTTTCAGTCAAGCAATGTCCCAACTGCTTATCACAAATTATATTTAAACTGTGTTGCATAAATAATATCAAAAACAAATGAACTGATTGAAATTAGACTAATTTAATTTTCAAATCTTCATCCCTAAAGTTCTGTGTCTTCTCTCTTTTTTTAACCTCACATTTTCTACATTATTTTATTTCCTTATCTGGAAATAAATATTACTTTATATTTGAATAAGGGCTTGAAAATCAACTACCATAGTTCCATTTATATAATATACTGGTCAGATTAATTTAAATTATATATATAAATCATTTTATATGTGTTATTTTTTCTTGTATTGTTTTATCACAACCATCTGCTTCTTAAAAAAATATTTCAAACCACTTTATTATTTCAAAATTCTGTATTTTATATATTTTTTTCTTTTGGAAAAAAGAACTATACATTTGGGGAAGGGGAGGAGCCAGAGAGATTAGGCCACTTTTCTGAACTTTATTTAGATTGTTTCATTAAAACTATATAAATATGTTATTTAAGCAGGGCTTTTTATCCTGGTCAATATGGACAGAATTAGTTTTAATTATATTGGGCATTATTGGTTTTTATTTTAATTTTCCATCCACTCAATTAATTTGCTGACATATGTATATTCTTTGACCTTAATTTGAACTGTTAAACTTTGAAAAAGTTAAAAAATCTGGCTGACTTAATAAAATACTATTTAACAAAATTTATTCTGTATTGGAGAAAATAGCGAAAATAAGAAATCCAGGCTAATGCTGTACATATCACTCATATTATCAGCCTTGCAAAACTTCATAGATCTATTTACCACTGAAATAAGTTTGGTAGCATAAACAAAATTGGTCTGTGTGTGGATGGTGGAAAGATTGCATAGAGCTGTACAAATATGGACCTACTGAACTGCACCACAATAGATTTTTTACAGACAAGCTATCAATTCTCCTGACATATGCCAACATATAAATTGGCTGACTTAGCAAATAGAGAGAATTTATAACTCACAAGTGAAAAATTGACCAGGATAGGATGCTTGATAATGCACACTGCTACCTATTTGTGGAAATTTTGCTTTATTATTCCTTCCAATCATTGAAATGCTGGAAATAAATTATGTAAAGGAGCTCGATCTCTCTTAGTCCATCCATTGGCAGAATACATCTTGAAAATGGAACAAAATGGAATCAAGAAGCTGCAAAAAGAAAGAGAGGTCAAAATGTGTCTTGTGTCTTGGGGCTGTGGAAAAAAATATTCTATATTTTATATTCTATAAAAAAGGTGAGGTGGGATCTCCTAATGCATTCTTAAAGGAGAGGCAATTGGTCAGTCCCATGGATTGTTCTGACTGCTCCTTTCTAAGCCCTCCTCCCTTATGGTGACATGACTTGGAGGGCTTCCAGGTTGCCTACGTACAGATAGAGTTGAACATGAGGAAGTAGTCACAACATTTACTTCATTTCTTAGTGCCACCTATGACAACTGTTTTTAAAGAGACTAAACAAAAATCCATAAGTCATGCTCTACATGTTTTGTCTATTTACTGCTTTAATTAGAGGCCACAGGAGTATCTTGTGGATTATTCCAATTAAGATGTGCATTTGCACAACAGGTATTTTTTTTTTTGATACATATAAGCAAGAAAGGCATTTGAGAAAGAGTTTAATTTTGCTTCTGTAAATTACCTAGGTATATAAATACTCTTTCATTCAAAATGAGTTTGTCATGACAGCATTAGATTATGTCTATTAGATTATGGAGATAATGTCTAATAGTACATAGTGTATAACCGCCATGGACAAATGAGTGTTTATGTTATATCATAGGATTCAATATCAATATATTAATTATAAAACTGGACTTTTTAAAATAGCCTGAGCTGATTAATATTTGGACCGGATGCCTCTTTCTTGACATTGGTACCTTGGACTTAGGTTTGAGAAAAGAGGTATAAATAGATACAAATTTCAATACAAGCTAACTGAATGTTTTTTATCTGTTGACTTGCATAATTGTTCAATCTTGTTATTTTACAACACTAGGTCTTGAAATAAGGTTTAGGTAAATGGAAAATGTCTTATGGAGAATGGACAATGTCATTACCTTAAAAGTAGTGCTGTTCTCAATATTGTAAATGCTAAATTTTTAGGTAGATAATAAAAAAATAATAAAACATATTTGTGATGTTGATTTTCATAGCTTTTAGTGCAGGTATCTGAAGAATGATCAATAAAGTTGCTACATATCCGTTATTAGATGTTATATTATTATACTGTTTAATTCTGAGATTGTTATTGATTGGCTAGACTTGTCAACATATTTTTGGCATTATCCTCTACACATCAACCTAGGAATAAGTTCAATGGAATTTATCAGAAACTTTAACATGGAGTGGCAGTCATCGCTCGGAGGTCCTTGAGTCCTCGTGGGATTCCTGCCCCGGAGGTTGTTGGGTGTGAGTCCCTCCTATTGAAGTTGGGTTCACGGGTTCAGTTGGGCTTGCTGCTGACGTACCTACCTCCCAGCTGCATTGCAACAGCCCTGCCTGTATTGCTGGAGTCAGTAGCCGGGTTGGCGGTGGAGTTCCCCAGACTTATGGTACTGGGGGACTTTAACCTGCCATCACTCGGTGATCGCTCAGAGGCGGCGCAAGAGTTCATGGCTTCCATGGCAACCATGGACCTGACCCAGGTAATCCAGGATCCAACTCATAGGGGTGGTCACACACTCGACCTTGTGTTTTTCTCGGGGCAATGGAGACATGATCTGGAATTAAGGGGAATAGAGATCTCTCCCTTGTCATGGACAGATCATTTCCTATTGAGGCTGGACTTCAGAGCATCACTCCCCTATCGCAGGGAGAGGGAGCGACTAGGTGGTTCCGCCCCAGGCGCCTAATGGACCCAGATCGGTTCCAGGAGGAGCTTGGGTAAATACCTGACTCCCTTGTTCACAACTCATCCGGGTCCCTGGTTGCGGCCTGGAATGAGGCGGCGTCCGGGGCCCTTTGCGACCTCTCTGTGGTGATGGTCCCCGGAAGGCGCCTTGGTTTACTGAGGAGCTCCGGGAGATGAAGTGCCACAAGAGACGTCTAGAGCGACATTGGAGGGCCAGTAACTCTGAATCTGACCGATCACTATTAAGAGCCTATCTTAGGACTTATTTAGTGGCGATAAGGGTGGCAAAGCGTGTACACTTTTCTGCACTTATTGCGTCCGCAGAATCTCTCCCGGCCGCCTTGTTTAGGGTGACCCGCTCCCTTCTTAAAGTGGAGGAGGCGGAGGAACCCTTGCAGGGGAGAGCTGAGGAGTTTGTTCAGTTTCTTTCGGACAAAATCGCTCAGATTCAGAGAGACCTGGACTCCGACTGGGCAGTGCCAGCCGAGTTGCCAGGGGCTGGTCTTAGTCATGTTATCTGGAGCGAGTTTGAGCCTGTGACCCCTGATGAAGTGGACAAGGCCGTGAGGGCAATGAATGCCGCCACCTGTTTATTGGACCCGTGCCCCTCCTGGCTGGTTTCTGCCAGTAGGGAGGTGACACGAGGCTGGCTCCAGGCGATAATCAATGCCTCCTTGATGGAGGGGTCTTTCCCACAACCTTTAAAGGAAGCGGTGGTGAGGCCCCTCCTCAAGAAGCCTTCCCTGGACCCAGCTGTTTTGAAGAACTTTCATCCTGTCTCCAACCTCCCCTTTGTGGGGAAGGTTGTAGAGAAGGTGGTGGCGTCCCAACTCTTGCGATCCTTGGATGAAACTAATTATCTGGACCCTTTTCAATCTGGTTTCAGGCCTGGCTACAGCACTGAGACTGCTTTGGTCGCACTGACCAATGACCTCTGGGGAGCCTGGGATAGGGGTCATTCCTCTATCTTGGTGCTTCTTGACCTCTCAGCGGCTTTCGATACCATCGACCATGGTATCCTTCTGCGTTGTCTCAGAGAGGTGGGGGTGGGTGGCACTGTATTGTGGTGGTTCTTCTCCTACCTCTCTGACAGGTCGCAGTCAGTGTTGGTGGGCGGACAGAGATCGACCCCTAGGCGCCTCGATCATGGGGTGCCTCAGGACTCGGTCCTGTCCCCCCTCCTTTTTAACATCTACATGAAACCGCTAGGTGAGATATTCAGCGACATGGGGTGAGGTATCATCAGTATGCGGATGATACCCAATTGTATATCTCCACCCCGTGTCCTTTCAGTGAAGCAGTCGACGTGATGTGCTGGTGCCTGGAAGATGTGAGGGTCTGGATGGGGGTGAACAGGCTTAGACTCAGCCCTGACAAGACTGAGTGGCTCTGGGTCTTGCCTCCCAAAGGTCAACTGGATGGTCCATCATTAGTCCTGGGGGGGGCAAATTTACCTCCCTCAGTGCAGGCATGCAACTTGGGTGTCCTCCTGGACTCACAGCTAAATTTGGAACAACATCTATCGGCTGTGGCCAGGGGGACCTTTGCCCAGGTTCGCCTGGTGCACCAGTTGCGGCCTTATCTGGACCGGGAGGCTTTACTCATGGTCACTCATGCCCTTGTCACCTCAAGACTGGATTACTGTAACGCGCTCTACATGGGGCTACCCTTGAAGAGCGTTTGGAGGCTGCAGTTGGTTCAGAATGCAGCCGCGAGAGCGATTGTGGGCGCGCCAAGGTACGCCCACGTGTCACTTATCCTCCGTGAGCTGCATTGGCTTCCTGTGGGTCTCCGGATGCAATTCAAGGTGTTGGTTATCACCTTTAAAGCCCTTCATGGCATAGGGCCAGGTTACTTACAGGACCGCATACTGCTGCACAGTTCCCAGAGACCAGTGAGGTCCCATAGATTGGGCTTCCTTCAGGTCCCATCGGCTAGACAATGTCGGCTGGCGGGCCCTCGGGGAAGGGCCTTTTCTGTGGTGGCTCCGACCTGGTGGAGCCACCACAGAGGTTCAAACTACTCCCACCCTGCCGGCCTTTAAGAAAGCCATTAAAACTCTCCTGTTCTGGCAGGCCTGGGGCTGATGTCCCCGAGGGGGGGGCGGGATATGATCAGACATGCTGTATGAATGTATTTATTTTATTGTTTTATTGTCAGATTATTGTTTTAATTTTGTACGCTGCCCTGAGTCCCTTGAGATTGGGCGGCATATAAATTTTAGAAATAAATAAATAAAAGTCATACATACTACTGTGTTTTTAATTTCATATACATCAAGCATTAGATATGTTTTTGCATTGTGAGCAATGATCAAAGTTCTCAGCTTTCGAAGGATCACTGAAGGCTGAAGTTAGCACCAGGCAATCCATTCATTTGGTAGAAATATTCCCTGTGTAATTTTCTCAGTAATTGAAATGTATGGGAGAAATCCTTTGCATGTATAAAATAAAACATAGCTGTTTCGGGGGGGTTTCTCCTCCCCCAGTACTCTCCTGAGGTCTGGACTAATTTCTGTCTTCATGTGTTCCACAAATTGATCCTTTCCCCCAATATGAAAGTCCTGTTTTAGATGAGAGTTACAAAGTTGGATATCTTTGTTTTCAAAGGCAGAGATAAAATATGTTTAAACATTTTAGTAATACCTTATCAAGAAACATAAGGCTGCAATCTAAGTGTTTTGTATGTTGTTCATATAATTTTATCTATATGTTAGTTGTTTTCATACTTCAGGTGTTGTGTGTGGGATATTTAAACAAGAAGCGTGTATCATGTTTGCAAGGTCACAACTCAGTACCTCTTTTTGGTGCATAATTTCTGTTGGGTACAAATTATATGTGCGGTGCATATATGATATGAAAAACCCTGCTCTGGTTAGGATAAATCAACAGTTACTTGGTCATAGGTTAGAAAAATGTGGGATCAAAATTTATTTATTTATTAATAAAATTTATATGCCGCCCAATCCCTAGGGACTCAGGGCGGCATACAAAATTAAAACAATAAATATAACAATAAAACAATAAAATAAGTGCATTCATACAGCATGTCCCAATCGTATTTCGGCCCCCCCGGGGACATCAACCCCAGGCCTGCCGGAACAGGAGAGTTTTAATGGCTTTCTTAAAGGCCGGCAAGGTGGGAGTAGTTCGAATCTCGAGGGGAGGTTGATTCCACCAGGTCGGAGCCACCACAGAAAAAGCCCTTCTCCAAGGGCCCGCCAGCCGACATTGTCGGGACGACGGGAACTGAAGGAGGCCCAATCTGTGGGACCTCACCAGTCTCTGGGAACTATGCGGCAGTATGCGGTCCTGTAAGTAACCTGGTCCTAAGCCATGAAGGGCTTTAAAGGTGATAACCAACACCTTGAATTGCGTCCAGAGACCCACAGGAAGCCAGTGCAGCTCGCGGAGGATAGGTGACACGTGGGTGTACCTTGATGCACCCACAATCGCTCTTGCGGCTGCATTCTGAACCAAATGCAGCCTCCAAACACTCTTCAAGGGTAGCCCCATGTAGAGCACATTACAGTAATCCAGTCTTGAGGTGACAAGGGCAAAACCTCATCAGGTGACTTCAAGACATTTACTTTGTTATCTTAAACTACCTCACCATGTTGGCTTTTGATACTGAGCTGACAAACCAAAAATCATTCACAAATCTAAGGTTAAACAAGGAAACAAACAAGTTCCAAAGAAAGGTTTAATGATTGTATGATATTTTATGTAATCTTTCCTCCAAAGGTTCATGGCATCCTTCCATGAAGAACCTCTTTCTCTTTATGCACACAGCAACCTCACAACAACCTCATAGAATAGGATGGTCTGAGAGATAATGACTGACTCAAAATCATCCAGTGAGTTTCTGGGAATGAGGGTACAGGGATTTATATCTCCCCAATCCGATGCTGATGTTGTGTACTGGGAAATTATATTATAATTTTTAAATTATAAAAAATGCTCAAGAGAAATCCTGTAATGTAGTTAAGATGGCAAAGTAAATGTCTTAAAGACAGCTGGTGAGGTTTTCAAGACGGAGGATAGATCTGAACATAGAACATGTTCAAATTTATGAAAACCTTATCGGATGGCTTCGAGACATTTACTTTGTCATCTTAAACTACCTCACCACCTGACTCAAAATGGAAATTTAGTACAAAAGATGTAGAGTTATGCATTATATCTGGACAATATAATAGAGACTGTAAATAATGTTAAAACATTGGCATTTGCAGTATCTTGCATTAAACTAAAAATGGTAAAAATTCAGAGTATCTGAATTCCACAGATGGACATTAGGAAATGGAAGATAACATTTCATCCTGCTATGACAGCTGGGTAGCTTTATCACTTGGCAGATGTTTTGGCAATAAGTTCAAAATACAAAAAGCTCATAGGAAACTATGGAAGTTTGGAGCTCAGAGCAGGTGACCTTAAGCAAGCAGATTTTACCTCCTAGTTCACAGTGATAATTTCCTTTTGCATGTAGTGATTTTACTATGAAAATTGAAGTATTTTCCAAACACGTAGTTAGGGCAAACTCTACAAAGTAAGGAACTCACCGCTTAACTGAAGAAGCAGTCCTGACAATCAATTATTTTCATTTTAGCACTGACAATTATGCAAATTATTTGGAACAGCAATGGGCACCTAATTATGACACCTAATTATGCCAATTTATTTATACACCTCCTTGAACAACATTTATTTATAACTCTCTCACTCATTCAGAATCGAGACAAAGTGAGAAAGAAATACAAAGATGATGTCTTCATCCCTGAAAAAAATCAAATATGAACTATTTGAACTTGAAAAATTAACCGGTTTTCTAATTTTACATTGCACAGTACTCCTGCTTGTGTTTAAGAAGGTAGGATTATAAGTTCTATAAAACTAAAATAAAACTGGACAATCACTAGTCAGTAGCAAATAATCAAGTACTCTGTATTTCTGTGCTGACATTTAGACTAGTTATCCCAATATGGTAACCCTCCAAATAGTAAGCTTGATGAACACTAACTTCAGATACTCTGTATAGCAAATTAATGGAGCAAGTGTTTTCATTATTTTCAAAAACAATATTCTGGCTTAGTTTTCAACTTGACAAAGCCTGCACTTATCTACATTATCACCAAAGCTGGACTACTACAATCTATAATTGATCAAGCATCAATCTCATACTAACTTCTCCATAGCCATAGCCCCTCTCTCTGAGGGAGATGGGCAGTTAAGAAGTGTGAAATAAAAGTAAATAAATAAACTTTTTCTGTAGGATAATAGCCAATAGAAAGCTTTTGGTTTACATACATTGCTTTTGGTTTTGCATTTTGGGGCCCAGCCCAATCTCAAAATGAAGCAAAAAAAAAAAAAAGGGAAATGAATGGGAAGAACAGGAATTCAAGGCAAGAGATCTACTGCTGATCTGTGTTACGATGATATATGTTTATGCCACATTTGGTTATTTGGTTACTCATTTATACAGTTTGTCTTCTGTTAAATGCTCAACAATAATAATAATAAGGTACTAAAAGTCTGGCATATGAAAAGTTTAAAATATTAAATATATTAAATAATTCTTTTTATGTACATATTTAAGCTTTGGGGAAGAACATGTTATTAATTTATTTTTCTTTCTACAGACAAAGTCAATATGGGACTAAAAAAAACCTTCATTCAGCAATAGAATTTGTTGGGTAACTTCTATCTATATGTCTCTGCAGTGTATATATTGAGATTAAATGAGAATTATATACAACAGCTGTGATTCTCTACCTGCTTGTACAGAACATTACACTTCTTGGAGAAAGATTTGGGTCTGAGAGCAAATATAAGTATCCAAGCAGACTGAAATAGTTTCAATTGCCTTGAAAGGGTTTGTTTGTATTGTAGTGGTTTTCTTTATATGTAAAATGGTACAAGCAGTTCCCTAATGCTTCTGTTTTGGCATTATCTTCATTATCCACCAGAATTCATTTTTAGAAAAGACAATATGTTACGCTGACCATAGGAAAGTGGCATTTCACCTGAAATATCACTTCTCTGCTTAATGATTGCTTCCTTTATTTTCTTTTCATACAATACATTTTGTACGGAATGCTATATTTTAAACACTGTAGTGGCTGGCTATGAACAAACTCAGTCATTAGTTGTAGTCAGTTCTTCCTGATCATCATGGAACAGGTTTTTTAGTATGATTATTCATAGAGCTCCAAAATCTGTTGGTCATTGCAGCCCATTGTCCAATTTATAGGAGCAGTAGATACAGGAGTATTGTATCTACAAGGGATGTACTTGATAAGGGGGAGTCAATGTTCCTTTTCCTTTAACATATATTTGCTGATACAGGTAGATTCACATACATTAAGGAGGGTGAGCAAGCAAATCTCTGAAATATTGTATATGCTGCTTAAACAAATCATGAATTTCAGTATGCCAGATTTGTTCTAGATTTGTTTTAAATACATCAGGATAGTCACACCATGTAAGGGTTCATTGTTTTTGTAACTCATAAAGACCTCATAAAAATTTGACTGTTTTATAACATGGAAATGTTTTAGACTTTTCAGCCTCATTGAATGTTATATTTCCTATTTTAAGCCATATATGTTTTCATGTATATAGAGTACTCAAGCAATATGGAATTCTGCCATCAATCTTGTATTAATTCCACCTTCTTCCTATTATAATGCTTTTTAATTGCTTTGCTGCTCAGGAAGAAATAAGGATAGCAAATCCTGTTGGTTACCATTACAGGATTCTTTAAATATGAAATATTTAAATTGTGAAGAATAAATAGTAATAATCTACACATAAAATAACAAGTAAGTAATGATTTATTGTTTGATTTAAAATATATAGCCCAAAGTCAACCATCAAATCAAATCTGTATTACAGCCATAGACCAGCATAAAAGTCAACTATTACATTGACTTCTCTTGAAATATTTTATTTATGTTATTGTGCTTATAGAATACAATGATTTTCTGATAAGGAATGGCTAATTTGCCAATAGTATAGTGTAAAAACACACTGAAGTGCATGGCCTATTTGCTTTATAATTTCATAAACTTGCCAGCAATTTAAATAAAAAAGTCCATTAAATTATCATATCATGTGATTGAGTAATATTGCCAAGTATATTAAACCATGTGTGTTCAGCCAGAATTAATTAAATATTATTACTTTTTTCTTATTAACATATTGAACTTACCCTTCCTACTCACTACTAGAAATAGAAGCTGATTAGCAAACAAAGCAAACTTAAGTGCAAAGTTTAAACATTCTCCTCAGGGTGTTTCATTAAGATTCCTAACTTCTTTTGTTTAAACATTTGCTCTTGGCAAATGTGCTAGTATCGTAAAAATATTGCTATGTTTTAGATGTGAATACTCATTTTTTAAAGGAAAAACAGCCTTACCGTCTGCTACTATGCGTTTATGCACCAGCAAATAAATAGTTTATGATAAACTACAGTTAACTTTTGCTTCAAGGAAATGACACGAACAGAAATGTGGCTGTGCATTGACCCAGATGATCTGAGTGATATTCAACTTTTGATAACAAACGCTCCCTTCAAAAATGATGCAGACTACTCTGCAAAACTATTTGCATAGAATAAAAGTTAGGATTATTGTATCTGGGCTGCAAATACTGTATCTAGATCAGTAAATAAATGGAAACAAAGAGATTAATTCTTTGCTATTATCATATTGTTAGTAAGGTATTTAGAGGGAAAATTTGGCAACCCTAGAGGGAATTGTGTAGCATGAACATTAAAATCAGGTGAGTTTATTCAAAGTCAGATAGTTTATCTTTTTTCTCATGATCTTGTTTTCCCACTATACATAATGCTTTTATTAAATGTCATCAGACTGAGAAATATAGTGGTAAACCTAAATCCTGTCTCTGCTGATTTTAACTCAGCCTTTGATTTAATTTGGTACTTCTCTGGTACAAACATATAGACTGATCTTTTTTATTCAAAACCTGTAAGAGGATTCCAGAATTAGAATAAGAGGTAACCTAAAGACTCATTATCAGATCAAATCTTTATATAGAAGAGAGTACATGGTTGTAGTTTAGCTCTTTCTGTGTTTAACAGATATATGAACTCACTTGCAAAGAAATTCAAATTCAAATTTCCACCATCCCAAAACAGCAGATGTAAACATCCCCACTCCTGCTGTATGCAGATAATGCAGCTATTATCTCAAGGCCTCCAGTTGGCTTTAGATGAGCTCTCAGAAGCTTAGTGCAATATTGTAGGGAAGACCAGCTGATAATTAATTTCAGAAGACTATAATGATGGCTTTGCCAAAAGGCCACAAACAAGCAAATGCTAGGAAGAGCAGGAGATTGGACAAATGTGGAGTTTAAAATATCTTAGTGTAGTATTGTCTGGAAAATGTAATGTTCATGGAGAGCACAGATAGACTTTGTGATTCCACAGGCTCAAAGAAGGTCTTCACCAATTCTAAAATTCTTCCACAAGAAAGGAAAATAATTCATTCTTACCATTCTGTGACTATTTGCTGCTGGATCTTTAGTCAGTTGTTTTATAACTCTCAGATGGGTGCTTACCCTAATTATAGAACACTGGAAGTAATGCAAACTAGATTCACACAAATAGGGTTTCACACATTAATGTGTACCCAATGCAGTTCTGAAATTAGAGATTGGTCAGCTGGAGTCTGTGGTAAGAACATTATGTGCCATCAAATTGTTGTATATTCTTAAAAACCATATAGATTTTTTTCCATGGTGATCTTTCCTAACTTGTCCTTCAGCTCTTTCAATATTATATCCATAGCTACTGTAACTAAGTCCATCCACCTTATTCTTGCTTGTCCTTTTCTTCTTTTTCCTTCTACCTTTCCCAGTATTAGAATCTTCTCTAGAGAGCTGTTTCTTCAGTATCTGAAATTGGATAATTTGAATCAGGACATTTGTGCCTCCGTTGAATTGAGGGTTGATTAGTGGATGATCCATTTGTTTCCTTGGCTATTTATAATGTTCTCAGAAATCTTGTTTAACATCCAAGTTCAAAAGCAGCAATTCTCTTCCTATCTTGTTTCTTCAAAGTCCAATTTTCATTTCTATAAGTATCAAAGGGATTACTTTGATGGCTTGCACAATTCTGATTTTTGTAGGTATAGACACATCATAGAATTTGAATATCTGTTATTTAATTATTTTTTAAAATACTGTTATATCACCATGGGCTGATCCCTCTTGTCACAACTATCCAGTTCCACATTTCAAGCATTACAAAAAATTCTCTTCATATGCCTTTATGGCTTTTACCCTTTAAAATTTATCTAGGCTAAGACATAGCCAAAGGAAGGCATTTAAACATTAAATAAAGAAATGAAAATTCCTGATCCACTGAATACAATAAAGTACCACAAATCCTAGATGGCATCTGACTAATTATTTTACATTACTTACTTTACTATTATTTTACTACTAAATAATGTTTTTCAAAGCCCCTTACCATCACCAGTTTTACAAGGGAAATTTAATAAAGTCTCTACAGATATTTAAACCTTATGGTTTTGGTCCTACTGAATCAGTGGTGGGATTCAAATATGTGAACAACTGGTTCTTTGTATGGATGCTGCTTCCAGAAGTCCATTCTGGGCCTGGGCAACAAAAAAATAGCTACTGGTTCTGCCGAACTGGTGCAAACTGGCTGAATCCCACCACTGTACTGAATCCATTTTTTTTTATAACAAGTTTTATTAATTTTCAGTTTTTACATCCAGGTAATTAGGAAGCAGCATGATGATAGGGTAATCAATAGTCCAATAATAGAATCATTCATATATATCTCATGGTACGTCATTAAAGTTCTCTCTCTATTTCTGTTAATTATTATATTTCTAGATAAAGCTCAATCAATCAATACATTTATCAATAAAATTTTACTTATAGATATCCAAGTCCTGTTTTTATGTTTTACTTAATTCCAATTACCATGTTCCAATTTAGTCTTTAATAATCATAATATTTAAACTTCGGGTAACCCTAATTTTCTTCATTTCATTACAAGATAATTATTGTATCTAGTGTACACATATTGTTCTGAAGATTACATTCTTACTTTATTTCACAAATATATTCTATTTCTCGTCCTGGTAGCTCCTCATTTACTAATAAAATATCTTTCATTGATACAAACCCATTTCCATATTACAGTTCAAAGCTATAATCTAATAGTTAATTTTCATTTCCATTATAAATCTAAATCCTAAATATTAGATCAATCAATATCTCTAAAAATCTCCTTAACCCATTAAGTGAAATTTTTAAGTCCTATTTTTAAATCTAACTCTGGCTTTTTTATTGTACCAAGCAGGCTTCCATACCAGAGCGTTTAAATCCTCAGATGGATCTCCCTTCATTCCTACACATGTTGTTTGAATCAAGGGAGAACTTCCAGTTATCAATTTTTTGAAGGAATTGCCCCTTTATAGTTATTAGGTTGTTGCCCTAATAATTCAAATCTCCATGTTTGGTTTGGAATGTTTATCATCAGTTCAATCTGGTCTTCTTCTTCTTCTTCCAGTTTCGTCTGACTAGAATAAAAGATCATATCTGGTGTTGTGATTGTTATTTGATTGTCTAAATTGTCTAAGTCCTCAATATATTGTGTTTGTTGATCAGTTCCTGTTGCTTTTGGAGTTACAGGTACTTTAGTTGAAGTCAGTGTTTGATTCTCAAAGTTCTTAATAGGTTGTATGTGTTGTTGTGTAGCATCCTCTTTGATGTTAATTTGTTCCTCTTCTGTTGTTTTTTGGCTTGTAAGTTGATCATTTGGAGTCTGGAATTCAGTTTGTAATTTTGGGGGTAACATCTTTGGCTTTCACTCTGGCGGTCATTAGCTCAGTGGCTTCAAGGATTTTTCAAGTATGAATTTATAGTAAAATTGTGGGTAAAGTTCCTCCATTTCTATGGTGATCAGATAGTCTTTTAATGGAGACTATGTTTAGTAAGAGTCAGCCAATGTCCACCTCCACAATTTCTAGAAATTGTTTTCACCACCCAGCTGTTTCCAATTCTTATCTTTTTCTTAGATGATGTGAAGGGCAAATCAAGGGAGTCAACAGGCGTCACAGTCAGAGAAATTCAGTTGCTGTACCAGGCTTAGCCACAAGGTGTCCCCAGTAGACTATGAAATCTTTTTCCAGACATCAATTAGGCTTTTATCCAGTTTAAAAAAAGAAAAAAAAGATATTTTTCAAACTGAATAGATAGATAAGATGATAGGTCTCTATAATATGAACTTTTTGGGACCCCAAAGCATCCCCAAAAATAAAAATCCAGTTATTTAGTTGTTGAGATTAATTATTCTTTTTTTTTTCCAAAGCTTAAATTCCCAAAGTATGCAAATGCCGCTGTATTAAGCGCGGGGAAGAAGTATCAGGAGGCTTTCACAGGAAGGTAGTTAGGGTAAAAGAAAGGTAAGAAATGGTCTCACCCAGATCTTCCATGGTGCTTCATTGTGCTTAGTAGTGCTTTTGGCTTTTGGCTGGTATGGCTAAGTGATCGGCCATATTAATGGCCAGTCTTTTCTTCGTCGATCCAAAAGAGCTGCCTCAGATCAAATGGGAGGTCTGCTGCCCTTCCGCAGTCTAGCGAGGGTCCTCCTTAGCAGTGGTTGCCCCTCCAAGGTGACTTTCAACCATTTCCAGGGTCTTTCGACGAAGGGAAACCAGGTGGTGAAGAGAGAGCTCTCCTCAAACATTCGCTGGCGCCGCAATCTGGAACCGGAAGCCTGAATCCATGTTTTTAATACTACAATTGTGTAAAATCAGTCAAAGAATCTGCACCTTTCCTTTGTAAGGCCAGTTAGATAAATACTAACTTTTTGATCAGACAAAAATATTTTTCACAAAAAGTGACAAAGTTTTGCATAGCAACTATCAGTATCCAGAAACAAATTATTTATATTGACTAACATGCATATATAGGTCTCTATTTAGATCATATTGTGATTTGCAAAGATTTTATTTATAATTTTTCCTTGGTTGAGTACCCTGTAGTTTACTCTCACAATAGACTTAGTATTTTTTCCTTTTCCCTTAATATTCAGCCATAAAATTTTGGCAGGGTTTTCATCCATTTTCAAATTTTATCTTTTTTATTAGTTTATCCAAATACAAAGCAAAATGAAAATGAAAATAATGAGAATGTAAGGGAGAAAAAAGGGAAGAGGAAAAAATGTAGTGGGAAAGGGAGAAAGAAAGAAAAGCACTGACACAGCAAAGTTTTTGATTGCTACTTTAAATCTAAATTAAAAATGGAAAATGCGCATATAATTGTCTTGAAGGAAATTCCTGTCAGAATTTTGAGAAATAAAAAACTTATATCTTCCTAAAGACATTCTGAAGGACAAAAAAAAATCCCATTTCTCTGGGACAAATGTGAAGGAATGGTATTTATTCATCAAGAACAAAGATTCAGATTGAACTCTATAGAAAAAGTAAAAAATATCCTGTTTAAACATAATTATTTTTGGGCCCAGCATAAGAAATGGATATAGATAAGGTATATCAATCTTAAATACCGGATACAGAAAAACAGGAAGAAGCTCTAGAGATGATTACATAGGAACTTGCTACCTTGTTTGAAGATGGAGAATAAGTATATAACATTGAATATTAATGGAGGAAATGCCCCCTTTAGGCAGAAAAAAAAATATTTCACTGAAGGTTGATATAATGTGTTTGCAAGAAATTAAGACACAATACAAGAAATATCTAATAAATAAAAGAGTTAGAGAGGAATTCGTATCAGCTGATCTAAAAAAAACTAATGGAGTTGTTTTGTATATAAAACCTCAATTTAAGTTCCAGTTAATATTATCAGATGAGTATGGCAGATTTGTGCTGCAGAAATGGATCTTAATGGAATAAAATCAATATTAGTGAGACTCTATCTGCCAAATGATGATAAAAGTAATTTTTTGAATAACTTATGGATCAACTAGCTACATTTTTCTTTTGAAAATTGGTTTATTTGGGGAGACAGGAATGGAGTGTTTTCCACAGCTTTAGAAAGAACATCCAGGGACTAAACGCTCTCAGGATAAATCACCAAAGACTTTTTTTGAGAGGACAAGCAATTTAGCATTGGTAAGATTCATGAAGACAAAAAAAATTGAATTTCTAGAGAATATACTTTTTTTCACAACATCAGAAATCATTCTCAAGAATTGACATGATATGGGTTTCTAAAAGCCTCACAAAAATATGCTAAAAATTGATAACTTACCTAAATCCTTTTCAGACCACAATCCAGTTCTTTTAATACTTAGAAAAATGGTTCTGAATTATAGATGGAGATTAAATGAATATATTCTACAAAAGGAGATGGCTGTGATGGACTGTAAAAGAAAACTGGCTTAAATCGTGGGTAATTCTCCAAAATAAGAGGTTTAGGTGGGCAATGAATTAAGATTTCGATGGCACGCCTACTTAGGGTATGACAAGGTTAAAATAAATGTTGATTTCAATAATTACTTCGTAGTACCATACTGAAAATAAGATTCTCTGAGAATATGTCTCTCTGGGTATCATTATAGGAAGCTTTTTTAAGAAAAGAAAATGGCAAAGCCACATTGGTGGGCCAATGGTCAAATAATACTTTTTAATTAAGATGTACCTATCCTCAAATCCAAAGAAGAGTTGGATCAGAAGGACATATTTGTCACTGATTTACATAAACAATTGAAAAAAAGGTTTAAATTAGATTTGCAAAAAAAGTGAATTGGAAATCTACACATTATTGCTAAGGTTTATAAAGTGCTATCTAAATTGAAATTGAATAAGTGTGTGAAGTATTGCATGATGCAATGAGCAAAGAATCTTAGATATAATATAATGCTTGAGCAAAGGGAAAATACGTGAATGAAATGTTTAAAGTTTATATTGAATTATAATTTTATTTTTTTTTCATAAAATGAGGTATTCTTGATATTTAACACCAGGTAAATTGTTAAAAATGTAAAAGGTATTTCAAATATATGTTAGAAATGTAAATGTAAAGAATGAACTTTTTATCATTTATTGTGGACCTGCAGGCTTTCCACCTTTGATGTCATGAATGTCATAGCATACGATTGTGATTATGGGCTCTCCTTCCCCTTTGTTGTGTTTATTTCTTCTGAACAAATCATATAGTTCAAGTATTCATTCTTAACTTTCATACTGCCAAAAATGTAATGTCCCCTCCCCTATATTAGGCTTCAAGATTTCTGTTTATTCTCTATATTCTGAGCATTAATATATAGAAATATGAGCTCTTTCATACTGTCACAAATGAAAGCAAATATACATGACCCAGAATAATGTTGCAGGATCCAATCTGTTCAGAATTTCTTTCAGAGAAGTTCCCTGAGGATGGGCTCCAGCCCAAGTCTGAAAGCTCAGAAGTCTAAACCTCTGGCCTGGTGACTGACCCAGATTGGATCTTTCATACTGTCTTCTTAAATATTCGTGAATATACTACCTTCGTACTACATCCTCCCTTGTTTACTGCTTTGAGTTTGGTTCTAGGTATTGGTCTCCCACCCTTCACTTTAGATTTAGTTAAAATCATGTTTGATGACTTAAGCATGTAGTTTTTCAAACACATTCTTATCAATCCTTGTGAAATACAGCCCATTTCTAGCCTGAAGCCTTTCCCATAGATTACATTTGTTGTTCTTAATTGCAAGTCATGTCCGACACATCGTGACCCCATGGACAATGTTCCTCCAGGTCTTCCTGTCCTCTTCTGGAGTCCATTTAAGTTCACGCCTATTGCTTCAGTGACTCCATCCAGCCATCTCATTCTCTGTCGTCCCCTTCTTCTATTGCCCTCAATCTTTCCCAGCATTAGGCCCTTCTCCAGTGAGTCCTTCCTTCTCATTAGGTGGCCAAAGTATTTGAGTTTCAACTTCAGGATCTGGCCTTCTAAAGAGCAGTCGGGGTTGATCTCTTCTAGGACTGACCGGTTTGAACGCCTTGCAGTCCAAGGGACTCGCAGGAGTCTTCTCCAGCACCATAATTCAAAGGCCTCAATTCTTTTGCGCTCAGCCTTTATTATGGTCCAACTTTCACAGCCATACATTGCAACTGGGAAAACCATGGCCTGGACTATATGCACTTTTGTTGGCAGGGTGATGTCTCTGCTTTTTAGTTTGCTGTCTAGATTTGCCATAGCTTTCCTCCCCAGGAGCAAGCGTCTTTTAATTTCTTGGCTGCAGTCCCCATCTGAGGTGATCTTTGAGCCCAGAAAAATAAAATCTGTCACTACCTCCATTTCTTCCCCATCTATTTGCCAGGAATTGAGAGGGCTGGATGCCATAATTTTGGTTTTCTTAATGTTGAGTTTCAAGCCAAATTTTGCACTCTCTTTCTTCACCCGCATCAAGAGGCTCTTTAGTTCCTCTTCACTTTCTGCCATTAGAGTGTATCATCTGCATATCTTAGGTTGTTGATATTTCTTGAACAATGTTGCGAACCTCTGTCCATAGTTCTTCAGGCACTCTGTCTATCAGATCTAATTCCTTAAATCTATTTGTCACCTGTATATTCATCAGGAATATTATTTAGTTCATACCTGAGTGGCCTAGTGCTTTTCCCTACTTTCTTCAATTTAAGCCTAAACTTTGCAACAAGAAGCTCATGATCTGAGCCACAGTCAGCTCCTGGTTTTGTTTTTACTGACTGTATACAGCTTCTCCATCTTTGGCTGCAGAGCACATAGTCAATCTGATTTCTGTGTTGACTGTCTGATGATGTTCATGTGTAGAGCCGTCTCTTGGGTTGTTGGAAAAGGGTGTTTGTTATGACCATCGTATTTTCTTGACAAAATTCTATTAGCCTGTGCCCTGCTTCATTTTGTACTCCAAGGCCAAACTTGCCTGTTATTCCAGTTATCTTTTGGCTTCCTACTTTAGCATTCCAACCCCCCGTGATGAAAAGGACATCATTATTTGGTGTTAATTCTATAAGGTGCTATAGCCCTTCATAGAACCAGTCAATTTCATCCTTTTCAGCACCAGTGGTTGGGGCATAGATTTGGACTACTGTGATATTGAATGGTTTGCCTTGGATTCGAACTGAGATCATTCTGTCATTTTGGGGGTTGTATCCCAGTATTGCTTTTCCTATTCTTTTATTGACTATGAAGGCTACTCCATTTCTTCTGAGGGATTCTTGCCCACAGTAGTATACCTGATGGTCCTCTGAGTTAAATTCACCCATTCCTGTCCATTTTAGTTCGCTGATTCCTAAGATGTCGATGTTCAATCTTGTCATCTCTTTTTTGACTACGTCTAGCTTGCCTTGATTCATGGATCTTACATTCCAGGTTCCTATGGAGAAAAAATCTTTACAGCATCAGACTTTCCTTTCACCACCAGATATATCCACAACTGAATGTCCTTTCGGCTTTGGCCCAGTCACTTCATTCTTTCTGGCGCTACTAGAACTAGCCCTCTGCTCTTCCCCAGTAGCATATTGGACACCTTCTGACTAAAGGGCTCATCTTCAGTGTCATGTCTTTTTGCCTTTTAGTAATGTCCATGGGGTTTTCATGGCAAAGATACTGGAGTGGTTTGCCATTTCCTTCTCCAGTGGATCACATTTTGTCAGAACTCTCTGCTATGACATGTCCGTCTTAGGTGGCCCTGCATGGTATAGCTCAAAGCTTCATTGAGTTATGCAAGCCCCTTCATCACAACAAGGCAGTCATCCATAAAGGGGATAGATTACATAGGTCATGATATAGGAATCCTTAAAGCTTTCTTGATAACATCATCCATTGAGTTAGGAATTTTCTTACAGAATACTCTATTGCTTCCTTAGGTCATGATCTTCAGTTGGAAGTATGGACAAAACCACCACCAATACTCCAAATTTTACTATTCTATCTAGTTCCTCTTTTCTAAAATAAAAATGGGTGAGTTAAAAAAAAGACACAATGTCTGTTTACTCATTTTATGGCTCCTGAATATTATACAACTTCTTGTTTAAACTTTCTAGAAAAAGGGCCTATTGGTTTGAGCTGATGAGACAAAGTCCAACATTTATTCACAGTGATCTTTCACTCCACTGCTCTAAGAATGTGCAAATCATCCCAATGAGTCAAATCCCATTAGTTTTGGCAATGAAATTACGTACAACTTCTTGAAGTAGTCTTCTGTGCATTCGCCAGAACACTGTAGTAGTATACAATATATCCTGATGTGTTGAATATTTATAGTTAAACAGTTATAAGGTATATATGGATATAGATATATGGATATAGACAATTTAATTGCACTATTGCCACATTTAAAGTGGAACATATTTCCATGTTAAGGTTTAAAACTCAAATGAATCCAGATTGGTTTTTCTGCTAAATGGAGTTGGGCACATCATTCAGAGTCTGGTTCATATTAGAACCACAGGATTTCACTTATCATACCTTTTTATCCAAGCCTGGTACTTTTAGGAAAAGGAGGAAAATGTGTATTGTTTTAGCACTGAGTTCTGTACCCAATGTACGTGGATATATTGTGCTATTGTGTTATGTCTAGTTTAATGAAAAGAAGGATTAATGATGACATGAATAACAGTGTTCCAATATCTAAGGGCAACTAGAAAGAAGAGGGAGAAACTATTTTCCAAAGCGCCTGAAGGCAGGACAAGAAACAATGGATGGAAACTAACCAAGGAGAGAAGCAACTTAGAACTAAGGAGACATTTCCTGACAGCTAGAACAATTAATCAGTGAAACATTGTGGATGCTCCAACACTGGAAGTTTTTAAGAAAAGATAAGACAACCATTTGTCTGAAATAGTATAGGGTTTCCTGCCTGACCAGGGGATTGGACTAGAATACCCCCAAGATCCCTTCCAACTCTGCTATTCTGTTACTGTTATTTATTATGCAATTTTCTCGAATGCATGCTCTTTTTTAATGCATCCATTTTTGCTCTTGTGCCAAAAGAATACATTTCTTTGTTTTATGCTTTGCAGTTTCCCTATGTGAATTTCTAGGCACTTAACGATGGAGGCTCCCATGCTATATTTTTCATTCTGGAGAGGTAGTATCATTTCCTCTGAAATTTGTGAAGAATTCTATTTTTTTACTAATCAAACAAAGGATTATGATGTCAGTTATAGAAATATTCATATACAACATTCAATCGAAGCAAATAATTTTTCAGGCCCTTGGTTGCAAGGATCTTTCTTTTTCAGGATCACCAACAGCTTGATGATCTATAACTGACCTTTGTGCTTTTATTGCTTGTGCTTATTTTCATTTGTACCAGTCAGTCACAAATTGTGTAGTCACTAAAACCACCATCTCAAACAAGTCCCATAGTTGTTTCAAATGATAAGTCATCCTCAAATAGACCAGTGTGTGTTTTAAAACATCACCTGATTTTAAAATATAAGAATTATCTCTTTTTTTTCAAAAGCCACATCATTTCTGTAAAGTAGCACAGAAAAGGGTCAAGTAGTACTTGACATTCATCACATTCCCATGGAATGTGCTTATTTATTTATTTATTTATGCAATATTTTTCCTTCTCCATCCCACTTTCTGCATATGGAATGCTGCCTCAGGCTTTAGAGTCACAGAAGATCATTTCAAAAAGTTATCATCTATTTTTACCTCCCTCTTTTTGTTTTGTTCAAAAGAACTTTTAGAAACCCCCAAATTTAAAATGTGCTGCTTTATAATTACCAACATGCATTTACTCTAATAAGATAGTGTGGTTGAAAGTGGATAAGCATATCTTTAACAGCAGTCTGCCAGGAATCAGCAGAAATAATTACCATCAAGATTTAATTATGTCAGACAAGAGTATCTGTCCTGAATAATACTATACACAAGGCAGAGCTAACACTTCTGTAGATTTCAGCCTATCCCTTGTATGCTTCTGTTCAGCGTTGTTTGAGTTATTCTACCCTGATCAAACTAGATTATTAACCCTACCAAGCTCATCCAACCACTGATAATAGCACTTAAAGGCAAAAACTGGAGATACCCTTGAATCTCGGTACATATTCAAATACTTTTAAAAACCTATTCCACCAAGAACATTCTGCAAATATCATGCTAGATGTATGTTGTGGCTAATTGTCCAGCGTTATATCTGTAATTGTTTCACAACTCTTCATGCTGGGCAATGCTGCCTAAAGGAATCCTGATATTGATGGGTCTGCTTTATTATTCAGTAAGTTTTAGCAGGGGAAAAAAAATCCTTTACTAGTACTTTGAATTAGTACTCTTGCTCTATTTCTCTTCTAACGTATGAGATGACTGCTGCAGGATTTGAAATTGGGAATCAGCTTCAAATTCTTGAGTTTAAACTGAGGAGCTGTGCCACATGGTTTTTGGTATTTCTACCAGGCTACTGGAAAGCTAGTGCATGCTTTAATGTGAAATTAAAAGATGTATTTAAAATAAGTAAAGCTTTGTAAAAGCTTCATTTCCTAAGAAGAAACAACCTTAAAACCAGGGTAAATAAATAAATCTGATATTAGGAATTCAGGAAGTGTGGTCTAGTGGCTACATATGGCCCTCCAATATTTTTTGGGTAGCCTCTACAGCCTCTCCCAAAGTAAATGGAACAAAACATTTGGACCTTTCAGCATGGACAAATTAAAGGGACAAAATAGGTATTTTAAGTTTTATAGTTGATTTAAAAATTCATTTCAATTCTTGAACCCTTCCCCTTTGATGCTGAGCTCACCCAATTTTAATGATTGACCATCAATATGCCCTAAGCCCAAATCTGGCATAAGTTGCCTAACCTCCTATATCTTGGGAGATTCATACTGAATTAAATGAACTATTCATATAAATAGCTTTAAAATACAGGTACCATTTTAAATTGCAAAAATCCATATAATCACTAGGTTAAAATTATAGAAAACTCTATTCTTGTTACCAACTAATGGTCATTCAGATATGTGGATCTCAAATGTGGTAGCTCTAGGAAAACAGCTTACCATAACAAAATAACTGGTAATCACTTATAGTCATACTATATCATGCCATTCTACAATTTCAGTCTCATAACTGCATATATGACATCATTAAAAATGTATACTGCATAAATTGTGTGCAAATGATTAGCAAACAAAATATGATAATTAGTTCCAACTTCCATATTTTCCAGTAAAGGCTTCATCATGCTTGATGTATCCACATCTCTATTGCAAGTGGACTATACACATGTGAAATTGTCAAACATGCAGGTTTTGATTATTATACTGAATGATGTTTTTAAGCAGAACAAATCAATAATCTGAGTAAATATTACACAGTATTATTAAAAATTAGGAAAAAACAGAAGGAGAGAGAAAGAGAGAGAGAGAAGAGAGAATTGTGCTGAGTTAATTAAGGCTTCAAGAAACGCTTGCTTTTATTGGCAATTTTTTTGTTGCAGGAAGAAAACTAAAAATTAAGAGGATAGTTGGCAGCAATATTGATATGCTAATGGATAAACATGCTAATTTAGAAAAAAACTAATCAGCAAAGACATTGCTAATGGAAATGTACTGGAAAATGGCTAATGCTCTATGCAAACCTGCCATATACAAAATTAAGAAGAACTCATTTTGTATTTATAATTATGACTCAGGAGCAAAGCTTCTCTACTAGGCTACAGTTGAGATTAAAAGACATCTGAACTGACCTGTCCTGATCCCACCAAATCAATTCAATCACTACATAATGTACAATTAAACAAACAAATAAATATACTGCTCCTTGGTATAAAGAGATATAGAAGCTAGAATCCATATCTTGTTTCATTCTAGTATCTGTAGCAGAAACATTTCATAATGCACATTATTACAAAACAATATAATCACAAGAATACTGGTCAAGCAACTTGATTAGCAATAAAGTTTGAATAATTTCCATATGGAAATTTTTTTAAGATTGGTTTATTTATTTGTTTATCATATTTAAAAACAATTATGAAGTGTAAGTTGTTGTGTTCTGAGCCTGCAAATGCAGGCTTGGGACATTGCAAGGTTCCCGGGCAATTGCAAAAGCTGCCCAGGACCAGACTGAGTGGCGCTGGCCAAGCGCGCATGCGTAAGGTGCAAAAAGTGCCTAGTGATGTTGCCATCTGGTCCGGGGAATAGGGATGTATAAAAGGAGGCCTACGTGCCTTTGCTCGTTGTTGGAGTTTGAAATAAGCACAATAAAGAGCTGTTCCAGAAACATGTGTATTCTTCATTTGCCATCACTCCCAGGACTTAACACTGGCGACGAAGGTGGGATGCTTAACAAGGAAAGCTAGAATGAAGCTTTAAGACTTACCCAAAAGAAGTCCTGGAAGGGAACACGGCGTTAAATTCAGCAGCTATCCTGCAAGTACAGCATTGCTGGAGGGTGAGTTTGGCTGAGAGACCCTTTCCTTGCAGAAGCAAGTGGTGCAGCACAAACTACAACGGCAAAAATCGGCCGCTTGTCAGAATTTGACGTTGCACACCTGGAACAATGGGAATCATACATTGCAAGAGTAGAGAACTATTTTAGGGTTAACCAAGTTCGTGAAGATGGGCTGAAGGCTGCAATGTTGTTGTGTGTATGTGACCAAGAGACTTTTGAAATTGCTGAAAACCTCGTGGCTCGTGCTTCGCTGGAAGGCGTAATGTACACAGACTTAAAGAAATTTCTAAAAAAACATTTTCAGCCCAAGCTGTTCGTCATTGCATGGAGGCACTTGTTTGAACAAAGGGATCAGAGAGCAGGAGAATCTGCTAAGGACTTTATCACAGCATTGAGGTGAGCAGCTAGACTGTGTGAATTTAAAGATTTAGAGGAAAGATTGTGTGATCGTTTTGAGTGTGGACTGAGAAATAGAGACTTACAGCAAAAGATCTTCGCAAAAGAAGACATTTCATTCCAAGATGCTCTACAAGAAGTTACAGCAGAGGAAGCAGCAGGCAGAGCAGTAAAAAACATGCAGCCCACCAGAAGCCCTCCAGACACTGTTGCTGTCCACCAGGAGAACGTGCAAGAAGATTCAGAAGGGGTTCCTGAAGATGAGGTGAATAAGCTCTACCAGGCAGCCAGAAGGAGACAGAGAGATTGAACAGAAAAGGCTTCAATAACTCCACATTGCTTCAGGTGCAGAGGACGCCACAGAAGAGCAGACTGACAATTCTGGTTTGCCACTTGTAGGGCCTGTGGAAGGCAAGGCCACATTGCAGCCGTATGTCTGAGTCGTCAGAAGGTACAACCTAAAGAAGAATTGCATCTGAAAGGTGCCAGGGTCCCCAGCCAAAAGAGAGTGGGTTTCTGCACAACACGCAGAAGTATTCTGAGGACAGGCACACATAAACCCCTAAAAAAGAAGTTGTCCCTTAAAGTAAAGTTGCAAGGGGTTCCCTTATCCATGGAATTGGACACTGGTTCCACTCTCTCCATAATTTCCCTCAACACATTCAGGAAGATTTGCAGCAGCAGTGGTCTTCGAATAAAACTCAGGCCATCCACTGTGATACTTACAGATTTTCAAAATTCTAAGTTGTGTGTTAAGGGGGAGGCCACCCTTAAGGTACAGTACAAGGATTTTGAGGGTCCTTTAGATGTGTTGGTTGTTGGGGGTGAACGTGCAAGTCTTATTGGACTCGATTGATTTGAGGATCTGGGAATCCAGGTCACGGGGCTGCACCATTTGCAAACATCTAGCCTTGCAGAAGTCTGCAGGGAATTTGCAGATGTGTTTAGCTCTGAGCTTGGAACCTACAAGGGGCCTTCAGTTTCACTATGATTAGATCCATCCATAGCATCCATTAGGGTCAAGCCTAGGAGAGTTCCGTTTGCACTTAAAAACAAGATTGATGCTGAACTGGACAAATTGCTCCAGCAGGGCATTCTAGAGCCTGTAGATTCAAGTCCTTGGGAAACCACCATAGTAACGCCTTTAAAGGCTAATGGGGACATTCATATTTGTGCGGACTACAAGTGCACACTAAACAAGGCACTACAGCAACACGCTTATCCAGTACCTGTAGTAAGTCACATTCTGGCTTCCCTAAGGGGGGGGCGGATTTTTGCGAAGCTTGACTTGGCACAGGCCTATCAACAGTTGCCTCTTGATGAGGCAGCTGCTGAGGCTCAGACGATTGTGACTCATAGAGGAGCTTTTAAAGTGAAGAGATTGCAATTTGGGGTAAATGTAGCCCCTGGCATTTTCCAGAGTATTATGGAGAACACACTGAGGGGGGTTCCAGGAGTCTGTCCATATTTTGATGATGTCCTCATTGCAGGAGAATCACCTCAAAACTTGGCTGAGAGATTAAGGGCTGTCTTGCTTCGTTTTAGGAAAGCAGGTCTCAAGTTAAAAAAGGACAAGTATAAGATAGGAGTCAATTCTACTGACTTTTTGGGATTCAGGATAGATGCTCAAGGTATTCACCCTTCTGAAGCTAAATTAAAGGCCATTCAGCAGGCCCCAAGCCCTAGGTCACAGGTCGGCAACCTGCGGCTCCGGAGCCGCATGCGGCTCTTTGAGCCTTCCCCTGTGGCTCCCAGCCTCCTCTGCCTTTGCAGAGAGAGACAGAGACAGAGAGAGGCAATTGCGCTTCCCTGTTTCTCTCTCTCTCTCTCTTTCTCTCTCTCTCTCTCTCTCTCTCTCTCTCTTTGTGTGTGTGTGTGTGTGTGTGTGTGTGTGTGTGTGTGTGTGTGTAAAAGAGAGTGCACTCACAGCGTTCTCTGAAGCGCTGAAAAGCTTACTGGGCGGAGCTCCTCCCTTTGCTGCGTCTCTGCAGGAAGCAGGAAGCAGGAAGGGCAGGAGAGAGCTAGCTAGCCCAGCTAGGCTGACTCAGGAATTCTGGGAGTTGAAGTCCATGAGTCATAAAAGAGACGAGGTTTTCTACCCTTGAGCTTGTTGGACAACAGCTTGAAACTTGCCAGGTGAGGAGCAGATAGGAGAGGGGGGAGAAAGAGAGAGAAAGAGAGAGGGAGGGAGAGAGAGAGAGAGAGGGAGGGAGGGAGAGAGAGTGTGTGTGTGTGGGGGGGGGAAGAGGAGTGGTAGACCAAGGGCAGATAGAGAGGGAGGGAGGGAGAGAGACAGAGAGAGAGAGACCCTTTTGACATCTAAAATGAAGATAACATTGCATATATCCTTTTTTTACCTATGTGTGTATGTAATTTTATTCTCTTAAAGCATTCTCTTGGTGATCATTGTTTTAATAGTATGGATATTCCCAAGAGTCATATTTTTACTTTTATTTTTAATGTGTGTGTGTGTGTGTGTGTGTGTATATACATACACACACACACACATACATACACACACACACACACACACCTATAATAAAGGTAAAAAAGGATATATGCAGTGTTATCTTCATTTTATATATAAAAAGGGTTTTGCGGCTCCCGGTGTTTTGTTTTTGGTGGGAAACGGGTCCACGTGGCTCTTTGAGTGTTTTGGGTTGCCTACCCCTGCCCTAGGTCTAAAGGGGAACTACAAGCCTTTTTGGGGCTACTAAATTTTTACCATGCCTTTCTGCCAAACAAAGCTGCTATAGCTGAGCCATTGCACAGGCTCTTAGACAAACAAGCCTGTTGGCAGTGGACTAAGGTCCATGAAAAAAGTTTCAATGAGGTTAAGGCCTTGCTTACTTCTAATGCTCTACTGGCTCACTTCAATGAGCAGTTGCCTGTTTGCATTGCCTGCGATGCTTCTCCATATGGAGTGGGGGCAGTTCTTAGCCATCTGTTGGCTGATGGGACACCGGTCTCTGTAGTGTATTACTCCAGAACCTTGTCTTCTGCTGAGTGGAACTACGCTCAGATTGACAGGGAGGCACTGGCTATTGTGGCTGGCATTAAGAAGTTTCATAATTTCATATACGGCCGCCATTTCACGGTCTACACTGACCATAAGCCTCTGCTAGGTTGTTCACCACAACCAAACAGACCCCACATATTCTTTCTCCTCATATGCTATGTTGGTCCATTTTCCTGTCAGCATATGACTACCCTTAAATTCACAAGCCTGGAAAGGAAATGGGTCATGCTGATGCTCTGAGTAGATTACCCCTTCCAACACTGGAGCCTGATCCTGCTCCAGCAATTAATATTCTGTCCATTCAAGAGCTGCCTGAATCTCCCCTCAATGCAAGGGATGTGGCTGCTGAAACTGCCACTGACCACACGTTCATACGCGTTTTGTCAAGGGTGTTGTCAGGATGGCCTGACAGATGCCCTGATACTGAGTTTCAGAGTTTCTGGCAAAGAAGACATAACTTGTCCACTTTCAAGGGTTGTCTGCTATGGGGAAGTAAGGTAGTAATCCCTACTTCACTGAGGACTAGAGTGCTGCATTCTTTACATGAAGGACACCCTGGCATAGTCAGGATGAAGGCACTTGCACGCAGCCATTTGTGGTGGCCTGGCCTCGATAAAGCCATTGAGGCTCAAGTGCATGGGTGCCATGTGTGCCAATAGTCCTGGCCTGAAATGCCTCAGGCCTCAGTTTATAGATGGGAGGAAACTCACATCCCATGGTCCAGGGTATATATAAATTATGCTGGGCCCTTTCAGGGGCAATTCTTCTTGGTTGTTGTTGATAGCCATTCTAAGTGGCTAGAGGTTGTTCCTGTGTCCTCCACTACTGCTGCCAAGACTATCCAGGTGCTGAGAAGTATTTTTGCAACTCATGGCCTTCCAGATGTTCTCATTTCAGACAATGGTCCTCAATTCACCTCTTCTGAGTTCCAGGTTTTCCTCCAGGCCAACATGATCTGCCATGCAACTTCTGCTCCTTTCCACTCATCCACCAACGGAATGGCTGAATGTATGGTGCGCACCACCAAGGATGCCCTTAAGAGACTGACTTATGGTGACTGGCATCACAGGTTAGCAGATTTTCTTCTTGCACATTGCACCACACCTTGCACTGCCACTGGAAAGAGCCCAGCTGAACTTTGTTGTGGTCATCAGCTCATTATCAAGCTGGACAGACTGCACCCTGACTGGGTGGCATCTCAAGGGTTGCATCCACGGCCACCAAGGGGTCTGCAAGTGGGTGCTCCTGTTTGGACCAGAAACTATGCGCCTGGTCATCTCTGGGTACCAGCTGTGGTCTGCAAGGCCTCAGGGCCCTTGTCCTATGAAGTGTCCCTGGAAGACAGCTGCGTTCTTCGGTGGCACATAGATCAGCTGCGTACGACGCTGGAGTCTCACCCTTCCACTCCTGGCTTTGCTCTGGGGGGGGGAAGAAGGTTATAGAATACATTCTGAGGATCAATGTCAGCAGCCAGTGCTAGCAGCTGAGGAGATCGTTGATCCCCCATCCCGAGATTCTGCAAGTGCTCCAAACAACAATTCATGGGGCAGAGAACTACACCAAGACACATTCCAGCCAGGGAGTCACCCCGGGGGCATCCACATATCCCATACAGAAACAGTAACACTCCAGACAGGGAGGATAACGGGGGGTATTCACAGAACTCACAGAACACGCAAGAACTGGCAACCCAGCTAGGAAGCAGGTTCAATTTTGCAACTGCTTCCAAAAGGAGGTCCTATGTAAGGGGGGCAAGCAAAGAGGCCTCTCCTGACTCTGGCACCACAGGCATGACCTTCGAGTCTGCTGAATACTGGGGCCCCTTACACACACCTGTTTCACAGGGCACGTCCGAAAACGGTCGCTGGCTCGAGGACATAGCTTCTCAGGAACCATCCAGAGTAGTTCTGGAATCCTCAGCCAACTCAGAAGATTGGGAGAGTGCAGAGCCTGGGGGAAACTCTGGCATTTCTGCCAGTACGCCCTACCAGGGGTCACCTGCAAAACCTGTGCATAAAAGTCCTGGTCTAGCGAGTCCATCAGGCGGGCCGGTAGGCCAGGCACCCTTAAGGTCAAGTCCTGGTCTGTCCAGTCGAGCAGGGGAGCTGTCAGGCCAGGCACCCTCCCTCATCCTGTGAAGGTCCCAACGGGTTAAGGCCCCTCCTAAACACCTAGATGAGTATGTAAGGTTCTTGTCAGCATAAGAACAGTAAAAGTCTATGGTGAGGAGATGGAACCTATGTGGGTAGCAACAGAACCCACGAAGCACACATTAGAGAGTGGCAAACAAGTTGTAGCAGAATGGAGTGTCTGTAGGATGAAAGAAATTTATTATTATTTTATATTTTGTATGGATTGTAAGAACAAGTACCATGTGTGTTCTAGCTAAGAGGGGAGGGGTGTTGTGTCCTGAGCCTTCAAATGCAGGTTCGGGACATTGAAAAGTTCCCGGGCAATTGCAAAAGCTGCCCGGGACCAGACTGAGTGGCGCCGGCCAAGCGCGCATGCGCAAGGCGCAAAAGTGCCTAGTGATGTTGCCATCTTGTCCAGGGAATGGGGACATATAAAAGGAGGCCTGCGTCCCTTTGCTCGCTGTTGGAGTTTGAAATAAGCACAATAAAGAGCTGTTCCAGAAACATGTGTATTCTTCATTCGCCATTGCTCCCAGGACTTAACATAAGTGGTTATTTCTTTGTATGGCAAAGAAACTGAATCTGTAATTTCTTTTGTCATCTCAGGATAATATAGTTCCAACAATTTCATTTTTTTTTTAATTTAACAATCAGGATTTTAAATTCAGCAGATAGTTCACATAACCAGTGCAACTCCAGACATTTTGTGATTCTTAAACAAAAGTTATAGTGTCCTGTTGGAGGAGAAAACAGAAAGAAGAAAACAGACTAGTATTTCAAAGCAGAGGCCCAGAATGTTAGATCTGAAGACAGCACACAGCAATTCTCAGATAGTAAGACCCAAAAACAGTTATTAATAAAGAGAAAAATGATTAAATGCATAATAGACAAGTAATCATATTAACTACAGTTAAATATTAATATATTAAATCTGATTTTTGTTCTTGTCCCACCCGTTATATTTTTACATGAGCCCCTAGTACAACTAAGCAGTTGATTTTAAAAAACACACCACTCTTTTAACTACTCCAAAGTTATTCTTTTGAGTGTGTTCTTATTTCTAGAGAAATACTAGGCTTGCCCGCTTACAGACAGGAATCTTACATAATCTTGTAAGAACTTTGGAGGGCCTCTGCCATTTCAAGCCTAGACTGTTGGCAAACATAGCACCCCTGGACCTGTGTCTCAATCTCCTTATTAAGCCCAGGCCACCAGAGATAGCTGCGCACAAGAGCCTTCATCCGGACTATGACCGGATGTCCCTCATACAGAGATTGCAAGACTCTAGTCCTCAATGTGGTTGGAATCACTACCCTGCTACCCCACAGGACACAACTCTTAAAGATGGATAGCTCATACTTCCTTTTCCAGAAACTCTGGAAATTAATGCCAGGACACGTGTCAGGCCATTCTGACAGCACCCAGTTCAACATGCATGTTAACGTGTGATCAGTGGCTGTTTCTTCAGCCACATTCCCTGCATTGAGGGCAGATTCAGGCAAATCCTGGATAACCAGGATGTGGTTAGCTGGAGCAGGATCTGATTCTATAAGCTGTAGAGGTAACCTACTAAGACCATCTGCATGGCCCATTTCTTTGCCTGGTTTGTGAACCAGTGAGTAGTCATATGCAGAAAGGAAAATTGACCACCTCAGCATTCTAGGAAAAATTATGTGTGGGGTTTGCTTGTTCATTGTGAACAACCCCAGCAGTGGCTTATGGTCTGTAAAGACCGTGAAGTGGCAACCATACAAAAAGTCATGGAACTTTTTTATGCCAGCCATATGGCTAAGGCTTCTCTGTCTATCTGTGTGTAATTACACTCCACAGAAGACAGAGTTCTTGAATAGTATGCTACAGGAACTTGTGTTCCATCAGCCTTGAGGTGACTTAAGACAGCCCCAATCCCATAGGGGGATGCATCGAGGCTATACACACTGGCAGCTGCTCATTGAAATGAGTGAGAACAGCATCTGAAGACAACAATGCCTTGACCTCAGCAAAACTCCTTTTGTGGACTTGTGTCCACTTCTATGGAGCCTGTTTGTCCAAGAGCCAATGTAATGGCTCTGCCACTGCAGCCTTGTGAGGGAGGAAGGAATGGTAAAAATTTAGAAGCCCAAGGAAGGCTTGAAGCTTGCTCTTCGACTTGGGACTTGGGGCCTGCTGAATCGCTTTGAGCTTAGATTCAACAGGATGGATGCCTTTGGCATCTATGCAAAACCCTAGGAATTCAGTAGAAGTTACTCCAATTTTGCATTTTTCCTGCTTAAGCTTCAGCCCTGCCTCGCGGAACTGCAGCAAAATGAACAGAAGCCTTCAGCCAGGTTTTCAAGTGATTACCCTGTGATGAGGACATCATTGAAGTAAGGGCAAACTCCCTGAATGTTACAGAGCGTACGCTCCATCACGCTTTAAAAAATGCCAGAGGCTACGTTAACCCTGAACTGCAGTCTTTTGACTTTGAAAGCTCCGCAGTGCATTACGATGGTCTGAGCCTCACCGTTGCATCATCCACTGGTAACTGTTGATAGGTCTGAGCCAAACGAAGTTTGGCGAAAACTCAGCCCCCTTTAAGTGAGGCCAAAATGTGGCTTACCACTGGCACCGGATAAGAGTGCTGCTGTAATGCTTTGTTTAGCGTGCATTTATGGTTAGCACAAATGCAGACTTCCCCGTTGGCCTTGAGTGATGTGACTATGTGTGTTTCCCATGGACTGCTATCCACAAGTTCCAAAATATCTTGCTGTAGCAGTTTATCCAGTTCAGCATTAATTTTTTGCTTAAGTGCAAAAGGCACCCAATGAGGCTTAATCCTAATCGGTGCAATAGAGGAATCTAACTGCAAAGCAATGGGAGGCCCCTTGTACGACCCAAGCTCTGGGCTGAACACATCAGCAAACTCCTTGCAAACTTCCACAAGGCCTGCTGTTTGAAAGCTGTGTAGCCAGTCACTTGAATCCCAAGTGCCTCGAACCAATCAAGTCCGATTAGACTCGTGCAGTCACCCTCAACCATGACGATGTCCAGAAACCCCTCAAAATGCTTACGCTGCACTCTGACTGTTGCTTCCCCTTTCACACTGACTCAGGAATTCTGAAAATCAGTTAAGATAAGATCCGATTTGCCTGAGTTTAATTCTTTGGCTGCTCCTATAGCAGATCTGCTTGAGGGTTTTCTGGGAAATGATTGACAGAGCTGAACCCGTGTCCAGCTCCATCGTTAAGGGGACCCCCTGCAATTTGACATCAAGACGCAGCTTCTTTTTTAATGGCCGGTGAGCCCGTTCTCAAACGCTCTTGCAGGATGCACAGAAGCCCACCCTATTTTGGCTGGGGATCCTCACACCTTTCCAAGGCAACTCTTCCGATGGATAGTCTTTCTTGTGACCCAAACAGATGGTGGCTATGTGGCCTTGCTGTCCACATGCCCAGCAAGTAGCAGAGCGAAAATGGCAGTCAGAGCGCTTGTGATGCCTTCCCCATTCGAAACACCAAGGGAATAAAACTGCCTTGTCAGACCCTTTGTCAGCTCATTCTTGGGGCCTTCTCTCTGCTGGCTGCTGCAGACAGCCAACCTCATTTTCGGAATCCAGTTCGGATATCTTTCAAGCAACCTCTTGATGGATGGAGCCCGAAATTGTAGAGTTCTTGGAAAACCGCAAGGCCTTAACAGCTCCTCCACTGCTTTGTCGGCCATGATCTCCTTTAGCGCATCTTGGAAGGAAATGTCTTCCTTCACAAAAATCTTTTGTTGCAGTTCTCGGCTCCTCAAGCCACAAACTAGCTGATCATGCAGCTGTTCTTCTAAGTTTTTGAATTCACAGCGTCTTGCAGCTTGCTGTAGAGCAGCAATAAAGTCCGCAGCAGACTCTCCTGGACATTGGTCCCACTGCTCGAATGCATGGTTCAAAATGCTCTCTTAACATTTTCTTAAGTTCAATATATGCAATGGATTCCATGGTGCTGGGGCAACCAGGTTCTCAGCAATATCAAATGTCTCTTGCCCACAGACACAAAGTACCGTTGCGGCTTTGAGCCTGTCCTCCCGAACTTGGTTTACCCAAAAGTAGTTTTCTATCTGGGCAACGTATGAACTCCAATGTTCAGGGTGTGCTGTATCGAATTCGGACAGACGTCCAATCTTAGCCATCACTCCTCCTTGGTGGCCTCATCACCACCTCGTTCTGCTCCAGCTTGTGAAGGGGTTCCAGAACAAATCTTGCCAAACTCTCCTCCAGCGTTTTTGTACTGGCAGGCAGAATCGCACAAGTCAGAATGCCGAACTTCCCAGCCCTTCGGCCTTCTGTGGTGAGTCAGCCTACTTTTCTTTACAACACGATCCTACTCTTGTCACCAATGTTCTGTTCTGTGCATTGGTAAGGCATTGAGGCAGGAGTAATAACAGTTGTTACTTTATTAAGCTTCAACAGAACCTCAACAGAACATGGCGCAGATCTCTTTTATACCCTTTTGCAGGGACAGCGTCAGCCAATAAATGCAACATATTTTCCTGCTTTGAGCATGCGCAATAAGCTGGAGACAGCCTGTCTGGCCCGGGTAGCCACGTGGTCTGTCCGGATCTCTCTGCAGCTTCCTGCACCTGCTCTGTTAATCACAGGCCCAGAATATAACAATAAGAATTATCAGTCATATAACAAATGCCTTTCATGGAATAACAGGAAATATTTTAAAACTTCAAAAATAAGCTTTACAATTCTTATTTTTAGAGCTCAGGAATGTTCATGTCACCAACTCTTGGGGATATATAACAGACATGATAGTCCATGAAGACTTGGAGTTTCATTGTGAACTACTGCTGTAAGCAATGAAGAAAGAGATCTTATTTTCACATTCTTCAAAAAAAAAAAGATAGCATGATAAGTTGAATCAATCTAGATGAGAGGCTGTTCCAAGGTGAGAAGTAGGAAAAATATAATTAAAGGCCTTATAAATCACTACTTTCATCTGCATATTTTCCATGAATATTACCTGAGAGTTGGATACATGGAGAAAATTCCTCTGTCATGCTCTATATTAACAAAATAATAAGATGATTGTGGCTGTTGACATGTAAGAATACAGGACAACAGCAGAATGTTACCATACAATCTGATATCTCAGCTGAATTAGATATTTAACACTTATAGTAGAGATGAGTATCTGTGGTCGTCTTTTCTCTAATCTATTCTTATATTATATAATTTACTTATCCTCCTCTTATATAGTTTCTTTAATTAGATAGTTGTTTTTTATGTTACATAGCTGCTAATTTTTAAAGGCAAAATTTGAAAAGTGAAGTATTGAAAGCTTCACAGATGCATTTGTTTTGTTAAGCTGCAAGCACTCAATTTGCCAATCAGAAGCTCTATCAATTGCAGAATCTGCCAGATCCAAGTAGTTGTATTAAGATACAGTATATCACTGCACTTCCGTAAAGAGAGTTAAATTGGTCAGGCTACTTTCTCAAGGAAAACATTAATAACATGCTTCTGAGCAATAGATGGAATGGTTCTATGCAAGAGAAACAAAACTAGTTGGAGGAAATGATAGAAAGCATCCTAGAGAGTTAAAGAGGATTGATTATACTGATGATGAGTATCTTTCCAATGCTTCAGGCATGGTTCTCTCAGATGTGTCTGGACATATCTGGGAACTTATATAACTAAAGCAGTATTTCTCAGGCTTACCTACTTTAAGATGTGTGGACCTCAACTCTGAGAATTTCATACCACTTGAAAAAATCTGGGAGTTGATTTTAAAGTTGCTGGGGTGGAGAAACACTGATCTAAAACATGCAACCTCTGCTGCTTAGCTTTCTTTGTTTTAATGATATTATTGATAATTTTGAACTTCACTGTATCCAATTATTGCATTTGTTTTTATTGTGTTGTACTTTAAATTCAGCAGGCCCAGAAATGTCACAAATGGTCCTGGGCAACCTAAAAGCTGCTTGGGACCAGACTGGTTGGCCCCGGTCTTGCACGCAGGCGCAAGGCGCAAATAAAGGGGATTTATGATTGAATATTTGGAAAACTATAAAAGGCCTGTGAGCCTGTTGGGTTATTGAGTGGTAACACGGAACGAATAAAGAAGCACTTGGTTAACAACTTGTGTGTCACTTCAATGCCGCGAACCCCAATACTTAAAAAAAATTGTCTTTTAATTATAAGATACCTGTTTACACAAACAAAAGTGGCATGTAAATTAAATAATAAATATGCTCATAAAAAGTGGAGTGAAATGGAGAAGCATGCTTTCTTTTTAAAACAGGTCAATGGAAATTTCACTAAGTAGTGGAAGAAAACATCTCCTAATCTACTTAATCAAAGGATTACTATTGGCAATTTGCAGAGGTTAAGGTGGTGATTTATGGATCTGTTACTACATCATGACCCAAACAGTTATAAATGTACAGAAAGCTATATACTTATAGCTTTAAAGTGTTCACTGCATATGACCATACTAAGAAAATATGATTTTAATGTGAATCTTGTGCCAAGAGAAAAATAGATTTGATATCCAGTTATAATATGGCTTTTAGGTTCCTCTGCAGCATCTAATATATGACCTTCCTATTTAGTACTTTGCCAGGTGAAACAAGCAGATTAAAAAGCATTGTACTAGCTGCATGGCTTATCTTCCATCAGCAGCACATTTATCCTGTGGTTTATATGTGGTAAAAAGTTCTGCAGCAAAAAAAAAAAAAAATGTTTCTTTGGTTTAGTTATATATTCTTGAGTGCAGTTTGCCAGCCTATGACGAAAGTCAGAATAGTACCCAGGATTTGTTCAGACTGAGTCTTTCAGTGCCTCCTGTTCACCTATGTTTACAGAGAAGCCGGAATAGTAACCTAGATCTACCACATCAAAGTTAATTCTGCTTGCTTTTTCAGTCCTTTGAAGTTTCTATAGGGTTTGTTTTCTTATACCAGAAGTTGGCAGTTCAAATAGACAGAAACATGCTTTGCATTTGTGAACCTTCTGAGTCTGTGCTTAAACCTCTGTCTTGCTTAACATACCCAAGCATGACCTACATAAATTCTCATACGTATGGCTCTATTTGCTGTTGCTAAGACACCTGCAGTATGATTTCGTTTATTCATCTGTATTTTTCAACAAAGTCTTTTTTACTCTTTTTTTAAAATTTGGTGGTCTCTCTCTACCCCTGCCCTTTCTGTCTCTAACTTTTTATTTAAAAGGAACTTATACTGAAATTCACATTTTGCTCTATTATATATAGTAAATTGTGAATTACTCTCTAAATATCTAAGGGAAAGTTTAGATATGTACTTTTGATATTTATTTAGATATAGAAAATAAATAAGATATATGAAATTAGATTTGAAACATGCATACATACATTCAAGTATGTGCTGTTGTGCAGTCCACAAAATTCCAAAACTTCTATAAAAACTGCTTTGCATATTTCTCTTTTCACTATATATATATTATAAAAGAACCTCTCTCTTTCTTTTTATCTCTGCAGCAATTATTCTTTTTTTCCACAGCCTCTTTTCTTATTCTATCAAATATAATTTTTCATATTTCTCATGAAATATGTTTTATGTTACTTTATAACATAATATTTTTCACTCCACTGTGATCAGTTTCCACATAATCTTTCCTTAAGTCCATTTTGCATTCATTGATTTGAGAGATTTTTATGCACTCACTCCTTGGTTTTCCCCTTCTTTTCTTATGCGTTTTCCCCAAGACTCATTCTTGATGCTATCAAAAATCATTTGTGTGGTATCCAGAATCCTAGTATTCTTCATTTATTCTTTCACTATTTCAATATGAATATCAGTTAAGTAATGATGTTTAGATTAATTCCTTTGCTATGTACTTATAGACAGACTTATGCCTAAGCCATATATTTAAAACTAACCTAGGTAGATATTCACCAAGAACCATTCTCATTCATTGTACATTCTTTCTGTGATCTCCTATCTTATTTCCTCTCATCCATCCATGCCACCAACAGAATAAAAAATTCCCTGGATCACAATTATTTTTCATGGTATACAGTTTGTCCAAAAACTTATTCCTGATTCTTCAATTATCATCATTTACTTGGATAATATTTGCAGCTATTGCCCTATGTACGAGTTCTTATTTTTACAGGTATCACCAACAACTTAGATGGCAGCAAGTCATACCTTGTAATATGAGTTTATGTCTTCACTTTCAATGTCATGCATGTATTAATTATTATATTCCATAAGATCAAAGATTCTTTATTCATTAAATACTTTTTCTCTTAATTTTACTAACACATATCTATTTTTTCCACTTCTGCTTTATTCGTTAATTCATAGTCTTTGCCACATAATGTCTCTTACATTCCAAGTTAGAAATTTCAAAATGCCATAATCATCAAAATTAGTATTAACCTTTATTACATCATGGCTTTGTCTAACTGAAGTTTTCATATACTAGTTTAATAAATAAAGGAAGAGTAGGCTCTGTCACAACTATAGTCATAACTATGCCATATGAAACATTCTCTGCTAGTGGCAGGGCTTTATTACCTTTTGGATAATTTATCATCCATGTAACCAAAACAGACTTTTGCACTAAGTACTATTCTCTGTATCTTAAAATCTGTAATCTAAAGTTCTACATTTCAAATTAATATGTTGTTGCCTCCATACAACTTATTAGGAGGTACATGAACTTTTCTGACACACTAACAAACAAATGCTTAGCTGGGAATTTGGAGGCACATAGTCCTTCTCCCAATATATTTGGGTGGCATTGGTCGAAGAAGTGCACTATAAAGAAAACATAGTTGGATTTTTTTTTTTTATGTATTAACATACATGTGCAACATAGTATTATAATGAAGGATTTTTTTTTTCTTCTCATTCTTTCTCGGTTACCTGTTTGGGGGAGTATTCCCAGGGTAGAAGACAAACCATTAATATCAATAGGATTCCAGGAGCTAACTCCCTTGCTAACACTTATTCTTTTCCTATTAATTTCTTTCCTAAATAGGAAATCTATCCATCAATGAAAATAAACATATTCCTTTTTAATTGAGCTATTAAGTGGAAGAGGATTCTTGCATCAGACATTATGAACTAAAATACCAAAGTAATATTGTATTAACTTGTCTTTAAAATCATTTGTTTAGTACCCAAATTGTGTTGTGATTTAGGTTTTACTTAAATTATAGTGTATTGGTCTAAGATTCTGGTAGGTAAACATGACACAGGTTTTCTCAGAAATAATCACATTGAGTACCATGAGTCATACTTGGAAGTATGTTCAGTCTAATGTTAATGATGAGAGCCACATTGGGCAGTGGGTTAAAGTACAAGGCTATAAATAAGAAAACGTGACATGGTCCAATTATGTCACATTCTAGTTGAGAGAGAAGTTCCCTGAGGATGGACTTTAGTATGAGTCTGAAAGCTCAAAAGGCTAAACCTCTGGCCCAAGTGACTGGTCCAGATTGGATTGTGCAACATTATTCTGAGACATATACATTTGCCTTCTTTCATAAGAAAATTAAGCACAAAGTCAGTGAATTCTCTGTCAGTCTTCTAAAAATGTAGTCAAGAAACCATATAGATGCCTGATGCAGAGGATGGGACTTCTATCTCTTCAAAGGCGATTCCAAGCAACAAAAATAGACTCACTGATTGAAAGGGAAACATGTTTATCGAAACCTGGTACAGGAAAAAATGTAGAATCAGACTTAAAAGAGAAATCTAAAATTGTGTAATAGATTAAAATGCAATACTGGATTTATGGATTGTTTTAAGGATTAAGATTTAGAGTTAGAAGTAATTAAATATATATATATATATATATATATATATATATATATATATGGTCTTTGGTTGTTCGGGTTTTCTCCCGCGTAAAATTGGAAGTGTCTTGGCAACGTTTCGACGAAGTCACATTCGTCATCTTCAGGCTGGTGTTTTTAGCTTCTTGCTTTGAGCAGCAATGTGTGGTTTTAGCTGTTTCTTCCTTTTAACTGCCAGTGAGGGTATGAACTGATTGGATGGGAGCTTGGCTGTGTTCTGATTGGGTGGAGGTGTGTTCTGAATGGTTAGGGGCTTGGCTGTGCTCTGATTGGCTGGGGGAGTGTTCTGTTTGGTTGTGCTCAGGTTAGTCTGAGTTGCAGAGGGGTTTAAGATTTTGGGGTTAGGGAGTCGTTTGTCAATAAGGGCAGGTTTCCAAATGGCTGGTAGGCGGGAGGTATCATCTCGCTTGTTCATGCTGTGTGGGCGTTTTTCTATCTCGATGGCTTCTCTGATTATTCTGTTATTAAAATGTTCACTTTTGGCAATGATTTTTAAAGTCAATTTCGTGTCCTGTGGCTTTAAGGTGTTGGACCAGGGAAGATGTTGGTTCCTCTTTTTTGACTGAGTTCTTATGTTCTTCAATGCGTGCACTTATTCTTTTAATAAACACAACATCAAAACAGCATTCTGCACAAACAGAAAAATATCCACCATCCTTAGAAACCCCAAAGATAAAATTGAATTAGAAAATCAAGGAGTATACGAAATCCCATGCACCACTTGTCCCACCACATACATCGGACAAACCAACAGAAGAATAAGTGCACGCATTGAAGAACATAAGAACTCAGTCAAAAAAGAGGAACCAACATCTTCCCTGGTCCAACACCTTAAAGCCACAGGACATGAAATTGACTTTAAAAATACCAGAACCATTGCCAAAAGTGAACATTTTAATAACAGAATAATCAGAGAAGCCATCGAGATAGAAAAACGCCCACACAGCATGAACAAGCGAGATGATACCTCCCGCCTACCAGCCATTTGGAAACCTGCCCTTATTGACAAACGACTCCCTAACCCCAAAATCTTAAACCCCTCTGCAACTCAGACTAACCTGAGCACAACCAAACAGAACACTCCCCCAGCCAATCAGAGCACAGCCAAGCCCCTAACCATTCAGAACACACCTCCACCCAATCAGAACACAGCCAAGCTCCCATCCAATCAGTTCATACCCTCACTGGCAGTTAAAAGGAAGAAAACAATGCAGATTGGTGATAAAATGAGAGAGTGAGAGATTAAGAATCATATATATATATATATATATATATATATATATATATATATATATATATATATATATATATATATATGATTGTTTAGATTGGGATGCTTTTAATAATTTATGGAATGTTTTAAATTACTAGGATGACAACAAAGACATGATAAGGCATGATAAGTAACTGGAGAAAATTTGAATTTTGTTTAATGAATTTGAATGAATTAAGGTTTAATATTATCTTGTTAGTTTAAAGAGATGGATTGACTTTGGGATTACATATATATAGGGCTAATCAATATTTTATTGCTATTAGGATATCTATTGTGTAGTGGAAGAAGAAATAAATGAGATTGGTGATAAAATGAGAGATGTGAGAGATTAAGAATCAGAATTGATAATTTCTTGTTTTAAATTTAAACTATTGTAATTGTAAACTGATAAAGTTATAATACAGGTTTAATAGTGATAGAAATTTAAAATAGAAATGGAATATTTAAATGTATCATGTTAATTGAGGGGAATAGAGAGGGTATAGTGAAATTTATTGAGTTATATTGTATATGTATATTTTTACTTTTGAATGTTTGACCATCCAACCACCACGGTGGGTCCTGAGTACTTTTTCTTAAGAATTTTTTAAAAAACCAATAAAATGTGTTAAAAAAAAAACATATAGATTTGTCTAAGCAATTGCCATGACACGAAGGTGCACACATGCATGGACACATACACACACAGACAAAACACAAAACACACAATAATATATTTTATGAGCAATATATTTATGAAAAATATCTTTCAACTCATCAACCACTGAAATACCATGAAATACAAGAAAGAAAGAAATACTTATTGTGAGGCATGTTCACAGAAAGTTTTTTCTTCAGTATGCACTCATGTTAATTTACCATTTAATGTAAGAACAATCTAACCAGCAACATAATTTCTGTCTTTAATTACAGCTATATACAGTACATACAATAACAAAAACAACAAATAGGATCAGTGAAGAAATGCATCACATCATCTACCCATACAGTTCAGAATGCATTGATCAGAACTTATTAGGTATGAATGAATAAATGCAGGGCTTTTTTTCTCATAGAACGCCCAGAATGGAGTTCAGCACCTTTTTTGGATGGAGCCTTGTAGGGTAGGCAAGGCGGGTTGTATGACGTGTGTGAGTTCCGGCACCTTTTTTTTTTTTTTTAGAAAAAAAGCACTGAATAAATGAATAATTAACATATATTTTATGCAGTTATTTTTTAATATCTGTTTTTGGAAATAGATCTTTGAATATCATATGGATATGTTTGCTACAGTCTTCCATATCTTGAATTTTAAGCTTCTGAAGCAAGCAAAGAATTTCAGAGCAAGTGAAGAATTTGCAATTTTTCTGAACAAAATAAGAGAAAGCAGTTTTTCTCTTTTCGACAACAATGAAATAATGAGGGCTGATTCAGAGGAGGCATTCATGTCAAATGGTGTGGTTGTGGTCCCTTCTGATTATTATTGCTGAATCCTTTGCCATATTCAAATACTGAATTGTGGAGGGAACATTACATTATCCATCCAACTTAATTTAGATATCACTGAAAAGGGAGATAGAACCAAAACATTTGCCCACTCAGAACTGCTAATTATATATTTACTGTACTACTAAGATGGCCAGTAAGCAGTCCTTGATGGAAAAAAGATGGAGTAGATTCAGTTATCACATTCTTAACCATGTTAAACAATTACATTGTTTAAAATTTTGGTTCATAGCAGTATTGCTAATGTCTATTGAAATGAATGGTCCAAAATATGTGTAGAATTCAAAATATTGCAATAATTCTTTCATTGCATTTTTAAATGATTCATTTCTCTGTTTTGAATAGATTGTTTGGAATCATCTCATTATTTCAAATATTTTGAGAGACTATTCTAATATAGAACAATTGTCTCTATTTGAACCCTCTCGCTCAAAAGCCCTGGCTGTAAGTCATAATTATTGACATTACAGCAATCCAGAATATTAAAACCATAATTTACTCTCAAGTTCATAACTATATTTTTTCTTTTAAAACTGGCATGATAACCTGAAATATGCTTCCAAAGCAGATCTACTATAACCTCAACATTGTTATCCATTCTGGATAGTTATTCATAAGAATGTTGAATTGTCGGTAATTATAAGTACTCTTCAAACTTCAAACCCTGACAATTTAGTTCTTTGTGAGTTAAATCTCAAAGCTTGCAATTGCTGCAAATTTACTCATATCTAAATCCACTGAGCTTGCTAAACCCACTGAGACTTATTATAAGCAAACATGGACCATCATCCATCCCTTTTTTTATCAAAATCGACATGTAATCTAATCTTTATAATATAATATTAAGAGAAGCTTACTCCCAACTAAGTGCTAATATTGCAAATCTAAAGGAAGCAAAGCCAATGAAGGAGAATATTTGTAACTCAGGGTTGAAATGAGGGGTCCTTGGGGTTCTCTGAGCTTACTTGTTTTCTTGCAGATGTTTCATTACCCTAACTAGGTAACATCATCAGTGGTGGTAAGGAGTGATGTTTGCTCTCAGTTTATATTTTGGTGTCTTGTTTGTGGGTGGGGGCATTTTTAGGGATTCTTTGGTTGGGCTGTTTACTAATGACTCTGTGGGAGTTTCTTGATTGGTGTATTGTTTACTTGATTGTTGGTCTAAAGTTGACCTTTGAGCTAATCTATGCTGAACTGAGTGTTGATTACTAGTGGGGAGGTGCTAAGTCTTTTTCTCTTTTGGGCTGGTTGATTGTCTCTTTTGCATAGTCTATAGATGTTGTTAATGTCTATATGTCTACTGATAGCTGTTTTGTCAGAGTGCCAGATTTCTAGAAATTCCCTGGCATTTTTCGATTTGACCTGGTCTAGGATTGTCACATTTTCCTAATTGAAACCATGGTTAAATCTGTCTATATGTTGTAAAATTAAAGAATTTTCATCATGCGTTCTGCCAGTCTTCTGTCTGTTTGTCCAAGTAGTGGTTGTTGCAGTTCTTACATTGTATGTTGTAGATGACTCCTGTTTTTTCTCCTGGGGTTGCTGGGTCTTTTGGTTTGCTTAGGCTTGGCTTTAGTTGGCTTGTGTGCTATGCTGATTCCATATGGTTGTTGTAGTCTATTTGTGGTTTCTGAGATATTCTTGATATATGGTAGTGTAATTCTTTTTAGGTTTTGTGTTGGTTGTGCTGTATTGCATCGAATGGTCAAGAACGTTTTGATGAAGTTGTGTGGGTATCCATTTTTTTGGAATGTGTTATATGAATACTCCATTTCCTTTTTTTGATGTTCTGGATTGCTGCAGTGTGTTTGGGCTCATTTGAATAAAATCCTTACACAGCTTCTCTTGTGAGAGGTTGGGTTGTTGCTTTGGTAGTGGAGCACCTGGTTGGTATGGGTGGTTTTTCTGTAGACTTGTGTTTCTGTTTGCCATTGTGGTCCCTCCTGATCAGGATGTCCAGGAAGGGTAGCAAGTTGTTGTTTTCTTCTTCTCTAGTAAAGTGGATTCCTCTAAAAATGTTGTTGATGCAAAGGAAGCAAAGCCCTTTAACAGAAGGTAATATATAAATCATCACTGAACAATCCCTATTGTCCTTAGTACTTTGTCTCCCTGTTGTACAAAAATATTGCCTTTTTCTTGACAATAATTATGTTGTATAATGACAACAGGGTGCCATAACTCAAGAAGTAGATGTCATTTAGATGCTACTTGTGTATCATACAGCTGCCACTGAACTCCACTTGTGCAAATATTTCTGTGTCAGGAATTATGGTTTGCCTGCAAAACACTTAAAATCTATATTTAGAAAAACAGTTCTCTTCTCCAGCGAAAAAACACAAGCTACAGTGGAGTGACCATATTGCAGAATGCATTTCATGTTGCAAAGTAACTCCTTGAGGGACCTCAAACGTCAGCTTTTGCTTCTTAATTTCTTAATTAGCAGCATCATCTTTAACTTATATAGGTGTCTGAGGTATAGTGCCTCACTGCATTGGAATAACTCTTAAAGCTTTCTTTGTTCATAGTAAGTTTAATAAGAATTTCTTCCCAAAAATGTACTCAGTATTTCATGAGCAATAAAGTTGGGATCGATCAATTATTCATTCACCATCTGAAATTACAATTTAACAACCTCTTCTCCTGAGATTGCCTGATACCCTAAGGTTGAATATAAGGTGAAAAGAGTAAGAAAAGAAAACAAAAGATGGTGGAGTGTGTTAAATTTCTAAAACATAAGATTTCATATTTTCACTGATGCTACATCAAAAATTACAAATGATATATTAATTATTATAATAAATAGCAATGCACCCAATACATTAGTCCCTGCATTCTTGGCAAGGTTTTTTAGGAATGGATTGTCAGTGCCTGCTTCCTAGCACTGGAGAGTGTGTGACTGATCCAAAGCAAAGTCAGAACTCACAGCTTCCCCTAGCTCAGTGCCTTAACCACTACAGTGATTTGACTTTCTGATATCCGTTATGTTTGTTTATATTCTTACATACCTATAAGCAGCCTTCCCTGCCCCTCCCCCCCAATAAAGTGCCACAAAAGAAGGCAAGATCTCAGGAAATGTAGAGAATGTAAAATGATAGATAATATAGTTTTGTCATTTGCAAAAGCAGCAAACCCACACCACATCCTCCCCTCCTCCCCATCATACACCTGTTAAAAACAATTAGGAAAAAGCAAAGGAACTACTCAGAAATTCCCCATGGAGAAATTTAGCAAAATGGTTCTGCAGTATATCAGATATGAAGGGAGGGACTTCTTGTTCACTAAGAATCTGATTTTGAGATTCACAGCTCTGGAAATTACCTTTGTAAAAGTTTGCTGGGAATCACTACAATAAATCATAACAGAGCAGGGGTATTAAACGTATATTTATGAATTACCCAGTACTTTAGTGAAATTGGGAAAAAACTCATTTATAATATGGTTCATTTGCTGAGTGCATGAACGGGTCTTAGCATGGTCTTAAATGTAATTTACACACACCAAAAGGCTTCTTTAAACAACCAAAGTGGTATAGAGGGGCCTTAGTGTAAATGATAATCAGACCCAGAAGAGTTCATCACTCACAGCAATTAAAACCAAAAGAATGCAAAAAACCTTGGGCAATAATAATTAATTTCTGAGAAATATGGATCCTGAAAGCAGCTGCAAATACTCATGATAGTTGGGGAAAGAAGAGGAAAGAAGTAACTATCTCTTTAGTGCACACAGGCACACGAACACACACACACACACACACACACACACACACACTTGCTCATATACACAAAAGCTGTAAATATTACACAGAGTGAAACTAACTATTACATTTGCTAAATCAAACATATTGAAAAATTCAAATTGAATCTTTAAATATTTTGAATGTAGCCAAATAGAGGGGCATCTAAGCTACATCCATACACAAATACACAGAAGTAAATGGAGAGATGAAAATGTCTTCAATCTTTCTTTCAAAAGAATCATTATAAAACATAGAACAAAAAAAATCCTAAGAGAATTTTTTAAAAAACCATGGGTGGGCAATATTCCACATTTCAAGTTTTTTTCTCTTCCATAATAGGTACATATTTCAGACCTTTGCCATGATTACAGACAGGCTCTGCCCCCTAATGAATAGCAATAGCACTAGCAATAACACATATAATGCTTCACAGTGCTTTACAGCCCTCTCTAAGCTGCTTACAGAATCAGCATATTGCCCCCAACAATCCTGGTAATCATTTTACGGACCTTGGAAGGATGGAAGGATGAATCCATTTAATTGCTCAGTTTAGTTTGGACTTTGCATGTCGGGGCCACAAGATGTATACATATCAAAGAACCCAATCCTATTAGAAAATTAATGTGTGTGTGTGTGTGTGTGTGTATATGTATGTTTCAGAAACATGTAGCACAACATAAACAATTCATCTATCTCAAACCAGCCTCCAGGATTATTAAGTAAATTGTGATCTCTTTGATCAAGTGTTCAAAATAAATAGAAAAGGTGGTGGAATAACTATTTTTCTTAATAATTCCCATATTTTTAAACAGTTGCCATAAATGCAAATTAATTTATTTAACTGTGTAGTTACAGCCCTGATTGTTGTGTGTACATTAATATTTAGATGTTATTCATGAGCAGGATAACTTGTACATTGGTCTGTTTTAAATTCTAAATCTAAGTTTATTTAACTATGGCCCAGCTGAAGATGTTATGTCAATTTTAATTTACTTTTATGATCTGGATATGTATTCTCATTGTGGAACATTATTGAATCAACAACCAAACATCTTTATGTATTTGCATTACAGTATAACTATTCCACACTTAGCCCTAACAACAATCAATTTTCAATAAACAGCTATCCTGGATGGTCAATATGATTGGACAGTCACCAAACTCTGAAAATGTGTAACATTGGAAAATGACTGCCATCTGATATGGAATATCTCCAGTGTTTGTGTGTGTGTGTGTGTGTGTGTGTGTGTGTGTGTGCACGCACACGCGCGCACGTGACCACATTGAGTGAGAGTGTTATAAGGGAAAGTATTTTTGTGCTCTTTAGCTGAAACTTCAAGATTCATTGGCTAGTCTTATGCTTCATCACTGCAACAAATATATTTGATTTAATTTGAAGTGATAAACCTCATAAATATATGTAAGTCTAATAAAAAGGAAAAAAGATGTTGCCATTATCAGTAAAAGTAGATTTTAGACCATTGACTGAACTGATTGTTTTTGACAGCCCATAGGATATTTATATTTTCTCTGAACTTTCTGTAGCAATTTTTTACCACTAACCTATTTACTCTTTGTGGCATAACTATATTTAACTCCCTTGATTGTTCATATGGGAAAAAGATTATGATGTTATATTTAATTTTCATTATTCCTGTGTGTATGTGTAAAAAACTGTAGATGCTTGCCAAGATGTATTCTCATATCACATTATTATAATTTACCCTTATCCTTAACTCAGTATTTATTAGTTTTTATTAGAACAAAGAAAATACCTTCCTTTCAATATTAGGAACATTTTTACAAAATTTGATTTTTTAAAATGTAAATAACAGGAGATGAAGATTAACATAAAAGGAGATTGCTTTTCATTTCTCAGTGGTAAGCCGAAGATATGGTCACATAGCCACATATCCTCTTTAAATAATGTTGTTTTCACCACATTTCCTCAAGTGCACAGAGGAGCAAGACAGAAAAGCAATTTGGATTTGAAGTTTAAGAATTTCAAATACGATACAAGTACTAGGCATATTTTCTAATGTACTTTGTACTTCCAAGAATAAAATCTTAGCTTTTAAAAATAAATACATTTTGTTAAATGTCAGTCCACGGATTTTAGATTTGTCTTCTCTTAGGGAAGACAGTCTGAGAATGAAGATAGAGAAAGAAATCTAATTCAGCTTCCAGGGTCCTGTCAATGAAATCAGACACATAGCATTATGCATATAAACTAGCTTTTCCTTCATCCAGTTGTTTTTAAGCAGTTGAATGTTGGATCATCTCCTTCTTCCAAGGTTGCAATAGTGGCTGTTTGTTAGTGAAGATATACAAGATATAGCTTTAAATATTGTTGGGCTTGCATTTCCAATGGAAATTATTTCTTTCTTAATTTTTACCACTGTCCATTGTAAGGCAGAAAGAAAGAAGTATAGATTTTATTTTTCATCTGTTTGATGAGACTAATCCTCTCTCTTACCTCTTTTATAAATTAGGAAAGGCAAAGGGCAAACATCGTGATGGAGTGTGTAAGTTATGAAATTGTCCCTTTTTTTAATGAGTACTTGCATAGTAAAACAATGTAACAATACTTGCTGTTGATATTTGATACAAAATTTTTCTGAATGGATGATAAATTCCCAACAGTTGCATAGATTCTGTTAAAGAGCTTACTACAAATGTTTATAATTACATACAGTACATACAGCACATATGTACACATATTTTTTAGCTGCAATCACAAGTTGTGATAGCTGCTTGTGCATCTCAGGGTGAACTAGCTAGTAAAAAATGACAGAGATCCACCAGCCATACAAGTTATAACTTAATTTTGTTCCTTAGTATTAGGTCCATTCCATTTAAAAAAAAAAAAAAACCAATGCCCTCTTCATTGCCCCTCCTTTGCTTATTTTTTTCCTTTGAAACCAATAGATTTCAGATGATTGCACATTTTTCATCCTCTTGTCACTCTGTAAATGTACATGTAGTGATAGCAATGAGTAGCAGAAATAGAACTATTCATTCAGATCTGCATGACTTATTTAAATGGTAGCATGAAGCCAACAGAATAGCTCCATGCTAATGCTGCCTAAATGGCATTGTGGGTATAGGTCTCATTGATGTAACAATGAGACCTATACCCATATAATAGATGTTTTTCCATTGATATTGTGTATATAATAGATGTTTTTCCATTGATATAAGTCACAGGTGTCAACCTCGCCGTATCACATGACGTGTCGCGATGTATTGCAACTTTTTTTGGGCATTGCTGGAGCTGGGGTGGGCGCGGCGTCTGCAATGTGCAACCAGCTCGTGGGCTGGCAGTTTGACACCCCTGATATAAGTAGACATAGAATAAAGAAAAGTGAGGATAACCAAAAGAGAAAGAAAAAAATAAAAAAAAATAAAGAATTGACTGTCAATGTTCCTTATAGCTTTTTGTTATTTTTTTATCATCTCTTTAAGGTTATGATTCCTTTCTTCCCATATATTACACTTCCTAATCATAAAATCCAGAAAACACCAGCTTTTTTCCTCTGTTTTCAGCAAAAAGTCCATAAAGATCTTTGTTTCACTATTAAATCCTTTCTTGTTGACTTGTTGCCTTTTCCATAATCAAAAAAGCCAATATTGCCATTCTACAAATTGTAGGTACCATTCTTTCATTGTAGATATTTCTGAATCTTGCCATGTTTGTGCATATAATAATCTTGCAACTGTTACAATATAAAAAATATTTTTTCATGATTGGTAGCCCAGAGCGGGGGTAAGGGGGGAAAGAAGGAAAGGTTTGTAGGGGTGGTGAACGCATATGCATGTTTGTGCACAAACACCCATTGTTTGAGCAAGTGGGGCTGTGAGCATGGCAATACTCACATGAGTGGGGCCACGAACGTCCACAATGCTCACAGTGATGCTTGTGCAAGTGGTGCTGTGCGTGTGCATATATTAGCCACTTTAAACCTCTCCAAGCCACTTTAAACCCCTCCAATCCATACATGAAGCAAACTGACACCCACCATGAAGATGAGGCACGATCACAAACGCGAAGCCAAACAATAGCAATGCAGCTCTCCATTTCAAATCCCCCTACAACTCAGACTAACCCGAGCACAACAAAGCCCCCACCCAAACAGAACACTCCCCAATCCAATCAGAGCACAGCCAACCCCCCATCCAATCAGAGCACAGCGAAGCCCCTAACCAATCAGAACACACCTCCACCCAATCAGAAAACAGCCAAGCTCCCATCCAATCAGTTCACACCCCCACTAGCAATTAAAAGAAAGAAAAATTGCTGTAAACTTGATGTCTGGGTATACCGAGTTTAGTGTGTCCATAAAATTTGTTATTTGGCATCATTTGATAACCACGAATGTATTATCCATGTAGCGGACCCAAAATTTGGGTTGGTATTTAGTCATTGCTATAAGTTCTAACCATTGGAGAACTGCTTCCGCTATTACGCTTGAGATAGGGGATCGGACTTCCGGTACGGAGCGACAGCGATGGCGGCTATCTCTTAGCCGTCCAGCTGGGAAAGTGTCAGAGCCGCGGAGCACAGCGTGCATCAGCTGGTCCGCGGCTCGGAACTCCCTTCCCGGGCAAAGGGAAGGGACAGAGAGTGCAAGAGTAGAGGTAGAACCCCTGAACCCTCTCTGGATTTAATCCTAGAGGGGGTGAAAGGAGTGTTCCCTCGGAGCTCTTGCTGTCTCCACCTCCCAGCTGTTTTTGCTTCCTAGGAAGCAAAAGAAACTGCCGCTTCTATCTCCGTGCTTATAGAGAGTTGGTGAGTAATTCCTAAAAAACGGACAGAGCAGTTTAAAGGATTTTTTCTTATATAATTTAGGTGTTTATTTTTTTTTATTTAGTTCTGACTATTTCTCCTTTTTTTTATTATTATTGTGGAGAAGGAATTAAGATGGCGTTTTGAAAGTGACGGAGTTTTTTTTCCTTGTCTTTTGTTTCACTTTCTCCTGTTTCACTTTCTCCTGTTAAGGATTGGACTTTACTTTTGCTTTTGGTATTGAATCCTCTTTTTTGATTTTATTTTTCTTTTTGGTTTTTTTTCTCTGGATTTTCAAGGATTATAGTGTTTTTGCTGCCTCTTTTAAAAGTAAAATTTTTCTCTCTTTCCCCCTCATTTTTTTTGGGGGGGGGGAAAGGGAAGTGAGAACTGTGTTATTTAAAATGGCTTCAAAGAGACAGCCGCCTTCTACAACATCCAAGGTGATTTCCTCTCCTATAGCTTCTACTGCACAACCACAACAACAACTTAAACATGCACCACCGGCACAGCCACCACCCTCCCCTCCTTTGCCTGGACTTTCAGCACAAGAGGCTAGAGGTATAATGGGAGAGGCTGTAGCTCAAATGAGAGAGGAAATGAAGCAACTTTCTACACAGCTTAAATCAGAAATTAAATCTGACTTCAAAGAAGAGATAAGTGGGATGAAGGATCAATTGGAAAAGAACAATAATATTTTGCGACAAGATATACTTGCAGCAGTCTCAGGTTTGGCTACAGTGGTGGTTAAGCTGAATGCAAGACTCAAGGAAGTTGAAGATAAAGTTGATTCCTTTGATGATAAAATTCAAGATGTGGAAAGGAAGGTGGAGACTTCACAAGAAGATATTCTGATGTTTCAGTACAGGCAGATGGAATATGCTTTGAGGATTAGAGGCCTCAAGGAAGATATGAATCAAGATCTGATGGAGGTGGTTCTTACTGATTTGGCTGTGGTTTTGGACATGGACAAAGAAGAATTACGCAGAGAAGTTGAAAAAGTGTACAGGCTTAACTCTTGGATTGCTAAGCAGAAGAATTTGCCTAGAGATGTGGTGATTTATTTTACTTAGAAGTCTCTGCGTAATGAGATCATACAAGCCTTTTATAATAAAAGATTTCAGATAGCTGCCCAAGATGTCATTATACTAAAGGAAATCCCATCAAAAATTTTAAGAAGCAGGAAAGATTTTGCTTTCTTAGCTAATGAGCTTAAAGCTAGATCGATGCCATTTAGATGGGAAATCCCGATGGGTATTGTTCTGAGCCATGCGGGGACACGTTATAGATTGAATACGGTTGATAAAGCTAGAGAATTCTATACTTCAGTCCTAGGTGCAGGCTCAACTTTACCTGTTCAGAAATCCCTGAGTGGCAAAGAGGCGGAGCAGCAGTCTGAGGCATTAAGTTCGGTTTCTGCTGGGATGCTGCAAGCTGAATGGCAACGCCAGACGGAGGTTAAAGAGCAGAGAATGACTCGTGCAGCTTATAAACGTAAAGAGAAGGAGCAACGTAAGAAAGAGGCCAAAGAGATTTCTCCTGGAAATGTATCACCGCCGGTGGGAGGAGCAAGACCCAAGAGTCATGCAACACATGTTGCAATTTCAGATCTCCAAGGTGTCTTCTCCAGGCTGCGGGCCAAGGGAGATGGCAAAGTTTTTGACCTGGAATGTTAATGGATTGAATTCTCCTCAGAAAAGGAAAAAAATCTTTTATTATTTGAAGCAACATAATAATGATGTTATTTGCTTACAGGAAACTCATATTTTACTTAAGGATCAGAAATATTTAGTTAATGCCCGTCTGGGATCTCACTTCGTATCTTCTGCTCCCGGGAAGAAGGGGGGAGTTGTTATTTATGTCAAGCAAAATCTACCAGTTTGTCTGGTGGAGTCTGACCCCCAAGGGAGATATGTGATGGTTGAATTGGGCTTATATGGTAAGAAAGTACTTATAGTGGGACTATATGCACCAAATCAGCAACAGGAACAATTTTATAGACTCTTACATGAAAAAATAAATCTGCTGGACTACAGATCCGTGGTATTAATGGGGGATTGGAATGGTGTTTTAGATGTACAAAGGGACAAAAAAGGCTCTTCTCCTCTTTTTAAGCAGGCAAAATTACCTAAAGCCTTTTTTGATATGAAAGAGGACTGGGAATTACGGGACTATTGGCGGGAATGTAATCAAGAGGAGAAAGACTTTACCTTCTTTTCAGATAGACACCAATCCTTCTCAAGAATTGACTTCTTTTTGATTACAACGGACTTATATAATAGAGTAAAGAATGTCAAGATTTTCCCTAGGTCTTTGACGGATCATAGTCCAGTTTGGATGGAGTTGACTCAAGAAAAAGAGGAGAGAAGATCCTGGAGGGTGAATGAGAATTTATTTAGACAAGAAAAAAATGTTCAGAAACTAAAGGAGTGTTTAAAGGATTACTTTGTTTTGAATATGTATAAGGGGACTTCAATGTCAATGGTATGGGATGCAGGGAAAGCATTTATGCGTGGGATTTTGATAAAAATGAATAACTGTCATAAGCAAAAACAGATTCAGAAACGTAAAGAATTGGAAGATGAAATTAAATTAAAAGAAAAGTCTTTGATTTTAAATCCTTCTGATGAAAGTATTAAAGAATCTTTAAAGTTGTTAAGAACACAATTTAATATGTTGTTAGCAGATCAAGCTGCAACCAATTTATTGTTTATGAAACAAAACACATTTTGTAATGCTAACAAGCCAGGGAGATGGTTGGCTTATCAGTTGAGAAAGAAACAGAGACAGAGAACAATAGATAAAATAAATTACAAGGGTAAATTAGTTTCTCAGAAGGAATTGATTAAGAAATCTTTTTTGGATTATTATCAAAAATTATATAAATCTACTAATGTGCAAATTTTAGAGATAAATAAATACTTAAGTGAGGTTAGTTTCCCTAAATTGACAGAGGATCAGAAACATGAAGTTAATGGTTTAATTACTAAGGAGGAAATTTCGCTAGCAATTCAACAATTGAAACCAGGGAAAGCACCGGGTACGGATGGGTTAACAGCTGTTTATTATAAAGCCTTACTGGAGGAGATGACTCAACCATTAGGTGATCTTTTTAATGGCATTTTACAGGGTCAAGAGATTCCTCCCTCATGGCGTACTGCTTTTATATCATTGATTCCAAAGGAAGATCAAGATCTTACTTTACCTAAGAATTATAGGCCTATATCTCTTTTAAATGTGGATTACAAGATATTTGTAAAAATCTTAGTAAATAGGCTTATGAGGGTTGTGCACCACCTTGTGCATAAAGATCAATCTGGGTTCATAACTGGAAGGTATATGAAAAATAATGTCAGACAAATTATTAATTTATTAGAATATTTAGACAAAAACAACCAAGTTCCTGCAGGGCTGATATTTTTAGATGCTGAAAAAGCTTTTGATCAATTGAATTGGCATTTTATGTTAAGAGTAATGGAAGAGATGAATTTTGGTGAAAAGATATTGCAAGCTCTTATGGTAATATATCAAAAACAAACGGCACAACTTATCGTTAATGGAGGTTTGTCAGAGGTTTTTACAATAGAGAAAGGTACTAGACAGGGCTGCCCATTATCACCGCTGCTGTTTGTCTTAACACTGGAAATACTGTTGATCAAAATTCGAGAGTCGCAGGAAATTAAAGGAATAGAAGTTAATAAAAAAGAGTATAAGTTAAGAGCTTTTGCGGATGACTTGGTTATCACTTTGTCGCAACCTACTTATTCTGTAGTAAAATTATTACAGCTGATTCATAATTATGGTTTGGTTTCGGGTTTTAAGATTAATGTTAATAAGACAAAAATTTTACCTAAAAATATGACTAGTCGGGAGAAGCAGACTTTGGTTAACTTGACGGGTTTTGAAATTGTTAATAAGGTAAAATATTTGGGGGTGATGCTATCTGTTTCTAATGCAAAATTATTTAAAAATAATTATGAAAGGTTGTGGGTTAGGGTACAGAGAGACTTGAAGAATTGGGAAAAGTTGCAATTATCCCTCATGGGAAGAATTGCAGTGATAAAAATGAATATTCTACCCAAGTTTCTCTTTTTGTTCCAAATGATACCGATTTTGAAGAATGAGATCAATTTAACTGAGTGGCAGAAAGGCCTTAATAAATTTATTTGGGCAGGGAAAAAGCCAAGGGTTAAATTTAAAATTATGCAAGATTTCCGTGAGAGGGGAGGACTCAAGGTGCCGAATTTGAAATTATATTATGATGCGGTGGTTTTAACATTAGTTAGTGACTGGGTAAATTTGACAAATTCTGATATACTTCACTTAGAGGGATGGAATTTACTTTTTGGCTGGCATGCCTATTTAATATTTAATAAAAAAATGGATTGGGCTTTTAAATCTCATATCTTAAGAATTTCTTTACTTAGGGTTTGGAGAAAATATTACAAAAGTGATTTTAAAGTACCATTATGGGCCGTACCTTGGCATGCAATAGAAGGAATAAAAAGAGGGGTTTAAATGGATATGGTGTCCTATAGACAGTTACTTAAATGGGATGGACAAAACTGGCAGTTAAAATTACAGGAAGAGTTAGCACAAGAAAATATTATTTATTCTTGGTTCCAATATAGGCAATTATTAGATAGATGGAAGATGGACTGTAAGGTGGGTTTTTACAGAGAAGATGAAAATCTTATTAAGCAAGTGAAGGATCAAAGACAAACCCACATTAAGAGGATCTATGGGGTTTTAGTTGAATTGGATTCAGAAACGGAACTAATTAAAGATTGTATGATTAGATGGGCGCAGAATTTTGGTGAGCCAGTTCCATTGGACACCTGGGAAATTATTTGGGTGAGAAATGTCAAATTTACACAAGCACAGAACTTAAGGGAGAATTTTTATAAAATGTTTTATAGATGGCACCTTGATCCACAAAAAATGTCTTTTATGTACCCTGACTTACAACCTAAATGTTGGAGATGTGGTTGTATGGATGCTACTTATTATCATATTTGGTGGTCGTGCAGAGAGATAAAAGCATTCTGGATTAAGATATGGTGGAATATCCAGAGAATTTTTAAAAGGAGGGTAAAATTTACTCCACAATTATTTTTGTTAGGTATAGTTACTGATTGTGACACAAAGGAGGTTATATTGATGTTAAACTTGATAACAGCTGCGAGGCTGTTAGTAGGACAATATTGGAAGAAGGAATCTTTGCCTACATTGCAGGAATGGTTTCTTAAAGTGTCTCATTTGGCGGAAATGGCAAAGATTTCAGCTTTCTTAAAGGGACAAACGCAAGAGAAATTTCTTGCTGTTTGGGATAAATGGATAAAATTCATACAATTTAAATTTGATATAAAAAATATTATATAGTTTTTTCATAATTTTTAACTTTATATATATATATATTTTCTATTTTATATTCTTTTTTTATAAATTTTTTTAACTTTTTCTTTAATTAAGCCTATATTCTGCTCTGGGAGGTCCTGGGGGGGGGAAGGGGGGGTTTGGGTAGGGGTGGGGGAAGGGGGGTTTTGTTGGGTAATGTTTGTTTTTTATTTGTATATGTTGTTTTTTGTTTTTGTATTGTTTTTTATTTTTTGTAAAATTTATAAAACTCTTTAATAAAAAAAAAAAAAAAGAGATAGGGGATCCCATGGGTGTCCCTTTAACTTGCTCAAACATGGTACCTTGAAAGGTGAAGTAGGTTTTCAAACATGCCTCTATTAATTTCACCAAATCCTCGGTTTGTAGGGAGTCCTGGTGTTGTTCCCTGTCCCCTTCATTCAGGCAGTCTCTTAAAACTGTGACCGCCAGGTATTGTGGCATGGAGGTGAAGAGTGAGGTGACATCAAAAGACACCATCATCTCATCCTCCTCCACTCTTAGGGTTTTAATCCTTTCCAGAAACTGCCAATTTTATGGTAGTTTCGCTGTTATTAACAAGTTACTAACTTGGTATACCCAGAAATACCCAGTTTACAGTGAATTGACTTTCCAATACTAATATCTTTTTACTTGTTTAAAAACAATCACTCCATCATCCAACTAAACAAAAGGCTGCAAAATACAGTTTTAAACCATTCTCTTTCCTTTGAGAGGAAAATCTTGGAGAAATTTAAATTTAAGTCTTGGTTTTTTTCACCTGCCATTTTTTTTTCATTGCTTAAATTGTACATCAGTTGATAATAAATCATGTGATTTGAAACAAAAACAACATTCTAGGCAATACATTTATTTTTTTCACAGAAATTCTCTTCATAATGATAATGATAATTTTCCCCATGGTAACATATTCTTCTTAATTTCATTCCATGTCTTAACATAATTATTTTGAAAAAACACACAATTTGTATTAGATTTGTAATACTAAGTATTCTACTTTTTTCTCAAACTTGAAACCAGATTTTTTTCCATTAGTTTTATTTGATCTTCCTTTTTCATATTTTTATTAACATCTTTGTCTTTTGACTAAAACCAGCTACTACTCACCAATATCTTCTAGTTCTTCAGTTAACATCTCTATTCTATCTAAAGGATTTTATAAAATTATAAGCAAATTGTTGCAAAGGCCCTTAATTTATGTTTCTCTTTTCATTTTCATTCCATCAATCCTCTAATCCTGTTTTATATCTCTATTCAAAATTTTAACAGGCGTTTCAATTTTATTTGTTTATTTTAATTATTTAATCGCATAAGAGGCCAGAACATGAGAATCGACAACTGCCCCCCTCTCTGCCCTTGCCCTCTCTTATGGACACTCAGGACAGCCTGATGAACCACTGAGATATGGTGAAGGACCTTGCTATGGATTGACTGATGCAGTTGAACAACTGGGGGCCATGACAATGATCAGACCAGCTATGAGATCAAAGCAAACTGGCACGACTGATGCTGCAAATGCGACCAGGAGGCCACTAATTGGATCGTCTGCATGAGGTGGCAATGACACACCAGACCGTAATGGGGAGGGTGGCTGACAGTTTGACATCACGGGATAAGTGCGCACAGCTTGGGAGGTGGGCAGCGGGAAGTAGGGCAATGAGATCTATGCATATATCAACCAAGACAGCTGAGCCGGACATGACACATCCAATTATAGGCAGACAGTGAACTGACAGACCTATCACACTTTCAATGGCTAAATTATTGATAGTTAAAGGGCTATAAAAACAATGTCTCTCTAATTTTGGCTTACTCTTTGATAATGTTAGCAGTGGCTAATGAAAGCTCAGTGCGAAATATACTTTTTATCCTGGAGATCAATATGTCCTCTTTTTTAGAAAGAAATACACCTGGGACTCAGATTTTTAAAATGATTCTCTCTCTCTCTCTCTCTCTCTCTCTCTGTGTGTGTGTGTATATATGTCTGTGTAATGGTATAAAATCCTCAAACTCTGGGATAAACTTTGAAACAGCTGTTTATTGTTAAATAAAGCAACAGCATGCATACTGGCACCATATAATATCAGTGTGGCCCATTGGCCTAATCAAATACTTTGTGCCAAGGTGATGCGCCCTAAGGAGCTGCTAACCGAGGAGGAGAAATCATTGGTAGTTATAGAATACAATGCAAAGATTGCTGGTGTAACTACACTGGGGAGATGGCCAAATGGATTAAAACTAGAATTCATGAGCATAAGTTGGCCATCAAAAGGCAAGAACAGTACTCACAAATATAGACCCACATGGCTAACATTGACCATTCATTTGATATGGAGGCAGAGGCTATTGCTCAGGATGCCTCCAAAGGAGGTTGCCTGCTTAGGGAAGCTTGGCTTTCAGACACATAGTCAATTAACCATCATATAGAACTTCCACCAGCATATCAAGCACTGAAAGTGCACAAAGAGCAATCCAAAACACTGCCCATGCTCAGAAGGAGAAGAGCCAAAGAAGACAACAACTACATGACCCATCTAGGTTAAAGGGGATCAGACACATGGCAACCAGTTGAGGCCAGGAGAGAGGAATAGATAAGGAGTGACTCCTTGACAATCCCTAGCAGCCAGACGTGGAGGGGCGAGGAGAGAGTAGACTGCATTCAATACATGCATGCATGGATGGAGATCGATCAGAGGGAGTGGAGTCGACTAGATGGGGAAAGGATAAGCACGAATGGCAGGGAAGCAAAAGGGACACATGGGCATGCCCAACCCAAAGACTGGAGGGAACCCGGTGGATCGATGGGGGTGGAGTGATTCGAGGATCCTTGAGGGAAGAACGACAAGTGGAGGAGAATGACATGACATACAGAAAGGAGGAGCAGGATGAACAACAACTTGCCGAGAGTGGATGGTGGAGCAGGGCTAGGAATGATCCAGCAGTCACTGTGGCTGACCAGATATGGACGAGGCAGGGGGAAGGACACTGCAATGTGTGCGCACACGTACGCGTGAAGAACAACTTGCTGAGTGCGGACGGTGGAGCAGGGCTAGGAATGATCCATCAATTACTCTGGTCGACCGAGCGTGGATGAGGCAAGGGACTTGGAGCCAACATGGACAGGGATGATGACAGCAAGAAGGAACAATCAGCTGAAACAGCAGCATCGCATATGCAAATGCCAGAAAAGCAGCGAGATGACTGCACACAGCAGAATACACACTCCATACGAGTGGGGTATGAGGAGAGGAGCAGGGTACCTAAATTTAAACAGCCATCAACGAGTGCGATGGAAATAACACAGCAATTAACTACGGGGGGGCGGGAACTGAATAGACAGGTAATACGCTCGTTAGCCAAACACTTGGCCTTACAGAAACTATAAGAACATGATTGGGGGGAATGGGCGGGTCGCACCAATGGTTATGAATTTATCTTATTTTAAAATTGTATTGTATTTTTATAATGTTTAAATGGAAAAAAATAAAAATTTTCAATATAAAAAAAAAAGAACATGATTCTCAATCCTGGTTAGAACTCTGACGATGTCAGCAGAGGCACCACAGACAGAATCAGCAAGATCCTCCACAAACACAACATTAAGACAGCATTCTGCACAAAAGAAAAATATCCACCATCCTAAGAAACCCCAAAGACAAAATTGAGTTAGAAAATCAAGGAGTATACGAAATCCCATGCACCGCTTGTCCCACCACATACATCGGACAAACCAACAGAAGAATAAGTGCACGCATTGAAGAACATAAGAACTCAGTCAAAAAAAAGGAACCAACTTCTTCCCTGGTCCAACACCTTAAAATCACAGGACATGAAATTGACTTTAAAAAGACCAGAACTATCGCCAAAACTGAACACTTTAATAACAGAATAATCAGAGAAGCCATTGAGATAGAAAAACGCCCACACAGCATGAACAAACGAGATAATACCTCCCGCCTACCAGCCATTTGGAAACCCACCCTTATTGACAAACGAGTCCCTAACACAAAGAATGACACCAGACCCACACTCACGAAAGCCACACAGGATGCCACCACCACACGTCCACGCAAAAAGCAAACCCAAACCCACACTGATGATGAGGCACAACCACAAACCAGAAGCCAGACCACAGCTGCATCATTAGCCGCTTTAAATCCCTCCAATCCATACATGAAGCAAACTGACACCCACCATGAAGATGAGACATGACCACGAACGCGAAGCCAAACAATAGCAATGCAGTTTACCATCTCACATCCCCCTGCAACTCAGACTAACCTGAGCACAACAAAGCCCCCACCCAAACAGAACACTCCCCCATCCAATCAGAATATATAAAAAGAAGAAGGGGAAATGCAAACCACTACATAAACCTGAGGGAGAGAATGGATCAAAGGATGGGGACAACCAGGGAGGTAGGGAGGTTGCCCCACCCGTCTTAGAATCCAAGGAGAAGAAGGCAAATGAGGACACACACGTAAATAAGGGGTGCAGGAAGAAACGGATCACCAGAGTATAATCTATCCAATTAGGTCCGGTAACGAGATCAAGGAGCCGGGTGCAGACTCTGGCTTGCTTATAAGAGACTCTCTCACTCTCTGGCATTTTAAGCCCTGATGATGCCGGCAGGTGACGGTGAAAGCTTGGCATTTTTAAATTAAACTTTTATAGTTTTTACTACCTTGGTGCTCATTTTATTTTATATATATATATATCCAAATTTCTTTTTCTGACAAAGAATTAAAGAATTAAATTGGGAGACTAAGATGGCCATTTCGAGCTCATTCTGCTCTCGTCAGTTAGCCACACCCTTTATGGGATTCGAACCTGGGCAGTTTTTACATACTAGGCAGTGATTTAACCACCAAGCCACAGGCTCTCCTCCCTCTTTGCCAGTTGAGTCAAGGGAGTAAATGCAGGAAGTTTTTTCAGACAGATGTCTAATTGATTACACCTTGACATTTTTTAACTGCTATACTGCAGTTTTACTTTTTACAATCTCTTTTTTTTCATATATATATATATATATATATATATATATATATATATATATACACACACACACATACATACATACATACATACATACATACATATGTTTTCTGAGGTTTTCGCAGGTGTTTGTATGTAGGTCTTTGGTTATTCGGGTTTTCTCCCACATAAAATTGGAAGTGTCTTGTCACTTCCAATTTTACGTGGGAGAAAACCCGAATAACCAAAAACCATATATATATGTGTGCATGTATATGTATATATGTATATGTATATATGTATATGTACTTAATAACGCTAAAAATATGAACCCTGGGAATATTCATATTCAAAATAAAATGAACACCAAGGTATTAATTAAAACTATTAAAAGTTTAATTTAAAAACGCCAAGCTTTCGCCGTCACCTGCCGGCATCATCGGGGCTGGGCCGCCAGGGTGTGAGAGAGTCATTTTATAGGCAGGCCGAAGTCTGCACTTGGCTCCTCGATCTCGTCACCGGATCCAATTGGTTAAATTGTGCTCCGGTGATTCGTTTCTTTCTGTCCTTCCTAGCTCTGTGTATGCCTTCATCTATCTTCTTTTCTTTGGATTCTAAGGCAGGTGATGTAAACTCTTTGCCTCTCCGATTGTCTCTATCCTTCAACCCATTCTCCCCTTCGGGTTCGAGTGGTGGTTTGCATTTGTCCTTTTCTTTTCCCCAATCATGCTTCACACAGTCACTTTCTCTATGAGTATCTTTCTTTTCGTCCTTAACGCCCCTCCCTCGTACCCAACTGTCATCAAGATGGTCGTACATGTTGTTCCAGATTGGCTGGGGTGGCTTGGTAAGTTGTTTATCTATGGGGGTGGTCTCGTAGTTGTGGTTATCTTTAACTACCATACCTTTCCCCTCCTTTTTGTCCTCTGCGCTCTTTTCGTGCATGCTGTAATCTGAGGTCTTAACCTGGGAGGGGGTTGAGTTGCGATCTTCCTGAGCGTCATAACGCTCCTTCCTTACTCTCCTCCTCGTTCCGACACCTCTCGCTCCTATGCGTTTATGACAGAAGTCCTTGGAGTCCATGGGTGTTGCCGGTACGAGGCGCGGTAAGCTGATCTCATTAGCTCCACCCTCTCGCGTACTTCTCCGTCTGGACTCATTCCTCTCCTTACTTTCCGGAGCGTCCGCAAGCCTGCTGTTGTGTCCGGCGCGGTCCCGCACTCCATATGTTCTTAAACCGGCTGGCGATACGGGGTGGGGGGGTTGCTTCTTCCCCCTTAAATCGATCGTCTTGTTTCTTTCTGAGCGTCGGTGAGGTGTCAGGTTTAACGATCCCTCCCCATCTTTGTCTGTCGTGTCTCCTTGCGCACCAACCGGAATATCTCCGATGTTCATGATGCAGGGGTTCTGGGCTTCAATTTCCATCGCTCTCTTAGCCTTTTGCGAGCGTGTTAACATTGCGGGGGTAGTGGGGATTCTCGGTCGTTGCCCCTCCTCTTCTGGCTTACATCGAGCTGACTGGGGGGTTGGCACATCCCCTCTGGCTCTCTCACTGGGTTTGCTGTCAGGCCAACAGTAGCGAGATGGATGGTTGGTCGCACTCCACACCCTGGCGGCCCAGCCCTGATGATGCCGGCAGGTGACGGTGAAAGCTTGGCATTTTTAAATTAAACTTTTTATAGTTTTAATTAATACCTTGGTGTTCATTTTATTTTGAATATGTATATGTATAAATAAATTATTGGGTTGAAAATTGTTTCAAATAATTTAAAGCTGTGTAAATTATTAGGGCTGTTAGGGCTATTCAGATCTTTGATGATAATGTTCCTTGGGTATATTTCTAAGTGCTCCCTTAAAATGATTGCATAAATTAGGCCCTTCTTCTGTGTAACAGAACAGTGTGATTGTGCCATATCACTTAGCTTATAACAATAATTCCAGAACATGCACAGTACACAGCAAAAGTTCTTCCCTCTGGAACAGATTGTTCCCCAAGGATTGTTTGTTTCTATCCCAAGATAACAAAACCTCTGCTTTTTAAATGAACATTCAAACTCATTAATGGAAGCTACAAGTGTATTTACAGTTTGTACCAGTTTTGTTTATTGTTTTATAGATGGAGTTGATGATTACATTAATATTTTGTCTCATGTGTTAGAAGCCACCTACAAAGAGATGAGTAGATAGCATATATAGTTTGGCAAATAAATATAATTAATTAATTGCTGAATGTAGATTTATTTATATGTCCAGATGGCTTCTAAAAGCAACGTTACAACTTATAGTGAAGTAATTTTATGAAGTAGGCCTTTATAAATTTGCATAAGAGATAAAAAGATAGTCTGAGAAAAACTAAGTTTTCTTGTAAAGATTGTTGTCATGCTTTTTTCCATCAATTGCTAGGGAAGAAATAAAGTAGGCTTCCTTGAGCAAATGGCTGACCACTCTGAAATCAGACTACTGTACTAAATAGACCAGGGATCTCATTCAACAAGATGCTAATTATTTTTTTTGTAAAGATAAAAGTAAAAGTTTCCTGAAGACCAACTTACCTAATAAATTACTATTAACTTATTGTAAATTTTAAAACCAGAAAATTGAAATAATTAAGATCATATTCTAATTATGCATTTTCTTAGTATAAAAAGCAGAATAGGGGTGAAAGTTTGTTCTCTGAATTTGTGGATTTCTGAACTTTTCATTAACAGGCTAGGTAACATCTTCAGCAGAGTTTAGGGGATGTCAGTGTTCTTTGGTTTATGAGGGCTTCAGGTATGGGTGTGTCAAGTGAGGATCTGTGATGGGTCTTGTGATGGGTCAGGTGTGAGTCATCAGTGAATCATCAGTGAGTCTTATGATGGGTCTTGTGATAGGAAGGTTACATTAGGTAAGAGTCATTGGGAAGTGAACTGCTGGTGGAAGGGTTAGTGCTGCCTCTGGTTGGCTGTGCAGTTGATTTGGATTCTGAGGGGTTCATAGGCTGGTGATAGATTAGTGTGTCTATTGTTGGAGTGGCTTGTGGAGAGCCAGGCTTTGATGAACTCACAAGCATGGTGCATGGTAGCATGGCTGATGTTGCTCCAATCAAACCAAATGTTGTTTGGTGGCAGTGTGGATAGAGATTAAGGATTTGGGATCATGGCATTTGACTGCCAGCTGAAGTTCATGGATTCTGGTTTTTAATTGAAGTGAAGTTTGTCCCATGTAGAATTGGTTACAATTTTACAGTTGATTTTGTAGATTATATTGTTTCTTTCATCCTTCTGTATCTTGTCTTTGGTTCTGGATAATTCCTGGCTAAGGGTTTGTGGACTATTGCTTTTTGTAGAGTTGGAGATTTCTGGCTGTCATTTCCAACACCACTTTTGTGTATAGTAGAGTTAGTTTTTGTGTGGTGGTTGGCTGTGTGATGTGTTGTAGTTTGGGTGCTGTGTGTCAGAATATGAAACTTTTTGGATACTGTTACAGAGAAAGACGTTGTACAGTTGTTTCTCTTCTGCTTTTCTTAGTGGTGTGGTGCTGCAGTGTGTCCTGGCTTCTGAAGAGGGTCTGGGCACAGCTACTTTTGCAACCAGGGGGTTGGCTGCTTGAGAAGCTGAGGATCTGGTTTGTGTCTCTGGGTAAAGGGATCCTGTTCTTGTATATTGTAATGATCTGACAAAACAGCTAGAAAACAAAATAAAAGAGACCCTAAGAAAAATAGAAAATGAAAAACAACTAATACTATTGGAGAGAAAACACATGCAACCAGATGACTCCTCCACCCTCAGGTTCTATAGATTCCCCAAAATACACAAGAACAGGATCCCCTTTCACCCAATTGGGTCTCTGCATGGAACAGCAACATCCAAATTTACAAAAACCCTGGTCAATGAATCAACCTATTCAATAAACTTCCCCAAACAATTTCTCCAATGCATCAAACATACCAAGATCAACAAGGAAGAAATTATGGTCTCTGTTGATCTCACCGCTCTCACCTCAATTGACATCACCTGGCTAAACAAACCATACATCACGTACTCACTAAATACCATACCCATAAAGATGATGCCACTATAGAACACTCCATGTCCACAGAAACTATCATGAAACTCCTGAGTCTATGCCTCAACACATACTTCAAGTTCAATAGGAAAATCAACAAGCAAGTACAAGGCACATGATGGGATCACCCATATCAGGCTTAATAGCAGAAGCAGCCATGCAAAGACTCAAATCCATAGCTCTACCAACCATCCAACCAAAATTCTGGACATGCTACATCAATGACACATTCATTATCATCAAATGCTTGCAAATAGAAGAAACACACCGCCTACTCAATAATAACTGATCCCCAACCAAACCATGCAAGCTCTCCCTCCCACCAGCAGTTCACCTCCCAATGATCCTGGCCTGATGTAACCTCCCCATCACAAGACCCATCACAAGACTCACTGTGACTCACACCTTACCCATCACAAGACTCATCATAGACCCTCCCTTGACATACCCATGCCTAAACTTTTAAACAAAGAAACACTGACATCAAGGCAACGTTCAATCTAGAGGTGGACTAGAGGCACTAGATATATCATATGCAACATTCTAGATCTAATGTATAAATAATGGGATATTATGAAATAAGTCATAATATTAGGGAGTTTTTGCTGGATTGTTTTATTATTTATCTTCTAGCATAAATCCACATTCTTTTTCTGAATTATGTTCCTTATCAAGCATAATGTCAGAGTAAGGCAAAAGAGTCCAGTATCAACAGATTTCCAAAACTTGAATAAAAATATCCCGAAAATTATCCTTAACTTAAATCCTAAGTAGAGGTGGGATTAAATATAATAACCTAAGTGGAAAATTGAATGGGGATAATACAATCAATTTTTCATGTACTACTTATTCTTAAAGTCATTTTGGCAGTTTCTCTTGCCATCGTACTGTTGGAGATATGAACATAGAACATAGAACAGACGCAAAGAAGAAATTTAGCCACTCTGTTGCCTCTTCTTTCTTGCCTTTGTCTCCCATCAATGGACTAATTGTTTCCTTGACTTTTTTTCTTGTTTTTTATATATTGAAGGTAACTTTTTAAAGATTATTTTTGACATTTCTTGCAAGTCTTAGTTCATTCTGAGACTTAGCTTTCCTGACTTCATCTTTGCAGATTCAAGCTTAAGATATTCTGCCTTAGTTATGTGTCCCTCTTTCTGATTTTTATACTTATCTGCTTCATCTTTCAGTTTATCAGAGTATTCTTTGTGCAACCATGATGGGTTCTTCTTGGATTTCTTTTTTGTTTTCAGTGGTATTGTGCTGGACTGGGCTTTATAATCATGTTTTTTTAGAGTTGCCCAAGCTTCTTGAGTTGTTTTAACCTTTAAGATTTTCATCCATGGAATCCTTCCCAAGTTTTCTCTGAGTTTGTTGAAATCAGCTCTTTTAATGTCTAAGACACTGATTTGATTATGTTCTATTGCTTGTGTCCGTATTATATTGAATTCCAATATGACACAATAACAGTAAGAACAATAACAACAACAAAAAACAACAAAAATAACAAAATAATAATAATAATAATAATAATAATAATAAAATAGAGAAAGTCATAGAAAATGATAAAATTAAACTGCTCTGGGACTTCAGAATTCAAACAGACAAGCACCCGCAACATAACACCCCAGACTTAACAATTGTCGATAAGAAAGATGAACTGCTTCCATCCTGCAATGATATCTGTAATATCATGAAACATCCACATCTGCCTATCCCAGGTTCTTGGTAAGGACTCAATAGGTAGACAAAAATGCCAAATCCAGTCTGAACATCTGGCTGACTGTGCGATGATCAATAATAATAATAATAAAGTTGGAAGGGACCTTGGAGGTCATCTAGTCCAACCCTCTGCTCAGACAGGAAACCTATACCATTTCAGACAAGTGGCTGTCCAGTCTCTTCGTAAAAACTTCCAGTGTTGGAGCATTCACACCTTCCAGAGGCAGGTTGTTCCACTGATTAATTGTTCTAACTGTCAGGAAATTTCCTCCTAGTTCTAGGTAGCTTCTCTCTTTGGTTAGTTTCCATCCATTGCTTCTTGTCCTGCCTTCAGGTACTTTGGAAAATAGCTTGACTTCCTCTTCTTTGTGGCAGCCTCTAAGATATTGGAACACTGCTATCATGCCCCCCCCCCCGTCCTTCTCTTCATTAAACTAAACATACCCAATTCCAGCAACCATTGTCCAGCCCTGGACAACATCTTCGAATCTCGCTGTTTGGGGAAGTTGCATAACATTCTCAGAGACTCTTCCCATCCTGCTTACAATTTTTTGGGACGGTTGCCTTCTGGCAGAAGATACAGAACAATTAAAACTCGGATCACACATTTTCTGAATAGTTTTTATCCTAGAGCTGAAATTGCACTCAATAATGAACTAAAGGGCCACCATCAGTGAACTGTTGGACAGTATTACTTGGTCTGTTGGGTGGATGTTTGGGTGGTTTTAGGGGTGGGTGGGAGTGTGTTTGGGATTATGTGTGTGGGACCTGGTCTTTGGGTGTCATGTAAATTTCGTTGTATGTGTACACTGTGTATACACATACAATGACAATAAAATTTATTATTATTATATGTTTCAGCCTTCAGTCCCCTATCATCTTTGTTGCTCTTCTCTGTACTCTTTCTAGAGTCTCAACATCTTTTTTACATCGTAGTGACCAAAACTGGATGCAGTATTCCAAGTGTGGCCTTACCAAAGCATTGCAAAGTGGTATTAACACTTCACGTGATCTTGATTCTATCCCTCTGTTAATGCAGCCTAGCACTGTGTTGGCTTTTTTGGCAGCTGCAGCACACTGCTGGCTCATATATGTTCACTCTTCCCCATATTTCCTGCAACTTTAATCCTTCTATCATTTCTTCTCTGTTGGTAAGCATTAGGTTCAATATAGTTGTCCTCTAGTTTCCTTCTCTATCTTTTGGATGACAAAGTTGTCAGCTAGGTTAGTCAGAAACCTGTTCAATCTCATTGACTTTTCAGAAACTTGTAAACTTTGTCTGGCAGATTACTACAATATTCACAAAGGGCTTTTGCCTTTGTTTTCAGGCAAATAAAGAACATGAGTTCATTGATTCTCTTCCTGGTAGTATGTGTGTATATGTATGTATGTATGTATGTATGTATGTATGTATGTATGTATGATGTATGTATTTATTTGAAAACAGAATTGATTAAATTCTTATTATAGATCCCCTGCTACTATGTGAAAGTATTCAACAACCTAAGAAAATACTAATTATCATTTTATTTATTATAAACATATTTAAAAAGTCTCTAGTATATTTGTCTGTTCAATCATATTCAATTATTTTTCTATTCAAGAATAAAGAAATGTTTTGATTAACCAGTTTTTGTGGTCAAACATGTAGCTACACAGGATTTAATGTCTATAGAGATGTTCAATCATCCAGATTATTGTGGTCCCAAAGGTGCTTTTTCCAAAAGGCAATTGGAAAATCCTTCCATTCTCCTTTGGTCAGTTATAACCGAAGAAGTTTCTTTGATGAGAAGTGAAACATTTTTAAAGAAAAAAACCCAAGAAAATACAGTTGCCTTTTGGAAAAAGCACATTTGAGACTTTTGATGGTTATTTTTTTTATTTGTACAATCCCATATGCTTGTCCAAGGACCAGAAAATATTAATAATAACCTAATAATTACATTATTAATATAATTAATAATAGGGATATAATTCAAATAGGAGTCCTTAGTGCTCAAAGAGCTAATTGCAAACATTTTATTACCTTATTCGTGTGTTAAAGCACAGATGCAAAAATGACTGTTTTCTTTCAATCTTACATCTTTAGTGCCATTGGCTTGTCATTTGACACAGAATTTTGAAAATATAATTCATTGTTATTCTCTTATATTTAGTAAAAATATTTCACCACAGAAAATGTTCAACATTCAAAGTCATAATAAAAATTGAAATAGGAAGGAGGACATGCTAGGACAATTTAGAGATGCTGAATTATTTCTTTATTAAGAAAATTTATATAGCCACCCAACTCAGGGCAGCTTACAAAAATAAAACTCCAATACAAAAGCCAATAGCCACCTCCAAGACAAAAAACAAGTATTTGTTGTGCTCTGTATCACCATGAGGTCCATTAGCAAAACTCCAGACTTTTTATAAGAGTATTTAAAAATGAGGATCAGTGTTATTTATGCAGGGATGATGTTTAAGAGAGGAGAATCATAGTATTCTGTGTCCTTCTATTCTGGTAGTACAGATAGATAAGACTGAGAAAAGACAGGCCATATTGGGTTTTAAAGATGACAGCCGGCACTTTGAATTGGACCCACAAGCAAATCAGCAGCTAATACAGCTCCCACAAGACAAATAACAGATTTGCAAATCTATGCTTGCACAGAACCATTTAGTCTGCTGCATTTTGAACCAATTCTGGATACTTTTCAAGGGCCGACTATATATAGCACATTGCAATAGTTAAGATGGTAGGTGACTGGGGCATGGGTGACTGTGAACAGGGAATGTTGGTCCAGGAAAAGGTATAACTGACATACAGCCCACAGTTGCACAAAAGCTCTCTTGGCCATGATTGCTACACCACCCAAGATGGCAGTGCATCTCCATCTAAGATGGCAATTCTCCCTGGAACAAAGAATTTCTAATCCAAAGTTATTCTGTTTTTCCAGGGTTCAGTTTCGGTTCATTACTTCACATCTAGCCCTTAATAGCCTCCAGGCACTAGGAGAGGGAGACAATGCAAATAATATGACTTCAGGTGAAATATTTACAGTTTCAAGACTTCTTAAATATAATTCTGACAGCAGAGTTCTTTTCTCTTGTTTGCTGGGCAATAGCATACTTTAGATTTAAAAGTTTTCATGAATATCTTTATGACATGGATAAAAATATAATTCACCCTGTTAGGCTAGCACTTCCACTCTTTTCAATCCAAGTCTTTAGTTCAGAAACAGACATATTTATTTTTATAAATGCAAGTGGAAATATGAATTAAGCCTATGTCTTTTCAAAGCTTAAACTGAAAATCATCAATATTCAGATAAATTGCTAATCAATTCATTACTGCATAGCATTTAGCACACACTGATAAGATTTCCTTTTGTAGCAATGCAACCCTAAATTATGGAAAACATCTTCTGTATGTACCAACTATATCTGAACTGAATAAAATCTGGATGATCATTGGATGACAGTAAAGTTATTTTATTTATCTTTGCTGTCATCCAGATTTTTTTACGGCCTTAAAGGACCAATTCCTGATCTGGTATAAGATATGGAAAACAAGACTGTTAATAGTTCCTAATCATGATGGCTTAATAAACTAGACTAGATAAATGTTGGGCTGTTCTCCAGTTTTAAAAATTCTGGGATTAAAGTTAAAGATCTTTGGTGTGTAACAGAATGTTGTTGTATATTTATTAGTGATCTAACATCAAAATGTAACTAAGTTTGACTTTCTGTAGCTTTAAAAATGTATAAATAGACAAAGTATATGAAGCATTCATCTGAATCGCTTGGCAATGAATCCAAACATTTAAAAGTAAATTAAATTAATGTTTGTTTGGTTATGAAACTGAAGATGAAAAACTAACCAGTATTTTTAAAAGCCTTTCTTATTACTTTCTTATTTGCTTTTTTTCTTTTCTTTTTTAAAGCACATAATGCTAAGGATTGTCTTTTGGGTATAGTATCCCAGATGGTAATGCTACTGTGAAATATACCACTTCATTGGATCTACAATTCAAGCAAAGAAGAATTAATCTGTTAATTATGTCATGTTATATCACCATGAAATTCACCTGCAATACAGTCTGAGAACTGTTTAAATAATTCTGCAGGCTGTAAATACCATGTGTCTGTGGGATGTTCTCCTGGGATTAATCCCAAAGGCTAGCCAAACCTATCTCCCCTTATATCGTGACCTACGTAGGAAGTCACACAAGACTTGAAGGAATTTAATTAGCTAAATGTTGCCTTTGGGTTAATAATATAAATATCCTTTTCTCCCTTCCTGATCCATATAAATATAACTCTTCAAAACTGCTGTTCCATATGGCAATTAGAAATATTTTCTACATTTCTTCTAAACTATTCTGCTTTTGAACACACTACGAGGGAGCCTTTATACCAGCATTTGGGTAGGATCCAGAATAAGTTGGCTGAGTTTAAATCCCATTGAAATCAATTTGAAAAGTAAGTCATGACTTAAATAAGGCCCCACTGGGACTCTAATGCAAATACTTTGTCTGGATCTCATTCACCATCATTACTTTATTATCACAATCATTATTACTAACAGTAGCATTTCTAAACTATTTATGGATCAAGGATATACCAAACCTTACAATGTCATATTTCCTGAAAGAAAATATCTTAGGGTTCCTCAAATCTTTTCCTCCTGAGTTTTTCTGGGACTACATTTCTGGAAAAAGGACCATTAGCAATGTGGATTTGAAACTCAAATACTTTTATTTCTCAATACATCTGTGTGTGAGATTGGCGAAGGCTAGTTTAGATTAGAGAAATAAGGAATATTTTTTCCCAAGATCATTCAGATAAAATATATATAGTTAATAGAAATGGCTGTAAAAGAATAGAAAAGAAAACTAGCTCTTTTAGAATGCATTTGAAATCCAAAATCATAATGTAGGGCACAATTTTCAGGGGAAAAATGGCACATAAACAGCAGGCAAATTACTTTCAGAAGGCTTCTTTACCTAGATCCTAAAGACTTTTGATTATTTTTCTCTCAAATATTTCTGGATGGGAAAATTTTCAGAGAAAAAAATTGAGGGAAATTTTAAGAGATAGGAATACAATGCATAAAAGTTTTTAATCAGGAACCCTTTTAATTTCAGCTCTCATAATGTATCATACCTGTTTAGTACTTATTATTTTTAATAGCTTCCTTATGTGTATCATGGGCAGGAAAATAAAACAAAAATCAATCATTTACCACCTTCTTCTTCTTCTTCTTCTTTTTCTTCTTCTTCTTCTTCTTCTTCATCATCATCATCATCATCATCATCATCATCATCTGGTAGTTTTAGGTACTACATTTCGCATAAAAAAACCAGATAAAGAAAACTGGCATTTCAGCCCCTAAAAGGAAGTACAATGATATTCTAACTAAATATTACAGACACTGATTCAGGTAGCCACCCTTTGCTTGTCTTGGTGAAAACTATGCCAGTTCAGCCTTAGATGACACTTAAATGGAACACTATCAGGAATTCCTAAGCAGAGATGTACATGGAAGAAAAAAAAAACCAGAAAAGCAGTTATGCCTGCATAATATAGCTCTGCTCCTTATATGTATGTCATAGATGTGATGTGCATACAAAATGAGAAGGACATTGATCACATGATTGCCAAAGAAATCTTCCAAAAGAAGGTCATGGTGATGTATCCTGTGTTGTTGCCATCCTTCTCCCATAGTAGTAGGCAACATGCTTAGGTAGTCAAGTGGACTCGAGCTTGACTCAAGGAAGACTTTACCTTTAATATATATTACTTTGGAAGCCAAATTTTTCTTGCTTGCTTGTTTTGGTTATCTATTGCTTTCAATTTAAAAGAAAGAAATACATTGTGTGATAAACTCTGAAAATGTTTGAAACAATAAAACAACTTGTAATAAACAAGCACAGGTTAGAAAAACCCACAAAAAGAAAAAGTGTGTGAGAATAAATCAAGTGTGTGAGACGGATAATGTCTGTTATCTATGTTGGTTCCACTTACATAGGTCACAACAATTATAACTAATTCCTCACCAAAGTTAAATGCTGTAAGATGGATAGCAACATTTCCTCAATAATCCAAGGACCTGGTAAGCTCTATGGAAGCACTCTGTCATATTGACAGGATATAAATATAAAATGCTAAAGATCCATTCAGTGAATATCTGCAACAAGGTGCCTTTCCAGCCAGTTGTCTCCTCCAGCTTTCTGAAAAACAGAACAGAAAGGATGCTTTAGCCAAATGTCCCATCAGTCCCAGTTGCCTGAGAATCTCAGCACAGCTATTGATCCTGGACTGTTTAATGCTGCTGCAGTCACCAGCCTTCTCTGGGAATAAAGACTTCTGGGCTCCCTGTCCCAGATATCAGCTAGAGGCCCAGCCCAAGCTGCAGCTCTAATAATAATAGTAGTAAAGTTGGAAGGGACCTTGGAGATCATCTAGTCCAACCACCTGCTCGGGCAGGAAACCCTACACCATTTCGGACAAATGGCTGTCCAGTCTCTTCTTAAAAACTTCCAGTGTTGGAGCATTTACTGCTTCTGGAGGCAAGCTGTTCCACTGATTAATTGTTCTCACTGTCAGGAAGTTTCTCCTTAGTTCTAGGTTGCTTCTCTCCTTGATTAGTTTCCACCCGTTGCTTCTTGTCCTGCCTTCAGGTGCTTTGGAAAATAGCTTAATTCCCTCTTCTTTATGGCAGCCCATGAGATATTGGAATACTGCTATCATGTCCCCCCTTGTCCTTCTCTTCGTTAAACTAGACATACCCAATTCTCGCAACCGTTCCTTATATGTTTTAGCCTCCAGTCCCCTAATCATCTTTGTTGCTCTTCTCTGTACTCTTTCTAGAGTCTCAACATCTTTTTTACATCATGGTGACCAAAACTGGATGCAGTATTCCAAGTGTCTGCTCCCATGTGTTTCGCCATTTAAAGACTTATGAATGAGATGGGAAGTGGAGTGTGCTCTGAAAGCCAACTGTATTTTTAGTTCCTTTGTAGATGACAAGATGAAGGTGATTGCAGATTTTTGGCAAACAGATTCGTAGCTTTGAAATTTGTGACATTTCTATTTCTGTACCATGTTGGATTACTATGACTTACTTATTCTGACTTAGCCTTTTAAAGGGAATGATGCTGGGGTTCTTACTAGATATGCTGATTGGATGCATATTGAATTTGTATCTAATACTGTTATCTGCCAAATGCAGATAATAGCCATTTGGCTGTCTTGCTAGAGTCTGTCATACTTCAGAACTGCAGATGCTGCTTGATTCCACTCCAAACGGAATTTGGTGATGAATGTGTTGTTCCTCTGTGTATTCAGTGTAAAATCTGCTGCACTGGTGATGCTTCTAATGGAAATACATTTTTCATTAGTTCCTTACTTTCTTATATTCATGACAGAATAAGACCAGTCTGAAAATAAGCTGTAACATAAAATAATTTCTTTCTGAAGCAATTTTCTAAATAGAAAGGAAATTAGTTTTACTCCACCACTATTAAGTTTACACATCAATGTGATGATGGGGTATCTAGCCCAAAACAGATCCATACTACTGTTTTTCAGTGCTCTCTTCTAACTATGGGGCTTGAAAAAAGTCATACTGTCTTAAATCATTCTTTTCACCTCAGCATCACTGTGCTGCACTCCCAACATGTCTTTGCACCGTATACAATTTTAATGCCCACTATTTTAAGGTCAGTAGTTCCTTTGGCTGAAATTTGAGTCCTCGAAATGTCTCACACACACACACACTCTAAATGTCTTGTTCAATGCAGGACACAGTGCTCTGATTATATTTTTTTTCCCTTTCCCTTCATACCGTTGACTGAACCTTTATTCCTTGAAACTTTGGGCTGACTGTTCAACCTTTTGACGACTAAGTAGCAGCAGAGAGTAGTATATCTTTTGCCTCCATCTAGATCACGGGTGTCAAACTCACGACGTCACGTGTGATGTGTTGCGACGCATCGTGACTTTTTTCCCATTGCTGGCAAAAGGGGTGGGTATGGTTTTGGTGTGACGCATCTGGCCCATGGGCTGGCAGTTTGTCACCCCTGATCTAGATCATTGTTTCTCAGACTTGGTGATTTCAATATTTATGGATTTCAATTTTTGTTTGGAGTTCAATTCCAACTTTGCCTGGGGTTGAAATCCGCTCATCTTAAATTTGCCAGGTTTGAGAAACACTGGTCTAGAAGTAGCTGGAATTGAACAGCTTTTGGGAAATGAAAAATTGGAATGGAGAAAGGTAATGTGTGGAAGCTGTAAACAACCCTAATATTATTTAGGAAAGGAAAATAAGAGTCAGAGCTTCTGGGAACATCAATCACTGGGAAGGAATATCACAGAAAAACAAGTGATGAGTCCTTTCCAGTTACATGCCTTAAGCCAGGGATGGGCTAACTGGTTTTGGACCAGTCAGCCAACACCTTTCAAAAATGAGTCTGGGGCATAATTCCTATAAAAGCTGAGATTCTGGTCATAATCAAAACAGGACTGAAGTATAGGTCAATGACTAGATAGAAGAGATATGTCTAAAATAATCTGCCAGAATCAACTGAAGCCATAAGGTCATTGACCAAACACATGTCATTTCAGGCTTTTCTATGGACATAGTATACCCTACATTGTCCCATAATGTCCCCCTTTTCAGATAGTTCAGAGAGAAAACACAACCAGATAAACTAATTCTAGTTTACAGTAAAGCTACATTATAGCAGAATATTTCAAGTCTGAAAGTATAATTCTCCTGCCATCATCTTTACAGTATGAGAAACTAAGTAGAGTCTCTCCAGAGCTTCTTGCTCTTCCCATCATGCTCTTTTTTATCCGATCATTTCCTAGGGAACATGTCTTCTCCCAGTCTTCCAAGGTCATTCCCACACCATTATACACACAGCATATTGAGGAGGATTAAGAAGGTAACCAACACTTACAAAAGAAAGAAAACAAATCATGCACCTCAGTTGGATATGGACAGCGAGACACAGGTGGTATCCAGACATGCTTTCTGAAAATGGTTTGTGGGCTGTCCTCACACGGGGTAAAGAAGCTGGGTTGATTTATCTGAAAAATGAAAATTTTTCTAAAGTTAGCCCATGTGATATGCAGATGATGTAGTAGTTTTTTAATTGTAAAGCAATGAAAGCTTTAACCCACTTCTGCAGAAATCACTCACAACTGGTAAACTTATAAACCATCTATGTGCTTTGCAAAAAGAAATGAATGACTTCGGGAATTGAGGGGCAAAGCACCAAGCAGATGGCATATTGGCAAATTCCAAATATATAAATTTTATGCTCCACAGTCTACATGAAATTGATATGCCCATATTGCTCAGGTCTCACTGGATACCAAAATGAAGTCTTTGATCATCATTTTCTTCTGATGCTTTAGGGTCCAACATTTCTACAATTAAATGAGGTCAGGCCATTGACACAATTTCACTCATGAGGTCCTGCTAAACCCATGCATTCAGTTTTGCTAAATTGCACATAATAGAAACCAAATTTCTAAAAAAGTTGTTTCAGATTATTTGGTGAATTCTTAATTCAACACTGCATAGAAGCAACATCTGAGCATGGATAAAACACTTCAATTACTAAAAATAGCTAAATTTCCTCCTGCATGGTTTGCTTTTTCTAACTCTGACTAACCAATATCAGTCATAGATTTTTTTAATATATATTTATTAGGTTTTTCTACTTTCTTTTAGTTTCCCAGAGTCCCAACATTTATTTATTTATTTATTTATTTCCCTCCCTCCCTCCTCCCTCCTTCCCTTTTACAAGCTGGTGGCAGACCAAATATTTAGTTTTTATGATATAGGTAGTCTTTAACTTACAACATTTAGTCCATTTAGCGACAATTTGAATTTACATTGGCATTGAAACAGAGACTTATGACTGTTTTTCACACTTACAACTATTGCAGCATCCATATCTGTGGTGGGATTCAACCAGTTCGCACCGGTTTGGTAGAACTGGTAGCTAATTTTTTGTTGACTTCAGCAAACCGGCTGATGCCTTAGCCTTTTTTTGCAAGGCTCAACATGGACTGCTGCAGGTGCGTGGATGACACTTCTGGAAGTCCACTCTGAGCCAGGGAGGCCTCCCAGGCCCAGAATGGACTTCTGGAAGTGTCTCCCACGCACTTCCAGTGAGCTGTTCTGGGCCTGTGAGGCCTCCCCAGCTCAGAACGACTTCCAGAAGTGGCATCCACACAGAGAACTGGTTGTTCAGGTATTTGAATCCTACCACTGATCCATATGGTTATATGATCAAAATTCAGACACTTGGCAATTGGCTCATATTTAGGACAGTTGAAGTGTCCCGAAGTCATGTGATCACCTTTTGTAACATTTTGATAAGCAAAGTTTATGGGAAAGCCAGATTCACTTAGCAACTGTGTTGCAAACTTAACTACTGAAATGATTCACTTAACAGCTGTTGGAAGAAAGATCATAAAATCAGGCAAAACTCACTTAGCAACTGTCTTACTTAGCAACAGAAATTTTGGGCTCAATTGTAGTCATAAGTCCAGGACCACCTGTATTTCTCTTTTATTCTAAATTAGTAATGAAAGAATTTCTAGAACAACTTCTTTCTAACCCTTTGGAGAAGCTCTGCTGGGCATAGTATAACAAGGCAATTCATTTAATTTTAAACTGTTTAATTTAATTGATAGTATTTAGTCACCAGCTGACCTCAGACTGAGAAATCAGGCAGCATACAATAAAAGAAAGCAAAATAAAAATACAATAATGAAAATAATAAAAATACAATAATTATGAAAGAAAAAAAATGAAATAAAGAGCAAAAAAAATAATGAATATGGCTAAGCATACCTGCACACAATTTGGCACTGGCCCCACCTGCTATACTCCAAGGCCAGGGAAAATAGCCAGCTCTTTAAGGCTTTCTGGAATGCTAGCAGGTCCAAGGCACACAAATACTAAGGGAATCTCATTCCAGAAGGCAGGGGTCATGATAGAAAATCATACTTATTGATTCTCAAATTCCACAACATTTCTGGCTTTGCGAACCAGTAGGGTGGTGGTAGAGGGGATGGTTCTGCGTAATTGGCAGGCAAGTGCATGTGTGCAGCTATGTTTGTGTGAGTGGACAGCAGGTGCACCTGCCGCTAATGCAAATGGAGTTTGCACACACACACTCGCCTGCTGCTTGTGCAAGTGGGGATGCACGCTCACGCACCACTTCCGCAGTCCCGTTCTGACCGTTCAAGACCTGGTAATGGGCTATGACCCAAGGATTGGGGACCCCTGCAATAGATGTCATTGTTTAATTGAAACTATCTAGAAACATCAACCTGTTGGACTGAACCATCCAGTTGGCACAATGGTTAGAATGTAGTATTGCAGAGAACATTGTCCATTGCCTGGAGTTTGATCCTGATGGGCTCGAAGTTAATTCAGCCTTCCTTCCTTCCAAACTCAGTAAAGTGAAAACTCAGAATGTTGGGAGTAATATGCGGACAGTGTAAAACCACACAGAGAATGCTGTAAAGTACTAGGAGTGCTGTAAAGTACCAGGGGCTGCCACAAAGAAGAGGGAGTCAAGCTATTTTCCAAGGCATCTGAAACCAGGACAAGAAGCAACGGGTGGAAACTAAGCAAGGAGAGAAGCAACCTAGAACTAAGGAGAAACTTCCTGACAGTTAGAACAATTAACCAGTGAAACAACCTGCCTCCAGAAGCAGTGAATGCTCCAACACTGGAAGTTTTTAAGAAGAGACTGGACAGCCATTTGTCCAAAATGGTGTAGGGTTTCCTAGGGGGTTGGACTAGATGGCCTCCAAGGTCCCTTCCAACTTTACTACTACTACTACTACTACTACTACTACTACTACTACTACTACTACTATTATTATTACTATGAGGTGGTCTTTAAGTCTAAGTGCTATTGCTATTGGTATTGATACTGGTATTGATACTGCAGGAGATAGGCAGTCTCTCAAGAAACTAGGCCCTAGGCCATGTAAGACTTTATAGATCATAATTCACTTCTTGAATCACTAGAAGCATATTAATAACCAGAGCAGGAATGAAATAATAACAATAACAACAACAACAAGGTTGGAAGGGACCTTGGAGGTCATCTAGTCCAACCCCCTGCTCAGGCAGGAAACCCTATACCATTTCAGACAAATGGCTGTCCAGTCTTTTCTTAAAAACTTCCAGTATTGGAGCATTCACAGCTTCCAGAGGCAAGTTGTTCCACTGATTAATTGTTATAACTGTCAGGAAATTTCTTCTTAGTTATAGGTTGCTTCTCTCTTTGGTTAGTTTCCATCCGTTGCTTCTTGTCCTGCCTTCAGGTGCTTTGGAAAATAGCTTGACTCCCTCTTCTTTGTGGCAACCCCTGAGATATTGGAACACTGCTATCATGCCCCCCCCCCTTGTCCTTCTCTTCATTAAACTAGACATACCCAATTCCAGGAATCGTTCCTTATATGTTTTAGCCTCCAGTCCCCTAATCATCTTTGTTTCTCTTCTCTGTACTCTTTCTAGAGTCTCAACATCTTTTTTAAATCGTGGTGACCAAAACTGGATGCAGTATTCCAAGTGTGGCCTTGCCAAGGCATTGTAAAGTGGTATTAACACTTCACGTGATTTTGATTATATAGTGAAGTACAATATAATAAATACTTTTGGTGGTAAGTGAATCAAACTATTCCAAGTCCATTTCAGTTTTTCACAAGTTCCTTCAATCCTGTTATATATTTTTTAAAATGCATGAAAAATTGTATTTAATGTTCTATTTAAATCATGATTTTAACCATTCTCCCTAAATATGCAATTTTAATGCATTTTTCTAAGATTACACTTTGATATATTTGTTGAATTACACTTTGATATATTTGAGGTATGCAGGGTTGAGAGTGTTTCAAATATGTGTAAAGTCCAAAATTAGTCTAAAAAATATGAAACTAGGTTGGTTCAGTGAAATCCTGGAATATTCCTATGCGCCTGATAGGTAAATCTTAGTGCTCTAGCCACACTGTCAATTTCATGTAAGGAAAGGGAGATAACATAACAATTAAGAAAAGCTATGTCTGTGTTAGCATCTTTCATTTTGTTTGTATCATTATATTTTATTAGGAAGAGCTAAGAAAATCAAATGGTGTTTTAGCTCCCTATTTTAAATTAACATGTTTTATAGTGATCAAAGCTTGCATTACGATTAACTGTGTGGGACTTCAGCTCACGTGTAAAGTTTTCTTTAGGAAGTGATAAATATTTACAGTATATAATGAAATTTTATATCAGGAATTTGATGGCATTTACTGTGTTTTAATAAAAACAGATCTGAAAACATTAGCTTTATTAAAGAAAATTCTGACATATTGTTAAAAATATTGCCATTTTCATATTTGAGACCTGATAGACATAGGCAGCTTTTCAGTTAACAACATTATTATGGAAATTAGTCCCAATATAATGGAAATAGTACAAAAAATACAATCCCTAATACATCTTCATGCAATCTTGTATTCACCTATAAATTACCTTCTTTTCAATGGTGATTACAATTCTTGGCTTAGTTGCTTTTTAATCACCAGAATTCTCTTTTCTTTCCCTTCTACTTCTTTCTATATTTCCAAGAACAAGAAAAAAAAGTTCAGTTCAAAGGACAGATTACCATACATCCAGAATTGTTACCCTCAGATTTCTACACACATTTTTCATATGATATAGATCAGACAGGTCAAACACAAGGCCCGTGGGCTGGATGTGGCCCACAAAGTGGTTTCATGTGGCCCGCGAAGCCATTCTGGAAACAGTGAGGGAATGGCCCCTGCTGCCTTGGCCCTGGCCCAGGCCGGCCGGAAGCCAATGTACAATTTTGTGGTGGCCATCTATGTAGAAAGGCATTCAGTCTTAGCTCCACAAGGCCATCTGGAAGAGTGAGGAACCATTACCTGCCACGTCAGCCCCGCCCCCTCGGTGCATGCTGGGGAAGTGTCACTCTTTGTGAGGAATGAAGAAATGCACCATTGCTTGGAAGTAGCCAGCAAATGGCCCTCGCCTACTTCACATATCCAGCTTGATGGGCTCTGGGGGAGGGGTTTCAGCAGGCAGTGGGGTGCTCTCCTCACAGCACCAAGCGGCTGAGCAGGGCGGTGCAAATCCAAAAAGAAATGCGAGGCCGCCCAGCTCCCAGCCTGCCCAGTTTCAGCAGGCAGTGGGGCACTCTCCTCACAGCGCCAAGAGCTGAGCGGCGTGAATCTGATGAGAAGTGCAATGCTGCCTAGCCACAGTCTGCCCAGTTTCAGCAGGCAGAAAGGTTGGCGAGCTTCGCACCGCCCAGCTCAGCCTCTCGACGCTGTGAGGAGAGCGCCTCGCTGCCTGCTGAAACCACACCCATCCAATAGGCCACACCCACCCTGGCCACACACACCCGCCCCCCCGAGGGCAACGACAATGCTGATGCAGCCCTCAATGAAATTGAGTCTGACACTCCTGATATAGGTGGATATTTTTCACTCAATGTGAAATTTAATCCACCAGCACAGAAGCAAATGAATCACATGTATTCTGAAATATGTAAAGGTACTCCATGTTAAACTGTTGATTCTGTGCCCAATTTTATATATGCAGATGTATCTTCCATATGTTTTGGAGAATTCCACAAGTTAGAATATGAGTAATATGGTAATTGTCATGGATGATGGAAGTTGTGGTCAAAAATATTTGGAAAATATATAGGAATATAAGGAATATAATATATATAATATATAATATAGTAAAGCAGAGCAGCACATAGCATAACATAACACGACATGACAGCATAACATAACATAATATAGCATAACATAACATTTAATAAAATTAATGTAATATACTATAAGTAATATATTACAACACACCGCTGATTTCCTTGACAAACTGGTATATAGATTACCAAAAAATGACATGATCCCAAGCCTCTTAAATGAAGACAAAAGAAAACAAGTCTCAGATCCATAATATTGAGGTTCATATTTAAGGTACTCTTCAATAGATCACCTTTTCTTTATGACAACTTCCCTTTTTTAAAAAAAAAGAGAGAGAGAGAGAGAGAATCTATCTTGTCAGATTTTTTTTTAAAAAAGCTAATTAAATTATGACAAAGATCAAAAGAACTCTATTATAATAGTCAGGATGTCTTCTTAAGGTATGTGAATATTGGACTGATCAGTCAATAATTTGCAATATTGCAAATATTGCAATACTGCAATCTCTTATCTCAGGACTATATAGACACGGTCTAAGGCTATCTATGGCCTCCTATCTACAGCCCTCTATCTGCATCTCTTACAAATATGTTGCAGGGCTAATATGGAAGAACAGCTTTGGCTATGAAGATAAATGATTGAGGTAGTACAATGGCCTTAGAAGTAGGATCTGTTACTCATATATAAATCTAGATATTGAGATAGCTGGTGACAAGCAGGGTTGTCTCTTCAATGGTTGCTTTGCATTCATGGTATGTGGTTGGGGTCAGATAACTCAGAACTTATCTCTATAGATAGGTTCCTTTTGCTTCTTATTTAAAATAAAAAAATAAAAATCAGTGCAATGCTAATCATTATGAATATATAGTATTTCATTTAATCCTCATAATGAATTCCAAGCATGTTAAAGTACTTATGGACTCTGGTGCATATATTGTCCTCTTATAATTTCCATCATAGTATATTTCTGGACTTAAACCCCTTTGAATGCTGTTATATCAATTGAAATGAATTAAAGGGTATCCTGGAAGGAAAGATCTGTTCCCAATTGAGTGCCAATGGCAACATGGAATTCATGTAAATTTCAACAGGGATAGAATCAATTATCATTTTCAAGTGCAAAACACTGATGTTTCATTTTACTGTTGGATTTAGTTCATTTTATTTGAACATTTTAACATACAAAAGGATTATAATCAGGTGCTCTTCATAGAAGGTCCAGTAGGCTCCAGGCGTCTCTTTCTCTTCAGACTAAGATTTATATGCTTTGTAAAGCAACATCTTTCAGCATTCATGTAGAACCATTTATTTCAAAATAAAATAAAATAAATATTCTTCCTTTAATGAGAAAAGTTGAAGTAGGCCAGACATAGCTGATAACCTTCTTTAGGTACATGTATATAATATTGTAATATATAATATAATATTTCTTTGGATACGCAGTGTTGTGTAAGTATTTTCCTTGTCTCTTCCTAATGTGAGACTCCCTCACTTGGCATGAAGCCAGTTTTGTTCATTTTCTGCAGCTGGCATGAAAGTAAACTCATTTTTTTGCAGAACTGACCCCCATTATTTCATTTCGGCTAATTCTAAATGTGTTGATGAGCTATAATGCAAAGCAGCACAATTAATTGTATAAGGCATGTTCAGTTAGCATGGAGTTGGTGATTGGCAGGTAAGGAGGAGGAGGAAGAGTTAGTCAACTCTAATGATGAAGCAAACATTTGCTAGGAAATTAACAGACATAAAAGGAATGGAAAACTATAAATCTGTAGAAATGAATGGAAAACAGGATTCTCATTAGAGATCTATGAAAAGAAACCATTTGTTTTAGGCATATATCGAAGACAGCATGTGTGAAATACCAGCATGTACCATATAAATTCTAAATATATATATAACTGCCAATTGTCTGAAACAGTATTTTATGAAGTCATAGGCTACAAATGAATGACATCATGAAGTATCAAAATGACAAATAAAGGACTATATGAAGGTTCTTTCCGTTTCCAACGATTATCAGACATTTCTATATCAAAAGAAGGCTTGAATTATATTACCTGGTTGATAGTCATTTCCCTTTGCCTGGAAACTCCTGTGAGCTGTTCATCCCTACCCTCCCCCCCATAAAAGAAACATAGTCTTAATAAGTGACACTGGTAGAATGTCTTTATATGGCTGTATAGGCCTCTGTGTCCTCCATAGAAGGCCACACAGCCAAGTCTTAACCCCTTTCTGGGAGGCCAAAAGATGGAAGCTTTTTTCAGCAAGATGTTCCACAAAGCAGAGGCAGCTTTGTGGAGCATTAGTGATTAATCTTTCTTTAACAACCACTATTGAATTAAATATCTGGGAGATTAAAAAAAAATGTACACAGAGGTAACCTATCTGTGTAGGTTAGAACAGTGAATTATGGCTTCTTCCCTATCAACTGATTGCAAGTTAATATGTAAGTTGAGCTCCATATTGTGCACTTCATTTACAGTAATTGTACAACAGCTGTATAATAGGTATAGTTTAAGGTATGAGTGTTGCTCAGAGTGTAGCTTAAATGTCTACTGTGAGATGTGAATATGAATACGAATAATTCTGACTGCATAGTAATTGGTTGTATTACAGAACAGAATGGGAAGCTACATATGGATGAATGGATGAAGCCTGAATGGATTGTAGCACAGGAAACTAATGGCAAATTTTCTTTTTTTTTTTTTTACTTTAAATAAGTAGCTAGAAGAAACTGAAACAAGAAGTAAGAAAATACAAAACGTATAGCTATAGATTCATGTGCTAATGTATATAATTTTTTATGTCTCATTCATTACTGTTCTAAATGCATAGCCAAAAAGCTGTATATTAGATATGTTCAAATATAGAAGACATCAGAACACTAAGTTTTAGGTATTCCTTACATGAATAAAGCCTTTGAATAAATCCTGGAATCATTTAAAAAAAATTTTAAACTCAAACCACATGGAAAATAATAGTGATTGAAACAGCTGTAGAGATAATTAGGGCAGTTTTATTATTTACAGCTTGTAAATAAATAAATAAATGACCTTGAGTCAAGGGCTGGGTCTAAACAAGATAAGTTGTGCTAGGTCCCCATTGAATGTAATTTAATTTAAATCCTAATTAGCCAGGTTTACTTCATTGAAACTTTTTGTTAAGTAAAAATAAATTAGCCTGAAACCAACTTAACACAGTTATGCCAGATATTTATAGCTGAGACACAGCTATAACAAAAAAGGAAATAGATGGGAAGAAAAATAATACCAGCAAATGGATGTTATTCCTTTTTGCCAGAGTTGGAGCAGCATTTGTAGGAATTATGATGAAACTATGGAGGAGAAAATGGAAAATAAGCAAAAAAATTCACTACAGCATAATGGAGTGATTCCTCCCCCCCCCCGTTTGAAAACCTGCCTTCTTGTTCCTTTTCTCCAAATACCTTATTTTCCTTGTCCTTTCTCCTATCTCTCTTCTTCCCAGTTGTTTCATTCTTCTCACTACCTCTTAGAATTTAAACGAACATATACTCCAAACATTCCTGCATTTATTTTATTTTATATATGGATTTAGTGATGGAATATGGTGGAATAATTCGTTAACAGACACAGTTTCAAAATGAAACAGGATTTGCCCAGCAAATGAGAAATTAATTAGTGGTTGACACACCCACCCCATTTCTCTTGAACATCTAATTGAATAGGACTGACCAATTTGAGATAAAATAGGACTGTGTTATAAATTAATGGAATTTATTTGGAGTAATTTGAATGAGAAATTGTTTGCCTTTGATAAAATTAAAATTAACCCTACTATTTATAAATTATCACATGTCAATACAAATTACCATGTGCAAGTTCTTAATAACAAGTTTCTATAGGCCTATGACTTGAACCATCATCTGTTGGGCCTCCAACATTATTATCCTTAGAATAGGAGTAGATTTAGAGTAGAAGCCTTTTGAAGACTGTCCTTTGGCACCCCTTCATGTAGAAATGTCCTTTGCAGAGTAAGAAAACATGAGCATCCTCTTTTTTTTTGTTCAACCTTGGCTAATACAGAACAATCTGTGGCTAAAATGGATAAAAGAAAATTCTACCTAGTTTTTAATGCTGATTGTACAGTATATCAAGTGAGAAAAAACATACCAGGTCTCTAGATAGGTCATAGTCTGGGGAAAGGCACAAAGGAGAATCATTTGGGCGTTACATTATTATACAGCAATAGATCTAATATTAGAATATGAAACCCCATCAGAGTATGTACTCTTAGTTACTCATTGATTGTAGCCCTGTATCTTTTTTCCACTTTTTTCTCTGGAAGATGCTATTTTAATGATGTTAAGATCAGAAAGTTCCTTATCTTCATCACCTGACTTTCTTTCAAAGTAAGCCTGCTGGAATCCATCAACTAAAGGGAGATTAATAAATGTTAGTTTGTTGAGAATCATAGAAATCCAAAGATCTGCCTTCTGCATGAGATGAGAATTTCTGTTTGTTTTGCTATTATTAAAAAAATATACCTTCTAGGAATTGTTTCATCTCATCTGTTCATTGATATATGTTGGTTAGAATAAAAAAAACGTGGCTGTCTTTGCTTTAAAAAGCAGTTTTTAGTAGGCATGATGCAATTTCTTTCAAGCTTTCTGAACTTACGTTTATATTTATCCCTTTACGAAAGGATAGATCTCAGAGTAAGGCTAGGTAGTGTTGTGATGGTTATGATTTGGCCTGAAATGCTTCCATTTGTTATTTTGATTTTCAGTATGTCAGTGGAACATCAAAATGTCTTTGTCTTGTAGTTATTATCTCTTATTTTGTGAGAGATAAGTACTGTCTAAAATAATAAGGAGAATATGATACAAAACTATACCTATTTGTGAATTCTAAGGAATAAATGCAGCAATATCAATTACAATTATTCATGTTGTTCTTGAAAATGACAGTACATGAAAAGAAAGGGGGGTCACTTACTCTCTCTTGTTGTAAGGCTTTCTTTGTTTACCTAGTTTTCCAGTGATGACAAACTAGATGGTAAATTTGCATAGGATAACTAACATATACAAACCATTTTCACGTCTGCATATACACGTGAGTTGCAGTAATTACACGTGACACCAATTACTCTATTACTTTGTATTAAATTATAATGGAAAATTCCACTAGAGAATTGAAACCTAATTGCATCTTAATTTGCATAATTTTGCATATTAATTACATCTCAGATGAATAATAAATTTCAGCAGATTTTTAATTTATGCATAGACACAAAAACAAGTGGGGAAATAATTTAAATGGTGGGGGAGAGAAAGAAATAACAGCACCTATTACTTAGGGCATTTGACTAATTTTGCTTAGTTTAGCAAGACAAAACTTGGTGTGTTTAACACAGCATCTTTAGCCTGATTGCTGTTTATTTCACAATTCATCAGTCTTGGGAGATGCAGAGATTCATTTTCATTTACATCATTTTAGATCTAAATGTATTAAATATTTCAAATAAAATGCAGATTAACTAATACAGACAACTTGAGAAATATCAGCTGGACATGCACTTTATATAATTTCCAATACAGCCTCATAATAAGGACCTTTTTAATACTACAAAATTGAAAACTGATTCTATTAATAAATAGTTTTTTTGTTTAGAGGCAATTGCTTACAAAGTATAAATAATGGTAACTATTCATGTCAGTGAGATCATGGTAAGAAAATTGCTTTTTTACATATAAGAACTTGTGTAAATAATTGGCTGCATTAAATGATTGTCAACAGAAATGGCATGTGTTTGTAGACTCCATTATTTAAGTTATCACACTAGTCAAAATTACAGCTAATTCTTTCATCCATCCTTCTGAACATAACTCTAAATTCACTTACTAAATTCACTTTATTGAATCAACAAGATCTACACATCTAGCATTAAGAACATCTTTAGAACATGAGTAAAGCTTTATATGTTTCCATTTATTTATCACAATTCCCACACATATTCATTTCACATTCCAAAGAAACATATTGGTATACTTGCTGTGATAACAAATTGTGAAAAAAATTCCTACGTGTGAGTAGCTTTGCTTTGTAAAACAAAAAACCAAATCAAATGACAACAAAAATCCTTTCCGACAGTGGGAGCATCATGCTGTTAGAATTTCCTCCCAGGACCGGCTATCATAATTGTCAGCCTACTTATGTTTCTTCAATCAAGTCTCTGAAACGGAAGTCCCAGTTCTGCTGTTAATTCACCTAAACCCCTAATCTGGTATTATTTCCTTTTATACCTGCTGTCATAGTCAATCTGAAAATGACTGCACCAAGAATAAAGCTATTGATCATTTGCCAAGTGATACAAAAGAAGCAGACGTCAACACTGTAATAAATCAGGAAACTGCCAAGATCAATAAGCATAAAGCTCAAGCATTTTGCTGGGGAAGGGACCATCTATTCTGCAAAATACATACATCTTCAGACCTTTTTATAGTTTTCTTACTACGAGAGCTGGATAGAAAACAAAACAACACTCCAAATTCTTTCAAAGGCCATTCTATAGATCTTTTATCAGATTTGCCAGATAATTTCTTTAAAAAATAATTGTAACAGCCCAAAAATGGTAAACGATCTGTAACATTTATATTACCAGTGGTAGATATTATCATTTATTTATGCATATATTTTGATGCAGGCATCTGCTTGGTTTCATATTTGAATGTTTATAAGACTTTCGTAAAGTTTCCTTTTCTCGTCAAAAATTGACATAGAAACCAAATCAAGCAATTGGCTTTTATTTATTTATTTGGTACAACAAATCCATTAATATTATGTGTCCATTTTCTGTACCACTTTTCCATGACAATTTCCCCATACATCATACCAAATTCTATTAGAAGTACTAAGCCTCATCCCAACTTTTTTTCAGAAAAGATCTATAGTTTTCATAATTGAACATCCAAATATTCTTTTACTTTCTAAACATTTAATACTATTCTAGACATGTTTGATGATATTAGAACAGAACAAATTGCCAACTCTTAGCCAATGGATCCCTCTCCTGGTCATGGGTGAGTCCTGCACTATTCAAAAAAAAATCACATCAAACAAAAATCAAGCTAATATCTGTTGAAATGAATACTATTAATCTTATTGAGAGAGTCAAATTTTTCATCACTGTCTTAGATCATACTTTCTTTTTTTTCAGAGGGAGGGTGCTTCCAATAGGGGGGAAAAGGTTCAGTTGTCTGTAGCAATATTTTTACATTTTATTATATCTATGTATTTTCAGCCTGATGTTAATTTCTACATTTCAGTCAAATTATAGAATGGAATGCAACCTAATACAGAGAAGTTCATTGTGTCCAAACTGAGAGAAAGTACTTGGTTAGCAGTTAAACAGTGAGTTCACTCTGTGAGCAAAACTGAATTGATCATGACAGTTTCTTTTAGAAAAAAAAATAGCAGTAAAAAGATTGATATGAAAGACAAATGTCCAAGGAAATTCTCTCTCCAGTGAGCTTTTTAAAAAGCAAATATTAAGCATGTAGTTAAAATTAAGTTTCTGTGAAACATACCTACTTCGTCATGGGTGAAGTCACAACTGGCTCAAAAAGTAGTCCAATAACTAACATTACACTTCAGCTTTGTGGGTTACATTGGCCTCCAGTAGACTTTTAGGTGCAATTCAAGTTGCATGCTATTTGTAAAAATGCTTATCTACCCCACTAGATCCAACAGAATTGGTATGCTCTGGATCCCTTCTATTAAGTATTGCCATTGGATAGGACTTGGGAAACATGCCTTCTTTGTGGTAGTATCCGTTCTGTGAAATACTTGTCTCCAAGATTTAGATATCCCAACCTTATAGATCTTTTGTTAGATTTTAAAGACTTGGCTGCTTCTGTAAGCATTTAGCTAGAATATGAGTGAATTAGGGTTAGGTATCTAGAAAATGTAATAGTAATATTGATTGGTAGCCTTAGCTGCCAATCTGTTTTGTTTTGATAAACATTGTTTTTATGATAGCTTTTTAAATTTGTTTGAGATATTGTGAGTTGGTCAGTTATATATGTAAATTGAAAATATATAGCCTTGACAAATAGAAGTTGAAGGAATAGGTGAAAAAGAATTAGCACTGCAAAATTGTGCAAATATTTCAAACTTAACATCAAGCCACATAGTTGGCTACAGGATGAATTTGAAGCCCATTCATTTAAAATATAAGGGGATATGAATGTATACATAAAGAAAGCATGATTATACCTCCTGTCCCATCCCTAAACTTTGTATTGTAATCAAACTCAACTTATGTGATCAAAATTTCAATCATCATTTCCAAGTGTTCAGAGAAAGCTTAGCTCTGTATGTTATAATATATGTGCTCAACATTTTTATTCCACTTTTTTAAAAAAAAAAAAATAACAAGAACAGATTTTCATACTGATCACTGGGCCAAATCAAGAAACAACTAGTTATGAAGTGTGCAGTATATGTGAAATTGCTTTTCATAACTCAAAGACAATATACTATATAGAATGATCTGTGCCCTCTTCCAACCCAACCAACAATAGATTGCAAAAATAACTGCTCACGTGACTCTTCATTATATAAGATTAGTTTTATGGCTGTCCTCATTTCTCTCTCTACACTTCAAACAAAAAAGGTAGGCATTGCTTTCAGTTATATCTCCAACTTTCTTTAATTATATAAGGGAAGGACTGTGATTTGAATTATAACATAGGTTTCTTCTTTCCTTCTTTCTTTCTTTCTTTCTTTCTTTCTTTCTTTTTTTCTTTCTTTCTTTCTTTCAGCGTAGATCAAAATGAACTTTTCTCATAGTTTCATACACCTGCCTCTTCCAATTTTATTGAATTACATGTGAATGGTCTGGTTTAGGCATCATGTCCAAGATTATCTCATAACTATTAAAAATGTGAAATACAAGGTATTGTTTTTAAGGTTTTAATATTACTAAAATCCCCTCTCACAATAATAATTTTCTTTACCATATCTTCAACATATGCCTTTGTTTCCTTACTTAAACATACAAATGTATTATTTATTTTCCAACATTATAAAATTCCACTATGAACTCTACATTTACAAAGTGTGATCAAGATGGTGAAGCAACATGGAAATGTCTACATGTAATCCAAAAGTGTTTTATAATTAAAGAATCAAATCATTACTGGATTCCCAGTGAAGATCTGAGCTGAACATTTTTCAAAGGAATTGTAATTTGGTTTATCATTTGAGACCAGACTATAAGTAGTAGAGTGACCACATGGGATTCTATGATTTTTAAAATCCACAGGAGACATTTTAGATACTGCCATGTGACCATTTTTTTCTATTCCCAAATCCCAGAAAAGCAATTTGTCAGACTGAAGATATTCTTCAATCATTTTCCCATCTGCCAGTTTATATACACTGAAAACAAGAAATGAAAATAGCCCTGCAGATTTCAAGCCATTGCAACAAACCTAACTTCTATTTCATACAAATGGGCAATGAAAACGTACGCTCTCTCCACCCCATAGCTTCCTTTATATATCTGGCTGGGGGGGGGGGGAGGAGAGAAACAGTTCCTATGAAAAAGAAAGTGAAAATCTCTCAAATCATCTTTCCCTTTGAAAGACTTGTTAGCATGGCTGCAACCTAGCAACTGGGAAATCGAAAAAAGGTGAAAGTTTCTGCGAGAAAATCACCTACCCAAAAGCTCCTCACAATTACACTTGTAAAAAACCAAGCTAATAGTTTACATCTATTCAGTTGCTAAACTGATCCAGTATGGCACAGAGCTATCCTGGAATGGTACACATATGGCATATAGGTGGTGTTAGACAGATAAAGTGTGAAAACAAAAACAATCATATAAGTTTTGCTTTCTTTTGCATTTGATTTGGCTTCCTTAAATGTAATATTTTTCGCTTCCATTTAGATATATATAGTAGTAATTTTGTTACCTATCTCATTTGGATGCCCAGTAAATTAGATAAACATTGAATAACTAAATTAATACATTATAAGATGGGTTTTATTTTTTTTTCTTATCTTTGCTAGAGAACCAAGGACTCAGAAGCATAAGGAAAGATGGAAATAAGCTGATCTGAAACAGACAGAACATTTTATTTTTTTCCCCAGTTGCTTAGCAGCTTACTGAACTTTTTAGTCTCCCATATTGCAAATAAAAGAGTGTTTTAAAATTGCATTTTTTCTTCTGAAAACACCTTTAAAAAGACTCCATTACTTTAAATGATTTAGATAATTGTGTTCAATGGTAGCCATTATTTAAAAATATAATTAGTTGCTGAACTCAGGGAGGGAAACATTTTGCAGGTGTTTCTCATTATTTGCTGTGCATACAAAATACCTGCATAAATTACCTTGATGCCAGTGCAGAGAAGAGACAATGAAGCATTAGCTGAGAAACAAAAACAGGGTTGACCCACAATCTGGCATGGTTGCATGGCTGAAGCATGCTTTGCTTTAGATCTTTAGATCCACGTATAAAATAATATCTAAGATTGAAGATGGGAGGTAACACCTGCAGTATGGCTGAACATACAGCATGAATCTACTGTGGCAATATTAATAATGCACACAATCATGCTCATTCACAAACTCTGCAGTAACATCCCAGCATGTGTCTATAAATCTCTTCCTGTCACTTGGGAAATTATCAGCATTGATAGAATAAACTGTTTTCTAGATGTCATTTAAAGAATGTTTCTTAGGATGATTTTCTTTTCTTTTCACTATAAAACCAAGTCTGTGGTTTATTTTCATACTGACTGGAATTCTACAATAACCAACAAATAAATAGAAATATGTAGAGATAAACTTAATATAACTACAGGATCCAAATTCAGGGTGTTGGAATATACAAGTTGCATTGAAAGGCCTCATGAGCTGGTACTAGCTATACTATGCAGATCAGATTAAGAAATTCTATGCAAGAAGAATTTTATTGAGGTTAGTTTTTGTTATAAGAATCTTCCAAGTCTGGTTATATTGTACATTCTCCACTCTACCACTTATATGTCAGTGAATTAGTATGGTATCTCTCTGAGTTGCTTCTAAATATTATTTATTATGGATTTAAACTATGTTAAACCCCTCTTATTTAGGCAATAGATTTTCCATATCTCTGTCTAGGTTATCTCTACAGCTTATAATGTAATACTGCTATATTAAAAGTATAACTAGATGTGGTGCACTATGACTGATTGATTGATTGTTTGATTGGTTGATTATTTATTTATGGGGTTTTTTTGGCTCCTACCTCATATGATGACTCTAGGCGACTGATTGCAATTCCTAAGTACTAAGGTTAAAGGTATCAGACCAATCATTCTTATGGCTCAAACCCCACCCTAGCCCAATGCCCAGGGAAGAGCCATGCTAAAAGTGTAGGGATCCCTCGGATCTCAAGTGAGAGGTTAAGACCTTTTCTGCACATGCTTTTTTTTAATCCTTGTATCCTGTGATTAACCTGCATTTTTCAATTAACACCTGGAAGAGAGGCTGCTCAGACAAGCTAGCTCTTCCTATTCACTCATACAAGCTGTGAGATAACAAATTTCCAGCTGTAACTCCAATCAGATAAATTATTTTCCTCTTTTGTCATAGCAGGTGCCCAGCATCTGCTAGACACTTAATGTTCATTCATAGCTAATCTTAAAAGGGAATATTTGTAACTCGGCATTGAACTGTGGGGTCCTTAGTGCTTTCTGAGCTTGGCTGTATCCTTGCAGATGTTTCATTACCCAACTAGGTAATACGATCATCAGTGCATTGCAAGGACTCCACTTATCTAACCTTTCTTTCTTTTCTTTTTTTTAAACAAGTTTTATTACTTTTTCAAATTTTTATATCCAGGTGCTTAGGAAGCAGCGTGGTGATAGGGTAATCAATAGTCCAATAACAAAATCATTCATGTGTATCTCACGTTACAACAATAAAGATTCCCTCTGTAATTCCCTTAAATATTATATCATATTCATATTAACATATTTCTAACTAAAGCTCAATCAGTCAATACATTTTACTTTACTTTACAATGACATTTTACTTATACATATCCAAGTCCTGTTTTTAAGTTTTAGTTAATTCCAATTGCCATGTTCCAATTTAGCCTTTTATAACCAATATTTAAGTTTTGGATAACCTTAATTTCCCTCATTTCATTATAAAATACTTAACATAACTAGGATATGTTGTTCCAAAATTTATCTTCTTATTTTGTTCACAAATATAGTCTGTTTCATTTACTAACAAAATATCGTCCATTATCACAAATGTATTTCCATCTGACAATCAAAACTAAAATCTAACAATTAATTTTAATTTCCCGTATAAGTCTTAGTCCTGGATATTAAACCAATCACTCCAAAAAGCTAGTTAGCCCATTAAGTGAATTTTTAAATCCCATTTTTAAATCTAACTCTGGCTTTCTTTTTGTGCCAGGCAGGCTTCCATACCAGTGCCTTTGAATTCACTGATGTGTCTCCCTTCATTCCCACACGTTGTTTGAATCAAGGGAGAACATCCAGTTATCAATTTTTCAAAGGAACTGGCTTTTGTAATAATTAGGTTGTTGCCCTAATAATTCAAATCTCCATGTTTGGTTTGGAATGTTTGTCATCAGTTCTTGTTCTTCTTCCAATTTCATCTGAGTAAAGTAGAAAGACATATCCGGTGTTTAGTTATTGTTTGGTTAGCTAAATTGTCTAAGTTCTCAGTGTGGTATGTTTATTGATCAGTTCCTGTTGCTTTTGGAATTATAGATACTATAGTTAAAGTCAGTGTTGGATTATCAAAATTATTAATAGATTGTGGATGTTGTTATTCCTCTTCTGTTGTTTTTTAGCTTGTAAGTTGATTATCTGGAGTCTGGGGTTCGATTTGTAGTTTTATGAAAATATCCTCGGCTTTCACTTTTGAGTTGATTAGCTCAGTAGCTTCAAGAATTTTTTTCAAGGATAAGTTTATAGTTGAGTTGTGGCTAGAATTCCTCCATTTCCATGGTGATTAGAAATAGTCCTTTAGTGGAGGCTATGTTTAGTAAGAGTCAGCCAATGTTCACCTCCACACTTTCTAAAAATTGTTTTCACCAGCCAGCTGTTTCCAATTCTTATCTTTTGGATAATATGAAGGACAAATCAAGGGAGTCAACAGGCACAATTGGAAAAAAAAAGAAAATTCAGTTCCTATGCCAAGTTTTGCCACAATGTGTCCCCAGCAGACCACAAAATCTTTTCCAAAACACCAATTAGCTTTTTTATTTTTCAGTTTAAAAAGCAGAAAAAATGATATTTTCCACAATTAATAGTTTAGGTAAATGATAAGTCTCTATAATAAGAAGTTTTGGGACCCCAAGGTATCCGCAGAACAGAAATCCAGTTATCTAGTTGTTAAAGTTAGTTATTCTTTTCTTTTCTTTCCAAAGCTTAAATTCCCAAGTATGCAAACGCCGCTGAATTGAAAGCAGGGAAAAAGTTTCAAGGAGCTTTCACAGGAAGGTAGTTAGGGTAAGAGAGATAAGGAAGGGTCTCACCCAGATCTTCCATGGTGCTTCATTGAGCTTAGAAATGCTTTTGGCTTTCGGCTGGTGCAGCTAGATGGTCGGCCATGTTGATGGTCAATCTTTCTTCCGTCGATCCAAAGGAGTTGCCTCAGCTCAAGCAGGAGGGCTGCCGCCCTTCCACACTCAGGCGAGGGTCCTCCTCAGTGGTGGTCGCTCCTCGCAGGCGACTTTCGACCCTTTCCAGGGTCTTTCGATGGAAAGAAATCAGACGGCGGGGAGGGAACTCTCCCCATACATCTGAAGGCATTGCAATCCGGAATCAGAAGCCTAACCTTCCTTTCTTGATGGCTAAATAAAGCAACTTTGGGGTGGAGGGGGAAGTAAAGTTACAGGACTATAAAATTTGCCCAATGAAAGCAACCTTTTGTGAGCCAAATTCCTGAGACCACCTTTGCCACATTGGCTCACCTTGACTTGAGTGTCTCCTGGTGCTGAGTGTAATTAATAGGGACAATGTAAATAAACATGATACTATTTGTTTCAGTCCTGGAATCTCATTTCATGTTTTCCTGCTTCTGTTCCCCTGCAAAGTCTAAATTAGCCAGTAACCCAAGTGTATTGTCTGTTCATGAAATTTGTGCTTTCATGACACTGAAAAATTACAAACTTTTCATCAAGTGTTACAATATATGATCACTCTTCAATAGCTAATGGGTCCATACTTCACAGTTACAAAGCTAAGGATAAGCTGTGAACAGAAGGAGTCTGGAAACTGTTATAGAAAGAGTGCTAATTCTAAGTAAATTTCAGAAGAATATCTGAGCAGTGGACAGGAAGCAAACATGGATGACAGTCACTCCCAATAAGTTAAGAAAAAAACCCTGTCTACTGGGTTTAGAGATTCATATTGGAAATGTTCTTCTTTGAAGATAACCTGAAGGAACTATAGAAAATCACAGATGCCTGGGATAAAAAAGTTGGCAAGCAAAGCCACAAGTCTTTTAATGGAAGATGATCACTTGTAACAACAAGCCTTGTTGTTACTCAAGCAGCTACATCATGCCAAAGAGGAAGTCTACAGGAAAGGCTGTACAATCAGGCCAGAAATATATTAACAAAGGAAATCAGAACAGCAAAAAGAAGCTACTCTGAACAGCTAAGGAATCAGCTATCAATAAATGAACCAGCAAATATATGGAAAACTCTTAAAAATATCACTGGTTACAGCAAACTTCCTTTCCATGCTGAAGGGAATTGACAACTGGCAGATGACCTGAATGTGTTTTACTGTAGGTCTGAGTGGAAACTACTGTCACCTATCACCACCATCTCCCTTTCGGATACACCAACAACAGCCAAGCTTCCTACAACTGATCTCAATCTCTCCCCACCCCCACCTCTGTTGATCATAGAAAATGATGTGCAAGGTCTAGTTTACAGACAAAAGCTTGAAAAAGCACCAGGCACAGACAAGATAACTCCTTTTTGTTTGAAAGCTTTTGCTGATGAACTGGCCCCCATCTTCACCCGCATCTTTAATAAATCAGTAGAGATGTGTTATATTCCTTCTTGCTTCAAACACTCTACTATCATCTCAGTGCCAAAGAAACCCTTCATTAAGGAACTGAATGACTACAGACCAGTTGCTCTGACATCTGTAGTTATGAAAACCTTTGAAAAGTTAATGCTGGCCCACCTGAAAACTATCATGGATCCACTATTAGACCCCTTGCAAAATGCCTACTGAGCAAATAGATCGACAGATAATGCTGTTAATATGGCTCTGCACTACATCCTATAATATCTTGAATCTCTAGAGACCTATGCAAGGATCCTTTTTGTAACTGCAGCTCAGCATTCAATACATCATTCCAGATATTCTTCTAACTAACCTAATTCGACTAGCCATGCCTGACCACACTTGTAAGTAGATCGTAAGCTTTCTAACAGACAGGAAGCAGCAGGTGAAGCTAGGCAAAATCACATCAGATACCTGTATAATTAGCATAGCCCACCCCCCAAGGCTGTGTGCTTTTCTTCTCTCTATATATCAATGACAGCATCTGAAAGGATGCCTCTATTAAAGTACTGAAGTTTTCAGATGATACAACAGTGATTGATCTCATTCGAGATAATGACGAATCTGCATACAGATGGAAAGTTGAACAACTAGCCTTCTGGTGCAGCCAGAGCAATCTTGAACTGAACACACTCAAAACTGTAGAAATGAAAGTAGACTTTAGGAGAGACCCTCCTATTCTACCACCTCTTACAATACTAGATAACAAGGTATCAACAGTAGAGACCTTCAAGTTTCTAGGTTCCATAATATCTCAAGACTTAAAATGAACATCTAACATCAAAAATTCATCAAAAAAGCACAAGAAAGAATGTCCTTCCTGTGCCAACTCAGAAAGCTCAGATTGCCCAAGAAGCTGCTGATACAGTTCTACAAAGGAATTATTGAGTTTGTCATTTGTACCTCTGGTTTGGCACTGCAACCAAACAAGACCAACACAGACTTCAATGGACAGTTAGAACTGCAGAAAAAACTATTGCTACCAACCTGGCTTCCATTGAGAACCTGTATACTGCACAAGCCAGAAAGAGGGCTGTGAAAATATTTACAGACCCCCCCACACATCCAGAACATAAATTGTTTCAACTTCTTCCCTCAAGATGACACTATAGGACATTGCATGCCAGAACAACTAGACAGTTTTTTCCCCCATGTCATCACTGCTAAACAACTAATTCCCACAACACTGTCAAACTATCTATTAAGGCTGTATTACTATCATTTTTCTCATCTTTCCTATTACCTATTTTCTTATCTCCTTATGGCTATAACTTTGTTGCTTGTATCTTACAATTTATATTAATTGTTTTATTTAGTACGTTAGTATGATTTAGGTTGTTTGCTTATTTAGTATCCTATGACTATCACTAAGTGTTGTATCTTATGCTTTATAATGAATGTATTTTTATGTTGATTATGATCATGATTTATCATTTAAAGAATGGTTGCTGGAATTGGGTATGTCTAGCTTAATGAAGAGAAGGACTAGGGGTAATATGATAGCAGTGTTCCGATATCTCAGGGATTGCCACAAAGAAGAGGGAGTCAAGCTATTCTCCAAAGCACCTGAAAGCAAGACAAGAAGCAATCAAAGAGAGAAGCAACCTAGAACTAAGGAGAAATTTCCTGACTGTTAGAACAATTAATCAATGGAACAACCTGCCTCCAAAAGTTGTGAATGCTCCAACTGGAACTTTTAAAGAAGAGACTGGACAGTCAGTTGTCTGAAATGGTATAGGGTTCTCTGCCTGAGCACTGAGAGCTTATGCACTGGAGACAAATTCCTTTTGTGTCCAATCACACTTGGCCAATAAAGAATTCTATTCTGTTCTGTTCCCTTCAGTTGCATTCTGTTCTGTTCTGTTCTAAATTAGGAATAAGGTTATGAGTCATTGTGAAGTCAACCTGCTTTACAAATTAATAAGTAATAGGGGGGGGGAAACCATGTGGGTATATGGGAAGAACAAATTTAAATTGTAAACTCTTTCTCCTAAAGAAAGTTCTTTTTCCTTAAAAAAAGAAAAGGAGATGAAACAGCCCACAAATGTTATCCTAGAATGGGGGCACAGCTGCATGGCATTGGAAAAGGCTTAAAGAGCCATCACATAGAAGACTTATTCTTTGCAGATGTAATGCCACAGAAACAAGGTCAGAAGCTGAATTAATTTTGTTCATAAAGGAAAATCTCTGGATGAATTCCAAAATAGAAACAAAATAATGCAGAATAATCCAGGCAAGTCAGTGAAATCACACTGAAAACCATAGATTACAGAATACACAAGAAGATACAAGAACATGCTTTTGGTGTAGACCGGAAACCACTTGAAGAAAGACTGTTCCATTTGAGATCAGGACAAAAAAAATGGTCTTCACAACATGAATGCGGATTTATATAACAAAGAAAAGATTTACCTGAAAGAGAAGCAGCCTCATTGTAGATGAAATTGTGCATGGATTTCTTAATGGCCACATTACTGTATTCCAATGAAAGATATTCTATAGGTTATTTGATAGGTTCCCACATTCAATTAAAGGAAGATAATGCAGGAGAAATTCAGCATAATGTCTATTCACACACAGGAAAGCTACAAGTAATGTTCTCTGTGCATAACCAACCTAATACCTGCATTTATCTGGGGCTCAAAAATTTGGGTCACGGATATATGGAAAACATAAGGCCATTGAAAACACAACAAATAGTCTTATAATATCATTATGCTCTTTGCACATGAGGTGCAATGCATCTGAAATAAAAACTCAAAGATAGCTGTTTTTTAAACACAAGCCAGACTGGTGCTTCCAAACTATTGGACTGTATATTGTTGGAAGAAAATCCTGGGTTCAAACTAGCTGGGTTTATGGAACATAAAGGGCAAGTCACTGGGAGCAGAACTGGTTTATTCTGACAGCATAATGTGCAATACAGCATCAAAAGATAGGCCATATTAATTGGAAGGCAGAGGTCAGTAATATTTATAACAGAAGGCTTTGATTGTGGGTGCATATACATATTGATTGAAGTGCTCTGGAGTTGTGTGACAGGTTGTCTGCAAGGTCATTGGGCCACTGTCATATGAAGTGGCCTTGGAAGATGATCACGTGCTGTGTTGGCACATTGACCAGCTGCAATGGAGACTACCTAGTCACCCTTCCACTCCTGACTCTGCTCTCGGGGGGGGGAGGAGGACCACGATCACAATCGTGGATCTCAATCTCTCTGCGAAAGCGGGGAAAAATACATTGCATTTATTGGTTGAAGCTGTTCCCTGCAAACGGTATAAAAGGGATCCACGCCATTTTTGTGTCGGTTCTCTTGGTTCTGTTGAAGCTTAAATAAAGTAGTAACTGTTATTACACCTGCCTTGTCTCAATGCCTTACCAACGCACAGAACAGAACGTTCACCATGTTCAGAACAAAGTGAAAAAGCTGAACAGAATATAACACTTATTGTAATGATCAGATGTATGCTACAGATCCTGGACAATCCAAAAAATGTTGATATAGGGTGATAGTCATAGTCACATAGCTACAAAATTAGTTTCATCAACTCATGAAGACCCCATATGAACTATGGCACAGAAGGAAGCCTAAGGGCTTTTTTATTAGATGGTTCAGAATCACTGCCACTACCATTTTAATCACACTGACATTATCTCATTCTGTCAGAGCCCATCCAGAATTGCTGAATCAGTTAATCAACTGTCAAGTCTGCCACTACATCTTTTGCTATAGGATAAATATTGTAATACACAAGAAAACATTCCTACCGCCATTGGAGATGGTGAGAGGCTGGATCCTGCTGCCATGACCCACTCCAGACTGGCCAATTGCTTCCCCCTGGGTGTGAGCACAGGAGGCGGTGAGCATGTGGGGCTTGGCATTGCCTGGCAGCAGCTGCAGTTTATTGGTCCCTCAGCTGCTCATTGGCCAGCAGCGATGGCCAGCTGGATGTGAGCCCAGAGCCAATAAGACATGCTTGGTCCTGCCCTACCTGCACTGCACTCGGGCACCTTGAGGCCCCACAGTCAGGTCACCCCACCCTGCCACTTGCCTCCTCTTGCTCACACCCATGGTGCTGGCACTGGCAGCAGCCCAATCCAATAATATCCCTGTCTCCCCTCCTCTGTCCTCCAGCCCAGGAAGCTTGCAAGCCCAAAGTGGAAGCCACTATTGCAACCAGCCAGGCAAAGCAGCTGCCTTGGAACGGTGCCTGTGAACCTTACCTCACTGCACTCGCCCATCCACCATGAACAACCTAGCTAAGAAGAGTGAGCACAGCAACAGCAGCATCAAGAAGGTAAGCATAGCTGGATGCCCCTTGTGGAAGTGGGGCTAGGATGGCTACACCTACCTAGCCATGCCCACCTAATCATGGTGACCTGGTCATGCCCACCTAGCAATGCCTACCTAGTCACAGTGACCCAGCCAATTAGTCACAGTGACCTGGCTAAGCTCACCTAGCTATGCCTACCCAGCTACGCTCATCTAGCCCTGTGCACTTTTCCACAGATGTAGATGCCAGGAAGATGATAGAATTAGTTATCTTACTTGCAATCACAGTATAGAGTTAGTATATTTTACTACAGACTTGCAAAATGGCATTTTACATTCTCATTTTCCAATGGAAAAATGCTTGTATATTTAATAACATATTATACTCAACATTTTATAATATTTAAATTTAGAAGCGTTTTTTTCCAGCTGGTAATAAATAACTGTTCTACCTAGCAGCCCTAGAAATCTACTTAGTTGGTGTCTTTTCCCCCAAACATTAAGGCCAGATTTCATTTTTTTTTCTTGACATTTGGTGCTGTTTGATTTGGTTTTCTAATTCAATGTTTCTGAACCTTAGCAACTTTAAGGTAGTATGGTGCCTGGAAAATTATGGAAGGTGAAGAAGTCCAGATATCTTAAAGTTGCCAAGGTTAAGATATATTGCTCTTGGTAAACACTCAGTTTATCAATCCATAGGTTGCCCATATTCTGGAGCTGAGTTTGACCCAATGGAAACTTGATTTTTCATAAAAACTTTGGTTGTATACTTCATACAACATTCTGTTAAGTCATAATGTGGCTTGTTTACAGAGTTATACAAACCCAGCAATTGTGACCTGCAAAGCATGCTTATGGCTTTGTATGTTTATGTCAATCCATGTTTTAGCAGTATATACTTTTCAAAACTAAGAGTTTTAAAACCTTATGTTGTCTGTAGGTTCTCAACTCTTTTATTTAATAGCAGAGTCTATGCCTTATTACGCAAATTGCATTATTGGAGCTTGACATAACATATCTGTTGTTCATATCCAAGACATCTGTGGGATAAATAGTATTCTCTACTGTCAAAGAATTAGTAATTCCCTGTTGCCACTCTTTGATGTTTCAGTGCTTCCATGCCCTGCAGGTTTATACTGAGAGCATATTGATGTGTAGTTGCTTATTTACACAAGCTGTATATCAGAGGATATTACTAGAACAATGTGCTCATTATTCCTCATGTATTTATGGAAGCCAATGGCTGAAATAGAATTTGGGAGTAATTAATAGAATTAAAAATGGATACAACTAGATACTGGAAGGGTATGATATAGTTGAATCTGGTGTACAAAGGGTCTAGCTGTATAATGAAAAATTAGTAACCATTCAAAGTTACAAGAGACTCCCCACTGCCGCCTCCGCCCCAAAGATACTTACAACCAAAAGTTCTAATGTCTGCCTCTCCCCTGTAGTGATCATATTTGGATGCTTGGCAAATTGACCCACATTTATGATCATTTGCAGCATCCCATGGTCACATAACTGCAATTAAAAAGACTTTTTGCTGGAAAATGTGTTTATTTCTGGTTTCAGGCAAAAAAAATGTCCATTTTCTTTATGACTGTTGCAAAAAAAATTAAAATTGGGTTGGTCACATGATGACCTACTTAATGACTGACATGAATTGAAGCCATAATTCTGGGCTTAATTATGGTTTAGGTTGAGGACTACATCCTGTCAGTAGACAAAGTGAAATCAGTGAGGTCCCTCAGAATGGGGCCTATTATTTAACATATCTTAGATTCTATTGGAGCCAATATTCTACCTTTTGGTGAATAATGTTATGGTATAAATGCCTTTTGAATTAATTTACTCATTAAATTAAATTCAAAATGAGATAATCAGTGTAAACATTTGAGGTACTTCTGGCTCAAATATTTGATCTAAAAGGTTATGAAAGAAAAGAAATGACTTTTTTATTAATACAGTGAAATCACTATGCTAGTTGTTATTAATCTCTACTGGCTTCAGTTTTCTGGAAATATGGCAGACATCTGATGGCATTTACATAAAAGAGGATATGTAATGATGGCTGTAATGAGGGATCTGGCGACTCAACACCTCCCAACCTACTAATGACAGGGACATACGGATAGGCAGACATAAAACTAGGGATTTACTTTATATCCCTTTTATAAATTGCTATGCCTGCTTTTCATTTATGTGATTGTTAATCTCACATCTCATTCTTCTGGTTTTCTTCCCAGGCACATATACATAGAGCACTCTAAGCTCCTCCTAATATATAGATTAAAAGAAGCAAGTGTCTGAGCATTTTCTATCGTATAGTTCTTTAAGTAAATCTTTTTTCTTGTTGTTATGCTTTAACTTCAGGAGAGAATGATGGAGCAGGTATTTAAAGTCCAACTTTCAGGAATGTTTATTTGTAAACATACATGCTTTTCCTCCAGGATTGGTAATGTGAAGCCAATTTCTAGACTTTGCAACAATGTACAGTATGTAAAGCTCTCGGTTGTGGGAGTGGAACCTCATAAATAAGGATTTCTGAGTGGAGATAAAACCTAATTGAAATATGAATATTCTGGCTGGGTAAAGGCACTCAAATACCAACCTACTTTTCTACAGTGGAGCAAATTAGGACATTTTTTTCAGATTTCATGATACTTTTCAAATATAACAGATTTGAGACCTCTTGCTACAAAATTATGCAAAGGTCATGTTGAATAATATTCAATAAGCTATAATCTTCCCAGCTAGATAACTGCATGTATGCTGAGATACTAAGTTTCAGAATTCCAAATTAGGAAATCAGCATAAAAATGTTTAGAACAGACTTCTCCAATCTAATGTATTGACTATCTCCAGTTTGTATCACTCCTTTATAACCTGCCTACTCAGTGAGTTCATAGATTTATTAGGTCTGCAGATATCTGATACAATCTGGAATAGTTAATCCCTAAGGCAGGGGTGAGCAACAGTGAGAACCGGACAGGAACCACCGATTGGTTCAAAATTGGGAAAGGAGTCTGGCAAGGCTGTATACTGTCGCCCTGCCTATTTAACTTATATGCAGAGCATATTATGAGAAAGGCAGGGCTAGATGAATCAAAAGTTGGAATTAAGATTGCTGGGAGAAATATCAACAACCTAAGATATGCAGATGATACCACTCTAATGGCAGAAAGTGAAGAGGAACTAAAGAGCTTCTTGATGCGGGTGAAGAAGGAGAGTGCAAAAGTTGGCTTGAAACTCAACATTAAGAAAACCAAAATCATGGCATCTGGCCCTCTCAATTCCTGGAAAATAGATGGGGAAGAAATGGAGGTAGTGACAGATTTTATTTTTCTGGGCTCCAAGATCACCTCAGATAGGGACTACAGCCAAGAAATTAAAAGACTCTTGCTCCTGGGGAGGAAAGTTATGGCAAATCTAGACAGCATACTAAAAAGCAGAGACATCACCCTGCCAACAAAAGTGTGTATAGTCAAGGCCATGGTTTTCCCAGTTACAATGTATGGATGTGAATGTTGGACCATAAGAAAGGCTGAGTGACAAAGAATTGAGGCCTTTGAACTATGGTGCTGGAGAAGACTCTTGTGAGTCCCTTGGACTGCAAGGCGTTCAATCTGGTCAGTCCTAGAAGAGATCAACTGCTCTTTAAAAGGCCAGATCCTGAAGATGAAACTCAAATACTTTGGTCATCTAATGAGAAGGAAGGACTGACTGGAAAAGGGCCTAATGCTGGGAAAGATTGAGGGCAATAGAAGAAGGGGATGACAGAGAATGAGGTGGCTGGATGGAGTCACTGAAGCAGTAGGCGTGAACTTAAATGGATTCCAGAAGATGGTAAAGGACAGGAAGACCTGGAGGAACGTTGTCCATGGTGTCACGATGGGTCAGACATAACTTCGCAATTAACAACAACAAGGCAGGGGTCTTCAACTTGGCCCTTTTATGACTTGTCAGATACAAGTCATAAAAGTGACAAACATATCTAATACATCTTCCTCTTATTTTCCTGATAACAACAACCGTGTGAGGTGAGCTGAACAGAGAGAGAATGACTGGCCCAAGATAACCCAGATGGTTTTCATGGCTAAGGTTGGACTAAAACTCTCAATCTCTCACTTTCTAGCTGGTGCCCTAACCACTTATAACTGGAAAGCAGACATTTTCATGTTACCTCTTTTTCTTCTATAATAATTGCTGGGTGGAATAATGTAAAAATAAAAAGAATTCTCTTTTTTATAAAGGTAGAACAGTAATAACTTCGTATCTCTCAATTAAATTCTAAGAAATAACTTTGTTATCTCTCAATTAAACTCTAAGAAAAAGTGCCAGGCATATAACAATCAATGCCTTGGTCAATCCAACCTAGGCAGGATTGTATTTATGTATCTTCAAATGTTGCTGACCCAGATTTTTTTACCATTTGCTTTCTTTTTTCTTCAGTGCCTGCTTGATGAGTTATTTTTCCTTTTCAAGTAAGCACTGCCCTAACTAGTCACTTAATCTAGTCTCCTCTCATTTTATTATTATATTTAATAAATGAAATAGAAGAAAAAGTATGCCTACAAGAGGTTTTGCTGAAAATATAGCTTTGGGTGTGGTAATAGAAGAAAAAAATATTTTCATGAAAGATTTGGATCTTTCCAGATAGCAGTAAATATATCTATATTTTCAGATATCATATCACAGGTCTGTGTATTACATCATCAAATTATATTAAACTTTATTTAGCAACAGCAAGATAGATGGACTCAATTATGGATGAACCATTGAAAGATCTAAAGGACCAAGTTGCGGACAGATTGTCTTAGAGAAAATCTATTTCTGTGGTTGCTAAGAGTTGACACTGACTTGATAGCATATAATCAAATTTAAAATTCAATCCACTTTCTTAATATCCTAATGGCTTCATTTTAGGGATAGATATGTGTGAGTGTATAAGTGCACTTGGATGAAAAATACTCCAATTAAGATTTATTCAAAATTCAGGCATTACTTTGTATTTAGACCATAAGTTATCACAAGACATTATCTTTACGGCTCATTAATGAAGACTTCTTGTTAAGTGTTCCTTAATAGTTAAAGGTAACTTATATTGTTAGCTACACTAGACATTAGAGCAATCAATCCTTGCAAACAAATGTTCCTTTGACCTATTGCTGATTAATTTGTTTGTCCTGATCTATCATTGAAATACTTCCACTTCCTCAAAATACAGGTTTTACTCTTTCCTAAACTATTACAACTCTATCAGTAACAACTTAAAACTGAGCATAGAGCATTGTGAGCATGAAAAGGCGAATTACTATCTAATGAAAGAAAAAGGCAACAATCAATTTTAAATGATAATCTGCCATACTGCAGCGACTCCTGTTTTAATAGTAATTATATAATATACAGTAAGTGCTTCCATCAGTGATACTGTATTTATGTCCTGAAATAAAACTTTTGCTCTTGCAAATAAAAAAAGATAACTGGAAGTCAACATTCAAATATCATTTTTCCCAACAAAGCAGAGCTATTTGTCAGTGGATGAAATCATTCAAAGAACAAAGATATTGATTAGCACTTATATGCAAAAGAGAGGGATCATGATGGCTCAACAGTTAAGACGCTGAGCTTGCCAGCTGCAAAGTCTGGACTCAAGAACCAAGCATTGCACAACAGGGTGAGCTCCTGTTACTTGCCCCAGATCCTGCCAACCTTCCAGGCTTGGTAATTAGGTTGCAAACATTTTGTCTCCATTCAGGGTGACATCTTCAGTGCAGTTTGAATTGTGTTCAGTTTGTTTGGAATGTTGCTTCTAGTATTTCAGTTGAAGTAGCTCTCTCGCTTTCAGTGGTTGGTAGGTGGGGTTGATGTCAATGTATCTCTTCATTGATTGGTTGGTGGAGAACCAGGCCTTGAGGAATTCTCTTTTTCTCCTTGACTTTGCTTGAGTTATAATTGTGGTCCTGGTTAGATCGAACTTATGTCCTTCTGAGTCCTCATGGACAGACATGAGGGACAATGGATCATGTCTTTTGATAGCCAGGGAGTGCTCGTGCAGTCTGGTGGATAGTTTTTTTCCTGTTTGGCCCACATAGTTCTTTTCACAGTTGTTGCACTGGACATGGTCTATGATGCTTGATCTTTGGTTTGTTTCTGTTGGCTTTTTAGGTTTTGATAGGGTCTGTCTGATAGTTAAGGCTGGTTTGTGGGCTCCGGTGAGGTCATGTTGGTGTAGTAGTCTTGTTGTCATCTCTGAAATGTTCTGTATGTAAGGAATTGTGATTCATTTGGTCGTTGCTTTTCCTTTTGCAGTTGATGTGTTATTTTGGGCATTTGTGTTGTTCGTGTGTAGTATCTCTGGATGAAGCCTCGTGGAGATCCATTTCTCTCAAAAATTCTGTTTAAGTGTCTCTATTCTGCTGATCTGGCTTCTGTGGTATTGCAATGGGATTCTACTCTTCTGAAAAGTGTTCTTACATAGCTTTGTTTATGACATTTGGGGTGGTTACTGTGGAAGTTGAGGATTTGGTCTATGTGTGTTGTCTTTCTCTATACAGATGTTAGAAGTTGGCTATTGGTGGTTCTAGTTACATCCAGGAATGGCAGTTCATTGTTGTTCTCAGTTTCTATTGTGAATCGGATGTCTGTGAAGATGTTGTTGATTTTTGGTAGGTTTGGTCGATTTGGTTGTGCTTCATTATCACAAAGGTGTCATCCATGTAATGAACCCATAGCTTGGGGTTTATTTGTGGGAGGGCAATTTCTTCGATTTTTTGCATGATGACTTCTGCGACCAGGCCAGATATGGAGGTGAGATAGGTGATCCTTTCAGTTATTTATAGACTTCACTGTCAAATTTGAAGTAGGTGGTTAGGCATAGTTTGAGGAATTCACATGTGTTTTCTGTTGTGAGTAATCCTCTTGATGGCTGTATCTTGTCTAGAAGCTCTCTGATTAGGTCGACTACTAGTTTCAGGTCTATTGATGTGATAATGCAGTGAATTGAATGATATCATAGTTTCATCCTCGTCGATGTGAAAGAGTTTGAGTTTGTTCAGGAATTGCGTGGCATTGTTTATGGAGTATTGGGAATTGCTGATGAGGTGTTTTAGGCATTTCCACATTTCTTTTGCAAGGTTATAAATGGGTGTGCTAGGGAGTGAGACGATCAGTCTGAAGGGGAATGTTTTCTTTGTGCACTTTGGGGATGAAATGTTTGCAACCTAATTACCAAGCCTGGAGATTCAAACAATAGCCTGTGTGTGTGTGTGTGTGTGTGAACACACACACACACACACACATATACATAATACTTATGTATACATACATAAATATACTAAGGAATATAAAGCTCATCTGGAATATTGTTATTTACATTTCAGTATATAGAATAAACATTTTGTCAGAATGAGCTTCCTGTCCAATCTCCTTTGCCACAATCATTTGTTCTGAGCTTTGCAAAATTAACTTCAGTGCAATTGCAGGTGACAAATATAATAAATGTGATTCTCAGCTTTTCAGTTCACTGCAGGTGAAGCACTTATCCATTTGAAAAAAATAAGCAAACTTAATACTTCTTGGATGGCTGATTATCAATAAATCCCAGTAAACTAGATTAAACTAGGAAGTTAAAAAAAAAAAAGCTGTCCACTATATTTATCTGTTAAAAAGCATCAACAGTTTCAGAAAGTCATCAGGAGCATGGTTCAAAGAAACAGTTACTTTTTATATCTATATTTAACATTTGAAAACAGCTGCTAGCCCACTGCCCATCATTTTTAATATCCAACAATATCTCAGAACCACATTTCCTTTGAGTACCATAGGAAAATTGATATGTTTCCCACTATGTGGCATGAATGTACCCTACTTCTAAGCCCATTGGGATGATGCAATAGTCAAGCAACCAATATCTTTTGGAAGACCTTCCCAAATAGCACTCTATAGGCATGGACTGTAAGAGTCTGTAGACAATTCCAGTGCATTAATGTAATCTATATTTGCCTTTACCTTCTGTAATTCGTAAGCTGCCCCAGAGTCACGTTGTTGGGGAGATGGCCTGCATAGAAAACAAACAAACAAACAAACAAACAAAACCTTATTGACCACAGCAGTATCTGAGAGTAACTGAGTCAAGGACAGGTTTCTTCATTGTGGAAATTTAAGCAGGAGTAAGAATTAATACTATATTACCAAAATAGAAGATATTCAATAACAGTAATCTCTATCTAGAGTCCAGCCTGTATACACTTCTTCCATTAAAGAATATCAGGCACGTTTTCTATTATTACAGTCAATCAATGTTCTGGAAAAATCATTTGGATGCAATCAAAATGTACAATGCATTTCACTAAGTTCAAGGGAAAATTTTCCAAATTGTCTTTAATAGCAATTCATCGATTTACTTCTATGGCAAACCTATCCTGAAATTGTATTGTTTTTATAACATCCAGTCCCTAAAAGTAAAAGAGAGACAATTTATCATTACTGAGAGCACATCAGAAATGTATAAATAATTTATGATAGTCTAGGATATTTTAAAAGTTATTGAATAAGAATGGAAATGCAGAGCCTACCATAATATCAAAGAAAGCAAAAGATAAAATTTGAAACAGGTATTGGCTGATTTTTTCCCTGAAATCTTAAAAAGGTGTAGCTATCCCTATCCCTTTAAGGCAAACATGTCAAACACAAGGCCTGGATGTGGCCCACAACGTGGTTTCATGTGGCCCGCGAAGCCATCCTGGAAACAGTGAGGGAATGGCCCCTGCTGCCTTGGCCCCAGCCCAGGCTGTCTGGGAATCAATGTACAATTTTGTGGTGGCCATCTATGCTGAAATGCATTCAGTCTTAGCTCCACAAGGCCATCGGGAAACAGCAAGGGACCGGCTCCTGCCACTTTGGCCCCACCCTCTGGGTGTATGCTGGGGAAGTGTCACCCTTTGTGAGGAATGAAGAAATGCACCATTGCCTGGAAGTGGCCAGCAAATGGCCCTCGCCTACTTCACAGGGGAGGGGTGCTGTCCTCACAGTGCCAAAAGGCTGAGCCAGGTGGCGTGAATCCAAAAAGCGGGCTGCTGCTCAGCCTCCAGCATGCCTGATTTCAACAGACAGCAAGGTGCAAAGCTGGGGAGCTTCACACTGCCTGGCTCAGTCTCTTGGCGCTGTGAGAGCACCCCACTGCCTGCCGAAACTGGGCAGGCTGCAGGCTGGGTGGCGTCACACTTCTTTTCAGATTTGCGCTGCCTGGCTAGCCTCTCGGCACTGTGAGGAGAGCGCCTCGCTGCCTGCTGAAACCAGGCAGGCTGGGGGCTGGATGGCATTGCACAGGTAACATTGACTCTGACGTTGCTCATGGTGTCCCCTCCCCCAAAGCCCACCAAGCCAGATATATGAAGTAGGTGAGGGCCATGTGCTGGCCACTTCCACGAGATAGTGCATTTCTTCATTCCTCATGAAGGATGACACCTCCCCTGCTGCGTTTCTTGCCTGTTTTTCTCCCTCCCTCATCTCAAATATTATCCCACCATTCTATTCGAAGGAAGGAAGGAAGGAAGGAAGGAAGGAAGGAAGGAAGGAAGGAGAGGGAGGGTCTGAGGGAACTCCCGCCTTAGTCCTGCCCTGGTGCCCTTTCATCATCCCCTTGCCCCCTCTTCCTGACCTATGCAATGGAAGCTTTGGATACAAAGCCAGGTCTCCTCCCATGGAGAGGGAGTGGGTCTCTCTCTGACTTTGCCCCTATACCCCTCATAAGCAACCTGGCTAAGGAGAGTAAGCCCAGCAGCAGCAGTCTTCAGGAGAGGTAAGTGCAGCTGGACAGCCCCTTGGGGTAGTGAGGCTGGACTTGGTGCCGCAGGTGCTTGAGGGCCGGACTGGGCATTTGACCTCTGCTGCCCAGGACTCCAAGAAGTGCGTGGCACCATCCAGCCCCCCTTGCATGGCCTGAGAGGAACAGTGAGGCTCTTCCAGTGGACCATGCCTTGGCACTTGCCTTGGTCCCACCCCCTTCTGCCAGAGACCCTCAGATCAGGCACCGCACAGGCACCGCACAGGCACCATTGACGTGAACGATGAAGAGATGGCCATGTCCACCCAGTAGGCCACATCCAATCCAGCCACACCCACCCAGTAGGCCATGCCCCTCTGGCGACACCTACCCGGCCCCCGAGGACAACTGCAATGCTGATGCGACCCTCAATGAAATTGAGTTTGACACCCCTGCTTTAAGGAATTCTGCTTTTCATTGGAATATATTTTAAATCATATATGCTTATTACCAAATATTTAAAACTATTGTGCTACCTTTTTATTTAAAGGCAGAGCACAAGGTTAATGCATAATAATTTAATAGTTAATTTTTTTTGCAAACAAACTTTATTTTTAATAAAGCTGCATAATATCATTTTCCTTTATACAGTACATATTCAGCAGACTGTGTCATTTTTATATACTTTAGATCAACATTCTGTACAATATATACACTATGTACATTCGATATCTAACCCACAATAGCATTATGTATATTTCCAATTTTTGTTTCTATTGTCTATCCAAATATACCATTTTTCTCAAACCGCATAAAATTCCAAATCATCTTTTTCTTTTAATTCTAAAGTGAGTTTGTCCATTTCGGCACATTCATATATTTTCTGAATAATCAATCCCTCTGGTGGTATATTGCATTCCTTCCAGTATTGCGTGAATGCAATTCTTGCCGCAGTTAAAATATGTAAAATCAAATATCTTATTTTCTTATCAAATTTCTTGTTAAGTATTCCCAGGAGAAATGTTTCTGGGTTTAATTCGATTTGACATTTTGTTAAGTCTTGTAGCCACCCTTGTATCTTGGTCCAATATCTTTTCGCTTCAGAGCACAACCACCAAGCATGAAAGAAGGTACCTCCACGGTAGTTACATTTCCAACATTTTGGGCTTTGGTTCGGATACATTTTGGCCAATCTTGCAGGGGCTAAGTGCCAATGGTATAGCATTTTATATTGATTTTCCTTATATGCAGCGGATTTTGTTATTTTGTAGTTTTTATTTCAAATTCTTTCCCAATCTTCTAATTCTATATTGTGCCCTATGTTTTTTGCCCATGCAATCATCGGTTCTTTCACTATCTCCTCTACTCTATCAAATTCTAATGAATAGTTATATATTTTGGATATTAATTTTCCCTCAGGGCCTATCAATAGTTTGTCTAAGTGTTTTAGTTCCATATCAATTCCAATATTCTTCCACATCTTTCTTATATCTAGATTGCAATTGTAAGTATGGCCACCAATCAATAGTTATTCCCTGTTCTTTTAATAACTGACTGTTTTTGAGCTTTTAATAGTTAATTTAATAGTTAATCTATTACCTTAACAGAAGGGTAACCTTTATGTTCTAATAATTTAAAAGCTCCAGAACAATATTAAGCATTATTCTGTTTTCTTGGAGAAGGTAAATGTGTGCATGTGTGTGTTATGTTGTGATGCCACACCTGACTATTGAGTAACAGACTGAATCTGCTACAAAATATTGTGATTGGGATTAGAACAGAAAATAAATTTGATTTTATTGCCTTTGTAATAAATGTTATAACTATGCTGATTTTTAAAAGGGTACTTTACTTCACTGAAATTTTGGTTGATGTGCCCCTCAGATGCATAGTGAAATGGAAACTTACTTCCATTTGGAGAATGGCAATTGTACTACTTCAATTAATAACAGGCTTCTATACATGAGCAATGAATAAAAATTCCAATAACGTTTAACAAATGGAATTGGCCAATTGATTGAAATTAGCACCATTTTGTGGATGTGAAGCTAATATATTGATCATATCCATATACACTTGTTAATGCCTTCCAATCATGTATTTTCTGTGTTTTGTGATATCCAAAAATATGCAGGTGCGGTGGCTCAGTGGCTGGAGATAATGCTGGAGATGGTATTTGCTCCAGCAATTCGAGTCCTAGCATTGCATGGCAGGGTGAAATCCTGTCACTTGCCTCATCTTCTATCTACCTAGCAATTCGAAAGCATGTTTTTTTACAAATAGATAAATAGGTATCACTTCAATGGGGAGACATTGGTGCTCTATGCAGGCGGTCAGATTCCTCCCAAGTCTGAACCTTCCCAGTTGCAATACCTTTTTGTGAGGTGTCTCTGGTAGGGGGATGGATGACACTGCAGGAAAAGCCACTCATCTTTCTTTCTGGCGCAAAGCTAGCTCTCCTATGACACACCTTGGGAAGTGCACGAGCAGAGCTAGTAAATTGGCAGTCAAACTATTATTCCACAATAGCATTGTGGTCTCCTGGTTAATGTAACAGTGCCACATACTACATAAATAAAATATCCCAAAATTATGTTTGATAGGAAATTTTGGACACAGTTCAAGCTTTTGGTGACATCATTAGGACCTAGAGATTTATTTTGTGCAAGGAAGGGAAAACTACACACCATGGGCCATAAGTCCGCCCCAGCAGGCAGAGCAGGTTTAATTTATGTTGCTGCCGTTTGACAAAAAATCTGAATTTGGCAAATGTCAGGATAAGATGAAGTACTATTTCACTTTCTAAGGCACCAGTGGGAAAAATAATAACTAATTTTATTTCTTCTAAGTAATACTTATTGGATTGAGAGAATTAGTTGCTTTTATATTATTGAACAAATTTTCTATGTGCAATGCATTGAAGGATCAAATAATTATTTTGTGTAAATTTCCTAGACATAGATTGCTCATTCCATTTTTTAAAAGCTTTTAGCAATACATAGCATCTCTAGTTCATCTGTTTCTCAAAAGTCAATAATCCCAGAATATATGGGAAGTTGGAGGATAAATAGTTACTTCCATAAACCAAGAAAAAATTGACCACCTGCAATGCTATCTAATTGCTTCCCTGCCTTTTGCATTATTTTGTTGAATTAAACTATAGACAAAAGACTGTCCCAATAGCCCTTAGCTCATTTGTAATTTGAACAAGCAAGACCATTTAACTCCATCTCAACTCTCTCACCTTAACCACACTTAATTGTGTTTACACATTACATTTCAGTATCTGTAAGACACAAAAAGCACACTAGATGGTACTCTTGTCACACTGGCAATCATAACTGCTTTCTTTTAAGTCCACACAAATGCCACTTTGAAAAAAAGTCTTCAACATATTCATAAAATCAACACTCCTGTTGTTACATTACTAGAAAACAGTGTTCTCACTTGGAACATAAATGCCTGATAGTTTTATAATTGCTAATCTGAAGCAGTTAATTCCCATGAACCTTCCTTATACAGCAACAATGAATATTTTTCCTTTTTCCTAAATTCTTAATAAAAAGGTTTAATAAAGAACTTTGGAGTTATACTATGTCCAGCATTCATTAATATTAATGTTAGCTTTGTCAATTATCTCTTTTATAAGTCAGGCTTTCATTCATGCAGTGTTGTAATTCAGTCATGCCAGGTGATCCAAACCACCTATGTTTAGAAAAAAAAAAGTTTGAATTCTATGTATCCTTCAAGCACCATCTTAGAAAAGAAATAATCAAGGGAGAGGATTTTTAAACTAAATATGGTCCATGGTTTTTAAGAAGGTGAAACAAAATTCCTTCAGGTAGACAAGGATTCTTTTAAGGGTTGATGGTGCAATTCCTTTTTAACTTCAGTGTACAAGGAAGGAGAGTTCGTTATTTCAGAAAGCTACTTTTTAATTTAATTATTTTTCCTATGTTTTGCTCTTGAATTTTTGTTTGCAAAGTGAAGTTGTAAACAAAGTTATAAACATAAATAATTTTTTTTTATTAAATATTTCATATTTGGCCCCTTTTCAGATTTATCCTTTACTGTTCCCTCAAAAATATGGTCCGTGTGTTTTGAAGTATTAGTGGGACTCTTAAGTGATGTAGGTAGAGCCAAACTTAGGAATGAATTAAAATAGATCAAAGGCAAATAGGGCTATTTTATTCTTATTTATTAATCCTTTTTTCCCTCTCTTTTCCTGATTCTACCAGTAATTGTAATCAGAATAAAATTTAAACAAGTAAATTGTAATCTTGTTAGAAACCACCCAGAATTTAAGAAAGAAGTCGTTCAGTGTTTCTATTCTGGTTGTTGTTATTTTTTTCATTATTAAAACAAATCCATAGTATGCACTCAAGAGGTACTCTTATAAATGGCTCATAAATCAAATGAGTTAAGAAAAAAATATATTTTTAATTGTCAACATTAATAGCTGCTGTAGTCAAGCTGACCAGTCCAAGTAGTCATTTACTAGAAAATAAGCTTATTCTAATTCCAGGATACTACCTGGAATAATGTGCCCTACTTATCTTTGGCATTTTCTTTAATAAAGAGAGAACATCTTGAACCAAAACTGTAGCTGCTTGTGATTTTCTAAGGAAGTGTATGCACCACATAGGACCCCACAGTCTTTCGCTGTGCCAAATTTTGGGATTTGCAATTCTAATCATTCTGGAACATGTCAGGTTAGAAAGGGGTGAAAGTTGGAACCTGCCTAAACCAAAAATGATTCTTTCTGAAGCATGATTGTCACAGAATTCTTCTCTTTAGCAAGATGTATTAAGCTGAACGCGACAGAGTTACACAAAATCCATAACAGAACAAGAACCAATGTATCTCTATTACCTTAGGTTTTCTTTTCTAACAGCCTTCTCATAAACCAGCAAAGAAGCATGTCTTTTGCTGACAACAGTAGAACCTATGGTTAATTGCTTAGTAATAATGTGTAGGAACCAGCTCTTAGACTATGCTTCAGAATAGCCCTGAGTTGGCAGTTTGGCTTGGCTTTTATCACATACATTTTGCCCCTTCAAATTCACTCAATCCCTCTAAGAATTAATAACATTTAGAACCCTGGGAACAATTGCTTTGGGGCCCAAAGGGACTGATAGTAGGAAACCATTTTTAATGATTGCCAGACTCCCTGTATCTTATGACTTCTTAAAAATAAATATTTTATTTTAATAAGCTAACTGCAACATTGCAGAAAAAACCACTAGCTTCCGGTATTAGTTTTGTAGCCAATTGTGTCTCTGTTCCTCTACATGAAGTCCCTAGGAAGTCTTAGAAAATAACAGTGATGGGTTACTGCAAACAGTTCTTTGCTTAACTTCTGCTTGCCTAATTCTTCTGAAAAGAAATGTTGAGCTGATCCTGCAAATTAGAGACGGTGGCTAGCAGCCTCTCTATCTTGTCATCTCGTACATTATTCCCATCTAATATCTAATTTAGTATCACTGAAGTTTTTCCCTTTGTAACCCCTATGACAAACTTTTAACTATACTAACCAGAAACCCCGGTGACTCATGTTGAGAAATTATTGACCTAAATGTTAACCTAACCTCATGGTACAGAGAAAAAATTATGCTGCTTAGTTTTCAACTCATCCAGATAAAAATAATATTGAATGTCGTTTGATTTCATTTTAAAACAATGTTTTTCAGTGATGATATTGGATTTATATCCCATTTTTCTACCAAAGGGCACTCAAAATCATTAACTCTAAATTAAGAAGTAAATAAGAATGAATAAACATAAATTTTAAAAAATGATTTTTTAAAAAAATAAACATTTTTTTAAAAAATTAAAGATTGGTTGATTTAAATAATTTATGGAAAAACTAAGAAAAGTAGCTTAAATTGAAAAAAAAATCAGATTAAACTAGATCAAACTACATTTCGGCATGATTCCCTTCCTAAAAACAGAATGAGTGCTGAATAAGAAGCTAGCTTTTTCCCATATGTCTTTAGCTGCCTGATATCATCTTTTAGAGCAATGGCTCTCAGACTTTTCTTCACCATGGATTCCCTTTAAATACCTTTTGTGGTCACAGATCATGGCCACAGACCCCTAAAACTTAACTCACGATTTAAATCATAACATTTCTTTCAGCCTTCGCGGACCTCCTGTGACAACATCACAGCCCCCAAGGAGTTGGTGGATCACAGGTTGAGAAATACTGTTTTATGGATCATTCTTGTTGTCTTGAATAGCAGGACAGGTTGTATTGAGATAGGTTGTGCCTTAAATAATTGAGGATTCTCATGACAATGTATATATGTGTGACAGGTTTTAAGCTACATAAAGTCAACTTTCATTTTTCATTTTTAATAAGCACTATGCTGAGAGATTAATAGTATCCATCGGATATGGATATATATATATATATATATATATATATATATATATATATATATATATATATATAGGTCTTTGGTTGTTTGGGTTTTCTCCCACGTAAAATTGGAAGTGTCTTGGCGACGTTTCGACGAAGTCCCATTCGTCATCTTCAGGCTGGTGCTTTCAGCTTCGTGCCTCGAGCAGCAGTGTGTGGTCTTGGCTGTTTCTTCCTTTTCACTGCCAGTGGAGGTATGAACTGATTGGGTGGGAGCTTGGCTGTGTTCTGATTGGGTGGAGGTGTGTTCTGATTGGTTAGGGGCTTGGCTGTGCTCTGATTGGCTGGGGGGTTGGCTGTGCTCTGATTGGCTGGGGGAGTGTTCTGTTTGGGTGGGAGCTTTGTTGTGCTCAAGTTAGTCTGAGTTGCAGGGGGGTTTAAGATTGTGGGCTGCCTTGCTATTTTTGGGCTTCACGTTCGTGGTCATGCCTCATCTTCATGGTGGGTGTCAGTTTGCTTCATGTATGGATTGGAGGGGTTTAAAGTGGCTAATGATGCAGCTGTGGTCTGGCTTCTGGTTTGTGGTCGTGCCTCGTCATCGGTGTGGCTTTGGGTTGGTTTTTTGCGTGGATGTGTGGTGGTGACCTCCTGTGTGGTTTTTGTGAGTGTGGGTCTGGTATCATTTTTTGTGTTAGGGAGTCGTTTGTCAATAAGGGCGGGTTTCCAAATGGCTGGTAGGCGGGAGGTATCATCTCGCTTGTTCATGCTGTGTGGGCGTTTTTCTATCTCGATGGCTTCTCTGATTATTCTTTTATTAAAATGTTCACTTTTGGCAATGGTTCTGGTATTTTTAAAGTCAATTTCATGTCCTGTGGCTTTAAGGTGTTGGACCAGGGAAGATGTTGGTTCCTCTTTTTTGACTGAGTTCTATGTTCTTCAATGCGTGCACTTATTCTTCTGTTGGTTTGTCCGATGTATGTGGTGGGACAAGTGGTGCATGGGATTTCGTATACTCCTTGATTTTCTAATTCAATTTTATCTTTGGGGTTTCTAATGATGGTGGATATTTTTCTGTTTGTGCATAATGCTGTTTTGATGTTGTGTTTATGGAGGATCTTACTGATTCTGTCTGTGGTGCCTTTTATGTATGGGAGGAGGGCTTTGCCGTTTTCTTGTTCTTCGTCTTGGATTTTAGTGGGGGTTTCTTTTTGGATTAGGTTTGTAATCTTATTTCTTGGAATCCATTGGATGTTAGTACATTGGTGAGAGTGTGTAGTTCGTTTTTTAGGTGTTGTTCGTCAGCTAAGCGTTTTGTTCTGGAGATGAGTGTCTTGGCTACAGAGTTGATCTGTGCTGGGTGGTGGTGTGAGAGAGCGTGCAGATAGCGGTTTGTGTGTGTTTTCTTCTGGTAGATTGTGTGTCCTAGGGAGCCATTGGATTTCTTGTAGACTAAGACATCCAGGAAGGGAAGTTGGTTGTTAGCTTCTGTTTCCATGGTGAACTGTATTTTGGGGTGTAGGCTGTTGAGGTGTGTGAGGAAGTTGTCCAGTTTTTCTTTCCCATGTGGCCAGATTATGAAGGACATGTTATAGACTTAATACTGTTTCTCAAGCAAAAGACTTTTATACTTCGGTCCTGGGGGTATGTGCATCGCCATCTACTAAGTTTAAAGTTTTGGAAGAAAAGAATGTAGAATTACAGTTTGAAGAGCCTATATTTATGAAAACTGGAGAATCTTTGTGTGAGAGGCCTCAACAAGTCCAGGTTGAGGAGCAGAAGACAACTTGTGCAGTATACAAGTCCAAAGAAAAGCAGCAACAGAAGAAGGTTAAGGAAGTTTCATACTCAGTGGTTTCTGAATCTCTGGGAGATATTAGACTTACAAAGTCTTTGGAGCAATCTTCAAGGGTGGAATTGCTGCCTGAAATGGAAATTGGGAAATCTCAGTTTGAGGGGCATCAACAAGAGAGGACCGGGCAGAGGATAACTTGTACAACTTACAATTGTAAAGACCAACACAAGGAGGAATTCAAGGAACCCTTATTGGCTTCGGAGTCGATGGGAGATTCAGGAATTTTGGAGCAGTCTCCTAAGGCAGAATTTGCAGCATTTCTTACGAGTTTGATACAAGAATGGAGAAGGGAAATGGAAGAATGGAAGAATGGAGAATGGAAAAAACTGGAATGTGAATAATTAATAATACTAATATAATTGAGACTGATAAGGATGCAGTTTCTTACGGATGGAATTTGTTATTGGTGAAGATTGAAATGTTTAATGTGTTTATTAATTTTGTTGTTTTAAGTTTTGAACTTTTAATGATAATATTGTTTAAATTTGTGTTTTGAAGGGATTATAATTTGCTTATTTTAGTGAGGGGATTCTAATGTTTTAAATTTTAAGTAATGTTTAAATTTGTGTTTTGAAGGGAGTATAACTTGTTCAAGTTTTAAGTATGCTTAAATTTGGTTTTTAAATATTATTAATATTTTTAAGAGAAAATAATTTGTTTAATTAAATGTTTAGATTTGTTTAGGAAAGAAAGTAATGTTTAAATTTGTGGTTTTGGAGTGAGTTTATATAGAATGATGATTGTATTTAGATTTGTTTAGGATTTAAAAGTGTTTCTAGTTTTTAAATATTATTATTAATATTTTTAAGAGAAAATAATTTTTTTAATTAAATGTGCTTAGATTTGTTTAGGACTTATAGGTTTTTTAAGTTTTTTTCTTTTTGGATAGGAGAGAAGATTATGAAGATTGAAGGAAATATGTATTTACTTTAAGTTTTTTAAGAGTATTTAGCTTTAATGGTATAACAAAGATTTGTATGTTTATTTTTTCGTTTTAGGATAAAGAAAGAGGGAGAAATTAGATTTTATACTATAGATATAGATATTCAAAGAAAGTAATGTTTAAATTTGTGTTTTTGGAGGGAGTTTATATAGAATGATGATTGTATTTAAAGTTGTTTAGGTTTTAAAAGTGTTTTAAGTTTTTTTTTTTTAATTAAGCCTGTACTCAGCTCTGGGAAGTCCAGGGGAGGGTTTGGGAGGTTGGGAAGGGGGGGGGTGAGGTAGGGGGGGGTATGGGAAGGGGATTTGTTTTTGTAAAATGTAAAAATTTTCAATAAAAAAAAAAAAAAAAAACCACACAGGATGTCAGCACCACACATCCACGCAAAAAACAAACCCAAAGCCACACCGATGATGAGGCACGACCACAAACCAGAAGCCAGACCAGAGCTGCATCATTAGCCACTTTAAAGCCCTCCAATCCATACATGAAGCAAACTGACACCCTCCATGAAAATGAGGCACGACCACAAACGCGAAGCCAAAAAATAGCAAGGCAGCCCAAAATCTTAAACCCCTCTGCAACTCAGACTAACCTGAGCACAACCAAACAGAACACTCCCCCAGCCAATCAGAGCACAGCCAAGCCCCTAACCAATTCAGAACACACCTCCACCCAATCAGAACACAGCCAAGCTCCCACCCAATCAGTTCATACCCCCACTGGCAGTTAAAAGGAAGAAACAGCTAAGACCACACATTGCTGCTCAAAGCACGAAGCTGAAAACACCAGCCTGAAGATGACGAATGGGACTTCGTCGAAACGTCGCCAAGACACTTCCAATTTTACGCGGGAGAAAACCCGAACAACCAAAGACCTACATACAAATACCCGCGAAAACCTCAGAAAACATATATATATATATATATATATATATATATATATATATATATATACATACATACATACATACCGTTCTGTTGACAACATTGTTTGGACCAGAAACATTTTCAGTTTCTGAGAAAGATACTAGAACAAATGAGGATAAAATGAAAACATTTTTTAAAAGACCCTACTAGTAGTTTCTATAGATATTTATTATCAATAAATCATTTTGATTAGCAGATGGTAAGAAATGAGTGGAATAATGAGTTATAGGTTCCTATATTGCCTAGATATTGGGAGAATGTCTTAATTTTTATACTTAGAGTGTAATGGACCTCAACCTACAAACTTAGAATACAACAAAAAATATTTAGAATTTATTGGACTGCATTTCATTGGAAATATAATGAGGATTGATGGTTCTTTAAAACACATATTTCTATAAGGTATTATATTTTGGGACATAACAGTAACTATATAAATGTGACTATGTGACAAAAGTTAAAATCTTCAGAGAATAATATTCCCTTGAATTACATACCTAGTATATGGATTTTGACAACTGGACAACTTAAATGAATTGTCCATGTCCTTATTAGTTAAAAGACTGATATTTTAAACTTTGAAAAGATAAATATATTGTCCCATTTACTCAATGGATTGAAGATCTGATTACGTTTCCTATTTATTGTAACTGTTTGTTCTTCTAACATAAAAGCTAGAACAGATAAAAGAAAAGCTGCAGAACAAGAAGACCAAAGAATACCTAATCAAGATATACCACTTAGAAATAAGGATTATCAAGAAAGCATAAGAAATAGTAAAGCAGAAAATAACATATAGCCAAACCATCAGCAGATACAAAGCCTGAATTGCAAATTATAGGCAGACTATCCAATTTCAATCCAATCAAAAATATTTTTACATCTATCTACCAATTACTGAGTACTGGAGAGACCAAACTGGCCTGCAAGAGAGACCAAATGAAGAACAGAAAACAAACAAGGAAAGACAAACTATTACATGGCCAGTACATTATAAAAATAGCTGGCAAAGCAAATAATAAAAAGACTTGGCAATGGCTAACAGAAGGAAAGTTGGAGAAAGAGACAGAGGAGTTGATTCTGTCTTCATAAGACCAAGTCTTAAGAAGAAATGCACATAAATCCAGAATTGGGAAGATAGCAACAGAAAGCAAATGCCGTCTCTGCAAAGAAGCTGAAGAAAAAGTGGATAACCTATTTAGCTGCTGCAAGAAGATCTCACAGACTCACAGACTGATTACAAAAATGGCAGGTGGTGCATTGGACCATCTACAAGAAATTCCATTTGCCTGAAAACAGGAACTGGTAAGACAATAAAATAGATGAATTAATTAGAAAATGAAGAAGCTAAAATTCTTTGGGACTTTAGAATTCAAATAGACAGGCATCTCCCACATAATAATTGTTGGATTAGAAAGTCAAAAAAGTCTAGATAGTGGTCATATTAAAATAAGAGAGAGAAAAACTGGAAAAGCAACAAAATACAAAGACCTTCAAATAGAAAGAGAACAACTGGGCAAAACAAAGCAAAAGTAGTAATAGGCACCTTGGGTGCAATTCCAAAAACAACTGAAGCACCACTTGAACATCATTGGTACTAACAAAATCCCCAGCTTTAGTTGGAATATCTTACAATGATACCTTTAGCACCATCAAAGATCTGTCTATCCCAGCTTCTTGGTTAAAATGCCAAATCTAATCTAAACTGTGTATCAATAACCCAATAACAATAATAAACAAGATAATACTCTATAAGTATGAATAAAACTGAATAATTCTAATCAAACATGAAGCACACCAAGGACAGCATTGCTGTCTCTGCACTAACTCCTTAGTAAACTCTGGAGAATTAAGAAAAAAAATAACATAATTACTTAGACAGGAAGATAGCTAGTGAATTAGACAGACTTATGAGGCAGATTTATCAAAATTAAGAATAAATTGCTGTAATCCTGCTGGGTGAATGGTATTTTTGTAATTCTTAAGTAACTATCCTGAAAGGCTTACATAATTATATTATGTTCAGATGAACTCTTCATTCTACTGGGTGATAAAATCAAAGTTTTTAAAATGAACCAGAGAAAGAAGAAGAGGTTATAGGTTTTATATGAAATGCCCTTCTAAGGGGCAGGGCTTATCTTATCTTGGCTAATCTAAAAATAAAACCAAAAATAAACATTGTTTGGATAAACGACTCCTAAGAAATAGCTGCACTGTAGGCTAAATTAGATAGTTTAAAAATCATCCTGGAATAAAATAACGGCAAATTATTTCAATTCTGTTGCTAGCAAAGCCACATAGGTAGCTGAGGAGACGAGAACCTAAGCTTAAATTGAAGGTGACTTTTTTAGTCTGCTACTATGAAATGTATGGGCTTCCCAGAATTCATACCAGAAAATAGTGATGATGATGATGATGATATATGAGCTGATAAAATCTGTTTTCCACCTAAGTATTTTTCTAAATAAATCTATGTTTCAAAACTTCCATTCAGTTTACTGTTAGCCCCTCTTTCATCCAGAAGCAAAAGTTAATGTTCCTATTCTCTGAATTTTCCCATAAAACAATCTTAGCCAAAATGACAGACTCAGAATCGACTTATAAGCTTTATAAAGGTGGATTTGGATCTCAGTCCTAATCCAGCACTTTAACCCAGAGCTTTTCAACCGGTGGTACATGTATATCAGCACCTGGCAGGTGGTATGCATACGACAGGTTGAAAAGCACTGTAAAAAAAAGTATTAAAAAGTGTAAAAGTGGATGAGGTGAAGCGGTGGCACTGCTGCACAGGCCTATGGGAGAGTCAGCTGGAGATGCGTGAGGTATCGCCGGGGCTCTGCTGAGAGCTCAGGATCGGTGCATGCAGCTCCAGCTGATTGGCATTGGGGGTTGCAGGCAGTTCCACATAGTCTAAGGGCGGAGATTCAGCTGGAGTTGCATGAGGTTTGCCTGGGTTCTGCTGAGAGCCAGGATCAGCATGTGCATCTCCAGCTAACTGGCGGCAGGGCTAGGATCTTTTGCTTCCCACCCTCCTTCTCCTTGAGCCTCTTGCCCCACCCATTTGCCTACAGTGTTTCTCCTTGAAGCAGCATGTGATCGCTGATAGGTGATTGCAGGGGCTTTGGAAGGGGTGCAGCTTCTGCAGTTGAAGTGGGGGGCATGTGGGGATGTCAGGGTGCTGGTTGGTTATCCCCCCCAAAGATTCCCTAACCTTAAAACAGCTCTTGGGTGGCAAAGTTACCCAGCATGAGCGGCTCAGGAGAAAGAGATGCCAGCAATGCTAACTCCCAAGAATGAGGGACCCAGAGGTAGCTACAAGTAGGGTAGGCAGGGAGGGAGGGAAGGGCAAAGAAAGTAAATCAAACCTGATTGACAGGGAGCATAGTAACCCTGCCCCTACTCCACAGAGGGCAGATCCCCACCATCTCCAGCCCGGCAGGGGTCTTCCTGCTGCAACGTTGCAGACAAAGGAGGGCTCTGGTGAGGAGGAGGTAGAGGAATAGGGTTTAAGCAAGCTTAGCAACTGGAGTGGGGATCCCCAAAAAAACAAGCGTTCTTCGTGAGTAACCTCCCAGCACAATAGAAATTACCAAAACCTGCTGAATCCACCCAGCAAACAGGTGGGGGGAATAAAAAACAAACAGAAAACCTCACACAGGAGGAAGAGTGTGGCCAGGCGGGCAGATGAGTGTCTTGCTCAGCTCTAGCTTGGGGGCAAAAGGGGGCAGCTTCGCCCCTCCAAAACACTGCCCTCTCACGAAAGCAGGATGAAAACTCTGAAAAAAGGAAAAAAGGCTAAAACAGAAGAGTGTCTCTTCTGAACAAGAAAAAAAAAGATCACATCTGTATCCAACTCATGGGGGTGGAGTGGAGGATTTTAATTTTTTGCCTTGTTTTGCTCTTTTAAAAAGACCGTCCCCCATCCAGAAGCCACGGGCCATCACTATTTGCTTGTGCACCCCCCCCCCCAGATTTAAAGCCCCTTTTTCCCTTTCTTTGAAACAAACAACCCTCCCCCAAATCCTCCCTTCTGAATTACAAGAAAGTCAAGTTTTTTTTTTATTTTGTGGCCTTTACATATTTAAACTGCTAGAAGGAAGTGGGGAAGCAAACTATTACAAGACACTGCGGTTTGCTAAGCTTGCTTAAATCTTCTTCCTCCACTTCCTCATCAGAGCCCCCCTTTGTCTGCAACGGTGTAGTAGAAAAACCTCCATCAGGTTGGGGATGATGGGGATCTGTCCTCTGTGGAGTAGGGGCAGGGTTATTATACTCCCTGTCAATCAGGTTTGATTTACTTTCTTTGCCTTTCCCCATGCTTGTAGCTGCCTCTGAGCCCCTCATTCTTGGGAGTTAACACTGCCAGCATCTCTTTCTCCTGAGCCCCTTGTGCTGGGTAACTGTTGCCACCTAAGAGCTGTTCTAAGATTAGGGAATCTTTGGGGGGGGGATAGCCAACTAGACCTGGACACACACCCCATGCTCCATGCCCCCACTTCAATGGCAGAAGCTGCACCCCCCCCCCAAAGCCCTGCAATCACCTATCAGCTTCTGAGATAGGAGAGAAGGGGATAGAACAGTGCAAAGATCCATGTCAGAGAAACAGGCACACGTTTCCCATTAAAAGTGTACTAAGTGGGTGTACAGATAGTCATCAACCTACAACCACAACTGAGCCCCAAATTTATGTTGCTAAGTGAGAAATTTGTTTTGTCCCATTTTATGACTTTTCTTGCCACATTTGTTAAGTGAATCACTGTAGTAGTTACACAGTAACTTAAGTTCTTAAGTGAATCTGGTTTCTCCATTGACTTTGTTTGTCAGAAGGTTGCAAAAGGAGATCACGTGATCCCAGGACTTTATAACCATCATAAATATGAATCGGTTACCAAGCATCTGAATGTAAATCATGTGATCTTGGGGATGCTGCAATGGTTGTAAGTGTGAAAAATGGTCATAAATCACTTTTTCAGTGCCATTGTAACTTCGAACAATCACTAAGCAAACTGTTGTAAATTGAGGACTACCTGTATTTTATCACTTTTTTCCTTTTTTTTTGGTCATCAAGTTTTTGACACCTTGCTAGGCGACTAGTGGTACTCGAATATTGGTAAAAATGGTACAATTGGTGAAAAGGTTGAAAAGTGGTACAATTGGTGAAAAGGTTGAAAAGCCCTGCTTTAACCACTATACCACTTGGGCTGTTCAGTTCAACTGTAGACATGAAATAATGGGAAATCTATTAGGATTTTAAGAATAAAATATATTTTGTTTTAGAAATAGCTTCTACATCATTTGCAATAAAGCACAAAGATTTCTGACTCCATTTGTTTAACTATATTCTCAACTAAATATACCACTAGAGTCAATTCAGTTATCATATCTGTGCTGCAAATTAAAAAAGGCAGCAAAATTACAGAAATTTTTGTATTAAAAAGAAGCAAGAGTTTTTGTATTAAAAAGAAGCAAGAGTGACTAAGAATGGAATTTTTTTGTGGAATGACCCTAAAATTATAAATTATGGGCCCAAAAGCAGGTGATAGAGCGAAACGAACCTCCAAGCTGCACCTCACGGAAGGAATCCAGCCGGCACAAGACTGACCACGAAGCCCTAAGAACCTCACGCCAAACAGCTAATAGGTGTGCTAGATCTACGCGCCAAACAGCTGACAAGCGCGACTTTGGAAAATGGTCTTGAGACTGACTGCTTTATGCCTTTAAGAGCTTCTTAAGCACGCTATGCGCACATGCCTCACTACAACTGTTATTTAACTGTTATGTAAATTTATGCACATACTCCCCCCTTCTCATTTAGCCCTTTGCTCTGATGATGTTAACAGATTGTTAACGAAAGCTCAGCAATTAATTAAAAAAGCCTTTTATTTTATACCCCAGAGCTCTTTATTTTTATCTGATTGACAATATATATATATATATATATATATATATATATATATATATATATATATATTCAATAATGATGGTTAAAATGCGACTCCCGGGCATAATTATAAATGGAATGAATAAAGCGCGTTCACCAGGAGAGTTTAAAGTTAAAATACTTTAATTAAAGTATTTTACTATATTAAAAGGTTGCCAAGCTTTCGTTGGGAAAACTCCCCAACATCTTCAGGGCTGAGAGACCGTTTCTAACAAGGTGGTTCAAACGGGTTCCATAGACGTCTGCGCTTGGTTCCTAGACTGTGCCAGCATTCCCTGCTGAACAGCTGATAGGTGGGAGGGGGAATCGGAGTAAAGATTGCTGCTCGAAGCACGAAGCTGAAAACACCAGCCTGAAGATGACGAATGGGACTTCGTCGAAACGTCGCCAAGACACTTCCAATTTTACGCGGGAGAAAACCCGAACAACCAAAGACCCATATATATATATATATATATATATATATATATATTAAAAATTAACCTAAAAATTGAGGAACGTAGTCTCCTGGGTGTATACATATTCAAAAGATAAAAACAAGCACCAGGAGATAAAACAATTAAATGTTTAATAAATAGATAACCTAGCTTTCAATGGCTGTATTGCTGCCATCATCGTCAGGGTGTTAAAAGCCAGAGGGTGGGGGAGCTAGTTTATAAGCACAAACGCGGCTGCACACGGCTCATAGACCTCGTTATGGGGCCCGGTCGATTGATCCTCTCATCACTCATGTCAGAAGTATTTCTGAGTTCTAAGTTCTTGCAGCTGATTACTTCTCTGTTGCGTGCGGCTCCTAGGCTGGGAGGCGAGCATTCCATGTCATTTCGCACCAGAGTAACCTGTGTAACTGCAGACCGATCCTGCGATGAAATCGCCGGAGCCAAAGAAAGCTAGATCTGCTTTTTAAAAAACTTTTAAATGTTTTATATTTAAACTTTTAACGTTTTATAAAAACTCTTCCTGGTGCTCACGTTTTATTTCCTAGTATGTATACACCCAGAAATCATTCTTTTATCTTTAGTATTATATATATATATATATATATATATATATATATATATATATATATATGTAGTTCTTTGGTTGTTCGGGTTTTCTCCCGTGTAAAATTGGAAGTGTCTTGGCGACGTTTCGACGAAGTCCCATTCGTCATCTTCAGGCTGGTGTTTTCAGCTTCGTGCTTCGAGCAGCAATGTGTATATATATATATATATATATATATATATATATATATATATATATATATATATTCTAAAATTTGGATTCCTAGCAAAGAATTAAGGGAGAACTGGAATAGCTATTTCGAACTCTTTAGTTCTTTTCAACCAGACATACCTTTCTGAGATTCGAACCTGGGCTGTCTGCAAGGCAAAAGATTTCTCTCTCCCATATTTGGGTCAACAGGGTGTAACATACAGCATTCTAGATAACTCCTCCCCTGTTTCTTCCCTCCCTAACACAGCTGTCAAAAGTGAGAAAGAGCCTGTGGTTTAATACAGCTGCCTAACATGCAGACAGCCCAGGTTCGAATCTCAGAAGGGTATGTCTGGCTGAAAAGAACTAAAGAGTTCGAAATAGCTATTCCAGTTCTCCCTTAATTCTTTGCTAGCAATCCAAATTTTAGAAATGTATATGATGTCACAGTTGTGACTGCTGCCTGTGGATGGCTCTAGTTTGAGCTGATACAAGGCAAAAGATTTCTCTCTCCCATATTTGGGCAACAGGGTGTAACATACAGCATTCTAGATAACTCCTCCCCTGTTTCTTCCCCCCCCAACACAGCTGGCAAAAGTGAGACAGAACCTGTGGCCTAGAGGTTAATACAGCTGCCTAACATGCAGACAGCCCAGGTTTGAATCTCAGAAGGGTATGTCTGGTTGAAAAGAGCTAAAGATTGCTAGCAATCTAAATTTTAGAAATATATATACTTAACAAATAATAAGGAATAGGAAAAAAAAGTGGTATGAAAATAGATAAACACTAATAGGTAGTAGGGAACTCTTCCATTTAGCGTATTACATTTAATAGATGCTAATGCAGAAGGTCTGAACCCGAGAACTATAGAAAAAAATTGCATTTTTAGGCTATCACTTTGGGATTATCCTAGAAATAATCCATAGAATACTGATATGAATTTCCTGGATTAATTGTGCTTCCTCCTCCCATCTGGGAAATGCAGTATATGGAAACTTATCGAAAGCACGTAGTTATACTGACAATCATGTTTGCTTGATGAGATTGAAAACCTTGAGAGCAGAGCTCTATTAGCTAAACTCCATAAGCAAGAAATAATTCAATAAAAACAATTAATATTCAATGAAATTCACTGAAAATATATTTATCTATTGAATTAACTACAAGGAAATGAATAGTCTTATTTCTTTTCCTAGATTTTTGACCTAAACAGATTCAGGTAGATAATGTTTTAATGTTTCTGGAGCTATCATTTTGAAGTGAACACCCACAACACACTAAATGGCAAATTCTATTGCCAAATTAGTTTTTATGTTTAATTGCTAGTGTTCTTTAGTTCTCTACATCCAAACAGAGACAGATTTCATTCCTGAAAAATTCCTACAGATCTTGTGGGGGAAAGAAGTTGAAAAATCTATATTATAGAAGAATGTTTTTAGAGATAAATAGCTATGTCTATATCTGGAACACTGCTTAGTTGCTTCTATATATGTTTTGAATTGTTTGCTAAACATATTCTAGTTATGCGTCACTATCTAAAATTACAGGGGAAGCCCTGATTGCACTGAGCAATTCTTTTGATGGTAAGTTATTCCATGACCTTGTTTCTTCATTTAAGAATAGCACAATTATAAAACATTTTTGCTCAAATAACTGAAGTTTCTATGCTGAATTATTAGTCTACTTCTACTGCCAAAGTGGAAAGTATTCTGTAAAGGATGCTTAAAGAAAAATTTTCACCATTTCATTATTTTACATTTCAGAGCTCTGCATCATAAATCATAACCATATAATTTCAAATAGCAAGGCATTCAGTGACCTATATCAAGCAGACTCAGGTTTGCATTAACTAAGTAATGGAGCAATGTAAGCGCTGATAATGCATTGTTCATATTGTATGTTTTCAGAACCAAAACTTGATATTCCCTTACAAATTTGAAATGTGTCATGATATAATTAATTGGTTGAAAGGCTCAATCCAATCAAAACGGAACTTTTAAAAAATCTAATAGACTGGATGGCTGAACACGTAATTTTTTTCCTATTTATTTCAAGCAGTAGATTCTAAGTGCAATGTATTTCGATCCCAATGACTGAAACTGAAATTCTACATCCATTTACCCAATATAAATACCACTGGACATATCAATGGACATACGGATGAATAAATACATAAGGGGTTATTGTTTTGTTGTTTTAAAATAATGTCCCATCTGATTCAAGTTCAACTTCTGTTAGTATTATTTTATTTTATTTTATTATTTTTTTATTTTAGATGATTTTCTATTGGTATATTTTGGAATTATTATTATTGTGTTTATTTCTTATTCAAATATACAACCAAAGAATTTCATGGTGGTCTCCTATCCTGCTACCATTCAAGCATGATCCTGCTTAGTTTTCTGAAATTGTCTCAGATTCATGCTTAAATAATTTCATTAGTAATAACTTAGTTTGATTTTTAAATAATGCATTCTATTTCATATAGTAAATGAAGTTCAGTATCCTGATATAAGAAGTAACAGTGGCTGCTGCACTAGCAATTGTTATGATTAGATTTTAGTAAGAGATTATTATACTAGTGTAAATGTCTATAATTTCAGTTTCCCAGACATTTCTCATTTATTTTTTCCAACTGTTATTTGTTATGTCTGTAAAGAAAGTCTTAACATTTATGCAACAAATAGTCAGAAGCTTTTCAAAAACAATCAACACCACAAACTATACCTGTAGTTAAGTTTCCTACTTCGATCCTTAAAAAAACTATATAGATGAATGTATTTAAAACCAAGCATTTACATATACTGCTATTCCTAGGTATGCTAGATATGATTAATTATAACTGAATTATAGGACATATTGGTGCTACATGACAAGCATATCTTTAGACCCTAACAGTCTTCTGACTTACTAAATAAAAAAATATGGGGGAAAATATCAATTCAGAAATATCTCAGTAGCTATTTCCACTTCGGTGGGAATATACCAATATTTATTGTAGTCTTTACATAAAAGTGATAGGGTAAGAATTATCCCATTATGATTTTACCATGTCAGAAATTCAATAAGTAAATTGGCAGAGAATTAAATACTTTCATTTGTTTTCTAATCCATGTGCAGGTCTTTCTATCTTGTTTTTTTAATGCCAAGCATATATCTTTCTGTGACTCTTTGCGCCACTTGTAGCTTTTGTATCAATTGTATACAATATCATCAAGAGAGTAAAAGAATTGGAATGGAAATGGGCTGGTCACATAGCAAGAAGAACTGATGGCAGGTGGACCAAGGCAGTCATAGAATGGATCCCACTTGATAAAAAGCATCCACAAAAGAGGCCTAAAACAAGATGGATCGATGACATCCGCAAGTATTGTGGGCCCAATTGGCAAAAGAAAGGCTCAGGACCATATTGGTTAGAAACGTGGAAGAGGCCTTCATCTGGCAGTGGATAAACAATGGCTAAAATGATGATCATGCACACACACACGTATATAATTTCTTTTTCATTTGTATATTTTTGTACATTTCTGAAGAAAACTTTCTTCTTAACCTTAGCATCCTCACTAACCTCAGCTCTCCTCTCCAAAAGTTTTTGTTCCTGATAATTGCCTTTCTGCGTTGAAGCTTTTTACTGCACAATCATTTTATGTCTGTAGATATTTACTAAGTATTCTGTATAGCTACATTGGCATTTTGGGAAGGGGGAAGCCAAGAGGAATTCTCTATTTTCTTCTTATTTAAATTGATTGTAATTATATCTTTAGTATTACCTTATTTTGGAACCTAAAATGAGTCTCTTTGACATTAGTTTTCATGCCCTGGAATCTTATATATCATTATTTAGGTTTATTAAAATTGAGTTTTTCTTAAGATAGTGTTTGACTATGTTCATTTTTTTTCTTTTTGCTTCTCTTAAAATGAAACTTCCTGAATTATATAGATAGCTTTCACAATGTTTCCGCTATTTCTACTTCTTTAACAAGAATTGATTTGTATGAAATCAAGAATACCTGGTTGCCTGATACATTCCTCTATTCTCCAGAGAAGAAAATTGTCAGCAAGACAAGTCATACATTTTCTGGAAGTACCACAACTGGCAGAGTATGTCAGGCTAATTAAAGTCTCCCATCACTGCATTTTTATGTCTGTTTAAAATATCAGCAATTGGTTTTTGGAAGGCAATATTCACACCTTAGTCTTGTTTTTGCAATAATATTTATTGTATTTCTTTTTCTCTTATTTTAAATCAGATGTTTTTCTATTGCAATGCCAAGTTCATTCTTTTGGAATTCTGAGCTGGAATGTACATTTTTTAAGATCCAGTGCAAATGCTCCCCTCTTTCTATCAAATTGTTCAGTTGTACAATTGTACAGTTTAGATTATTAGATTGCTTCCATGAAAGTGAATATACCGGATCTCTATTATACCCATTATGTTTAGTCTTTCTGGAGGCTCAGTTTTAGGTGACATAAAAGCATATCTTAGAGTATGATCAGAATCAAGTCCTAACTGTTAACATCCCTTGTACAAGATATATTAATGAGACACTCCAGCCCCTAATTCACAGGGTTAGAAATTCTCCATCAGAATTCTACATGGATTAGACAATGTAGATAATCTAAAGTGTGCTGGAGGTTCCTGGTATTGAAGGAATAGGAAACACTCTCATATCTATGAGCCGAGATGGCACAGCAGTTAGGGTGCAGTACTGCAGGCCACTTTAGCTGACTGTTCAGCAGGTCAGCGGTTCAAATCTCACCGGCTCAAGGTTGACTCAGCCTTCCATCCTTCCGGGGTAGGTAAAATGAGGACCCAAATTGTTGGGGGCAATGTAAATATATATATACATTGCTTATTGGTGTACACTGCTTAGAGAGTGCTCGCACTTAAAGCAGTATATAAGTCTCATAAATAAATAAATAAATAAATAAATATCACCATAAATTTCTTCTCTATCGAGAGCTATCCCCAACTCTGTTTTGTTAACAAGGCTGGTTGTTGCTGCATTAACAGTTTACTACAAAGCAAGTTAAGGTGAAGTGATTAATGCATTGCCCTGCCAACAGGAAAAATACCCTCAAATCATTCTAACAAGGGTGATGCTGGGGCTGGCAGTTGAAATGATTTTTGACTTATGACTAGAGCAGTGGATTTAGCCTTTGAAAAACCTTATCTTCAAGGTGGATGGGTGTTTCCTATTCCTTCAATACCAGGAACCTCCAGCACACTTTAGATTATCTACATTGTCTAATCCATGTAGAATTCTGATGGAGAATTTCTAACCCTGTGAATTAGGGGCTGGAGTGTCTCATTAATATATCTTGTACAAGGGATGTTAACAGTTAGGACTTGATTCTGATCATACTCTAAGATGCCCTCTACGTGAGTGAAATGGGAGAGCTCTCATTTCAATCACTACCCTTCCTCCAACGCAATGTGTCAGCATCTCTGTTGGTAGATCAAGTGTTTAGGAACTAATGTTGGTTGAAATAGGAAGATTCTCCCTACAGATCAGTTGGAGCCTTTTTTCACTGAACTGATATTTCTGCCTCCTTTTGATCAGCTAAAAAGTGGCCACTCATTGGTCCAGTACTTTGACTTATTCTTTAAGCACCGCTACAAGCTTGCATTTATTGCAGGCAGAAATAGAAGCATATTACAAGCACTGCAATTGTTATTGCAAATAGTCCATTCATTTTCACTTTTGCTTTTTAGAGCACTTTTATTTCTTCTTACTTGTTTTTCAGGTTTTCAAGTTAGCTAAGTACAAATTCTTGACTGAAGGGAAAACAGATACAAATATTTCCCTTAAATTCCTTTGGCAAAGTCCCATTAGCTTCCCTTATTCATTAACAAATGTACTGTTTAAAATGTGGCTGCTGTATATTCTTTTTACAGACTCTGCTTACTCAGGAAGCATTCAATCATCCAGACTAGGCAATCATCAGCTCTAAGAAAAAACCCTTTACAATGAGCAATTATTTAGGATGTTACCTTTCCATTCCTCATAGGTTTCTCTGATACAATCAGTTTTGCAGATGTTTTGCATTTTTTTCAGTTTCACAACTACCACAGCAAATAGATCAAGAAGGCTGATAATGAGATTGGATTTGTCCTCTTTGATTAATGTATTCAAGCATTTTAATAAGTAACACTATGTTTTAATTATTTTTTAAGGAAGCAAGGCTATCTCAGTTGGTTAATACCAAATTAACATTGGTGCATACTTTAATTTTATTGGGAAAATTCTTTACTTTTACATTATGAATTTTATAAATGCAGAAGATTCTCTTTAGTTTGCTCCAGTAGATAAATCTTTTGGATAAGGTCCATATTTATAGATGATATAAAATAGACGTATATTTTATGCCAAATTTTTTAAGCTTGAAATCCATGTGCAGATGCTTAAGAATACTTATCACAATATTTTCCAATATATTCTATTCCTATCAAGACTCAAGCATTTATCTGAACTTGGAGATGTGGGAAAAGACACACATAAACAAAAAAAAAATCAGAGGTTCAGTAAGAACGGCATGGAGATGATAGATTCCAGCATGTCTCTGGATCCTCTCAACACAAGGCAGCTACTGCTACTGAAGGCTTTGCAAGATTTCACTGAAAAAAATTAAGGATGCCCAGGAGATTACTCTGTTGGGTAAACCATAAGAAGCTTGTCCAGACAATTCCAGGAGGACCTCAAAGTAGTCTCATTGAAACCTCAAGTGGCTGCAGTTGCTTTTCATCTAGGATAAGTGGATCATGCTTTGCCTGAGTGAGAATGGTCTTCTCTGGACTGTTAGGAGGCACACAAAAAGCAGAGATGAGGCAAAGATTTGTAATAACATAAATTATATTACAACAAAGTGGACACAAAATGCATTTAGTGAAAACTGCCCCTTTGGGTAGGCTTAACAAATCAAGAAAGATTAAATGTCCCAATCTCCGTTAAAAAAAAAACATTTGTTTGAAAATATTTCCCTACATTATCTAGTAAAATCATTATAGTACTCTTGATATTCTTGACCATTCAGAACAACAACAACGAAAATTGTCCTTTCTTATTCTAGGAGATGATAAGTTTTAAGTATCTTTTGGTCTATTTTTTTAAGCTACAGCATGTATTTTATATAGAAAACTGAAGGGTTGCTTCTTCCTTTTTACTGTAAGGATGGAAGAAGCTATGAATCAATACCTTCAACCATTGTTAAGTCTTCTTGGCTGAGATTATCTCCCACAGGGGCATATTACCTGGCTATTTCTTGTCAAGTTAGGCTCCACTTACAGAAATGCACAGAAGTTATAGATATACTGGAAAAGAACTACCTATATGTATTTTTAATACTGCTAATAGCAACAACCTTGATCTCATAATCTAACCTGAGCTATACTCTATATCAGCAACTGTTTCTTTGGAGAGTGCTTTATCATGTTTGAGGGACAAGAAGATTAAACAGTCAAGCACCTTTTTTATTTCAGTTTTAATTGGAAAGCACATTCTGCACAGGATACACAGAAGAGTATCCTACAGGTAACTACTGAAAGGGGAATAATAATACTTATTAAAAAATTTCTTAGTTGCTGGGGAGAGTATATGAGGCAGACTGATTATCTTCATTCTTCAACTATTCATGGATGAGGTTTCTTATTAAGAAGGAAACTTGGTTGATTGAAAAAAATCAGACTCTATAGTGAATGCCTTTGGACTGAATGTCTTAGGATAAGTTTATATTGATAAAGAGAATATTAAGGTGCAGAACTCAATGGATAAGTGTTATATATGTCTGAATATTGTGCACATGTGCATATGTGTGTGTAGGCATGAATGCACACACATACACACACAAAATAGCAGGTGAATATGGAATTAAACTGAATGAAAAAATTTAATGGCAGATAATCAGGAACAACTGGAAGGGGAATGTTAATGAAATAATGTAAACTACCATGGGTCTAACATCCAAATGTAAGTGACAACAAAACAACAATAACAATAAACAACAAGCTGGGGAAATATTTTTGAAATGTGGATGCTCGTAATCAAAGAAAATTCAATCCAGTTGGGTCTGGAATTCTTTGGACAGATTTTGGCACTTATAGAGAAGTAACTTTCTCTCTTCCCAGTTAGAGCAGGTAAGGAAATGCATGGGAGAACTAAAGTGGAAGGAAGTATCTTGGAAGGTGAGATGTTAGTGAAAAACAAGAGCCCTTTTCTCCCCACCCCCTGGCAATTTTTGTGAGTATATATTGCCACCTGTTGGGGAAACAAAAGGTTTTTTATTTATTCAGAAAATATATATGACCACCATCTGGCAAACATAACTGAGTGGCTAATAACCAGTTTACAAAAACTAAATTATAAAAGCACACTATAACTAAGCAAAGATTCAGTTAAAAATAATTCAAAACAAGTTGTCATGTAACAAACACTACCAAACATATTTTGGATTCCTCTAATATTTAAACATTAATGCCTAGGGGAAAAGCTGGGTCTTAATTGTCTTCCAAAAGACCAAGAGGGATGCTTTCCATAGGGCAGATAAGAAAAGTTACAGCCAAAAGTTACTTGGTCCTGCAGGATGATAATGCTTAATAGATGGGAGCATGTTCACCATATAAGATTTGGTTGGGTGAAGTCTTTCGGAATAGGTGGTCCTGCAAGTAACTTGTGTCCATGCTCTGTAGGGCTTTAAAACTAATTACCAACATTTTGAATTGCAGCTTGGAGCATATTGGAAACCACTGCAACTCAACAGACAAACTATAGAGTGTTCAACACTTCATGCAATGTTGCATTCTGGATTAGTTGAAGCTTCCAAGTGTTTTTCCAGACAGTACAAGGCAGCAGTCCAATCAAAAAGGCACTGAGATGTGAGACAACTGGTGCATAAAACAAATTTATGCAAAGGTCCCCTGCCCATGGCCACAGAAGTCTAGGAGGACCACCAGATTGCATGCCAACTCTGAGTGAGAGAATGATGTCTCATTTTTATATGTGTACATTCCTTCTAGTCTGGGGTGCTACCTGTAGTTTTCTTGGCAAGATTTTTCAGAATTGGTTTGGCGTTGCCTGCTTCCTAGGGCTGAGAGCAGTGGTGGCCTGAATGCTAAAAGTAAAGGTGGGGTGGAGTAAGCCACCTGAGGAAGAGGCAGAGGTACTGCAGGGTGGTCTATTTCACGTACCACCACCCAGGAAGAAAACTTCTCAAGTGGCCCTGAGGATCCTTGGTCACCAGGGTTACACCCGCTTGCACAAAGCAGCAGTCTTTGTGGGCTGCCTCTGTCCCAGCTGGGAAAGGGAGAAAGGTGGCTTACCAAAACTTCCTTCACCTCCTTGGGTGTCCTTAAGTCTTCCTTCCTTCCTTCCTTCCTTCCTTCCTTCCTTCCTTCCTTCCTTCCTTCCTTCCTTCCTTCCTTCCTTCCTCTGTGCAGTGATTGCTGGTCCACACTTTCTTGCACACTGCATCAGCCTGCATGTACTTCTCTGTTCTGGAAATGGCAGCCCTGTTTTCTGCCACTTTTTTCCCGGCAGAAGGGAGGAAAGGAAGGAAGGAAGCTCCGGGAAAACTATGCCAGCTAGAGCTGGGCCAGGCTCCCCTTCCCCAATAGTTCTGCATAACCCTTGAGAAATGGATCTGCTTCCCACAGAGTTGGCCTGATCAACTGCTCAAGGGCTTTGTTGGACCATCGGGAAAGGGAAGCCTGGCCTTCCTTGCCCTGCTCCAGCTGGCATAGCTTTCCCAGAGCCTCCCTTCTGCTGGGAGAAAAGTGGCAGAAAATGGGGCTGCCATTTCCAAAATAGAGAAGGGAGACGTGGGCCAATGCAGGGTGGCAAGAAAGTGCAGCAAGAAAGTGCAGTATCAGCAATGGAGGGAGGGATACCCAGGGCTGGCAGAGGGAGGCAGCAAGGGAGGCTTGCACCCCCAGTCATGGCGCAAGCCACAGGAGAGTTGGCGGAGTCGAAAGAACTGGTGGGGACCAAAGAAAGCCCCTCCAGTGGCAGATATGGCTGTTGCGCAGCGGTGGAAGAACTTTTCGCCATCACTCCTCCTGGCTCTGAAACAGTGGAGGGGACTGGATAAGGCCCATCCTCCATAACATGGCAGTCCGGTTCAGGAGGAGAGTGAAAGGGAAGAGATAGGTGGGAAGCTGATGTGATCAAAGGCACCGTGTCTCCATTTGGTTTCCATCACTCCTCTCTTGGATTTTTGGGGAGGTTTTTTTTTTTTCCCGCCTAGAAGGAAGTTGAACAAAAACCAGCTGGAAAACACAGATTTATCATAACTAGTTTGCTGAACTCAACAAAAAATTAGGTATCGGTTCTACCAAACCGATGCGAACTGGCTGAATCCCACCACTGGTTGAGATTATGACTGGCTTAAAGTCACCTAGTTGACTGTGTCTAAGACAAGATCAGAACTCATGTCTCATGGTTTCTGCACTGACACCTTAACCTCAGCACAAAACTGATTCTGTGTCAAAAATTGGCTTTCTATCGAAAGTTAAAGTTATAAAATGACCAGCCTAGGGGACCCAAAATCTCTACTCAAAAGTGGAGCTGAAGATATTGAAAGGAAAAGTCAAAGGTTTTACCAGAGAAAAACCTTTCTCTGCTTGACTGAGAGAAATTTATAAAAACCCTTCTTAATTCTAAATTAAAAAACAGGTAGGATTAGGAACAGAATAATGCATGCATCCAGATATCACATCATAATGTGTATGCTTAGAAGCACTTTAGACTGAAGACTGAATTCAGAAGGAAAATTGCTCTCACTCTGCAGTCTGAAAAGTAAAGAGCTTTTAAGAGCTGTATGGTTGAAGCTTGAGAAAAGGGAGCAACTTAACAGTAAAATGCATCAAAATTAATCATGCTTGCCAAGTGGTTCTAGGAAAACAAAACTGTTTTTTCTGTGCCTACATTATTATGTTGCTTAATACAAGGATGAAAAAAAAATCCTTTATATTGAATTGTTTATGAAATCTTATGAATCTATAGGAAGCCCCAGTCACAGGCAGCATACAAATAATAGAAAGAAAAAGAAAGTAAGTAGTGGGATGTGATCTGCTTTACAGCTTTCTCTTCAATCTACATTTCTGATATTTGAAAAAGGGGGAAATATATGAATATTAAATGATAAACTACTGAGGAAAGCTTTATGATAAGTGTTTTGAAAGTAGTACCTGTAATTTTTTTAAAATAACCATTAATGAAGCTGTGCCTTCTACTTAATAAAGATATGGATTTTTTTAATCAGCGTATTCTACTGTTTGCTTTATGTCCTGTGGTTTCTTTACATTCTCTTGTAATAAACTGATTTTGATCTTCATGTTTCTTAATTACAGTAATTAGCCCCAGTCAGACCCTCCATTGAAAAAAAATGTTAAAATAAGAATTTTTAGAAATTGTTTATTTTTGTGGGCAATCCTATAATTACTTACCTAGAAACTAATTAGATTTATATTATGTTTAAATAAATATAGAGAGAATTATATGGTCAGTTAGTTTAGTTTCATTCTTTTATCTTTTTTTTTTACAATTCAAGACTTCTTTCTGTGCTTTTGTACTTGTGATTTTTTTTTTTAAAAAAAAATTCATTGCAGATTATGTTGTCTATATGGTCTGGATATAATAATGCTAATAAACAGAGGTCTTGTTGTATGGAAATTAAATGCTACAATTTAATAAAAATATTTATACTGTATCATTCATTTTATTTACTTATAACAATTTTATTATAATTATAATAAAGAAAGAAAGAAAGAAAGAAAGAAAGAAAGAAAGAAAGAAAGAAAGAAATAAAAATGTGCAAAGGAAAAATATCTTAAAGAATAGAAAGAAGAGGGTAATAATAATAATAATTAAAAAAAGAAATGATATCCAACTTTCATCATAAGCAATATAAACAATTTTAAACATTTGTTCCTTTTTCTCTTCCTCTTAATTTACTTCTTCATCCCATTTCCCATTTCTTATCTATAAACAAGTCCATAAAGATTTGTCATTTCAAGCCTGGTCTCAGCAAAACATTATTAAAGGTTTAAAGGTTTTCCCTGTCCAGTCATGATCAAGCCAAGGAGGTAGTGCTCATCTCCGATTCTCAGTTCAGGGAACCTTTTGTTATCTGACAGACATTTGTGGCAAGCATGAAAATACAGAATGCAGTGATCTTTCCAGTTAAAATGGTATCTATTTATCTACTTGCATTTGCATGCTTTCGAATAGCTAGATTGGCAGGAGCCCATTAAAGGTTGCCAAAAATAACATTTTAACCTTAATAAAAAAAAACAAAGTTTGCATTTCTTCCTTTTATTCTAACAAACTTAAAATCTATTCAGATAACGACGTAGAACTTTTCTTTTCATCTCTTTTTTATCCTTCCTCATAAGATTTTATCCCCTTTGTAAACCCAATATAAAAGAATTATCTAGGTTACTCTTTGGTTTATTATTTGTAGTTCCCTTTTGATTTTTAAAGCATAAATCAATTTCCTTTGTATATCTAATTAAACATTTTTTTCATGTCATTCTTGTAGCATGTCATATGTAGATCAGCTTTTGATGCCATCTTTATCTTGTCAGATAAAACTTGTTCTTTTTCTGCCATTTCTTCCAAAACATATTTAGGACACAGTCTACCCATAGAAGCATTGCTACTGACATTGTTGATGTGATTCCATTTTTCAAAAATATTCTTCAGTATTTCCAATGTTATAATATTTTGTTTCATTCTATAGCTGTTAATCCAGTTTATTTATTCTTTTCTTTAATTAATTCTTTCTAGTGTCCAATTTGAAATTGTTTAACTCTTTTATGTTCAGAATAAAAGGGTTCCTTATAATTAATTCCAAAATCTTATTTCAGATTTATCTGGATTCTCAATCTGTTTGTAAATTTCTAAAAACAAGGTCTCAGTTAGCTTCTTGCTCTTTATTTCAATTTTTAAGTTCTTAAGTTTATAGTTTATTTTTTTTATAGTTTATTCAGACTGTAGTTTGAACAGGAGAGCTATTCCCTCATATCCCTATGCTCAAAATCCTTTAGAACTGTTGTCCTCATGAGCAGCAACTATCTGATATCCCCTAATTGTTGCAGCATATGCACTGTTTTGATTCCCCCTCTAATGCACTTATAATTGCTAAGTATATTCTTATGTCTCACAGATTCTTCAGTACAGATATGGGCTAGAAAAAAATAGGAGTAGGACTGCAAATATATTTCATAGTCTCATAGAACACGAGACTAAATCTAGATATTATTGTGTGTACATTTGATTGACCCTTAAACTGTACCTCTGTGCTAATGTTTTAGAGAATAAATCTCTCTGAACTCAGTGGAACATATTGCCAAGTAAACATTCATGAAAGCCAACTACAAAGCCATCTTCTGAATCTACATGAATGCATTAGAATCCAAGAAAGGTAGAAAAATAAAAGCTTTGTTACCTAGACCAGTGATTCTCAACCTGTGGGTCGGGACCCCGTTTGAGGTCGAATGACCATTTCACGGGGGTCACCAAACAACACAGTCTGCCATTTTTTTTTTCTTCTTTTCCTTAGCTGTGCTACTCCCTTTTATTCTATTGGCTTTTGAAAGCCAATAGAACAGACTCTCTTGAATAGAATCTAATTCTATTGGCTTTCAAAAGCCAATAGGAATTGTCCAGCAGTGTCTGCCCTGCTGAGCCCGCCAAAAGTCCCATTCTGCAAACAGTGCTGCAAGTTGTCTGCAGTGAAGGCGAGCTGTCTGGAAGTTTCCACCCCTCCCTGCTGAGCAACTACTAAAAATGTAAGTAAAAGAGGGCCAGGGGTGGAAGGTAGGAGGCCAGCGGGCGCAGGGAGGATTGCTACCACACATGGGGCCCGGCGGGTGCCTTACCTCCCTTGGGCTGGGCCAGCTAGTAGCCTAGCCGGTGGTCGGCCTGCGCCATCTCTGCCACTTGCCAGCTACGCCTCGGCCGGCACAGGGGGCAGCATCACACATGCGCAGCACTCCTGGGCAGGGAAAGTCCTCGACTTACAACCGGTTGGGTAGTCCTCAACTTACGACCGGTTGGGGGTCACGGCATTAAAAAGGTTGAGAACCACTGACCTAGACTAAGAGAAATTAAAAAGACTATGAACAGATATTCAAAAATATATAATGTATTCTTATCATTTATTTGTATTAGGATGTTATCTGTTGACAATTATTGTCCATGCTTTGATTTTGGGATATATAATTTCAGATATAAATTTAATAAATAAATAATATTCCCTTCTCAAAGAAAATATACAATTTCATTCTTTCAAATTTAGTAAAGCTTTGAGTAGCAGACTTGGTTTAGCAGACTTCAGACTGAATACACAAAATCAGCTGGAAAAGAATTTTATCAAATTTCAAACAATAGCAAACATTAGTCTGGACAAAGTCATTTTTCTTCTTAAAATAGGTTTCATTATTATCAATATATTTTCATATTCATATGAATATTTTTGGCACTCCAAAAATCCCATTTGCCATTTGGTTTTAACAAACAAACAATTTACTATTAAATCAAGATTCAATTATACATTAAATTAAGACACTGTGAGAAGGGCTTCATACTTTATATATGTTTTGCTATCTTTCTTATTTAGGCATAGTTTTACCATTGCTCAGAGTCTGTGGAAGATAAGCAGTTATGAAATTTGACAGAGATAGAGAGAGATAGAGACATAGAGACAGAGACAGAGACAGAGATAGGGGTAGAGGGAGGGAGGGAGGGAGAGAGAGAGAGAGAGACAGAGAGAGAGAGAGAGAGAAGGTAGGACAAGAAACAATGGATGGAAACTAATAAAGGAGAGAAGCAACCTAGAAACTAAGGAAACTCTGACCCTAAGGAAAAATTTTCTAACAATGAGAACAATGAATCAGCAAACTTGCCTCCAGAAAGTATAGGTACTCCAACACTGAAGCTTTTAAGAAGAGATTGCACAACCATTTGTCTGAAATGGTGTAGAGTTTCCTGCTTGAGCAGGGGGTTGGACTCTCAATCTCTCTCTCTCTCTCTCTCTCTCTCTCTCTCTCTCTCTCTCTCTCTCTCTCTCTCTCTCTCTCTCTCTCTCTCTCTCTCTCTCTCTCTCTCACCCCCCCCCGTGTGTGTGTGTCTCTGTGTGTGTCTCTGTGTGAATCCTGGCACTGCAAATGGATTGATGATAATTTGAGAAAATTATGAGAAAATGAAAAAATAGGACTGATGATAATTTGTAACAATGAAAATGTACACTGTATATGCTCAGTAGCTCTACAGTTAAAGTCTGAGTTTTGTGTACCTATTTATCCAAAATGTAACAAAACGTTTATTGTTGTAGTGCTATGGTCGAGGTGAGAAGTGACCCTTTGGTAGAGTTTTATGCCATTGGTATCAAAATAAAATAGTTGGTCTTTGGGTTCTAAACAACCAAATTTGGCTCGGGTGTACAATATTAAGAATCAGAATAGATCTCAAAGGGACCTTGAGGGTCTTCTAATCTAACACCCTGCTCAAGCAGGAGAGCCCATACCATTTCAGATAGATGGCTCTCCAGTGATGAAACACCTATGTACAACTTCTGAAGGAAAAGCAGTTCCACTGGTTAATTGTCTTCACTGTTAGGAAAGTTTCTTCTTAGTTCCAGGTTGCTTGTCTCCTTGATTAGTTTCCATCCATTCTTTCTTGTCATGCCTTCTAGTACTTAAATCTATTGTCAGCTTCAGAAAGAAAATATTTTCCATGATCTTCACAAAATATGTTTCTCCCACAAATAAAAACGATGGAAAAATCTATATCAGTATAATATAGTCATGGGGGGGGAGGCAACATTTTATTAATGTGGTTTTTTTTTTCAACGTATTTGCCACCAAATTCTTTCCTGTTTTCCAGGTTCTTGTATTACCTGTCTAGGGGCAACTAATAAGGGAACTATCAGCAAAGGCATAACGATGGTCTATTCCTAGACAATTTAATTAAATACAGTTATATCTATGGGCCTACAATATGTACTCCATTGTATTGTGAATTGTTAACTATAATAAATGTAAATAAAAGAGTAGCGGCGGTGGGGGAGGACATGTTTCGCCTACACGCTCCCTCTCCTAGTGCTTTCGTTCCTCTACCAAAGAGGCTTTAACGCCCTCCATTTCTCCCTCCCGCCAAAACGCATTTCTTTCTCTGGTTGCAGCCAACGAGTATCTCGGCAAAGCAGCGGCCGCCGGAGAGTCTGATCCCAAGAGCTAGGGGTACTCAGGGCAAAGCGGGGGCGAGGTAGGGGGCGGTGGCTAGTTTGAGCGCGCGCGCAAGCGTGTTCCCGGCATTGGTAAGCCGGGCGCTTTCTCGACTAGGCTAAAGTCGGCAGGAGCGACAGCAGCGAAAGTAGCATCCATTCCCGATGCCGGAAAGTCCACGGTGCTCCTCCTCCTCCTCTGCCCTCCTCCGAAAACCCATTCTTTCCAGGCAAACTTTGATGGAGAATTTCATACCGTGCTGGAAAAATGCCTGTTATGAAAGGATTATTGGCACCTCAAAATACCTTCTTGGACACAATCGCGACTAGGTTTGACGGCACACGTAAGTCTCGCCCAGGCAAGCCTTATCTCCTCGTAGTCAGAGGCGGAGAGCTTCTCGTGGTACAGGAACAGAACTATCCTTCTGCGTCTAGCCCAGAGTCCAGCTGTGGTTTGGAAAAGAGATCCATGGAATAATCGGGAAATAGCTTGGATCAAACTTTACTATTTATTTGTAAGGGGTCTCTTATTATCTTCATTCTCTTTGCGTGCTTAGAAACGTTGGCATACACAAAAGAAACTATGATCCAAGCTAGGTTCCTTCCCCGTTTCCCCTAACCTCCCGTAACCCACCTGAGCGCCGGTTTTAGATACAGCGTGTTTAATCTGCCTCTAAGTATGGTGTATTGGGCATAGGAGAGGGACAAACGAGCACATTTGAATTGCGGATTTGATTTTTTTTTTAAAAAAAAAAAATCTCTTAAAAGATTAATTCTTAGAAACTAGGTTTTATATTGGCTAGACAGCTGTTGTCGGAGATCTGAATGAAGTCTATATCCGTCTGCTTAATGAATGGGTTTATTAGGGCAGTGGAGAAGGGGGGGGGAAGAGAATGGCAAACGTTCAGGACCCTGGATAGTTCCAGGCATCATCACCCATATTCTAAATCTAAATCTTTGTCAATCTTTGCATCTGCTTTTAATATTTTAGCTGTTCTTAGAGTTTTTGTTAACGAGCTACAAAGACATTTTCCTTCCATTCTGAACACACATATGCTGGTTCAGTTAATCTCTATTCAATGGCTTTCTTCTGATAAATTGTATTTACATGAAAGAGATATGCTTACTTATGTATGTCTGACTAATTGGACACATGCACAAGCATACATGCATATCCACGGACAACATTTTTAAGGTTTTGTATATATATTTTGCTATCAACCTTGATATTTTGGATGTAGCTATTTAAATAATCAATAACAATACACACATACTATTGTTAATTTCATGTTTGCTTCTTAGAACAATTGTTATTAATGACTACCATTATTAAAAATGCTACATTTTTGGTGGAAGGGTGAATGACTATTGTGTTGGAGTCAGCATTCCTAGTCAATAGATGATGCTGATACTGATTCTTTTTTGAGTTTTAATATGTTAATTGCTGTCCTAAGAGACTGAAATCAGTAAAAATGAATTGTGTTTTTTACTAATTTTGGGACAGTAAAATTCAATTAAAACTTTAGGCTTTTATTTTGGCATAAAATAATCACTTTGTTGAATCTGTATCTCAGTCATCATTTTAATTTAAGAGATTACAAAGTATACCCAAGTAATCCAACTGGAAACTAATCCATACAGATAAAATCTTGCAGGATTTGACAGACTAGTGAAGCATCATCTATATAGTTAATATTCATGTATTTTTGTTTACCACAAAAATAAAAATAAATGCTACACACCAAGTCATATTTACTTGTATATGTACATTAAAGTAACATGCCCACATTTAGTTGTGTAGAACTATTCAAAGAACCTTGATTCTGAAGAACTGAATGCTACATCACAGGTAATTTGAAGAACAATATCTCTACAGTGCTGCTAAATATAACCTAAGTTACTTGACTATGGGATAGACTGCCTGTTTTTGTTTCTATGTGACTTGTAAATATTAGTATTGAGGGTGGAGCATTATTCAATCAAAAACACTTTTTACGTATTTCAGTGGAGAAAATTTAAAAACATAATCAATATCATAATGAACATCAGTGTGAAATATATATTTTGAAAATCAAAAATTTGTTTCAGGACAAATTTCAGTTCTTCATTGATAATAATATTGTGATGCTGTAAGTACTAAATGCAGATTATATAGTAAAAACATTGGCTATAATTAATGGAACTTCTTTTAATTTAAACCTTTGAAAGGATATATTATGTTGTCATCAGTAAGACTTTAATCCAGCAATACATCTACAATCCAATGGAGAATTAATTCTAATTCTGGGCAGTGGTGTAGGAAACAATTCGTGGTAATGTGGTGATTTATACAGCACTATCATTAAAGTATAAATATCCAGAAGGGGAGAGAAATCAATGATATAAAAAACATTTTCACCTTTTTTAACCAGCATAAATTTCTCTCATCAGAACTTGAGTCAAATCCCTTAAATTTAATAGAAATGGTGTAGACAGCAGCAGAGTCTAATAAATGAAATGTAACACTCATCCATAGAAAAATGGTAATTTATTAGATGAGATGAAAGATCTTCTCCCCCAAAGACCATTTGAAAGGCAGGCCACACTGATGATAGCCCCTACAACAGTTTGTAGGTTTTATTGATATCTAATATTCTCAGAAGGAATACCATGGTGTGCAGAAATTTGAGATTCATATAAAACTTCGGTGACAGTTGTGGTCTCAAATTTTCAGTTTGGTTTCATTTGCAGTAATGTGCTACATGTAATGCCATAGTAGAATTTTATTATACTAATTATTCATTTTAATTATGCTGTTCAATTGTTTGCTATTGTGACCATTTGGAGTGGAATACTGAAAAATACCAATAAACAGTATTAATTGTATAAATAAATAGTAGTTTGATTATGAACCTGCTTTTTCATATGGATTGATGTCATATCCAATATTACCTCTGGAGCAGCCAAAGAGCCATATAGTTCCTTGAAAACAATAGCTGCCATGTGTTTGAATTCAATCTGTTTTGTTCCATCCATGTTCCTGCAGCTTCCAGATATTGGGGCAAATAGATCTTTCCTGGATCTATCTCCTCACACACCCAACTATATGAAGAAGCTAGAAGGGCATGAATTTAAGTCATAGGCTCATGCTAATCCAGAGATGAACTGAATCCCAGTTCATATTACAAGAGAATGCCCCAGTGGTTACCACCTTATATTGAGCCTAAGAGATGCCACATTTCAAGTACATTTGAGTGTATTCATCAGTGATATGTTGTACAAATACATCATTTGCAATGCATGGCAAATCTTCCCCTTCATCATCTCTGATAGAATTAATATGATGTAAACTAGTAAAGAAAACACAGAAGAAAAAAAGAAAAGTAAATGAGTTTTGAAATAAATTTCAGATTGCACTAGGACGATTGAATGAAAGAGATTTAAGATAATTACTAAAATCCAAGAAATCTAAACAGATTAACAAAATCACAAGGAAGGTCTTTTAGTCTAACCCCCTGCTCAAGCAGAGACCCTATACCATTCTAGATAAATGGCTGTCCAGTCTTTCTTTAAAAGCCTCCAGTGATGGAGCACACGCAACTTCTGAAGGCAAGTCGTTAATTGTTCTCATTGCTCTCACTGTTAGGAAATTTCTCCTTAGTTCTAAGTTGCTTAGAACTAAGGAGAAATTGATTAGTTTCCATCCATTGTCTCTTGTCTTGCGTTCTGGTGCTTTGGAGAGTAGTTGACCCCCTCTTCTTTGTGGTAGCCTCTCAAATGTTGAAACACTGCTATCATGTCACTCCTAGTCCTTCTTTTCACCAGGCTAGACATACCCTGTCCCTGCAACCATTCTTCATATGTTTTAGCCTCTAATCATCTTTGTTGCTCTTTTCTGCACTCTTTCCAGAATCTCAACATCTTTTTTATAATATGATGACCAAAACTGGATGCAGTATTCTAAGTGTGATCTTAGCAAGGCTTTAAAAAGTGGTACTAGTACTTCAGGCGATCTTGATTCTATCCCTCTGTTAATGCAGTCTAGAATTACAGCAGCTTTTTTGGCTGCTGCTATTGAGCCAGGTTTTGCCTACTCTGTACCTGTACATTTGGTTTTTCTTTCCTAAGTGTAAATCCTTACTTTGCTCTACACTGAATTTCATTTTTTTAGATAGGGTACAGTAGTCAAGCTGTCGAGATCCAACTTGAGCCTATCTTCTGGGGTATTGGCTATTCCTGCCAGCTTGATATCATCTGCAAATTTGATGAGTTCCTTTCTATTCTCTCATCTAAGTTGCTTATGAAGATGTTGAAGAATACTGGGCTTAAAACAGAGCCTTGGGGTACCCCACTACTTACATCACTTCATATAGAAGTAATTCCATTAAGGAACTACTTCCACATATTGAGTGTGCTTTGTCAGCTAGTTATAAGTCCATCTGGCAATAATGCTATCTATCCCATATTTTTTTAGCTTACCAAGAGGTAGGTTGTAGTCTACTTTGTCAAATGCCTTAATGAAATCCAAGTAGATTTGTCCACTGTGTTTCACTGATCCACTAATTTAGTCACTTTGTCAAAGAATGAAATAAGATTTGTTTGATTTGATCTGTTTTTGACAAAACCATGGTGGGTTCTGGTTATAACTTTGCTTGCTTCTAGGTGTTCGCAGATCTGTTGCTTTGTTATCTTTTTCAGGTGTTGATGTCAGACTGATTGGTCTGTAGTTTCCTGCATCTGTTTTTTTTTGGGGGGGGGGGGGAAGATGGGAACCACATCAGCTCTTTTCCAGCCTTCTGGTACTCCAGGATCTATAAAAGATATGTCTCAATGGTTTGGAGATCACATCTCCTTCAGAACTCTGGAATGTAATCTGTCAGTCCTAGTGGTTTGAATTCATTTAGAATGGATAGGTGTTCCCTTATCATTTTCTTGGTTATTTTATTTTAATCTGTATTCCTAGTATGTTTTTTATTATTATGTTTTTGGTAGTTCGGCTGTATTACCTTTTTGCATGAAGACAGATGCAAAGAATGAATTAAGCAGCTCTGCTTTTTCTCTACTGCCCGTTAATTTCTCTCATTAGTGGACTGATTGTTTTCTTGATTTTTTCTTGTTTTTATATGTTGAAAGAAACTTTTAAACTTATTTTTTACATTTGTTGCCACTCTTACTTTATTCTGAGCTTTAGCTTTTCTGACCATCTTTGCAAGCTTGGGATACTTGTTAGTGTTCTGCCTTAATTATGTGTCCTCTTTCCATTTTTTTTGTAGTTATTCTTTTTGTCTTTCAGTCTATCAAAGAGTTCTTTGTGTAACCATGCTTGTTTCTTCTTGGATTTCTTATTTTTATTTTTCAGTGGTATTGAGCTAGACTGGCCTTTTATAATCACATTTTTCAGAATTTTCCAAGCTTCTTGAGATATTTAATCTATCAGAATACAATACATATATACAATAAATACATAGCATGGTAGACTTTAATAGAAAATCAGATCCAAATATATCCCTAGCAGTATCTCATAAAATTAACGTCTTTATATTAGCTTGAGTGCCATGTCAGACTTTGTGCATCATATCAATCTACATTCCAAAAATAGGCTATGTCAGGACCCATTCTGGGGAGATAAATGAATAATATAGGTCCTTTAAGGCTTATGGCATTTAATAACAAAAGTTATTATCATCATCGAGATCATAACAAAGATGCTGTTGGGCCTTAGGTAGTTTCTAGTCCGTGCTTTTTCCATCTCTGTTATAAAGTTTTTTGGTCTACAATATGTAGCTCAGTGTTGGACTGTAGACTCCTTGATGCTCTCTGAATTTGGTTGTTTGCTTGCAGATATTTCATTATCCAACTAAGTAACATCATCAGTAACTGTAAGCGTAAAATTTATTTTCTGTTTATATACAGTGGGAGTACCGAACTGCTGGCCTGTGAGCTGGTTTTATCATACCAAAACTGTGGCCACCCCATTGCCGGCAATGCAAAAAGAGTCACAATATGTCATGACACGTCACATGATGTGGCGAGTTTGATACCCGTGATATATAGTATTTGCCATGGTGTTTTCTTCTCGGTAGTTCCTTGATTAGGATATTGGTTTCTGCTTGCTTGTTTGCCTGGTATTAATACTTGCTCATCCAGGTGTTGGCTACTGGAGACCATATATACTGATCTTTCCGTTTCTTTCTTAGTTCTTATGTTTCTTTAGAATGGTCTATAAATATGCTTACTTTGTATATTTGTATATTGATGAGTAATTTGCCTGAATGCCAAGCTTCAGGAATTCCATACCATTTGGGGATTTAGCTTGGTATAAAGCTTCAGAAAGCCTTTTTCAAATGCATTTGGTTTATACAAGAAAATATAGTTCTTTTAGATAGAGATTAAACAAAATAGGGAAAAGAAATAAAAATGTAAAAACAGTTTAGATAAAGACACTGATTTAAACATGCAAGAAAAGCTTTTATCAGACATCATTTTATATAACATAATAACGAATTTTTAAAAGTCAAAAGAAAAATCAAGTTATTTTGGATGAAATAGAGGAAACACAAAGAGTTAAAGGCATTTCTAAATAGGATAAGTATTTCTTGATAAATTACACTTTTACAATGACGATTAATTATATTAACAGTAAGATAAATGGAAATAAGCATGAATTATCAAAAGTAGAAATAATTAAGTTTACATATAAACCACGGAAGTGGCCAGATATAAATTGTGAGAAGAAAATGATGTTGAAATTACAAGAGGGAGATACAGTATAAGTGGACGAGGCCATATAAAAAGCATTTCATCAACATTATTCAAATTTGCATAAAGGAAGTGACATCTCTCTAGAGAAAATAGATGATGTTAGCCTCCTTGGGTAAACTAGATTGGAATCATAATCAGATGTGCTAATTCTAGTATATTGTAAAGCTATATTGACAGAATCTTGCAAGTCCAAAAATATACTATTCTCTACCATATCTTTTTACAATCAAAGAAATCAAGGAGGGTCTCTTCTAAGTCTCTTGCCCTGTCTAATTTAGTTGCAAACTATGTTATTTCTAATCTGATTGTTCCCTTGACAGCATTTCTTTGCCAAGTGTCTCAAGGTCTTTTCTACACACCATTACAGATGAATATCTAAAGAAACAAAATTTACTGAAGATTTTCAGAGGCATGGACCTATACTAATAGGGGGAATTTCTGAAGCTATATAAAAGATTAAAGAAGGAAAGGTGACTGAACCAGATTGATTATCATATTCTTCCTATAAATGCTTTCAGAATGATTTTTTTACGATCTTAACAAAACATAATAAAGTTTATGCTAGAAGAAAGAAAGATGCCAAATAATTAGAAAGAGGCCAATATAACATTAATATGCAGGGAAAATATTTGAGTTTAACAAGAAATTATAAGCCAAAAACGTTGCGATACATCACGATATGTCATGTGATGCGATCTAGTTTGACACTAATGGCCTAGGTTATCAGTTTTCATTATATCCATATTATAGGCAGAATTCTATGCTAATTATAAAAAAGACAATGCTGGTCAGTTTGGGAACATTTTGCTCAATATGCTACAAACAGAATATGGGTGTAGGTTTTAATATGGGAATAAGTATGTTTAAGGTTGAACATTTGATACGTGCATAATTTTACTTTGTCTTCCCATAGGTTATCTATTCAAAACAAAGATGGCCCAGTTCTGTGTGGAACTGAAAATGATTGCCCTTGGATTATAATACATTCCCTAGAGTCCTCTAATTAAAGCTTCATTGTAGTCACTTTTCTCTTTTCTGGTATCTGTGAGAATTGAACTGAAGTTCATGTTATCTACTTTCTTTCCTTGTGAAATACTAGAAATTTAATTAGATAGAATTATATTGAAACATTTAAAGACAGTCTTCTCTCGCAATGGAGATGGATTAACACAATTCTGAAATTGTGCTAACTGAAAAGGTGTTGACTTTGAGTAAACTCAATCAATTTGCTAAGTAAGCATATTGTAAGTAATCTTAATTAATTTGCTGAGTAAATAATCACCAGTACCATGAAATAGAAACATTAATGCCAGAAATTTGATAAGGATCTACAACTGATAAATACTGCTTTTAGCTTTTCATAAAACAAAGTCATCTATGGAAATCAGAAGGTATGCCTTCCTTGTCGTTGTGCCTGCCTTTTGGGACTGCATAACCCTGTGATTCAGATGTCCCCAACTCTTTTGGCCGTTAGCAAACCTTCAAAAATTATATTTTTCACCTAACCACAGGAATTTGCGGTCAGCCTATCTAGAAAATTGATTTAGGATTTTGATTAGATATATTTAGTCTCTGTGCTGTTTTATGGTAAGTGGTTGTGGATTTTTTTGGTTATCTTGTTTTGTTTATAGATGTATGTTAGCCTGCAGAGTCACATTTTGCAAATTGAGTGTTCATACAAATTGTACAAAAAACCCAAACATCTTATACCGATTTGAAAGAACAATATAATAAACCAATTAAAGTTATAAAACCAGATCTGAATCAGCTCACATGTGATTAGACTGTTAAACCTGAGTATTCAAGTGTATCTTTGCTCAAGCAGAGCTTATCTTTTTAAATTTATGACAAGGAAACAATCTATTTGTTTCATCCTACAATAATCTGAAGAAATAAATTATGCTGAAAGAAAGTGAGTGGTCTAAATAAAGTGCCTACGCTTTCTTTATGGACAACTCAAAGAGATCCATACACTTTGGAAAGCTTTGTCTCAGCAAATCTTGCAAATTCATATAGGTGATCAGAGACTCCTGAATGAGAGTGATAGATCATATTAGCTTTTGGTTTGCTGCCTAAACAAGATGGAAATGACCTGATCTTTATCCAGAGACCTTCAGAGAAGAATTGTCCTATGTGTTTTTCTTCACCTCAGTTACTGAGTAAATAACATGAATAAAATAGTGATTATTCAGTCCCAGTCTTATTTTCATATCTTCTTTTTAATGAATGGATAGTTATATTTTGCCCTTAAATACTTGAACAAGCATGGTAATTTTGTATACTGCTTCTAAATTCCTAAACTTAGATTTAAATTAAATTAAATTACAGTTGATAGTTATTTTCCATTTAAATATGAAGATACTTATTCTTTTCTATCAACTGCCTTTGTAATTATCACAGCAACCATTTAGTGCTTTGTTTAGTGCAGACAGCAAGAGAAAATCATGGCTTCCTGTAATGTTGACAAAGTTGAATATTTAATTACTTTAAGATAAAATTGTTTGTTCCTTTCACTCATTAGAGGATTGAAAGAAAATTCCTAAATAAAGATCTTAATTTACTCAATGTGATTATCATTAATTTTCTGTTTACTGAAGCTAATAACAGGTGTTCTGTAAATAAAACCATCTTAGTTTTATTATAATTGATTTCTAATAATCACCTAAAGCTTGAAACTTTTTCAGAGACCAATCCATATAAGAGAGGCTTTTACTAAAGTATTAATCCCACAATGAAATAGTGGAGAGCCAAAATACTTTCTTATTTACTCATTACAGGGCAAACAGGAACCTCAGTTACACTTGCTGTAATTTGATTAGCAAATATGTTTCTTTATGGAGTTAAATTGACAAGGGAGTGATCCATTTTTCTCATGTTTAAAAAACTTTAGTGCTATACTTAGGTTTGTTAACTATCATGGAAATAGCTATACCTCTGTTGCAATTGTGTTATTCTAGGCCAAAGATTTAAGTATTGTTCTTTACAGGGCACACTTCTAAAATAGTAGAAGACTTGCAGGCAATTCAGTTCAGAAGTTTAAGAAAAATGTTTCTCTTTCTCATTGCATATCAAACACAACCCTGGAAGTGAAATTTGGTTGTATATCAGTAGAGATACTTGCAAGGGTCAGTCACCTGAAATATTGATTAAAATTATTTTTGGGGGTGTGTGGAGGGGAGATATATTTAACTCTTTTAATTTTCCTCTGTAAGCTGGACTTTTCAGCCAAACATTTTTTTCCTATTAGATTCTCTACAAGAATCTAAGGAACACATGCTAGATTTAGATTTGCAGACCTCAAACTTGTAATCAAATCTTTCAACTAGGATGGAGTTCCTCTCTAATGTAATAACACTGTTATGAATCAAACACTTGTATAACATCTTCTCCATTTCACACAGAAGAGAGTGATAGTTGACAGGAATTTTTTCTATCCTTTTACTTCCCTACCTTTATTATATTACTATATAACCATATTTGTCAAGGAGTAACGGAAGACCAAAATAGCTTCCAAGGTCACATCTGTCCTTGTGCAAAAGCCATTTCACATTTTTTTGAGCTCCATTATACCATAGACAGTCCTCTGAATTAATATGGCCCCCATCTTCCATTCAAGCCCCATCTCTACAAAACTCCTGTATGGAAGATAATTTACTGTTTCTGCTAATGGATAATTTTTCAGAAACCTCTAAAAATGTTGCAAAGTTTTGCTCAGTTTTGATAGCTATAAAAAAAACTTGCCGTTTAAATAGGATTTGATAAATTAGATTTGTATTAGTTTTCTCTTTTATAATTTTAACATAATAGTTTTAAATTATTATATATGTTGATGTATTACACATCATATAGAACCGTCATCTACGATTACAAATAAATGCATATTGATATCTATTCTAATAATGAAGCATAGAATGGAAACAGATGCCAAAAGAGGATAATTTTAAATGGCATAGCATGAGTGTGACTGAAGGAAATAAGTATAATATACTATATAGGAAAAGAACAAAGAGATCACTGCACAAGCTCCTACAATGACAAATGAATAGCATTAGTTTACTATCTAGTAAAAATAAACAATTTCCTGTATTCTTGCAATCAGTAATTCCAACTTTATCTTCAGGAGCATGAATGAATCTTAGTAAACTTCCTTTCCCATTTTTTTTTCTATTTTTCTTTTTTCATGTCATAAAATACAAAAGGGAAATGTTTTCCTCCCTTACCACTCGTGTATTTTAAATTCATACTTTTTAATGAAGTAAGCATAATAATGTTAAATCCATTTTTATTTGGGATCTGTATCAGTATTTTTCTGATCCAGATCATTTGTTGTAGAACAAATGAAATGAAGAATGTATTAAATGAAAATATGTTAAAAATATATCTGAAGAAAATTAAGTCATTAAGGAATTGTTTGTTACCTCTTGATAAAAATATAAATAAATAACTAACAAAGTTAATCACCTACAAATGAAACCTAGAATTACAAGCTACTAAAGAAGATTATTAGAAGTATAATTTATAGCTTTTTAAGAATGCTACATATTTTTTTCATCGCACCATGGGATTAAAAAAAAGGACATTTCCAATAAATTTGAGGTATGTAAATAAAATCCACTGTTGAGTTACTTAAAGGAAATATAAAACTTAAGCTACTCTCAGCTCACTAGTTATCACAGGCAGGAACTCACTAAGTCCTTTGTATTTCTTGAAAAGGCTACATTATTTCCTCAAGTTACTTTGTTGTATGTAATTAAAAGCAATATAAACATAACAATTACTCTAATGACACTTTTTTTCTTCTCAAAATTCAGTTAGTAATAAAGAATTCATGGAAGGGCTGATTTTATTACACTGCTACTAGATTTTCAGCCATTAAAATTTAACATGTTCTAGCAAAATGATCATTTATAATGTTGAAATTATTGTATCAGTTTGCATGGTGGTTCAATTTTTTCCAGTCCATTTACTATCCTTAATTTGTGGCTAACAGCATCAGTTTGTAAATGGCACAATTAAGGAAAAGCAATAAGAGGATAGATTGCTACAGAGATTAGTTGCCTGCTGATACTAGTGCTTTAGAATTTAATTCAATGGAAAATATATACCAAAGAGGTTTTTTAAGTCATAAAGGTCATAAGGCTTTTGAAAGAGCTTCTACCTTTCCAAAATATGGAATTGCAAATCAAGAGCTAAATATAAAAAGCGGAGAACTTTATATGATCACAGAAAGAAGTACACTTCAGTTTATATATATATATATATATATATATATATTCATTCCTGAAAAAACCTTGTGAAATCAAAGGAACTTCTCTGATCTTGCCTTGAACAATTTTGTGAAAAGCCTTTTCCTTGATTTTGTGGGTATATTTTAGACTACATCAAGTTATCTCAGAAAATTTGGTTAAATGATCTCAGAATACATTTTTCTGAAAAAATTGTTTATTCCTCCCATCAATATTCAGTCCAACATATCAAATTTGATACTTCTTCACATGTAATTTTTTAACAGTTTTGTTATGTATAAGCTGCATTGATTTTTAGCTTTGAAAATTTTAAAATTTGTTACTTTCATCTAGTTTTTAACTTTGTTTCCAATTCTTACATAGGCAAACAACTATAAAGGAAAAACTGCTGTAGAAGTTGTTCTTTGCAGATTATTTGGATCAACTTCGTGTGTTCAAAAATCATGTGTGCCTTAATGTCACATGTTAATAACAGTTTAGTGGGATTCAAATATGTGAACAACCGGTTCTCTGTGTGGATGCTGCTTTCGGAAGTGCATTCTGAGCTGGGCAACAAAAAATTAGCTACCTGTTCTGCCAAACTGGTGTGAATCCCATCACTGAGTTTAGTAAGCCAAGTATAACAACATGGTTAACTTAATCTAATATTATTCTTCATGGACTGTAAATATGTTGTACTTTTTAGGAAAATAAGTATAATAAGATCGACAGGAAAACAAATTCAACTCTCGTGATTATTGAAAAAAAATCCAAAAATTCTGTTACGCAAAATCTGCTACTGGCCCAACTGCATATACACTGAAGAGAAATTTTAATAAATAACTTCACATTTTTAAAGTTTTATATTTTTTTGTGTATGATACAAAATGTTTTGAAAAAAATGTAAGTAGAAAAAGGAGACGAAAGAATCTTGCCTAGGTTTTGAATTTTTAAATGATTTTTTAAAAAATTGTCAAAACTTAAAGAAAAGTGCATCAACAAGCTATTTATCTGTGATAATAATAAAAAATAATAATTTTGTAATTGTCATGGGGAATTCATGATATTTTATTGAACTGCTCCTTAAGAAAAGTGTATTCAGAATTCAATTTAATAGGAGCAAAGTACCACATGGATTCGATGCCATTTCTTTCCTTGATTTAAAATCACAGTTGGGACCAGAATTTCAGTTATTAAGCATTAAGTAATATGTGACCAGGATTATTTTACAATCATTTTTGCAGCAGTTAAGATAAGTAGATAGTCAATAATAATAATAATAATAATAATAATAATAATAATAATAATAATAACAACAACAACAACAACAACAACAACACCCCAGACTTAACAATTGTCGATAAGAAAGACAAAAAAGTCTGGATAGTGGATGTGGCAGTGCCTGGAGACAGCAGAATAGACGAGAAAGAACTGGAGAAGATAACAAAATACAAAGACCTACAAATAGAAATAGAAAGACTGTGGCAAAAGCAAGCAAGGGTAGTACCAATAGTATAGGCTCCTTGGGTGCAATCCCAAAACAACTGGAGCACCACTTGAACACCATTGGCATTGACAAATTCGCTATTAGTCAATTGCAAAAGGCGGCCTTATTAGGAACTGCTTCCATCCTGCGACGATATCTGTAATACCATCAAACATCCACATCTGCCTATCCCAGGTCCTGGGTAAGGACTCGATAGGTAGACAAAATGCCAAATCCAGTCTGAACATCTGGCTGACTGTGCAATGATCAATAATAATAATAATAATAATAATAATAATAATAATAATAATAATAATAATAATAATAATAATGTTGGAAGGGACCTTGGAGATCATCAATCCCCTGCTCAGGCAGGTAACCCTATACCATTTCGGACAAATGGCTGTCCAGTTTCTTCTTAAAAACGTCCAGTGTTGGAGCATTCACCGCTTCTGGAGGCAGGTTGTTCCACTGGTTAATTGTTCTGTCAGGAAGGTTCTCCTTAGTTATAGGTTGCTTCTCTCCTTGATTAGTTTCCATCCGTTGCTTCTTGTCCTGCCTTCAGGCGCTTTGGAAAATAGCTTGACTCCTTCTTCTTTGTGGCAGCCCTTGAAATATTGGAACGCTGCTATCATGTTCCCCCTCGTCCTTCTCTTCATTAAACTAGACATACCCAATTCCAGCAACCATTCCTCATATGTTTTTGCCTCCAGTTCCCTAATCATCTTTGTTGTTTTTCTCTGTACTCTTTCTAGAGTTTCAACATCTTTTTTTACATCATGGTGACCAAAACTGGATGCAGTAGTCCAAGTGTGGCCTTACGACGGCATTGTAGAGTGGTATTAATACTTCATGTGATCTTGACTCTATCCCTCTGTTAATGCAGGCCAGCACTGTGTTGGCTTTTTTGGCAGTTGCAGCACACTGCTGGCTCATATTTAAATAATTGTCCGCTAGGACTCCGAGATCCCTCTCACAGTTACTACTATTGAGCAAGGTATGCCTATACTATACCTTACATTTGGTTTTTCTTGCCTAAATGTAGAACCTTACTTTTTTCACCATTGAATTTCATTTTGTTAGATAGCGCCCAGGGTTCAAGTCTGTCCAGATCCTGTCTTCTGGAGTGTTGGCTATTCCTGCCAGCTTGGTGTGATCTGCAAATTTGATGAGTTCCCCATCTATCCCCTCATCCAAATCATTGATGAATATGTTGAAGAGCACTGGGCCCAGAACAGAGCCTTGGGGCACCCCACTACACACTTCCCTCCATGTAGATGCGGTTCCATTGAGGACCACATGCTGAGTACGGCCGGCCAGCCAGCTATGGATTCATCTGGTGGTGATGCTGTCTAACCCGCATTTTTCTATCTTATCAAGTAGTAGGTTGTGATCTACTTTGTCAAATGCCTTACTGAAGTCCAAGTAAATTATATCCACAGCATTCCTCTTGTCCACTAATTTTGTCACTTGGTCAAAGAGTGCAATAAGATTTGTCTGGCATGATCTGTTTTTGACAAACCCATGAATCATACAGTTGTTAAGAAATCTGGTTTCCTCAATTGACTTTGTTTGTTGGAAACCACCTGGAAAGATTGCAAATCATGATTATATGACTACAAGATGTTGCAACCATTGTAAATGTGAGCCAATTGCCAAGTGCCCAAATTGTAACCACTTGACTGCAGGGCTGGTGCAACAGTTATAACTTTAATGACAGATCGTAAGTCATTTTTTCTGAGAATGTCATAACTTCGAGCCAACATTAAATGAATGGTCATTATCTGTAAAGCCACTAAGGGAAAGGATAGTCATTGTGTGTGTGTGTGTGTGTGTGTGTGTGTGTGCATATATGCATGTATGTATGCATGCATGTATGTATGAAATACCACCTTTTCCTTTCTTCAAATATTTATTTCTGATTGCACCCCACACATTTATAGATTTACATCATCCCCCACCCAACAGGCTCTATTAAACCTACATGACAGCCCTTGCACATCCTGTTCCCTTCCCAATTTGCACCCCTCACTACTTTTCCCACCTAACAACAGCTACTCGCCTGCCTACTGACCTTAGACTTGCATCTTCCTGCTGGCTTCTCCACTGACCTCCTCCATGCGAACTTTCCACAAGTAAAGTAAATGGGGAAGATGGCAGGAATGAAAGGGGGCAGGGTGGCAAGGGAGGGAGGAAGGAAGGAAGGAAGGGAGGAAGGAAGGAAGGAAGGAAGGGAGGAAGGAAGGAAGGAAACAAATTACAAGCAAGTTAGGGAAGAAAGGATTGAGAAAGGTAAGGCAATATTATTGAAACAATGACTCTGGTTAGAATATTAGAAATGTTTTTTTTTTTTTTAAACCACTGGAATAGAAACAATTGTCTGTTTGAAATTCTCTACCAGATATGTGGGTATAGAAATTGGCTGATTTTTCTGAATTTCTCCAGGGGAAAAAAAACATCTCTAAGAATTTCTCAAAGACAGGATTGCCACAGTGCCTCTATTATTTAAAAAGCCCAAGGAGAAAAGTTCTCTCAGACTGTCTTCCCTTGGGACTGAACTGATGAATGGTGAGTCAGGAAGGCTGCAGACCACTGAAAGATAATTGTATAATGCAAACCAAGACATTCATACAGACTCTTTGGCCACTTTATAATGAAATAAGCACAACACCATACTCCATTAATGAAAATTTCAGTGGAATGAGAGCTGATGGGCAAAACATTGAAGGAAAAATCTCTTTAGCTGATTTCATAAAATATGCAAACTTGGGATGGAGGAACAGGCGTCTTTCCAAGTATTGATTATTATTTCAAGAAGGTCTGCCTACATAAGTGTGCTCACCTCTTCAAAATTAGTTCCAGATCCCAGATTCTACCACACTGGCAATGCCTGAGAATGAGACCATTTATTTCTGGCTTAATTACAGGATATTGGCAAATCAGGCAAGTAAGTATTTTGTTTTTCAACATTACTGAAATTGTGGCCAATCCAGCTTTCTCACTGACGGGAAGTCTTATCTTCCCCCAGTTCCTGTGTTCTAAACTCACCATCTTTCAGAATGTTTGAATTGGGAGTATCTGTCCAGAAAACTGATTTCAAGGCCATCTCTTGAATGCTTTGCAAACTACTAGCTTTTTGCTAAATAAAAAAATAGAACTCTTGACAATGTTATACTCGGAAGAGTTGCAGAATCTCCAAACAATCCAACACCCTGGATTAATCCCAGTTGCACATTCCCATCCCTGCTGCCACAGCAGCAACAATCATGATTACAGATATTGTGGAAAATACATACTTGTAATAATGCCCACAGACTATCCTTCAAGATTCATAATTTGCACAGTTTGTAAAAATAAAAACAGAAAGTATGTCAACCTTGCAGTCAGAGAAATTTATTTCATAGTAGTGGCTGAGGATTGGGGTTTTTTTTTTTTTTTTTTTTTTGCAAAGATACAGTAAATGCATGCCATAAATATTGAAAGCAGAAATGGAAGGGAGGCAAGAATGGAGCAATAGAAGGAGACAGTAATTGAATGCCATTATCTTCACTCTCCTATACATTATCTGGAGTGAATATTGACCAGTTCATGGTATTCTTCACTGTTCACAATAAACCCCTTAGGAATTTATTTTAACTTCTGTTTAAGGACTGGACAGTGAAAATGACCACAGTGTAGAAGTCAAGCATACACACACATATATACTGTATATACATACATAGACATATTTGTCTATATGGAAGGCATATATACAGTATGATGGTTCCTGATTATATATGCTGGTTCCTGGTCATTTATTAAGGGAATCTTCTGAGCAAGTGAAGTAATTTCTTACAGAGGGCAAGCCACAACATTATTGAAACTGTAATAGACTTGCAGAAATATTCTTGGAACTTGAAAGCTGAAGTACCATCACATCTGGAAGGTACCAATTTTTTAATAAATGTACTATGTGCAAATTCTTCTATGCTACTCTCCTTATTCAACTGTTAAAAGAAATAAAAGATTATCCTCTTTTCACAAGAAGCTTCAGTATTTGCTTACTGTAGAAAATGTGATATTATTTTGATAATAGTGTTCTTTCCAGAGTTCAGCTATGTTTCTAGAAGGAGAAATTCTTTTGTATTTAAAAGCTATACTCTCTGTGAACAAATTGAAAGGGTGAGCTTGGCCCACCAGAGTGGTAAGGCAGAGTACGTTACAAGTCCTATATATGAAGAATTGCATCTAACAGGACTTAGAAGAAAGGCCTTTATAGGGGCTCTCTGTCTTCTTCAAAAATAAGGTTGCCCCCCTTCTCGCTACTTTTCCTGAAGTCCTTGAAGACATGGTTCTGTCAATGCATCTGGTGATCCTAGGTAGATTTGCAGTTGATCAAATGATTTGTATGATCTGTTTGTTGTTGTCATGGAGAATGGGAATGAGGGTTTCTGTGTGTGAGTTGGTCAGATAAATCTAATAAAAAAAACAAACCTCCTTTATTTATGTTTAATGTTCTTGCCTATGCAAAGAAATAGATTATATAACGATATCCCATCATTGATCTGTGACAAGTGAACAAGAATGTTTAACTGTTACATTTTTTTTCTATGCATCCCCAGTTTTGTTTCCAATAAAAAGATAAAGAATAAAAGGGAAATATTAACTTCTTGATGGTATCTGTCAAGCTGATCCATAAATGTCAGAAGCCTCATAGCAGGAAACAGACTTTGCATGCTTAAGCTTCCAGACAAATTCATCCTAAATTAGAATGCACATTGCTTTCTAGTATATTAGTTATCCAGATGACACAAGAAGAATTCCAATAATCAGAATAATGATCCAGGTCATTTGGTATCTTCTTCACCATCAAGGCTTCTGGAAGTTCATTCCAAACACTTGAAAACACCTACCACTTGAAATCCTCCAACCTCATCCACAGGCATATAGTGTCTTGTTCCTCTAAATCTAAACATCGTAGCTGCCAGTGTCACTAGCTGCTGAAAAAAAAACCTTGTTCATGGTTTTAGCAACTCATACTACTCTCAAGAACAGCAGCCCCCAACCTTATGGGCACAGGGACCAGTTCTGTGGAGAGAGGTTTTTCCACAGCCCGGAGGGGGCGTGATTTGGTGTGCTGCCTTCATCCTGCTTGTTTGCATGGCCTGGTTTCTGGCATGCTGCAGATCAGGGCCGATCCACGGTTTGGGGTTGGGGACACCTGCTCAAGAACATCCACCTATCCACAAAGTCCTATATGGAATCCATGCTCCAGTTTCTCTATTTTAAATTTTGCCACTTTATTGGGGCTAGGAAGTAGCTGCTCTTGTTCTCTGAAAAAAAAAATTTCTTCAGTATACAGTATGACAGTCCCCAATCTGCCTTTAGGAAAAGCATTATTGTTTGCTTTTAGGAAAGCTGTTTAGACCTGGCTTTTTCCCCAGGTATTTGGACTCAATTGAGTGGGTTCACTTTTGTGTGTTTCATTAATGTGTTTGTTTAAGGGAGATGGATGATTTAGAAACACAAAATATAAATAAATAAATTTATATTTTGTACAGGTAGTCCTCAATTTACCACTTACAACAGTTTGTTAAGTGACTGTTCAAAGTTACAACAGAACTGGAAAAAGTGAGTTATGACCACTTTTTCACATGATCATTGCAGCATCCCCATGATCACGTGATCAGAATTCAGGCACTTGCCAGCTGACTCATAAGAGTTGCAGTGTCTCGGGGTCATCTGATCACCTTTTGCAACCTTCTGACAAACAAAGTCAATAGGGAAGCCAGACTTAACAATCCTGTTACTAACTTAACAACTGTGGTGATTCACTTAACAACAGTGTCAAGAAAGGTCATAAAATGAGGAAAACTCACTTAACAAATGTTTCACTCAATTGTGGTTATAAGTTGAGAACTACCTGTACATTGTGTGTGTTTCAATGTTATGTGGTTCTTTCAATTTATTGTTTGTTTTTCTATTATATACTTTTCAGAGTCACACTATTTCAGTTAAATACGATTTTATTAAAAAAAAATAAAAAATGGGCTTAAATCACTATTTTGCCACTGAGTTTGGGCTATATACTCCTGACGTTCTGAGAATATTCCTCCTCCCTGCAAAAAATCCAGCCGGGTGATGATTTATATCTGACTTAATGGCTCTGGATTACTCTCCCTTCAATAAAGGAAATCAGACAGTAATTGAACATTTAATCTGATGGAGTTTGTTGACACCACACAAATCTAACTTTTAATTTCCCCAAAGCTTTCTTCTTCCCCTATGAGAGAGGTTGTGATTTTCAATTTTGGTTTGGTTATATTTTAAGACCTTAACATTGCTTAAAAAATAATAATAAGGAAAAGTGGAGGTTTGGGTACTGCCTCTGATTTTCTATTCCATATTTTTTGTGCTATAATTTGCCTGCAAGAAATTTGAAAACTCTTTAATCTTACAATATTATCATATTCCATTATGTCTCTCATTTAGTTTCAAATAATTGCTGTACATATGTTAATAAAAGTTTTAGGAAACATGCAGTAGTTAAAGATGCAAGTATTACAGTTGAAAAATCTGAAGAGCTTTGCTGGTAAACATTTTGGATTAAACGTTTTATTCAAAGGCATATGCTTGTATGAGCTACATCCCACTTTCCTGGATTGGTGTAATTGCTAAACTGATAAAAGATTTAAATTGGTGTGGGGTAGGAGGAGGAAACACAAGGTTTTTAAAAAAAATATTAGAATTTCTAAGTGTACAAAGGATAAAAGGAAAGATGAAGAATTATGATTTCCATATTTCTTTCTGCCAAATAGTACCATTTTATTCTCTCCCTTTCCTTGTTTTTAAATCCTTTTTAATTCCCAAATGAGTAAATCTTCAATTCAGTCTTTTCTTTTTTCAGCAAAAAGTCCATATAAGATTTCAGTCTTTTCTTCCTAATCAAACTGATCAACTTTTCCATTTTGTTAATTTTATAAAGCAATCTTTCGCTGTATTTCATTATTTTTCCATCTTTATGCATACATTGTCTTGTTGCAATCATCGTATATATTTTTTCCTTATTCAATGTCTATAAAACTAAATTCTAGTTTCGTTCATCAATATACTTGTTCTGCTTGTATTTCTCAGAGTAGTCTAGACTAGAGACTTGGCATTCCCTGGAGGCTTTCAATACTAACCAGGCTGTATCTTATTTATCTTCCAAAGACAGACATGTTAATTAGGGGCTGCCATCTGCTGTGATACATTTTTCTTCCCCATATTTTCTAATTCACTCTGAAAATGTTTCTTTATTTTAAAATAAGTTAGTGCCAAGCAGTGGGATCCCAGTTTACTGTGTATGTTTGTGTGTTTGGGAATGTGCATGTTTTCTAATTAACTTTCTTTTTGTACTTTATTTCAGGGCTACATGTCTGTAGTATGCATTTTTCTTGTTTTCGTCAATTGTATGTAATCTATTTTTAAGTGAACAGGAGAATGGAAATATTTACAAATAAATAATTTCACTGATTATTTGAGCAAACATTCAGAAAGACATCCCCTTTCAAGGCGTGGCTTGAGAAAGGTTGTGTAGGGGGCTTAATGAACTGTAATTAATAGCAAAATCATACAGTGTTTTTTCAGGTGTATCTCATACATTCAAATCATAACCATATCTCCTAAACCCCCATTTTATATCATATATCATGCTGGCTGAGGAATTCTAGAAGTGGACTTAACATTGGGGAGGTTGAGAAACACTGCCTTAAATAATTTAATCATTAATTATTTCTCTTCTCTCTGCTTTGGAAAGTATATTACAGTAAATAAGCAACAAAGCCACCAGAATTTTTTTTTTTAATGAGCTTCTTGGACAGCTGAACATTATGCTAAAATGTCTGCCTATTGCGTTTAGCCCTTCCTGAGTCCATTCACCATGCTTCAGTTTCCCTGGTTATTTTCCTGTAAGTTTTTCGCAGTGCAGGCTTTATGACTCTGACATGCATTGTTCTCAAGTGAAGCCATCTATTCCACATGTGAGTGGCTGATTGATAAGAGCACCTATAAGTATAATGCAGGCTTTCAGGATGAATCCATTATCTCTCTAGACCAGGCTGTCTTCTTTTATCACCGACATAGTGGAGGGATGATGATACCATTTATTGGAGCAACTTCTACTCATGAGACTATCACACTCCCCAGCAGATGTTATTTTATTTGGAGCTATGTCTTGGGTATCTCCTGATTCAATTGTTTGGCAGGAATCTGTTCTGTTGTTTGTTTTAGGCAATGCTCCTGTGCTTTTTAAATGTAAAAGCCGAAGTTTGATTTTTCTAACATAGATGTACTTCAGGGCTGCAGTGTTTAATGAACTGACCTGCACAATCAGCCTTTCCCTGCTCTCCAGATGCATTGAAGTTACTGACTAAGATATTTAGAAGTTTTAATTATTTATTTATTAAACTTAGAAACCATTATTAAGATTATTAAAATCCAACATTAAAAATGAATTAAAAGGTAGGGATAGTGCCTTCAGGGCAATAATCAACCCCATGTGCATCTCTGTGAGTCCCAAGCAAATACAATCTTGAGTTTTAGTTCAATTCATCTGAAGAGCATGACATTCGGAATAGAATCCCTATCTTTATTATGTAAGATTTAGTTATTTCATTTATATTTCATTGATTTGTATGGCTCCCTTCAAAACTATTTGCAGGCAGTGATCAGTTCTCAAAACTGATTCAAAGGTACACACACACACACTCACACACACACACAGCCTTAAAATCTGTGTACTTCCAAATCTTCTTTAATTCTACTTTCTGCTATGTTGTGCACTCTTTAGTGATAGAATCTCACAACATGAAGTTGCAAGTTAAATTGCATTATTAGCATCTTGTGTTTCAAAAACATAATTTCCAAAAGAAATTGCTCTTGAATAAGAGTGATTTTCACTATTCAGTACAAGAAGATTATTTTTAGCTACGTAAAATGTTATAAAATATAAAATTTTAGCAGGTGCAAAGAAAAAGTTTATCAAGCATTAAACTAAGTTCCAGAAATAATTTAAATATTCTGCAGTAATCAGTTACAATGTGAGTGGGAGAGAGGAGAAATAACTTAATTCCAATATTAAGATTATAAGTAATTGGAACATAATACATATTTTTCCACTTTTTACAAAGGCTGTATAAACCACAGAAAATTGCAAGGAAGAAAGAAAATCAGAGTTCTCAATTTGCTATGGATGCTTTATTTATTACCTACTGACTACATTTGTACAATACACATACTTCTAAAAACAATGGGGGGGGAGAACCTGTTTCTGCGTTAATATATCTCTTTTTATATTAATATAACATGCTATGCCTAAACAAATAAATCACTAAGATGACTAAGGGAGATGCTCTGTTTCACACAATATATAGTAACTATATTCACATTATCCCAACATTTTTAGCAAGCTGTGCAAACTCAGTCATTGGATGCTACAGTTATTCTCTAAATGTGTTCTACTGCTATTCACAAAACAATGAAAAAGTAATATTTACCCAGAAATGCAAATTTTAGAAATGATCTGAAATGAATAATAACTTTACTAAAAGGAAAGTTTATCAATATGTTTGTTTGGCAAGCCCAGAAACTCTTATTTAAAAGGTGCTGAGAATTACAGTAATATGGGAAAGATCAGCCATTCAGGAAAATGTAGTTCTTGAAGTTGTTAAACTTATGCATTCTATAATGTATCTTTGTGCAACGTATATAAAATATTTATTTGATTCCCATAAAATAGAAAATCTAGAAAATAATACAAAATCCGCAGTGTTTTATCTTTCCCATTACCCATTTACAATATTGCTCATGATTTTAAAATAAATTAATTTTCAGAGGGATTTACATTTAAATAAATATTCTTACAGCCTCAAACAATTTGCTTCCCAAAAGCTCTATGTGGCAACCTCTGATTCTCACAAAGGGTAAGATGCTGTTAGTGCAGTTTAAAACCTATAATGCTGTGAAACATATTTGCCATCTACTTTTAATGATATGATTACCTAGCAAGTATGTAAATTCCTACAATTTTTTCCCAAAGGCTTTTAGGAGAAAATGTGCCATAAATATCAGAGCATAAATAATCTACCATTATACAACCACTTCATAAAAAAAACATGAATCATAATGTAAATATCAGCATGGAACATCCTGCAAAACAGCCTTTTAAACAGTTAGCCATAACAAAATTTTGCAAGTGTCTAATACTTGCTTGTGCTATAATTAGAAGCTTAGGTGAAATAAATGAGCGAAGAATAAGAAAAAAGGGAGCATGCTAAGGCACTAGCTTTATAGGGTAATTTTAAATATATCTTTGATATTACAATCTTCTTGCAGTACCATTTTTCACTTATGGGCAATTTGAAGATATTCTAAAAATTGTAATCCATTCTCTTCGCTACAGATTTAGATAGAAATGTGTAAAATTTCAATATTTATCAAATTTAGTAATGGCCCATCTCTGTCACAAAGAGTTCAGCCTGCTGGCACAGTCACAACCATAAGTCAATTCATTTCTTTCAAAAAGAAGCTGTTTTTGTACATGGTTGAAAAAGTAGCCATGGCAAGTGGTTCATATTGCAGTTACAGTACCTAGAATAAAATGTACAATCAGAACATCCAGAATCGTATGTGATATCAGAAAATCTTGGGTGCCTCCAAATGTTTCCAGGTGTATTTTTAATGAAATAATTACATTATGAAATATATTAAAATATTTTGTAATTCTGACACCGCACTTTGGAAATTAGATCCCTGACATTTCACTAAAAGGCAAACCATAACCCAAAAGAACTGCCATTTTTTGGGCTGCCATTTTCAACATATGTTGTTAAGTATCTCCAGGATTAATATGGGAATTCATTGCCCAGTCAAAAGGATACATTGGATAATTTTCTTTTAAATAATGATAGGGCATGGAACAGTAACTGTGAGAAATTGTCTTCCACAGAAGGCATTGCGTAGCGTTATTAAACTATTTCCAGAAATTTGCTGCAAACATTAAATGAATATAAGAAGATTCTTTGTGCCAGCATTAAGTTCTTTACTAGCTCTGCTCTACATGTAGATTAATGCTTGTATGGCAAACCATCTGAAAATTTCAGGATTAGTTTAGGAAGTAAAAAAAAAAAATCTCAAAGACAATAATAAACAAATCACTTCTGTATTGTTGCTAGGAAACAAAACTGAATATCCATATAGTAACCAGAACTTAAGTTTGACTTGAGAGGCTTTATTTCATATGAAGATGATCAACTAACAGACGTGTGTGGGCAAAATTTTCATTTGTGATGCTTACTTTGTTGTTGTTGTTTGCTAGGGCCTGAAATTCATCAACCTGATGCAAAAAAGTGATGGGGGAGAGGAATGTAAAACACTATCATAACTATTCAGGATCTTTTGTATTTACAAAACTACGTAGTACAAAACTACGAATCAGCAATAGCTAAGGGTGGCAGAAAAGGGAAGGTTTTCTTTATTAAACAATAGAAAGAAGCTCTTGCTGATCTCATTTAAAATTGCTTCCATTTTTGAAAAATATTAAAAATTAATTTTTAAGGTACCAGAGGACCCTGCTTAATTTTAAGGACAATCTAATAATAAATCACAAGATCTAGATAATATTGAATACAAATAGCAATAATGTACTTTTTTGCATAATGTATTCATTGAAAACCTGTGGTTTTCTCTGTGTTACAAAAAAATTTGCAGAAGTGGCCAGCTTCCCAGAAAATAGTGTTATTATAAAATTTACTTTGTCTAAATGTCTAGAGTTTAAATAAATAAATTATTTTTTCCATGTTTAATTTGTCAGAGACCAGAGCAGTGTTTATTGCAGGATATAATATATTCCTTTTCAGAAGTCAGGCACATGGCTATAGGCCTGGAAAGATTTATCATTAACTGATTTAGTGATTCCATCTCAGTACTAAATATCATTTTCTTGAATGCTATTTGCATTATGCAGAGCTCAATACAGCCTATTTACATACAATCTACATTCAATGAATCCTTTATTTCTACAATGAATCCTTTATTTATTCTTCTAAAAAAGAAGAAACTATCCAGTTGCTGAGAGCAAGAAGCACCAATGTAAGTTTATGCCATACTCTGAGAAATCACCAATGGGAGACTTAAATAATGGTTGTCCCATGAACACATTACAATAATGTAACATAAGTTATTGAATTTAGCTGACTTCTTCAAATAGGGACACATCTGTTTCCTTAGCCAAAGACTGGGGGGGGGGGAGAAAAGCCCATCTTGCCACCAATTATATAGAGCTAAACAACATGTGAGCCGATTAATTTCTCCTATTCGTACAACGCAAATAGAAAAGCAGCTATTAAGGCTTATTAATTTTAGTATGCTTGTCGAGCTGGCATTATTATAATGTGCTCTTCATGGGACAACCTTTCAAAGTGGTCTAAAAATTTGACTTGGTTTAGAATGCAGTAGTAAAACAGGGAGTAAACCTCTTTGAGGTCTTATATTGCCTCAATAGTGAAGCAGGTTTGTAAGTTCCATGCTGCCAATTTAATATGCTCATAATAGCGTGTAAAGTCTTATATTGCTGATGAAAACTATTTAGTGGACTGCTTTCCCTCAAATATTCTCCCCATACTTGTAGGCTTCCAGCAAACATAAAAAATTTAGAAAATGGGACAAAAGGAAACCAAAGTAAGAAGACAGAGAGAAAGATATATTCAAGAGGCAATAATTTATAAGGCATTCAAACTAGTCAATCCTAGAGGAGGTCAACCCTGACTGCTCTTTAGAAGGCCAGATCCTGAAGTTGAAATTCAAATATTTTGGCCACCTAATGAGAAGGAAGGACTCACTGGAGAAGAGCCTAATGCTGGGAAAGATTGAGGGCAATAGAAGGGGACGACAGAGAATGAGGTTACTGGATGGAGTCACTGAAGCAGTAAGCATGAGCTTAAATGGACTCCAGGAGATGGACAGGAAGAGCTGGAGGAACATTGTCCACGGGGTCGTGATGGGTCGGACATGACTTCGCAACTAACAATAAATCTTCTATATCTATAAAAAGTCCAGAGCCACTGGAAACAATACTGTGGGTAGTGGACTATTACAACTCCACTCAAGAGCTCTTGGTTATTGCAACTTTAACCCTTTTAGGTATGTACCGACAGCAGAAGAGACATAGAGAAAGAGAACAAGAGATTCCTTCTCTGTTCTGCACTTTTGGAATGTTGTATACAACCAAAATAACTATTTAAACCTGCAGTATATACAATATTATATGTAAGAAGGTCTTGCTGAATTTGATAAGCCTCTGTATTGAATAGAAGTGCACAGAAATGCATTGCAATTAAATGCATTGTAATAATAAATGCTCTTATTAAAAGACTTGTGTTCTTTTCAATATTTTTTGTCTTTCTCATTGCTTTGATCATTTTATGAATTTAATATCCATCTCTTTACAGGATTATCCACTTCTGTGATTTCTTGGTTCTAACTAATCAGAGGCGTGCAGGTTTTCTTTTTATGAAAGCTTCATGAAAATGTCTATGTTAATCTACCTAATTAGACATATTCTAATTTAAAATCATGGACCCTTTTCATCCTTCATATTGAAGTCAATAATCATTCTTAATAGCTCACAATGTCAAATGTCTTTAAGACTGCTAATTAAAACAAGGGGTTTGATTACTGCAGTAGTGTCATACTGTACAAATATGACTCCTGTATAATATACCTGGGTGCTTGAATTAGGTCAAAAGAAAGGTGGATGGGTTTACACATATATAGATTTATTAGCAGGTATGGTTCTGAGCAGAAGCATACTGAATATATAATGGACCAAAATAAATCAGTATAATCTTACAAAATCTGCAAAGCTGTTCTGCAACTCTTGCAAAAATCTATTGTGAGAAATGGTTTGATGAGATGATGACGTGATAATTAGTAACACAGATAAAGCTAGGGCTTTATTATTTACAGGTTTGATTGTTAGTTGGAACCAACCTTCCTTCCTTCCTTCCTTCCTTCCTTCCTTCCTTCCTTCCTTCCTTCCTTCCTTCCTTCCCTCCCTCCCTCCCTCCTTCCTTCCTTCCTTCCTTCTTTCCTTCCTATGATTGCCCCAATTTGTCCTCAATCATATTCAACATTTTCATACTTATAGATGCAGAACCAGATTTACCATTTTAGGCATTTGTAGACCAGAATCATTCTGCTTCATAGCCCAGTTTAATTCAGAAATGAACAGCATATCACTGTCCACATTATAGATTGTATTTGCCTGTATATCTTTTACATTGCTTGTCTTGAAAATGTCTGATGGCATTTTTTATTAACCCTGCTTTTCCTGCCTCTGTTTCTTGCTGTATAAAACCTTTTCAAGGTTTGTCCTGTCTTTATAATGACTGAATAAATGGACTTATCTTTCTAGTACCTCCTGGTGCATCTGGACTTTGCCCTGGGTTCAGAGATGACATTGCTTTAGTATACTGTGTAAACACTTTGTATAGGCATGACTTAAAAAAAAAAACTATCTCATTCTCTCAGCTTCATATTCCTAAGCAGATTGTGAAAGTTAAATAAACACATCATTAATTGCAGAGAATCAGGACGCCATACACATAAAAGAGTTCTTTGTCTAGCACAACAGATAACCAACCATATAGCACATATATATCAGGCTTAAGATTCAGATCTCGGATTTCTTCCTTTCATCTTATTGAGCCAATGGATTTTTGACTGTTCATTCTTTGGCCCTGAAACTTTTTGCTATCTGTTTCATAAAATGGCCATCTCTGCATGTAAATTAGAGTCTCACTTCATCAGCTTCAACCTTTATATGTGGTGAGACAAACATCCTTACAACTGTTTTCATTGTGTTCCATAATCTTATTGCAGTGGTGGGATTCAGCCAGTTCAGACCGGTTCGGTAGAAATTTTGTTGAGTTCAGAGAACCAGCTGAACCCATGCTGCTTCTGAAAGTCCTTTCTAGGCCTCAGAGGCCTGGAAGAGGTCTCCCAAGCCTAGAACAACCCACAGGAAGTGCATGGATGTCACTTCCAGAAGTCCATTCTAGGCCTCGGAGGCCCAGGCCTGCATTCACGCAGAGAACTGGATGTACAGGTATTTGAATCGCACCACTGTCTTATTGTGATTTCCTTGTAATTGTATAGAAGATATATTCAGTTAACCTGAAATCCTAAATAGATATATTGACTTATGCTCATACTGTGTTGACTTCATTGACCTAGCCGGGAGTATTCTTGGCATAGTGTCAAAGTGGTCCTCCTTATAAGTAGAAATTGATCCTGCTTAGCCCTTTAGCTCATAGCCAGTATCTGCTGAGGCTACTTTAAATTTATTTTATATTTAATCTAAGATTAATCACAATTTGTTCCGTGTACATTTTTTCACTAGTTATGTCATGTTAGCTGGGAGAAATCAAGAGACCTTTCTGTCAGAGATATTATAGCAACAAGGAGAAGAAAGATGAAGTTATGAATGGAACTGTCAAATTTAATTTTAATTATTCTTATTTATCTGCCTCAGATTAAAGTCTGATTGCTCTCTCATTGTCAGTAAAATGAAACTTGGCTTGATAATTCCACTTGATTAGTAATAGTAGTAAAGTTGGAAGGGACCTTGGAGGTCATCTAGTCCAACCCCCTGCTCGGGCAGGAAACCCTAAACCATTTCGGACAAATGGCTGTCCAGTCTCTTCTTAAAAACTTCCAGTGTTGGAGCATTTACTGCTTCTGGAGGCAAGCTGTTCCACTGATTAATTGTTCTCACTGTCAGGAAGTTTCTCCTTAGTTCTAGGTTGCTTCTCTCCTTGATTAGTTTCCACCTGTTGCTTCTTGTCCTGCCTTCAGGTGCTTTGGAAAATAGCTTAATTCCCTCTTCTTTATGGCAGCCCCTGAGATATTGGAATACTGCTATCATGTCCCCCCTTGTCCTTCTCTTCGTTAAACTAGACATACCCAATTCTAGCAACCGTTCCTTATATGTTTTAGCCTCCAGTCCCCTAATCATCTTTGTTGCTCTTCTCTGTACTCTTTCTAGAGTCTCAACATCTTTTTTACATCGTGGTGACCAAAACTGGATGCAGTATTCCAAGTGTGGCCTTACCAAGGCATTGAAGAGTGGTATTAATACTTCACGTGATCTTGATTCTATCCCTCTGTTAATGCAGCCTAGCACTGTGTTGGCCTTTTGGCAGCTGCAGCACACTGCTGGCTCATATTTAAGTGATTGTCTACTAGGACTCCGAGGTCCCTCTCACAGTTACTACTATTGAGCATGGTGCCACCTATGCTGTACTTGTGCATTTGGTTTTTCTTGCCTAAATGTAGAACCTTGCTTTTTTCACCATTGAATTTCATTTTGTTAGTTAGTGCCCAGTGTTCAAGTCTGTCCAGATCCTTCTGTATCTGAAGCCTGTCTTCTGGAGTGTTGGCTATTCCTGCCAGCTTGGTGTCATCTGCAAATTTGCACTTATATTGCTCAATCAATTTATGCTGCTATAGATTATACAAGGATAGATCAAATATTTTATTTCAGTAAATGGAATCATCATGGAAATGCGTGGTTAAAAAAACCCTGTTGAACTGTTCTGAACAATTTCATATTTGAAAACATATTACCTTCACAATTTTGATTTTTAATAGTGAAGTGCAAATATCTATCCATTTGTTTGATTGACTGTCACCTCTATATATCTTTCTTCAGTTTGGTTTAAAGACTTTGCAGTCTTTATAATGCTTTAATATAAGCATTCCATAGTGTTTTTCACCTAAGGAATACTTCTTTTAAAACTCTGGTTAAAAGATCATACAATGATTTTTAGAAATGGTAACAGTCCCCAAAGAAGAGGGAACAAAGGATTTAATCAGGATACTATGCATTCCCAATGAACACACTGCTGCTGTGACCCACCTTTCTGTTCCAGGAAAGTAATTACTGATTACTTTCATTCACTTCCCATTCTCACATACATATAATGAGTACAACTCTAAATCAAAGCACTGCAAGATGGAAGCCTCCTCACTGGGCTACAACCACCAAAATAGTCTAGTTTGGTTGGCCACAGGATGTTTTTCAGCTTCCCATTCTAGGGATGAGAGAGGTAGAGATGGAGGGAATGACTTCCCAAAGATATCCAAGTCTAAGGATTAGAACCCAGCTCTCCCTGTGGCTAGTCCAGCATTTTAACCACTATACCAACCTGGTTCTTCTTATTCATGCATGCAAACACCACACATATAAACATATACATACACACAAACAAGCAAGCACAAAGTTAAATTTATATGTACAGAAATCAAATATATGCAAACATAATTACTTCCTTTGAAACTAAAAAAAATAAATCTCTGCCCTTTACCCCCAATTTACTTAAATAAGTTCTACGCCTTCCTTTATAATCTTTGTTATGGTAAGGATGATATTTACTTAGTATAAAGGAAGTTGGCAATTTAATACCTGACAGACAATTTTTAATTATTTTTTCTTTCTTGAATAGCTAGTTTCATACTTTTTATTATTTAAAATAAGTCCACAGGTGCATGGATTTACTTTTTTTCCAATCATTTGGGAAGGGTTTCTTGTTCTTGGTTATTACTTTCACCTTGCTGGATTTGTTCCTTTGTCTGAAACTGACTCTCCTTTCTTTCAAATGCAAAAAAATCCTACTAAAATATGGCTCCTCGCCATTCAAATACTTTATTTTTTTCTCAACGATCAGTATGAGTTTGTATTTGCTGCAAATATGCCCCAGATTGTTTTCAGGTGGGTAGACAAATAAGCCTTAAGTGATGACGGTCACAATTGCAGATTCTGTTCAGCTTTATTTTTGTTTTTTAAGACACCACAGAAATCTTCTTTCTCAAGCTTTCACATTAGCTAAATATATAACTTTTGACTTTGATGGAAAATTGATAGAAACACCAAGCTAAATTCCCTAGATAAATTACAGTTAAATTCTCTTTCTGAATGAACTCACTTCTGGGAACCAGACTATTTTACAATTGTAAGGATTTAAGCTGCTATTTCCCGTGATGGAGAAAACCCCAAAACAACCCCAAAACAAATGCCTCTCTAAGTCAATTATTGATTGATTCAGAAAGACAGAAAATTCTGTGGAGCAGAGTTGTATATGGACTTTGCCATTGTGTACAGAAGTTACAGATGTTCTTTGTGTGCATGGCCTCATTCTTTTGTGACTGGGTCATATTTGTGACCTTCTGCTGAGTAAGCAGTTCTTGAATAAGGGAATTATTGTGTAGAGAACTAAGATATTCCACCGAACCTGTATGAAATCTGACAACAACCCTCACACAATCACTCCATACCCAGCAGGTAGCTAAGTCATCCAGTAAACTACAATATACAAATGACAGCTCTCAAGACACATCCTTTTATATTCAGCGTTTATTCAAAACCTTTTCAATCTTCACAACCTTAACAAATAACCCTTCTGCAGAGCTTCTCTAGTCATTTTTTTTTCCCTTTTCTGGTCTCTTTCTTCCTTTGAACTCCTCTGATAATCAATTGTTAGTTATGGTATTCTGAATGAAAATGTTAATTTATCAAGAAAGGAAATGAGACCATGAGAAATACACCAAAGAGGAAAACTAAACATAAATGTGCTACTTTTTTAAATCAACTAGCACAGTACTAAAATAGTAGATTTATATGCTGTGAAGTTGCCATATTCAATGAAGATAGTACAATTATAGATTATGCTGCCTTTACCTTGAATATCAGGAAGAAGGATAATTTAAGTTCAGAAGGTGTAAATAAGTGGAAAAGTATCCTAATCAATTATGAAGTGATTTGTATAACTACAAGATATATGAAGCTATATGAAGAATGCAAATATAATTTTATTGTAATTGCAAGAGCAGAGAGAAATTAGACCAGGGGTGTCAAACTATCAGCCTGCGGACCAGTTTCATCATACCGAAGCTGTGCCCACCACATTGCTGGCAATGCAAAAAGAGTCGTGATACGTTGCAACACGTGAACTGGCAAGTTTGACACTCATGAATTAGACTAATATTTGTCTGGCAATATTTCTTTGCTTTATGGATTCCAGCCAAAATGAAATGGATCCATCTGGATTAATGGAGTTCATAGCTGAGTGAAGAAAGTAGCTTTTTGAGTTGGGGGCATCTCCTGTTAATGTAAAAAATGTCCTGATGTGTCAGAATTTAGCTGAAAGTTCCCTTTTTTGCAATTATTATACTAAATGTTTGATGCAACAATATATTATTATATTATTGTAGTATAGCTTTGACAATTTGTCTCTAAGTAACCTGGCTGTTACTCCTGGACTCTGAGTGAGTATGTAAGGACTAAAATATGCATTTAACTAAAGTAGTAAAATTAGTATTTATCTTAACTAAGGTATGGAAAGCATTTATAATTTTTGGTTAATCACAGGAGTTGGTTAAGATGAACATGGCTATTTTCAGCAATTTGATTTCTCTTGTCTTTGGACCAAAGCAGTTTGTTCGCTTTTCATAAAATCATCATTGATAGTTCTGGTTCAGCTAACCAGAGAAAACATTAAGAAAACCTTCAAAAAGCTATGACTATGTTCTTTGGTTTTGCAGGTGGTAGGTGGTAATTAAAAAGTTAAATAGAATCTGGTCTGGTATATTAGGATAGAATTCTATATAATCCTAGGGCTATAAAATGGATTGGAAAATAAAAAATAAAATCTGAAAAACAAAATAACTGGCATATTGGATGTTTGTACTGTGGTCATTATGAATTGTACTTGATTAATGGGTATTTTTATCTTTATCTTATAATATTTGGTTTACCTGGAAATGCCTTTTTTTCCTGATTTCAGATAACATGCTTAAATATAAACAAATCATTGATGAATGGTTTGATATCTGAAAAAAAAATATGAATACCTGCATCTTGCTTTCCCTACTATGTAATTTGAAGTATAAAAACAGACTACATCTAAAGTCAAGACCTATAAGCAACTTATTATATAAATTACATTAAATGTTTGAATTGATTAGCACTGTGTTCTGAGAGTTTCCTTACTCATTTGCCACATGATCTTTGAACATTCCTAAGGATAATAACATTTTCTCTGAAATTTTTTAAAAATAAAGAATATTGTAATTGGCCTTTGGGAGCTGATTTTTGGTATGCCCTATTATTTATTCAGCTGCAGTGAAGGCAATATGCAGTAGGAAAACTGCATAGACAGAGGATTTATTATTTCTGTTTCAATATTTTTAAACTAAAAAACCCCTAAAGTGAAACAATTAGGGATCTTTATCATTTAGCATGTGAAGAACAATAACCACAGGTCTTCAATCAAAGATAACATCAGCTAGACACTTTGATCCTTTTTTGCACTTTAGATGTTTAGGGATCTTACTGTTAATGTTGATGAAAATATGAACGCTCTCAGACTATTAATTTGCTTTTTCTTCCCCATTTCCCACTAAGTATCAGTGAAAATTGCACCATCGCAATTCACAACTTGGAGGATTTAGAGGCTTGGAGCCTGGATGTGGTTTGTGGACAAAAGGTTGATCATAAGTAATAGATCTTTTCAAGTCTACATATATATATTATTGATATTTTCATCAGAGAAATGAAGACAATGAAAATACAACAATGCAACACATGTTTTTCAATAGTTCAGTTAGACAGACCATTAATTGAATGTTACATTCTCTTATAATATTGTATTCTGAACCACAGGTGCTTTATTACCATCACTGCTGTAGACTTTCGTTTCTTGCTCAAAACCATGAGAATATCAGGAAAGATAAACACCTATCTCCTAAATAGCCTTACAGAACATTAAATCTATCTGGATATAAGTCACTGAGATATATTAAGGTTATAAGTGTTGCTTTGCAGGACAAAGGAATAACATCAAGCACCTGGATAATCAATTCTATTGTCACGTTACCAGAAGGAAATGTGTTAGACGTATTTCCTATAGAGCTACAATATGTACACGTAACAACACAATAATGCTGTATACAGTAGGCTGTTTTAAACCGACTCACAATAAAAGGTGTCCTATTATTCTCTGTGTCATAACAAGCTTGCTTTTCAGTCATATCTAAAATACTCAATACTCAATTGTAGGGTGAAACAGCCGATTCATTAATGATGGTCAGTAAACTCACACTCAACTTCCATCTCCTTTACTATCTTATTGTCATTCAAACACAAACAACAAAAAAAATAAGAAAGCCCCATGTGAAGATTTACTCCCACCCAATCTAATCAGATCTTGGCTTTGTTGTTGTCTCCTTAGTAAGAAGGAAGAATTGAAGTGACAGATGTCTGAAAAGCTTTTAAATGCCAACCTGCCACTATAACTCTTATTGTCCAATAACCAAAAGGAAAATACCTTCATGAGAAGCATTGCTGGAACTTGGAAAGACTTTTTTTGATACTAACATTTGGGATGCCTCAACCTGAGAGCCAAATGCAAAGGCAACCACATACATAATATATACTGTTGATCGATTACATTTTACCCCGTGCCCATTCTCTGAATGCTGCATATGTTACTCTTTTCATGCAACTCATTTGTTTATTATACATTTTGCTTTTTGACTTTAAAAAATACATGACTCCGCAGTGAATTGATACGTACCAAATAAATAAATATCTTTAGACTGACTTCCTGGCTTAAGGCTTATAGTGTAAAACAACGGTAATTAATCTTGGAGATTTGAAACATAAATTATTTATTATAATTCAGTTATACTGTTTGTGTAGATTTATCTGTCTGACCTTGCCTGATCTGGAAAAAGCTAAGTCTACTAGATCTAGGTTAGTACTTAAGTAAGTACTACATTTGATGATGATGATGATGATCGTGATGGTGATGGTGATGATAATGATGATTATTGTTGATTGCATAGTCAGCCAGATATTTGGATGGATTTGGCATTTTTATCCACTTATTGAGTCCTTCCCATTGATCTGAAACAGGCAAGTGTTGTTTTATGGAGTTAAATGTATTGTCGCAAGATGTAAGCTGTTCCAAATAAAGCTGCCTTTTGCAATTGGCAGATGGTGATTTTTTTCAATGCTGATAGTGTTTAACTGTTGCTCCAAGGATTACACCCAAGATGCCTATTACTATTGGTACTATTGGTACTATCACTGTTTTCTTTTGTTTGTTTTTGCCTTATCTCTCTATTTCTATTTGCAGATTCTTGTACTTCGTGATTTTCTCCTATTTTTGTTTTACATTCTGCTGTCTCCAGGTACTGTCATATCCACTATCCAGGCTTTTTTGTCATTCTTATTAACAATTGTTAAGTTTTGGGTGTCATGTGGAAAGTCTGCTTGAATTTTAAAGTTCCAGAGCACTTTAGCTTCTTCTTTTTCTATTGTGTGATTCCATCAATTCTTGTTTGCAGGCAAATAGTATTTCTTGCAGATCTTCCAATGTACCATTGTTGCTACTTTGTCATGTTATTGTTTGTAGTCAGTCTGTGAGACCTTCTTGCAGCAGCTAAATAGGTGATTCACTGTTTCACTGTTTCAGATTCTTTGCAGAGGTGGCATTTGCTGCTGTTTCTGTCTTTTCAATTCTGGCTTTATATGTATTTGTTCTTTAGGCTCAGTCCTGTGCAGTCTGAATTAGTCCCTCTATCTCTTAGTTCTATTTTTCTGCTCTTAGACACTGCGAGGTCTTGTTATTATCTTCTTTGTCTACAATTTTTTATGTACTGGCCATATAATACTTTGCCTTGCTATATCTCTTTTCTATTCTTCACATGGACTTGTTTTATCTATTCTAGTTTGCTTACATTTAATCCTAACTTGCTGATCTTTTTTTCCAGCTTGATCTTTCATTTTGGTGGTGTGCTATTTGGTTTTTTTTTTTCTTCTTTGTTGATTTTGCATTCCAGGTATTCAGTTATAATTGAAATCATATGGCACATAATTTTTTATTTCTTGCAGTGAGGTGGTGTTTATATTTAATATTATGGTATAGGTATCTATTAATACTTATGTTACCTGTTCCTTTGGAACAAATTTCAATATGGGCAATTTTATTCAGAATAACAACAAAATTGGAAGGGACTCTTTCCAGAATCTCAACATAATTTTTGTATTGTGGTGCTCAATACTGGATGCAATATTCCAGGTGTGGTCAATGGTGGGATTCAAATATATGAACAACCAATTCTTTGCGTGGATGCCGCTTCTGGAAGTCTGTTCTGGGCCTGGGCAACAAAAAATTAGCTACCGGTTCTGCTGAACTGGTGTGAACAACCTGAATCCCACTATTGAGTGTGGTCTTACCAAGGCTTTATAAAGTGGTACTAATACTTCATGTGATCTTGGTTCTATCCCTCTGTTAATGCAACCTATGACTGTATTGGCTTTTTTGGCTGCTGCCACATGCTGCTGGCTCATACTTAAGTGAACATTTATTAAGACTCAAAAATCCCCCTCAAGTTACTGCTATTGAGTAGGTTTCATCTAATCTATATCTGTGTACATTTGGTTTTTCTTGTCCAAGTGTAAAAACTTACTTTTCTCTACATCGAATTTCATTTTGTTAGATAAGGAATTGGGTATGTCTAGTTTAACAAAGAGAAAGACAAGGGGGGATATGATAGCAGTGTTCCAATATCTTAGGGGCTGCCACAAAGAAGAAGGAGTCAAGCTATTCTCCAAAGCGCCTGAAGGCAGGACAAGAAGCAATGGATGGAAACTAATCAAGGAGAGAAGCAGCCTAGAACTAAGGAGAAACTTCCTGACAGTTAGAACAATTAATCAGTGGAACAACCTGCCTCCAGAATCGGTGAATGCTCCACCACTGGAAGTTTTTAAAAAGAGACTGGACAGCCATTTGTCCAAAATGGTTTAGGGTTTCCTGCCTGAGCAGGGGGTTGGACTTGATGACCTCCAAGGTCCTTTCCAACATTATTATTATTATTATTATTATTATTATTATTATTATTATTATTATTACTATTATTATCTTTTATTCATTAAACATGCACCTCAGTCAACTGAACATTCAAATTGGCTGGTGCTGATGGTTGACACGGGTTGCTACCAGCATCCTAGGTGTCAACCAGGTATTTCCTTAAAATATAAGATGTTCCGAGTAGCGGAATAATAATAATAATAATAATAATAATAATAATAATAATAATAATAATAATAATAATAATAATAATAATGGTGAAAAGCTGGGAGAGGTTAATATCAAGAGAGGAATATTTCAAGGAGATTCATTATCACCATTACTATTTGTTATTGCACTGTTTCCTCTGTCAACAATACTGAATAACTCAGGACATGGTTATCAAACATCAAAAACATCTGCTAGACTATCCCATCTCCTTTACATGGATGATCTGAAGCTGTATGGAAAAACGCCATCTGAAATAGAATCGCTGCTCAACACTGTCCGTATATATAGCCAAGATATTGTAATGGAGTTTGGCTTGGACAAATGTGCCACACTTACTATCAAACAAGGAAAAATAGTGAAAACTGAAGGAATCAAGATGCCCCACGAAAATAACATTAAGAGTCTGGATGAGGAAGAGTACTACAAATACTTGGGTATCCTTCAAGCTGACAACATCAAGCACACTGAAGTCAAGAAAAAGATTAGAGGTGAATACATCAAGAGAGTGAAGAAGATCTTAAAGTCCAAACTCAATGGAGGAAATACCATAAAGGCAATCAACACCTGGGCAATCCCAGTCATTAGGTACACAGCTGGAATAGTGGACTGGACTCAAGCAGAACTAAAAGCAATGGATAGGCAGACCAGAAAAATAATGACAATGAATCATGCCCTTCATCCACGCAGTGACATTGATAGACTTTATCTACCAAGGCAAATAGGTGGGCGTGGAATGCTACAAGTACATCAGATGGTTGAAGAAGAAAAAATGGCTTTGGAAGAATATCTGAAGAACAATGATGAAGATGCACTGAAATTAGTATATCAGGAAGGCTTACTAACTACTGGAGAGACCAAACTGGCCTACAAGAAAGACCAAATGAAGAACAGAATAGAGGCATGGGAAGACAAAGCACTACATGGCCAATACATTAAAAAAATAGCTGGGAAAGCAGATAATAATAAAACCTGGCAATGGCTAAGAGCAGGAAAATTGAAGAAAGAGACCGAGGGACTAATTCTGGCTGCACAAGACCAAGCCTTAAGGACAAATGCATACAAAGTCAAAATTGAGAAGACAGCAACAGACAGTAAGTGCCGCCTATGCAAAGAAGCTGAAGAAACAGTGGACCACTTGGTAAGCTGTTGCAAGAAGATTGCACAGACTGATTACAAGCAGCGGCATGACAAAGTAGCAACAATGGTGCATTGGAAGATCTGCAAAAAATATCATTTGCCTGTAAGCAAAAACTGGTGGGATCATAAAATAGAGAAAGTCATAGAAAATGATAAAATTAAACTGCTCTGGGACTTCAGAATTCAAACAGACAAGCACCTGCAACATAACACCCCAGACTTAACAATTGTCGATAAGAAAGACAAAAAAGTCTGGATAGTGGACGTGGCAGTGCCTGGAGACAGCAGAATAGAAGAGAAAGAACTGGAGAAGATAACAAAATACAAAGACCTACAAATAGAAATAGAAAGACTGTGGCAAAAGCAAGCAAGGGTAGTACCAATAGTCATAGGCTCCTTGGGCGCAATCCCAAAACAACTGGAGCACCACTTGAACACCATTGGCATTGACAAATTTGCTATTAGTCAATTGCAAAAGGCGGCCTTATTAGGAACTGCTTCCATCCTGCGACGATACCTATAATACCATCAAACATCTACTTCTGCCTATCCCAGGTCCTGGGTAAGGACTCGATAGGTAGACAAAATGCCAAATCCAGTCTGAACATCTGGCTGACTGTGCGATGATTGATAATAATAATAATAATAATATGGAAAAACATCATCTGAAATAGAATCGCTGCTCAACACTGTCCATATATATTGTAATGGAGTTTGGCTTGGACAAATGTGCCACATTTACTATCAAACAAGGAAAAATAATGAAAACTGAAGGAATCAAGATGCCCCACGAAAAGAACATTAAGAGTCTGGATGAGGAAGAGTACTACAAATACTTGGGTATCCTTCAAGCTGACAACATCAAGCACACTGAAGTCAAGAAAAAGATTAGAGGTGAATACATCAAGAGAGTGAAGAAGATCTTAAAATCCAAACTCAATGGAGGAAATACCATAAAGGCAATCAACACCTGGGCAATCCCAGTCATTAGGTACACAGCTGGAATAGTGGACTGGACTCAAGCAGAACTAAAGCAATGGATAGGCAGACCAGAAAAATAATGACAATGAATCATGCCCTTCATCCACGCAGTGACATTGATAGATTTTATCTACCAAGGCAAATAGGTGGGCGTGGAATGCTACAAGTACATCAGATGGTTGAAGAAGAAAAAATGGCTTTGGAAGAATATCTGAAGAACAATGATGAAGATGCACTGAAATTAGTATATCAGGAAGGCTTACTAACTACTGGAGAGACCAAACTGGCCTACAAGAAAGACCAAATGAAGAACAGAATAGAGGCATGGAAGACAAAGCACTACATGGCCAATACATGAAAAAAATAGCTGGGAAAGCAGATAATAATAAAACCTGGCAATGGCTAAGAGCAGGAAAATTGAAGAAAGAGACCGAGGGACTAATTCTGGCTGCACAAGACCAAGCCTTAAGGACAAATGCATACAAAGTCAAAATTGAGAAGACAGCAACAGACAGTAAGTGCCGCCTATGCAAAGAAGCTGAAGAAACAGTGGACCACTTGGTAAGCTGTTGCAAGAAGATTGCACAAACTGATTACAAGCAGCGGCATGACAAAGTAGCAACAATGGTGCATTGGAAGATCTGCAAAAAATATCATTTGCCTGTAAGCAAAAACTGGTGGGATCATAAAATAGAGAAAGTCATAGAAAATGATAAAATTAAACTGCTCTGGGACTTCAGAATTCAAACAGACAAGCACCTGCAACATAACACCCCAGACTTAACAATTGTCGATAAGAAAGACAAAAAAGTCTGGATAGTGGACGTGGCAGTGCCTGGAGACAGCAGAATAGAAGAGAAAGAACTGGAGAAGATAACAAAATACAAAGACCTACAAATAGAAATAGAAAGACTGTGGCAAAAGCAAGCAAGGGTAGTACCAATAGTAATAGGCTCCTTGGGTGCAATCCCAAAACAACTGGAGCACCACTTGAACACCATTGGCATTGACAAATTCGCTATTAGTCAATTGCAAAAGGCTAGGAACTGCTTCCATCCTGCGACGATATCTGTAATACCATCAAACATCCACATCTGCCTATCCCAGGTCCTGGGTAAGGACTCGATAGGTAGACAAAATGCCAAATCCAGTCTGAACATCTGGCTGACTGTGCGATGATCGATAATAATAATAATAATTGTTATTGTTGTTGTTGTTGTTGTTGTTATTGTTATTAGATATGGCCCAGTGTTTAAGTCTGTCAAAATTAATCTGGATCTTAAACCTATCTTCAGAGGTTTTGGTTATTCCTGCCAGCTTAGCGTCATCTGCAAATTTGATGAGTTCTCTTTTATTCTCTCATGTAAATTGTTTATGCAGGTATTGAAGAATCTTGCTCCTAAATCAGTGGGGCCCCACTGCTTACTTCCCTCCATGTAGATATAGTTCCATTAAGGACCACGTGTTGTGTGCAGTTTGTAAGCCAGTTACAAATCCATCTGGTGGTGATGCTGTCTATCCCACAGTTTTCTAGTTTAGCAAGAAGTAGGTTGTGGTCTACTTTCTCAAATGACTTAATGAAATCCAAGTGTACTATGTCCACAGCATGGTCCACTAATTTAGTCACTTTTTCAAAGAATGAAATAAAATTTGTTCGGCGTGATCTGTTTTTGACAAACCCATATTGGTTTCTGACTATAATTTTGCTTGCTTCTAAACATTACCTATCTGTTGCTTGATTATCTTTTCCAGGATCTTCCCAGGTATTGATGTCAGGCTACTTAGTCTATAATTTCGTGGATCTGTTTTCATCCTTTTTGTTGCTTTTGTGCTGTTCTAGATGCTCAGTTATTCCTTGTTTCAATTCTTTAACTAGAGGACTTTGTTTTTTCTGAAGAGAAAGTAGAGGAGAGAGTGCCTAGTTTGGGACTAAAATGAATCAGGAGCTATGCTGGGTTCACTGACTCTCCTTGGTTTCCCTTTACAGCCTGACCTACTTCTAGCAAAATTTCCATTTCTTTACCCAGAGTAAACCTCTGCAATTCTTCAAATTCTGCTTTTGTGGATACTTTATTTTGTACTATAAATCAATTTCATTAGCTTCTGTCCTCTGTTTTCAGATTTTGGGTTTTGTTCTTTTCTGAATTAGTGCATTCTTTTCAGATATTCTCTTCTTGTTGGGCTTGATTTGTAATAACAGACCATTATTCCTTTCTCTTATATTTGCAATGGATAAACATCTTCCAGTACTCCTATAGCTGCTGGCCTTGGTTGCTCAGTTAACAGTCCTGAATCCTATAGCTTATTTATCAGTAGATATCTAACATGGACCTTGCTGACCAAGGAATAGTAACCCAGTATGGTTTCTGTAAATTACATCTTATCATATTGAGATACACTTTTCATCTAGCTTCTTTGATGAAATGTGAGCAGTATGGTTGAATCTTTTGCATAACTTTATCTTCTTCAGAGTCCGCAAGTCCCACAACCACATCAAAGTAGTGCCTCAGTGGGGGTATTATTGTAATATATATATTTATATGTAACTCAAGGTGGATAAGATGTCTAATACTCCTGCATCCTATTTCCCCCAACAATTACTCTATGAGATGGGTTGGGCTGAGCAAGAGTGATAGGCCAAAGTCACCCAGTCTGCTTTCATGCCTAAGAGAGGCTAGAGCTTATAGTTCACCACTACACCAAATTTGCTCTCTATAAATACATATAATGAGTATTATTTAGTTCCTCCGCTGCCAGAATGGGTCAGCAACTCATTTTGGAATACAGGAACAGACAATATCACTTTGTATATACACCCATCCCATCACAACTATAACCTCCAGGAATGTTTTCTGGTTACATTTATATAGTACTCTTTTCCTGTTTAATTTGCCTTAAGTACTCCTGTCCATTTTGCCTGATAGATACCATAATCTATAATTCCTCTTTGCCAGCTTTCTTTGCTAGTCATATTTTAATAACACAATAATTATAACTGTTGCCTTGTAAATAGAAGGCTATTGGTTTGAAATGCATTGAATGTTTTTTTAATTACTTCTTTCTTATATATGCTCTGTATATATTTCCCTAGGTTCTTTTGTTTGTTTTGTTTGTTTAAAATAAGTCCAGGAATGTACTATTTCATCATTTCTCCAATCACTCAATAATTTTAATTCACTTGAATTATGCAGGTTTTCAAATGAATGAAAAAAGTAATTGGTATACCACTGGGCTTGTTTTTGTAAAAAAAAAAAAAAAAAAAGACCAGGGAAAAAAAGAGGTCGCTCAGAGAAAGAAGATTAGTAATTTAAAAAGTTTACTTGGAGGTTTCAAACCAATAATTTCTATTCACAAGGCAAGTGGAACATTGGTTCTAAAAGTAGCTCTAGAATTTATTAGACTAGGTAGTAGGAAAATGTGTGTTCATTTTGATGCTTTAAGTTTATAAATACTGTATCAATTCAATTTATTTTTTTCTGTGTACATAGGTATTGGTGTTTATATGCATCTTTTATCTTTCCATCATCCATCCTATATTTTTATATATAATAGCAGGTGTGGCCAATGAGACCCAACTTCATGAAGGAAAGCAATTTGTAGCTGCTTTTCTAGAATGAAAAATATGGAAGACATCCCTTGACTGTCACTTGCAGCCTTTCCTGCTGGCTTCCCCACTGATTTAACTTGTTGGAAGCCAAGTGGAAAGGTTGCAAATTATAATCATGTGACTGTAGCACACAGCAATTGTCATAACTAAAAGCCAGATGTCAAACAAGTGGAATACAATCATGTGACTGCAGGGATGCTGCTATGGCATGAGGACTGATCATAAAACATGTTTCAGCATTGTCATAACTGAATGGTTGCTAAACACAAATTGTATCCTCTGTTTTTGAACACCAGTATATGCAGAGAAGGAACTTGTTATATAATGCCATGAGAACTGACAAGCAAAAGGCTTTTTTTTGGGGGGGGGGAACTGCTCATCTTTTTAAGTAATAGTATTTACCTACTATTGTGTTTCTACGTACACTATTTGTAGAAATCCTAGCCAGTCTCCTCACAAAGCATTCTATAACATTGTGTTTTCTTGCTTTTATCTTGGACATTAGCATATATTACTGTAGTTTGTAGGCTTTAAATTTAAATTTCCTCTAGAAGTTGTGGGTACCCCATTACTGAAAGCTTTTAAGAAGAGACTGGATAGGCATTTATCAGAAATACAGTACTCTCTTGTGAGAACAGTGGGTTAGACAAGATGGTGTCAAGGTCCCTTCCATCTCTGTTACTGTTTCATGCCAAGAGTTCTGCAAATCAGGGGTCCTCAACTTCTGGTCCATGGACCAGTACTGGGCTGTGGCATGCCAGCAACTGGCCCTCATAAACAAGCAAAGCCCCATCCATGGGATGCAGGCAGCACACAAAACCACGCACTGTCTGGTCTGTGGAATGTCCCTGGTGCCCAAAAGGTTGAGGACCTCTGCTGTAAATCCCTTCCCCAGCTCCCTTTGATTGTGTGGCTGGAGACTTAAGCTAATTAGCAACAACTGCAAAAATCTTTGCAAAAGGAGATGCAGCCTGCTTGCAGACATTTAGTTCCTGAGCTGAAGCAAACAGCTGATGGGCAGCAGCAGCAGTGGGAAGGCTTCTCAGTTCAGGCAGAAATCAATTAACAAAACGGAGGAAATAGTAAGTCATATATTTGTTCATTTAATAATCCATTTGATTTAATTAATGAATTTGATTTTAAAAATTTATAAAATTGAATCTGATTCATTTGACAATTTTTTTGACTTATGAACCTAATGGGCAGGCTCCATTAGGTTTGTACATCGAGGACTACATGTATTTGTTTATTGATCGTTGGCAGCATTTACTTGAACTACTGTAGCATTAAACCAAAACATCAGTACAGTCATAATAGTTGTTTTCAATATCCTTCTACAATATAGCATGTGCTAACAAACATAATTTAGGTTATTCATCTGGAAATGTTTTATTGTGTATTATTTTATTTGCTTCATTTATATCCTGCCTATCCTCCAGGACTTTGGGTAACCAGCACTCTATTTTCCAATTTATTTGCTTATAACAACCTTGTATGGATACATTGGGCAGGAAAAAAAAGCAATTCATACAAAGTTTCCACAGCTGGGTATCAATCTGAACACAGACTACTATGGTTCCTGCCCAGTATTTTAAGCACTACATCACACTGGTCTCAAGATTACATTCTTGCATAATCTTCATTTTGGGGAAGAGATATTTCTGTATTACATATTAATTGTTCCTAATGAGATACAAAATATGTTCTGGACAATCTCTACAACAACTTTAGAATCTGGGTTAAAGAGAAGATATCTCAAACTGGAAGGAAGGCTATACTAACACAAAAAGGAACAGGGAAAACGTCTGCTGTCACCATCTGTCTTTAGTTTTTAAACAATACTTCAAAAATTATAGGCACCAAGTAGTTATTTTCCTTTTGTAAGATTCTTAACCTTCTGTTACTTTATTAAAATGATTGCTATTATTGCAAGCTTATTATGAAAGGTACAGATATCATCATTAGGAAGAGTTGTATTATTAAACACAGATAAAAAGGGAAACCTGTAAATAAAAATTTCATATGCATAGAAGCTACACATTTTAAAAAGTGCAGAGTCTGTATTATAATTACACTTCAGATTGAATGATAAATGTGTTTCTAATCTTCTTTTTCATTCCCCTAACATTTCCAAAAAAGCCTTGAGAAATCTAATAAATATCTGGGGTTTTAAACAGAAAATAGTTCTTTGAATTTTTTTCCTTAATAAAAGTGCAGCTTTCTTTCCTGTCCAGGAGAATAATTGCACAAGTGACCTACAAGGTATTAAAAATAACAAATATATTAACAAATCATTTTGAAAAAGTATAATTATTGGTTAGAACAGTAACTGCTAAGACACATAGAGCTATAATTTAAAATTAATAAATTTTGTAACATGCAAATGGAAAGCTTGTTCAAAGATAAACCCTCAGTTGTGATTGAAGATTTAAAACAGATATATGATTTAATCTGTGAGTTAAGAAATTCCATAAATGGACGCCATGAGCAAGAATTTTTTCTGTCTTTCCATCATCAATTAGCCAATAGCACACAAGGGAGAGAAGAGCTATTTTTCTTTTTCAAAGTACAAGTCAACTTGTAGCTCAAGACTATATATAATTCCTAAAATCTTAGGTGTGATCCCAGAGCACTTCAAATAGAGTAATTTTAATGTGATGGAAAATATTATTATAGTCATAAAGAATCCTTATTTCAATTATCCTGGTCATTTGTTTGTTTGTTTGTTTGTCTATTTATCTATTTGTCTGTTTGTGTGTCTGTTTGTTTGTTTGGATTAACACTGGTTGTTCTGTTATGTTTTTGATGCCTGTTATTGCCCAATCTTGATTTAGAGCTTTAAAAATAATATATTTTTCAAACTGCACTCAGAAACTGACTCATCCATGAACAATAAATCAAGCAAATGATGCAATAAGGAAATATGGTGGCTGTTAGCACACATCAATATTTGATAATGCAGCAATATCTATATGTGTTGTTTTGCAGGAAATGATGCCCAGTATGTCAAATTTACAAAATCTGTTTCTGGATTTCACACCATTTGACAGAAAAGTCTGCTAAATTTCATACAAAGAAAAATAGACTTTGTAAACTTGTCCATGAAATGAAGCTGAAATATGAGTTTATATTTGGTTCATTTCCCCAAATGAAATCCAATAAATTTATTGAAATAGATTTACTAATTGAATAGTTTCCAGATATAAACCCTAGCAGACAGTACAAAAAGGAGACCCATGCTTCTTGGATCAGTGAATTTCTTTGGAACTTTGATAATATATTGTGGCCTGCTATCAAAATGCTAGTCAATTCATTTCAATCCTTTGGATTCCAAAGCCACAGCTAGAAAAAAAATAGATTTGGTCCTTTGAGATTTTTTTTTAAATAGACAGCTCCCAATATCTTTATTTTTAGATAAAATAATCATTATTTTCCCAGTAAAAATTAGAAAGAAACTTCAAGGGAAGTGTTTGTAGGCAAATGGATGCCTGGGACACCATGCTGTGAATCCCAGAAAAGAAATAATTGAATTAATAGAGTGCCTAAATTCTGGCTCATTCAACCTAGACATTTGTAGATTATTAGCAGAAAACCAACTGTTCCATGTAGAAATTTCCTGAGCATTATAACTCAGTAGTTGATATTGTAGAATGTAGTTATTGATTTTCCCTGATTTCATCAAATACTGAATGCTTTTAAAAAAAACATGTTTCTTCAGCTGACGGAAACATTTTGCTTTTAAGATCTGGAGAAGTGCTGTTAGTTCAAAAGGCAAAAGGCCAGATCATGGATGCATGAGATTCCTTGGTCTAAGGACTGCATTAGCTTTCAGCCGGTATGCTGGGGACCACATCACACAAAAAAAGTCCACATCAAAAAGATAAGATGGGACACAGGACAAAATTCATTTATAGTAATTAAATATTAATAAAAAGAATCTTACACAGAAGTCCTGCCTGGGTGAAAGTTGAAAGAGAAACAGATGGTAATGCCAGGTTTTATTGCATTGCAGGTAAGCAAATAAATAAAAGGATGTTGAAATATGCAGATTGATGTTGAAGATAACTATACAGAAAAATAGCAAATGAGGAAGAAGTATGAAAAGTGGTGACAATGGCAATGTGTATTAATACCAGCAAAATTTAGTGACAGAATCTGGAAGAATGTCAGGAGTAACATCTGAGCTTGTATGGACTCAATGGACAAATGGCTCGTAGCTCATATTAGGCTTAAATTAACTTCCCCTGGGGGCTGAACAAGAAAGCCAGACACTTCTATCTAGATTAGGAGTGGGAAATCTCAAGGCCTACAAAAGGAAAGGACATTGTAAATATGGACAGGATTGTAGGGCTTTCTTTGTTTTTAAAATGAGATAGCAGTTTCAGGACGTACCCAATTATGGTCAAAGAATCAGAGAGCTACCACATAAATCATATGACCCAGGGACTTCAAATGCCCATTCTTAATTGCAAAGTGGCTAGGAAAAGAATACAATCCCAGGATTCTCATTTAAAGATACAGAATTAAGAAAATGTGTTTGACTGACCATGTAGGTTAAAACATTCCTACCTAGGCTGAAAACAGCCATACAACAAATAGATGGCACCAAAGAGAAAACTCTGATTTTGCTACGAGGTTTGTTTACATAGCCCAGACCAGATATATAAATTGTGTACATGTGCATGGATATATGTGCTGTAAGCAAATGTATTGCTTTTCTGGTCCTCTAAACAGAATGTTGCTGAAAGAAAAAATAATCTCCAGAGAATTTATACCTCAGAAAATCTTTGAAGTGATTTAGTAAACCTTTTTTCCAAAGAACATTTCTGTTCACTCATTAATATGCTGTGATTCAAAATGTTTTACAATGTTGTCGGATGATTTTCTATTCTAAATAGTAATGCCAAAAGTCCCCCCTCCCCCCAGCTCAATTATGTTGCTTCAGAGCTGGCAAATTCAATTGGGCTTTCAACTAAATCAACCAATAGTTTTCTTCAGGTTGCTTATTACAAAAAGTAAGAGTAAATTCTTAGTCCCCAGAGACTTTCTTCCCATCTGCAACTACTAATGGAAACATGCCTCAGAGGCAGCACAGCACAGCTGGGAGTTTAGGCTTCCCTTCTCAAAGAAGCCTCCCAGTACAAACCTATTTAGCTGTTCACAGCATGTTTGCAAAGAATCACTGTATTGTCTACAATGCAAAAGAATTTATATCAATAAGTATGTTGGAAATTACAATGGATTTAACACAGATAGAATCTATGGAAGAACAATGGTAAGAAAGGATTTATTTCACAGTGTTGAGTCCGTGGCGGGAAGCAGACACGAGAAGCAGTTGAAGTTCTCAGTTTTCTTTATTCTGCGTTCAGCTTACAAGTAGATGGCTTCAGCAGCTCCCAAAACCTCCCAACTTCTTATATAGACATTTCCCGGGTAAATGCGATACTTTTCCTGCGCCAGCACCCGCGCATGCGCACGGCGCTGGCGACAGCCTGTCTGGTCCCGGGCAGCTTTGCACCTGCCCGGGACTGCCTGCAAACGCCCCGAGCCGTTTGCAAGGCTCGGGACATAACACCCCTTTCCCCCGGGCTAAAACTACTACCAACATATAATCATTTATTTTATGCAGTGTTCTGCTTCTCAGTGCTCCTATCGTTACCTGGCTTTTGTTTAGCCAGCAATGTTATGTAATCCTCTAAGTATTTAGGAGACTTCTTTGTTCTCTGTGACCTTCTCAGCTCTGGGTTACTAGCATGAGTTCCCTGACTGGAGGGAGATGTGAGCCTGTTCTCCTTATTTTGCCTTGGTGCCTTCCAAGGACTGTGCCCCGCTGCCTGGCCTGCTTGCTCGCCCACCGGGCTCGTAAGGCCAGGGCTTCTGTCACTTTGTGACCTGGTTGACCTGCCTAGCTGTAGACCCTCGGGCCCCTTGAAGTGATAGCCACTGCTGGGCGTCTCTGTTGAACCTCCTAGGTCCATCCAAGACCTGTCAGGAGGCTGTCCATTCCCTGAACCCCGTTCTGTGTCCGGGCTTGTGTGGGTTTCTGTACTTTCCCAAAACTCAGTTACTCCCTGATTTGGGCTAGAGGTGTTGTAGTCGGGACTTGGTTCCTCGACCACCTCCCTGTATGTTTGACCCCCTGTAGGATTTGGGGTAAGGTCAGGCCAACCTTGGGGATTGTGTGCCAGCTCTCTTGCGGGGAATGATTTGTTGGGATGCCCCCGGGTATCCTCCGTGACTGGAGTGCTGTGTGATGTGTGTGGAAAATGAGTATGCCCCCGGGGTGACTCCCTGGCTGGAGTAGGCGTGGATGCCTGGTAATTAGGTAGGCTCATAGAATTCTTGTTCGGAGCTCTCGCGGAACCCTGGGATGGGCCGTTTGTAGCTCCATCAGTGGAGATGGGCAGCAGCTCGTGCCCTTCCCTTTGCTCCAAAGGGTCCCCCTCCCCCCCTAGAAAAGACCCAGGAGTCTCATCTGAAAAGTCCCGCCGAGGGCGGAGTTGGTCGATGTGCCGACACAGGACACGACCGTTGTCCAGGGCTACCTCGTAGGAGAGAGGACCTGTGACCCTAGAAATAGAAGCGGGGACCCATGTATGACCAGGCCCGTAATTGCGAGCCCAAACCGGGGCACCCACAAGTAGTTGTCTAGGTGCCCTAGGATGTGAGGTAGATGAAGGCAGTCTGTCCGGATGCAACCGGTCAAGTTTAGTAGTAAGTTGACGCCCCCAACGAAGTTCAGCTGGGCTTCTCCCTGTAGAAGTGGACGGTGTGGTGCGATAAGAAAGGAGAAAGTCAGCCAACCTGTGATGCCAGTCCCCGTAGGTGAGTCTTTTCAATGCGTCCTTTGTGATGCGCACCATACGTTCAGCCATACCGTTGGTGGACGGGTGGAAGGGTGCAGACGTGGCATGACGAATCATGTTTGCCTGTAAGAAAGCTTGGAATTCGGAGGAAGTGAATTGAGGGCCGTTGTCGGACACAATGACATCTGGCAGCCCGTGTGCAGCAAAAATCCCCCTCAGTACCTGAATAGTCTTTGCAGTGGTGGTGGATGAGACAGGTACAACCTCAAGCCATTTCGAATGGCTGTCAACAAGGACCAAAAAGAACTGGCCCTGAAAGGGTCCAGCGTAGTCAATGTGCACCCTAGACCATGGGGACTGTGTTTCCTCCCATCTATGCACGGGAGCTTGGGGCATCTCTGGGCGAGATCGTTGGCACAGGTGGCATGCATGCACCTTAGCCTCAATATCTTTATCTAAACCAGGCCACCACAAGTGGCTGCGCGCAAGAGCCTTCATACGAACAATGCCAGGATGACCCTCGTGGAGGGATTCTAAGACCCTAGTCCTCATTGAGGTGGGAATGACAACTCTGTTTCCCCAAAGCAGACAACCCTGAGAAAGGGACAGCTCGTTCCTTTTGGACCAGAAACTCTGAAACTCAGGACTAGGGCAGTGCTCAGGCCAACCGGACAAAACCCAGGAACGGACACGTGAAAGTGTGTGATCTGTACCTGATTCAGCGGCAACATCCCTGGCACTAAGAGGGAGCTCGGGCAAGGCTTGGATTGATAGAATGTTGACAGCTGGCGCAGGGTCAGCTTCTACTACTGGCAGAGGCAATCTACTGAGGCCATCAGCATGGCCCATTTCTTTTCCAGGCTTGTGGAGTAAGAAAAATCATATGCAGACAAAAAAATAGACCACCTAAGCATTCTAGGGGAAATGATTTGGGGAGTCTGCTTACGTGTGGTAAACAGTCCCAGCAGAGGCTTATGGTCAGTGAAGACCGTGAAGTGCCTGCCATATAGAAAGTCATGGAATTTTTTAATTCCAGCAACAACAGCCAGAGCCTCCCTGTCTATCTGAGCGTAGTTGCGCTCAGCAGAAGACAATGTTCTGGAGTAATATGCAACAGGAACCTGAGTTCCATCAGACCTGAGGTGGCTCAGGACAGCTCCAACCCCGTAAGGGGACGCATCACAAGCGATGCACACAGGAAGAGACTCGTTGAAATGTGCAAGTACACTGTTAGAAGTGAGCAAAGCCTTGACTTTGTTAAAACAACCCTCATGCGTTTGTGACCACTGCCACACTGCTTGCTTGTCTAGTAGCCTGTGAAGAGGCTCAGCTACACTAGCTTTTTGTGGAAGAAAAGAATTGTAGAAATTCAGGAGGCCCAGGAAGGCCTGAAGTTCGGCCTTGGACTTTGGCCTAGGTGCTTCTAAAATAGCAGTCAGTTTGGATTCAGCAGGGTGAATCCCAGCAGCATCAATTTTGAACCCCAGAAATTCAGTAGAAGGCACCCCAATCATGCATTTGTCTTTTTTGAGCTTGAGGCCTGATTTCCTGAATCTTAACAGAACAGCTCTTAGCCTTTCAGCTAGAATGTGTGTGGAGTCTCCTGCAATTAAGACATCATCAAAGTAGGGGCAAACCCCCGGTATGCCCCGCAGTGTGTTTTCCATTACGCTTTGGAAAATCCCAGGAGCGACATTCACTCCAAACTGCAGCCTTTTTACCTTAAAGGCTCCCCTGTGGGTCACAATAGTCTGAGCTATAGCAGCATCATCATCAACAGGCAGCTGTTGATACGCTTGAGCTAGGTCAAGCTTTGCAAAAACGCGCCCCCCCTTGAGGGAGGCCAGAATATGACTGACCACAGGAACAGGATAGGCATGTTGCTGCAATGCCTTATTCAGAGTGCATTTGTAGTCAGCACAAATGCGAATGTCCCCATTTGCCTTTAGAGGCGTGACAATGGGGGTCTCCCAAGGACTGGAATCAACAGGTTCTAGGATTCCCTGTTGGATCAGTTTGTCTAACTCAGTGTCAATTTTACTCTTTAAAGCAAAAGGGACACTTCTTGCTTTAATTCTAATGGGAGTGACAGTGGGGTTAGCTTTAAGGACACAGGGGGTTCTTTGAATGTGCCCAGCTGGGGGCTGAAAACATCTGCAAATTCTTTGCAGACTTCCTGTAGGTCGAGTGTTTGTAAACTGTTGAGTCCTGTGACGTGTATCCCCAGGGCCTCAAACCAATCGAGTCCTATGAGACTCGTTCGTTCACCCCCTACTACTAATAAGTCTAGTGGACCTTCAAAACTCTTGTATTGCACGTTAAGGGTGGCCTCCCCCTTAACACACACTCTTGAATTTTGAAAATCTGTTAACACAATGTCAGAAGGCCTTAACTTGGCCTGAGTTCCACTACCGGAACAAATCTTCCTAAATGTATGCAAGGAGATGATTGAAAGGGCAGACCCTGTGTCTAGTTCCATAGTAATGGAACCCCTTGTAGCTTCACCTTGAGTGACAGCTTTTTCTTAATGGCTTGTGTGTGCCTGTCCTAAGGATGCTTCTTCGCGAAGCGCAAAACCCTACCCTATTCTGGCTGGGGAATCTGGTACCTTTCAGGCGCAGTTCTTCCTGAGGTTGTACCTTTTGTCGGCCCAGACACACAGCTGCAATGTGTCCTTGTTTGCCGCATGCCCGGCAGGTAGCGGAGCGGAACTTGCAGTCAGTTCTCCTGTGGCGACCTCCACAGCCGATGCACTTGAGCGGAGCTGAAGAGCTTCCCTTCTGTTTTTCTTCCTTCGTGGGGTGGAGACGGTCGACTTCCTCGTCCGGATCCTCCTCCGAGTTTCTTTGGACGTCTTCCTGGTGCACGGATGCAACCTCTGGACTGTTTCTGATCGGCCGCATGTTCTTGACAGCGCCGCCTGCTGCTTCTTCTGCGGTGACTTCCCTTAAGGCATCTTGGTAGGACAATTCTTCTTTAGCGAAAAGTCTCTGTTGTAGATCTCGATGCCTTAACCCGCACACGAATCGGTCCCTCAGTCGTTCTTCGAGGTCTTTGAACTCGCAGTGCTTGGCGGCCTTCCGTAATGCGGCGATGAATTCTTTGGCCGACTCACCGGGCCGTTGATCCCTCTGCTCGAAGGTGTGGCGCCATGCGATGACGGACATCTTGGGGTGGAAGTGCTCCTTCAGTAGCTTCTTCAGATCTGCGTAGCTTACAGACTCTACTGGAACAGGTGCTGCAAGGTTTTCTGCGATGTCGAAGGCGTCTTGGCCGCAAACACAAAGCAGGGTGGCAGCCTTCAAGCTCTCTTCCCTCACTTGGTTTGCCTTGAAGTAGTTCTCCACCCTGGCTACGTATGACTCCCACCGCTCTGGATGTGAGACGTCAAATTCCGAAAGCCTTCCGATTTTTGCCATCTTCAGGAGACGGATCTATCAGCCAGCCTACCCCCGAATGCGCACTGAATTGGCGGGTAGCTGCCGAGTCGACGCCGTTCTGCCGCTCAGGACTCACTTGGGTAAGCTTACACTTCTTCCTTTCCAGGCGGTGTAAGGCAATCCCATCCTCGTCGCCAGTGTTGAGTCCGTGGCGGGAAGCAGACACGAGAAGCAGTTGAAGTTCTCAGTTTTCTTTATTCTGCGTTCAGCTTACAAGTAGATGGCTTCAGCAGCTCCCAAAACCTCCCAACTTCTTATATAGACATTTCCCGGGTAAATGCGATACTTTTCCCGCGCCAGCACCCGCGCATGCGCACGGCGCTGGCGACAGCCTGTCTGGTCCCGGGCAGCTTTGCACCTGCCCGGGACTGCCTGCAAACGCCCGAGCCATTTGCAAGGCTCGGGACATAACACACAGATTACAAATATTAATACTAAGACTGGTTGATCAATGCTATTTGTCCACCCTCTCTATCAAAACAGACTGGTTTATCTCTACACCTCTTTGGTGTAGTGATTAAAGTGCTGGCCTAGAAACCAGGAGACTGTGAGTTCTACTCAATGCCTTAGGCATTAAAAACCAGCTGAGCACCTTTTGTCCACTCTCTCTCAGCACAACTCACTTCACAGGTTTGTTATTGTGGAAAAAATAGGAGGAAGGAACTTTAGAATGATTGCCATCTTTCAGTTGCACAGATATCTCTTCACTTACTAACGGTTACATTCAAAGATGCTATTGTAAGTCTAACAAAGTACATATAGCATATCTATCTATAACTAATCCTTTCCTGCCTTCTCCTACCTTCCTGGACTTAGTTTAGATTGAGGAGGGGTTTGCTTGTACCAGAGAAAGTTTGTAATGTGAAAGTTCATAAGTAGACTACTGAAAGTAGAAAGAAAGGGTAAGCTAAAAATCTTTTTTAAAAAACCCATTGTAACGAATTGTAAATTATATTAAGAACACTAAAATTTGGAATTACCATTAGTTTCTGTGGTTCTGCGTTAATGACTGATAGCCTTCTGGAATAGTTATGGTTTAACAAGCTATGAAAAGCCATAAGAATAGCAGCTTACCTTGCATTAAGAAGAAAGTGAGGGTGTTCTGAGGAAAAATATCTCCAGTTTAGGACACCTGACTTTGTGCTACATCTCCTCATATAAGGACAGAAGGCAGGCCCTGGCTACTGGATCACAGAGTTAATAAAGCAGAGCTAATCCTTTTAGCCTTTTACAAGATTTGATTATTTCCTCATGATTTGGGCTAGGTGGCTAGATAACTCTGCTATTAATGATGTGATTTGGGGGTAATTATTTATTTTTGGACTGGAGGTTATATATTGTAGGTTTTTCTGTGTTTTGGTCCTTATAAACTGCACAGGGTATTTTAGCGATCAAGGATTGTAAAGCTAGTGAGCATCACTCTGAGCTGGACCTGAAAGCTACTGACAATCATGCTATACTTGGATTAGCAGTATAACATGACCATACTGTAACTGTCTAATAAGAATATTGGCATGCCAGCTAAAGATGAGCAAAGCAGGAGCTGTGAGTTCAGAAGAACCAGATAATTCCCTGTAGGGGACTAACTTCAATAAGAATCAAACTTGGAATTGTGTCATCAGGAGGTTTAAAAATAGTAGCTACTACCTCTTGCTTAGGGTGTATCTGAGCCTATTTTTCCCAATCCAAGGCTTGGTAACCCCCAGGCAAATGAACAGAGTATGTGTCACTTCAAGGAGGAGATATAGCTAACAAGTAAACACTCTTAAAATATTGTTTGTGTTTATCTAATAACAATCAACAGTAAATATGTAATGGTGTATAAAATCATATGTCTTCATTGTTTTCAATTTCAATGAAATTTTTAACATTTCAATCTTCCATAATTTGACAGAAGAAAAGTAGCATTCAATATGGAATACTCAATACTAACATTTATTCATACTATCCAGTTTCTGACCCTTGTCTCAAATATTAAGAATAATTCAGCAGCACATTTTGATGAAATAAGAAACATTGCAATTTTAAGAGCAACTATAACAATTAAAAATATAAAATTGCTAAATTCTATTTCTGGAAGTTAAAGCCTCAGTTGAAAACTACATTCTTTTAAGGATATACAATTGAATGTTGAGGTCATATGAAAGCTTCATCTAACTGACCAAAATATGCACAAAATTTTAGATTGTATTTTAAAAGATACCTGATATAACTTTCAAGAAAGTAAGCAATCCCTAAAGATAGACAAGGAGTTTCCAAGCATTGTTTTATATACCCATCTAGCATATGATATAAGTAGTACTATCTAGAAAATAAGTATGTGAAGGTGTATGTTAGAGAAAATAGTAGTTCAGGACCTGATCATTATTCAGTGTAGAAGTCTAGACTGAAGAATAATAAATCACATATGCAACACAAAAATAGCTTAGAAACAATGAAATAGAAAATATATGTTACAGTAGAAAGGAAGAAATCATATTCTTTGCAGTATTTATAGAAAGAATCATCTTCTTAGAAGCATATTAGTTTAGTACTGCAAATTAAATTCTTGGAATACCAATGATATGTCTTGAAATAGTTAATGTAATTTAATTTGTAGTATCTGTGCAAAACTCCTGAATTTAGTTAATTGCTGGTCATATTTAAACATTTGCTCATTATTCGTAAACATGAACAGCTGATAATCCTTCCTCATCACCCACACAATTAGGAAACTGCATTTTTGGTTGGCCTAGAACAGTGATGGCGAACCTTTTAGAGACTGTGTGCCCAAACTGCAACCCAAAATCCACTTATGCATCGTCGAGTGCCCGATGGGTGTGGCCCATTGGCTGGATGTGGCCCATTGGGTGGGCATGGTCCACTGGGTGGGCGTGGCTGCGGTGGTACGGCAGACTGGATGGGACTAAAAAGTTCAATTAATCAATTCCAACTTTGCAAGATCTTTTTTTTTTCTGTGAGAAGTTGAAATTGACTGATTGTATCTTTTTTTTTTTTTTTTTTTTTGCATATGGTGGAGGCCTAAAGCGAAAAGGTTTTATAAAACCCAGCTGAAGGCTAGGATTGGGGCGACAGCGTGCGAGCCCACAGAGAGGGCTCTAAGTGCCGCTTCTGGCACCCGTGCCATAGAAGGTAAAATGGCCTAGAAGGTAAAATCTCCCTTGAATTGATAAACCTGGATAACTACATGTATATTCCCAAGGGTTCTGTTTGTTTTGGCAAAATGATTTGGAAGTCATTTGCTATTACACTTTTCTGAGATTTAATTTTTTTTTTCCTAGCTAAAGTTCTAGCCCTGGGAGTTCCAATGGTTTAAACAATTTTTTTTAAAAAAAATCAATCATTGTTACTCAAGTATGGCTACCTGCTGTGGTGGTTATATAGGTCTCACTATGCTATACAAACAGAAAGCTGGACATTTCTGACTATCACCATAAATAAATATAAAATATTTAGATACACTCTGGTTTGTTCCTAGCAGAGATTCATGGTAATCTGCATTTTCAAACCATGTAGATTGGCATATTTATATTTGTAGAAGTTGGGTGCACAGGATTATGTTCACTAATAATATTTTTTTTTATTTTCAACATTAACTCTATTTTTATGCAATTTATTTCTAATTGTCTATTCCATCCTGGTGGAAAATTAACATCATCTGTATGCTATTTAACTATGAGTTTTTTTCTTAAGAAATAAATTGCTTTAAAATTATTTTAAAATTGCACTATGTTGCATAAATTCAAATAATAAAAATACAATGCCTTTATGTTAGATGTTACAGAGTAATGAAACATTATTATAATCAATTGCCTACAAATTAGACTTCACACTGTTGTAATGAGATAGATAATACCCACAGCATTGTCCTTTCACATCTAATGACTTGTTTCAAAAACAGCAGGAGTACCAGATTTATGTAGACCGTAACTAACAACTCCATAGAAATCCCTGTATACCACTTGTGCAACTTCCCAGGTTGATAACTGTAGGAGCAGTAGAAGTTTTTGATAATTAACTGCTTCATACATGCACCTGGAAAAATACACAAATGGAATCCATCACCACTGGTATATATTGTGTACTGCTTATTATGGTAATGATCAATGATAGAAGCAGAGAAATACCAAAGTAACTAGTATTCTTATTACCCTTTTTACTTGAGAACTTCACATATGAGTCTTATAAAAATCTAATAATACACAAGTGAACACATGCATGAATACATATTCTTTTATATGATTATGTGTGTATTGCTTCACCAATTAATTGATCAAGTAAAGATGTAATTGCATTCTATGTAAATATGGGACTGTAGCCTAAGATTTAATTTTATAAACTAATGATTTCATATGAATATAATAAAGTGAATAGATTTAAATTTGGCTGTATACTCTTCCCTTATTTATTAAAACAATAAGAGGAATATGTTGTGAGGGAAACTGGACTGGAAGAAGATGAATATAGTTTTAAAACTGGACGAAGAGATAACCTGCTTTATGCTGATGACAGCACTTTGAAAATAGTGTCATATCTGGAAATCCAACGTCTGAAAAGGCACTAGTATGTTGAGTAGCACAGTGGAAAAAAATTGGACTCAGTTAAATATAAAAAAGACTAAACTAATGATAAGAGGTTTAACAATTTGGTTTAGAATTGGTAGTGAATATATTGAAGTGGTGGGTAGCTTCTGCTTTTTAGAATTGATTAACCAGTCACGAAGGAATATTCATCCATGTTCATTGTATTTTATTTTATTTTTATTTTATTTTTATGAGACTTATATACTGCTTTAAGTGCAAGCACTCTCTAAGCGGTGTACACCAGTAAGCAATGTATATATATATTTACATTGCCCCCAACAATCTGGGTCCTCATTTTACCTACCTCGGAAGGATGGAAGGCTGAGTCAACCTTGAGCAGGTGAGATTTGAACCGCTGACCTGCTGAACACAGTCAGCTAAAGTGGCCTGTAGTACTGCACTCTAACTGCTGCGCCACCTCAGCTCTTTTTTTCACTATATGCATTTATTCTTAAACTACATAATCAGACTTTTCTGAAATAATTCTTATCAATTACATCCTTATTAATCCTTCTATGTCAAAATGGCCCAATGTCTTTTTTGGGCTTTCTTGTCTTGTTACAACCTACTCACCTTTCTCTCTATATTTCATTTATTCACTGAATTGCATAATTCTTCACCAAACACATATCTTTTCCTTCCAATTATCACTTTCCAATGGATCATGCTATGGAACTAGCACGAATTTATGGATTTTTACTTTCATTTGCACTCACAAAAACACAGATGACAGCAATTCATATTTTCTGACATACTTTTCTGACATTATTTAATCACAAGTTTCATTTTCCCATATGTTTTTATCAAATCATTCCAAAATTATATTATCTTCATTTAGATCAATAAATTCCTCCATTATTCTATTCATTCTCGAATTCAGTTTCACTCATAAGTTCATACTCTTCATGAATTACACATCCTATTAATCAAGTTCCAATCTTCCTTGCGTTACGTTCATCCACAATTGGGCCCATGAATATTAGTCTCTTACATCTGTAATAGTTTAGTCAATCAATAGATGTGTGTGAATGTATATGTATACATAAAAATGAGTCATGAAATAAATAAGTGTTCCTTGGAACTATATGCCTATTTCATGGGGAAAAGTGTTTTTGATGGCTGCAGAGTATTCACATAGGACTTTCCAATTTTTCTTTTAGAGTTTACTTTACAATGATCTGTTTACACAACTCTTCTTACAAAGAATTTTCAGCATATGCACACAAAATGAGAAGAATCTTAATAAAAAATTAACATGGCTAGTATAAACTAAAGCTATCTTTAAGGTTTTCATTACATTAAAAATGCAACACACTTCAGTTCTATGTACTTTTGCTAGTCTAATAAATTTAGATGAGACTTAACATCTGGGTAAAGATATAAAATTGGACTATATAAAAATAAAAATATTGCAAATACAACAATATGTGCCTTGATAGAAATATACTGTAGAGGGCAGTTTTCTACTATTAACATCCTATGTAAATTATTTTTTCTTTCTTGTCTTTGCTTGAGTCACTTATATTTTAACAGAATCTTCTAGGGGAAAAACAAACCTCCCTTTACAGGAAAATAATGGTTTATTAGAAATGGTTATCAGGTTTTTTTTAGCATATTTTTTTTAAAGTATAGATTATTTTATTTAAAAAATAAAATATTTATTTTAGTACAAACCCATTCTTTTAAAATGCAACAAAATGTGATATTTGCAAAAGATATTCAACATTAATTAAAAATGATTTCATGTATACAACTAACCTTTATCAGTATATTTTTAATAAAAATGAGTATTTTCATACCTTCTTTATTATTTTGTTGATGCAAAACAAACAAATAATTTATTGTTGTAATCCTATATGCTACATTTTGCATGTGTTACACAATTATTCCTTTTAAACATCCATCTTCACTATAGATGCTCTCAGATGATAAGTTCCTATTTGGGGGAGGGTAGCATTTGGGTATGTAATTCAAAGGAAATAAAATATAAGCCTGCTTATATTTTACAGTCAGTTCTTTTGTAGAATTGCTGTAGCACTATAGCCCTGTATCTCAACCACTTTTTGGATTTGGGCAATAGATGAGAATCAAATTTTCTAAACAGCATCTAGATACATATTAAGATTATATTCAACTTAAGAACTGCTCGGACTTCAAGTTAATGGTAGAATTAAAAGATATATATATATATATATAACTGTATATATAATTGTATATATAATTGTATTATATAGAAGATGAGGCTTATATAGAGGTTAAGAATGATGTATTAAACTTTTGTACCATGATAGGAACTGATAGGAAAATTCATTCTGGAATGTCATGTTTGTCCATTGTTGTTTTAATTGTATTATGAATAAAAAAATTTTTTTAAAAAAAGATTATATTCAACAGAGTACATACAGTTGCAAACTGTCACTTTTAAATTCTGGATGGCTAACATTGTTAAATATAAAAACAGAAAACAAAATAATATACATAAAACAGCAGCTAAAGTGAAAAAAGACCTATTAATCACAATTAACCTAGCCAATATATGGTCTTAGCCCCAGCTTCTTATCTCCAGATCCAGTAACATATGCATTTTATGTGATAAATTCATTAATATATATTTATGTTGATATTAATCCTTTCATTACATCTTAATATCACTAAAATATTTTGAAACAAGATGTATATTTGGTTTTGAATGATGCATATTAATCCTTTAAAAGACACATTTCTCCTTTTTGTGGCAAAAGGAAAAATGCTTCTTTTAGATAGTACCAATGATTTCTTATTTGTGTAAGCCAGCAATGGGAACTTCAAAATGGTATTGCATGCAGGTTCCAGCCAGATTCAGCCCAACTGAGTTTTTTCAGGATTTATACTAGAAAAAGACAATGAATCAGTCAATTTAGTTGAACCAAACAGGATGCACAGTAAAAGGACAGCTCATTAGCCATCTGGATTACACCAGCTATAGCTGAGATGTCCAATTTCTTAGAAGAAACTATGTTCCTGCACATACTTCTTTTCCAAACATTTTTCTAACTTTCTTATGATAAGAGGGAAGTACACCTTTGAAGTCAATAGGGATAAATGCCCTACCAGAAGGCATCCTTTCCTTGTTATCTCTGTGTGCAGATTTTGCTAATGACAATGTGTTGATCAAATTTATAAAAATAACTCAGAACCATCTCTTGGAGGCGTACAAAAGGAGAAAAGCACACATGGACAAATGTGATAGCTTTTCTCACCAAGCTCCACATTGATGCTCATTTGGAAAAGACCTACATAGTCATATGGATAAGCAGACTGATATAAGATAATACTGAAAAGTTAAAGGTTTTAAGATGATACTGAAGACTTTTAAAAGTAATTATTTGAATTATCTCAACATTTGTAATATTTCTCTGGCTTTTTATTACAGTTTTTCTGAAGACATACAGTACATGATACATACTTTTAGATAAACTTTATCCTATGAATATTGTTCCTATAATGAAATAAGTAGCATCCCAACTCATGAGTTTCCATAGTAAAGTTCTCACATGAAATAATTTAAGAGCCAGTTTATGGCTAATTTGTTGAACTAGAAAGCAGGACACAATACGTTCTAGTCATGCCTCAAACATGAAAGCCACATGAACTTGTGCCAGTCATTTGCTATCAGCCCAACCCTCCTCACACAACTGATGTTGTGGGGCAATGGAGAATGAAAATATGTGTTATGTGTGTTCTCCCCTCTAAATTATAAAATAAGGTGAGACTTTTTTAAAAAAGTTTTTTAAAAATGCTGTGAGAGTACTCCAATAATACCCTATGATGTCAGGAAAGACTTCAAAGTGGTGGTGGAATGTATTGTTGACTTTTGAACCTGACTGACTTGATCAAAAAAGCTAATGGTCTATGGAGATTCTAAATTGTCATGGTCAGTATTGTCCCAAAGGTGCTTTTTCCAAAAGGCAACTGGACATTCTTGTTCGTTTGTTTGAAAAAAAATTAGCTTCTCATGCAAGAAGTTTCTTCAGAAGGGCAAAAATGGGAAAGTGAAAAAGCTTCTTGGATGAGAGGTGAAATGTTTTCAAGGAAAAAAAGTCAAGAAAGTCCAGTTGCTTTTTGGAAAACCACTTTTGGAAAAGAAAGCTAAAACTTCCATATCTCTGTTATAAGACCTGTTTGAAAACAAAACTTCATGGTCTGACAAATTCAATCATGTTTCATTAGTTAATTAAAGTTGGATCCAACAGTTAAATACTTATATTATCATCTTTATGCTGCAGATGGGAGACAGAGAACAAGGAATTACTTAAATTTCAATAAGATTCCAAGGCAGAAGTTGAAGTCAAAAGATAGATTTTGTGCTTAGTAGTTCATCCTCTTCTGGAAAGAATATTAGCTTGGAATAGTGAAAACATTATATGGTAACTCCAGCATATAAATAATAATAATTAGGGAAATGATCCCATATGAAGAACAGTGAATGTTTGTAAGAAAAGAGATATGAGAGGAGATTCTTTATCATTCTTTTATGAGGAGAGATACAGGGGGCCAGTTTCATATGTTGCATGACAGAAAAGAGTTAACTTGTTCTAGAGAAGAAAGGTTTTAAGTTTTCTTTGAACAAGTCCTAGATTATTTCTGGGTCAGTTTGCTAACCTATGATTGATTCCTTGAATAACTGTTTTGATTAAAGACAGTGCTTCCCTGCCTTATCCAGAAGAATGCTTTATTTCCGCCTCCTGCTGAGGTCAGTCAGTCTCCTCCCAACAGGGCTCCCACACACATTGACTTGTTTCCCTGAAAAGCAATACAGCGGAAACAGCAGTTTTTAGCCCCATTAAATGTCAAGCTTTATGGACCCACTATTGAACAATAGCGACAGCAAGAAATGTCATTTTGTTGTTGATTGGAGTCCAAGGATATAAAATTGTTATGGGTTTATTTGAACATTAAGGATGACATCTCATTATGAGTCAGCATATAACTTCTGAAAGAGTTGAAAATCTTCAAGGCCTCACTGCTTCCTTTAATGTGATAAAAGTTTGAAAAACGTTTGGTTGGCCTCTTTGCCAACAGTAGTTTCCTGTGTCTTCCTACCTGTAGCTGTATTAAGTCTAACCTAAACCTAACCTGTCTAGGAAGTCGTACTATTGCTGGATTCATATAATTTGCTAAATGGCATTTGTGGTCAGCATGTTGCATAAACAACCATTGTAGCTTTGGAGATCATTAAGATTGAAAGAAACAGTTTGGTTTAAGGGTTAAGGCACCAGAGTAGAATCGGGGGGGGGGGGCAGTGACTTCTAGCCTAGAATTAGGCCTTTAGCCATTTGGGTGATCTTGAGCCTGTTATTCCCTCCCGCATAGCAAGCAAGCAATGGCAAACCACTTATGAAATGTTGCCAAGAAAACTGCAGGAATTTGCCCAGTTAGTTGCCAGAAGTCAACATTGATTTGAAGCCATATACACAAAATTAAAATATGGCTTAAAGTTCAAAGTACCTCTAGCAAATTCTTCCTATAATTTTTATTTACTACTGCAACAAACAAAGAAAAAGCATAAAACAGGGCCTTTTCCTATGGCCATCTTCCACATAACTTGATCACCCTTCATTGTGTGGTCTTCATCTCTTAGAATTTGCCATTCAGAGTTACTACAACTAAGAATGTGGGGGTTTGAAAATCCTAAATCTAGAAGTTGCCTATGCTATATAAATCTCCAAGCAATTGAATGCAAGCTATGAGGTATGATAGAGTCATCTTAAGGGAAGGACCATGACTCTAGGGAGTAGAGTTCAGAAGGAAATAATCTAATTTATGAAAGGTGGAATTCCAATATAAAACTGGGTGAACTTCAGCTCACTTCAGCAAATGCACAGACAGATTGAAGATTGATGTACAATTTATTTTAAACCGGGTGAGATGGAAGTGGAAGGGAAGAAGAAGACAGGCTGGTTATACAGATGCAGGTTTTGTGTGAAGCAAATCAATTAACAATAAATGTAATGTGTTAATTGTGTTTGTTGAGTCATCCCAGATTGTCTGAAACTTTTCAATGTATGTGAATTCAGTAAGTTCTTCCACAATGTTATTGCAAAAGTCCTATTTTTCTAAAACAATCACTTGGAGATCTTTTTGCTGCCCCCTGTTGCTTTGGATATATGTCCCAAGAAGCACAGCACATACTTCATACATTCTAATCTGGATCAAGCCTTTAGTAGCAGTTCCACACTGACCAATAATAATAATAATAATAATAATAGTGATAGCAGTATAAATAAAAATATATATTAATTGGAGATACACTTAAACATATGATCTTAAGGATAAACACATATGCTTCAATGACCATATTCAATATTTATATGCAATTTTATTATATAGCTGAATTTGTTCTGCTTTGTGGAGATTTTTGAACATCAGTGCTATTACTATTTCACATAATTTAAAATACAGTTGATATAGAAACATATATACTTTGATTTTCCAGTATTTTACAATGAGAAAGCTGGCTGTTAATAAAAATGGACATTTCATATTGCATTCATTTATAATTACAGGTCGTCCTTTTTCAGTGACCATTCAAACTCATGACAACATTGAATGAGTGATACTTATGACTGGTCTTTAAAGTTCCAGATGTAGCATACCCTGCGGTCACATGATCACAATCCAGGCTCTTGGCAACTGCCTAGATTTCTAATTATTGCAGCAATCTGTGTTCATGTGACCACAATTTGCAAATTTGTCTGCTATTTTCCACAAACAAAGTCAGTGGGGAAGCCAACAAGAAATGTCAATCAAGTCATTGAAAAGTTCCTTTAGCAAATTACAGTACATGTAGGACATTTAGTTCTATAAAATTTTCTTTCTTCCAATTCTTTCTATCCCCTTGTTTTAAAAAATGAACGATCAAGGCCATTTTTGCATTCTATTGTGTCTCTTGCAGAAATGTTTATACTCAAACTATGATACTATTATCATTTACAACACATTAGCATGATTTTTATATTCTATCCCTTTTCTGCCAAAGTTACCAAGATTAGGAACTGAAAAGAGAAAGCATATATAATCTAGGGAAGTTTCTTAAGTGGCTCCTAATTAGATTTGCAGATAAACATTTCCATCATAAAATAATCACACTAAAATATTGCCTGCGTTTAAATTAAACAGTTGATGTTCAATTGAAGAAAGTGGCTAAATTAAATCAGTTTTAGAAATTACATTAAGAATCTGCATTCATTAAAAAATAAAAAGAGGAAAGGATAGGCTTAAAGTTTTATATGCTTCTACTCTATTTTGCATAAATTCAAGTATATTTTAAGACCAATAATAGAGATTATTTTAATAACTCCTAAGTATAGTAATAGATAAGAGTTAGACAGTTACATTTTCTTGACTCATTTATTTTTAATGAAGCCTTATGCATATAAAATCATAGGAGCTAATGTACATTCAACAAAAATATGATTTGATAACTTTGGCTTTAAAAATTGTGAGTTTTAATCCAAACAATCAAATACTTTATTTGACAGATACATGCAAACACAAAGATGCATGCAAATGCATACTTAAACATAACAAAAAAAATTGCAGTTAATTTTTGTCTTTGAAAAAAGCATGTATTTTGAGCAAATCCTATTAAACCTAATGGCATTTGCATTCAAATAGATATTCTTAAGAAATATTTTTAATGATTGTACATATATTTATCTCTCCTTGAAAGGTTCAGAGCAGCATAGATGTTTAATTTATCCTCAGTTCAACTTTCTGAGATAGTTTAAGTTATCTGAGAAGTAGTAACTGTCTTATATTAACAAGCAGGTTTCAAATTTCCATGGAGATTTGATTCTAAGTTTCTCAAGTTATATGTATCACTTTTATGGTTAGTACCCAGTGATACGGATATCACATTAGAAGGGATCTCCAGAATCCGTTCAATGCATTGGCCCTCATTTACTTTTCTCTTATTTTTCTGAATGGGATCTAGATTTGTGTATAACCAAATCTCTCTGTGTGAAAACCAGCTGTTGATTTAATGATCACCTGAAGTTGCAGATAATTTTAATGCTAGTATGGGACTTAATTATGTGTTTCCAGCATTATAATATTCCATCTCTCTCTTTAACCATAACTCTCAAAAATATAAAGATAAAATATAGGAGTTGGAAAAATGAACATTGCTCCAAATTGTAATGAAATTTAAAATAGTTCTATTTGAAATGATATAGAGGGAAAATGTACTTTGGGGGCATTAAAATGGCATCTTTTTCAGATTATCTGTTAATATCTAATCATTTTGCTTTCATTGTATAGATTTTAGTATGTTTTTTCATCTTGATGATCATTTTCCCATTAACCAACAGCCACAAATCCAACTGAGAGATACTATAAGCCACTACTGTCCAAAAATTTTCCAGTTCTTTGGATCATCACAGGCCAGCCATTTGAAACCATAAAGAGGAGCTTTAGGATAGCTACTGTAGAATACTTCTCAGTTAAATGATACAAAATTGCATATTGATTCATAGCGAAATATCCTACCTCTTCAGGGTCCAGATGTTCCTGGGTACATCCAATCTGAAAGTTTATGGCAGAGAAATTTTCTGTAAAAGTTACTCTTTATTTACAAAATACTGATTGAAATCCAGCCTTTTATCTTTCTTTGTATGTTAGAAAAGTGATAGAAATAATAATGTTTTAGGGAATTGCTAATAAAACAAGGGGACTAGCAGGAAAGCCCATCAATCAGGATTTATTTTTAACAATTCTGGCAGAATTTTATTTTTACCTAAGTTTTAATCACTTTTCAACTAAAAAATTGATTTTTGATTTTTGTGTGAGAAACTCCCCTTTATGTTGCCTTATGTTGATTTAAAACTGCCTTTGATTCTATTTCTCATAAGCCATTTGGCAGAAAGTTAACTGCCACATCCATTGATTATCATCTTCTCAGCCTGATAATCTTACTACAACAAACTATTAACCTCAAAATTCCCCTACTCAATTAAAATCTGACCACATCTTTCTTGGTCCCACCTAAACCTTTGTTATCTCATATTTTGATTGAAACAAATATGCTAATTAGTATTTCTTTATCTACTCCTTAGCTTTTCCTCATCGCTAGGTAGACAAGTTAATTCTTACTTGGTTTATTGTGCCTTCTTATTCCTAGATGTACAATTTATGACCTAGATAAATCCTTGATTGAACTTCAGCAGAGAATTTGAGACTTTAAAATGGCAGGCTAAAACATACTTATTTTCATTATGGTGTAATTGCAGCTTGATTTCCCCTTCCCCTCCCCCCAATAATCCCTAGATACTTTTAAAACATATTGGTTGCTCTGTAAATTTTTTTACCTTGATTCAAATTGATGTACTACTCATTATAGGTACATAGGGAAGACATACTGATCTCTAATATGATAAATGTATTTATATATGTTCAAAAACAGAGATTGACTCAATATCTTTTGCAATGTCAAACCAACAAGCTGTATAATTTAAAGCAGGCATGTCAAACTCACGATGTCACGTGATATTGCACGAAATATCGCGACTTTTTCTCCATTACCTGCAATGGGGTGGGCACAGTTTTGTCATGACGCAGCCAGCTGTGGGCTGGCAGTTTGATATGCCTGACCTAAAGCATCTGGAATTCAGAAGCCCAGTTATCAAATATCTTAACTGTTTTTCTGACAAAGAGGCTTCAGACTTCCTCCTTCAAGACCAAACATGGACAACTTCTAAAACAATTGCCAACTTCTTAGCAATAGACATTGCTTGCAGAGGCTTAATGGTCCCTGATTTTCAATAGTAATTGTTTTAGACCCAGCTTATTATGTATTTTTAAGTTTTGTGTTTGTATTTTATTGGCTTGGGACACTAAATAAATAATTAAAAATATGTAACAATGTGTAGTACTTTTCTCACAGCAATTAAAAGTATGAAAACTCTCTTGAGAATTGCACATGCATATGTGGCAGGCAATATTTGTAAGTGTACAGATTGACTTGACTCTTGTGTTATTAGAGTGGTATGAGTGAGGTATTGTATGCACTGATATCTAGGAGCGGGTCTTTTTCTCTGTTTGTGATCCTAGTTTAGAACTTACGTTTATGTATGCATATGTTAACATAATTAGAAAATGGTGTACAAATAGAAAATCTAAGGAGATAGAATTAATGTTGAGCTGGAAATTGAGACAAATGTTATCTCCCTTCCATATTAGTTGTGACTGTGGGGGACAACATCTATTTGCACATGAATCTATTCTTATCCCAAATAGACTAATATGAAGTTTCTTAATGGACTCTTGGAAGAAAAGCAGTTTTTGCAGGATCATAACCATCATAACCTTTTCCTTGCCTATAGATCCTAGTGTAAATCCACCTCCATCAGTGCATAAAATTATATTTTAATAAAAATAATAATGAGGTTTTAGCACTTTTTATTTTGGCATCCTCTATAAAAGTAAAGGTAAGGCTTTCCCCAGTCCAGTCATCTCTGACTCAATGGGGTGGTGTTTATCTCCATTTCTTAGCAGGGGGGACCAGTGCTATCCAAAGACACTTTTGTGATCATGTGGCTAGCATGAGTGTATGCCTACGTGCATGGAAAGCTATTACCTTCCCACTGAAGTTGTACCCTCTACAGTTAGTCTAATGCAAAAATTTCCCAGCCAGTATGGTAGTTGAAGTTCAGAACTGATGGCTATCATCAAAGCTATATTATAAGCAGTGGTATAATACCAAAATGATGATATAATCAAGCAAATATCATGATTACAAATTTGCGTCAAGATATCTGATCCAACTATCCAAATCATGGCATTTGTATTATGATATCATAATAAATGTGTTGTCATTCATTTCCCTTATCATGCTTATACCTATGATAACATTGATGACTATGGATGAAAGGGATATATTTTATGAGAATGGTTGTAGAGGAAGTGTTGAAGAAACCCAGAAAATATTTTTCTAAAGTAAGCAAGTGCATTCTCACATGCATGCTTATATTTTTTATATCCTGTCTGTTGCCTTTTATTTTATGCACTAAATATCCTACATATTTAGAAATAAATCTTTCTTGATTTCATGGTTTAAATCTTATCCTAGAAATATGATCAGAATTTAGGTGAACTTGAAGACAGCTTTTCTCTAAAAACATGATTTATATCAAAAACACAGGTGCAGTTACACATATCTGAGAAAAAAAATAAAAAAGGTTTTTATAGGTTTGCAATGAATCCATGTGTCTGTCAGGCTGTCCTCTGTTAGCCGCTGACAAATTCTAGACTCAGCAGGAACAGGTGACCAGCAAACTTTAATGCAAAGAAAAGGTCAGCACTGGGAGTGAACTGCTCCCAGTGCTTTACATAGATGTGCCCCACCCACCAAACCCACCCCAATCAGCGAGCCAGCATCCAGCCTGTATGGATAAAAGGCACAGGTCAATGTTCGCATTTCCCCCTTCCAGCCACAGCCACGTAGCCTCTGCTGTTCCAGCTGCTCAATCAGGCACCCAGGCAGCACTCTGCCTCCTCCCCCTGTGTCCAGTAGGAGGGGAAGGCAGCCAAGATAAGGTGTAACCCCCTCTTGTTTGGCTTGCTTGGTTGACATGTCCAGCTGATGATGGGGAAGTTCCCGGCGTCTGGTTTGGCGGAGGGAGGCACTTGTGGTGGTTGGCAGCCATGCCACCTCTCAGCTGCCGGCAGGGAGCCAGGCTGACTTCCAGCTGCTTCCCAGGAGCCGGACTGACACGCAGAGACTGGGTCACCTCTCAGCTGGTCTTCGGGAGGCGGGCAGCGCATGGCGCTCTCCCGACTCCCAGCTGACATGCGCATGCCGGCCCAACTCCCAGCTGACTCACGGTCCCTTCAGACGTCAGCCCGACTCCCAGCTGACTGTCGGAAGTCGGGGTACACAGGACCCCCCTGTGGGCGCTGGTCGGCTGCTGGCTGCGTGCTCCCCGTCACCCGGCTTCTGGCAAGCCCAGGGGCTCGACAGTGTCATGGTTTGAAAGCTGATATTAAATAAAATTTCAGAAAGGTTTAAACAAGTTCAATATCAGATATGAATGGTCAAATATGCAACATTTCATGGCAGTGAAAGAACTATTATTTATAAACAAAAGTTAAAATAAATTGTCACAGTAGTTGTAAATCAAATGTAACAGTACACTTGCATCTACAGTTGTGAGAAATATATTTAAGAGCTGTATTAAAATTGTATCATTGAACTATAGCTATAGAAGAAGAAAAATATCAATAATTAACAATTAGTAAAACAGTGTTACAATTTACTGTTAGCATCTGTGGAGCAAAACAGTGTAGTTACTGAACAGTGAATCAAATCTTTATTCAGTCATAGACTAGCAAATAGAATACAGAAATGACATTATTTAAAATTGTGTTTGTGTGTGTGTGTTCTAAAATCTCTAAAATATCTAAGAACAGTTGGAATTAATACTATGGCATACTGTGCAGACTACTGAGCACTACTTGGCAGAGAATTGGAATCAGATTGATCTGATAATAACATTTCAAGATAAAACAAATTAGAATGGCCCAGGTATTTAAGTGGAAATAATAATTCCTGGCGAGAGAGGACAATAGAGCATAACATGTTCTGTTGATTCAATTATTCCACCACTGCATGGACACAGTCTTTGTTTGTAGGGGATGTTTTGATACTTTCCTTCAGTAATGGCTGTTGGAAAGGCATTGAATCTGGCTAAAGAAAAGGTCCTTCTGAATTTTGGAATCATTATGAGTTGTAATAGAAAGTGATACTTTACATACAACTGACATTTAAGAAATAACAGAGCCTTTATGATGTATATGATAAAGGCTGAGCATGAATGAAGTATTCATTGCAAAGATATGGTAAGTAGTATGAGATATTACTTTTACTTTTTTTCAAGCTTAAAACCCATCTTATTCCTCAATACTGTTTGAGCTTTATTTTCATATTTTTGTAACATCTTTGTCTTTTGTTCATTAATCTTGAAAAATGCTAAGTCCCAAATGCTTTTAACTTAAATTATGACAGTGCTGAAAAAAATAGACTTAGAACCTGTTCCCAAAGTTATAGCTGTTGCAGCACTCCCATAGTCATGTGATCAAAAATTAGGCACTTGGCAGAGCATCTGAACTTATGATCACAAAGGCGCTTCAACTCTTTTCACCCACCTATTCCTCTCCCACCAGCTATGCCCCTTTGACCACCCACTTGCCTTACCATTTTCATAATAGCAATCTAAAAGTGAAGATTTCTCAAGCAGAGAAAAGAAAAGCTGTTCTTTTTTCTCCTTATTAAATTTTTGTGGTTTTGACAGCTTCATTTTAATAGTTTTGGATAGCTTCAGTCATAACACACTTCACTCCATAGCAACTAAACATTATAGTCTGGTTCTTTATTTTACTTTTTGTTATAAAAGTTTTACTAGTTAAACTCTTTAAAAATAAATAAACGTTCCTACGCAGGATTAGTCTCTTTAATTGGCTTAATACAAATTTATATCAAAGCACTTTCATCAAAGTAAAAATGATAAAAATAAAAATATAAAGAAAGATTGCCCTCTTGTCCATTTTAAAACATTCTTACATCTTCTCTTAATTAAACCTTTTGCAAATAATTCTTATATCTTTAAATCACAGCCTCTCTTTCTTGTTTTTCTGTAATCTCAAAGGAAGGTTTAACTCACTGCAAGGAGTCTTATTCTTTGCTACAGAGGAAATCTCTCTTGATCTATAAATTAATTGCTTCCCATAGTAGTTAAGGAATGGGGAAATCAGGGCATAATGTCCATATTAGCTTCATCGCAGGAGCATAGATAGAATCCCAGGATTCTTCATAATTCAACTCTCAAACTAACTGCAAAACCTTTTTGGTTTCTGCAGTTTACTCATGAGGAAGGTGTATAGATGGTTAATCTCACAATTTCCCTTTGATCCAGGTTATGCTGGCCAGAATCTGCCTTCCAGTTAGTATTCTCAGCTGCAGTGTCTCTTCAATCCCTTGGAGAGCATCAAGCCACCATTATTTTCCACTGAAAGCTTTTCTTTCTTAAGATATCCTTTAATACCTTAAAGGATATTCATTCCTCACAATTCTGTTCCCCAATCCCTGAAAAACCAACCTACATTTCTCTCTGCTTCTTTCATTCCTAAGAATACTGAGGCTAGGGCTGTGTGCACTTAAAAATGCATCCCTGGTATCAATTAAAACAGGTAACACTAATTAAAGCAACCAATATATTGATTCAGTTTCCAAATGCAGCTGACTTTATGAAATTGAACAGGTTGTACTGATTCTGGATTGGTGCAAAAACCCTGTGTGAAAGTGCTATATATTTTTTCATAAATAGGATTAGGGTTGATTGCATCATTATTAACTTCTCTTCATTCATCCATTGATTCTCAGTGACAAAATATTGCAGCTAATTTCAGAATGAATTTCAAGATGTCAAGAGTAGAAAGAAATTAGAAAAGATTTCAATTTTATTGTTTTACTGCTCCTAACATAATAGGGAAATTCAGGGTATTTAAACAATTAGTATTACTTGAAGAATCGCCATGTCCCTCCTCATTTAAGGCAGTTTAAATCAAAGAAATGTTTCAGAATTCTTCATAGCACAGATGAAGCATCTTTTTTCAAATGGCTGAAACATTCACATCTTTTTCCTGATTCATATATAGTTGCTTCCAAAAAGGAAGCAGCCATTAGTAAGTAGAGGTAGTCCTCAACTTATGATGACAATTGAGTCCAGAATTTATGTTGTTAAGTGAGTTTTGCCCCATTTTATGACTTTTCTTGCCACAGTTGTTAAGTGAATCACTGCAGTTAGTAAAGTAGTAACTTTGCTTGTTATGATTGTCTTATTTTACTATGACTGGAATCATTCAACCCACAGAACTGTTTTGGCAGCTTTCCTTACCCATGTTCACTTTCCATCCAATGTGACAATATGGTACATAAGATCCAATTGTAGTCAGTGAGGGTGCACGACTAACTATTTAACAGCATGTTTCAAAGAATTACATATTCTAAACAATGCAGCTGCAAATAATGTCATACTTGTACTGTTGAATTATTGGCAAACAGGCCCTACACAGCTGTGGAACTTTGCATAGTGGCAAATGTTTGCATTGTCCTGGGTGGGAGCAAAAATAATAGCAATTGAAGAAGAAAATTGCATCTTTTCTCACACTGAAGACAACTATCTTCCTCAACAACTTTCTAACATTGTTCCCTGATGTTTACTCCTTTGCTCAATGAAATAGTGATGTCAAGTAAATTTTGTCCCCTCCAAACCATTCCCTTGTTGCATTTGCCTGTGGTCATCATAATACAAGCCTCATCTCTTTTGCATGTAGACAATAGTAGCAAGTTAGCATTATGAAAGAGTGAAATATATTTTATAATTTACCTTCTACCTTCCATTTGCCCTGTAAATGCCATAAATGTTCCATACATGTACCATTATATTAAAAAATATATACATCTGACTATACAATTCATAGTTCCATTAGTACATCTAGATCAGGGCTTTTCAACCAGTGGTACGGGTACCACCTGTGGTACATTGGCACCTAACAGATGGTACATGAAAAGTGGTAGTGGGGGAGGGGAATGAGCTGAACCAGTGGCAGAACCACACAAGCCTGAGTGAGAGATGGTTGGAGCTGCAGGGCTGTCAGGGCCTAGCGGAAGCGCCAGAATCAGTGCCAGGCTCCAGCTGGAGCTCGCACTGATCCTGGTGCTACTGCTGAGCCCTGAAGAAGTACCAATCAGCTGGAAAACAGCACTGATCCTGGCACTTCTGCTGAGCCCAGAAGAAGCACCGATCAGCTGGAATGTTGCAGCATCTCCAGGGTCTTGTGATTTACATTCAGATGCTTGGCAACGGATTCATATTTATGATGGTCACAGTGTTCCAGGTCATGTTAAGTGACCAAAACCTGCTGCAATCACCCAGCAGATGGGGGGAATAAAAACCAACAACCCCCACCCCACTCCTACTGCCAATCCTCAACAGAAATGCTCACAACAATGAAAATCTTCGACAGGAGGAAGAGCGCCGCCAGGCGGGCAGGCAGGTGTCTCGCTCGACTGTGGCTTGGGGGGCACTTTTTTCAGTGCCATTGTAACTTCAAACAGTCACTAAGCGAACTGTTGTAAGTCGAGGACTATCTGTACTTTATTACTTTTTTCCTTTTGGGGGGGGTCATCAAGTTTTTGACACCTTGCTAGGCGACTGGTAGTACTCGGATGTTGCCATATCCTAAAAGTGGTACAATGAGTGAAAAGGTTAAAAAGCCCTGATCTAGATGCTTTGAAAGCATATGATTATTTAGTTTTTTCACTATGTTAATATTGTATATGCATATTATATATTTAAACAGAGGTAAACAAGGTCAGGAGTTTAATAAACCTGGCCTGATATTTACATTTTCTTTTTCTGTCCCAAGTCTTCTAGGTAGTAGTGTTTTAATTATATTGCCATCAACATTATCATTTATTTAATATCCACAGTATGCCATATCTATGCATAATGAATGAAGCTGTAATTGAACTAAGGAAGCACAATTATGGAGCCCTATGATGTTAAGAGAGCATCAGCTACATTTTAGCAAATATTTTGTCTGCATATTTCTACAGTTTCTACAGTTCATCTGCCATATTGTTGAATCATCATTGTCCAATATAAAGTTTTATCCAGAAAAGTATTCCAAACCTGATACTTACAAGATAACTGAATGATAAGATAAGATTCTGACCAGTTGCCTTATCTTGAAAAATTCAAAATTTTACATCCTCATTAAAGTTAAAGTAGTCAGTTTGGTCTAGAAGATAAGCTTAAGACATGGAAGCCAACTTAGTGACTTTGGATCAGTCATGCTCTTTCACCCCTTAAAAGGCTATGACAACTCAACCTTCATGACCTGTTTGTGTAGTCACCAGTAATCAGACAAATGTTAATGCAACCATATAACAAAAATGAAAAAAAAAATCAATGTCTTTCTTGTGCCAATTACGATCACTGCGGGGTTGGGAAGAATTTATTTGCTTCATTTTGTATAATAACCTACCAAATGTCTATGTTTTCTTAATAAATTGGAATAATCATTAAAATCGGATGTGGGTTAAAGTGAAATGAGGACCCAGTACACTGCTCAGCTCTGAAAATTATCAGACGTCGTATATTGAAATTCAATGGTGAAAAAAGTAAGGTTCTACATTTAGGCAAGAAAAACCAAATGTACAGGTATAGTATAGGGGGTACCTTGCTCAATAGTAGTAACTGTGAGAGGGATCTCGGAGTCCTAGTGGACACTCATTTAAATATAGCCAGCAGTGTGCTGCAGCTGCCAAAAAAGCCAACAAGTGCTAGGCTGCATTAACAGAGGGATAGAATCAAGATCACATGAAGTATTAATACCACTTTACAATGCCTTGGTAAGGCCACACTTGGAATACTGCATCCAGTTTTGGTCACCACGATATAAAAAAGATGTTGAGACTCTAGAAAGAGTACAGAGAAGTGCAACAAAGATGATTAGGGGACTGGAGGCTAAATTGGGTATGTCTAGTTTAACGAAGAGAAGGACGAGGGGGGGGGCATGATAGCAGTGTTCCAATATCTCAGGGGCTGCCACAAAGAAGAGGGAGTCAAGCTATTTTCCAAAGCACCTGAAGGCAGGACAAGAAGCAACAGGTGGAAACTAACCAAAGAGAGAAGCAACCTAGAACTAAGGAGAAACTTCCTGACAGTTAGAACTGTTAACCAGTGGAACAACCTGCCTCCAGAAGCAGTGAATGGTCCAACACTGGAACTGTTTAAGAAGAAATTGGACAGCTATTTGTCCGAAATGGTATAGGGTTTCCTGCCTGAGCAGAGAATTGGACTAGATGACCTCCAAGGTCCCTTCCAACTTTTTTATTAGTATTATTATGGATCATCGCACAGTCAGCCAGATGTTCAGACTGGATTTGGCATTTTGTCTACCTATCAAGTCCTTACCCAGGACCTGGGATAGGCAGATGTGGATGTTTGATGGTATTACAGCTATCGTCGCAGGATGGAAGCAGTTCCTAATAAGGCCGCCTTTTGCAATTGACTAATAAAAAAATTGTCAATGCCAATGGTGTTCAAGTGGTGCTTCAGTTGTTTTGGGATTGCACCCAAGGAGCCTTTTACTATTGGTACTACCCTTGCTTGCTTTTGCCACAGTCTTTCTATTTCTATTTGTAGGTCTTTGTATTTCGTTATCTTCTCCAGTTCTTTCTCGTCTATTTTGCTGTCTCCAGGCACTGCCACGTCCACTATCCAGACTTTTTTGTCTTTCTTATCGACAATTGTTAAGTCTGGGGTGTTATGTTGCAGGTGCTTGTCTGTTTGAATTCTGAAGTCCCAGAGCAGTTTAATTTTATCATTTTCTATGATTTTCTCTATTTTATGATCCCACCAGTTTTTGCTTACAGGCAAATGATATTTTTTGCAGATCTTCTAATGCCCCATTGTTGCTACTTTGTCATGCCGCTGCTTGTAGTCAGTCTGTGCAATCTTCTTGCAACAGCTTACCAGGTGGTCCACTGTTTCTTCAGCTTCTTTGCATAGGCGGCACTTACTGTCTGTTGCTATTATTATTATTATTATTATTATTATTATTATTATTATTACTACTATTTAGAGATATTGAATTAGTATGCCATCTTTTCCTTTTGACAATCTTCATTTTGTTTCATCAGCTACATTGCAGGGATGCAACATGACTTTCCCCATGTGAGAATAACTAAATTGATTGAATGTGGCTACTGCAGAAGAATGAAGATTTGATTCTCTTAATTTCTTTTATAAGAATCTAACAAATTTGTCAACTTTCCTTGAAGTGGAAATTATGTATCAGTCAGAGTGTCAGAATAAGATATGATATTTTTTTTCTCTTGAGTCTAGAAAATATATATATTAACCAAGCATTTTCCTTTTATATGCTTTTGTATGATATTAAAAAAAATCTTTACCTTTGTGCTTAATTATTGATGTTAATTATTCTTCATATTAAAAGTTTTCCTCTTTGTTGAATATAATCATGCCACATATCTGAATATGGTTTATTTTATAACTTTCCATATGTGTAAAAATCTATGCCTACAATTTCAGAGTATATCATAATGGCCAGAAAACTACAAAAAATACATCTCAATAGCTTGTAGATCTAGCAATTTTAGAGGCTGGCCAGGTATACATATCCTAGAGGATTTATGCAGATATTCTAAATCTATACTAATATAACTAGTGCCAAGTTTTTGTCCCATTCTTACATTCTTTTGGCATTTTTATGCTATTAAAAGATATTATAATCCTTTTATAATGAATTAGCATGACCTAAAATTCTTTTTAATCTATTCAGTGTTCCTTTGTGCTTCATGTAATTCATACTGAATTAATTGGGAGAATAAAAAGAAATACAGGAATAAATTAATTTGAAAGTTATAGATGATTTTTAGATAACATTATCATTAACTATAATACAGAGTCTCAGTCATCTATTTATACAGCAGGCATACGATTTTAATTCTTATACTAGTATGGAATCTGATTGTGTTTTGACAGCAGAAGCAGCATATAAAAAGCCATCTAACTGATAATAATAGTCATTTTCCATTTAGGAAAGCAAAGAAGTAGTTAGGGTAGTCAAACAATGACTTGAATTACATAGCTAGTGGATGCATGTTCAGCAAATGAAACCTTTTTAAACATTGTGAATAATTCCAGAAAGAGCTTTTGTACATGTATTGTCAGAATCAAGAAGGGAACTGTAGGTTTGGCTTTAAAGGGGTAGTAAATGTATATATTTGTAAGGAGCCTGTAGCACAATGTAAAAATAATCCCACTTTATGCAGCCTATCAGTAGAAGAGTTTGCATCATAAATTACTGGACTTTAGAATAGAAAGCTTTCATAATAATAATAATTTTGAAAATGTTAAAATCACATGTTAAAGTAAAACAGGCTTAAGAATAAACTGGAAATTTTAGAATGGGGAAAGGATTTTTTAGCATGACACCTCTGAACCTTTGGTTTCAATTAGAATCAATGTACTGTATGTTTGCTTAATGTATGTATGTAGTCCAGTACACACAGTGAAGTAAATGTCAATCACTTCCAGGCAAAGCAGGAATATTCTCATTCTTTGATTGCTTTTTTATAAACTGGTATAGAGTAATGTTATTGCCTAAATTATTGAATAGCAGTATCTTGTATTTGAGTTTCCATGGATCAAAAATAAAGAAGACAGGAGAAAATAAAAGTCTCCTGTCATGCTTACAAAAGACTATTCTGCTGAACTGACAGCAGGTCAACTGACTTCTAGTGAATTTATTTTTTCCGAAACTTTTTTTTTTCTGATCACACCTAGCTTTTAGAATGACTGAGGTGATGCAAAAAAAAGCTTTGGGGGATAATTTGGACTGGAAATCTGAAGATTTAAATCAAAGATCTGATACTTTCAATTTGAGAAGAGAAAGGCAGCTGAAAAGCCTTGTGATTCATTCTATAAAACAAGAATGATATAACCTTAAAGCTCTTATTTAAAAAAAAAAACTTTCAACTGATATGAAAAATGTTTCTAAAACCAGCAAACATCTTTAGGATAAAATTACCTATTGACATGTTTTTTGTCAAATAAACAATTCATATATTATAAAACATTTATTTCATTGCGAAGATCAATTTTCATGGAAAAAAGGAACATTTTTTCCTTTTTCTAGGTATGTTTGTTTATTCATGGATTTGGGAAAATTTGGGGGGGAAATTAAAAACTTTTAAGTATAAATGAAAGACAATCTGCAACTTTCTTCTGTGATGATCATTCCGTTCCTGGCTGTGCAGTTTATTATCTGATTTTATTTGGAACACTGATGCAAAGTTATTAACAGTGACTATGGCATGAAAACAACAAGCAATATTGCCTTCAGTTATCCTTCCTGCCCAATTTGGTTTTGTAAAAACTCACTAAGTGCTAGGCAACATTAAAGTACTGACATCACTGGGATAGATTACTACTTTATATGGTAAATTAACACATTGCTCAGAGCTAGTGTTTCTTAGTAGCAGCCCCCATTTAAGTCTTTCCCAAGAGACCATTTGTAACATCATAAACATATTAAGAAACTTTTTTCCAAAATATTTTTGGAAGTTAGTGTTTCTTGAGCGTTCAGTTGGTTGTTCATATTTTATTATTTTTTACTATTGTTTATAGTTTTAATTGCATTGTCTGGTTTTAATGTCTTATTGTTATATGATAAACTTGTTATAAGATTCAGTGGTTTCAATAAACATTCATAAAAATTAAAATCAGTAATATAGATAGGATCTTGGATTCAGAAAAAAAAAACCTGATTGGTTCAGAAGAAGTATCTGAAAGAATTCTTGCCTAAATAGTGTTTCTACTTTTCTTATTAACTGGATTAACAGTAATAATCCACATCCTTTCCATGACTAAAAATGGACTTGTCTCTTCATCTGCCAAGATATCTCAGTGCTTATTTCCTCTTATTTTTAATTTTTAATGATTTTTTTACAAATTCACTGTATCCTATAAAATGATAAAACCTTGCTTTCCATATATTTGTGATCTTTTCAAATATCCATTAAGTTCATTCAAAACCTCAATTTGTTAACAGATACTTTGGGATTACTGTATTACTCAGTTGTGAACAAGTGTTTGAGGTAGTATAACACCATGCCTTCTTCAACCAAGCACCTTTAAGACATTTTGACCTGAACTTCTTATTCCTAGTCATGAAATATTCCTATTGGTACAGTTTGTGGTTTACAGTAAATGGAGGATATCCTCTGAAGAAAGTGTGCTGGGCATGGAAAAAGCAAATCCCATTTATAAATATTGTACTTTTTGTTTTTTTGTTTTTTACAGATAGTAATTTTATTCTTGCCAATGCTCAGGTGGCTAAAGGATTCCCTATTGTTTACTGTTCCGATGGCTTCTGTGAGCTTTCTGGATTTTCACGAACCGAAGTCATGCAGAAGAGCTGCAGCTGTAAATTTTTATATGGTCCTGAAACAAATGAGCAAATGATTCTCCAAATTGAAAAGTCACTGGAAGAAAAAATAGAATTCAAAGGAGAGATCATGTTTTATAAAAAGAACAGTGAGTATTATTTTATTAAATAGTGCTTACATGGGTAGAAATTTAGAAGAGAAATGGTGCTGGCATTAAATCATGTTTTGAAATAATTAGCTATTTCATTAAGTCAGAACAGTGGTTCCCAACCTTTTCTATACCTCGCATCTCTAGAATGCTTCTGATATATTCTCGCACTCCTTACAAAAGTTCAAAATAACAGCAACAAATTATGCATATACACTATAATTTTGAAAATCAAACCATATCATCTCGCACACCTGGTTGGGAACCCCTGAGTTAGAGCTAAAATAGAGTCAGGATATCATCATATAAATACACTGGTATATCTTTGATATTTTGATATTCATATGTAGCATTTTTGAGAAATAAATAAGATTAAAATTAAAGTGATAAGTTATTTTTACTACTAATGCTCTTACCTAGCTATGAAAATATGAGATAGATAAGAAAAACATCTATTGTCACTGTCCCTGGCTCTAGTAATGATCCTTTACAAATAGTACTATATATCATTTACCAAAGAGACTTAAATGTATTTAATGGATTATTGTTGAAGAATTCAAAATACTGAAATAAAGTAATATTTTTTTTTCTTTTTATTTTAAATCTTGGACTGGTGCAAGGTTGACTCTTATAACTGACAGCCTTGATTGTATGCCTTTGCTGAATAATATGTTATTAGGAAATGTAGTAAGCCTAGAAGATAGTACACATAAATATATTTATGCATTTGTGTATAATATATTCAAAAAAATAATTTAGCACTCTTTTATGACTTTTCTAACCTAGCAGGATAGAATCTTGGTTTGAATTTAATCTTTTGCCAGTTGTTTTAAACCAAACTTTTCTAATAAGATAATGCTAGTTTGGAAGTTATATTTCAATCCAATTGGATTCTGTCAGATTAGGGAAGATTGTATAATACTTACTATGCTTCAGATTTATATTTTTTTATCTTCCTGAGTCTTGTGATAATGATAATCTGCAACTTAACATCAATAGTTTTCATCACCGAGCAGATGGAATATATATAATAAGCTGGTTGGTCTTAAGGTATATCAAAATTAATTTTAAAAGAACTTAAAATGACACTTTTCTCAAAACTAAATTAATAGCAGTTGAACTTACATATTGGCAATTTCAAAATATAGAAATCATTTTCCTCAATAGAAGAGAGATATTTTCCCATCCGCAGTTCTTGTTTACTGTTCTGGGAGTGTATGATCGATTTCTTTTTGTCTCTCTAATTTCTCTCAACATTTTCCTTTTCTCTCACTAATGTCTGTTGAACAGTTCCAGAGGGCAGGGCTGAAATGTTTGGCCCTTGGTGAGTTTTTTTTTTTTTAAAGCGAATTAAACCTTGATTTACATTAAACACAATTTGGCTCTTATTTTCATATTTAACTGTATTAAAAATACAGTTTTTGAATTCAGCAATTTGTCACTTATTTTCATTGGCAATCTTGTGGGTTGAAAATAGAAATGTAGATTGTGGGTTCACTGCCTTTATCCTATCTATCCTATCCTCACTCAAATTTTGGTAAAAATTTCAATATAGTATGATGCAATATCTATTTGTCTCCAATATTCTTTTTCGCTATCTAGTTCAAGAAAAAAAAATCCTTTGTCTCACTTGATGTATTTATTTTCATGCATTAGAGAGGAAAGATGTGTATATGGCTTAGATATTTTTTTAATTTTTTAAAAACATTCTTAACATAGAAAATTAATATAATAAAACCATTAAAGAAAAATATTTAGATTTCCCTCCCAAAAGAAAAAGAAATTTAAAAAGTCAACCTGAATCAAGGTAAGAATATAATCTAAGAAAGAAAAGATTACATTATATGTTATACTTACACATAGTCACTACTACAAAATATTATTGTAAAATATCACAAAATCTGAGATAGTAACACATATTGCTGCATCCTTTGATTAGTAGAAAATACTTCCTTTTCCAAAAAAGATAGATATTTCCAACAACCATTCCCTACCATCTGGAATAAAATCACATGTCTAATTTTCAGTATGATTATTTTAGCTTACAACCATAATTGCAAATAAACAGTTTAGATTCCAAAACCTTATGTAGTTCAATACCATGTTACATTTTTATCATTTAAATTTTTTCTTATCAATCTGCCTAAATACACTACGTATATTAAACTACTTATATAGTAACATCCCCCCCCCAAAAAATCTCCACCAAATTGCTTATTCAGAAAGCTAGATTTAACATTCTAAAACTTCAGACTTATTTTAGCTTCAGTTATAGGCTGAAATAAAAATTTATCCAGTGGAACTCCTGTTTGGCCTAACTTAAAAATTATTATTTAGTAATAGTAAATTTTGACAGTACTGTAACCAATGTTGCAAGATATACTGTATTTGGAAACTATGTTGGGCATAGCTTTGTGTGCTTACCCATGAAAAAAAATACACTAAAAATCTTATGAAATAAAAATAACTAGTAATGTTTGAGAAGGGATAAATTAGACTTTGTATAATATTATTGATTTATGATAACTTAGTTTTTGTCAAAACAATGTTTAAACCTTTGGTAGAATTTTAAATTTGATTTATCTCAAAATGTTTCTGGGCAGCTTATTTAACTTCAGATTTTCTTATTTGCAATTTATTATCTCTTTGGGGTTATTTTTAAATTTCTTCTTTATTAAAAATGTTGAGATAACCTGTGATCAGCAACCTATCTTTAGCAGTTAAAGAAAGAATATATTTGAATTATTTAAACTTATTATTATTTTAATTATTTCTTTATTCTTTGAAATAACAAGCCTGAATACTGTTTCCTACAGACCAATACCAGGTTGTTTTATAAAATGTTTGAATGCAGTTAGGTCCACCTTATAAAAATATAAATATAAATATCCCTAACAAAGTAACTTCAAATATCCCTTAAAAAGTCATGTCAACAAACACACCAGAGATAAACAAAAAAGCAGCTGCCAAAAAAGGAAGGCGAGCAGTGGTGAGATTCAGCTGGTTTGCACCACTTTGGCAGAACAGGTAGCTAATTTTTTGTTGCCTAGGCCCACAATGGACTTCCGGAAGCAGCATCCACACAGAGAACCGGTTCTTTACGTATTTGAATCCCACCACTGAAGGCAAGTGTTTGTAATAGGAAATTCTATCCTCAAAGGAATGGAATCATCCATTCTGCAGACCAGACATACAATCTCAAAGATGTGGATGAGAACCTAACCAAAATAATTAGGCCTACTGATTACTACTCTTTCCTTCTCAACCACATTGGGACGAATGACACAACAAAGAACCTGAGTACAATACTGAGAGATTACAAACAACTAGACAATAAAGTTAAGAAGCTAGGAGCACAAGTGGTGTTCACATCCATACTCCCAACGAAAGACCAACAACCATTGAGGAAAAAAAGAATTCTAGAAATAAACCATTGGCTAAAGGGCTGATGTCACCAAAAAAAACATTGGTTTCCTGGTTCATGGACTGCATTTTCTACGTGAAGGACTCTTGGCAGCAGGGCTGCACCTCATGAAAACAGGGAAAAATGAACTTGAAAAAAGACTGACCCAACTCATCAGGAGGGTTTTAAACTAAAATTGAAGGGGAAGAATGACCAATCGTTAGAATCTCTAGAACCCAAAATCAATCATAAATCCCAAGAAAACAAATCAAACAATGAGGTAGGCAGAGATGAGAAAAAAGAAAAACCCAAATAACAATCATGAGCTGCAGAAAGTGTTTGGAAAAAATTCAGAGAAGAGCAACTAAGATGATCAAAGGTCTGGAGACTAAAACATACAAAGAATGGCTGCGGGACTTGGGTTTGGCTAGTCTAAAGAAAAGAAGAAATAGGGGAGACAGGATAGCAATATTCCTGTATCTGAGGGGCTACCACAAAAAAGAGGGGGTCACATTATTCACCCAAGCACCAGAGGGCAGGATAAGAAACAATGGTTGGAAACAATGATCAAAGAGAGAAGCTGGACTAGAAGACTTCCAAGATCCCTTCCAGCTCTATTCTATTCTATTCTATTCTATTCTATTCTATTCTATTCTATTCTATTCTATTCTATTCTATTCTATTCTATTCTATTCTACACAGATAGATAAATTGGGCATCTCAGAGAAAGCTTGTAAAAGTCTTGCAAAGTTTGCCTTGATGTAAGAAATTCAGTTAGGATGCCTGAGCGCCTGAGGTTTAGGCTTGATTTACTACTGTCATATTTTAGCCTGAAATTCAAATATATTTTCAAATTCTTCACTGAAGAAGGCATCAAGAATTATGGACTCTTCATATGTTGAGCAAGGACATGGTCATAATTATCATGCAATATTGGAAGGATAATTCCACTTGTCAATACCTATAGTTGTCATTTTCTAAGAAGAGAAAGGTCAGCACTTTCAAGAAATCTACTCAAATTTTATGGCACTGTTTTGTCTATTTCACTTTTTTAATTTACCTTCATATTATATATGGATTGTTATTTTGCTGATACTTAAGTCAGACTATATGGTTGCTGATATTTCTATAACACTGGCAATAAGCTATTTGTGAGTTGTTGATTTTTAATTGAACCATTATTACATTGTTATTTTATTTAATAAAGAAAAAAAGTAATCATTATATAGTGGAATTGAAAATTTTAGACTTTTTTCTTTCACTGGAGGGTTTGAGCTTTGGGTTTTCAGGGGCAAAATAGCATCTTTTTGAGTTTTAAGTAGGAAGACATGCATTAAAGCATGTCTAGTTTTGCTACTTAAGCACAACAAATCCCAAACACAGAAAAGGATTGAGAAATGTGGTCCTACCATTTTAATAATATCCCATTACCAGCCATGATGAGGAACAGGAAGCAAAGTGTCTGTTCTGAAGTAGATTGCCCTCTAGATGCAGTTTCCCATAATAAGATTTTATTTCATTGAACTGTCTCCTCATTCTTATTATCAGAAGTTACTGTATCTAAGGAAATAGTTATTTATTTATTTATTAAAATTTATAAATCGCCCCATTCCCGCAGGACTCCGGGCGTCTAACAATAAAAACACAATATAACTTAACAAGACAAACAATACAGTAACATTCATCCAGGGGTCAGATTTTATAAACCCCAGACCTGCCGGAAAAGTCAGGTCTTAAGCAGCTTGCAGAAAACCAACAGGGTGGAAGCGGTCCTAATCTCCGGGGGGAGCTGGTTCCAAGACGTGGGTGTCATCACAGAGAAAGCCCTCCCCTGCGGCCCCGCCAAATGGCACTGCTTGGCCGACGGGACCCGAAGGAGGCCCAGCCTGTGGGATCTAACCGGGCAAAGGGAACTATGAGGTAGTAGGCGGTCTCGCAAATAGCCTGGCCCTGAGCCATATAGAGCTTTAAAGGTAATAACCAACACCTTGAATTGGACCTGGAGACCAATAGGCAACCAGTGCAGCTGGCAGAGGATAGGTGTAACGTGGGTGTACCAAGGAATACCCGCTATCACTTGCGCAGCTGCATTCTGGACCAACTGTAGTCTCCGAATACTTTTCAAGGGTAGCCCCATGTAAGCGCAGTAGTCCAAGCGTGAGGTGATAAGGGCATGAGTGACTGTAAGGAGAGCCTCCTGGTCCAGGTAGAGTCGCAACTGGTGCAACAGACGAACTTGTGCAAAGGTCCTCCCAGCCACTGCTGTCAAATGATGTTCCAATTTCAGCTGTGGATCATGGAGGACACCCAAGTTGCGAACCCACTCCGAAAGAGGTATATTTTCCCCTGCTAGAGTCAACACTGGACAGTTAACATGATCCTTGGGAGGCAACATCCAAAGCCACTCGGTCTTGTCAGGATTGAGCCTGAGTCTGTTAACCCCCATCCAGACCCTTGCGGCTTCAAGGCAACGGCCCATCACATCAGCCGCTTCACTGAGAGAGCTCAGGGAAGAGATATATAGCTGGGTATCATCAGCATACTGATGAAACCTCACCCCGTGCTGTCCGATGATCTCACTCAGCGGCTTCATGTAAATGTTAAATAGGAGGGGGGAGAGGACTGACCCCTGCAGTACCCCACATTCAAGGGGCCTCGGGGTTGATCTCTGCCCCCCCCACCAGTACCGATTGCAACCGGCCAGAGAGGTAGGAGAACCACCGTAAAACGGTGCCTCCCACTCCCACCCCTCAAGTCGTCGCAAAAGGATACCATGATCGATGGTATCAAAAGCTGCTGAGAGGTCAAGTAGCACCAAGACAGAGGAATAACCCCTGTCTCGGGCCCGCCAGAGATCATCCATCAGTGCAACCAAAGCAGTGTCTGTGCTGAAGCCGGGCCTGAAGCCAGATTGAAAAGGGTCTAGGTAATCCGCTTCATCCAGAGACCGTCGGAGCTGGAGCGCCACCACTCTCTCTACAACCTTCCCCAAAAAGGGGAGATTGGAGACTGGACGGAAGTTATTTAAATCAGCCGGGTCCAGAGTAGGCTTCTTGAGAAGGGGTCTCACAATCGCTTCCTTCAAGGATTGCGGGAAAGACCATATACAGTCCTTAACTTATGACCATTCATTTAATGACAGTTCAAAATTACAACAGTGCTGGAAAAAGTGATTTATGACTAGTCCCCACACTTATGACCACCATGGCATCCCTGTGATCACTTGGGTGCTTGGCAAATGGCATGTATTTATGATGTTTGCAGAGTCCCAGAATGTATAAAGTTCTTCCTGTTTTGTACTTGCATAATAATACCTCATGCTCTTATGAAACAGGTGGAACTTGTGTTACAATGAGGAAAGTTACTTTCATCATTTTAATAAAAGTATTAGATCCTCTGGATGCTCTGTGTGTAACTAATTCACAGATATGGAAGATTCTATAGAGCTATAGTTAAAGCCTCTTTAGTTTTTTACTAAATTCATAATCAGGCAGGAAATGGCATAATCCTTACCCTATGGTATTACATTCAAAACCAAATATTCCTATCTGCTTTACCTAGCAACTTACAAGACTTGATTGGCAGGCGGGGGACCAAGCAGACTCAGTACTATTCTGGATATTAAGTGATAGCAAATAAGATTGTTTTAAAGGAAAGGGAAAGATAGGCCATGAACCTTTCTTTTTTCTGGTCTACGAAAACACATCCACAACTTTTCTAATTCTCTAACCTTGATTTTGCCTGTCTAGCCCATGAGAGTAAGACCAGCTTCTAATTAGAATGCACATTGTAGAGAAAAGCTAAAAACATGTGTAGGACTATTTGGAAATAGCAAGTGGCTTTGCAGTGCCAGGTTTCATATATAATCAACTAATAGTACCATCTGTGCTTGGATGGAAGCTGAAGCATATTCATCATCAATAAGTGCACTTAGAGCCTAGAATACATTTGTTTTGTAATCCAATTGTCTGTACTTCTGATTGCATTGTGTTTTTTCCTAGAACCTCTTGATCTTTGTTTCACTGTGATCACATCACTCACAAATCCTCATTGCTATGTTGTTTGTCTCTTTGACCTTTTCTTTACTATGAACACTTATATCCTTACATCCAATCCACTGGTAGCAACTTTTTTCTTTGATTTCAGATTGACTTAGTTTGCCTTGTCTTGCACATTAACTGAGAGGGCCTCTTTAATTTATGACTGTTATAAAAGCAGTACACCAGAACTGCAGACATGACTAATATCAAAACCAGAGGTTAAAAAAAATGAGTCAATGATAACATCTGTTTCTGCTGTAGCTTTTTATAATTACTATACCACCCACAAAAGAAAAGTCAAGTTGGAGGGATGGCAAAGAATTTAATATAGATAGGCTTACTATCCACTGAACATGCTTTATACCAAATTAGATGATTGATCTGTTTAACACAGTGTTTTCTTTCTTCTTCTTCTTGTGCCATATCCATTATTGGACGTTGGCGATCATGTTGACGATCCTGTTTTTATCAACAGCCACACGAAAAAATGCTGCTGAGTTTTGTCCAAACCAGTCCCTTAGATTTTGAAGCCATGATGTTCTTCTTCTGCCTGGACCTCATTTGCCTTCAATCTTTCCCTGGAGGATTAAATGGAGTATGCCGTATTTTTCTGAGTGTTGCATCACATGCCTGAAATATTCTAATTTTCATTTTTTAATTGTTTTGATGATTTCCCTTGGCTTTCCCAGGCGGCTTATCACCTTCTTATTTCTGATCTTGTCAACCCAGCTTACACGTAACAGCCGCCTGTAAATCCACATTTCAAATGCTTCTAGTCTAATAATAATAATAATAATAATAATAATAATAATAATAATAATAATAATAATAATAATAATAGACTAGAAGCATTCATCTCCATAGAGCAGGATAGAAAAAATATAGCATCTGACATATCTGATTTTCAGTCTTAGGCTTATGTCATGACTGCAGAAGACCTTTTTAATTTTGAAGAATGCTGTTTGAACTTTCTCTATCCTTGTCAGACAAAGAGTGTCTCTCCCATAAAAAATATGGTGAGACGTAAATTTCAGAATGCCATACCGGCTCGGACGTCGCCCGGGTTAACAAGGTCCGCGCTAGATATTGGAGTTCCTGGATATCTGGTGAAAAATGGGTTACAGGACTCAGGACTGTTGGCTGAGCAACCAGGGCCAGCAGCTGCAGAACTACTGGAAGAAAAGGTGTTTACCCGTCGCAGATACACAGTGATGGAAAACAAAGAAATAATGATCTGTTACTACAGATCAAGTCCAACAAGAAGAGGATATCTAAAACGAATGCACCAGTTCTGGAAAGAACAACATCCAGAATCAGAAATAACAGAACAGAGACTAGCAGATCAACGCCGATTTATAACACGAAATAAAATATTCACAGAAACAGAATTGGACGAACTGCAAAGGTTTACCCAGGGCAAAGAAATCAAAGCCTTACCAGAAGTAATTCAGAATGTAGAGGCAAACCAGGGGGAGTTGGCAGTGAAGGAATCTAGCAGAGATATACAACTGTTCTCATTTGGAAACCAGGCACCTCTACCTCAGGAAGAACAAAACCCTCTAACTAAAGAAATAAAAGAATTGAAACAAAGAATAACTGAGCATCTAGAACAGCACAAAAACAACAGAATAAGGCTACCTGCATTGAAGCTTGTTCCAAAGAAACAGCTAGCACAAGCATTAAAAGATGCAAATATTGCAATATCAAGTATAAGCACCAATTCATTGCAAGAAACAAACCAACTAATGTACAGCACAGCTGCAGTTATAACAGAATACCTGGGATGCAAAATCAACAAAGAAGAAAAACAAACAAACAGTGCACCAGAAAAATGGAAGGTTAGACTAGAAAATAAGATCAGCAAGTTAAGATCACATGCAAGCAAGCTAGAACAGATGAAAGAAAAGAAGCTGAAGAACAAGAAGACCAAAGAATACCTAATCAAGAAATACCACTTAGAAACAAGGAAGATCAAGGAAGCACTGGAAATAATAAAGCAACAAATAACAGCTATAGCCAGGAAAATCAGTAGATATGAAGCTCGAATTGCAAACTATAGGCAGAACCTCCAATTTCAATCCAATCAGAAACGTTTCTACCAATCCATCAATGGAGAAACTGCAAGGAATCAGTCAGTACCTGACAAGGAAGAAACAGTGCAGTTCTGGAAGCAGATATGGGATAACCCAAAGAAATACAACAAGGATGCGGCTTGGTTAAAAGAGGTGGATGCAAATAAAACAGAAGTTGAAATGAAAGAACTAGTAATAACAACAAAAATGGTAGAAAAAAGAGCAAAGAAAATCAAAAATTGGTCAGCACCAGGTGAAGATGAACTGCATGGGTTTTGGTTGAAACATCTAACTGTTATACACCCACTCATTGCCAAGCAGTTCAACAATATACTACAAGGAGGAGAAATTGAAAAGTGGCTAACAACTGGGAAAACCTACCTAATAATGAAAAATCCAGCAAAAGGGGCAACACCAGGTAACTACAGGCCAATTACCTGCTTACCAACAACTTTCAAATTACTAACTGGTGTAGTAGCTGATGCAGTGCAACAGCATCTAGTTGAAAACAATCTCTTTCCACCTGAGCAGAAAGGAAACCGCCCCAATAGCAGAGGAACAAAAGATCAACTCCTAATAGACAAAATGATCTTGGAAAACTGCAAGAGAAGGAAGACCAACCTGAATGTGGCATGGATTGACTACAAAAAGGCATTTGACTCTCTGCCACATGATTGGATAATAAAGTGCCTAGAAATAACAGGAGTCAGTAGAAACATCAGAAAATTTGTGCAAAGATCGATGGCACAATGGAAGACACAGTTGCAGATCAATGGTGAGAGGCTGGGAGAGGTTAATATCAAGAGAGGAATATTTCAAGGAGATTCATTATCACCATTACTATTTGTTATTGCACTGTTTCCTCTGTCAACAATACTGAATAACTCAGGACATGGCTATCAAACATCAAAAACATCTGCCAGACTATCCCACCTCCTTTATATGGATGATCTGAAGCTGTATGGAAAAACATCATCTGAAATAGAATCGCTGCTCAACACTGTCCGTATATATAGCCAAGATATTGTAATGGAGTTTGGCTTGGACAAATGTGCCACACTTACTATCAAACAAGGAAAAATAATGAAAACTGAAGGAATCAAGATGCCCCACGAAAATAACATTAAGAGTCTGGATGAGGAAGAGTACTACAAATACTTGGGTATCCTTCAAGCTGACAACATCAAGCACACTGAAGTCAAGAAAAAGATTAGAGGTGAATACATCAAGAGAGTGAAGAAGATCTTAAAATCCAAACTCAATGGAGGAAATACCATAAAGGCAATCAACACCTGGGCAATCCCAGTCATTAGGTACACAGCTGGAATAGTGGACTGGACTCAAGCAGAACTAAAAGCAATGGATAGGCAGACCAGAAAAATAATGACAATGAATCATGCCCTTCATCCACGCAGTGACATTGATAGACTTTATCTACCAAGGCAAATAGGTGGGCGTGGAATGCTACAAGTACATCAGATGGTTGAAGAAGAAAAAATGGCTTTGGAAGAATATCTGAAGAACAATGATGAAGATGCACTGAAATTAGTATATCAGGAAGGCTTACTAACTACTGGAGAGACCAAACTGGCCTACAAGAAAGACCAAATGAAGAACAGAATAGAGGCATGGGAAGACAAAGCACTACATGGCCAATACATGAAAAAAATAGCTGGGAAAGCAGATAATAATAAAACCTGGCAATGGCTAAGAGCAGGAAAATTGAAGAAAGAGACCGAGGGACTAATTCTGGCTGCACAAGACCAAGCCTTAAGGACAAATGCATACAAAGTCAAAATTGAGAAGACAGCAACAGACAGTAAGTGCCGCCTATGCAAAGAAGCTGAAGAAACAGTGGACCACTTGGTAAGCTGTTGCAAGAAGATTGCACAGACTGATTACAAGCAGCGGCATGACAAAGTAGCAACAATGGTGCATTGGAAGATCTGCAAAAAATATCATTTGCCTGTAAGCAAAAACTGGTGGGATCATAAAATAGAGAAAGTCATAGAAAATGATAAAATTAAACTGCTCTGGGACTTCAGAATTCAAACAGACAAGCACCTGCAACATAACACCCCAGACTTAACAATTGTCGATAAGAAAGACAAAAAAGTCTGGATAGTGGACGTGGCAGTGCCTGGAGATAGCAGAATAGAAGAGAAAGAACTGGAGAAGATAACAAAATACAAAGACCTACAAATAGAAATAGAAAGACTGTGGCAAAAGCAAGCAAGGGTAGTACCAATAGTCATAGGCTCCTTGGGTGCAATCCCAAAACAACTGGAGCACCACTTGAACACCATTGGCATTGACAAATTCGCTATTAGTCAATTGCAAAAGGCGGCCTTACTAGGAACTGCTTCCATCCTGCGACGATATCTGTAATACCATCAAACATCCACATCTGCCTATCCCAGGTCCTGGGTAAGGACTCGATAGGTAGACAAAATGCCAAATCCAGTCTGAACATCTGGCTGACTGTGCGATGATCGATAATAATAGACTAGAAGCATTCATCTCCATAGAGCAGGATAGAAAAAATATAGCATCTGACATATCTGATTTTCAGTCTTAGGCTTATGTCATGACTGCAGAAGACCTTTTTAATTTTGAAGAATGCTGTTTGAACTTTCTCTATCCTTGTCTTTACTTCAGTGGTCATGTCCCAGCTTTCATGTAAATTAGAACCGAGGTATATGATCCTTTCAACTTTTGCTAGTGGTATTCCTTCTGAATTTATTGGTGGTAAATTAACTGGTTGTTTGCTGACGACCATGATCTTGGTTTTTGAGGTGTTAAGCTTCAAGCCAAATTTTTCAGATATTTCTGTGACTCTGTTGATGAGGAGCTGAAGGTCTTCTTGCTTACTGGCAAGCAGAACTGTATCGTCAGCATATCTTAAGTTGTTGACCCAAACACCGTTTACTTTGATACCAGCATCGATGTTCTCCAGTACTCTTTTTACTGATTGGCAATGATTCCCAAAGGATTGAAACATAGGTTTTTCCTTACTTGAAGGTGTCAAAATTTGAACCAAATAACTGGTTCAAAGAGAAAAGATTGTGCCAAATTTTAAATTAAAGTTTTTCACAATTGGGTTATGGGAAAGAGAACAGTAGCAGAGGCTATCAGGTACAGATTTTAAAAATACAGACTGACCATATATGACCTAATCATATCTAGTGGTTTCTCAGTTGAAAAGAATTCAGTTCAATGCTGGTTGAATTCTAATACAATGATATTATGATTTTGTATGGTATTAACTTCATCTTATTTATTGTATTTTACTTTTTGATTGTGTTGAGCCATGGAAAGAAATGCATTCTTGGGAAAACAGCTAGAAGCAAGACAATTTTTGCTTAAATGCAAATCTAAACTGGAGATGCCAGACAATGCTTGTTGACAGTGGCAGTGCCCTTTCTGCTCACAATTGTAGCGAAAGATGATATCTTTTACTATGAACTTTTTAAAGAGAGACAAAATATTTGAAACAATTCTCTCATACACCTATATATCCATAGATTTTCTAATTTCAATGGATGTACAGATAAAAAACACTAATAAATAAAATAGCAAGCATAGCTATTTTCAAAGTAGAGATTCACATACAAATTCAATGAAATGTAAAAGGAGTTTGTGTAAATAATATCTATTATTAGTCCTGGTCTTCATGATTTTGTGTAAATCTTTTCTAGCCATCATATCGAAACATTGTGAGGAATAAATTTAATGTGAATGCTGAAGAAATTTGCTTAGGAAAAATCTTGAATCTCTAAAGTAGAAAAAATCTTGAATCTCTAAAGTAGAAAAAAATAGGAATAGACAATTGAAAAGGAATATTTCTCTAAACCCAATAGCTCTTACCGTATTTTCCGGCATATAAGACGACTTTCTAAACCCTGAAAATCTTTTCAAAAGTCCGGGGTTGTCTTATACGCCGGGTAGCTGTTCTCTGAATTTAAAACCAATCTGCCCCCTAGTGGCCAGCCCTATTTTTTTTACAGAAATAAGCACTAACAGTGTTTCTCAACCTTGACAATTTTAAGGCATGTGGACTTCAACTCCCAGAATTCCACAGCCAGCAGGACAAAGCATTCAAAAATCCCATTTTTCTACATCACCCATCACTTTATTCTTTTTCAGGAAAAGCAATTAAATAGTAGAAAACAGTAAGCTATATAAATTAAGGACATTACATCTACAAAAAAAAGAAACATTTGAGTTACTTCTTATACCTATAGCAGCAGTTATGAATATATGGGAAAAAAATTTGATTCAGCAAATCAATTGATTAAGAAAGATACTGGTCAAAGTGAAAATTAAGAAAATAGATGATGGTATCTACCAGAGAGAATATTTTAAAAAGAAACCTTTGTTTGAATATGGTTAAAGAAACAGAAAAGATTCTGAATACATATGTCATTCTAAGAGAGATGAATTCCTTAAATAATACTGTATGCTTTCCCCCCCTTTTATTTTATTTCTTGATATAAGTAATATAATACTGCTGAAATGGCCTAGATGAAGTAAATGTTTTAGATAATTAAATGTATCTGAATTTAGGGAAATTATAATGTATAGAAAAGAAAAAAATGTTTTGAATAAGACCTAAAGGATTAGCTGACTAGGTACATTAAATGGAATATTTAAAGATTAAATATATTTTATCAAAATAATAAGAACTATATTATTTCAAGGTTTGCAAAGAAGACATTTTGGGGAAAGGGGGAAATCAACTAAATGTACTATGTGGATTATAGATTATAGAAACCAATTGTTAATGATTTTTCTTTACAAATGTAAACCCAGCAAACACACTGTTTACCAACTATTAAGTGATTTATGTTTTAAAAAATCAATAAAATATATGGGGGAAAAAATACCAGCTGAGTTCAGGAAGCATTAGGGAAGCAGTGGTGGGCAACAGTCGCTTTCTAGCAGCAAAGGAATGGAGCTCCTATTGTGCTCATCTATACACAGAAATTCAATATTGTACCGTATTTTCCGGCGTATAAGATGACTTTCTAAACCCTGAAAACCTTCTCAAAAGTTGGGGGTCGTCTTATATGCCCAGTCGTCTTATACGCCGGAATATACGGTACTAGTAAATTTTAGACACAGAGAATTTTATATAACTTGATTCCAAGATGTTTCTATAATGTGCTTGTGTGCTAGAATGGCAGAAGACACTGTTATATTAAATAACTTTAGAAGACTGTTTCTCAATTTTGGCAACTTTAGGATATATAATCTTAAATTCTCAGAATCCCCAGCCAGCATGGATTGTGTTGGGAAGTGTTGAGAAGCTATTAATAAGGGTAGAAGGAGAGATTAAGCAGGAAATTAGCCCTGAGATCTTGCACAGCTTTAAGAGATATAAAGCTGACCCAATTCCCATCCCAAGATCTATGAAACCTTATTTGTTTATTCCCAGGGGAAAGAAGGCAGTCTGGGAAGTTCTTCTAATATAAAACTAATAAAGTAAATAAAGAAGTCAATAAAATTGCTTTAGTTGCTTGTGCCTGGCATAAAGTTGTTGAAGTTGAGAAACCCTGCTTTAAACAGTGGAGCATACCAAAGTCAAAGGTTGAAATGGCTGACCCATGTGCACTAGTTTTGATTTTTAGCCTAGTAAAGACATCACTCAATAGTAATAAATATATTTCTTAGTACTGATAGTGAATCTAGTACACTCAGTATATAATGGCATATAAAATCTTAGCCAAACCTCCTAAAGAGTCTTACATGCAGGGCTTTTTTTGTCATAGAACACATCAGAACAGAGTTCCGGCACCTTTTTTTGACAGATTTTCCAGAGTTGTGTTCTTTTCCTATTGTTGCCCTTCCTATCCTCATTTTCTTTTGAAAATGCCCTGCTGGTGGTATGGTGTGAATGGGTCCCCTCCGGTGCTGTCTGCATGAGGTGCTGGAGCACCACAGCCAGAGCGTGGCTTGATAGGTTGGGTCGGACCATGTGGTGTGGAAGCCGATGGTCATGTGGGAGGCACATAAATATGGAGGCCATCTTTCACCAGAGGGTGAGTGAGCCTTTTGCCTTCCCTTACAGAAGGTGGGGTGTGAGGTTAAAAAAAGGCAAAGTGAGAGGAAATAAAGGTGGCTGACACGGAAACTTGCCCAACAGCAAAACTTTGCTGTTTCAGTTCCTTGGGTAGTTCAAAGGCTGGAATGTCTATGAAAATCTCTTTTTAGTCTTTTATACTTTATATTCAAATTGCAGAGAGGAAGAATAACAATAAAGCCAATGTCTTGTGATTTGGAGGTTTTATTATTAATAATAATATATAGTAATTATGTATTAATCAGATGTAAAGGTAGACCTACAGTATGAGGTTTAATCAGATCTATTTATTAAATTGGATTTAACTTAAAGGTGAATTAAAAGTAATCTGTTCAGTGACAAAGTTTCAACTTTAATTTGTTTCAAGTCAATATCCATATTAAACTCCAAATGTAAATTTTTCCACCTTGTTTGACAACTTCTTAAAAATAATTCAATCTTTTACAAGCAACCAAATTTTGTTTTATTGGGCCAATTTCATTCCACATAGAAAAGCTGACATTTCCACTCATTAAACTAAATGGGTATGCCAACGGTAAATGTCCCAAAAGATTAATAAAATGCCTACTTGTAATTTAAAGCCACACAGTACATGGTAACATTAATAGTATTAACTTACCTTGAACAAAACCTAGTCTTTTAGATACACTAAAAATTGAAGGGTTTTTTTTTTTCAGCTACAAAGGTAAATCTTGTAGGGTAGGCAAGGTGGGCTTTATGATGTGTGTGGGTTCTGGCACTTTTTTTTTTTTTTTTACAAAAAAAGCACTGCTTACATGCATTTTATGTGAGTTGTTCTTCTTTCTCTTTTTGTCTCTTCAATGTTCTGTGGATTTTGTTTATTGATATGGAAATAAAATTTCACCCCATTAAATACTTGATAATAGGAAAATAGTTAAATGCATTTCTTTCTCTTTCTGTAAATATCTATTTATATTAATCTTCTTAAATAATGATATTATTGAATATATAAAAACCCATTCTATATACATGTTTACTCATAAATAAAAATAGAGTTAAACAAATGCAATAATAGTATTTTAAAGAAATATTTTTAACCAATCTTATCATGGTGTCCTACAGTTAACACAAAGTACAAAAGTCATTTATAATAGTATTTTCAGCATACCAAAGGGAGTTAGATACATTCCTGTGTTGAATGTAAGTATTTAGTTATTTTTAGTTTCCCTGCATTTAACAGATCAGTTACAAAGACCTATATTTTGCCTTCTATTTTAAGAAAAAACATTATTAATTTGAATGTATTTAAAACTGTAGAGATATATATTAAATATCTAGACTTGAATAAAAGGCTACAAGTAGAGATGAGTCGATACTGAGAAAAAAGCAGAATAACAGAGTTGGAAGGGACCTTGGAGGTCTTTTAGTCCAACCCCTGCTCAAACAGGAAGCTCTATACCATTTCAGACAAATGATTTCTTTAAAACTTCCATGATGGAACATCAACAACTTCTGGAGGCAAGGTGTTCCACTGATTAATTGTTCTAACTGTCAGTAAATTTCTCCTTAGTTCTAGTTTCCATCTGTTGCTTCTTGTCCTGCCTTCAGATGCTTTGGAGAATAGCTTGATTCCCTCTTCTTTGTGGCAGTCCCTGAGATATTGGAACACTGCTATCTTGTCATCCCTAGTCCTTCTCTTCATTAAACTAGACCAGCAGTTCTCAACCTGTGGGTTGCGACCCCATTTGGGGTCGAACAACCATTTCACGGGGGTCGCCAAACAATGCAGTCCACCATTTTTTCCCCTTTTTCTTAGCTGTGCTACTCCCTTTTATTCTATTTGCTTTTGAAAGCTAATAGAATAGACTCTCTTGAATAGAGTCTAATTCTATTGGCTTTCAAAAGCCAATAGGAATTGTCCAGGCTGTCTCTGCCCTGCTGAGCCCGCCCAAAGCCCCAGTCTGCAAACAGTGCTGCAAGTTGTCTGCAGCGAAGGTGAGCTGTCTGGAAGCTTCCACCCCTCCCTGCTGAGCAACTACTAAAAATGTAAGTAAAAGAGGGCTAGGGGTGGGAGGTGGGAGGCCAGCGGGCGCAGGGAGGGTTGCTGGCACGTGTGGGGCCCGGCGGGTGTCTTACCTCCCTTGGGCTGGGCCACTGGGGGCCCAGACGGTGGTCGCCCTGTGCCGTCGCTGCCCCTTGCCAGCTACGCCTCAGCTGGCGCAGGGGGCGGTACCACGCATGCATGGTGCTCCCAGGCAGGGAAAGTCATCGACTTACAACCGGTTGAGGTCGTGACATTAAAAAGGTTGAGAACCACTGAACTAGACATACCGAATTCCAGCAACCATTTTAGAATAAGATACCTCAAATATAAAATCACTTTATAGTCTTTTTAAAAGGTAAAGTTTAAAATAAAACAATACAAGAATGTTTGTCAGATTATTAATTATCACAGTAGATGTATACTGTATTTAAATGAATACTTTACTTTCAGAGAAGACAGTGTTATTGCACATCAACAAATGAAGGAAATTGATTTTTTTTAGTTGAGATTTTCAAAATTATAATTAACCACACATACATATAGCATTATGTGATATATGTATTGAATTTATTTTTCTTTCAGGGTCTTCATTTTGGTGCCTATTGGATGTTGTCCCAATTAAGAATGAGAAAGGTGATGTTGTTCTGTTTCTGTCTTCTTTCAAAGACATAACAGATACAAAAATAAAGATTTCTCTGGAAGAGAAAAAAGATGGTAGGTATGATTTTTAGAATTAAAAACAAAACTTTTCAGTGGACAATATATGATGTGTGTGTGTGTGTGTGTGTTGTTGTTGTTGTATGGTTGTGTGCTCATATGGCTATATGTAAAAGGACTATGAATTCATATCATTTGTAAAATCACAAGGATCTTTCATTTAGATTTTGGTTGAATGAAAACATTACTGTTGAGATAGAGAATACACACTTTCCTGTTTTACCATAAGTAAATTAAACTGAATCAATGTTAAAAAAAAAGTAATATATAGTATTGAGGAATACTAGAAGAAGTAATCTTGCTACCTTTATTCTCTTTGTATAAATGTCGAGTAGGCAAGTCAAAGAAACAGCATTGCTCACAGTCCATTATTAAGGAATTATGGGATCAGATGGAGGAGGAAACTGGGTAACTGCATTTCTAATACATTAAACTCTACACTAAGGTGCTTTCCAACTGTGTAACAATATGAGCTATTTCTTAATCGGTTTAAATTAGTAATTTGAGTAATTCAGCTATGATCATGAATGTGACCAAAACAAGACAATCGGCACTGAGGAATTGGCTTCTGATATTACTTTCATGAAATTTTCTGTTTGTTTGCCTCATGTACTTTATCACTGCTAAGACAGGAAAGAGATACTATCAGCGGCATAGTATTGTCCTATTCCCAATTACAACTTTCTGTCTGAAACTCAGAGAGGATGATAAATCAAGCTAATACAGTACTTCTTATTGCATACTTAATATAATAGAAGTAGATGCTCTTGTTCAGCTATTAATTTTATAAATTTCATTTATGAATTTTATGAATTTCATTTCTCATCCAAGAAGCTTCTACAGTTCTGACTGAATGATGGAGAATGAAAAGATTTATATGAAGATGGCCTCTTTGACCCCTCTTTCAAATCAGCTACCACACCTATTTGCACTGTTCGGGCAATCCAGGTAGCAACCTCCAAGTGGCCTCAACAACTCTCAGAAAGAGTACTAACAATCAGATGACTGCAAGGCATTAATTCTTCCATTCTCCCCCATTCAGTCAGAACTGAAGAAGCTTCTTGGATGAGAAAAAAAGAGGTTTTAAGCAAAACAAAGGAAGTCCAATTGCCTAAGGTCACAAAAAGACTTTACATCAGTTACTTATTAATGAAAACTTCTTTCTTGTGGGCTAGCTAGCAGATTGCTCTCTTCCCAGATAACCGAGGAATGTGCAGGAATTTCTGTTAGTCAAAACCATCTCTTGAATTTCTGTCTGGCTATGAACAGACATTACACAGTATCTGATGGATACTACTAATAGCTAACTCTCTTGGGGTTAATTAATTAAATTAATTCCATCTATACAGTACTAAAACTCTCATTATCATGACCTTTAACAAGGTAAAATGGTATAACAATTTTTTAACCAAGGTACCTCATGTGGCCTAAATTATAAAATGTATCCAAAATCCTGAACCCATGACTTCTGAGGGAATGAAATTTGGGAAATTCATGATGCTGGCTGCTGCTATGCTGCTGCTGTGGTCAATGATTTTTATTTTCAACATTCAATGACAGTTTTCCAGTCAGTCTCTCAAACCCTTGTTCATGTCCCTACCCAGCAACCGTCACTTACTACCCTCCTGGGAAGGGAAGGGAAGGGTTCTGTTTCCATTGCTTTTTAGCCCACCTTTGGTAATTTCATCAGTCTTCTGGAATCCCCAGATCTGATGATACAACTGGGTCTTGAGGGACTTCCAGAAAGTTAAAAGAGAAGGGGACAGCCTCACTTGGGGAGGAAGACTGTTGCAAGATCAGGCTTCTGAAAATAGCCATTTTTCTATTTCTTTCCTCAGAAAGCTCTTTAAAAGGGAGTGGGGGATGTTACAAACTTTTACTGTAGTAAAACTGTAGCAAAAAGTGTAATCTAATTACTGAAAATCGTGAAGTTACTAATTAGATTTTTAATTCAGGATGGCAGCTTTAAAAATGTCTCAAATCTAAACAGCACATAATATTATGTTCTGGGTAAAGTTCCTTTCTGAGGGCAAAATTAAATATAAACCAAACTTGATGGAAAATTTCTTCAACTATTTCTTTGCAAAGGAAGCTCTATGGCTGAGCAGTGCTGTTTTGCAAACATGTTATTCTATTTGCTATCCTGTACTCAATTTTCAATGGCATTTTTTAAAAAAGAGAGACTATAGTAATGGTATGGCATGTTAATGGTGTTACATTGTTGGGAATACCATAGCAATCATATAATTGTTCCTACAGAAACTAAAATATGGCTAAAGAAAAAACATTTTCTTCATCATTTAGGTGATAAATAAAACTTCGTATTTAACAAAACTATAAATTGAAAAGAATATTGGGAGGAGGGGGAGAACCATTCTGGGTGTCAGGTTGTAAATCTATCATCTGGTAAAAGAGAGACAGACATGGCATGTATTTGCATTTTCCTGCAACCTGGCTCTTATCAGTTTAAAAATAAAACATTTAAAATAGATGTAAAAAATAAAAACAGAAGTCAATTTTCAGCACACTTTTTAAATGTATGGTTGCCAACATTGCTTTTGCTTCATCTCTGGATGAATCTCTCAGGGTGGTCAGACCAGAGTCAAACTTGTGTTTTTTGGTGTGCATTAAACTTGAGGCATACATTTATTTAACTAATTTCACCCCTTATACTTTGAATTTTCTTCACATTAGATTACTAACTCCATCTGCTTTTGAAGTCTGATCCTTGATAAGAAATAGAAAAACTGAAGTCTCAAAAGCTATATTTACTTTAAAAATTTTTTTGATTGTGACCATAATGGCATTTTGCAGTAAAAGATTTATTGGATTATTAATAATAAAGTTATTGAGGAGACATGTCTAGCCATTCATGCTGCACCACTCTGATGGGGATGCATTATTTCTTTTTATAGTCTTATGTAAGATTTCTCCCTGCAACAATTTCATTTCCATAAACTCAGCCACATTGCTTCAACGCTTTGAGATGCAGCAAGCACTATTTTACAATGTGAGATTTTTTTAGAAAAGCTATGAACAAATAACAAGCTTTGCTCCTGAATTATGTATAAACATATTGCCCTATCATCTTCCAGGGACTAAAGTTTCACTGCAGGAGATAAATGGTTTCCCAAATAAGAAAGGTCAGGTAATAAACAGAGAACTAGATTCTGATGCTGAACTAACTTTATATCAAGGAATATATTTCAGCAGCATGACATAGAAAGGAGAATCTTTGACTGCCTAGTGGAAGAAATGAAATTAAAGACTTTGTCTCAGAACTGGTGAAATTCATGATATATGACTAAATTTCTTTTTCTGGATTTGGCACCCAATTAGCAATAACTGCTTTAATGATAGGATTACCTTCAGAACTTACATTGTTTGTTTCCCACCGTCCTTAAAATAAATGTTGTGCCAATGAAAACAGTTTTTAGATTTAGAAATCATAACTATTTCCTTATATGTTTCCTTAAGTATACATTGACAAAGGCTCTTCTTGGAGTTCCAAGCTTCATCTTCGCCAGTACTTAGTTCTCTGAGAGGGTGGCATAGAAATTTTATAAATATTCTTTCAAAAAATAACTCATTGATGGAAATTAATTTTCAGTTTCAATTTATATGGCTGCCTATCTCAAACATAAGGAAGTTAAAAATATCACATGAAGAAAATAAATAATAAATATAGCAACTGAGATAAAATAATATGGGATAATGAGATAAAAGAGATGGGTTCAACCACATACCACATACCCAATTGTTCTTTTGTGTTTTGTTGCTACACAAATGTTCTTACAGTTGCTTCCTTGATCTTGAGTGAAGGAGGTGGGAAGAAAAAGGAAGAATGTCAAATTGTGTTTTTGCTTTTGATTTTCTTTTGAAAATAGAACTAAATCCAAAATTTTCCCCACCCCAAAAAATAAAATATCCTATGTAGAAAAAGAGGCAAAGCTGTCTCTATGAGTACTGGTGATAATGAGTAGAAGGTAATTACCATGCTACTTTACCATCAGGCACTAAATTCCAGAAAGAATGCAGTGTGTGAATTCCTGTTAGCATGAATCTGCCTCTGTCCTCTGTCTTTACAGCATTTACTCTGAAGAAGGCACTCTGTTTCCCTAGTAATAGAGGTAGACCTTGCTTATTGACTGCTTTATGTAGTGACTGTTCAAAGTTTACAATGGTCCTGAAAAATAACTATGCAGCCAAATTGTGCATTTATGACCTTCACATTGTCTCTCAATCACATGTTCGCCATTACAGCCAGTTACTACACATTCTCCTGCGTCCAACCTATTTTCTTTCTTTTTTTTCCGCTCTCAAAGAGCAGAGAGATAGAAGACGGAGAGGTTATACAAGAATAGAAATGGAAAATACATTCAATATACATTGGATGTGGTCGCACTAGCTATTTGCCTAATGCATTTGGGGGTGGGAGCTGAGAGGGAATCATTTGCATTAGCGTATTCCTTTCAATTTGTATTGTCCATTGTGTGCTTTCTTATTCTCTTTTAATCCCTTCCTCTTCAATGAATGTAAATATAATAATTAATTTCCTTTTTGCTAATTATATAGTGCTGGGGTAAGCAATTCAAAGTTTGACGAAGTGGAAAGAAAGTTGAAGTCAAATCAATAGTACAGATGCTCTCGTGTGGTTTTCCACTTAGCAATTGAGTTGCCACCCCCTAATGTGGTTGCTAAATGTAGACTATCTGTAAAGAAGTCCTCTGGTTTCATGAAGGAGCTTACATGTGGAAAATAGAACTAAATCCAAAATTCATATCGTAATCAGCTCTGAGATTAAATTAATTGTCATAATTAAATCCCAGATAATTCTGGACACTAGGAATCAGAGCCTTGGACCAGAACTGAAAAGTAAGTTTAAAATTTGCACAATCTGAACATTGCTCAATTTGCATTGGTAATGGAAGCACAATTATGTATGACTTATACTTTTTCAGATACAGATTGTAGAGTATTATAAAAGACTTGGAATTGCTTCCCAAAAGAAAGGTGCCTATACTTTTCTTTGCTGGCTTTTTAGAAGAAACAGTAGACCTGCTTTCTTATTCTTATTTTTTCCTCCCTTGAGATAGCAGTATTGGCCTAATTTTTAGCAGTACTAGACTTTCTTCTGATATATCTGTCCTCAACATTCTCTTCTAATTGTGAGCCATCGCAAACATATAAACAGTTAATAACAGTTATAAGAGTATCTGGACACTCTGTAATATAAACTAGTAATATGAAGCATAAAATATAAACCATGAAATATGAACTATGGATTTATGCTCTTTAAAATTCAAACTTATTCTTAAAAGGCATTCGATTCAACAAAGAAGAAAAACTCAGATTTTTCTATAAGTCTTTAATCTAAGTTCCTAGACTATATTAATTCCATGATTGGCCTTAATACCATAATACTAACTGTGGGTGTTGACAAAGGCATAATTGAAGCTCCAGACAAGGTTAAAAATATTACAGCTTTAATTGCACAATCACAGCTGCCATCTTGATTCTTTTGAACCCCCTCCTGCAGCCTTATTATTTTGTTGCTGGCAAACTTCTTTGGAAGCAGGAAAATGATTATATCTTTAAAGGACATTCTTAATTTATGTTTCCAATATCATGCTATACTTACTTCAAATTCATTTTAGCACCAAACTAATAGCCTTGGTATGATTCCCCTGTCACTGCTGTTTAAACAATTTGAGAATGCACAAATCAGAAAAAAAGAATGTTCTAAGAGGCCATTATTTATATGGAAAAATGTTGTATAAGGATAAATAACTTTAAGGCAGATATGATTAAATAAAGAGTATTATATTAAGAATGAATGGAACAAAAGGTACAGATAAAAGAAGGAAATTTAAAAATATAATGTGATATGCAATGATGAGGAAGTAAAGAAAATCCTTCAGATTTCTACATTTGTTTTACAATGGTGAGTATCTAAGAATTTTCTTAAAGTGTTATCACATGTTAAAGTCTTTTTCAGAGCTTTGTGCATATTGATAATTTGCAGTTAGGCAGAATTCTGGAAAAGAAAAATTCTATTCTGTAATGGAAAATGATACACCTGTTAGTGACCATGCTCAGTGTGACTTCTTTATGAATAATCAAGATCCTCTACATGCTCAATAACTAGTTGATTATTATCCTCTAGTGCATGCTATCAAAATTGTAAATTTGTCCTCTCAACCGAAAAGATTCACTTTCTCTTCCATGAAAAGGTTTGCACTATGCAAATTGTGGAAAAATGACATGCTTCCCCAATATCTTGAATGGTTCTATATGTTCCAAATCTTCAATAACAAGAATAGTTCCATAGGTTCCCAATGTTTTACTGTGATGATAGATAGATAGGAAGGAAAGAAGGAAGGAAGGAAGGAAGGAAGGAAGGAAGGAAGGAAGGAAGGAAGGAAGGAAGGAAGGAAGGAAGAAAGGAAGGAAGGAAGGAAGAAAAGAAGAAAGGAAGGAAAGAAGGAAGGAAGGAAGGAAGGAAGATGGAGAGGGAAAGAGAGGGGGGAGGGAGGGAAGGAGGGAGGGAGGGAGAGGGAATAGGGAAAAAACCAAGAAGAATTTCCAAAACAGAAAAGAGTTTGTTGGCAAGCAGCAAAAGCAATCAATTTTTAGAGATATCCCTGGTTGATGGGATTAATTTTGTAAAAGGTTAAAAAAAAGCAGAAAAAAAATGAAAGAAAAGCTATCTGAAACAATCAGGGTATGCAATCCTGGACTATTAGTTCACTTTCCAGAGGCTGCATTTAAACAAATATAATGTGTCATCTGTATTCTTCAGAAAAAGTCAGAGGAAGAGGAAGAGCAGGAACACATTTTGATTCAGCCCGCAGACGGAGTAGAACTGTCCTTTATCACATCTCCGGACACCTACAAAGAAGAGAAAAGAACAAATTAAAAATTAATAATGTAGGTATAGATAATCAAACTATTTTCATGCTATTCTATCTAAGGTGGGGGTATTTTGTGCTGCTCAGAAGATTTAGATTAAAGGGGGGAAACAAATTGCTTATAATTGCCCCTTCCTATTTTGAAGATATGTACTAAAGTATAAATATAGAAAATAAAACCTTGTCCAATACAATGTTTCTTGTAAGTGAATTAAACCATACAATTTCAAAGAGAAAATGCAATGGACAGAGACAAAGATCCTTATATTTGATAATGATGTCCAGGGCTTTTTTTTCTCATAGAACACCCAGAATGGAGTTCCGGCACCTTTTTTGGATGGAACCTTGTAGGGTAGGCAAGGCGGGTTGTATGACGTGTGTGAGTTCTGGCACCTTTTTTTTTTTTTTTTTTAGAAAAAAGCACTGATGATGTCCATATAATTTAGCATAAATGTCTAAGGTTCAACCCAAACATTATGCTAAGTCATGTTTGCCTTTTTATAAAACTTCATAGAAAGTGTTGGCAAAAAGAACTTTAATTCTTTCCTTTCCCATGATTCAGATTTCCTGCCACACAAACACTTCTTAGAAACAAAACCCTAGTGAAAGTTCCCCCCCCCCAACCCAAGCTAATAATAGTTGGAAGTGCTATTTTCATCATGAACCCAGCAGGAAAACTGCATGAACAAACTATTTATTTATTTATTTATTTATTTATTTATTTAAAGAAAATACCTTAGGATTAATGACATGTTTTACTTCAATCTGTTCCAATTTATTATAGAACTTTGATCTCACTGTGCTAGTGAACAAACTTAACATGTTCATAGCATGACTGAAAGCATAAGAAGTACCAAGTATTTATTGTATCACTTGGAAGCAAAAACAGCAATTGTATGATGAATTCTCATCACTGCAATCAGATTGTATTATTATTATATTACTTTTAAAGGGACAGGAAAACCTTTATTAACTAGTTGTTGACCTATTTTCTAAATTTTACCAGTTTGTTACCTAAGGTCTCTCTATTAGAAAATATTGGGATTAACTTGACAGAGAACATCAACAAAAATATGTTTAGGCAAAAGGGGCAAAAATGTTTCTCTATTAGAAAATATTGGAATTAACTTAATAGAGAACATCAACAAAAATAAAGTTTAGGTAAAAATATAAGTTTAGTTAAAAGTTCACAGAATCATAGTATTTGGGAAATAGTTGTAAATTTAGGAAATCTTCTAGTCCAGTCCCTTATTCTGTGCAAATATATACTAATATGGGTAGCCAATCAGTTTCTGCTTAAATGATTAAAGTGAAGAAGAGTCTACCACCTCCCAAGGCACTCTGCTCCATATTGAACAGCTCCCACTATTAATATATATTTTATGATATTCAGCTGAAATCTGCTTCCTCATCATTTAAGTCCACAATTTCTTGTTTGACTTTCAGAACCACAGTGAATAAGTCTAGCCCAACTTTTGCATGACATTCCTCCAGATCCTTGAAGACAGCTATCATGGTTCTGCAATATTCTTTTCTTCAGGCTAAATATACCTAACAATTCCATTATAAGTTCCTCATAAAAAAAATTCTTTTTTTTTTCATGCCAGTTATCAGCTTGGTTGGAATCCTCTGGAAACTTTCTAGTCTGCTAGTGTTCCTTATAAAATGCCATGCCCAAACCAATGCAGTATTTCAATTAATGTAAATAGAAAGGAACAATGACTTTGATGAGCAAACATCATAATGCTCATCAGCCCAAATCTCTACCTCAGTGAGATGGGAGGTGGAAATGTCTTGGCCTCTTGCACTGTCCTTCGTATATTCATAACTCTTTGATCACATCATTCTGTAAAGTTTGTCAGGCATATTTTCATTTATTAATAAGATATTTGAACTTTTTTGGCAATGTGGCTGCTGTAAGTTTTATAGTTTTTCCGCATGTTGTTTGTAGGTAATACAAATTATTAAATTCTGGTTTGACAAAGATTTATGAATATTTGAATGAACGAAAGCAATAGTATTAAAATATTATTTTCAGTACAGTTACACTTATACAATGCTCTTCCAAGGATAAAATAAGAGGTTTTTATAGCTGTTTATTACTTGCAGTCTTGCCTCAACTGAAAGGTCAAATCACTTGTAAATAAAACCTAGACACATACAATTTCCCTGCAGAACTAAAATAGATGTGTAGGTAAATAGAATACAGAAACTGATTTGCATGTATTTACTATAATAGTCTCAGCTCTAAAATGTCCATGACCCTCATCTCTAAGTTACTATAGCTGACAATTACAGCTAAAAGTACACTCTTTGTTTGAGCTTAGCTCAGCATGAGCTATTTAGCCCTGAGACCTTTTAGAAGGGAACTCCTATATTTGCGGAATTGGGTGCATATTTAACTGTATCTTCTGGTAAATAAATTACTTTGCTGTTGCATTCCCACTTCTTAATGGCTATTTTCAGTTACCTCCATGAATAATGCCTGAAAACAACTTCTACAGTCTATAGAATTCTCTACAGAATTCTCTATAGAGTACTCTATGTAATTCTTATTTATTTTCAGTTAAATTATTTTACTTTCCAAGGAATAGATTCTCTATACATTTTGGTAGCTGATAGTTCTTTGGTTATAATTGGAGACAAAAGTCTTCAGAACTATTTTCAATTCTACTGAAATAAAAACAAACATTGTTTATTTGAATATTTTCTTTACATAATAGCAAGCTGAGATTTTTTTTATTTGCCAATTTTAGTATTTACCAATTCATCTAGGTGAAAACTGACGGAGCTCAAGATATTAATTATTGTCTTAATATAAAGATTTTTAAAAATAGACTAGACTACATCCTGGTTTAATCCACATGGAGTGGTTATTTATTACTTGTAAAGAAAAGTAATAAGTAATAGAAGATCCCACTGAGTAAGATGCATAAGATAATAGTTGTTAGGCTTAATTTTATCCTAATAGGAACTATTTCTCCCCACCCTCAAGAATTGTGTATAATATATTAGGAGTGAGTTTTCAATAATGCTTTACTGATTTCTGAATTGTAATTTAATTATGTAATATGAATATATTAAGTAATAAAAATCAGACATTAATTAAAATAATCATATGAGAAATAAAACATAAGTATTTAAATTTTGCAGTGGAGTTTAATGAGATTAAAAGTGTTATCCTAGTGAAATTATATTTAAACCTAATACATATGGTACTCTATCAGAGTTCTAAAATGCTACTTCTAAAAACAAAGACAATTTAGTCATTCTAAAAGAAGAATGAATGATATCAATGAATTCTGGTTTCAAGAGCTCCATTGTATACATCTGGGTATAACATGAAATGACTGTTTGGTTTAAAAAGACTGTTTGCAATAGATTTTTACAATGGATGTATCCAGACTTGAAATATCAATATATCATTCTATTTAGGACTTTCACTGTAACAATTGTTCTTTTGAATTTCTCTGTCATTGTATGATAATAATTGCTTTTTTTGTATTTTCTTTGCTCCCCTTGTGAATACAAATTTTGGTACAATATATTAATACATCACATAGATTATAATTCTAGGAAGCCATCAGACAATGAATGAATGCTAGAAAATGTCCTTCTTTGCAAGCAGAATTAGCAGAATTACAAGGTTGATACAAAAGTGTTCCAAAGTTGGGGGATTGGGGAGAGAGGGGGGCAGGTTAGCATATGGCTTCCATGACTCTTGCCCAGGGGAAATTATGAGTAAAGAAGAAATTGAAGCTGAAAGAATGAAAAGAGGAATTTAGAGTAATAAGATGGAAGGCAAAGAGCAAAGAGGTTGTATCTATTATCTCATTAAAGATGTGTTGAGAGAGGGCTCCAAATGTAACACATACAGTAACCTGCTAGTGTTTTGCCAATTACAACATTTTAATAAGCCTCTAAGAAATGCAGATTTCAAGCATGGAAACACTCTTATCCTCCCCCAACTTTATTGAATGGAAATAAATGTCTTCCGAATGAAATACAGGTTTCAGGAACCATGCAAATATAAACAACTTACCTTTCCTACTAAAATTTATCCCCCCCCATTTCACTATGTTTTTATTTTATAAAGTTGCAGATTTTATTGTGATATACAATTGTATTTTAACTATGAAAATTATTTCTTGTTCAATTCTAAACCCAGTGAAATGTTTAATTTTATTAAGGGGAAAGCTACACAAATTCATCTCAGAAATTATGTTACTTGCAAAAGAAACCATGAAAGAAGGATTGAATGAATATCAGAACAAAAGCATCCAAAATGTAGACAAGGGATGCAAAAGCTTTCAAAACAACTTAAGGTTGCTAAAATGATTCTTATAAATTAGTCAGCCAAAGTACCTCAGATTGCTCTGAATTATCTTTTTCTCTCTTTCTTTTTCCAGAATGTTTTTGTAGATAAACCAGCATTTCCGGAATATAAAGTTTCAGATGCAAAAAAGTCCAAATTCATACTTTTGCATTTTAGCACTTTTAAAGCTGGCTGGGACTGGCTTATATTACTAGCAACGTTTTATGTTGCTGTAACTGTACCTTACAATGTTTGTTTTATTGGCAATGATGATCTATCTACAACTCGAAGCACAACAGTCAGTGACATTGCAGTGGAGATACTTTTTATCATAGGTAAGATATTTCAATTATTTCTGACATTACCATTGCTAGTTTTGCAAATTACTGTAGATTCTCTTAACAAAATTATGTAAAGTGATAAAAGTCACGTATCTGTTTTCTGTCTGCATTTAAGCATAAGTTCTCTTCAGTTTAATGGATTTTTATTGTGGGTGAAGACTATTTTCTAGTGTTCCTACCATACTATTAGACAAAATAAAACAGCCCAGATTAGATGTAGATCTAATGTGCATTGTATATTGACAAATATTTTTCTCTACTATTTTCTACATTTCTCTCTACTCCTAAAGAAACTTAATTGTTAGAAGAAAAATCTATCAAATACAATGGGATTTCTGAGTTTCTGTTTTCATTTTTACCACTAGAGATGCCATTTTGGCTTCAGTAAGCATCACTCTAACTTTAATTCCTGTGCTTTAGAAAATAAAGATAACCGGCTCACTATTAATTCAGAGAACTTTATTTTTCATTTTCACACATGCCTCTCCATGATTTCACATTTATTTGTATTAAGCCATATTTACTCTTAAATCATATGATTGGTGAAATCCTTTTGGAATCTTGTATTTGTCTTTTGCTTAAATAACGTCATGCTTTTCCTGTAGTCTAGAGCAAAGTTATCAGAAAGGACTCTTGAGATGAGCAAAAGTGAACTAACCCAGGCAAGCAAAAAGAGAACCTTCAGAAGTACAATTTAATGGAAGTATGGGGTGAGAGTAAGAGAAGCAGAGTCCATATAGGGCACTGCTTGGTGGCCACAAGAATAGCATTTGATGCTTGCAGTATTCATGAGAGTTGTACATGCTATTGCTATTCTAAAAGAGATGTAATAGATGTTATGCAATTGACTATTTAACAATATTTAGGTGAATGTTAGCTAAATTATACTTGGGCTACAGATGCTGTAAAAAGAGTACAGAGTGTTGACAGCTGTGCAGCTTCAGTTTACAAATGGACAATCACATTTTAAAGATTTTCAGTTTTAGAAGTTCCTAAAATAGGATAGAGCAAAAGGTTTTTAACATGTTATCATTTTAAAAAAATCAAGAAATGTTTAACAGAATGACAGAGTTGGAAGATACCTTGAAGGTCTCTAGTCCAATACCCTTCTCAAGCAATACCCTACACCATCTCAGACAAAACTCATCAAATTGTTTATTTTTCTTTTGGTTTCTTTTAATATCAAGAAGCATGTAAAGTAACTATTCTCACCTGCATCTAGAACAGAGCAATCCAGAATCCTTCCATCTTATCTTCCTGCATAGGGGGATCAATTAGGGTTTCATTTATCTCACATGTAGAATTTGGCCATTTTCCTATCAATGACCAATCTCCAGCCATCTCTGAAGTAATATAATGCCTGATGGAACTGCTGTTGCTTTGGCTCAGCAATGGTTGGATAGCTCTAGAAGACAAAGTCAATCTTCTAGTTTGGGAGCAGATCTCATACATATAAATATGTTCTGACACAAAGACTGAATGAGTTTGTTGCTAGTCAGAGCTATTAGTAAATTCAATCTGAAGAAATTGAACAGGTTCCTTCTTGGAGATGGAAACTTTTCAGGACCAGGATAGTTTTCTCATCAGGATCATGTACTGGGCAAATATAGGGGACTTTCACAAGTCAGTTATCTTATTAATGAGTTATCAGTAGATGCTTGCATGAAATTGTAATAAAAAAAGGTTTTGTTATCTATTTGGACAAAGAGTGTTGCAGAACTTTACCGAAAATGGAACCACTGGAAGTATTTCATTGCTGCAGGATTGTAACAAAACACTACAGCAATGAGTGAATTCAGCTAATAAAACTTCCAAAATCCAAAATTGTTAATCACAACTTTCATAAACTCTAGCTCAGCATGGGAATTGTAGTCTAACACATCTGCAGAACACTAGGTTGAAGAAGGGTATGATAGCAGGCAGTGGTGTGGTGAGGTAATTTTAGGGCCCGGATATACCTGTTTTTCAAATTCATTTTAAGTGGTCTGAAGACATAGAATTTTGAGTTTTTAATTCACCTAAATCAGTCCATTATCATGACTAAAGGAATGTAATAAAGTCTATTCTGTAGTGGCTTCTTAAGAAATATATTAGAGAAGAAGCTACAAGATATATTCTTGTAGGAAGTATACCATATTGTTTAAAGCAAACATAATATAATTAGCCTGTTTTGTTTTAAGTAAACAAACAAATGAAAAGAGAGGATATGACTAACAATCTAATGAACTCCAATGTGCTTGTGCTGAGATGGTAACGTTGGCCCTGTTTGTTGCTGCTCCTGCCAGCTATCACAGGAGAAAAACTATTTTTGCAAGGGTAGCTGCTCAGTGCCAAGATTTGTTCTTCTAATTTTCAACAGCAGGAACTACAACCTCATAGACTCTTGGAAAGATAATTGTTGAACTTGGGGGTTAGATGGGAGGACTAACTGCAAGAATAGCCAGCCAGCCAGCATAGCCAGGATCTCATCAACCAGGTACAAGAGATCAGTCTTTGTTTGATGTGGTGTTGATGAATAGGTCTGTGGCCAACACACACTGCAAGGTGCTTTTTATAAGGGAGCACAAAAATGTGATAAAGCACATTAAAAAGGCTTCAGTAGTTATTCTGCATCAGTGAAATTGTCAGAAGGATCCAATTGTTACATTAGGCATGGATGGTTCAGGTTCACCTCCAAGATTACTAAATAGTAGGAATTGTTTACTGTACTGTGAATTATGTTGGTATGCATCACTGAGAACGCCAGCATATGTTTTCTGAAAGAAACTGTGAATAAAATGTGGCCCTGCTCAATTTGTGTTTATGCAAATACAAAGATAGGAAGACACTATAACACCAAAAATTTTGTCAGTATAGATCAGGGAGGGTGTATATTTTTAATTCATAATAGTGTATGCAAATCATGAAAAGCTTACAGATTATGTTATGGAAATATTAAGTGGCTACTGTTCAATTTGCTGGTCTTGGGAAACATGATTAAAAATGATTATGTGTTTAATTTTTTTAATTATTTATTTATTTTGCTTATAGGATTTTTAAATAAATATTGGTAGTGCTCAGCCGAGGAGTCAAATGAAATGAATTAATATAACTTCATATAAACAAAATACAAATCTGATTATTAGAGCAAGTTTTAATATAGTCCTGATTTTATTTTGAAGTAGTCTGGAAAATGTAGATCAACTTAAAACTGAAGAAAATCTTTGGAAAATATATCAAAATCTCACCATCTCACAGTGCCTAAAAGAATGCCGCTCTACTCCATCCAAACATTACAGATGGCAATGAGACCAATCAAATGTATGTGTCAGTTTTTAGGTATTCAGAAGCTTAATTAATCATTTGTAAATATGAATTTGTAGAATGATGACTATTCATCTATAGTTAAAAAACGTAGAGGAGAAAGCTTTTGTTGAAAAAAAATAACCATTTTTTTTATTACTGATGGGATATAAGTGGTGGCAGTAAAGAATAATAAGCCCAAGAGAAATGTTCTAAATCTTTGAGTGCTTTGCATCAGAAGCCTCTTCAGTGGCAATACTCTGCTGACATAATAGATGGTCACAAAAAGGAACTTCAATCTTATGTATATTTATAAGCAAATCAGGCAGTAGGACTGAGGAAAAGCAATTATAAAACCTGAAATGCTTGTCAAAAACCATATTAGCATCAGATGCTGTGTGTGCACATTCAAGGATGATATTTGCACACCTCTGGGCACAGAAGCTGAATCTGCCCATCTCTCTTCTGCTTAGCTACCTATGCAATCACTTTAGCCAAATCCAGTGAAGGTATAATAATTTTCTGCAAAGTGATTTGAGTACTGTTAAATTTCCTTCCTTCCTTCCTTCCTTCCTTCCTTCCTTCCTTCCTTCCTTCCTTCCTTCCTTCCTTCCTTCCTTCCTTCCTTCCTTCCTTCCTTCCTCCCTCCCTCCCTCCCTCCCTCCCTCCCTTCCTTCCTTCCTCTCTCCCTCCCTCCCTCCCTCCCTCCCTCCCTCCTTATGACATTAACCCTAATTTAGAGTGCTGCTGTCTCACCCTCAATCCCAAACTGATCAAAAATAAAGCAAAACAATTAAAAACATTAATGTGAAAATAATTTTATCAAAGCATGTCTGTGGCCAATCAAATTGAAACCATACTAAAGAGTTGGAAATGTCAGTGCCCCTAATTATGCTTAATTGCAAATGTGATTACCTATTCAATTCATTACTTAAATTGTGATTTAAGAGAAAAGGAGTATTTGTTTATTTATGAGAGTTGTAGTATATTCCACTCAGTCAATGAATCTCAACAACAATAATAAAATATAATCATGAAATAACCATTTTAAAAAAATGTAAAAACAGACATAACATTAAAACATCCTTTATATATAAAATAGCACTTTGTCAAGCAAAACCTGACTAAAAAGGTCAGTCATAGCTGCCTTACTAATGATTAACATAAGGGGAGCCATCAGAATATTTTGTGGCATGCTGTTTCAGTGAGCGAAAAAAGCCATCAGAAATTTCCACCTCTGAATTCCCACCATCCTGACATTCTTTGTGAGAGGAATCTGAACATGAATAGATGGATAGACTCCACTTGAAAAACATGGTCCTGCAGATAACAAGGACTCAACTCCAAACTGCTTTATAGATTATAACCACCACTTTAAATTTAGCTGGAAATACATCAGCAGCCAATCAAGGACTACATAAGTGTTACCCCAGAGAAATAGTTTTCACCCACCAATAAGGTGACCAACTTTTTTACAATGAAAAGGAGGACACAAATAAATTGAATTAAAAAACATCATAAATAAAAGAAACATTTTATTCATTGCAACAATAATACAGAATACACTATAATATGATAAATGCATAATAAAAACATTTGTAACAATAACATTTTATATTGTAATTATGCTTACATGCCGCACCCCCGCCCGCAGCTGCCCCGCCAGCACTGCGGCCCCACCATGTAGAGCGGACCCCAAGGCTCCCAAAGCACCAGCTGTGCTGGCTCCAGCCCCAGGGGGCAGCCCGCCGTCAGCACACCCCACCTCCAGTCACCCCGCCAGCACCACCGCCCACCCTGCACAGCCCCATGTAGAGCAGGCCCTGTGGCTCCCACAGCACGGGGGGCAGCCGGCCAACGCCGCTCTTCACACCCCCGCCCGCAGCAGCCCCGCTGCCTCTGCCTCTTGCGCCCGCAGCTATTATTGCTCTAGCAGGGCTGAAGATCAAAAGAAAGTTACTGTGGCATTGCCGCTCCAGTCTCCTCCAGGTATCTTTGGGACTAATTAGGAGATGGTGTAGTTGGATAGCAGGGAGGGGTGCAAAGTTCCTGCCAATTCGCCTTCGCTGCAGACAACTTACATGTGCAAAGTTTGCCGGCCGAGTGTTTTGGCGTGCTCAGCAGCAATTCCTATTGGCTTTCAAAAGCCAATAGGGGGAATAGAACAGCTCATGCAAAAGTTGAAAAAAAAACCATCAAAAAAAGGTGCTGGACGCCGTTATGAGCGTTCTATGAGAAAAAAAAAGCCCTGCAGATTAGTCTTCAAATATCAAAAAGGAGGACATGTAGGAGAACACTTTTCGAGGGAGGACAGAACTTAAAAAAGGAGGACTGTCCTCCCTAAAGGAGGACGGTTGGTCACCTTACCCACCAAGAAATAGATGCTGTGAGGTGATAAGAGCATAAATTGGAATATTGTATTCCATACTTGGTGCATCAGCCAAAGCTAGTGAAACAAAGTGCCTTGGTCTTGTCATCTGCCTGTAGTTTAAAGCTATAAGTCTCCCCAAATACCCATTGTGTAATTTTGTTCCTTCAGGGGGAGGGCACCTCCAGTCCAAAATAAAATGAGACAAGAATAATTAGCAACTCCATCTTGCTAGGATTCAGCATGAGCTTGTTTTATCCCAGGTCCTCACAGCCTCCAAATACCAAGCAAGAATCTCCCTCTCTATCACCTGGCAAAGTCTAAGGTAAAGATATTTAGCTGGATATCAACTATACCTTTAATTGTTTTATTAGCTTTTCATATAGATACAAAGGAAAGATTCAAGATCACCACTACTAATCACAATTATATGATTGGTTATATGATTGTTGGAAACCACCATGAATTCCCTAGAGATATGGTGTGAAAATTTGTAAATAAACACCTAATGAAATCCCCTAAACCATTTAGGTCTTTAATAACAGTGAAAACTAACAACCTGAAGTGGGTAAACAACTGAAAGTGAGATTCTATAAAAACAGATCTGACAAGATTCCATTCTAGATTTATATAGAATGATGATTGTATTTAGATTTGTTTAGGATTTAAAAGTGTTTCAAGCTTTTAAATATTATTATTAATATTTTTAAGAGAAAATAATTTGTTTAACTAAATGTGTCTAGATTTGTTTAGGATTTTTAAGTTTTTTTTTTTTTTTTTTGGATAGGTGAGAAGATTATGAAGATTGAAGGAAATATGTATTTATTTTAAGTTTTCTAAGAGTATTTAGTTTTAATGGTACAACAAAGGTTTATATGTTTATTTTTTTGTATTAGGATAAAGAAAGAGGGAGAAATTAGATTTTACATTATAGCTATAGATATTCAAAGAAAGTAATGTTTAAATTTGCGTTTTTGGAGGGAGTTTATATAGAATGATGATTGTATTTAAATTTGTTTAGGTTTTAAAAGTGTTTTAAGTTTTTTTCTCAATTAAGCCTGTACTCAGCTCTGGGAAGTCTAGGGGAGGGTTTGGGAGGTTGGGGAGGAGGGGGGTGAGGTAGGGTTGGGGGGGGTATGGGAAGGGGATTTGTTTTTGTAAAAATTTAAAAATTTTCAATTAAAAAAAAAAAAAAAAGATTCCATTCTAGATAAACCAGTCAGAATGTGAACTGCTGCATTTTAATGAAGAAACGTTATTAATATGTGTTTCCAAGGACAGACACATGCAAACCAAAACTCATTTATACTTTGATAATTCACTTTGTGATGTCCTATCCAAATAATAAATACATTGAATAAATGCTGATAATTGGGGAAAACAATAAAATGTGAATTTTCTTCATAGCATTTTTTCTGCAAAGTGCAGGGTTTACCTTTTTTTTATCAATTAAGTGTAGATCCATTGTTGTGACAGGAATTGACCCCCTGGCCTGACATTTTAGGCTGAGAATATGTGACTGGCCCAAAATCATCCAGCTGGCTTTCATGCATAAATGAGATGAAAACTCATAGTTTTCTATTTTCTAAACTAGTGCCTTAACCATTAGACCACACCTGGCTTTCACTCAGAAAAATGTCAAGATTGATTAATGGACAAATTGAAAATGATAAACTGGACTCTGATGCTCTACCTGAAAATTTGAAAATGACAGAAACCTATGTTTGTGACAGAGAGTACCTGGCTTGAATTAAAACAAGAAATAATATTAAAGCAAAAAAAAAAAAAAAGAACATGCAGTGTTTGGATTAAGGAGAAATAATACCATCAAGTTCAATTTCTAGCAAAATCCCTTTGATCTTTGAAATTTGACATCTGTCAGATGTATATGTTTAGCTTAAAGGCAATATACTGTATGGTTCTTATCTTGTAGGACATGAAAATATTGAGATACCTATCATGATCTAAGCTTTTATTTGATAGTTAACATGTTATAGCATGGATTTATCAGTACTGTAGCAAAAAGCAATGTGACTATAAACCTAATTATGGAATACGTAAATCATAGAAGTTAGCAAACAGTAGATTTTGACAAACTTGAACAATGGCCCATATCCAACAAAATGAGTTTTAATTTGGATGAAAGCAAAGTTTTACATTTAGGCAGGAAAAATCAAAGGTAGAAGTACAGATTAGGTGAGACCTAGCTCAAAAACAGTAACTGTGAAATACAGCTTTCCTATTCTGAATATAGCTTCATTATAATGTTAGAACATTACTTTGAAGATGGTTATTGTATATCTATTAAACTTTTGTCAAACAGCCTTCTACTCTCCAGGAATGTTGAATATCTATCTCCCTTAGCAAAACCAGATTTTTCAATTTATTAAAACTGAGAGCCAGTTTAGTCTGCTGTACCTTAATGTTGCAGCAACTACTCTTTTCAATCCAATAGGTGTTTGAGAGTTTATAATGGCATTGTCAGTATAAAGAAGCATTGGGAGTTTATGCTGTGCTAATTCTACCACAGGCTCACACATTTAAATAATTGGGGGTCAGTTCTGCTCAAGAAGCATGTGGAATGCTAATCAGAATCAGGTGATGCAATTAGTCTTTAGGCTGATGAATGCTATTCAACTATTTTTTTATACTGGTAGTGAATACTTAGTAGCTTTACTTACATTGGCTCAAATTCATTGTGAGGCACAAACAGGAATTTATATGAAGAAGAAATTGCTAAAAACTGTGCAAACAAAATTTTTGCAGTCATTTTTAGCTGCTCCCAATGGAATTCCAAATGCCCACTTAAGATTCAAGACAGGTCAGAGTCTGGGAGATGATAATAATCATTATTATTGCTTTTTTCCACATTATAATTCTTTCCAATTGGATTGACCCCCTTAGTTTTAATAAATTTGTCCTGGAAATAGACAATGGAGCATAGGTTAGCTTCATATGGGCTCTTTCTATACTATTTTTAATATCAGTAAAGCAGTAGACTATGATCAAGCCAAACAATTAATTATACAAAGAATAATAAATGTAGAATTTCAGATGTAAGTCAACAGGCTGTTCCAACATGACAGAATGCAGATAAATAGTGATACATGAGAACCAGTGTGTTATCTTCAAAACATAATATATCTGCTGCTTAGTAAGTTAGAAAAGGTAGAATAGACAACATCACCACCAGATGGATTTATAGCTGATTGACAAACTGTATTCAGTGAGTAGTCCTCAATGGTACTACATCAACATGTAGAAAAGTAAGCAGTGGGGTACCACAAGGCTCCATCTTAGGCCCAGTGCTCTTCAATATCTTCATAAATGACTTAGATGAGAGAATAGGAGGGGAACTCATCAAATTTGTAGATGCCACTAAACTGGCAGGAATAGCCAACATCCCACAAGACAAATTCAGGATCCAAAAAGATTTTGACAAAATTGAACAATGGGCCCTATCCAACAAAATGAGTTTTAATGTGGAAAAAAGCAAAGTTTTACATTTAGGCAGGAAAAATCAAAGGTATGAGTACAGATTAGGTGATACCTATCTCAAAAACAGTAATTGTGAGAGGGACCTTGGAGTCTTAGTGGATGATTACTTGACTATGAGCCAGAAATATGCAGCAGCAGCCAAAAAAGCTAATACAATCCTGGGTTGTATAAAAAGATACATAGAATCAAGATCACATGAAGTATTAATACTGCTTTATAAAACCCTAGTAAGGCCACACCTGGAATACTGCAACCAGTTTTGGTCACCATATTACAAAAAAGATGTTGATACTTTGGAAAAAGTTCAGAGAAGAGCAAGTAAAATGATCAAAGGCCTGGAGACTAAAACATATGAAGAATAGCTGCAGGACTTTGGGTTGGTTAGTCTAAAGAAAAGAAGAAATAGGGGTGACATGATAGCAGTATTCCAGTATTTGAGGCTGTCACAAGGAAGAGGGCATCAAACTATTTTCCAAAGCATCAGAGCACGGGACAAGAAACAATGGTTGGAAATTGATCAAGGAGAGAAGCAACCTGGAATTAAGGAGTAATTCCCTAACAGTGAGGACAATTAACCAGTGGAACAGCTTACCTTCAGAAATCGTGGGTGCTCCATCACTGGAGATTTTTAAGAAGAGGTTAAACAGTCACTTTTCTGAAATGGTATAGGTTCTCCTGCTTGAGCAGAAGGCTGGACTAGAAGACCTCGAAGGTCCCTTCCTATTCTATTCTACTCTATTCTACTCTACTCTACGTTTAGAATAGCATTTTTTAAAGGGTGATGCAATGTTCTTCCATTACCACCACTCCAAGGCAGATATAGTAAAATCTGCATAGTGGAGTACATCTGTCTGTGTGGCAGTAAGGAAGCTGAAACCAATTTGTACATATTACATTGCAAATTTTGTAGAGACATAATTTCAATTTCTATTTTGCCTCTAACAGATAAATTACCAGGGAGATTAAACAAATTTTATATCAATTATATTCTCCAGGATTTAAAATCTATTACCTATGAAAATTTTGTGTTGTTGCAATGAAAATAAGACAAAAATCCTTAAAGTATTGTTTTAGAAAGTTCTCATTTTTACCCTGAATATTACTTTTAAATAGTGGTTCTTTTTGTATGTACATTACTAGGGATATTTATATTATTTTAAAAATTTTAAATTTATCATTATTTAGATAATTAATATATTAATACAATAATAGATGTATAAATCTAATATGTGATGTCTCTTTCAGTAATATACTGTATCAATTTGTTTCATTTTGTTAATGTTATTTGCTGATCATTGACCAAATAAATAAATGCTAGTATATTTCTATCACTATAAAAACTATTATTACCAAATAGTCACATTTGTTTATTCTGAAATAAAAATACTTTTTTGGTAATAATTAATTATTTAACACCTATCTGACAGGCTGTGAAATGTAATTGCTTTTCATTTTTACCTTAATCTATAACGTTTGTTTTAGAGATGAAACTCAGATTGGAAGTTCATATAAAAAAATATAGAATTGCCAGAAATGGTTTACGAGCCATAAAGCACCCTTTCTTTGGCCATTATAACTTTGAATGATCATTAAATTGAGGGTTATCTGTACATCAAATATCTTCTCCTTCCCAGTAGTCTTTGTTGTTGGTCTCTTATCTACTTCTTGTCTTTACTGACAATCTAGCTGTTAGACACAGAGTTTGTTTTTGTTTTTCTTTAATTTTCTAACTGGCCACTTATTTTTGCATCTGCCTGTTTCTCTCCAATATAATGTCATCATGGCAAGGTGTAAGATGAAACAACCTTATGAGTTGGAACAAAGTTGGAATTATTTATGCATTGGACAATCACAAAAATCATTCAGATAGATATAAATATATATATTATTTAAACCAATTAAGCAAAATGCATTGAAGAAAAAGAAGAAAAAGTTGGCTTAGTGTAGTGGTTCTCAACCTGTGGATCGGGACCCCATTTGGGGTCGAACGACCATTTCACTGGGGTCACCAAACAAGGCTGTCCGCCATTTTTCACCCTTTTCTTTGGCCACGCCCCTGGCACCCAGTGATGCATAAGTGCACCCCCCACCACAACATGGGGAACTGTATTATGGGGTCGCGGCATTAGAAAGGTTGAGAACCACTAGCTTATGCATTTAGCCTGCAATTTTCAAATAATAAACTGAGCCTTTTTATATTTACATGTGGTTTCAACCTGGCAGTATATTTCCAGCTGTTAAATACTATATTTAGCAAGATGGGCAGTTAAGTGTACAGCATAAAGTTATGAAATGGCATCATACTGGGAAAACTACAGAAGACAGCTAAAATGTGGAAGAGACTAGGAAATAACAATAATAGTATTTGGTACATGGATAAAGTCAGACTAGTGACAAAAACATGAAATTATTCCCATTAAAATATCCTCTATTAATTATAGATGACTGATTTAAATAAAAATTAAAAATAATTTGGAATCAAGTGGAATTTCTAATACTTACATTTCTCTATGTCAAGCAGATATTATTTTAAATTTCCGAACTACATATGTCAGCAAGTCTGGCCAAGTAATATTTGAAGCAAGATCTATTTGTATCCACTATGTGACTACCTGGTTTATCATTGATTTAATAGCTGCACTTCCTTTTGATCTTCTTTATGCTTTCAACGTCAATGTGGTAAGTATAGTTTTATGAAACTACTAAAATAGCTATTACAGTAGTCACCTCAAGAAATCATTTTTTGTAAATGAATGAATGTATTACTCTATGGAGGCAAATGAAAACTACACAGACCACTTGTATATGCATGTGCATATTGTGTACATTGTATTCTTGAGTGCTGGTATTTTTCTGTTCCAGAAAAAATACTAGTGTTATCTGTTTTCTTTGAAATACTCAATAAACAGTCGAGGGGGGGAAACACAATGAAAATAAAGTTAAAGCCATCCAAATAGAAAGATGAAACCATTGAAAACTTTGACTAAGGTACAAATAGTTCTTAACTTATGAATGTAATTCAGCCCAGAAATATAGTCATAAATTATGCTCATGTCCAATTTTACAATCTTTTTTTCTGGTTGTTCACTTCTTAAATGAATAACATGGCTGTTAAGCAAATCCATTGTCCATAATAGGAGTTTTTTTTTACTGAAAACCATCAAAAGTTAATGCCCATTTCTGGCAAGAATATTCATAATTGTGAGCCCATAACTGCAGAATACTATAAATGGTTGTAAATATAGGTCAGTTGCCTTTTAACTAAAATTCAGTTACATGACTGTAGGGGGGTGCAACCATCAAAACTTCAAATCTCGATCATACCTTTTTGGAGGGATATGTCATTACTTTGCCTAAGTAACAGGTCATAAGTCAAGGACTGCCTATTTCTAATGGATACATTACATTTTTAAGCATCATGCAAACCAAAAAAACCTTGAACTAAAGTTAGTTACATTCATTTATGTATTGAATTATTTAATAGTGAAAATAATTTATTTTCTTACATTAAAATAAAAAAACAGGCACTTATGATATCTAATTTTCTGTGAATAACAGAAATTCATTTTCCTTAATACTTTATTCCCCGCCCACAATGGTCTCACTACCTCATCATAATGGGGGGGGTTGTACCTGGGAGGGATGAGTAAATAAGCAAAGTGTGTGGCAAGTGATTCAAAAGAAACCTTTATTTGGCTGCAAAGGCAACAGAGAGAAACATATATTCAGACTGGCAAGATTCTGTTAATGTAATCTTGCAATAAAGTAGAGTTAGTTCATCTGGGCCTGCAAGTCTGAAAGAATATTTCTCCCCTGTTGCATATCTAGCTCAAGAAATTAGTAGGGTCCCTTCTGAGACATTTGCCACTCCGTATTCCTTTTGCAGCCTAAGCTTATCTTACTGTGGCTCTTTCCCTTTTCTCCCATGTCATTCCCAGTTCTATTACAACAGGCGGCAATGCAGCAAGAAATTTGTAAACAGCCTTTTGAAGATGCCAGAGGTTCATCATTCTGGCATGCAGGAAAAGATTTAATTCAATCTTTAAACTGGTTTCCACTCACCAACAGTTAGAAAATCAATAAAATGCATTTATTTTGTCAGGCTTTTAATTGCTTAATAACTTTAGTCACAGCAGCAGCACCTAATTATCTCAACTGATCTCAAAAAAATTAATCAGTGTAGGTCTGTTTAGTATTTTGATTGCAGCCATCAGAAAATCCCAGAGCCATTTATTGATCTGGGAAGTTAAAAAGCAAAAGAAACAACAGAAAACTATTTCCTTATTGTTGCTAGGAAAACTATTTGTGTACTCATGAAGAACTTAGATTAACTCAAAAGGCTGTACTTTAAGTATCTATTCATGTCTTAATTTTAATGTCTCTCTCTCTCTCTGTTTGTGTGTGTGTGTGTGTGTGTAGATATAGGTGTATAGATATAATCATGTTCTGTTTTGTTCAGTTGATGATGATAGCCACTTTCAGAACTTGCTAGAGTAGAAATGAAGGAAATAAATCAAATAAGTAAAATACTTTGGGGGGGGGGGGAAATGTCAGTGCAGCCAGAGTATCATGACATATGTCTTGACTGCAGCCAGAGTATCATGACATATGTCTATAGACTGACATATGTCTATTTTCGCAAAGATCAAATTGATTTACCCCATTAATTTTCAAATTTTTACTGAAGTTATACATTCCCTTTTTCCCTTAAGGCTCAGCTAGGTGGCAAAACCTAGCCAACTTCAAGTGCTCTGAAAATATTAAGTAATGTTTGATAGTAACTGTAAGAAAAAATTAATCACTTGCTTAACATTGGGATGGGAGAGTAATTCCATGATTTAAGTAAATTGAGATACTGATGGGATGGGAGAAGGGGAGAGACAGATCCTGGAGGAAGGTAATGATAAAATATTTCTATATAAATGCCAAGAAAATTCTATGAATGTTTCCATGTAATCACCAGGAGTTAAGCTCAGTTTAAAATAACCTTATTTAATTTGATTGAATACTGGCCCAAAGTCACCCAAAAAATTTTCATGCCTAAGGCAGGACTATATCTCACAGTATCCTAGTTTCTAGGCTAGCGCCTTCTTGATTAAGTAAAATGGCCTTTTCAACAATGGATGTTACACATTTCCAACAGCCAAGTTTTAATGTATAAAATAAATTTACTCCCAATTTTTCAGTATAATTTTATGCTGGTTTTTGATCATAATAAAGATTTGAGTTGATCAATATAATTCTTTTGGCCATTCCCAATGCCTGGTGCAATGATAATTCCTGTGATAATCTGATTCAAGAGTTTGAGTATATAATTTAACATTGCATAAACTTTTTTACATCTGGATATTTTCCTATGAATTTACTTGGGTATATTAAAATACTATTCTAGTATTTTAATATATATAGAACACTATCATATGGTTCAATAACTCTCAATGCTCATCATTTTAAGTACATTTTTAGAATCCAATACCTTCTAAATACAACTTTTGATTAATCAATTTTAATCACAAATCTGCTGATACCATTTTATTACTTTTAAGGATTTACAGCTATTGATGGAACATAATCAGACATTCCATTTTTAGTTCATATTGGATATATCCATGTCATATTTTTAAAATGTTTTATATTTTTTGATAAAGATATATTGTGGGACTAATTTCTGTCAAGACTTTTTTCAAATAAGAAACCATCCTAGTTTCTTAGAAGCCACCAATATCTCTGACCTATTTTAAGCTATTAAAACATGCTTAACTTGAAATACTGTCACTAGAAAGACAAATTTGAAGTTGGGAAAAATCCTTAAAATAATACTTACATAATTATTTATTTAATGTAACTATTACCTATGATACCCATACTTCCAATAAAGCATTTTACCACTTATTCTTAAAGTGGAATTTATTTATTTGTCACATTTCTGTTCCACCCATCTCCTTCAACAAGGAACTCTGGGAAATGTATAATAAAATGTTAAAATATAAAACAGTAAACATTTAAGAGGAGGGAGGAGCAATTAAAATTAGTTAAAAGATGAGGGGAGGGTTTTCAGGGGACTAAACAACCTATGGTATATGCTTCCCTGGGTTCCCCACATAAAACCATAGAGCCTTGTTTTAACTTTTTTTTTTTGAAGGCCAGGAAAGAGTGGACCTGTCTCACCTCAGGGGGATTCCACAGGGCGTCGGCAAAAACAGAGAAAGCTCTCTTCCTAAATATTCATATGTTTCATTACCAAAACACAATATGTACCACAGTGAGACCCAAAGGCTTCTCTCTTCCTGCACTCATAGCAATAAAACACCAATACATTGATCCAGGAACTTGATCCCACAACCGATATAGGGATAAATTACTTTATAATGAAGCCTATATGGGATAACATTCCACTAGATTTTTATCCCACATACTTATGGCTGATAAAATATAAGCCCAATAATATTTTTGTAAATCCAATAAATTAAAGCCTCCCTCCTCAAAATATCAGTTTAGCTAATGACATTTTTGGTGGGCTATTATCCCAAGCAAACTGAAGAAAAATATATATTTGAACTTAGTATTGTGGTGTCTTAAAGAACATAAATCAGACAAAGGACAATCTGCATCTTAATAGCATTACTTTTGCCCTACAGCCATAATAGGATTTTAATCCACTTATTTACACTCAGTTCATTTTTTTCTAAAAGTTTCAAAATGTTTGTTTCCATGTATTAATAAATATTTTTGGAAACATGCAGCCCTGGTATATAATATACTCAGTAGAAATAATACAATTCAACTCTTTATATAACTGTTAATGTGTTAGAAGGAAGAAAACAAGATTTATACCAGATATTTTACGAAAAGAATACTTTCCAAATACTGTATTTCTCATGTAAAATTAAGCAGAAAAGCAGAATATTTATTCAAAATTGCTAAACCTCACCAGAATGTGGAATAAATTATATTCATACCTTATCATATCAGTAATACCAAAATAATGTCCAAAGTTTGCCTTATACTAAAAGCAAAGATTCAAGAAAAGAAAGTCAATAGCAAGCAACTTTGCTAACAGCCACATTGTAACTCAAAAAAAGTCTGAGATTATTCATTCTGTTGTGACCAAAGTTGCAAATAATATCTGAAGCCCAGGTATGTAATGTACTCAAATCAATGGACAAAATCCATTGGAGAACCAAATTATAATTATCACTTCCTGTGAAAATTTATTCCGAATCAAATCAAATTCCTTTTCTATGTGAGGAGATTCTAGTACAGCAGAGTCCAAACCCAGACTTGAGAAAGTGGATTATATATAAGAAAATGTCAGCCATCACCAAGTCAATAAGATAGTTAGAATCTTAATTATTAATTATTTAAATAGACCTACAATTAGGACAAGATTTAGGATCTTTCCTTGGTTTTAAAAAGCAGCCTTATTTAAATATTATAAAATGATGGAGGCTCTTTAACACTCTTCAAGAATTAATCATATATTGCCAAAATTTTCAATCACTTGGTACGGTTTCACTGAAAACCATCCAGCCTAAGAGTTTTACCATTTTGCAATGCCTGTATCAAATCAAATATTGCCAGAAGTGACAGTATTATTCACCATAAAAGTTTTTAAATTCCCTAAGTTAGTGATGCATTTTCCTGAGACAATTATGAATATAAAATTTCCCTTTCAAGATCTGCACAGTTTGGATCAGACATAAAGGGTAACAGCCTCCTATGTGGAAAAAAGGTAAAGATGATTCTTGCCCCATGAGGTCAAATGATCAACACTTAATCATTCTCCCCTGCTGTTTTCATCTACAGAACACAGTTGCATTTTTATTGAAATTGAAAGTTAGAAAAGTCACTAGTGTAGGAAGCAGCTTTTTAGAGAATGTCTTCATTTAATGACTTCTAAAAAAAATCTGTTCTATTCTTTCATTTTATTGTAAATTTTTCATACTGTGAGCTGCCCAGAATCATTAAGAGTCAGGTGGCATACAAATTTAACAAATTATTATTGTTGCATATTGTTATATGCCTTGTAAGCAGATTTGTAGTCTTTTAAAAGCATTTATATTGGGGAACAGTGGGAGAGAGAGAGAAACACTTCACTGATTTTACCCTTCTTGATTCAGTGTTCTGTTTATTACAGTTAAAGCAAGGTTTCCTAGATTCTGCCTCTTGCAATGAGGTACAGACAGAATCTAAGGAAAATCCAGGAAAAAATCTTTGAGTAGAAGACAAAAAAAAAGCCTTAATGTAATCTAAAAATCCCAACAAAATGAGATTTCATGAACAATGAACAATGAAAATAATACAATGAAACTTTGTTTACAATAACCATGTACAATTAAAATATTGGGGGGGGGGGTTGTCTTCTACTCAGTCATGTCTGGCTCTTGGAGATTGCGTGGACAATTCCTTGCAGTTTTCTTGGCAAGGTTTTTCAGAGGGAGTGACTGGCCCAAATTCACCCAGCTGGCTTTGTGCCTAAAGTGGGACTAGAACTCACAATCTCCTGGTTTCTAATTTGATGCCTTAACCACTATCCAAGCTGGCTCTCACACTAAGTTTATAGCACACTAAAGGACACTATGGCAAAATGTTTAGGAACTCCTGAGATGAAGACTGAATGGAAGGGGAGCTACATTTCTCTAACAGTTATATCAGGACTAAAAACAGTCTTCATCTTCCAATATATCCAACTTATTAGCAACAGAATCAAACTATTTGCCTTTATAGAATGTGCTGATTCTGCTAATAGTTGAGAGGTTTCATTGTTTTGCCCTTTCTGAGGTCAGAATGTAATTTTATCTGATTTTCCTGATATCAAAGTAGGAAACATTATTTTCAATGCAATCCTTGGTTGAAGAAGATTACCTTGCTTAATGACTGCCTCATTCAACAACCATTTGAAGTTAGAATCACCTCAGTGTCATGATTTCTTTTTTTAAAAACATTTTACTAAGATGTAAAGTAAAATACAAAATACAAAGCAAATAGTAGGACACAATGAGGAGGAAAAAGGGAGAAGAAAGAAACTCTTTCTTTCTTGCTCTTTCTTGCAATAACTTATATCTGTTTCTTGGTTTCTTCCCTGGCCATATGAATTTCAAAATATCCCTTTGCCACTGTTTGAAGGGGACATCAGTTGCAAGTATTGGTAATGTCTGGAACAGAAAAAGCATCTTTGGTACCTCAGTGCCATGATTTCATTTATTTTCTGTTACTTATTGTTAGACTTTCTCTTTCCTTCTTAGAGTGAACATGAACACAGCATGAATCATGTTTTGAATGTGGTGAATAGGAAGCTGATTTAGAGTGACGGGGATTGATTTCTAGATGAGCTTGATAGGTAATCTTCTCCAATCAAGGATTGCTTCCATATTCAACAAGCAGCATCCAAACCATGACAACATGGAAAGAAAACAATAAGCATACAGTGACATTATCGCACAAAAATCACTCATTAGATATTTGTATTTCAACAGATGATGCAAATGCATAGTTATGATATTTGAAGGATGATAACATACCCATTTCATAAATGGCCTTTTTTGTGACATACTCATCTACAAAGCCCCACTCCTTCTCTATATCAAAATTGACCTCTAATCTATGGTCTTTTTACAAGATCCGTGTAACAAACTGTGCAATTTTATTTTATTCCCTTTTATTTAATTCTTTGTTCATATTCCTCCATAAAAATTAAAAATCCTGCAATTAGTAGAATAGGTTCTTGTCTGTAAAACTATGCTATGATGGCTGGGACTGCATGGCTATTAGCTGCTTTTGTCTTACGTCATTTTTGCTTGAAAAGTTTAACCTAACTGATCAAACTTCATGAACCAGAAAATGAAGTTCAGCAGGTCTTGTATTTGTGAGCGTATCAAATCCAGCCAGGCAAGAGAGACAAATGCTGACTCTTCCTCTTTTTATCTTGTCAAATATATGTTTGTGAAAATGTGCTTCTAAATGTGTTTCAAAACTTATGGGAAGTGACAGAACAATGAAAGCAAAGAAAAAGCTTTGGGAATGAATAGAAAGAAATTAGACTTGATTTATTACAGTCATTTACAAAATTGCCATCATTATGTTTATAAGTTGGGGGCTTTAGTTTGGTTTACTGTAGAAATAATGAAAATTAAATTAACTTCATTGAAGTATATAGAGTCCCATCTTATCGCTAGATTTCCTTCTCTTCCTTTTTCTATTGCATTTTTTAGATTATAATATAATCTAATCTATCTATTGAATAGCAGACAAGCTGTTTTAGTATATGTAAAAGGAAATGAACAACCTACTCATAGTTACATCCCATAATCCCCCACATTTTTGCTTTATTTTTACTGGTGGGGGGATGTTCACCTGAGAGGTTCCTGTGACCATTATTTGCAAAAATCATCAACACTGTTTTCCACCAAATTGAAGAAAACTGTATAGTGTACCCTGACCCATGAAATAAGATTACCATCATTGCCTTAAATGAAAGTCACAAATCAGGTGGGAAAAAATATCATGCAACTCTATATGTACTAATCTGCCACTTCCCAGCATCTTTGGAAACAGAAAATCTCCAAAGAAGGACAGTAATGTAGGCTTAGCCCATCAAAAGACTCTTCAATTTTATTTATGTATACAAATTCAGGATGTTATGCTGAGGACAATGCCTGTATCTTTTTTCAGACTGTACTAAGTGTACGTAAATTTGTGTATGTATTCAGAACAAAGCAAGAACAATTGGGATCAGAATTGTTTTCTAGCCACTAGGGAATGGTATATCAATAGCAGCAGTTCCTCACTCTTTTTTCAATGACTACATTAACCCAATTTTTCTTGTTTTTTTAATGCAATAATATTTACATTTCCCCTTAGTTTTGGTGTTGCTTAAAAGAAGCAGATAGAAGGCATTCATATTATAAAAAGACAATATCAATTTTTAAATATAGTTGACGTTCACCCTAAATGATAATACATACCTGACTGAAAATAAGTAGGCCAATTTTATTCCATTTGGAAATTCATCTCTAACATGATCTCATTTTCTTGCATGTTTAGGTATCAATTGTTCACCTTCTCAAGACTGTACGCTTACTGCGCCTTTTACGTCTACTTCAAAAATTGGATCGTTATTCCCAGCACAGTACAATTGTTCTGACATTGCTGATGTCTATGTTTGCATTGCTGGCTCACTGGATGGCTTGTATTTGGTATGTCATTGGAAAGAAGGAAATGGAAAGAAAACCACTGACATGGGACATAGGTAAAGATGAGCTTTTTAACATTGAAAATTGAAAAACTGCACTCTAAATATTAGAAAATTACAGTTTTGCAGAAGCATGTGCACGTTATTAAAGGCATACTGTAGCCTCATTGATTTTCTGGTAGAGTTGAGTAGGCCCCCTAATCATGCAACATTTCAGGCTTTCAGTAAGAACAGAGATACTCAGATCAATATACCTAATGTGCTCCTACAGTCTTCTAAGTTAGTATACAATTGTTTTAGCTTTAGAGGCAGAAATTGCAGCCATTTCCATCTATGCACTCTGCAGCAGTCTAAAGCAGCTTTGTATTGTATCTCCAACAAATTCCTCATTTTCAGGAAATATTGCTTCATCATTGCTTTGGGTTTCTGGTCCTAAGCAGATTTATTGAGAGAAATAATATTTTGTTGATCCTCGTTAATAATATATTGAGGTTGACAAAAATGAAGATAATCACAGATTGTATTCAAAGTGTTTGGAAGAACTGATTTCATGCCCAGTTATGGGGCAGAAATAGCATTGGTTGCACTTGTTGATGAGTTCTGATGAGAGTGGTATAGGGATAGTGCATCTGCCTTTGCTCTCCTGGACAGCTCAACGGCCTTCAATATCTTCACCCATAGTATTCTTTTTGGACAGTTGTGGGGCTTGGGGTTGGTGGTGCAGTTTTCTGATGGTTTGATTCCTTTCTCCGTGGCTGGTCCCAATCAGTGTTGATAGAGAATAAGAGGTTCAGTTCACTTCTTGGGCATGCCACAGGGTTCAGTATTCTCTCCACTTTCTTTAACATCTACATGAAGCTGCTAGTTGAGAAGCTGCATCACCATGAGGTACCATCAGTTTGCTAATGATAGTTAAGTTTAAATCTCCACCTCACCAGTGACATAAATGAAGTGTCACTGCCTTCTTATGGTGCCTGAAGGCTGTGGAGGTCTGGATGGGAGATAACAGGCTTTGACTGAACCCTGGCAAGACTGAGTGGCTTTGAGTGGGGAAATTTTAGGATCTTGGACTTTAATATCTTTAGTTCTAGATGGGGTTGCACTACCCCAGATAGAGCCAGTATGGAACTCCTGGATTTACAATTCCTGCTCAAAAAGCAGGTGGCAGTTGTGCTAATAGAGTCTTTGCACAACTTTGCATTGTGCATCAGATGCACTTTTTTCTGGATCAGGAGTCCCTCCATTCAGTCAGTCAAGCCCTGATCATTTCATGCTTGGATTATTGCAATGTGCTCTACATGGAACTACGTTTGAATAGAATTCAGAAGCTACCACTGAGGCAGAATCAGCAATACAGACAGTTCTTGGAGCTCCTAAAAGAGCCCATGTTGTACCACTGTTCTGTAAGCTGCACTGGTTGCCAGTTTGTTTCTTGGTCCAGTTCAGGGTATTGGTTCTTACCTTTAAAGTCCTTCATGGCATGGGTCCAGGAAATCTGAGGCATTGTCTCATCCCAATGGGTTTGGCCACACCCTATCTGTGTCAGCAGAAACAGCAGAAGGGGTATGCTGTGTACCCCAATAGTTAAGGCACTACAGCTGGCAGAATCCAGGAGGAGAGCCTTTTCTTCCATGAGTCCTATCCTCTGGAATATCATGTCCCTGAAGTGAGATCCACACTCATCCTTTTGTCTTTTCTGAAGATCTGGCTTTGCTAACTGCATTGGCCCCAATGAGGGCATGTCATTCTGGAAGTAGTTAATGGACTGATAAAACCCCTTCTCCTTCACATACACATCTTGCTCCCTTCCCTCTGTCTTTCTCTATTTTAACTCAATTTTAGTGTTAATATTTATTGTTTTAATGTTTAAAATATTTTTATCTTGTTTTAATTGATTGTAAGAGGTGGGTGATATATAAGTAATAAAACAAATAATAAACTATAAATAATAAGTCTATTCTAAAATAATGTAATCTTGGATATTGATTGACTATGTGCCATTAAGTAGATATCAGCTCTTAGCAACCACAAGGAGTTTCTTCAGGTGGATCTGTCTCATCCTTGTCCAACAACTTGTCTTCTAACAATGAACCCATTGTCACTGTAATTGGATTCATCCAACTTGCTGCAGGTCATTCTTTTCTTCTCTTTCCCAGCATTATAGGCTTTTCCAAAGAGCTAGATCTTTGCATAATGCATTTCAAGTATATGTCCATGGAGATTCTCAGTCATCCAGGTCAACATTGTCTCACATGTGGTTTTTCAAAAAGCAACTGGACTGTTTTTCCCTGAGAAAGAAGACATTTTGCTTCTCATCAGTTCTGGCAGGATGGTAGGGGCGATGGAAGAATTAGTTCTGACAGGATCGGGAAAGGGGGAGAAGTTGGAAGGATCATATTTCTTTGTAGTTATCTGGTCATTAGCATTCTCCCTGAGAGCTCTGGAGCCACTTGGGGATTTATCTGTGCCCTCAGCGTCATCTGTGTCAAAGTGCAAGTGAGAGTGAAATCTTCTTGAAACTGCTAAAAAGACTGTGTTGTAGACAGGAAATAGGTCTTATCCCTCTCCCTCTGTTGAGAAAAGGTTGTTCAATATTAATATAAATAATCTCTTTTACCCCTCTTTCTGACCAATGGTCCTGTCTATCCAGAATGTGGGCTTTGCTGTCTTCAAAAAAATTTGTCTTTCAAATTCAGATGAACTGCTGAATCTTGTCCTAATGTTGTGCCATGCGTTTGTGAAGTGGTTGTTTTGTTTCACCAATGTACAGATCTGCACATGTCTCATTGCATTTTATTGCATGTACAGTATCATATTGTTCAGTCTGTGTCTCTGTGTTTTTATTCTTGGGGTTCAGTTGAAAATGGTTCAGTTGAGATCTGCCTATGTGGGACTGATTGGGATAGATGCAGGGGTGACACCGAAATATACTTTTATCATATTTTATCTATATTTTAAATTATTGTATTTTATTCCAATTTCATTTTACACTGTATTTTATTCCAATTTTATTTTATTCCCATTTCATTTTAAATTGTATTTTATCTAAGTCCATTTTAAATTGCTTTTATCAAATTTTAGTAATAATTTGTTTTTAGAACATTGCACTTTGCTATGGCCCAAGGGCTAATAAATAAATAAATAAATTAAATGAAAACACATGGCATCTGCATCTAAGAATTACATGAAAGAGATTTAAAATAGAATTCTATTATGATGCTTACTTGTGTCACATTGATTTAACAGAAAGATAGATTAAAATCTTTAATATTTTATATTATAGAGTGATGCAGTTATGAGGGATTTCTAAATAATTTTGTGAATGTGTTATGAAAGGCAATAATAATCCACATCTGCCTATCCCAGGTCCTGGGTAAGGACTCAATAGGTAGACAAAATGCCAAATCCAGTCTGAACATCTGGCTGACTGTGCGATGATCCATAATAATAATAATAGTAATAATAATAATAATCAACGATATCTGTAATACTATCAAACATCCACATCTGCCTATCCCAGGTCCTGGGTAAGGACTCGATAGGTAGACAAAATGCCAAATCCAGTCTGAACATCTGGCTGACTGTGCGATGATTAATAATAATAATAATAATAATAATAATAATAATAAGAAGAAGAAGAAGAAGAAGAAGAAGAAGAAGAAGAAGAAGAAGAAGAAGAAGAAGAAGAAGAAGAAGAAGAAGAAGTAGTAGTAGTAGTAGTAGTAGTAGTAGTAGTAGTAGTAGTAGTAGTAGTAGTAGTAGTAGTAGTAGTTGGAAGGGACCTTGGAGATCATCGTCCAACCCCCTGCTCAGACAGGAAATCCTATACCATTTCAGACAAATGGCTGTCCAGTCTCTTCTTAAAAACTTCCAGTGTTGGAGCATTCACTGCTTCTGGAGGCAGGTTGTTCCACTGGTTAATTGTTCTAACTGTCAGGAAGTTTCTCCTTAGTTCTAGGTTGCTTCTCTCCTTGATTAGTTTCCATCCTTTGCTTCTTGTTCTGCCTTCTGGTGCTTTGGAGAATAGCTTGACTCCCTCTTGTTTGTGGCAGCCCCTGAGATATTGGAACACTGCTATCATGTCCCCCCTCGTCCTTCTCTTCATTAAACTAGACATACTCAATTCTAGCAACCATTCCTTATATGTTTTAGCCTCTAATCATCTTTGTTGCTCTTCTCTGTACTCTTTCTAGAGTCTCAATATCTTTTTTACATCGTGTTTTTTTTACATCTGTTATTTATATTTTGAGGTGTTATATGTTTTTATGTAAAATATTTTACAAATATTTATAATTAATCTGGCATTATTGGGTTTATATTTTTGTTGAATAACCATATTGAGAACTAATAAAAATTACAGCAACATTGCACCAAATTTAAGATTTATTTAAAATAATTTATTTTAAACAGAGCACTCTGAAGAGTTGATTAGAAGGGAATCCAAAATATTGTTTGTTATTCTAAGCTTCTCATCAACATCATTCTGTTAACAATGAGCTTTTGATTCCATAGTAGGAACTAATGCCTTTTGACTTTCCTGGGCCTTTTATTTTTTTAAAAAAAATACTGTAAATAGATATTGGTTTGTATAATATATACAATTGACAAATACACTCTAGAGTCTATAAATTTCATTTTGTTGCTTGCAAAATTATTTATTGTATTATTTATTTGTATCATGCATTTATTGTTTTTGGAAATAGTAAAAGTAATATAGTTGGAAGGGACCTTGGAGGTCATCTAGTCCAACCCCCTGCTCAGGCAGGAAACTCTATACCATTTCAGACAAGTGACTGTCCAGACTCTTCTTAAAAATTTCCAGTGTTGGAGCATTCACCGCTTCTGGAGGCAGATTGATTAGTTTCCATCCGCTGCTTCTTGTCCTGCCTTTGGAGAATAGCTTGACTCCCTCTTCTTTGTAGCAACCCCTAAGATACTGGAACACTGCTATTATATCACACACAAACACACCAACCTTCTGTTCATTAAACTAGACATACCCAATTTCAGCAACCTTTCCTTATATGTTTTAGCCTCCGGTCCCCTAATCAGTGGTGGGAGTCAGCCAGTTTGCACCAGTTCAGCAGAACTGGTAGCTAATTTTTTGTTGCCCAGGCCCAGAATGGACTTCTGGTAGCGGCATCCACCCAGAGAACTGGTTGTCAAGATCCTCCTGTATCTTAAGCCTATCTTCTGGAGTGTTAGCTATTCTTGTCAGCTTGGTGTTGTCTGCAAATTTGATGAGTTATATATCTCCTTATTCAAATTGTTGATGAAGATGTTGAAGAACACTGGGCCCAGAACAGAGTCCTGGGGCACTCCACTATACATGTAGATGCAGTTCCATTGAAGACCACACACTGAGTATGGCTGGTCAGCCAGCTACGAATCCATCTGGTGGTGATGCTGTCTAACCCACATTTTCTATCTTATCAAGTAGTAGGTTATGGTTTATCAAATGCCTTACTGAAGTCCAAATAAATTATATCCGTAGCATTCCTCTGGTCCACTAACTTTGTTACCTAGTCAAAGAATGCAGTGAGATTTGTCTGGCATGATTTGTTTTTGACAAACCCATGTTGGTTTTTGGTAATGACTTTGTTTGCCTCTAGGTGTTCACTGATTCGTTGCTTGATAATCTTATCTTATCAAGGAGATGAACTCAAGGTGATGAACATATCCAACACACCTTCCTCCTCCTATTTTCCTACTGAGAGAGAGTGACTGGCCCAAACTTACCCAGCTGATTTCATGGCTAAGGCAGGACTTGAACTCATGATGTCCTGTTTTCTAGCCTTAACCATTAGACCAAGTTGGCTCTCTGTGAAATTATGCCTACAGGCTGCCATCAATTTCAAAAATAAATGATTTGTCCTCTACTTTTTATAGCTCCTCCTTTCCTTGAAGGTCATTAAGACAAAATAACATTATTTTATCCTGCTAGAGTTTTGGTTAAACATATGATCTCTTTCAACACTAATTTTAATGGCAAAACTTCTATTTTAATCATACTACTGTATATATTGTAACTTTTGAAAAGATGTTTTTGAAATTAGAAAAAAAAATACCTCTGAATTCTTAGGAGTATAACTATATGCCTTTAGATCTGTGCCAATCAGTGAATTCATTATTTGGAAAATGTTCTTTGCTAGTAACTATATTCTGTATTCTAGAACATCACGATGTTTTTTAAAATGGACAGCCATGGAAAGCAGGTTAATGTGAGGTCAAAGAGTTAAGAAGCTCTTTCCTTTGGATCAGCAAAGCTGCCAGAAATAATTTGTATAACGTCTTATAATTTTACCACCAGCTTTTTTTCTTTCTTTTTTTTTTAGAGAAAGGTTTTTTGGGAGCCCACCCTGAATAATGTTGGGTATGTAGAGATTACAGAAGGGTACATTTCAGAAGAATTACACAAATATCTGCACTAAAGCCTACTTTTCTGAAATATTATAGTTTTTGATACAGTTATCAATATATCCTCTATTTTTGATGGTTTCTTTTTGAGCTTTAAATGATTACCGTAGTTCTATTAAACTTATTTTTTAATTTGCCTGTCTGATGCTATAATACTGACAGTCCCATACACCCTTATTTATTTATTGATGCCAGTGGGACTTCCTTCTAAGAGTGTGTATGCATGTATATGTACACACACACTCTTATGTTGTAAATTTGTAATGCTCCTTACATCTATTCTGTCAAGATCCTCAGGACCTCAGCTAGGCTAAATTCATTTTGATAAGCATTATCATCACATACATCATATCCTGAGAATACTGACAGAAAGATTTTAATGGCTAGAAAGTTGTCCCAGGTGAATGCTACTACAATGTGAAGCATTCATCATTCTCTTCATTAGTACTTCTGCCGTCACCAGATATTCTTGTCAGCAATTCTGAGGAGGCATTTTGAATATATCCTTGAGGGCATGCACTTGTCTCTCTGTCACTATTAAAATTCAATCTTCCCACCCCCAACCCAGCCCCTTGTCCTCAAAATAATAACCTGATTAAGCATTTCCAGCAAAGCAAGAGAAATTATATCATTATACTGTTTTAAAATATGGATTTCAAATATAAAATCCACAAATCAGCCTCACAGAAACCTGAAATTTAATCTAGTTCAACTGTTATCTTTTCAGATTACTGATGCATACAAAAATTGAAATTCAGTAATGTGGGTCTGGTTAGATAAAGAAAAAATTGTCTCTTCTAGTGTAACATATAAGGATATAATAGTGCATTCACACTATATTTAGAGCTGATTTTTAGGTTCATAAAATGCATGGTATATATGTTTGTAATTCCTGTATTATTGGAGAACTGCAAGATTTATTATCCATTCACACCCAAACTCACTAATTATGAAGACTTGGCTTATAAGCCTAAGCTTCTCTTCAAGTGTTTTTAAATATGCACATTACTGCGGGAAGGCCATTGACTAATCTGTTTCCAAAATGTCCAATAATTCCTGGAATACTGAGCCATTTAAATGAGATGCCAACTGATGGGTGACTTTGGATGTCAAACTTCCCAGATAGACCAGAGAACAAACATAGTCAGTGAGTTAATCTTTTTTATTGAACAGAATCTTGCAAGTGTAAAAATACAAATCTCCCAACATCTCATTTTACAGCCTGATAAATTAGGATGGTTCCCATCTAAGTTCCTTTTTCTGCCTGTTATGCAGCTATAGGCTTCCTCCCCCTTAACTGATTTCTCCCTAGATAGCATTTCCACTTTGTTCTCATTTCCCAAGATCATTCCCACATATCAATATGGGACAGTCACTGTGTTATCTCCAAACTCACCTCAAGAAATTTTTCTGGAGAGAATAGAAAGAGAAAGAATATGTGCCACTTTAAGTTGTATAAAATAAAGGTGCAATGTAAATCAAATTTATTGATTTTTTTCTCAATATATCTCATGCTATAAGATTGAGGTTTTGTGACATAATTGTGGAAAATGGAATTCATAAAGTTATTGATCAGAATTATTGCTTATTAAGATTTATATTTAATTAATTGAGTTAGGCATCAATCTGGCAATTTCAAGAAACAAAAACAGAATGGTTTTACTTTTTTAATAAGATGGGAACCACACATGGATTCAAGAAAATTTCTCTATGAAGATTGGAGATCTTATAGCTATTTTCAGAATAATTATGACTCAATAATATACCCATTAGCTCTTATTTAAAATGTAGCATTATACCAAGAAAGTACAATTAATTATGAAAGTTGCAAATCTGTAGGTTTAAAAATTAATTTGCTCCAGTTATCTGTGGTATATTACTTTAGAGGGGAAACTGTTCTGTGGCTACCTCTTTCATGTTTCTGCTTAACTCCAACTCCAATTCTTTCCTAATTTTTCCTCAGTTGGCTTCCAATTCCAATTCTAATAAAGCCACTTGAGGGAGCAGGACCTTTCTGTTTATATGTCATTTCATGTTCCACTTATATCATTACAATTATGTCACTAGGATTTAAATATCACCAATAATCTAGTTGGGACGTCAAAGTATGAAACAATATTTCTCAAATTTTTTAGACAGTCTATACAATGCCAAAAAGCGAACTGGCAAAGTATAAAATATTTCCAGTAAAATGCCATTCTAGCCTTTCTTGTTGCAACAAGTAGGTCAATACTGGTCCTTTTCTCTTGTGGGTTTTTTTTTTCTTCAGTAACAAAGTCCTATGCTTTATTTTGCATTTTTTTCTATTCATTTTCATATACATCTTTTCAATAAAGAATTAGGGTTAGGGTTTGCCTCTAACCTAGCCCTAACCCTTTCCATAACTTTTTCTCCATAAAGTTTTCATACTTTGCCTAAATAGTTCTTGCCATTCTGTATAATGCCTAGGTATTATATACAATGCCTAGGGAAAATATATAACATATTAAAATAACACAGACATTTCATACTTTGCCTAAAAGCATCACACATCCTATAGATTTGTATACAATGTATACACCAGCTTTTCACACATTTAAATGTGGATAAAAAATAATGTGATTGTAAACCTCATATTTATTCAGAAAATAAAAATAAATTCAGAATAATTTCTTTTGAGATTATGATGAAAATGAATTAACTCATCTTCTGCAGAATAGGGCAATCTGCTAGAATATAAGGGTAATAATTTATATTATATAAGAGAAAACATGCCTTGTTCTCAGGCTCTTGAAGGCCTTAAAGTTCTTTCAGCTTCACCAGTTTTCGTACTTTTCTGGCTTTGTTGCACCATGTATGTTCAGTATAGGTAGTCCTCTACTTACAACTATAATGGAGCCTGCCAATTATAGTTCCTGCTCATGACACTCACATGTCTGATCCACTTTTACAACTTTTATTTAAAGTTAAGCAAATATCACAGTTGTAAAGTGAGCACAGCAGTCATTAAGCAAACTTATTGTTCTCTGTGGGGCATTTTGCCAAAAACTGGAAAATACCAATTTTCATAAATTTCATAAATTGTAGTCTTATGACCATGGGATGCTACAAATAGCCATAAATGGGACCGGTTGCTAAGCACCCAAAATGCAGTAACAGGACTATGGGCAGGGACAGTTTTTGGAATTTTGGAACAAGATTGTATCTTTTGGAGGTCCATCATAACTTCAAATGGTTGCTAAGCAATTGATCAAAGATCAAGGACTACTATATGATTTGGTATTAGTTTCTACATTATATTCAACAAAGTACCTATTTTCAAGTGTGACTTTTTTGTTGCATATGGAATAGATATTTCATATTTGGATATGTTCCTTGTAGCAATCTTTTTATTGATTAGATATTTCATTCCTTTCATGATGGCCAGAATTTTAGATCTTTTGATGCACATTTACTGTTACAATGAAAAGTATGACTGTTTTGCTTGTTTGCTAATTAATACTTTGAGATCATTGCAAAATGTCATAAATATTAATAATAAATCTTTTTCCTGATAATGAAATTCATTATTTTTAAACCAATCACATTATCTTGGAGAAACCTGTCATGCTTTTTCATGTTGTAGGGTTGGCAATGCTTATTCAAAAAGAAAAGAAGCCTACTATTTTGATAGCAAGATGTGACAAAATGAATGCTGAAGGTTAGAATAAAATCTATGGAAAACATAGCATTGTAAAGGCAGAAGCAACTTTAACTGAACTAGTTCTATTCTATTTTTGGTTTCGTACTCTCTACTGAATTTTTTTCATTTGTCATAAAGAGAAATCTCTGATAGTGCTACCCAGTTTTTTTTTAGTTTTGCCTTTTGGAATACAAGTGTAAGAGATGACACTTATTTTTATTGGTTAAATTGCTGTGGGAAACCTCTACGATAATGGGCAAGCTAAATTTTAAATAAATGAAAATGAAATGACTTTATTTTCATTGCTTGAAAATTTTTCAAGGCTTAGTTGAGACACAATGACGGTTATAAAATCAAGTGATTTTAAATCTTAGGTATCAAATCATTAAATGTAACCAATGTTTATCTTATATAATAAAAAGAAATATAGTTGGGGACTAATAAAGTCTTAACATGCTTACTAGACAGTAAGTTTCATTAAAAACAGTTTTTATTTCCATTTAAATAGAAACAAAAATGCAATGCTGGATGGAATCTGTTACATCACAGGTGTCTACTTTGCACCCTCCTTAGTCATTTCTAGAAATTCAGTGGCCAGATTGCTATAGGCCTTGAAGTAGACATCTTACTACCTTTAGCCAATCTTCTCTTACCAGAAGAAAGAGGGAAAAGGCTGAACATTTTCCGTTCCACTCTTCAAAGTGTCAGCATTGAAGTACAAATTCCAGCCAGGAAAAATAATTGGCCCTACATCAGACATGTCAAACATGCAACGTCATGTGATGTTGTGCAACATATCCTGACTGTTTTGCCATTGCCGGCAATGAGGTGGGCATGGCTTCCGCATGATGCGTCCGGCCCACAGGCCGGCAATTTGACACCCCTGCCCTACATTATTATTATCTATGAAACAGTAGGAATTTTTTATTTCATTAATTTTTCTATATGTTTTAATATCATCTTGTTGCCTTGGCTTCAGTGATAACACTACTAAATTTCTTCATCCCCCTACATATGCTAAACCATTTCATTAAATGATTTAGAATTATACACGGTGGATAAATCTTTCTGTCTTACATAATTCCAGCAGTTCTTCCTCTTGGATAATCATTCCCTCCAATAAAAACTTGGGTATGGAGTAGATACAAATTATGGCCAAAAAGATTAAAGGTGAGCAAGAAAAACCGTAAAGAACAGAGCTTAATAGATTTTATACATATTGTCATCACCAATTCCATCACCTGAATAACAACAGTGATGATAATGGCACTGACAAAATCGCTACTAATCAATTGCAAAAGGCATCTTTACACAAAACAGTTCACATTCTGTAATGATAAATTTAATACCATCAAACACCCACAAGTTTGGGATGTTTGGGAAGGACTTGATAAGTAGACAAAATCCAGTCGGACCATCTGACTGATGCATGACAAATGACGCAAGTTCAGTAAAAACACTGCAAATATGTCTGAGAAGAATAAAATTATTTGGGAGACACATTTCTTGATGATAGAACATGGTATCGGTAATGTCAGTTTTCATCATGTATGATAATGATGTCATAGCTGGTATTGTGCCCCTTTAAGCTGTAGTCTTTTCATTCTTTTTCTAGTCTCTTTAATAATTCACTGTCTTTCAAACTTAGTTTTGCTGAGAATAAGAATCAGAACTATATACAATTTATTCAAATGTGTTCTCATCTTGTCATATTCATCTGGTCCCCAGGCTATTTCAGAGGCAATCTTGAGTACTACTTAACTATTAGACTTTTTAAAAACTGTTTTTCTATTGCCACCTTTTGCCATGGATATAATCTGGTACATTTCATTGAGCACTGTATTATTCACATTATCAGTTGGCTCCTATGGGCTGTGATAAGCCAAGCTCCTACTAACCATTTTTAAACTTTCCAAGTGTTAAAACTCATGTTCCCCCGCTCCAAGCCCATATTAAGAATGACTGCTAGAGGGTTTTTTTCTGTTGCCTAGAGACATTTGATGCAAAGGGAGAAAAAGAGAGCTGGGGAATCCAATAATCCCTGTCCTTAAAATGCTCTATAAATAAAGACAGCACCATTTGCCTGCATAATAGCTGTGGCAAAATAGGGATTATCAGTGATACTAGAGCACTTTCTAGCAACATTACTTTCTGCTGGCTTAATGTAGGTAGTGTTTTACCTCCTCCAGGTGGAATAGACCTATGTTGGTCCAGAATGTGGCAAATGTAGATCAAAGATACACTCTGTATTTTTTCAATGTATTCTTTCATGCGCTGATTGGAGGTACTATATAACTATCTGATTTAAGAAACTTTCAGTGAAAATACTAAAGGTTAGTGCAAATAAATGATGTACTAATTAGTGCAGGAACCTATTCAAGTGCTCTCCCATATAAGTCCAGAAACTATTTGTGACTCAGTAATACTTCATTTCTTTATAGTCCTTGCCTGTATGATTTGTACGGAATTGCATGTAGCTTTCTTGAATTTTTTTAATCTCTTGATGCTTTTTATTGCCTTGATCAGACTGTCCATTCCCTATGTTGCTCCAATTGTGGGTTACTGCAAGATTAGGATTGAGAATTTTCTACTTCATGCATGCACTTTCTTAATACTTGCATTTCACACTTGATCAAACTATCAAATGTATTTAGTTATGAGCTTTCAAAAACTATGAGCTGTAGAGGGAAAGCAAGATAAAGCTATTCCAAAGAGATATGAATGCTGACTGTACAGAGTTAAGTTCAGATGTACTATGTGGGACTATCTATCAGTACAATACCCAGTGCTTTTTTTGTTAAAAAAAAAAAGGTGCCAGAACTCACACACATCATACAACCCGCCTTGCCTAGCCTACAAGGCACTATCCAAAAAAGGTGCCGGAACTCCGTTCTGGGCGTACTATGAAACAAAAGCCCTGACAATACCCATGTTTTGTTAGAAAAAAGACTTAAGACTACACGGTTGTATAAACTGATTATTTACAATCCTGTTTAACCAGTTAAGAAAAACCCTCACATAACAATTTACCACAAATATATTGTTGATATTTCAAATCAACGAATACCACTACTTTGAAAGAAATATTGTAAGAAATTTAATAGTTTTGCCATGCCATACAAAATAATTCTAAAAGGAGAGATTTTTGAATTGTAAGAGTTTCAGTTTTTCTGTCTGACTATATGTTCAGGCATTAGCATTTTCAATCTTTATATCCAGTCAAAAATAGAATGCCCAGGCAGGAGAAGTTCTGAAAGATTTGTTCAAATTAGGTCAGAATATTATGCTTCCAATATAAGTATTCAGAATCTAGGACTTCAAAACACAAAAGGAGCTGTTCCAGAGAATTAAATTGTTCTTTGTGACTTTCTTATTCAGTTTATTTTATAAACCAAATATCCTTGTAATATTTTTTTTCCCCATATCTTTTCTTTGTCAAATATATAGAAAGGCTAACTTCTATACACAAATGCTGATTTCTCTGTTTGCGTAAGTATTCAAACTCTAGCTGGGGATCTTTCCTTACCTAATGTAACAAATCTACAGAATAGTAGAGTTCATCCAGTCTCACTGAATTTGTAACAATGATTAAAATGCATCTTTTGATGTCATCATAAGAGCTTTCTGTCTAATTATGATTGCTCTGGCTCTGATGCTTTTTCAACATATGTTTGAAATGTAAGAGCTAATTGCCCTTTAAACCTTTTGAGCAAGTACACTGGGCTGATCTGTGTTGTTTGCAATCCATTATGTAGCTTAGCTGATCCCTGAAAGTCACATGCTTCAGATGAAACTACATTTCATTTCCATCTGCCTGTATACTAGAAAATAACTAGAATGATTACTGAGCTATAACCATTTGATTGCCACCCAATGTACAAGGAAACAATTTTTTTCTCACTTCAGATTTAGTTTCTATCCATTCCAATTCCATTTCTATAACATGCTTTTCTTTTAGAATGAAGTCCAAAGAAGAGCCGTATTACCTAAAAAAGAAAATATGGAATAGTATACTTATATACTTATTTTACAGTGTTATGCTGTTTGGGGTAAAGAAGTGTTTGTGATTATGGATGTTAAGCATTTGGTAACAATGAAGTAGAAGGATGCAAGATTCTAATAGATTTTACTTTTCAGTACTTTTCATTGGTAAATAAAATCTAACTAAAGCTAATATAAAAGGGTTAACAGATCTAACCTAGCTTAGGTTTAACGGAAAGTAGAAAAGACTTAGAAGTGTATGATATTAACTGTTCTAATTAGTTATATGTACAGCAGTTTTCTCAATGTTTTTAGCATGATATGTATGGACATATTTGATATGCACTCTTTTCAGTAATGTTATCATGCATAATAGGTTGGTTAGGTATTTTGAAAATCTTATCTTCTCAATTTTATTTGTTTGTTTATTTATCTGTTTATTTATATGTTTGTTTATTTATTTGACTGACCCATCTCACAAAAAGTTTTCCAGATTTCCTCCAACAATTAAGTAGAACAAAATCTATAAAAATAAAGTCACTATTTAAAATAAAACAATAACTATTTAAAAATAATGCATACATAGCATTTACTAATTTTAGAGTTATATTTTTCCCATATATTAGTTTTATGTACATTCTATTTAATTTCCTTCCATTCTGTAATTTAAAGCATCCTAATACATAAACATCACATATTTGCAGTTACTTAGTTATGTAGTCTTTCCAAATCCATACAATATGGCATGTAGTGTCTTGGCGATGTTTCGACGAAGTCCCATTCGTCATCTTCAGGCTGGTGTTTTCGGCTTCTTGCTTCCAGGAGCAATATGTGATCGTAGCTGTTTCTTCCTTTTAACTGTTAGTGGGGGTATGAATTGATTGGATGCGAGCTTGGCTGTGTGCTGATTGGGTGGAGGTGTGTTCTGATTGGTTAGGGGCTTGGCTGTGCTCTGATTGGATGGGGGGTTGGCTGTGCTCTGATTGGATGGGGGAGTGTTCTGTTTGGATGGGGGGTTGGCTGTGCTCTGATTGGATGGGGGAGTGTTCTGTTTGGGTGGGGACTTTGTTGTGCTCGGGTTAGTCTGAGTTGCAGGTTTTTCTATCTTGATGGCTATTATTATTATTGATTATTCTGTTATTGAAGTGTTCAGTTTTGGCGATAGTTCTGGTCTTTTTAAAGACAATTTCATGTCCTGTGGCTTTAAGGTGTTAGACCAGGGAAGAGGTTGGTTCCTCTTTTTTGACTGAGTTCTTATGTTCTTGACATGGAAGAAAACCCGAATGACCAAAGACATACATACATACATACATACATACATACATACATAATAATAATAATAGTAAAGTTGGAAGGGACCTTGGAGGTCATCTAGTCCAACCCCCTGCTCGGGCAGGAAACCCTACACCATTTCGGACAAATGGCTGTCCAGTCTCTTCTTAAAAACTTCCAGTGTTGGAGCATTTACTGCTTCTGGAGGCAGGCTGTTCCACTGATTAATTGTTCTAACTGTCAGGAAGTTTCTCCTTAGTTCTAGGTTGCTTCTCTCCTTGATTAGTTTCCACCCGTTGCTTCTTGTCCTGCCTTCAGGTGCTTTGGAAATAGCTTAATTCCCTCTTCTTTATGGCAGCCCCTGAGATATTGGAACACTGCTATCATGTCCCCCCTTGTCCTTCTCTTCGTTAAACTAGACATACCCAATTCTAGCAATCGTTCCTTATATGTTTTAGCCTCCAGTCCCCTAATCATCTTTGTTGCTCTTCTCTGTACTCTTTCCAGAATCTCAACATCTTTTTTACATCGTGGTGACCAAAACTGGATGCAGTATTCCAAGTGTGGCCTTACCAAGGCATTGAAGAGTGGTATTAATACTTCACGTGATCTTGATTCTATCCCTCTGTTAATGCAGCCTAGCACTGTGTTGGCCTTTTTGGCAGCTGCAGCACACTGCTGGCTCATATTTAAGTGATTGTCTACTAGGACTCCGAGGTCCCTCTCACAGTTACTACTATTGAGCATGGTGCCACCTATGCTGTACTTGTGCATTGTGCACATATTCTCTGAGGTTTTCGTGGGTGTTTGTATGTAGGTCTTTGGTTATTTGGGTTTTCTACCGCGTAAAATTGGAAGTGTCTTGGCGATGTTTCGATGAAGTCCCATTCGTCATCTTCAGCCTGGTGTTTTCAGTTTGTGCTTCTAGGAGCAATGTGTGATTGTAGCTGTTTCTTCCTTTTAACTGCCAGTGGGGGTATGAACTGATTGGGTGGGAGCTTGGCTGTGTTCTGATTGGGTGGAGGTGTGTTCTGATTGATTAGGGGCTTGGCTGTGCTCTGATTGGAAGGGGGTGGGCTGTGCTCTAATTGGATGGGGGAGTGTTCTGTTTGGGTGGGGGCTTTGTGCTCAGGTTAGTCTGAGTTGCAGGGGGATTTGAGATGGTGAGCTGTGTTGCTGTTGTTTGGCTTCGCGTTTGTGGTCGTGTCTCATCTTCATGGTGGGTGTCAGTTTGATTCATGTATGGATTGGAGGGGTTTAAAGTGGCTAATGATGCAGCTGTGGTCTGGCTTCTGGTTTGTGGTCGTGCCTCATCATTGGTGTGGGTTTGGGTTTGCTTTTTGCGTGAATGTGTGGTGGTGACATCCTGTGTGGTTTTCGTGAGTGTGGGTCTGGTGTCATTCTTTGTGTTAGGGACTCGTTGGTCAATAAGGGCGGGTTTTCAAATGGCTGGTAGGCGAGCAGTATCATCTCATTTGTTCATGCTGTGTGGGCGTTTACAATTTTAATAATCAGAGAAGCTATCGAGATAGAAAAATGCCCACACAGCATGAACAAACAAGATGATACCTCCTGCCTACCAGCCATTTGAAAACCCGCCAAACAACAGCAACACAGCTCACCATCTCAAATCCCCCTGCAACTCAGACTAACCTGAGCACAACAAAGCCCCCACCCAAACAGAACACTCCCCCATCCAATCAGAGCACAGTCAACTCCCCATCCAGTCAGAGCACAGCCAAGCCTCTAACCAATCAGAACACAGTCAAGCTCCCATCCAATCAGTTCATACCCTCACTGGCAGTGAAAAGGAAGAAACAGCTACGATCACACATTGCTCCCAGAAGCACGAAGCTGAAAACACCAGCCTAAAGATAAGGAATTGGACTTCGTTAAAACGTCGCCAAGACACTTACAATTTTATACGGGAGAAAACCCGAATAACCAAAGACCTACATATATATATATATATATATGTGTGTGTGTGTGTGTGTGTGTGTGTGTGTGTGTGTGTGTGTGTGTGTATACACATACATATATATGATGATTGTGCTTCTTTTTCCCTAGGCTGGCTTCATGAACTAGGAAAACGTTTGGAATCTCCATATTTTGGCAATAACACATCAGGAGGCCCATCACTTAGAAGTGCCTATATTGCTGCCCTGTATTTTACACTTAGCAGCCTCACCAGTGTTGGGTTTGGCAATGTTTCAGCCAATACAGACGCTGAAAAGATTTTTTCCATTTGCACAATGTTAATTGGGGGTAAGTAAACATTGTGTATAGTAATATGATTTTAAATATATATTTCTCAATATCAGACTTCATTCGAAGGAGGATATAAGCAAAAAGTCATTTTGTTTTTCAAAACACTATTTTACTCTTTAAAAAAATACAAATAATAAACAGTTGGTTCTAATAGGATGGCCAAGGCAAATATTATCTTGTCAAGGTGTATACATATATACTTTCTAAAATACTGTAGTTAGGACCACTCTAAAATGTTAATTCACTACATACATCTAACACCATGTATTTGATTAATGTGTAGCCTATACACAAGAAGACACTTAAAAGGATTAAAAATAAGTTTTTAATCTTGACATCAAATGTATTGGGTTTATATTTTTCAAGAATTGGAAATGGATGAAGGTTACAATTCAGGCAATCTCTGTCATTCTATGTGTTTCCAGTTAGAATTTGAAGATATTCTTCTTCGAATATACTTGCTATATTTGTTTCCTGTATGAAATCAGTATGTCCAGGAATCTTTTGATAAACAGGAAGTGTCCTGTGGATGTTAACACAGTAACAGAAATATTAGTTTAGCTTCTATTTTTATTTCTATATACTCTATAGTATACAAAAAAAATTCCATGCTCTTTCTTAGTAGCTTAGTAACTATAAACTCAGTAGCTAGTATAGACAGACAATTTAGCTTGAAATTTGCCTTAGAGATAATCCAAAAGTCTTCACCAAGAGGATAAAGGGAATCAAAAAGTAAGTAAGTAAGTAAGTATGTAAGTAAGTAAGTAAGTAAGTATAAATGTATAAATAAATAAATAAATAAGAAATTAAAACTCACATATTTGTGTAGATATAGTTATATGGAAATAACATATTGTTTCGTGAAAAATTCTGAAATAACATTCTCCTAATGTTATTTTATAATATGAGATATAAGTGAAATAATCCTTTCTTTGCTTAGAAATATGTATGTCAAATTATTCATAATTATACTGTACTGTTCATTGGTTCCTAATAGGCAGAACATTGATGGATATTTTTGTCTTAACTTCTAACTAGAATAGCTAGAATAAACCAATGCTAAATATTTATCTTTCCTGAAATATTACTTAGATCATTTTATAGATACATATTGGCAGCAAAATAAAAATAAACATTTGAATAATTATATTTTTACTACACTTGAAAATCATTGATCAGCAGAATGAGCATATACAAGTAGTTCTTGACTTATGACTACAGATGGGACCAGAATTTCCATTGCTAAGCAAGGAGGTTGTTAAATGACTCATGCCTGATATTATAAACTCTTTTTGTTCATGCTTGTTAAGCAAATCACTGCAATTGTTAAGTAAATTATACTATAAATAAGCAAATCTGCTTTCCCCCCACTGACTTTGCTTATCAGAAGCTAGCTGGGAAGGTTTCAAATGGTGATCACATAACACCAGAGTACTAGTAATATATACCAAATGCCAACCACCTAATATTTTAATCATATGACCATGGGATGGCTACCGTGGTTGTAAATGCAAGAACTGATCATAAGTTACTTTTTCAGTGTAACTTCGAACTTCAAACCATCTCTAAATGAATGGTTGTTAAGTCAAAGACACCTGTAGGTAACATACACTGTCCCATTTAAGTTATAAATGTTATATTCTACATTTTTTTAAAAAAATAGATCTGCAGTTTTTAATATTATAAGCCACCCAGAGTCAATTCGAAATGAGATGGCAAATAAATTTAATGAATAAATAATAAAAATATATACTTATTCCTTATGTCCTATCTTCTTGTAGCGTTCATCATGATTGAATATAAACATGCTGATACAATAGATGTGGGATCTATTGTATTGATTTGTAACCTGCCTAGAATTGTTATAGATAACGGTAGTCCATAAATATTGTGTGAGACAGTTTGGTATGGGAGTTAAAGGCAAATTATTATATGAGAATTATATAATAATTGCATAATGATATAATAATTATACAAATAATTGACCAATACCATAATGAGTACTGAAAGACAATATCTATAAGTGTCTGGTGATAATCATAACAAAGAAGAATAAAGGGGGAAAGGGGAAGGGAAAGAGGGAAGGAGAAAGGAAAGGAAAGGGAAAGGAAGGAAAGGAATATTGAAAAATTAAGAAAAAGCAGAAAAAAAGTAATGATCTGAGTTGGTCTTAGCAGGAAGGAAAAGGTATAGATTTAATTATCTGTAAAAGGACTAAAATGTATGTTATAAAATATGAATTGTAGTTATGTATATATTGTTTTAAAGGCATATAACTTTAAGAATGCCTGAGATGATGATAGTTGCATATTATATTCTATTGAATGTGGATAACAGAAATACAAGGTATGATTTTTAGCAAAGACTATGCTACATTCTCTAGTACAGGAGATGGAGAATCCACCAATGGGTTTTCTCTGTCTGCCTGCTCTTGAGACCAAGTAGCCAAACGTGACACACCCTCTCTTGCTAGGAGATCCAGTCTTGACTTGGTCTCAAGCTCTTGAAGACGTGTCAAGGTTGGCTCTCTCAGTAGATTAGCAGGTAGAGACCCATTGGTGAATTCTCATTTATTTAATAACACCCCTCAATAATTTAATTATTCTCACAACCTGGGAATTCTTCCCTACTGTTCAGCGCTGCTTCAAAACAGAGGATTTGATCTGTGGGAGGTGGGTGGGAGGGAGGCAACTGCTTTTTTTTTCGCTTTGCTTTTCCCCAGAGCTCTGGGGAGAAAATATTTCTTGGGTAGCTCACAGAGCTACCTTAAGAGCAATTTCACCTCCCCTCTTAGGACTGAGGAGCTGCATTCAGCGCTCCCACATTGGTCTGTGCAATTCAATCCCCAGGCCTCCAGAGCCATCTCGCAAGACATGGACGCCATTTTGGTTGCCATTTGAGGCAACGAAGTTTAAAAGATTGATCCCAGGGCTCCGTTTTTTTCTTTCTGTTATCGGAGGCAAATTCTGGGACTATTCCCCGTCATACCATTTGGCGCTGTGACCAGGGCTGCCTCAGCATCGGCAAAGCTTTCTGTGTGTGGGGGGCGTTTTTTGACCAGAACAAGTTGCAGCCACCATTTTGTTGCCACCTAAGGCAACGAAGAATTAAATGGCTCCTTTTGGCTTGATTTAGTCAGTTATTCCTAATCCTGTGGCTCATCACTCCCATTCTTTAGGACTTAAGTCCCTACTTAGGGCACACGGTCCTAGAGATCCTGATTACCTCTTTCAGCTCTGATGGCCCCCATTTTGATTGCCACGTGGTTGCTTCTTTAGCCCTCATCAAGCCAGGGCCTTATAGTTATTCAGGCCTGGGCTGCATTGGAGGAGCGTTTGTTCTATATTATTTGCTAATATACTGACCACACCAAATTACTCAACCACTTTTGTCTTCATTCTTTCCTTGCCAGGCCTTGCCTCAGGCCCTCTGCGCCCTTCACTGGGCTATCTGGTGCAACTTGACTGGCCACCTAAAGCCTCCGGTCAGAGCCCATAGCGGGTCCCCAACCGTGCCTTCGGCATCAGCCTCAATTGCCATGATCAAGCCCAGATAGATTTGATTTTCCAGTCAGGTGGTCAGGGGAGCAGTCCTCGATACTTGCTCCAATTTCACTTCCGCCAACCGCTTGCCTGCCAGAGCTTCACCTCAGTTTCTCTGAGACAGCTCAAACCAGAATGGAGGACTCCACGGTGCCTCAACCCATGAGCACTGCCTCCCCATCCTCCAGTTACGGCTGGCACAAAACCTCCAAACAAGAGGCAGCAGGCAAGCTCAAAACCAAGGCTAAGGCCAGTCTCAAGAAGCCTTCCAAGTTGGGTGAAAAGCAAGCCAGCCGTAGGCACCAGGCTCTGGAAAAGGAGTTCTCCAGAGCGCAGAGACAGGCAAGATTAGAGACAGATCAAATGGCAGCCCCTGAGTTTGACCTTCCTTTAGGTCCTTCAACCTCAGCTCAGGGCATGTGGTCCCTGATAGAAACCCCCGCTACACTAGTTCAGCACACAACAACCAATCTACCACCTCTTCCCTTGGGTTCAGTTCCTGAGGCCACCTTCACACCAACTGCAGCAGGGCTCAGGGGTCCAGACCTAGGAGACATTTTCTCTGACGGTCGACTTGAGGGCCTGTTATCCAGAGTGTGGACTAGCAGAGTGGTCTTTCCATCCACCTGGACAGGGGGCTTCCACATCTACTATGCTACCTTATGTCCCTCCTACGGGGATTCCTATGTTCCAGGAGCCCACATCTCCTGCACACTCCTCAATGAGCGGATGCTCATCTCCACAGGGTGAGGAGCAGCGAGATTTCAATCTATCAGAAGAGGAGGAACTCCCCTCTGAACCTTCCCCATGTGGAGGTTTATTCAATCCAGCCTTTTTTTCCCCTTGCTTCACAAGGCCGCCTCAAGAGCAAACCTTGGGTCTGATAAGTTCCCTCAGACACAGGCCACATCAGATGCCAGCCCAAATCTGATATTTTTTGAAACAGTGGCAGCCCAACACCACATTCCCTGTCCTTCTATATTTCTCACAGGGATCAAAAAGCAATGGGTCTCCCCTTCCTCATTCCCTTCTGTAAGCAGGACAGACAAAAAGATTTTTAGTACCTCCACAGACCTGAATGAGGCCCTAGAGGTCCCCAAGGTGGACGAGGCCTGGACCCCACTGGAGTCCCAGACTGCGGTCGCTGGGGACATGTCTGAGGCACTTAAAGCAGACGACAGGAAATGGGACCAAACTTTCCGTAAGACACATCTATCAGCAGCATGGGCGATCAAAATGGCCGTGCATCCTTCTTTGTCAGAACCACCCTCTTATGGCTTCGCCAGCTTCAGGCTAGGGTCCTTTCTGAGGACATCTGGACTACCAGGACCTAAGCAAAATGGTGGCGGCAACTGAGTACGCTGTAGACGCGATACTTCAGTCAGTCGCCTTTGCTTCCAGATCTCTAGCCAGAAGGATGCTATGGCTGAAACACTGGCAGGCAGACGCCAAGGCCAAATGGCATCTCGCAACTGCCCCGTATCTGGGCAACAATCTCTTTGGGGAGGCCCTGACTCCATACCTTCTGGAGAACAAAGACAAGCGGAAGGTCATGGCTCATTTCAATAAACGGTCCAACAAGCGTACCACTCCCTATTTCCGCAGGCAGTCCTTTTGGCCAGCAGCAAGTTCGACAGCCACACAGCCCTCCCGTTCATACACACCCAGGCAAGACAGGCCATATGACCATCCGTATGACAAGTCAGCTTTTCGACCCAGAGAGCAGAACCAATCCAAGAGGCCATTTCAAGGGGCAGGATGCCCCTACAGGAGGTCCAAGTGACTCTTACACTACACTCCCCATAGGGGAAGACTTGCCCACTTCTTCTATCAGTGGGAACTCATATCCATGGATGCCTGGGTCTTATAAACAATCCAGTTTGGCCTGTCCCTGGAGTTTGTGGCCAAACCCCCTGTCCCACTTCTTGGGACCCAACCAAACAGGGACTTATGCAAGAGGCCATTCAACATCTTCTATAGATTCAGGCCATAGAACCGGTACCACCGGACCACAGGGGAAGGGGATTCTACTCTATCCTCTTCATGGTCCCCAAGATCTCAGGGGGACGGAGGGCAATTCTGGACCTCAAGAGTCTGAACTATTACATCACATACAAAAAGTTCAAAATGCAATCACTATATTCCATCCTAGGAGGCATCAGACAAGGAGACTTCCTGGTGTCAATAGACCTCACGGAAGCGTATCTCCACATCCCCATCCATCCAGATCACTGGCGATTCCTCAGGTTCTGTTACAGGGGCCGTCACTTCCAGTATAAGGCCCTTCCGTTCGGACTCTCATCAGCACCCAGAGTGTTCACCAAGATCCTTGCTGTACTAGCCGCCCACTTATGGAAGGTACCAGTACGCGTCCAGTGTTACCTGGACAACATTTTGATCCAAGCATCCTCCTTTCAGGTGGCCCAGTCGGACCTGGGACTAACTATTCAGGTCCTCCAACAGCACTGGTTCTTGGTGAATTTTCAAAACAGCCAGACAGTTCCCTCATCCAGGCTTCTGCACCTGGGAGCCATCATAGACACTACAACCTGCATGGTCTATCTCTCCCAGGAGTAGGTGGTCAGCATCAGGGACCTGGCTTGCCGGGTGTACAAGGACCAAACCATTCCACTGGTCTTACTCTCCCAGATTCTGGGGAAGATGGTCTCCTGCATAGCCATAGTCCCCTGGGCCAGACTTCACTTGCGGGATCTCCAATGGTTCCTCCTGCCATTCCAACAAGTGAATGTCAGCGCATCCAACCACAAGGTGAGGCTCCCAGTCGACCCTCAGGTCTCTTCGCTGGTGATTCTCACAAGCGGTAACCAAGGGGTCACCCTTCAAGAAGCTGAACTGCCTCACCATCACTACGGAAGCCTATTCACTTGGGGAGCCCATCTTCAGTCTCAGTTTGCACAGGGCCGCTGGTCCCACACAGACTTGAGATACAACATCAATTGGCTGGAACTCAGGGCCATTCACTTAGCTCTTCGCCAGTTCCAACACTGGGTCAGGGGCCGTTATGTTTTGATCCTCATGGACAATGCGGCATCCAAGACCCATGTGAACCGGCAGGGGGCACCAGGTCCAAGTCCCTTATGGCAGAGGCACGGCTGATAGGATCCTGGGCAGAGTCCAACTTGGCCTCTCTCAGAGCCTAACACATCTCGGGGGTCAAGAACCAGCAGACAGACTTTCTAAGTCGCTCTACGATAGACCCCTTGGAATGGGCACTACATCCGGATCTCTTTTCCGAGATATCCCACAGATTCGGTCCTCAACCTGTTTGCATCGTCGAACAATACCCAACTTCCCAGGTACTTCTCCCGTTATTACCTTCCAGAGGTGGAGGGGACAGACGCCCTGCAGATTCCGCTACCTTATGCCTCCCCTCCCCTCCCACTCATTCCTGCGACCATCCGCAAACTGTTCCAGGAGCAGGTGGAGGTGATCCTCGTGGCCTTGGTTTGCCGATCTGATGAATCTTTCCCGATCTCCTCCATAGAAGATTCTCCCACATCGCGTGTCCTTGCGCCAGGGGGTCCTCCAACATCCGGACCCTCAATGGTTGCAGTTAGCCGCCTGACGCTTGAGCGCAGCATCATGACACAAGAGTTATTTTCCTCCTGGGCAATTTCCATGATTCAGGCCTCTCGTAGACCAGCAACCAATCACATTTATGATTCCACATGGAAAAACTTTTCCATTGGTGCAGAAGAAGGCAATTGGATGTCTACAAATTAACTATTCTCCAGATTGTAAACTACATCCTTGAAGGTTTGGACAGAGGCCTGGCCCCTGCGACCCTTCGTAAGCAGGAGGCGGCCCTACCGACATTGTGGATTCAGTTCCTCTGGCTCACCATCCCAGGATTCGCATTTTCATCAAGAGTGCATGAAACACTAGGCCTCCTGTGGTACACAGGTATCCTTCCTGGGAACTGCCTCATGTGCTGCGCGCACTCACAAAACTGCCCTTTGAGCCCATCAATAATATTCCATTGCGGGCCTTATCTCTTAAGGTAGTGTTCTTAATCGCCATCACGTCAGCCAGACGTATCTCTAAGCTGACTGCTCTTTCAGTCAGGAATGATCTTTGCATCTTCCACCGGGACCAGGTTGTCCTTAGGTTGGATCCCATCTTTGTGCCCAAGGTCAATTCACTCTTTCACAGAACACAGGAAGTCATCTTGCCTAAATTTTGTCCTGATCCTTCCCATGACTTGGAGCGGCAGTGGCACACATTGCAAATCCTCAGGGCTCTGTGGCGTTACATCAAATGCACGGAACGCTTTCACAGATCTGAGGCCCTCTTTATTTCCTTCTGTCCGGCTTCCCTGGGACAGAAGGTGTCCGCTGGCACTATAGGCAGGTGGATCAGGGCCTGTATAGGCGTACCGTTCTTCCTTCCTGCTGACTCCAAGTCATATCACAGCTCATTCCACTCGCAGTGCTGCGACATCTGCAGATGGGCCACTCAGGCTTCCATCGAGGAGATTTGCACGGCTGTGACATGGTCTTCGCCCTCACCCTTTATACATCACTATAGGATTGACCGCTTCGCTCAGCGGACACCTCCTTTGGGTGGCGGGTCCTCCAGCAGGTGGTCTCCAGGGACGTGAGCCCGGCCTTATCTGTTTCCCACCCATCGGGACAGTGAGGCTTTGGTATGTCCCATTGGTGGATTCTCCATCTCCTGTACTGGAGAAGGGGCATTGTCTTACCTGAACGCCTTTTCTCAGTATAGAGATGGAGAATCCACACCCACCCTTAAGGTCATTTAAGCCGGCATTAGGGGTTGAGAGCCAACACCTCGTCTAGTATCAACCACTTTCACCCTCGTCAAAACTGATCTCCTAGCAAGAGGGGGCGTGTCAAGTTTGGCTACTTGGTCTCAAGAGCAGGGAGACAGAGAAAACCCATTGGTGGATTCTCCATCTCCGTACTGAGAAAAGGAGTTCAGGTAAGACAACGCCCTTTCTGAATGTATGTGATCCAAGAGAAAACAATTTTGTTAACTGAAAGACTTGGGGAAAGATGTAGGGAAAAATACATGTAATAGAATAAGTGCTTAAAAAATTAGGATAAGGAAAAATATATAATATGTTGAAAAAAGTAAAAGTGGTTCTCAATAGGGACATATTGCTGCCTGATTTGTTATAAGCAAGTGAGGAAGAAACTAAAATTAAGCTGAATGCAGTGGGAATGGAATACTTAGAAAAGATACAATATGTACAAACTCTACTTGCTAGATCTGTGGTTTCAACCTGTGGGTCGGGAATCCATTTGGGGTCGAACAACCATTTCACAGGGGTCACCAAACAATGCAGTCCGCCATTTTTTCCCCCTTTTCCTTAGCTGTGCTACTCCCTTTTATTCTATTGGCTTGTGAAAGCCAATAGAATAGACTCTCTTGAATAGAGTCTAATTCTATTGGCTTTCAAAAGCCAATAGGAATTGTCCAGGCTGTCTCTGCCCTGCTGAGCCCGCCAAAAGTCCCATTCTGCAAACGGTGCTGCACCAATTGAGTAGTCCTCGACTTATGACCGGTTGAGTAGTCCTCGACTTACGACCGGTTGGGAGTCGCGGCATTAAAAAGGTTGAGAACCACTGTGCTAGATGTATTCTGCCTTCATTCAGGACCTTAAGATATCTCTTCCTCCATTCTTTTCCACAAGAATGCTCTAACCCTGTGAAGTTCATGGGACTGAAAGAGGATGATTAGCTAAAATTCCAAAATAAGCTTTTGTGGCTGAAGATGGACTTAAACCTGCTTCTCCACTGTGTCAGTCTAACTACTTTGTCATTGCACTATGTTGGCTAGCATCAGGGACAATTGGGGAATGAATAAACACGAATTAATACAAAACTGAATGACGCATATGAAAGTGCATTGAGATGGTTTCGTTGTATAGAGAGAATAAGGCAGAATCTGATTCAGAACAAAAATATATGAAGGAATTGTAAATAGGTTAAAACTGGGAAAATTGAAGTGATGAGTTCAATAAAAACAGATAAATGATTTTTTAAAGAAAAAAGGTAATGTATGACTGGAATCCGATGGAAACAAGATGATTTGCAAGGATAAAAAGTTATGAAATAAGATGATTTGCAAGGATAAAAACAGTGAATGTTGTAAGATTCAGTTATATTTTCTTATTTTGCTTTAATTTCTTTAGTTTACCATTTCTCACTCCCTTCTCCACTGCATACCAATATTTAGCTCAAAAGAAAGTAACACAGCAAAGTAATATTCTAAATATACACTCTAGTCTTTTTTAATCTCTTCTGATAATCTATTTGTAAAATTCATAGGCACATTTATGAATTTCTATGTTTTTAGACTGCTTTCTCAACAAATCATTAAATGATATAAGTCATCTGTAAAAAAATCTGTAATTTTTTTCTGTAAAAATTATATATTTTATATATACATATATATATATATACTATATATATAATATAGCATCTTAATGAAAGGGCCCTTGCCATGGCATCCCCTAGGGCCTTTCATTAAGGCATTGCCTTACATTGACACAAATATTTGCATTTTTAGAAGGATTCCCTAAGCTTTGGTCCCTCGGCCAGTGTCTACTTGGCCTTAGTCTAAAGTCAGGCCTGTTTCAATAATGTGTTTTATTCTATTAATATACTTTCTATATTCATAGCTTTAATGCACGCCTTGGTTTTTGGTAATGTGACTGCTATCATTCAGCGGATGTACTCCAGGTGGTCCCTTTATCATACAAGAACTAAGGATCTCAAAGATTTTATAAGGGTCCATCACCTGCCTCAGCAATTAAAGCAAAGAATGCTGGAATATTTCCAAACCACTTGGTCTGTCAATAATGGAATAGATTCCCATGAGGTAATTTTTTTTTGTATTTCAGTTTTGGAAAATATCTATTTAGTCACTATTATAAACATATGCGATACATAAATAAAACATAAAAATAAAACAGATATCCAATTCCAAATTTGTCCCCAAATGTGACCACTTCTCCCTTCATTGAAGAGCTCTTTCAATAAATCAATAAATGCAACTAAATTTTATTTTAATAACTGTAAAAATAGATAAGCTAATATAACAGGGTTAACTGTTACATGTATTAGCATTCTAATCCATTAACCATTCAACTACTGAATCAAAATATGTCTTCCCCCTCTGGACAGCTTCTTAAAGATTTTCCAGATGAGCTGCGCTCAGACATCACCATGCACTTGAACAAGGAGATTCTGCAACTCTCCCTTTTTGACTGTGCCAGTCGCGGTTGCCTCAGGTCTTTGTCTTTGCATATCAAAACCTCCTTTTGTGCTCCTGGGGAGTACCTCCTCCGGCAGGGAGATGCCTTGCAAGCTATCTATCTTGTGTGCTCAGGTTCCATGGAAGTTCTAAAAGATAGCATGGTGCTGGCAATTCTAGGTAAGCTTTCCTCTGTGCTCATTATTATGAAAAATAATAAAGGATTTGGTGTGCCTATGAGAGAAAAGAAGAACTTTGTACTTAACCCTAGTAGAAATTTCCTAATTGTCTGCACAGTGACTACCATCAATAGAGCAACAACTGCCTGTATTAACCACTGCTGGGCCTTTCCATTCCACTGGTTGCCTAGCTATTTGTCCTATAAGATGTAGAAATAATTACCTCTGGACTAAATAGAGACTGTTGGAATCAGCTGATAAATTGCTGAACTCCCTTTTGAATGAAATGAGTTCAAAGCGGAATTCTGGAAGTTGAAATCCTCATATTTTAAGCTTGTTTGAAAAACATTGCATTAAGCCATTTCTTAAATCCAATGGCAGGATTACACAGCTTACATACTATTTGCTCTTCCAGTTTCTCCCCAGAGCTACATACTTGCAAAAATAGATAGGTCTAGTTATCCAGTGCGGCTTTAAAGGTATATTTGAATCTGGGTTATACTAATCCTAGACCAACTCTTTTATCAGCATATCATATTCCATCTCCACATGAGTGTTCAATAATAATGAGTAGTGCTGCATATTTTCCTCTAGGTGAAGTAATAATTAATGACTTATTCCATCACAAAACAAGCATTTTTCTATTATATGTTTTCACTTTTAGGAAGCAGAATATAAAACTATCAAGCATCTCTTAATGCTGGAAATAATTTTAGTATGTTCTCTTTTTATTGACTACTTTGCATTTTTGTTTTCTTTTTTTAAAAAAATCACAGGCTTATGAAACTTTACTTGCATTTAGTATTGAAATTCTAAACTTCCTTATTGAAATACTGTTCAAAAATATTCCCAAGAAAAGTATGTCTTGTTGTTTGTTACTTTCAAGCAAACCAAAATTTACACTTTTGAGTTCCATTATTCAGTATCTTCTACATACAACATAGTCCATCCTCCTGCCTTTCTATACTGTCAATGTTGCTTTTGATCCTGGTCTTCTACATCCCAGGGCTGGAGTATCCAAACTTGATGGATGGTTTCTGTGTTTTATCCTTTGTTTACTTGGTGCTGTCTTCTTCAGTAGTAATCCAGACCATCTGAAATAACAGCTCTTCCTCACATACCCCCTTTCCTTTTATATATATACATATACTCTGTTTAAGGCATGTACATGCCACTTTACAGATGCATTCTAACATTTTCCTCTCCTCTACCTACATGATTTTGGTCATGCACTGAGCAGTTTGCCTTCCTAAAAATATCCATGATTTTGGCAGTCTTAACCACTCTTCTCCAACCCAGAACTATGCCCTGCTACATGATGATTTGTGGCTACCATCTTGACTTTTTATAATCCTCTTCCTTCACCCCCACCCCCACCCCCATGCTGGGATTGCTGCAGGACTGCTGGTTTTAAGTTGGATCAGTCTACAACTGTATTTAAAGCAGGATAATTCACTAGACAGATGTTTTCCCTGATATTGTTGTGTTTTATACCATGGCAATGCTGGATTCTCTATTTGTCAGCACTGCTTTACTCACCAGAAATGATAAATTTTACAAACAGAAAAGACCTCAAGGCCACCCCATAATAATGGGTAAGTGAATTCAGTTGCTACTCCATCCCATCCATGGAAGAAAATCAAACTTTGCTTCAGCCTGTTTTTGGTTTTTTTTTTAAACCAAGGATCCATTTGGAAACTCTGCAGTGAATCCATATCAGTATCTTTTTTCCTGTAGTGAAATATCCAATATCCTTTTTTTTCCTGTAGCAGAATCTATAGTAGAACTCTTTTTAATGCCTATCAGTGTGTTTAGGTTTTGGCTGTTGGACTATAAAGATATTCTTTTTACTTATTGACATCCTGCTTTTTCTATTATTATTATTATTTTTTGCATAGGTAAAGGAGATTTAATTGGAGCAAACCTCTCAATTAAGGACCAAGTGATTAAAACAAATGCTGATGTGAAAGCTCTAACCTATTGTGACCTTCAATGTATTATTCTCAAAGGACTCTTTGAAGTGTTAGATCTTTATCCAGAATATGCTCATAAGTTTGTTGAAGACATTCAGCAAGATCTCACTTACAATCTTCGGGAAGGCCATGAAAGTGATGTAAGTAGTGTCAACATGACTGCTGCTCTATCTAGTTTCAAAAATAGATCTTGCTTGGCAGTTCATTTATCAGAATAAACAAACTTTATCGTTTTGGAATGAATTTTGCTTGTGCTTGACTGGTAATTCAATTGCTGCTTAAGTCAGTTATTGATTTTTTAAAAAATTATATCTCAGATTATTCTTTATAGTAATTCCTTCTAGTATGGGTTTTGTGCTCATAGGCTTTTATTTTGCTATTATTTCTAGTTCCATGAAACATTAATTCAAAGTAATGTTAAAAGAAACCTTTTTCATATCCTGCTTAAAGGCATAATGCAATTATTAGCACTGAAGGGATCTGCACTGAAAACTTCATGGATTTTAGAGTAGAACCCCTGCAATATAACAGGTAAAATGTATCTGTTAGTATATGGTCATAGGAGAATCACAGTACAAAAGGTAAAGGGTAGTGAACTTTTGTAACCTAAAAAGCAACTTATCATTTCAAAATAGTCCACTCAAGAGTGGGAAGGAGATTAACTTTACAGCTAAGGGGTCTGCAATTCCAATAAAACCCACTAGTCAGAAAAGATTAAAAAGTAGGTTTTGGGAAGTGAAGAGATTTGTTTGAATCAAAATTGGCTTTTTGCTTTTCTTCCAGTTAAGCTGTACTCTGTGCCCCCAGAGTCTTAAGGATTTCTCTGAAAGGCTCAGGAAATATTGTAACTAGTTTTTAATAGTAAGTTAGAGAACATCTATATAAGCCATGGATTTTAGGAATCAGCTACACTCTGTTATATTTTTCTAGCAATAGGATGAAATGTGTTAGAGGATACAATAATATTTTGAGCATCTCAGGGCCAGCTCTTGAATTAGCCTGTAATGGATGGCAACTTCTATAAAAGTTTCAGTCATTGTCACTCCAATAACTTCAAAATATGGAAATAGGTAGGCAGGAAGATGATGTGATGATTTCCTTCAGTTCCATCACCCCATCCTACTCCCAATAATCCTAACAAATGGAAAAATTACATCATCTTCTTGAACTAAAACTTGATTTTAACATTCAGTATATGTCAACCAGTAATAAATCATTGTTATAAAAGAATAGGGAACCCATATCCTCCTAATGTTGATGAACCACAAATCCTAACAGACTTAATTAGCATGGCCTATGCTGAGGAATGCTGGGAATTATAGTTTAGCAAGTTCTGTAAATTCATGTTCTTCCCAGACTTGGAGAACTCATGAGCTGTTCCCTGGTAATTGAAAGACGTACACTTTACAGGCTACTTATTGTAAACCAGGATAGCAAGTAATGTTTGTCACTAGTCAGATTAATTTGTTATGAAATCAAACTTGAAATAAGCTAGTCATATCAGATATGTAGATATGAAAGAACAAAATTACATCAAGTATTACTCTCTCTGCTGATCTTTAATTGGATTTTTATATTTGTTTTCCAAACATATAGATTTGATCAGAACAAATTTGCATAAACTAATTGGCTAAATCTAAATCACATTGCTTCATATATTTCAATCTGATAGTAGCAGGCCAATTTAGAGAAATCAGCCAGGCTTCAGTTGAGAATAGGTTGAGGAAGGTGGGACTACTCTCTAGAACTAGTTGCAGGGGTATCTACTGGGTATGGACACAAAGGTAAGATGGCGACCAAAATAGTATGATTGAATCTCTACTTAATGTTCATGTACATCACATATGCAACACCATAAAAAAGGCAGAATTTTAATTTCACTATCATGGCCACCATCTTTTTTTTATTGAAAAGTTTTATACAAGTTTTTAACAATATCCCCCCCCCCTAAAATAACCCCCTCCCTCCCCCCCTCTCACTTCCCAGAACTGGTTACAGGGTTACAAATAAACAAACAAATTCTAAATAAACTTATCCAACTATACAAATAACAAAATCAATAATGTGCTTTAACTCAAATATAAAACAAATTTAAGCAAATTTAAAAAACAAACAAACAAAAATAACAATATAAGCAATTCCAAATTAAAAACTAAAAATTATTCATAATCTAAATAATACTTTTTAATCCCATATCAGCTCTATTTACTCTACATGTAATTTATCCATCTTCTCCACACTGAGGTGTATATTTCTTTTAAACAACCATTCATCCATAATAAACACAAAATTTTCCTTCCAATATAACCCAACCAATAAACTTACATTCAACAAACTTGGCTATTTGCTTTTTTTCCCCACCCCTAAGTAAATCTATTAATACCCTCCTACTTAAAAAGTTTCAACAAACCATTCATCTTAATCACTAAAATTCTCACCAACAGAGATCATTAGAATTTCTTTTATACATTTACCCATAATATCTTATAATTATTTTTATACACTTTAAATTAAAATTTTTATAATATATATACTCCCAAATATTTAAACTTTTCCACTAAATCATCACCTTCTATTATTTTTTCTTTATATCTACATGCTACACAAATCATTCACTATTCCTTTAAAACATACTATTTATTGTTCTTTTTCTTTACTTCTACATATTACACAAATCATTCAGTATTCCTTAAAACATCTTCTATCTCAAAAAAACTACTACAAAAGTTCATCATTTCCTTTCCTTCATTCCAACATCCGCCTTCTGCTGTTCTTTTACTTTACGTCTGTAGGCTGCACGAGTCATTCTCGGTTTCTTTAAAAAAATCTTCTTTCACAAGAGACTGCTGCAGAGGTTCAGCCTGTATGTCTCCTACATCCAATAACATAGCACCTTCAACCGGCTGCCCTTCCGACTTTTCTTCTGTAATCTCAGGTCGTAAAGATGATGGAGAGCCCGCCTTCAAAACAGAAGTGTAAAAATCTTTTGCCTTTGAAATTGTGTTAAGTCTATGATATATCCCTGCATAATTCACCGCTATTCCAGCCGGTATCTCCCACCTGAACTAGACCTGTCGTTTTTTGAGCTCATCAGCCAAAAAAGCAAAATCCTTTCTTTTTCTAAGAATTTTTGAAGGTATTTCTTTTAAAATTATTACATCTTGAGTTGCAATTTGAAATCTCTGCTTATAAAAAGCCTATAAAATTTCATTACAACGTGATCTTCTAGAAAAATAAATAACCACGTCTCGTGGCAAATTCCTCTGCCTCGCAACCCTTGAATTAACCCTAAAAACTTTTTCCGTCTCTCTCAGTATTTCTTCAGGCTCAACCCCCAAAATGAAAGCTATATCTTTTACCACCACTTGTCTCAAATCCTCTTGCGTGTTTTCCTTCATTCCCCTTATTCTTAAAGCAAATTCCATGTCTTTATATTGTAACATAGTAATTTCATCCAATATTATTTCCGCCTTATTTTCTACTTTATCAATTCGATCTTCCAGTTTTTAAAATTTTCCACAACATCATCAATACAATCATCCAGTCGATCTACAGTATATGACCAACAAACTTTTGAAACGCAGATGCAATGTCCTCTCTCAATTCCCTAATTTTATTTTTAAGAAATTCCTCGATCTCTTCTTTAATCTGTCTTGCCTTATTTCCCAAGGCCTCCTGTAAAACTTTAAGTATAGATGCTGGTAACGATGAAGAAGGTGGTGGTAACTTAAACTTAGCTTGCTGAGCTGTTTGCATTACTGGGAAGATCGAGGCTTTAGAAACAAGAGACGCTCCGAGACGCTTTGAAGCCATTTTATTTTTAAGACCACTTATTAAAAAGCCTGCTAAAATCTTATAAAATCAACAAATACCAAAAAAGGGGGGAGGAAAAAAGACAAAAGCCTCCTTAAAAGAAAAAAAGAAGATTCTTGCATTTTATATAAATACAAAATCTGTTACATTGTTTCAAATAGAAGTTCTGGTCCTTTCACTCAAAGAATCAACATCTCAGCGCCATTTTTCACCACTCTTAATTGAAAAAAAAAGGAAAAGATAAATTCTTTTCCAGAGTTAAAGTCTCGAAATAATCACCATTTTAATATCTCCTGGTCAGCTCTGTCTGCTTTAAATTTTACTCACAAATTCATTTTAAGCGCAGATGTGGAAGCAGCGTCTAGTTTTGCCCTGGATAAAAATCAGGGCAAAAGCATCCTGGAATGTGGAGGACACCTCAGACTCCGTGGGAGCTCTCACCCTCCGACCACCAAAAAGAAAGTTTTGGGGTCTCGGGGAGCTCTACCACTATCTGAGGAAAGCTCACCTCCTCCCCTTCTCCCAGGGAGAGAGGTTCCAAGCCGCAAGACAGCTGTTGCTCACTGTCTCAGCTGGCTTTGACACATCCCAGGGCGGATGGCTAAAAAAAGCCACTATCGGCGCGGATCATGGCCACCATCTTGACTACTATATTTTGTGACATTCCTACTCTTACTTGTTACAATTTGCATCACACAGAACATTTTGATAAAGTCAATATATGAACAATATGTGCATGTTTTTATGCTTCCCAGGATTTGTCTCATGGAAAATTTGAATCATGGAATTATCTTAATCGGTCTTCATAATTTTCAGTCCCTTCAAACAGATGGGTCCTTGTATTATGACAAAAATGGAACTGCCAGATGACCTAACCATATCTACCAGTTATAGTTTAAAAAGATTTGTGTATAAAATAATTTCCTTTTTTAAAAATCATTATTGAATATGTTAAGCTGATTCGGAAGAAGCAGATTCAAAAAAGAAGTTATAAGAGAAAAAAGAATATAAGCACAAAGTAAATATGAGATGTACAAGTTTTTATTAAATTAAGTACAAATTCTCAGACTAATGATATATGAGTTCTACATATTTAAATATCTTAAATCATTTTAGAATTACTGATCATTATTAAAATTGAGTTAGTATACACATTATCGTTGACAGTAATCAGTGTAATATAAAATGTAAATTAAAGTGAAAAATTACAATCATACCTAATCCATACAAACTGTACTCTTGTTTAACAAATCATCTACAACTTAAATGTTAAAACATAAGTAAAAAAAATTCAGATACAGTACAAGCCAATATTTAGAATTAGAGCCCCAAATAGTTTCTGTTATGTCCCGAGCCTTGCAAACGGCTCGGGCGTTTGCAGGCAGTCCCGGGCAGGTGCAAAGCTGCCCGGGACCAGACAGGCTGTCGCCAGCGCCGTGCGCATGCGCGGGTGCTGGCGCGGGAAAAGTAACCCATTTACCCGGGAGTTGCCTATATAAGAGGCTGTGAGGCGTTTGGGCTGAGCTGAAGCCATCTTCCTGTAAGCTGAACGCTGAATAAAAGAACCTGAGAACTCCAGCTGTTTCTCGTGTCTGTTTTCCCGCCAAGGACGCAACACTGGCGACGAAGGTGGGATGCCTTGCACTACCTGGAAAGGAAAAAGTGTAAGCTTACCCAAGGAGTCCTGAGCGGCGGAAGAGGAACGGTGTTGACTCAGCAGCTGCCCGCCAATCCAGTGCGCATTCGGGGGTAGGCTGGCTGATAGACCCGTCTCCTGAAGATCCGAAGATGGCGAAAATCGGAAGGCTTGCGGAATTCGACGTCTCACATCCAGAGCGGTGGGAGTCCTACGTATCCAGAATGGAGAACTACTTCAAGGCAAACCAAGTGAGGGAAGATAGCTTGAAGGCTGCCACCCTGCTTTGCGCTTGCGGCCAAGACGCCTTCGAAATCGCAGAAAACCTTGCAGCACCTGTTCCAGTAGAGTCTGTAAGCTACGCAGACCTGAAGAAGCTGCTGAAGGACCACTTCCACCCCAAGGTGTCCGTTATCTCATGGCGCCACACCTTCGAGCAGAGGGATCAACGGTCCGGGGAGTCAGCCAAGGAATACATCGCCGCGTTACGGAAGGCCGCCAAGCCCTGCGAGTTCAAGGACCTCGAGGAACGACTGAGGGACCGATTCGTGTGCGGGTTGAGGCATCGAGAGCTACAACAGAGACTTTTCGCTAAGGAAGAATTATCCTTCCAAGACGCTTTAAGGGAAGCCACCGCGGAAGAAGCAGCAGGCGGCGCCGTCAAGAACATGCGGCCGATCAGAAGCAGTGCAGAGGGTGCGTCCGTGCACCAAGAAGACGTCCGACGAAACTCCGAGGAGGATCCGGACGAAGAAGTCGACCGTCTACACCCCGCGAAGGGAGAAAATCAGAAGGAAAGCTCTTCAGCTCCGCTCAAGTGCATCGGCTGTGGAGGTCGCCACAGGAGAACCGACTGCAAGTTCCGCTCCGCTACCTGCCGGGCATGCGGCAAACTAGGGCACATTGCAGCTGTGTGTCTGGGCCGACGAAAGGCACAACCTCAAGAAGAACGCCTGAAGGGTACCAGAGTCCCCAGCCAGAATAGGGTAGGTTTTTGCGCTTCGCGTAGAAACATTTGTAGGACAGGCACACACAAGCCCATGAAGAAAAAGCTGTCACTCAACGTGAAGCTACAAGGGGTTCCATTATCTATGGAACTAGACACAGGGTCTGCCCTTTCCATCATTTCATTGCATACATTTAGGAAGATTTGTTCCAGTAGTGGGACTAAGGCCAAGTTAAGGCCTTCTGATATTGTATTAACTGATTTTCAGAACTCAAGAGTGTGTGTTAAGGGGGAGGCCACCCTTAACGTGCAATACAAGAGTTTTGAAGGTCCACTAGACTTGTTAGTAGTAGGGGGTGAAAGAACGAGTCTCATAGGACTCGATTGGTTTGAGGCCCTGGGGATACACGTCACAGGACTCAACAGCTTACAAACACTCGACCTACAGGAAGTCTGCAAGGAATTTGCAGATGTTTTCAGCCCCCAGCTGGGCACATTCAAAGGACCACCTGTGTCCTTAAAGCTAGACCCCACTGTCACTCCCATTAGGATTAAAGCAAGAAGGGTCCCTTTTGCTTTAAAAAGTAAGATTGACACTGAATTAGACAAACTAATCCAACAAGGAATCCTAGAACCTGTTGATTCCAGCCCATGGGAGACCCCCATTGTCACGCCTCTAAAGGCAAATGGGGACATTCGCATTTGTGCTGATTACAAATGCACACTCAATAAGGCATTGCAGCAACATGCCTATCCTGTTCCTGTGGTCAGTCACATCCTGGCCTCTCTCAAGGGGGGGCGTGTTTTTGCAAAGCTTGACCTAGCTCAAGCATATCAACAGCTGCCTGTTGATAATGATGCTGCCATAGCTCAGACTATTGTGACCCACAGGGGAGCCTTTAAGGTAAAAAGGCTGCAGTTTGGAGTGAATGTCGCTCCTGGGATTTTCCAAAGCGTAATGGAAAACACACTACGAGGTATACCAGGGGTCTGCCCCTACTTTGACGATGTCTTGATTGCAGGAGACTCCACACACATTCTAGCTGAAAGGCTTAGGGCTGTCCTGTTAAGATTCAGGAAATCAGGCCTTAAGCTCAGAAAAGACAAATGCAAGATTGGGGTGCCTTCTACTGAATTTCTGGGATTCAAAATTGATGCTGCTGGGATTCATCCTGCTGAATCCAAACTAACTGCTATTTTAGAAGCACCCAGGCCAAAGTCTAAGGCCGAACTTCAGGCCTTCTTAGGCCTCCTGAATTTCTACAATTCTTTTCTTCCACATAAAGCTAGTGTAGCTGAGCCTCTTCACAGGCTACTAGACAAACAAGCTGTGTGGCTGTGGTCACAAGCACATGAGGCTTGCTTTAAAGAAGTCAAGGCCTTGCTCACTTCTAACAGTGTTCTTGCACATTTCAACGAGTCTCTCCCTGTGTGCATCGCTTGTGATGCATCCCCCTACGGGGTTGGAGCTGTCCTGAGTCACCTCAGGTCTGATGGAACTCAGGTTCCTATTGCATACTACTCCAGAACATTGTCTTCTGCCGAGCGCAACTACGCTCAGATAGACAGGGAGGCTCTGGCTGTTGTTGCTGGAATTAAAAAATTCCACGATTTTCTATATGGCAGGCATTTCACGGTCTTCACTGACCATAAGCCTCTGCTGGGACTGTTTACCACACGTAAGCAGACTCCCCACATCATTTCCCCTAGAATGCTTAGGTGGTCTATTTTTTGTCTGCATATGATTTTTCATTACTCCACAAGCCTGGGAAAGAAATGGGCCATGCTGATGGCCTCAGTAGGTTGCCTCTGCCAGTAGTAGAAGCTGACCCCGCGCCAGCTGTCAACATTCTATCAATCCAAGCCTTGCCCGAGCTTCCTCTTAGTGCCAGGGATGTTACCGCTGAAACAGGTACAGATCACACACTTTCACGTGTCCGCTCCTGGGTCCTGTCCGGGTGGCCTGAGCACTGCCCTAGTCCTGAGTTTCAGAGTTTCTGGTCCAAAAGGAACGAATTGTCCCTTTCTCAGGGTTGTCTGCTTTGGGGAAACAGAGTTGTCATTCCCACCTCAATGAGGACTAGGGTCTTAGAATCCCTCCACGAGGGTCATCCTGGCATTGTTCGTATGAAGGCTCTTGCACGCAGCCACTTGTGGTGGCCTGCTTTAGATAAAGATATTGAGGCTAAGGTACACGCATGCCACATGTGCCAACGATCTCGCCCAGAGATGCCCCAAGCTCCTGTGCATAAATGGGAGGAAACACAGTCCCCATGGTCTAGGGTGCACATTGACTACGCTGGGCCCTTTCAGGGCCAGTTCTTCTTGGTCCTTGTTGACAGCCATTCAAAATGGCTTGAGGTTGTGCCTGTCTCGTCCACCACCACTGCAAAGACTATTCAGGTACTGAGGGGGATTTTTGCTGCACACGGGCTGCCAGATGTCATTGTGTCTGACAACGGCCCTCAATTCACCTCCTCCGAATTCCAAGCTTTCTTACAGGCAAACCTGATTCGTCATGCCACATCTGCGCCTTTTCACCCATCCACCAACGGTATGGCTGAACGCATGGTGCGCATCGCAAAGGACGCCTTGAAGAGACTCACCTACGGGGACTGGCATCACAGGTTGGCTGACTTTCTCCTTTCTTATCGCACCACACCGTCCACTTCTACAGGGAGAAGTCCAGCTGAACTTCGTTGGGGGCGCCAACTTACTACTAGACTTGACCGGTTGCATCCGGACAGACTGCCTTCATCTACCTCACATCCTAGGGCACCTAGACAACTACTTGTGGGTGCCCCGGTTTGGGCTCGCAATTACGGGCCTGGTCATACATGGGTCCCCGCTTCTGTGTCCAGGATCACAGGTCCTCTCTCCTACGAGGTTGCCCTGGACAACGGTCGTGTCCTGCGTCGGCACATCGACCAACTCCGCTCTAGGCGGGACTTTTCTGCTGAAACTCCTGGGTCTTTTCCAGGGGGGGAGGGGGACCCTTTGGAGCAAAGGGAAGGGCAAGAGCTACTGCCCATCGCCACTGAGGGAGCCACAAACGGCTCGTCCCAAGATTCTGCAATTGCTCCGAAAAGGAAGTCTTGGAGCTTACCCACACAACAGGCACTCACGCCTACTCCAGCCAGGGAGTTACCCCGGGGGCATACTCACTTTCCACACACAGCACACAGCACTCCAGCAACGGAGGATACCCGGGGGCATCCCAACAAATCATTCCCCGCAAGAGAGCTGGCACACAATGCCCAAGGTTGGCCTGACCTTACCCCAAATCCTACAGGGGGTCAAACATACACAGAGCTAGTCGAGGAACCAAGTCCCGACTACAACACCCCTAGCACAAATCAGGGGACACCTGAGTTTTGGGAGAGTACAGAAACCCACACGAGCCCAAACACAGAATGGGGTTCAGGGAATAGACAGCCTCCTGACAGGTCTTGGACTGACCTAGGGGGTTCTACAGAGACGCCCAGCAGTGGCTATCACTTCAAGGGGCCTGAGGGGCTACAGCTAGGTAGGACAACCAGGTCACAAAGCAACAGAAGCCCTGGCCTGACGAGCCCGGTGGGCAAGCAAGCAGGCCAGGCATCGGGGCACAGTCCTTGGAAGACACCAGGGCACAGTAGAGAGAACAGGCTCACGCCTCCCTCCAGTCAGGGGACTTATGCCAGTAACCCAGAGCTAAGAAGGTCACAGAGAGCAAAGAAATCTCCTAAGTACCTAGAAGATTACATAACATTGTTGGCAAGACAAAAGCCAGTAAACAGTGGGAACACTGGGGAGCAAATTGTCGTGTAAAATAAATGTTGTATGTTGATAGTAGTTTTAGCCCGGGGGAAAGGGGTGTTATGTCCCGAGCCTTGCAAACGGCTCGGGCGTTTGCAGGCAGTCCCGGGCAGGTGCAAAGCTGCCCGGGACCAGACAGGCTGTCGCCAGCGCCGTGCGCATGCGCGGGTGCTGGCGCGGGAAAAGTAACCCATTTACCCGGGAGTTGCCTATATAAGAGGCTGTGAGGCGTTTGGGCTGAGCTGAAGCCATCTTCCTGTAAGCTGAACGCTGAATAAAAGAACCTGAGAACTCCAGCTGTTTCTCGTGTCTGTTTTCCCGCCAAGGACGCAACAGTTTCCATGTTGAATTAAATTCTGTATCAGATGTAGTGTCCAACTATAATACAATAATCTTTGAAAGGACAGAAAATACAGAACAAGCCAATTTCAGCCTCTCCGAGAAAACTTACAAAATTAAAAAGATAAGCTAAGAGAACCTGATGATACATAGAAACAATAAAGTGATTACCTGAATTTTCAGAAGCCAGGATATCAGCCATGTAGCATTGTTATCGTGCTACTTCCCTGCAGATTATTGAGACAGTTAAAGACTAGAAATAGAAAAATTCTTTTTAAGAAATGCATATGCATGTCTGCAGTACTTTCTGTACAGAATATGTTATTACTGTAAGTTATTCCTATATTTGCGTTGGTGCTTACAAGGATTAAAAAGCAGAATTACTGCTGCTAATTCATTTCCAGGTTGTTGGGAGTATAGCCACATGATGGCTTTGGAAACTTTGATTACACGTGGTTTGAATTTTGTAAAAGGATTGCTGGTAGAGTAGCACACTGATATTACAGATATATTTCTACTTGTTTCCTGAATGACTTACATTCAAGTTAGATCAAGATCAGCACTGGAAACTGAGAACAGTTGATGACAAAATTGTATATGCATATTCAAAATGTAAGGCTGATATTGTAGTGTGTACTTGTTTATGCAACTTCAAATCAGTTTTGATTCCTAGACTGCCTGGACAGGGGTTTTTGGCAAGATTTTTTTGAAATAGCCTGCTACTGTCTTCTGCTTGGGGCTGAGGGAGAAAGACTGGCCCCCAGTCATACAGCTTCTTTGAGCCGAAAACAAAACTAGACTTCACCGTAAACAGATTATTTTGTAGCACAATGCCTTTAAACACCACACTAAATTGGCTCTAATGATAAATTCTGTATCAGCTCACAGATGTTCTTTTATGACATCCAGATCCCACTCCAGTCATACTGAAGGAATCCCTTGGGAATTAGTGAGAAGCTACACAAATATTTGCTTTTTTTTTTCTAAAATAGAATACAGAACCTATATATTACTAAAAATTTTGTTTCTATAATAATCTTTAACTGGGCAAAGTTGTGCATCATAGTGTAACAATTTACAAATAGGCTAATTTACAGAATGCATCCAAAATTCAGGACCCATATACCACAAGGAATGAAAGTTTGAGAAACTATTGTTCTTTCAATGCTGCCAGGTTGTTGCTGTAGTCATGTGATCTTCACTTTCAGTATTCTGAAACAGTTTTCCAGCCACTCTTGCAATGCCTTGCTTCCTTCCCACCCAACTGCAGCCATTTTACCTTTTACTGGAAAGAGAAGGGAAAGAAAGAAGGGAAGGAAGGAAGGGACAGAAGGAAAGGAAGAATAGGAAAGAAGGAACTAACACACACCCTTCCCAGCTCACACCATCTGTCTTGCACTCCTCCAGCCTAAACTGTTACTGTACACCTTCTGTAACCTGCACAGTACCTCTTACATACTTTCAAAAAACAAAGGGACAAGATTAAATATATTGTTCTTAATAAATGCTTTGGGGCTGTTCCATCCAAATTAAATTATTAAATATAAGTGGCCTTTGAACATTGTCCACTGACTTTTTCTGTCCATAACTGTGGTGGAGAATTTGTTTAAATTCCCTTAAACATTGTAATAGGCAAGCCATGTTAGTCTAGGGAGACAAAATAAATCTGGTAGTAGTGCTTCTCAGATTAACAACTACATTATGCCATTTAATGAAATCTGTTACTCTGAAAAGGTATCCGTAGGATCTTTTAATTGCAGATGAAGAAGAAATAATCCAGCATTTCTCAAGGACAATCTTCCATTAATAATACTAGACTGCTACTAAAAAAGCTCAGTGGAATAAGTTTCTTCATTATATTTCTTCAAGAGTGGGAAGCGAGAGGTGCTGCAGATGATTGAAGAGATGACTGTACAATTAAAGTACATTCACCTACACTGTGCAAGGAGGCTATATTCCACCCATGAGAATTTCTCTGAAATGTTCTCCTTTGAAAGAAAGGATTTCTAAAGCAAATTGCTTTTCATCAAACTGAATGAGAACTGTTAAGGGGAATACAGGAGAATTGATTTTTAATAGATGTTATGCTGTTTATTTATTTATTTTTGATTAAGAGCTTCCAATCTCTAGATGAAAAAAAAATTAAAGATGGCAAAATAAATGATTAGACTATGTTTAAGCCTTTGGCAAAAATTCAAATAAATTTGGAAAGCATTCATTGTTGACTATTCCTGGTTATGAAATTTGCTAATTCTACTTGGAAACCTACTGTTTTGCTGACAATAACCTTGAATTAATTAGTTAGAAGACACCAAGTGAAATTAATAAAATATTCCAGGAAATATAATTACTACACTTTATCCTACTGCTACTAGTTGTAATTTATATCTTAACACCTAGCACCATAGCATTCTGAGCAACTCACAGATTTCAAATGCCACTCCACAAGTATTAATGGATGATGAAAATCTTGGGGGAAGGCAAGACTCCTTTGCCTTTAGTTCAATTGGATATTATTAATATATGTCACTCTGTGGTGGAATACAGGGCTTACTTGGATAAACGGAAATCTACATCTGTGGATTGGATGCTTATTCAGAGTGATATTTAAAAAATGGGACTGCATGTCATGTACTGCTTCCTCTGCCCTGACAAAGTAAGACATTTGAAGTAGAAACAATTAGTATTAGTGTGGAGCTGAACTTTATTGCATTTTATTTCTTTTTTTATTTTGATGTTGAAAATAATTGTTGGAAGGAAGAGGTAAACCTTATGGGAAGTTTCAGTTGATTAATTGATCTGGACATTATGTATTCTGTGTTGCTTGAGTTTTAATGTTGCATCTTGTCAGCCACCTATATTGCTGCAACCTATGCATTTAATGAATAAATAAGGAAAATTCTCATGGGTGGAAAGGATTCTGGCCTTTACTTGAGTGAGGAAATGACCAAAGGATTTGATATGCACTCTGTCCTTCATTCTATTATCTTCTTTCCCGCAGTCTGAGATTCCTCAACTTATCACATTTCAGTTAATTCCTGAGGGAACACATCAAAAAGAAACTCCTCTCTGGAATGCTTTCCCTGGAATGTTCTCAAACCAGAAAGGGATAGTGGTGGTTAAGGAGGCTACAAAGCATACAGGACATTGTTGAAGGGGAAAAAAGCAGCTACAATCACTAACATTGAAAGAAGTTCCATTGTTCATGTGTGTAACCAAACCCAGAGAAAAAATATGAGCTATATTTGTATAACCAGGAGTTGGCTGAAAATTCTAGGATTTGTCATCTGAATGCATCTGAAAGTTATCAAATTGGAAAAGAATGAGACAGATGTTGCGAAATTATACAGTGTGTGATTCCATGACAGTAAGAAGTCTTTCTGGGGTGAAGAGTGATTTCACTTATGCTAGGTAGCCATTGTGGACAAAATGCAGCAAATAGCTGACATCAAATTCTGTTCAGTAACTGCATAAATGTCTTTTCCTTGTGGCAGCACATGTTTAACATGTTTCCTGGGAAGAATTAGAAAAGCAATAGAAAAACTTTTCTTTGGCATGCAAAAGTTTAAAGAAGATAGTTAAGCATAGTCAGTAGATGATGTCATGGTTTATTTCAGAATATTCCATGTCTCTGAATTTAAATTTACACTGTTACCTGTTTTAGCCATGGAATATAAATATACTTGGAGAACTGCAAAAATTAGGTGTTTTTTTAAAATTTTATAGTACTTAAAATATATTTCACTGACATCTTTATAGAAATGACATAACTTTAAAAATCTAAGTCATAGACCATCTCTTTTGCATTAATATCTCTAGTTTTAATATACCCTTTGGCCACTTTCTCTATAAGTTTTGATTATGAACATGCTATGGAGTGGGGAAATAAGAACCTCTTTACTTGCTGTAATTCTACCTCCAGTAACAATGAAGGGTTTATTGAATAATCAACAATTGACTGAATTTCATAAACAAGTAAACCACACTTTGCATTCATACATTACAGATGAATCACACCATACAATAGATTGGGTTGGGAATAGGATTAAGAATTGGGTAGTTTGCAAGTCAACATGTTGTGAAAAGTTATCTATTATTTAATTGTTTGAATTAGGCCATTATGCATAATTGTTTGAATTAGGCCATTATGCATAACTGTAATATAGCTAGCAATTGCTTTTGTCAACCAGATTTAGGGTTAGTTTGTTTCATGAACCTAGTTAGCTTGCTTCATGAATTTAGCCCACAGGTCAGTAACCCACAACTCTGGAGCCACATGTGGTTCTTTGAGCCTTCTCCTGTGGCTCCTAGCCTTCTCCGCCATTTGCAGAGAGAGAGAGACAGAGACAGAGAGAGGCACTTGCGCTTCCCCCCTTCTCTCTCTCTCTCTCTCTCTCTCACACACACACACACACACACACGCACACACACACTGAGTGGGGGAAGAGGACTGGCAGACCAAGGGCAGGAGAAAGCCAGCCCAATAAGAATGTGTGTCAGCTTGTCGTGAAGCCAGCTTGCCAGGTGAGAAGAAGATCGGAGAGAGGGGGGGAGAGAGAAAGGGAGGGAGGGAGACAAAGAAAGGGAGAGAGGGAGGGAGGGAGGGAGGGAGAGAGAAAGAGAGAGAGAGAGAGAGAGAGAGAGAGAGAGAACTCATGCACAGCAGCCTCTATTTCTTTTTAATTAAACTCTTCAGTCAAGCTCCCCCCCCCTTGCATGCACACACAAGTTTTGCAGCTCCCAGTGTTTTATTTTATCAGGGAAATGGGTCCAAGTGGTTCTTTGAGTGTTTAAGGTTGCCGACCCCTGACCTAGCTTAAATACAAGGTTGGAATCTTTTAACCACACTTTGTTTACAACTGACTGCACTTCTTAGCATACAATGACTTCCAGACACACAAGAATAGATTCCCACAATAACTTCCAGACACACAAGAATAGATTTTGGCTTTCACCCCAAAGCAATCAAGCTAAAACAGTTGCCACCTGGGTTTTGTCCATAATATTTTTTGCCTCCCATCCTGTCAGATGTAAAGAATCAGGACCATTTGTAAAGATGTAGTATAGAAAATGTGTTCAAGCCTATACATAAGAATCTGGTCAACTAAAATTGGTGTCAGATAAGGGTCAATGGAATTCACGTGAGGTTGGACTTGGAGTACTTGTGGTAAAGCAATGACTCTAAGCTGATGATGTGCTTAACTCTGCCAACCCAGTTCTGCCTGCTCATCTCCTACACATTCTCTCTTGTGGGTCTGTGGGAATCGGGGTGGGGGGAAAGGCAGACATAGTATAAGGGAGGTGACACTATCCTTATTCCTTCCACAATGATTCCAATCCTGCCCAAGCAATCAATCATTTGTTATCTATTAAAAAGTAAACCAGAAATGACTATTTGCCAACTACCACAAGGTTGGTGGGATGCTTAAAAGGTGATTGCACTGGTTTACATGGAAATGCCATCAGTTTTGTTGATGTTTTGCTTCCAAGCCACTATATAAATGATTTACATTGATTTATGCTAGACAGGCTCTGACTTTTTATACAAAGTTGGCCTTTGGATTAGCACAGTATATGAACATTTCAAAATATCTTGTGTTTAGTAAAATATATCCATTCAGGAATTTAGCATTTAGTCTGCAACATATTTGAGAATGCAAGAAATGTATCAAAAATGTTTATCATAAGTAGTTAACATTGCCCAAGGAGAAGGAGGGGCAGGCCACTTGGCCAATTTCTGTCCCATTTAATTTAAATAGCCATTTGAACTGCAAAAATCACTGACCAGATATTTGGGATGTTTTGAACTGATACATTAAAAATTGTATTAAAAGGCACATACTAGATTAATACTGAAACTGTGCTGGTGATTGAAATAGTGACAGAATTTGGGTATATTAGTTTTAGTTTTTCAACCAGTCTGAATTTTCTCTTTCATTCAGCTCATTTTCAAGGATTATGATTGAAGCATCTGATTATAAAGCTTAACTAGAGGGTGGTGGTATACCTGCATGTATGTGTGTTATTTGTGTGTGTGTGAGGAAATCCACAAGCTTACAAAGCTGCTTATCTATGTTTTAAAAACATGGTACTCAAGAGACTATAATGCACAGAACCAGCATACTTTCAGACAGAAAAACCTATCTTAGGTCCAAAAATCATTTTTGTTGTTTTTGTATTGTAATGTAGTTCTGTTCTACAGGCACTGCTATCACAAAATTAACTGCAGTATCCCAAACACCTTAAGTGAATTGCAGCACATAATAAGAAGGAAGGAAGGAAGGAAGGAAGGAAGGAAGGAAGGGAGGGAGGGAGGGAGGGAGGGAGGGAGGGAGGGAGGGAGGGAGGGAGGGAGGGAGGGAGGGATGTACAACTAAAAGGCATGGGAAAAAGCTTAGTTGGCATATAATAAATGTTCCCAAATGTCTAGGGAATCATTAAATTGCTTTCCTGTTTTAAAGAGCTATAAGCTTTAATTTTCAGATTATGGCAGGATAGAGTTTATTTTACTGAAAGTAACTATGCTCGTGGATTAAATGTGATTTCCAAATGGGTGGAAGCAAGCTGCAGTCAAGCAAAAACCTCCACTCTGTTTAGAAGATAACCTTTAAAACAATATAAATGAAGTTTCTATCATTTTTAGTGCTGAAAGCAGAATTGGAGGACCATCATCTGAATAAAGTCTAAACTGTCTCCATCTCACTGAGACTGTTTTGTCGAAGTGTTGCTCTTTGATAGCTGTGTCGTCTGTAACATTGAGCTCTAACTTGCATGAGGCTTGTTTATGTCTGTGCAGAATAGCAACAAGATTGAGTCTGGCTTGTCCTATTTTTGTCCATAGAATGATAATATTCCTACAAGAGCAAGAGGATGACCTTTCTGAAACACAGTTTTTACAATAGTTTGACTGATTAATTAAGTGTCATCCAGATGTTGCTCACTGTTAGCAACCACACTGATAGATTTTTCTCCATGACAATCTATCCCTAACTTAGTCTGTCAGGTCTTCAAATGAAGCATTCATTGCCACTATAACTGAATCCATTCAACTGGCTGCTGGCTATCCTCTTCTTCTCTTAGATCTACATTTATCAGCTTTGGCAGATCTGGTAGTAATTGTTTTAGCTGACATCCCTTTCCACAACTATTGCATATGTTTCAGCAGAAATGCTGGCTGGAACAGAAACTGTGTCTTGCTTTATCTCAGGAGCAGCAAAATGATGACCTTGGGGGCCAACTTGCTCAAGACACCCCTAGTAAATATCTTCAGAAACAAAATAATATTTAAAAGTAAATGTAAGAGAAGAGAGCTAATGAGACAAAAAAAATATGGGGACATTGAAGAAGGCATTCTCAGTCTTGATTGAAGTCCTGACTTATCCAGGAGTTAAATGTCCATGAGTTTATCCATTTATGAGAAATGAAGGGTTATCTGAGGACATTGGAAGCACACCAATCTTCTTTTCTAGATAAATGCTTGTGCAAAAACAAAAAATTTAGAGGAAAAAAAATGTTCTAAAACTAAGAAGAGAGAGTACAACAATATCACCAATCCTTTAATTGTCCAATTATGCTTTCATAATCTGATTTACACTTCACTATAAAATATAATCATCAATTGAAACACAAAAGAAACTGCATTTTGTTTCTTTTTAAATTTACATGGTTTTCTTCCCTAATACTAAGGGAGCAGCTGGAGTGAGGCATCAGCTTGGTGTTATCTTGCCCATTGGAGAGCATAACAAAGCAACAGAATAGAACAGAAGCTACAGTATAGAGAGAGCAAGCTGATGAAGTAAAAAATTAAAATTCAGAAGGTGCTCAACTGGGAAATTGTCTTGAGAATATTATATTCAATTATTAGTTACATTAACTTTAACTGTAGTTATATTAACAATTCTAACTCATCTAAGAGGTCCTTCAGATTGTATATATCTCAGTAGAATGCAAGTGAGGGATTTACATATTTCATTTTTTAAAAATCACTCTTTCCTACTTGAAGAAAAAATGGAGAGATGAGCACGTATGAGTCATTAAGCTTTTAGGTTATACAGAAATCCCTTGTCATATGCTCCTGTAATTTCCATTACCACATGGGGAAAAAAAAATCTTCAGCTACAACGCATATGGCATTTGATCTACATACTATTAGCAAGGTTCACAAACAAAAATGGTTGCAGCTTTTTTAAAAAAATATTAAGCATAGTAGCATGCCAGTTTAAGTATAAGTCTAATTATAAGGCTGAATTTTATTTGTGCATACTTGCAAATGGCATATAGACATACAGAACACAGAGCAAAGAATTCAGTATATATTCTAGGTGGTAGTTCACAAATTCTTCTTCTTTAACGTTTTATTTAAAATGTGACATGGTGGCCTATTAGGCTGGACAATGCTCTTAATATACTTCAAAAATTAAAAACACAGCAAAACCCAAAGTAATAAAAGTCAAGGATAAAGTTATTGCTTTCCAATAACTGAATCAATAACAATACAGTTACAGTCAAATTATAAGTTATCTAATACAACGCAGAAAGCTGGGAGAAAGTCATGGAAAGGCAATGATTCTTGGCAGTTTTCTTGAAGGCTTGGCATTTTCAGTTTAAAGTACATTTTAGGGATGCATTTGGCAGAAGCCAGTACCAAAAAAAAAAAAAAGTTTTCCTTCTTCAAACTCAGGATGTGGATTGCTCCTCAGAAGCTACTTAATGCATAATTTAAAATATAAATCATATTGTAAGTGTTAATATGCTATATTCTATGCCATAAAGACAGCACTGCAGGAATACAGTATGCATGTCACAAATGGAAGTATATGAATGAATAAGTAGATTAGAGATCTTAGCTTATTTCCAAACATATTTTCTATAGTTCTTACCAATTTAAGATCTGGATTTGCTTGATATCCATCAGATCCATTTTTGAAAACTTTATTTATGAGCAAGTGCCATCAACATGAACAAGAAAATTTCTTCAACTACATAGTGCACCTGAGCAGTTCCCAAGGAATAAGCAATAGAAACTCCTGCGTGTAAAATCACAACATATGTGGGTTAATTCATAGAATTAGACCCAATGCATGTCCCATTTTGCTGCCTGAAATAAAGACCACAATGATATCTCTCTTCAATCCATGAAAAGGCATAGATCAGAAAAGAATTTGAATTGTACTTCAATAATTGCAGTTGTATTTCATTGTACCTCAGTACTAGGAAATTGTTTAGTGGACACAGGGCTGGCTAAATAGTACATACTTAGTGGACACAGGAAAGATGTCCACTTCATTCTGCTAAACAGATACCAGATCAAATTCTATCTCATTTCTTCACCATTTCACTTCACTAAGAAGTTACTTCAAGATGAGTGTAAGATCTCTCTATACATTCACCATAAATACAATCCTTTAAACAAAAAAGGAGCTTTGGTATAAATTGCAAGTCTATTACTTTTTTAGTTTTTCACTTTCTATAAAAATATTTTGTTAATGTCAGAAAGAAACTTGAAAGGCTATCTCATATCTGATATGAGACTTCCCTTTTACATCATGCTCTAAAATTCATTCTGGAAACCACTCATGTGTGCAAATTCTGGTATTCGCTATTTCCTCTATCTGTTGTTCTTTCAGGTAATCACCAGATTATCAAACAAGTCTATCATCTGTCAGGTATGGATGTCCACTTTTAATATCAGAATACCTATATAATTAATCCCAAGCGAAAAAAAAATGGATACCATTTTCGGGATCTGCCAGGAACTGAATTTTTAAAAAGGCCCTTATCTTTAACTGATGTAATTAAGCTGGCATGGATAAGCTTGTGAATCTGCATGTCCCATTGCTACCCCTCCCATTTGAAATTTAAACCTTGCATGTTTGCCTGTTAATATATGTGGACATATTTTGATATACAAAACCTTTTTAATTGAAAGTCTGTCTCATTTCACAATACTATGTGGTTATTTGCCTGTTGATTCTAATGTTTATCCTTTGCATTTTCTATGGCTGTCAAATCTGAAGTATTAGGTTTTCCAGGCTTCCTAAGCAAGGTATTCTTAATGTCATATTAAATCAAAATATCAAGTTCAGCATCTTGATTGCATCAAGAAAAAAAGAACCAATTAAAATTTACAACACATGACAAACATGGTATTATAAACATAGCTGAAAATATGCCAAATGGCTTTTTACTCACAGGATTGATTGCATTAAGGTAGCCTAAATTGAAGATAATTTTTAAATGATCTGACTAATACTTAAAAAAATAAATTAAAATAAGTAAATGTTTCCTTCCATGCAGGAGTTTTTGTACAATTTCCCAGTTGAGTCCTAGGAAACATTTCATGATTTTCTGTATGTAGGCTGTATTTCAAACTGTATTTCTATAGATTCAATCAAAAAGAGAAGTGTTATCTAATCTGGAGTGCTGCTTTCCATCCATAGACAAATCCCCATATTTTAGTACATATAACAAACACAAATAGTATCTTGACCTTAAATCCTAGATATAGCATTAGGATTAAATAATGAGGGTAATCAGATCTGGGCTGCAAAATTCCAGACAACCACCCCAGATGGCAGCAAATGACTAGAATTTCCTATCTTTTCTACTGTCTTTTAATGGTTGCTTGTCTTACTGCAGCTCAGATTCTGAAGCTTTAGTATATTATAACCACCCAGTGATTAAAAAAAGAAAGACATTCAGTGCATAGAAGTATCAAAAGCTGCATTTCATTGGATCAAATTATCAGTCGTCCTAATCCAAAATTACCATGCACCAATTGGCACAATTTTCCATGATTTTAGATAGGACTTTTTTCCAACCTTCCAGCCTTGAAATATCAGTTGTTTAAACTGGAGCTTCCATTTTACCCAGCACAAGTTTTATTGTGCTGTGCACGCTTCTAAAATGATTCAGAAGTTGGACCTTCCACAAGCCAAAGCCTCTCTGCTGGTCATTAAACCAGCCTGACTTTTTAAAGTTTCCACGCAACTCGGAGGGAGGGGGAGGAGAGAGATAATAATGTTTTAAGAAACCCAGTTTTCAAAGTTAATATAGCTATTAAAAAATCAGGACCATGTTTTCAGTCTAATACAGAAAACCGAAAAGAGTTTTCTATTTTAATTAGTAGCAGAAAGATGCCCCATTCACACCTGTATGAAATCCAAAGCATTTAATCTACCAGGATCCACGGTGGGTCATAGTCAGCAACACAGAGTATTGATGCCATCTACCTAATCTGAATCATTTTCAAAGCATGCACACTCTCTATGTTCTATTCAGCACATGCTTTCTTTCTTCTTCTTGATTACTATTACACTCATTCTTAGATTTAATTTTGATACCAACTACTGATTTTTACATTAGGGTGCTAATGTATTTGTACATATCAACAATTTAAGATGAATTTTGCTGGCTAAAATTAGAGATGAGTTTCACAGTGTTTAATTTTTGGAGCTAAATAACTGTTTTGATCTAAGTAACATGATCCCTATCCATTTATCCATTGACATGATGCTATGAAAGTTAGAATTGTAATTGAACGATGGTTTGTATGCAGAGATAGACATATATAGATATAGATTAAAAACAATGCACTTCCCTAGCCAGTTTTGGATTAGATTTTTAACTTTTAGCACAAATACACTATTAAAAAGTTTATTTATTTATTTATCCTGCTTTATTATTTTTATAAATACTCAAGAGTGCATTTAAAGTCTTCCTACTATTTTCCCCACAATAACAACCCTGTTTAAGTGAGTTGGGTTGAGACAGAGTGATTGGCCCCAAATCACCCAGTTGTTTTCAGCCTAAGGTAGCACTATGACTCAGTTTCCCAGTTTCTAGCCCTTGTGTCTTAACCAATGGACTAAACTGGCTCTCTTAATGTCGCTTTTAGACATTAAGAAGCCTGGAATAGAAAGCCAATTCTTTCTTTAAGGGTAATTGTCATGTTCTTTGAACCTAATGTATTTTGTAAATTACTTGTTAGCATAGAGAAAGAGAGAAATCTTTATTTTCATAAAAACATCCTCATACAAATATGCTATGTAAGGATTGAGCAGGCGATCACAAAGTGTTGTTATAGGATTTTGTTTAACTGTTACTTATTTAATGAGTAGATAATACAGTGTGAATTGTATAAGAAATGGGTATAGAAAATGACATAGAGTTCATTGAAAGAACTAAGGTTATATGTAATTTTAAACCAAATTTCATAGGTAACATTATTCTCCTTAACATACAAATGTTACCACTTTGATTCCTGCATTTTACAATGTCTCTGTTTTGAATCATTCTTAATGAATACCCAAATATTATAAAGAGATTTTCTGCTATTCAGCTCCTCTATATCATTTTAGTAAGCTACCAATCTTTTTTGCAGGGAATCTCAATATAGCCTGAAATACAACCAATTATATTTTTTCTCAAAGAGAATAGCACTCACCTGCTGTTAGCGTCATGGAAGGTTCTGGTTTATGCTCCCTTTGTTCAGGATATGAAGACCTAGAACATGGAATAGGATTTAAAGGGATGTCCCAATTATTCAGCAGCTCCTCCCCAGTGCACTCGTCTATATTAATTCTTTATTTATTTAACAATTATATAATGGCTACCTCATGCTACTTCAAGTGAAATGCAAGACTAATTAAAATGTTGATTAGATATTGTTATTTTTCTTGTTGATCTATTTTTATGGCTTGGACTTGTTTTAGGATACCTGCTTTTTTATATATATACAAAACATTTCTTTGAGCAGATATAGAAAGTTGGTCTGGTTGCATGTGCCAAGATTTGTTATCACTGACCATCTGAAGAGACCGATTCTCCAGACTGATCCTACTGCCAATATTCCCCTGGTCTGCTATTTATTTTCTTCAATCTTGCTACTGCCACTTATCTACCCTAACTCCTCAAAGAAACTGTGCAGTGATAGAAGGGGCATCTTGCCTTCTTCTTCCTCTTCTCTCTATTTGCCAATATTATGAATTGAGCTGAAAGAAAAACATAGGAATAAATAAATAAACAATTGCAACAAAAGTTAATTTGCCCACACATTTAAACTGGAGACAATGCTGCTGTAAAGATAGGATTCAAAACTTTAAACATTATTATTGAGGACATACATCTATCAGGTAATATCACTTGATTTAGTATGAACTAAAATTATAAAACATTTCCAATTAAATGCATTGACTGCATTCTTTTCAAACAAAAATAAGTTTTCCATGTACTTCATCCTTTTTAAAAAAAAATTCAAGAAATTAAATAAATGCTTAGAAATGAATCGTGGCTGGGGGATTGGTTAGATTCAAATGGTTATAGCTCAACAACTGATGTATTTGCACAACAACTAGCTTCCTTTCTTTTGAAAAAAAAAGTTTAATATAAATGATTCATTATTTTAGTCAGACTCCAAAGGAAATGGCAGCATAAATAAAAGACTTTCATCCATTGTGGAGGATGATGAAGAAGAGGAAGTCATAGCAGAAGAAGAGGCAGCAACTCTTTCTCCAGTTCATACAAGAAGCACAGCCTCCCAACAGAAAAAATCGGGAAGCAATAAAAGCTATCTGGGGATAAACTTGAAACAGTTCACCTCAGGAACTGTTCCCTTCCACTCACCCATCCGAGTTTGCAGTGCAACCTCATCTAGAACCAAGCATGAAACTGAACTCCATTACTATTCCAAACGGAAAGAAAAGAATCTGAAGCTGCATCTTTCATCACTAAACAGCATCATCCCTCCTGATCTCAGCCCTCGGTAAGCATCAGGGAAGCCTTGTTGAAATAGACAACTTCATGTGCCATTATTTTTGCATTTCACTAAGTTGTTTTTCTATTCCTTGGTGTTATTTCCAATTACATTGCTATTCCCACAAGTCTTGTTGGTATTTCATTTTGACTGCAAAACTGTAGTGGGGAATATCTTTATGTTCATTAAATGGGGCTGGAACAAGATTGAGACCAAAATTTATTATCTGACTGCACCCACAAAATTTGCTAATTGCATATTTTATTAATAATAAGAATAACTGAAGTTCATTGCTCACTTTTGTTGGGTATTAGAATGCCATGAATCTTAGACAACATATGTCTTCAGCCATCACTTATTGAACCTTGCTTTTAAATACTGTGGGTTTTTTACATGTGTGTGTGTGTGTGTGTAAAGAGAGAGAGAGAGAAACAGGAAGAGATGCCTACAAAGAATGGAGATTTTGATAGCTAATTTTAAAATCTAAAAACTAAAATCTCTATATAAATCAATATAATATTGATTTATCTCATGTTATTTTCAATATTCCTTTAAAAAAACCTATTTTCATCTGAAATGCAGCATCCCATAGATTTTTCTGAATGATACAGAAAAAAATCATAACAGAAAAAAATTTCCCATGATGTATAAAAATGATATGATGGGTTTTAAATAAATTGCTATAATCAGGATAGGATTGGTGGACAAGTATATTTACAAAACTGGCTTTGTCAACAAATAATACAAGTTGCTGTTTAAACTTGCTGCTTGTGAGAGAGAAACAAACCAATAAGGCACTGCTAACTATAGTTTCCCTTTCTATCTGAATCAAAAAACTAAGTTAAGTATTTTGAAGTAAGTTGGAATATAAAGCAGTTAACTTCCACAGATTTGTTTATAAGATATACACTGTATTTTACATCTCAGACCAAATAAATGTATATTATTATTAACTCTGCTTCTTTATTAAATTTCCCATTCATAACAAAGCAAAGCAACTGCATATGGTTGCCTCAAACTAATTAATATCACAGCTTATAGTAAGCCAATTCTTGTTCATTTCCATGCACCCCATATGATTTCATTTGATGATGCAGTTATGAGTCTTACTGAGCATACTTTGGGAACTCAATCCAAGCTTTAACTCATGATATAACCACATGTAACATTTGCACTGCTCTCTGATTGGCTCCATGCTTAAAGGATGACGTGTTATTGTTATTATCACTAGCAGCACAACTAATTAATTTCTGGCACAGCAGGAGCATAAGCAGAAATCACTGCAAGCACCATGCTGTATTTAAAACATCAGTGCCTGGAAATAAGTGGCTTCCCATTAGCAATAACTCTTGCTTCATATCACCTCTTCGCTCTCCTATATTCTGGGGTTAAATTGTACAGAGGAGTGTGCATGATACCTTTTGCCCAGTATTTAAAGTGAGTCAAGGATGGCCTTGCAGCCCTTCTCACACCAGTTGGTCATTTTTAAAAGCTACCAAACTAAAAGCAGCAAAGTTAAAAAGTATCTGGTTTGTTATATTTTTGGTCTATGGTCAGATGATTTGGAACTGTCAGGTCACAGGGGTGCAAAAACTCTTCCTTTAAGTACAATTGCAGGATGCTGCATAGTTTTTGTTTAAAGCTGTATCTTTCTTCAATTATCAGAGCTGATAAAATATATTTCCATTTTCCTGGACTTTCACTGAGACATTAAATGCAATTTAGAGAGAAGTTCATCTATGAAAAGTTCACTGAAATTATAAGAACTATGAATGCATATGATGAGATGCTCCGTTTTTCATTTTAAATTGACTTATACAGCATTAAAAATAACTATAGTTAGAGAAATCTCCATGCTATGTTGCTGAATTTAGCTTTGGACAGATGAGAATTAAAGCAATCTTCTTTAATAGATATTCTGTGACCTGTGTAAAATAGTTCAAGAAGTTATTGTTCCATCATGCTATTATTCTATTTTCATTATGCTAAATATATCTATGACTCCTATGTAGTTGAAACCATAAATAAATATTTATCAACCGATACACAGTTACAAAGTTTGCATAAATATTCAACAGAATTTCTTTCAATAAATGATAAAGTCCCCAATTTTCTATTTTCGTATGATCACAAGGCTAATGTAGTTACCTGCTGCATTAAAAAGGCAACTATTTGGGGGGAAGAAATGTTCCTTATTCTCAATACAGAATAGGTAATTTTGGTTTGGATAAGGTTTAATAGCAAAGGGTATCTTTTCAAATGAGTTGGAGAAAATATAATAAACACCTTTTTAAAAAAACATCCTCATTCAAAACACAATTTCAGTGGTCGAGAATGATGAAAAAATCTTTCTTTCTGTATCTCTCAATAAGAGGAAAGAAGGAAGGAAGGAAGGAAGGAAGGGAGGAAGGAAGGAAGGAAGGAAGGAAGGAAGGAAGGAAGGAAGGAAGGAAGGAAGGAAGGACAGGGGCAAGTGTGCTAAATTGCAATGATTCAGAATACAGTGAGTGTAGGAAGGTAGCAGTGCTAAAATTCAAATAAATAGGTATATACTTATAAATATCTTTTAAATTATTAAAAATGCGAATCCTGGGCATTATGTTAACCAAATAAAAGAAAAAATGAACACCAGGATATAATAAACCAGACTGTTTAATATAAACAAGCCTGTGGTTAAGAAGGGTAACTAAGCTTTCATCCGGCCAAAAACTGCCGGCGTCATCAGAGTTAGAATAGAAGGAGATTGAGAAGGCAGCTGATATAGCCTCCTGCCTCTGCGCCCGGCTCCTTGAGTGCATCATCGGCCCATTGATTGTATTAATCCATAACGCATAAATATATATGCATTATGTTGAGATCGAATTGCCCCTGTCATGCTGCATTTTCACACATAGGTAGTCCTCACTTAACAATCAGTCATTTAGTGACTGTTTGAACTTACACCAGACCTTCCCAGAATCCAGTTCCAAAATTCCAATGGCTGCCCATCCCCATTGGCAGTCATGTGATCACATTTTGGGCCCCTTGGCAATCATCATACATTTATGGCATTTGCAGGATACTGCAAATCACATGACTGGGATTTTTGGCATTTTGCTGGTTTCTGGTACTTACATCCAGTTTCTCATGGCTATTGTCACAAGAAAGATTGTAATATCAGGCAGTCACATGGTGATCCATTAACAACTGCTACAATTTGTAATTTGAGGCTACAGTAGTCAAGGATTACCTGTACAAGTATCATATACTCAATTTCAATATTTGCAAGCTAGAGATAGTTCAAAAATTTAGTTGATCCTTCATAGTTTGCAAACTTCCATTGCAGCTTGAAAATATTTTGAAAAATTAGAATTCAGTGAATTAATACACCAATTAATAAATGTCTGTCATATGGTGAAATTTAATATTCATTTGTTTGCTATTTTGCATTTATCATATTAGATGACAAATACCTATTGTTTTCCTGAAGAAAATATACCGGTGCAGCCTCAGGCATTCTTGTAGCATTTGTAGTGATTGATTTTCCAGTTGACGTTCTCATAGCATTAATACAACTGCTTCCGTGCTTAGGGCAATTTTCTAAGGAAAAACTTTAGCCCCACATTTTATCTCTGTTCATGTACCAAAGTCTGAACAATCCTAAGATAGGAATGGAAACACTGAAGCCACTGAAACATACGCAGAATCATATTCAGTCCACTATTGCTTTCCTGAAAACCTCATGCTTTACAGAGATACAGTATGCTATTTCATTTAAGAACTTTGAATATTCCATATACAGTTCTAATCCTGGTCCACCCAGGATATCAGGCAGACAGTGAATATCCACATAAGCTTGAATAAGCTCTTCTATTCACTGACAAATAAACCAACCAAAAACACAAGAAGAGCAAAAACCAAGCATATGCAGAAGTCAAGACAAGAGTGCTGCCCATTCTTTTAGTGAGAAAGGAAAAGCCTATTGGTTTGGTTTTGTTTTTTGAAGATCCAAGCAGGTTTTTTCTAGGATCAACAAGAAAAACAACTCTGGATCCATATTTCTGAAACCAGTAAGAAATTTATGCTGAGGTGGATACGGGGGGGGGGGATCTCTGATCTCTAATAGCTTCTGATTAAACTGAAATTTCAGTTTAAAATAGAGATCCAGGTAAAAACGAATCAACGAGTATCAGGGAATGGTTAGCTAGATGGTTCTCTGATATTTGGAATTGTGCTTTGATATCTGTTTTATAATCTCTACATCATCCTCTCATGAACTGCTTTGAATATTGTCTTTCTGGATAGTTATTCTTTGAGTACTCTTTTTCAGATACTGTGATTCAGTTTATTTCTTCAATTCCACTTGTTTTTTGCATAAATCCATCTAATTAATTTTTTTTTAATTTTCTCTTAATGTTAATAAGAAAATAATTCCTTTATATCTTTATATATTTATGGATTTTTGCACAAACTTTTCTATGATACACATTTTTATTGTTGGCATACTGTGGCTCAAATTTTGGTTAAAAACGACAAATTCTATAGGTCACATTCAAAGGCAAAATGTATATTTCTTCCATCCCTAGAGTCCATTTTTAATTTTTTTTAAATGGAATTTTAATAACAACAATAATAGAGAAACCAAATAATAATAAACCTCAAGATTAGCATTATTGATAAAACAACTTTCTAACCTCAAATGATTCCAATAATATTTTAAGTAACATTGTGGTCAGATGACCATAACCCATCATGAGAATTGCTTAAAAAACATACAAATTGAAGCATCACTAATCTTCAGTCTTACTTTAGTTTTTTGTAAGAATTTAGGTGCAAATAATGAGATTCATATTGTAAATATTATATTGCTCCAACAAAGTATACATCGTTTATACTATATTATAGCATGATGGATCAATGAGTTTTCTGTGAAAATAGTCCAAGCTTATGTTTTGTTTTGGGGGGGGGAAACAGGATTGTTGATGGAACAGAGGATGATGGCAACAGTGAGGAAAACCAGGCATTTGAGTTTGGCTCTGAACAACTGAGGCAAGAATCCAGATCATCTCCTACCGTCAGGGGTTAGTGCTATATTTAACCACCTTACAAATTATTCACAATGCGTTTTTTTGAGAGGAATGCCTTTTTTGTATTGCATATTGTGAGAAAAATTCCTTACCTGTAAATAGATTGGCATATCAAGTCCTACCAGAATGAAAAGTGCTGAATTCTACTTGTTTCTTAGATGACTTTTCCTGTTGCTTTAATAAATAAATGAGCAAATTTTGATTCCAAAAATTCAAACTATGTCCTAAAAGACTTTAGAAGCTGCATAAAAGTGCTCATTACAACAATAGTGAATTAGGACAGTAATATTTTTTTTTCTAAAGTTGACTATTTTGAGTAATTGACATAATTGACTAATAGTGTCCAGAATTAATAAGGTCACAAATAGAGATGGATTTAAATATTTTAGCTTTAAATATATTTAAAATATATTAAATGCATTAATGAATGAATAATATCTGAAAAATAAAAATGAATATTTACCAGATTAAAACATTATCTAATAATATTTACTATTAAATAACTAATGTATATATATTATAAAACATTATTTAATAAAATTAAAATAGTAATTCAGAAAATTTGGTTTTCTGCAACAAAGAAAAGTATTCATTTGATGAATTTTGAAAATGAATTATTTTACATATTTGAAATCTTTTCAGATAATATTATATATTTGAAAATAGACAGGACACTAAAGTTTGCCCTTATTAGTAATGTTTTTATGTCCTAAGTTTTGTTTATTTGTTTGTTTCAAGAAAAATCATGTTCCTTTTCTGATGAGCAACCCTGCAATGAGTTTACTGGAAAAAAAGAGCAGAAGCTCTCTAGACAAGATTTCAGTCAACCAGATATTTAATAATTCTGGAAGTGCTTCAAGAATGTATAAAACAATTGTGTAAAAGATAGCAAACAGATCAGGAATAACTGTGTATCTTGTTTATGGTGATTTTATGCATCATGAAGCAAGCCATAATGTGACTTGGTTTTGGTTGAGCCTAATATGTGAATCAACAAATTATAAGTTATTATTATGTATACACCATGCCTTAAGTTATGCTTACCCTAATTAGTATTATGTATGAACATAGCACATATATCATGTAGAAATGCAATACATCAAACCCTCTTTCTGTACTGATTTACTTTCTTTTAAAAGTGCTCAGTCTTTACAAAAACAAGCTACTGGATCAGTTCTGGATAGAGATAAGAGTTGATCTATCTCAGTGATAATCTGATTTTTGTCTCCTTTAAAGTCTTAGACATAGCACTTGCATAATTTATATTTATTAATTTGCTTTCAAACAGATTTATTTTGTTCTATGATAAAATAAACAAGGTAATATTGATTTCATTATTTTCATTTAGTTAATTAATTAATTAATTTTATGTTTATTATTCGTTTGGATTTCATATGATTGCCCTTAAACGCAATCCATATGACTTTATTCATTCATATGATTGCCCTTAAAGCCAAACTTCTAGTTTTATTATCTTTATTAGAATAAACTTAACATTAATAAAGTTTTATTTTACAAGAAACCACCATGGCTTTGTCAGGAATATGTCATGTCATACCAATTTTCCCCTCTGTCTATGGTCTTAATAATTATGAGAACACCATGGACATACTATACAAGGTCTACCAAAAAAAAATCTCATAGGGCAATCACAATATGTTTTATTAATTTTTTTTCAGAAAACAAAATGTAAATATGCTTAGAAATATTCAATGGTTATATATCAAATAGAAGTGTTTACAAGAAAATGACAACAAATTTGAACATAGTCTATGGACCTTGATTTTTAATACATTGTATATGTTGATTCTAGCAAAAGTTTGATATATGTTAATTGATAAGATGGCAATCTATAGATTGGACCTTACCATTATTTGCTGGATGAATTGTTGATTAAGCAATGGTATTCAATGAAATGTCTCTGAAACCTTTTTCTATCTAAAAGTTTCATTTAGGAAGAAGTTATTTTAGATCACATATGCACAGTCTTAGATTATCAGGGCACCTACACTTTCTGAAATCTTCCCTTTGGGATAGCTGTGATTTTTAATACTAATAGAAGAAACATATTAGATATGTAAGAAAATATGCATGGCTACCATTGTTTATTTATTAATCAATCAATCACATTTAGGTACCAGCCATCTCATCCTCAGACTCCTTAACATTTAATCAGTTGTTTATTCTGTTTCTGTTATCTGCCTTATTTTGAAACAGAGTCCAGGCTCCTGAACTGAGAAACACACACACACACACACACACACACACACACACACACACAACTAAAAATTGATACACAGCAACAAAGAAAACTATGAGTCTGGCCAAATACAGCGTTGTCAGAATCCTAGTAGATTATTTTCACCAACAATAGAAAAGACAGTCTATCAGTTTCTAGGCTTTGTTAATTTTAGATTTAAAGAACCTCTAATGTTTTTTCAAGATGGAAACTTAGGCATGACTGGAATACCTCAGGAACTGTGGAAGAATCTCAATGTAAACTATTCTCAGGCTTCATAACATACGAGAGAGAAATGAGGGCTTCTTTTGAATTAGGAAAATAAGAGTGCCTGGTACTGTTTCAACATACTTAGTATGGTTGCTAAATTAATTGATGAATTACAGTGCATTATAAACTAATTAAATGAAACACACGCCGCACACATACACACACACACACACACACACACACACACACAGAGGATGTTATGGGACTCAAGTCTCATTAGAAGCCAAATAGAGTTCTTATCTGATGCCATAACATCTAACACAACCAAACATATGACGTCTGCAGTACATTATTGAAAGTTCAGCTCTCAGCTCAAAAAAGATTTCTTATTTTTGAATCTAAGTGATCACCATGATCTCTCCTATCTTTATGAAATTACAAGTTGTTGGAATGCATTTAGTTTTGAGTGCTAATTTTGATATAGTTGGTACAAAGTTGTCTCTCTGGTTATGAGAAAACAATATTAAGCTTATACATTATGTATTGTTGTGATTACAGACGACGAACTTTGTGCTGCTGTGTTAGTTATCAAAGCAGAAGAAACAAAACAACAGATCAACAAGCTTAATAATGAGGTAGGGTGTATTTTTATGTTTCATTGAAATTATTCTGTACATTCTGATAACACTGTAAAGATTAGCCATACTCTAAGATTTCATAAATAGCAGCTTTTTTGGGTGGGGGATGAAATATATCTGCATTAATTTCTTACCACAGTAGGAATGAGCATGTACTCAACAGCCAAAAAGGTTTTATTTTTTTCATATGATAGGATTAAGGCTGCAGTTTTACAATATAATACCTAGAAGTTTATCTGGCTTATTTTCAGATACATCCGTACAGATTTCACTGTAAGATATATCAAAACCTCATCTTCACTGTAAGATGTATCAAAACCTCAGGAGCATAAATGCTAATCAATACAATCATAATGAAAATATTAGGATTTTATGAATAAATAGAATTGCACAAGGAAGATTTTTCTTAACATGCCCTTTTTCCTTAAAAAATATTTTAAAATTATCTGTATTTCTTTTTAAAATATTAGTTTTTAATCCAGTAAAGATTTGTTTAAAAATTACAATGATCTACAGTAAAGTTTAGATATATTATAAGTTTCTTCAGAATATATTCTCTTAGCTTGGAACTGGATCTATTTTCTATGATTCACTGGAAAAATCTCCAAAATGTTCCTCACCTCAAAAAGATGAATTATAATTAATCTTTTGGGAACTGGTGAGCATTCTGGAGATTTTAAAAACTTCTTAACTTGAGAGTCACACAACTGATCATTGAAGCTTTCTTTCCTTTACCCAGTTATTAGTCATTGTGTACATGATAAGGAAAAAAGCAGCTAATAGCAGTCAATAACCAAAAAGCTAAGATCATTGAAAAAGGTGGGGAACAATAACATCCACGTAGGCCCAGGTTTTAAAATAGCATGAATATAAAATGTATATTTTATAGCATTTTATTTGTATTTTTATGTGTATAGGTTTTGTATAGTTTTATCCTTTTAATACAGTGGTTCTCAACCTGTGGGTTGGGACCACATTTGGGGTCGAACGACCATTTCATGGGGGTCGCCAAACAACGCAGTCCACCATTTTTCCCCCCCTTTTCCTTAGCTGTGCTACTCCCTTTTATTCTATTGGCTTTCAAAAGCCAATAGGAATTGTCCAGGCTGTCTCTGCCCTGCTGAGCCCGCCAAAAGTCCCATTCTGCAAACAGTGCTGCACCAGTTGAGTAGTCCTCGACTTACGACCGGTTGAGTAGTCCTTGACTTACGACCGGTTGGGGGTCGCGGCATTAAAAAGGTTGAAAACCACTGTTTTAATATTATAAACTGCCCAGATGGATGGTCAATAAATTACATACATATACATACATACATACATACATACATACATACATACATACGCAATGCAAAAGAATTGTAGCACTTCATTGTTGCTGATTAAAGCAAAAGGTCTTTTTTCAAGCTTCCTCATAACCCTGAAGAATTAATTATTCCTGCTGTTCTGAAGCACAGTTTTCAAATCCGGAATGGGGCAACTCTCTGCAGACAATTCGCTGCAGGTCAACTCTCTGCAGGAAAATCCCACGCAGAAATAACTCAAGAGAGGGACAAGTGAATTGCAGTGGGCCTTAGCCTAAAGCAAGACAAGGCCTGCTGCAATTCGTTTGTCCCTCTTTTGATTTATCCTGTGTTGAATTGTTCCGCAGCAAGTTGTCCTATGGCAAGTTGGCTGCAGTGAATCAGCCAGGATGAGTCAGCCTGGGGAAGTTGGCCACAGCAAATTGTTCTAAACCTTTCCAAATCATCTTAAAGTCTACACAAAGCTTATTGCAGCATGATCCCTTGTCCATATACAAAATCAAGGACACTTCTTCAGATTATTTGAAGTTATAATATAGAAAAATGAAGTTATAATATAAAAATATAGATTTAAAAGTTACAGAGTTACAAAAATATTAGGATACAATATCTCACAAAACCTTTCAACTCATTCAATATCCTGGGATAATAGAATGGATAATAAATTGTTTACAAAAGAAAATAAAGAACTATTATTACACATTTTCAATTGAAAGATTGCATGTAGTTTGAATCAGTCTGCACTGCCATTTCAACAACTTCAAAGATTCATAACAAGGTTTCTTTAGTTCAGTTTTCCATCCCCCAATAGAAACCCAACAGTCCAGAAAAAGGAACATAAAACATAACAATATTTCACACACTAGTAAGACAACACCCCCCCAAACTAGAGAACTATAAGTCAGATCATGGTGAAATAAAATATAATTTTACTGAACCAAATATAATTGGTGTTATTTTATAATAAAACAGTTCCTCAACCAAAGTCTGGCAAATTTGTGTTTCCATCATATTCCTTTATGTTATTATTAAATACCGTTATAGACAAAAAGTCAAATGTACAAATTATATTTCTGAATTTTGTTCAATCCTCAATTACTTCATGAGGATAACCATATTGTTTCCTGGACAGTAGTACAGAAGTGGCTTGCCAATGTCTTCTCTAGAATATAATATATCCCAAACTATTTTACAATCAGGGCATTCATAAAGGGAAAGGGGTGCCAGAAAAAGTCAACATAATGGTTGCAACTGGACAATTGAAGCCCTGCCCCTTTTTACAGGTTTTGACACATGTAAAAAGAGATGAGGATTCAATCACAACCACATCTTGATTTAAAATAGTGAGGGAGATCCTTGTCTACACCTTTGACATACTAACCATGCTAACCTACTTAGTTTCAACCAGACAAGAATGGTCAGTTGCTGCTATCTGCTGACATAGCCTTTCCAGATACATAAAAATAAAAATTTTCACAACGCACGTGGAAATCTTTTGTACCACAATATATACTTTCATGATCAACATAATAAACAATAAACAAATTCTAATCCAAACAAACATAGTAATCTTTCAGTCGGGTTCATTAAAAAAAAACAGAAAATCTTGCTTTGTTTCTAATTTGTCAAGTATAACATTGACTAATATCATATTCAGACATGAAGAAATGCAAAATGGATCTTTCTAGTTATGCTCCTCATTAACAAAGAGTATTGTCAATGTGTCCATTGTCAATCTGAAGGAGTCAACTCCTCTATTTGTAAAAAAAATCCTCTACAAGGATAGTAGCTGTGCTCAGTCCAGACTAACCCAATGGGAGAAATGCTATATGCATAAAAGAGGCTTAATTTATAAGGCCAGAAATATAATTAGACTTCATAATCAAGAGATTCAAGGAACCAGGATTAGCCTTGACCATTCTTTTTGATCTTATCACACATTTGATACTAAAGCTGCCAGGTTCCTGAATAGAGATTAACTTGAAAACTGGCACCACAGTAGTAATTGATCTTGAAATAGCATTTTGGATTCTATATATTTTTTGTATTAGGAATGTCTTTATGACTGAGTTTCCCTTCTTTTCTTATGATATCTGTGTGTGTGTGTGTGTGTGTGTGTGTGTGTGTGTGTGTATACCAATGAATGATTGATTGATTGATTGATTGATTGATTGATTAAATAAATTTATGACATTTTAGGTCACTACTTTGACCCAAGAGGTTTCTCAATTAAGAAAAGACATGAAGAGTGTTACACATCTCCTGGAAAACCTATTGATGACCCCAAAATCACCAGAGTTCTGTGCAATTCATGGCCCAGCAACAAGCCCCACCAAGGAAAACTTAGAAAGAAGAATGACATGGACTACACACCAACCTTGTATGCATATGCAGGTACCAAAGGTTACTTGCACCAAAGCACAGCTCTGCCATTCCAACACCATTGTAGGAATTTGGAACACGGACCCAACCTCTGTTAGTAGCAGCCCACAAAGAATTGAATCCCATGTACAAAATTCTACAGATGGTGAATTACATTGTACTTCAGGCTTTGAATATTCACCTTCCCATTGCCACGTTATCCAAAAAGATAATTTGCAGTTTGTAGGCTGCACTTCTCCCCATTCAGACACTACTTTGACTCCTCTCCAATCTATTTCAGCAACCCTATCATCATCTATCTGCTCTTCATCTGAGACATCCTTACATCTTGTGTTGCCCAGTAGATCTGAGGAAGGCAGCTTTAGTCAGGGAGTTAGTTCATTAAGCCTTGAAAATCTGCCAGGATCTTGGGACTTGGAAGGAACAACAGGAACAACACTTGGACAGACTTCGGAAGATGTTAAGAACAGCACAGAAGACATTAGAGACAGCAAAGCTATAAATGCATAATGGGACTAATTGAGTAATATTTCAAGTAAGTCCCATATTTGTAGGATCATCCAGTACTGCATGACAATTTGCCTTTTGTTAGATGATCATGAAAACCCAAAACATGAAACTTCACATGGTTAGAAGACTAGAAGAAAAGCAGAGGCTGAAATGAATGATTTTTAAATTTCAAAAGCACACTGAATTTTTTTTTTAATGTGCAATTACTCCAGAGATTCTTCACTGCTCCTTGGAACCAAAGAATTTGGACAGCTAGGACTAGGGAGTTTTTTAACAGAAAGACACTGCTGTGTGAAGTGAAGGGTTGTTGTTTTTTGTTTTATTTTTGTTTTAAAAAATATTTTTCTTTCTTTAGTGCTTGATTGTTGCTTCTAGATAATATCTATTTCCCTTCAGGTGATTGAGACTCTTGCTGGTATTTATGTCAGAGCTGTATAAGCTGAAAGACAGTTATCACTGCATGTCATCTCCTTGACAATCAACCAAATAGATCTGATAGGGAGTGGTTAATTATTGCACGTTCTTTGTTATATAAATGAGACCTCTTTATCAGAAAAAAATTATATATGTATATACTATTTTTCTATACTTGATAAAAAGTATGTATTTAAAATATTTATGAGGAGATTAAAGATATGAGGGGGTTACCTTGCTTGCAGTCTTCAAAACTAATGCATTCCCATGTACATGCTATTATGAATTAGATCAATCTGTTCTTAACTTCAAAACTTATCTTTTCTCTGCTGCATGAAATTATAATGAATTTATCCATACCAATAGAATACAAATAAAGAAGAGTGATGCTGTTTATTCACAAAGGAATAAAAGCAGAATGATATATATAATATTTAGACAGTCTTTGAACTTTAATATTTTACCCAAGTATGATGCTTTTATTTATGCCGTTATGTGACATCATCATTTTCATTTTTAAGAAATATAGATCTAGTAACTATATCAGAATAAACCCCTTGCATATGTTTTTCAATCAAGATAATAATCTGAAAGCTGGGTTAAACTATAAAAAGGAAATACTTCTCCAATACATTTTTCGGAAATAAATATGATTGTTTCACCAGCATAAAAATGAATAATCGATAAATTGTAGATACTTTACAACTAACTAACATATTTGTACACAAAATAACTGGATAGAAAACCAAAACAGATATGTATTTGATTTTATAATATTTCAGATAAGTTGGTGCTTTGATGAATATTTTGAATGTATAGCATCTATATCATTATTCCATGCTAAGTAGTAAAGAATTCTTTTCAGAATATCCAGAATAATATTAATAATTATAAAAATAAAATTGATGTCCTAATTTTTATGAGTAATCAAGCCATTGTTATGAAATGTTAAGGAGGGCAAAGGAAGAAATTTTAGCTTTGTGTCAAAGTTAAAAGCTAAAATATACTAATTTAAAAGAAGACTAAATATACTATTTTGTGAATGACATGCATCATTCAAATATAACTGGTGCATTAAAAGAATGAAATAACTATTTTATTTCAAATGTTATGACTATAATGGAATTCTATGGCAATTAGGCCATCAAATATTTCTGTATAGAGAAGAATCTCCTATATTGGTTACTAAGTATATTTTATTTTTATTGCCACCATCTTTCTTTATTGGCCAACTATTTGAAAGTCATGTTTTATCACCTCAAACAATAATTTCCATTTTGCCATAGCTTAAATCTCTATCCTAAAAATTGTGATTGCTTTCTTTTCCAGTTTGGAACCTTTATGTCCTCTGCTAAGTCACTCAGGTAGACATCCATTGAGAAATCTGATATAAATTGTAAACATTAAAAAGAAAGTTTCTATTTCAAATTATGTATGTATGCCAACTGGACTAAAAGAAAAAGAAAGATGAAACATTAAAAATTGGGCCCGCCAATTCCGAAAATAATTTAGTATAAAATTCTATGAGTCCATGTCATATTCTAATGAAAAACTAACTTTTTTCAAATTATAGGGAAAATGTTAATTGAGATAGACGCATTATATATAGGTTGTAAAATTCTAGTTAATATATAGAATTACAGTCCAATTATTCTTCTATGAAAGATAGATATATGTATATATGCCTCCAGAAGTTGTGAATGCTCCAACACTGGGAGTTTTTAAGAAAAGACTGGACAACCATTTGTCTGAAATGGTATAGGATTTCTCACCTAAGCAGGGGTTTGGAGAGGAAGACCTCCAAGGTCCCTTCCAACTCTATTATTATTATTATTATTATTATTATTATTATTATTATTATTATTATTATTATTATTAGCATCATCATCATTATCATCATATCATTATTATTTACACAATTGAAGCCATGGATAAACAATGGAGTTATTTGTGATAAATTTGTTGTCCTTTAAAGTTATTTTTAAATAAAGCTATGGGATAGCAAGATGATTGATAAGATATAAACAAGATCTACAAGATTACACTAAAAAGCAGTGCAGAGAGAAAAGATGTCAAGGAGATTTGCCATTTTCCTCAAAGCTTTTACTATATATATGCAGTACAAAGAGAAACATTTCTATGTTATTTCTCTAATTTTAAATTATGTCCCCAAGAAAATTTAAAACACTTATTATTCAGATACCTGTAATATATATCTTTCTTTTAGTTAAGTCTGTTTGCAATTTTTATGGATATGGGAATGTAAACAGAATTATAACTTCTAATTTAGAAACAAAATTAAGCCATAACTTAATACAATATCTGCATTCAAATAAATGTTATCTTTGCAGGCTAGATAAACAAAATAACAGTTCTGGATGAGGAACTTCTTCTCATACACCTAGATAAAATTTATCGCTAGAGAAACTACTAGTACTAGGTTGCCCTAGTTTGAAAAAAAACTACGGACACAATGAGTGGGAATTATGCAAGGAAGACTTGGCAAAATAATACCGCTCAAAAACCTGGACTTGTGCATCTCCACAAAGCTATCTGCCCAAATAAAGTGTTTATCTCAGTTGCCCCAGCCACTCTCCTGCACCCACAAGATATATCAGCAACCATAGAAACAAAGATCAACTATTCCTTTGTCAATGAATAGTTAAGATAAGGAGCTTGGATCCAGAAAAAGAAACTGCAGTACCCATTTATCACTGTCTATGATAAAATACACTGGGATACAAACATCAGGGGTTTTTTTAGATCAAAGCTCTCTACATTGCCAGTCAAATCACTTTTGTTTTCTCTTTATTTTTTTTTCATTATCTTGTTATAAACCATTGTATGGTTTCCATACACTGATGTTTGTATATTTAAAAATTATTAATGTTCTGTTATTTAAATCACCTTTTTTTCTAACAATGTCTAAATATTATATAAATGGTGATTATCATTTACTCAGATTATTGCTGAGTAAAAAAAATGGATCTTTGCTTCTCTTTGAATTTTCTCCCCAGAAATTTTTTTAGTTAGTTAGTTTTGTTTTGTTTTTGTGGGAGTCACTCCAAGGTTGAAAGACCCAGTTTTATATTGCCAAATCATTCATTTCCAAATTCTTTTTGTTCTTAACTCTGAAGTTATTCTATAACCCACAGTCTTTTGCATTTACTTTTTGTTCTCCCACCAGTATATTTGATTTTGCTAATGTTGCTAATTTCAAACATTAAAAAACTTATTCTTGCTAACAATTGTCTATAGATTGAAGAGACACAATCTTCAACTCACTGACAGCCACAGGAGAGTTCAAAATCTTCTGTACGGCAGGTATAGGGCTGTGATCCAAATTCTACTCTTTTCATACTTGCACAATATGATATGTACATACAAAAGGGTGGGGTTGATCATACTATCAGGTCCATCATCTTGCAGATTTTGTCCCTTCCACCACCCTCCCTCAGGGACACTGCACTTGTACTATTGAGCAGAAAAATTCTCTGCATTATTTTTATATCGCTTTTTATTCATTTTTATGGAATAGAATTTATCTTTAATTTTCTTTCAAAGGGGAAAAGCATTCCTGAGAAATCTTCAGAAATGAAGAGCTATTTTATGTATTAAAATACAAGGGGGTCACATTCTTTCTTGTACTATAGAAGAATCTCTAGTCCTTGTAAACTAAGAAAATGCATTTCATGGGACATCTTCAAGAGTGATACAACCATTGTATTGAAAGGGAAATCCTACTTGAGAAATAGTTAAAGAATTTATCTTTTACCTGGAGAAATCTCCTACTGTATTCTCTATTCTACTCTACTTTTAAAAGGCCATTGTGTCCACTTTTATTTTCTGTTGTTTTTGAACTGTAGGGAGGAGGAGGAGGAGGAGGAGGAGGAGGGAGCCAGCCCAGAAGATGTGAATCTCTATTAAAAAGGCAGAATACATAAAATTATTAAGGAACAATAAAATGTAGGAATAATAAGTAGCTGATAAATGTATATACATAGAATATGAAAGAAGGAAAGCTAAAATACCAAGTAAGAATAGAGTCCTAGACCATATTTAAGGTATGTAAGGTAGCATGAATTGCAAGAATACAATTGCTTAACCAATAAGTAAAATCAAACTTTATTCCTATAAAAGAGTAATAAAATGTAGATAATTAAACATGATAAAACATGGACATGATCTATCAGGAATTATTTCCATTTGAAATGGTGCCAACATATACAGGGGCTGAAAACACACAAAAAATGTCAAGACGGCAACCATCAGCTTGAGTTTTTTCTTACCTCTCCCTCACCAACACCCATTGATAGTGTATATTCTATAGTTTTATTTAGCTTTGTGAGATTCATATCCCACATGTGAAAGTTGCTGTTAGGATATAGGATCAGTTTATTTGGATTAGGTCACCATGAAGAACTTTATGTCAGAAGCTGCAAAAATGAATAAACATCAGCTAGAGAAGATTTTGTAAGGAAGTCTTGACAGTGAAATAAACAGGCTTTTGAGAGCAACCTATAAATCCCATCATCACTTTCTCAAATGCTTGTCAACTTGCTTTCACCAGGCTGTGTTTACATAGCAATTAAAGCAAGCTTATAATGTCTTCACCTACTCATATAATCCAGAAGGAAATACATGACCTTACCTCATCCATTATTCATCTGACTGCATGGTTCATATGTACAGTAGGGCATTTATTTTGAGAGCTTTGTTATGCCAGGTGCTGAAACCTAGTCTCTCCCGATCCACCTTTTCCCCACTGTGTTAATATTTACTGAAGCTATAAAAAACAATTATGTTGGGCAGTGACTGTGGGTGATGGGAAGGAAACAACCTGAAGTTTTGAAAGTAGAATGCTTCAGCTTTGAACAACTTGAGATACTTAAGGCTAGTGAAATTGCCATTGAGTAAAGAAAGAAATCAGATGTCTACTGAGTAAATCATATCCCAATAGCTTTGACTGTACAAATATCACAACATTGAAAGTTCTCAGCTGCAGTCCCAAAACAAACAAAACAGTTTATTTATATAGTATTGTATGAATAATGAGTGAGAACTTCTGGCTTTTGGAATTCTCTTAGGTCTTATGCTATTGACAGACTATTAGAATTGAAACTAGAGCAAAAATAATTGATGCCCTCCTTTCCTATTCTTGTTTTAATTTGTTATGAAATTACTTCCTCCCACTGCAAATAATGGAAATGGGAATGGGTTGGAATTTCATTACATTTTCTCTTGAATCAACCTAATTAATTCTTACATTTTTGGATCTGACAGTGGTGACGCAGATAACAAAGATATGGATTTTAATGTTTCTGTTTTGTATAATGTATTTTCAACTTTTAGAACTTTCACAGCAGTGAAAGTAGGGCATGGACAAAACTTAAAATTCTGAACAATCAGTAAAAGAATATCAAATATTAGAATTCAGATACTTATTCTCTAAAGACAAAGGTAAAGGTTTCTCCTGCCCACTCATGTCTGAATCTAAGAGACAAGAGTCATCTGAGTTTCCTAGCTGAGGGAACCAGCTTTCTCTGAAGAGGCTTCTATAGTCATATGGTCAGCATAACTATGAGTATATGTTGAGCCACACAGAATGCTTGTGCAAAATCTTTTCATTTGAAAGACCTCCAAGGAAGAATCATAGCCACATGCCACTGTAGGTATTCTAAGACTTTTACCTATGTCTGGGCAGAGATGATTTCTTTCAGTTAGCACAATTTGATTTTTTTATAAGTAGAGAACTATGTAAAGGGAAATAATTGAGGGTTTCAGGTGATGATAGCCAAATGATGTTTAAAAAACAAATAAATTAAGTCATGTGATGTCATAATTAAGGAATATTTTCACAAATATTATTTCATTTATCAACTTGCTGATACCATTCTCTATGTCAAAAAGTAAATGAAACCTTCCTCAAGCCACATCAAAGGATATTTGTCTTTTTCATACAAGTCCAACTTCTCTCTTCTAACTATCCTAAAATTCTACTTCTGATACCTGTGTTAATATTTGTCACTTCTGTCAAAAACCAAAATGCAAATAGAACTCATAATATTCAAATAACAAAAAAAATGTGTATACAGATAGTTCTCAACTTACAACCACAACTTGGCTCAAAAATAAATAAATAAATAAATGAATACATACATACATACATACATACATACATACATACATACATACATACATACAGTGATTTATTAGGCACCCAGGTAATTAGAGTAGGGAGGAAAAACATTAATATTCATCACAATAATTAAATAATTATAGTAATTATTATTAAATGCATGATTGTTAAAGCAATCATAATAAAATATTTCATTATGATATTGTTCATCCAGTGCCTCTAGTAGTATGTAAATTAATTGTTATTACAAATATTGTGGCCAAACAAACTATGTTGCATTTATCCTTCAGTCTGATTTAGTCTGAATTAGAATACTCAAGATTATATTAAATCTGTATAATTATTTTTTTAAAATGTTATCATTTTAGAAAGGAAACTCATCAAATTTGCAGATGATACTAAACTGGCAGGAATAGCTAGCACCCCAGAAGACAAGCTCAGGATTAAAAAAGATGTTGACAAACTGAAACAATGGGCCCTATCCAACAAAAATAGTTTTAATTTGGAGAAAAGCAAAGTTTTACATTTAGGCAAATCAAAGATATAAGTACAGATTGGGTGAGGCCTGGCTCAAAAACAATAATTGTGAGAGAGACCTTGGAGTCCTACATGAGCCAGCAATGTGCAGCAGCAGCCAAAAAAGCTAAAACAATCCTGGGTTGTATAAACAAAGGCATAGAATCAAGATCACACGAAGTATTAGTACCACTTATAAAACCCATGTAAGACCACACCTGGAATAGTGCAACCAATTTTGGTCCCCATGCTACAAAAAAGATGTTGACACCTTGAAAAAAGTTCATAGAAGAACAACTAAGATGATCCAAGGTCTGGAGACTAAAACATATGAAAAATGTTTGGCTAGTGTATAGAAAGAAGAAATAGGGGTGACATTATAGCAGTATTTCAGTATTTGAGAAGCTGCCACAAAGAAGATGGGATCAAATTATTCTCCAAAGCACCAGAGGGCAGGACAAGAAATAATGGTTGGAAACTGATCAAGGAGAGAAGCAACCGGGAATTAAAGAGAAGCTTCATAAAAGTGAAGACAATTAACCAGTGGAACAGCTTACCTTCAGAAATCGTGGGTGCTCCATCACTGGAGATTTTTAAGAAGAGACTGGACAGTCACTTCTCTGAAATGGTATAGGTTTTCCTGCTCTATTCTATTCTATTCTATTCTATTCTATTCTATTCTATTCTATTCTATTCTATTCATCTTGGTGTGCCACAGATCTGTTCCCTGGCATTGGGTCCTGCTATCTGTGCATTGACCCATTGTGAGAATGGCTCGTAGATGCCTAGAAATGTAAATGAAAAGCACATTTCCACCTAAGAGAGAATCTAGTGCATGAGAGAGCCCTTATATATATACATCTTTGTACACCTGGTCTCATTTTAGAACATATAATCTAAATGCACAAAGATCCAATTTGTATGGAGACCAAAGAAAAATTATAGGCAAAAAGCTTGAAAAAGACTATAATCAATTACTTTAATGCAGATTTGGAACTTGTTCTCTTTCAAAGTTATTTAAATTATACTCAGGATGGCTTAATCGAGGATATAAACTGTTTTGGCACTTCTGGTCACTAAAACCCTGGAAAATCTCCAGGACTATCAAAACTATAAATGCTAGAAGCACATCTTATGACTATCTGTGAACCCAAACAACTTAAAAGCATGCACTGAATATTATTCTCTCATTAAAATCAGTGAAACTACAATATTGTTTTCTTCTTACACAGAAGTGCTTGCCAAAGAACAGAAACTGTATTCATTGCATGTATATTTCTGTTTCATTTTGCCTGGGTTAAGTAAATAAAATATATATCTCCCTGTAATTCAATATATATAAACATCCCTAGAGAATAAAGTTGCCAATTACTCTTTGTTTATTTTGTATAGAAAAAAAAACAAGAAAACACCTATAATGCTTAGTCCTGATACTACTTGTAGGCTTCCATGCTATTTATTCTGAATAACCAATTTGTTACTGTATTTGTGTGTGGTTTTTAGTGTAAGTCACCTTGAAGACTTGTTTGCACTGTTTGCATGGCTGATATTTCAGAAACTGCTAATGCACTATTTGGTACACAGATGCACCATGATCAAGAGAAATCTTCATGCAACTTGCAGAAGACATGTTTTCATGTTCTCAAGCTGTCTATTCCTTTTTCAAGAAAGTTCCAGGTGGATATTTTTCTAGCACATTGTCATTCTATAAGCAGCTCCTCTTCTCCTACTTCAAACATAGATTGTTTTCATTTATTCTGTTTGTTTATTTAGTTATTAAAAAGAATGCAAATGTTCAGAGAATGACCTGTATTTTTATTTTGTTTCTTGATATGCCACCAACTTGGCTAAATTGATACAGCATTTGTGTCAGCAGGTGTGATTTTCCCAGGAGAACCAAGCCATCACAGCTGCTTCTATGCAACCTTAGAATATTGTTAAATTGTTTTAATGCATCTTGTCTTGCACGTCTCAAGGCAATTAAGAGGTTATGGATGCAAAGTCACTTTCACATTTGAGTATGAAATTACATTTCAGTTTGCTGCGCTGGTATTCTTATAAAGAAAACAACTTCTTATTTTCACCACAAAAGGGTGTTTACAAAGCCATAGGTGTATTTTTATAACCTGAATTTCCCAGATCAACAGAAATATCCAAAGACAATTATAGTCTCTGTTAACTAACATGACTTACCTCTTTTGCTCAACTGTCTAGTACCTAAGGGACTATTTATATCATTCTTTAATGTAAAATAAGATAGTTTTGTCTTGAAGTAATATACCCATCTATATATCAAGCTATTGACAGAATTTTTACTATAATTTTCAACCATATTCCATTAAATATTATTTCAAACAATAAGGAGATTAAATATATCTTACTATTAATAAACTATGGAGAAAATACATTAGTTTCTAATGAAGCTTTCTTCCGTTCTGAATGAAACTTTTGGTTTTCTTTCTGATTCTTAAGGGATTTTAAGTTTTTTGAAAATTTCCTTAATAATGTTTTGGCACTTACCTTAATCATTTTAGGCCAAAGTGGCTGCCATCAGTCTTTTTGCTACAGAATACACGAACATCTTCATTATAGCAGAGTATGATTCTAATCGACAGAAAGGGACACTGATGTCTTATATGATAAGGAAAAACTCAGACAAAAGTAGGAGTAATCTGGAGAAAGGGTTTGTTTCTAGTAGCAAAAGCAGGCCAAGGAGTTTAAATTGCAAATATAACTTGGCTAATATAAATAAATTGTCTATAATTCATGTGGAATATTTCAATCAGTTAATGAAAAATTAACACCAAGTTTATTTTAGTTTCCAAATCTACATCTAGGAAAGTGTGTGTGTGTGTGTGTGTGTGTGTGTGTGTGTGAGAGAGAGAGAGAGAGAGAAATGCTATTGAAATATGGGAAGCCAAGGAAGCTGCAGATGGCTAAAAAGAATAATAAATAATAAAAGACATTTTCTTCATCTAATTGAATGTGGATGGTTATATAAATATTGAAGAAATGTCTATCACAACACTTTTTTTGTAATTGATTAAACTGAACCTTTAAATTTTTCACCTCATAATGTTTGCATATACAAAGAAATTAGAGAAGCAGATGGCTCCACAGTACTAAACCTCTTTTTCAGATGGTTAGAACAACCAGGAATCTTCACCCATGATGCCTGCACAGTTCCACACACTTCAAAAAAGCTGCTGTCATCTTGTTAAATACTCCGTTCTCTTGCAAATGATGAATAAACAGCTCTTTATTCCTCCTCAATCAATACTCGAATGAAAACAACAGGCACGCAGGCCTCTTTATGTGTCCAGAGACCCAGACAATGCCAAAGTAACAAGGCGTTTTCATGCCTTGTGCATGCGCACAAAGCCGGCGCCACTCAGTCTGGTCCCAGGCAGCTTTTGGAATGCCTGGGACCAATGCAACGTCCTGAGCCTGCTTTTGCAGGCTCAGGACACAACACCCCTCCCCCCTAGATGGAACATATCTGCACACACACAAGTGCATCATACCTTGGGGAGAGTGTTATATAGTTCCACAAATCAAATGCACGGAATGTGGGATATTCAAGGCTACCCTCAGGCAAAACCCCTTCACCTTGTTAGGGAATAGATTATCCGAAATCAAAAAAATAATACAAAATAACCTACCCTTGACTAGGGCCCCTACGAGCAGAACCCTTGGAACTTGACAGCAACTTCGCAAACTCTCTAAGATGTTTAGTTGAGCACTTGGCCCGCTGCGACCTCCTAAGGCCAGGAGAGATTACCTGGCCCTCTTGCTCACCTACCAGGCAAAGCAGAGCAGTGTGTGGCTGCCTTAAATTTCCCGGAGACCCCTGGCCCACCTGCTTGCCTATCAGGCTAGGCAGACCAGGACTTGCTGCCCCAAATACCCAGTTGTCCCACCCATCTGCTGATTGGCTGGACCCTCTAAATCCAAACCAGCATACCTTGGAGGGATGGAAGTCCCCAGGTCCACAATGGACCCTTCTTGGAACACTGTCCCTCGAACCCAGGAAATCTGCTAACCTGTGATGCCAATTACCGTAAGTCAGTTTCTTGAGTGCATCTTTGGTGGTGCGCACCATTCTTTCAGCCAGTCTGTTGGAGGATGGGTGGAGAGAACCAATGTTGCATGCCAGATTAGATTGGCCTGAAGAAAAGCCTGGAACTCAGAAAAGGTAAATTGGGGGCCATTATCTGAAACCAGAACATCTGGAAGACCGTGTGATGCAAAAATTCCTCTCAACACCTGGATGGTCCTGGCAGTAGTAGTGGAGGAAACAGGAACAACCTCTAGCCACTTGGAATGGCTATCAACAACAACCAGGAAGAATTGCCCCTGAAAGGGCCCAGCGTAATCTATATGCACCCTAGACCATGGGGTTTGAGTTTCCTCCCACCTATGTACTGGTGCCTGAGGCATTTCAGGACAGGACTGTTGGCCCACTTGGCACCCGTGCACCTGGGCCTCGATAGCTTTATCGAGACCAGGCCACCAAAGATGGCTGCGCGCAAACACTTTCATCCTGACTATGCCAGGCTGTCCCTCATGCAGAGAGATCAAGATTCTAGACCTCAATGAGGTTGGAATTACTACCCTGCTACCCCATAACAGGCAACCCTTGAAAGTGGAAAACTCATGCTTCTTGAGCCAGAAGCTTTGGAACTCAGTATCTGGGCATTTGTCAGGCCACCCAGACAACACCCATGTCAGCACGCGTGTAAGTGTGTGATCAGTGGCAGTTTCTGCAGCCACATCCCTAGCATTGAGGGGAGACTCAGGTAACTCCTGAATGGACAGAATATTAATGGATGGAGCTGGAGCTGGCTCTAATTGGTTCAGGGGTAATCTGCTCAGGCCATCTGCATGACCCATTTCTTTTCCTGGTTTGTGGGCCAATGTATAGTCATATGCTGACAGAAAAATGGACCATCTCAGCATGCGAGGACAAATTATATGTGGGGTCTGTTTGTTAGTGGTAAACAGCCCCAGCAGAGGCTTATGGTCAGTAAAGACCATGAAATGGCAGCCGTATAAGAAATCATGAAATTTCTTAATGCCAGCCACTATGGCCAAGGCTTCTCTGTCAATTTGAGCGTAATTTCGCTCAGCAGAAGACAGAGTCCTTGAATAATAGGCCACAGGGTCCTGCGTCCCATCAGCCTTCAGATGACTGAGTACAGCTCCAACCCCATAAGAAGATGCATCACATGAGATGCAAACAAGCAGTTGCTCATTGAAATACACTAAAACAGCATTAGAAGCGAGCAAGGCTTTAACCTCATTTAAACTCTTTTCATTGACTTTGGTCCACTGCCAAGAGGCCTGCTTGTCTAAGAGCCTGTGTAAAGGCTCTGCTTCTACAGCTTTATGTGGGAGAAATGCATGCTAAAAGTTTAATAGCCCCATGAAGGCTTGCAGCTCACTTTTAGACTTAGGGCTTGGGGCCTGCTGGATAGCTTGCAATTTAGATTCAGCAGGGTGAATGCCTTGAGCATCTATCCTGAATCCTAAAAAGTCAGTAGAAGTGACTCCTATCTTACACTTGTTCTTCTTTAACTTAAGGCCTGTTCTTCGAAAACGAAGCAACACAGCCCTTAATCTCTCTGCTAAATTTTGAGATGATTCCCCAGCAATGAGGACATCATCAAAGTAGGGACAGACCCCAGGAATACCTCGAAGTGTGCTTTCTATGACACTTTGGAATATACCAGGAGCTACATTTACCCCAAATTGCAGTCTCTTGACCTTGAAGTCCCCCCTGTGAGTTACAATAGTCTGGGCTTCAGCAGCTGCCTCATCAACAGGTAGCTGTTGATAGGCCTGTGCCAGGTCAAGTTTCATAAAATGCGCCCCCCCCTTTAGGGAGGCCAGAATGTGACTTACCACAGGCACTGGATAAGCGTGCTGTTGTAGCACCTTATTCAGTGTGCAATTGTAGTCTGCACATATACTTATGTCCCCATTAGCCTTTAGAGGCATTACTATGGGGGTTTCTCATGGACTAGAATCTACAGGTTCTAAAATGCCCTGCTGGAGCAGTTTGTCCAGCTCAGCATCAATCTTGCCTTTGAGGGCAAAAGATACCCTCCTAGGCTTAACCCTGATGGGTGTGATGGTTGGGTTTAACCGTAGTGAAATTGGGGGTCCCTTGTAGGATCCTAACTCTGAACTAAACACATCTGCAAACTTCTTGCAGACTTCTGCAAGGCTTAACGTTTGCAAATGGTACAGCCCAGTGACCTGGATTCCCAGGGCCTCGAACCAATCGAGTTCAATAAGACTTGTGCATTCACTCCCAACATCCACCACATCTAGGGGACCTTCAAAATCCTTATGTTGCACTTTAAGTGTGGCCTCCCCCTTAACACACACCATAGAATTCTGAAAATCTGTAAGGATTAGATTGGATGGCCTGAGTTTAACTTGAAGGCCACTGCAGTTACATATTCTTTTGAATGTGTTAATGGAAATAATGGAGAGAGTAGACCCAGTGTCCAACTCCATTGATAAGGGAACCCCTTGCAGCCTTAAATTGAGTGACAGCTTCTTCTTAAGGGGCTTAAGAAGAAGCTGAGTAATGTGCAGAAGCCCACCTTATGTTGGCTGGGGACCCTGGTACCTTTCAGACGCAATTCTTCATGAGGTTGTACCTTCTGGTGACCCAAACAGACGGATGTGATGAGGCCTTGCCTGCTGCACGCTCTGCAAATGGCGGAGCGGAATCTGCAATCAGCTTGTTTGTGGCGTCCTCCACACCCGAGGCATTGAAGAGATGCTGGGGCCTTGTCCGGACGTTCCTTCTGCCTCCTTCCAGCTGGCTCGTGAAGTCTATCCACCTCTTCTTCAGGATCCACTTCCAATTCTTCTCTAGCGTCCTCTTGATGGACGGTAGCTGACTCTGGAGGGCTCTTGGTGGGCCATATGGTCTTCACAGCCCTGCCTGCTGCTTCCTCAGCTGTCACCTCTCGTAGAGCATCTTGGAAAGACACATACTCTTTAGCAAAAATCTTCTGCTGTAAGTCTCTGTTCCTTAAACTGCATACAAAGCGATCTCGCAGCCTCTCTTCCAGATCCTTAAACTCACATGGTCTGGCTGCTTGCCTTAAAGCCACAATAAAATCCGTAGCAGATTCACCTGGCCTCTGGTCTCTCTGCTCAAACGCATGCCTCCAAGCAATAACAAATAACTTTGGCTGGAAGTGTTCCTTTAGCATTTTCTTCAAATCAGTATACGTTACTGACTCCAGAGGTGCAGGGGCCACCAAATTCTCTGCAATTTCAAAAGCTTCCTGTCCACAAACATACAAAAGAGTTGCAGCTTTCAAGCCATTCTCACTAATTTGGTTTACTCTGAAGTAATTCTCCACCCTTGCAACATAGGAGTTCCATCTCTCTGGGTGTGAGACATCAAAATCAGACAAACGACCAATCTTCGCCATCATACCTTTGCTACTTTCACCACTCACTCCTCTGCAAACTTCTGTTTGGGGAAAGGGTCCTTTAGCCGAGCTCACCCTCCAGCAACGCTATGCTGGCAGGCTGGGACGCTGATTCAGACGCCATCTTCCCTCTTCAGGACTTTCTTGGTAAGTCCTTAAAACTTTCTCTTTAGTTTGCAAAGGATCCCACCTTCGTCGCCAGTGTTAAATACTCCGTTCGCTTGTGAATGATGAATAAACATGGCAAAGTTCAACAGCTCTTTATTCCTCCTCAATCAATACTCAGGTGCACAGGCCTCTTTATATGTCCAGAGACCCGGACAATGGCAACACAAAGTAACAATCAGGCGTTTTCACACCTTGCGCATGCGCACAAAGCCGGCAACACTCAGTTTGATCCTGGGCAGCTTTTGGAATGCCCAAGACCAATGCAACGTCCCAAGCCTGCTTTTGCAGGCTCGGGACACAACAATCTGATTAAATCAGTTAGGTTTAGGGATGACCGTGACATTTCCTATTGCTTTCCAGCCAATTTGCACATTTCACAAAGATGGTTTTGAATGCTACAAACATCTGCTATGCAAGCAATAAAACAAAGGAAGCGGGGAAGCGATTGCAAACACATGCTGACTATAAAGACAACATGTCATTTATTCCTTTCAATTTCTATTATAAATATGAGGTTTTCTTTACCCAAATGCCTCTGATTTTTGTTTGAGAACAAAGGAAAACTCATGTTAGCAAAGCTTCTACATACTCCTGTGTGCTTTTAGCTCTTAGAGCTTGTTCTGTTTTGTCCAACTCCACTAATCTGGGATCATAAAACATACCCAAATGCTCCAGAATTAATCCTGGCATCAGTGGTGGAGTTCAGCCAGTTCGCACCAGTTCGGTAGAATCAGTAGCTAAATTTTGCTGCATTCAGAGAACCGGCTGACTTCCAGAAGTCCAGTCTAGGCCTGAGAGGCACGGAGGAGGCCTCCCAGGCCTAGAACAGCCCGCCGGAATTCCATGGATGCCATTTCCAGAAGTCCGTTCTAGGTCTCAGAGGCCCAGGCCTGCATCAAATAAGTGTTCAGGTATTTGTTCAAATATTTGAATCCACCACTGCCTGGCATTCATTAGTATCTTATATTATATTTATTTACCTGATTGAGTCAATCATATTTTTTTTGTCAAGCTCTCAAAGCAGCATCTGTAGTATACTCCCTCCTGCATATTTTTTTCTCCATAATAATAACCCTGTAAAGGGTCCAGAATTGTCCCATTATAGAGAGGGACCCCCCCCCAACTGAAAAAAAAAGTAGACTACAAGATCTCCAAAATGTCTCCCAATTATACATTTCTGATATATGCTCAGTTTCAATCCAGGCTGAATGTGTGTTCGCCTGCATGTATGAGGGAGAATGTAAATGAATTTATTTCTAAATTTACAAAATGGCTAGCTGGATGATTCTGGATTCTGAAATACACAAATCATAAAGTTGATAAGGCTGAGAAATACTACTCTATAAGAAAGATGGGATTGGCTTGTTACAAATCCTATCACCAAACAATGACATCTTACACATCTTTATCTGTCTGTCTGTCTGTCTGTCTGTCTATCTATCTATCTATCTATCTATCTATCTATCTATCTATCTATCTATCTTCTACCGAATTTGCATTAGAAACAAATTTTCTTGTTTACTAAAGTTTCTTGTTAACTAAACAAGAATACAGAAATTAAATAATAAATAAAATATTCCTTAGTATTTCAACAACACAATAAATTGCAACTTTTATTTAGCCCCTTTTATTTAATTCTCTAGGGAAGTCCCTATACTGAATAGCTTTTTTTTTTCAAAATGTTGTCCATAATATAAATCATGACTACTAAATAGCACTAACTCTTCTTTAGTTATGTCCACAGAAAATTATTTTAAACATATTTCTTTACAATACTATAAAAATGTGGACATTGTTTCATTTATGAAATTATGTCTCACATGTTTATAAACACTATTCCTTTTTTAATAAATATTTTATTAGATTTTATAGGGTAGGGAAAGGATAGGTTAAACACAGATATGGGAAAGGGTAGGAATAAGGAATTAAGGATATGGTAGGGTTAGAATAAGGGAAAGGTACAATGAAGGGGTAACCCCCAACAATAATATCATGCTTTAACAAGCAAACTACCGTCTGGATGTACATATTGAATAAACATAGTTTATATAATACTAAACAGTTATAATGAATAGAGTTAACTATAATCATCTAATTAAAAATGAATAAGTAAATACAATTCCTTTAAATAAATAACCTTAATTAATAAAATATAAACTAATTCTAACTGTCTCCACTAGTATTTAAAGTCAATAATAATAATGCTATTAACCTAGAGAAGTGATGGCGAACCTATGGCACTTGTGCCAGAGGCAGCACTCAGAGCCCTCTCTGTGGGCACACATGCTGTTGCCCCAGCCTTGCCACCCTCTGCAACCCCCTCCTCACCAGCAACCCCCCTGGATGAGAGTCACTCCCGAGCATGGCCCACGCAGAGCAGCACAGCCAAGGACATGGCAGCCAGGCAGTGTAGACAAGACTCTGCCCTCACGCCCAATCACACACAGTTGATGCTGTGGGAGCAGGCAGAGGGCGTGGCTGCTATGGCACTGTTGGGCTGCCTGGGTGATCTGTGGCGGGCCCTAAAGGCAGTGAGTGGCCTTGTGGGCAGGTGGGGGGGAGGGCAAGGGGTGGAATGGGGGTGGGGCCAGTTTTGGGGCACTCGGTCTATAAAAGATTCGCCATCACTGACCTAGATGTCATTCTGTCATATTTCTAATCATTGATAAAAAAAATTCCCAGGTTTTAAAATAAATTGAATCCTCTTTCTCTTTCATCTCCAAGGTTAATCTATCCATTTCTGCATATTCTAAAATTTTGGTAATTATAATCTGATCAGATGATAGATTTTCATTTTTCTAGAATTGGGCAAATACTATACTTGTGGCTGTTAAAACATGTAGTATTAAATAATCAGTCTTTTTACCATAATTAGGTCCTAGTATTCCTAGCAGAAACAATTCTGGTTTAAATTCTATCTGTATTTTCATCATCTTTTCCAGCCATCTATGAATCTTAAACCAATATTTCTTTGCATTAGGGCATGTCCACCAGGCATGATAGTAGGTACCTGGCTTTTGTTTGCATTTCCAATAAGTGTTTGATACATTTTAAAACATTTTCGCTAATCGATCTCGTGTCATATGCCATCTGTAAAACATTTTATATAAGTTTTCTTTGTATGAGGCTGCTTTAGTAAGTTTAATGTTTTTATCCCAAAGTTTTTGCCAGTGTTCTAAGTCTATAAATATCCAAAATTCTTTGCCCATACTATCATTGCTTCTTGTACTTGTTCTTCTTCCATCTTCCAGCTTAGCAGAAATTTATAGAGTTTCTTAATCAAGTTTTCATCAATTTTAAAAGTATTTTATCAAGTGGAGTCTGCTCTTTATAGAATCCTATTGATTTTATATCTTTTTCATATCTTGTTTGGATTTGCAAATAGGATCACCATGTTAAGTCAATACCTTGGTGTTGAAGGGCTTGCCTGCCTTTAAGTTTTCCATCCTTATCCAAAAGATCTTTATAACTAACAAGTTTTTCATAGTTAATTAAGTTTGGGTACGCAAATGCTTCCATTGTTGAAAGCCACTCCAATACTTTTGTGTATATTTTGTGTTTAATTCTCTCCCATTCCGAAAGCAATACGTTTCTTATGGTATGATTTTGAAAGTATTTATGTGCTTTAGTTTTCTCGTACCATATAAAGGCATGCCAACCTAGTTGGAGATCATGTCCCTTTAAATAAAGAAATTGTTTCTCAATGTAATCCATTCTTTAAGCCAGAGCAAGATGGCTGCTTGATAATAAAGTCTCCAGTCTGGGAGTCCAAAGCCCCCTCTATCTTTAGAATCTTGTAACAGTTTACTTTTAATTCTTGCTTTCTTTCTTTGCCATATAAATCTTAATATTATTGCATTTAAATCATCAAAAAATTTCTTGTTTAATTTAACGGGAACTGTTTGAAATAGAAAAATTAGCTTTGGTAAAATGTTCATCTTGACAGTCGCTATTCTTCCTAACAGTGATAATTGAAGATTTTCCCACTTTTCCAAATCTATTTTTATTTGTTTCATTAATCTCTCATAGTTATCAACTTGCCAAATCTTCAAATAGTTAAAAAAGTTAAATATTTAGGTATCCACTTAACAGCAAAATATACAACACTGTTTCTTAATGAAAAGTCATCAGATATGACCCAACAAGTTATTTTCTGTCCTGCTTTTAGTGTGTTCTTGATTACATCTGAAATATCCTCAGAATCCAATAGATTGCAATGATATTATATTCAACAAAATTAAGTTAAAACTTTCATCCTTGGTGTACCCTCTTTGCATTAAATTAATACAACTCAGAACCATGAAATAATTTCTCTTGACTTTATTTTCATCAATAATAAAATGCAGACTTTGAGTCATATGTCCTTCCAGAACATTCATAAATTAACATTTCTAATAATAACAAAAGACACATATTGGTGTAGTGAGTAAGGCATAAGGTTAAAAATCAGGAGTCCATTAATTATGGTCCAAACTTAGGCACAAAGCCTGCTGGGTGACTGTGGCAGAGTCATACTCTATCAGCCCCTAGGAAGAAGACAAGGACACCCAGTTCTGAAATTCTACCAGGAAAACTCCAGGGACTTGTCCATAAACTCACCAACAGTCAATCCTCACTTAGAGACAATAAATAAATAAATAAATAAATAAAATTAAAAAGAACCAGGTAAGAACCAAATGACTGACTTAGAATGGAGCCTGCACATTATCTTGGGAAATATTTATTTACTTTCATTCACAAGAACCAATCTTCAATCATCAATCTTCCCAATGATTCCATCAGAGCATTGGTGTACTACCCATCTTATGAAATGTAGAAAGTGACTATTGTGAAACAGTAATTCTTTAATGATGATCACCTCCCATCGCAACCTTGTATTGTACTTCTCTTATTATGAACATAAGGAAAATCCCATACATCAGACAGCATGCCTGTATAAATTGAAGCATATGCCTGGGTTGGCCACCAAATACTCCCATAAAAGATAGGCAGAATTATAGTTTAACTAAGTAAACACACAAATATAAATATATAAATGCAAAGATAAGTTTAAACAAGTAAGAAAACTCAAGGTCATCAAAGCAATGGTTGTTTCCAATAACTAACATTGACACACATACAGTTTTTGTATCTGGGAATCCTGCAGAGCCATTAAAATCAGTACTTACTCCTAAACGTGTCTTCCATAAATTTTGTACTGTTACTGTGAGACATGAGAAAGTCATTTCTCCATGCACCCTCTCTCTTCTATGACTAAAAATATCAATTCTTCATTTCTTTTGATATAATGATGTCATCTCCTGAACTTCCTAAAATTAGGATAACATAATTTTGATTGACAAAGCCACCATGTAGTGGTTGTTAATAAAAAAAAATCCTGACTAATCTCCAAACAGAAATTTTCCTTTCTGAACTGAGTATCAAACTCATAGTGAATTAATTTAACATCAAACAAATCCTTAGCTGATTAAGGCATCTCCTATGCAAGAAAAAAAGTAAGAAACCAATCTGTGAAAGAATGCATATCTGGTCTTAGGAATGGGAAGGGAACAATGAATCATTAGAAGAGGGGGGGTGAAGATGATTGATTGGGTCCTAACAAAGTGAAAACTCTGAGACAGAAATTCAAAGTAACCCTATCTTGATTTTGTTTGGTAAAAAATAGAGCAGATAGAAACTGAAGGTGTTCAATATTCTTTTCTTCTTCCCTAAAACACTAATGCCCATTCCTGAAATCCCTGTTGCTTCTGTTTCTTGATTTTATTTACCTCAAAGAGCTGACCCAATCAGATGTGTGATGCTAGACCTTTTCCATGTACAGAATTAAAGGCCTGCCCACTCATCCTTGAGTGAACAGAAAGTATACCAGCATGATATTTGCTGGATCTTTTGCCAGTCCTTACCCAATCTCTGTGATCTCTGTTCCAAGTCATTGCCCCAATGCATTTCTAAAATAAAGAGTAACAAAATCAGTTTTTATACACCATACTTTTCTTCAAAACACTGAGATCCTGTATTATATGTTTCTTAGAGAATGAAACAGCAGTGATATATAGTACGGATAAAGTGTGGTTTATGAGTAGGAGACAATAATATCATAATGAAAAGGAAGTAAAAATCCACATCAATGGATTTATTTATATTAAATGAGCAACTTGAGATCAGTTTCCCATGCAACCCTTTGACCACTTTGTATCCCCTTTCATTTATGAGGGTTTTTTTCTAATATCAGGCATCTTAGAAGACAGCATAGCTAAATGTCAGATTGTTACATTCTGACAGCAGTGATATTGTAACATCTTAGTTCCAAATGTGGCTTTTCTCCTCAATAGTGCATTTGAAGTTAGAACCAAATCCCTTTCCTGTAATTCCACTATACTTGAACTGAGCATCCATACAGTTTTGGAGAGATGGAAGTCATCAAATTGGAAAGAGCCACTTGGACTTGAATAGCCAGCAGTAGAAGATGATCATTTGGTTTTCTTTTTTTACCATGCAAATTGGATTAGGTTTTCTTGACCAGTACTGATAGGCAGGAACATTATGAAAAAAGTAATTTTTTATTATTATTTATTATTATTTTTCTAAAATAATAAGAAAAGATGGTACAGTCAAAAGAAAATTTCAATTCATTGAAACAGTCATTTCAAACTGTTTCCTCCATTGCTGACAAATGTCAAGGTTCTGCTTACTTTATCAAAAACAAATACTAAATAGCCTTATGCTATACTATTTTTGTTGCTTCGTGAAAATGATTCTGAACTGTTGTTTTTCTGTTCTGATCATTCTTGAGTTTAATCATTAAATTGGGTTATTCTATAATACTTCCGTTTCATTCAAAAATTACTGAATTCTCCATCAGAGTATATCAGGGTTTCCTTTCCAACTCCATCTAAAACTTTTCCATAATTTTGGCTGCCCTCTAGTTGATCTTTTTTTGTCCTAGAATATAAGAATCTCAATTAAAAACTCGCCTTTTTAGAAGTTTCATTTTTGCTGCAGACCAATTCTATAGTTGTGTTTAAATGGATATAGAATTACAATTTTTCTCTTTCTCAAGAAAATACTCATTTTAACTTTTATTTGATTTCATTCCTATAAAACCACATAATTATTTTCAATACTTATTAATTATGATACGATGACAAAGAAAAAAATGGCAACATCGTTAATTTGTCATAATTTAAAATGACTTTGGACTGGCGCCCTCATCCTGACACTCCTCCCCTCCAAATTATTCATTCTATGACAGAATGGACAGAGATGATAAGAACTGCAATCTGGAAAAGCAATATAGGAAAGGCTGCTTTGAACAAAGCTAAGAGAGGAACTATAAGTAACTTCTTATCACAACGAGATAGTTCTGATTAAGGTACTGAATCAGAATCCAGGAGACTGTCAGTTCTAGTTCTCCCTTAGGTGTGGAAGATAGCTGAGTGATTTTTAGATCAGTCAGTCTCAACCAAATTCACCTGGAAGAGTTGTTGCAGAGAAAATAGAAAAAGAAAACATTATGCATGCTGTCCTGAGTTGTACAACATAAAGGTGGGATATACTGTAAATTAAATAAATACATTTTGGATAGAGATTCATGGGTCTATTATTTATTTCAGGGAATGGAAGAAGAAAGGTCCATGTAATTATAACTGAAGAAATAGCATTTTATTTGGTCTAGATATCAAAACTGTATTTTACAAATCAAGGGATACAAAAACTTAAATAAATACAATTTCAGAATTATCAGTCTGGCACAGTTATACTGAGCCAGTTCTACTGTAGAAGTTGTGCAAATCTGAACATAACACTCTAAATTTAATTAAAGGTTTCTACTACTTCCATCAAGGTTTCCAGTACTGGATTTTAATAAATCAAGAATTTTGTGAACAGTGAAATCATAATAACCAAGATATGTCAGTTTCAGATATAGTAAGATCTACAAAAGAAACTTAATAACCCAAATACATTTTTCATGCCAAGCAAACCAAAATTATAATCTCTGAGTAAAAATGCTGGATGGTTAAATTATATAAAGAGATTTGCACGTTTATTCAATATAAGGTTTAAAATTGTACTTATAGGATGTGTTTAGTAGAATTAATTAGGGTTTTAGCTTTTTAAAGATATAGATTTAAAGAAACTTTAGAAATTCTAAGAGATATATTTTTGTGTAATAATAATAATAATAATTACAACAACAACATCTGGCTGACTGTGCGATGATCCATAATAATAATAATAATAATATTAGAAAGACTGGCAAAAGCAAGCAAGGGTAGTACCAATAGTTATAGGCTCCTTGGTTGCAATCCCAAAACAACTGGAGCACCACTTGAACACCATTGGCATTGACAAATTCGGTATTAGTCATTTGCAAAAGGCGGCCTTACTAGGAACTGCTTCCATCCTGCGACGATATCTGTAATACTATCAAACATCCACATCTGCCTATCCCAGGTCCTGGGTAAGGACTCGATAGGTAGACAAAATGCCAAATCCAGGCTGAACATCTGGCTGACTGTGTGATGATCCATAATAATAATAATAAAGTTGGAAGGGACCTTGGAGGTCATCAAGTCCAACCCCCTGCTCAGGCAGAAAACCCTATACCATTTCGGACAAATGGCTGTCCAGTCTCTTCTTAAAAACTTCCAGTGTTGGAGCATTCACCACTTCTGGAGGCAGGTTATTCCACAGGTTAATTGTTCTAACTGTCAGGAAGTTTCTCCTTAGTTTTAGGTTGCTTCTCTCCTTGATTAGTTTCCATCCGTTGCTTCTTGTCCTGCCTTCAGGCACTTTGGAAAATAGCTTGACTCCCTCTTCTTTGTAGCAGCCCCTGAGATATTGGAACACTGCTATTATGTCTCCCCTCGTCCTTCTCTTCATTAAACTAGACATACACAATTCCAGCAACAGTTCCTTATATGTTTAAGCCTCCAGTCCTCTAATCATCTTTGTTGCTCTTCTCTGTACTCTTTCTAGAGTCTCAACATCTTTTTTACATCGTGGTGACCAAAACTGGATGCAGTATTCCAAGTGTGGCCTTACCAAGGCATTATAAAGTGGTATTAATACTTCACATGATCTTGATTCTATCCCTCTGTTAATGCAGCCTAGCACCTTATTGACTTTTTTGGCAGCTGCAGCACACTGCTGGCTCATATTTAAGTGATTGTCCACTAGGACTCCGAGATCCCTCTCACAGTTACTACTATTGAGCAAGGAACCCCCTATACTATACCTGTACATTTGGTTTTTCGTGCCTAAATGTAGAACCTTATATTTTTCACCATTGAATTTCATTTTGTTAGATAGCGCCCAGGGTTCAAGTCTGTCCAGATCCTCCTGTATCTTAAGCCTGTCTTCTGGAGTGTTGGCTATTCCTGCCAGCTTGGTGTGATCTGCAAATTTGATGAGTTCCCCATCTATCCCCTCATCCAAATTGTTGATGAAAATGTTGAAGAGCACTGGGCCCAGAACAGAGCCCTGGGGCACCCCACTACACGCTTTCCTCCATGTAGATGCGGTTCCATTGAGGACCACATGCTGAGTATGGCAGGTCAGACAGCTACAAATCCATCTGGTGGTGATGCTGTCTAACCCACATTTTTTCTATCTTATCAAATAGTAGGTTGTGATCTACTTTATCAAATGCCTTACTGAAGTCCAAGTAAATTATATCTACAGCATTCCTCTGAGCCACTAATTTTGTCACTTGGTCAAAGAATGCAATAAGATTTGTCTGGCATGATCTGTTTTTGACAAACCCGTGTTGGCTTTTAGTAATGACTTGGTTTGTCTCTAGGTGTTCGCTGATTCATCATTTGATTATCTTTTCCAGAATCTTTTCCAGAATCTTCAGGCTGATAGGTCTGTAATTTCCTGGATCCATTTTTTTTCCTTTTTTGAAGATGGGAACTATATCAGCTCTTTTCCAGTCCTCTAGTAGTTCCCCAGTGCTCCAGGATCTTTGAAAAATATAGTTCAGTGGTTCTGAGATCACATCTCCCAGTTCCTTGAAAACCTTGGGGTGTAATCCATCTGGTCCTGGTGATTTGAACTCGTCTAGGCTGGACAGGTACTCACTTACCATTTTCTTGCCTATCTTAACTTGTGTTTCTATTCTGTTTTTTATGGCACTATTTTTGATAGGTTGGTCTGTTTTTTTTTCCTTTGTGTAAAAACAGGTGGAAAAAAACGAGTTAAATAGTTCTGCTTTCTCTCTGTTGCTTGTCACCTTCTTGCCACTTTCCCCACTAATGGGCCAATCATTTCCTTCACTTTTTTCTTGTTTTTTACATGTTGAAAGAAGCTTTTTTTGTTATTTTTGACTTTGGTCGCAAGCCTTAGTTCATGTTGAGCCTTAGCTTTCCTCACTTCATCTTTGCAGGCTCGGGCTATTTGCTGATATTCTGACTTAGTTATGTGCCTCTCTTTCCACTTTCTCTACTTGTCCTTTTTATCTTTCAATTTGTCAGAGAGTTTATTTATTTATTTATTTATTTATGAGACTTATATACCGCTTTAAGTGCAAGCACTCTCTAAGCGGTGTACACCAGTAAGTAATGTGTATATATATATTTACATTGCCCCCAACAATCTGGGTCCTCATTTTACCTACCCCGGAAGGATGGAAGGCTGAGTCAACCTTGAGCCGGTGAGATTTGAACCGCTGACCTGCTGAACACAGTCAGCTAAAGTGGCCTGCAGTTCTTTATGCAGCCATGCTGGTTTCTTTTGTGAGCTGTTATTTTTCCTCTTTGTTGGTATTGTGTTAGACTGGGCTTTTATTATAACACTTTTCAAAATTTCCCAAGCTTCTTGAGTTGTTTTCCCCTTGAAGATTCTCATCCATGGAATCCTTCCCAAGCCCTCTCTAAGTTTATTGAAATTAGCTCTCTTAAAATCCAAGACTCTAGTTTGACTGTGTTCTATTGCTTGTGCTTCCATAATGTTGAATTCCAATATTGCATGATCACTTCCTCCCAAGTGATCACTTCCTCCCAAGTGTACTATATTCTATTGTTGAGTTATACATTTTGAACTGCATCAGATAATGTTCTTTGGAACTGACTATTTTAGGAGTGCTGCTGTTATCAGAAACATAAGAATGATATGAATAGGCAGAAGCTGACTCAAGAGAAAAAAAGGCACAAGACAATAAATCATAATGATCAGCTTGTCAACTGAGAAAGCATTAAAAGCCCTAGAAATGGCCTGATGGAGTTAGTGGAATTTGGGCAGTCATGTGGAAAAGCAGGTTAAAATGATGGCACTATTTTCCACAATCCTACTCTAAAGAAAACCTCATTAAGTTCAACTACTTACTCCTAGGAAAACTCACCTAAACTTGAAAGTGCTAAAATATTACGCAATTGAAATAAGTACAAGTGATCAAATCCCCTTCAGCATCCATCACTACTAGATAAGTGGTAAAAGAGAAGGATCAAATCAGACAGCAAAGGCTAAAGCAAGGAAGTCAATTAAACCTGAGGTCAGCTTTTTGTGAGGAAACCACAGTATTTTAGTTGAACAATGAGCCATGGAAACTGACAGAAGAATAGCTCAGCAACTCTAGAAGGAGACTCAAGAATAGGGAAAAGTCAGAATAGAAAATGAGAGAGAATAAAAAAAGAATGTTTAGGAAAGAACAGAGCAGAGAAATATAATATAACTGAAGAATGGGGGGGAAGACAACTTGAATACAAGAATGAGCAATTTTTAGTCTAAGATGATCTATTCTTAACTATAACATCTCCTTCATTATGCACTTCTAAATCCATGGCTTCATTTTATTGAAAGTTAATTGCTTGAATTTAGCTGCAAGATCCAAAAACATTTAGCCTGAAAAACATGTTTAAAAAAGGATATCCAACAGCATAATCATGCAAACAGGCAGCAGCAATAATCTCTACTTAAAGTAATCTTAACAGTTATTGGAATCAAATGAATAGTAAATATTTAACAAACCTTGCACTTATAGTAAGAATTATGTATCAAAATAAACAAGTAATAAAAATTTCTATCAGATTCAGAAGATTCATTCTTATGACAGACCAATCTTTTATTTTTAAATCTTATATTAAAATAAACTCAAATTTCAAATGCAATACTATGTGTGGAATTATAAACCATGAATGGTTTTCAAGTTATATTAAATTCTGCAGCATGATTTTTTTTACTTTTGTAATTTTTTTATTTTATTTCCAAAATTAAAATACAAAATAAAGGAAACAAATTAACAATCATCAAATACTAATAATAAAAATTTTAAAAACCGCAAGTGCAAAAAAAATGACGAAATGCCATTCTTCTAAAGAAAGGTCCCTATGTGATTTCCCAAAAATATATAATATTCTGGCAGTTGTTTCTTATCGAAGGCTGACTCCATATATTGTACTTTATTAGGATATAAGGCTTAGTAATATTTAATAAAAAAAAACAGCTAATATGTAATAAATTTTTATAGTATGCTTCTTTCTGTAATAAATCACCTTCTAGAATTGAGTCCTTTAACATTGCCACAAATATGGAAAAATGATCCAACTTGACTTGCATTTCCAACAAATTTTGTTATATGATTATTTGTTTTGACAATCAACACTAGAGCAATATATTTTGATAAAGCATCTTATTTTAGTTTTTTTTAAGATATTAATCCCCCAACCTATCCATACATACATACTTTCATTACAATCATTGACCAGAATACAACAGCAGATGGAACAAAATAAAACAGGTTGTGACTAGTTCATTGGAGTACCTGATTTTACAAATTTCAAATGCAATACTATGTGTGGAATTATAAACCAACAGAATTTGGCTACGTTCATAGAAAAATAGTCATACTCATCAGATAGTAACACTTATGCAAAAAATAGCAGTATTACAGAGGTACTTTGACAAATGGGGAATAATAGGATCACATCTTATAATGTAGAATATAGTGGGATATGAACTGTGGCTTCTATAGATCTTTCTTCACAAGAGCATAACTTTAACTCCTATGAAGTCTTTTTTGTAATTGTCCTAAGAATCACTGTAGGGGAGTGCATTGAAGCTTACTAAGGTTAATGACCTCCAGCATTTAGGGAAATTATATGGTGTAAAAGTGACATTGTTGCTAAAGAAAACATTATTCAAAAATACAGAACCAATTGCTATTTCACCTCTCTCTTCCTCCATCATACTACCTTAGTAACACATGGGGAATAAAGTCCTTTTCAAAGGAACAAAAACACAATAATATGTCATCTGAGCATCTATCAATAATTACATATGATACCACAGATCTATAGTCCAGCAATGTTATTTTTTGATGTAACAACTTATAAAATTGTTCCTGTTGCTGATTTGGTGCATAGACACCCACTATAAGCACTTTCTTACCATATAAACCAAGTTCAATCATCACATATCTTCCCTGGGGATCTGATTCGACCAGGCAAGCTGGTAGATTTTGTTTAACATAAATAACAACTCCCCCCTTTTTCCCAGGAGCAGAAGATACAAAGTGAGATCCCAAACGAGCATTAACTAAATATTTCTGATCCTTAAGTAAAATATGAGTTTCCTGTAGGCAAATAACATCATTGTTGTGTTGCTTCAAATAATAAAAGATTTTTTTCCTTTTCTGAGGAGAATTCAATCCATTAACATTCCAGGTCAGAAACTTTGCCATCACTCTTGGTCCGCAGCCTGGAGAAGACACCTTCAAGATCTGCCATTGCTGCATGTGTTGCATAACTCTTGGGTCTTGCTCCTCCCACCGGCGATGATGTAGTTTCAGAAGAAGTTTCTTTAGCCTCTTTCTTACGTTGCTCCTTCTCTTTACGTCTATAAGCTGCACGAGTCATTCTCTGCTCTTTAACCTCTGTTTGGCGTTGCCATTCAGCTTGCAGCATCCCAGCAGAAACCAAACCTAATGCCTCAGATTGCTGGTCCATCTCTTTACCACTCAAAGATTTCTGAACAGGTAGAATTGAGCCTGCACCCAGGACCGTATTATAAAACTCTCTAGCTTTATCAACCGTGTTCAATCTGTAACGTGTCCCCGCATGGCTCAAAACAATACCCATCGGGATTTCCCATCTAAATGGCATCAATCTAGCTTTAAGCTCATTAGCTAGGAAGGCAAAATCTTTCCTGCTTCTTAAAATTTTTGATGGGATTTCCTTTAAGATGATAACATCTTGGGCAGCAATCTGGAATCTTTTATTATAAAAGGCTTGTATAATCTCATTACGCAGAGACTTCTTTGTAAAATAAATCACCACATCTCTAGGCAAATTCTTCTGCTTAGCAATCCAAGAGTTAAGTCTATAAATTTTTTCCACTTCTCTGCGCAATTCTCTTTATCCATATTCAAAACCACAGCTAAATCAGTAAGGACCACCTCCATCAAATCTTGATTCATATCTTCCTTGAGGCCTCTAATCCTCAAGGCGTACTCCATCTGTCTATACTGAAACATCAAAATATCTTCTTGTGAAGTCTCCACCTTCCTTTCCACATCTTGGATTTTATCATCAAAAGAATCAACTTTATCTTCAACTTCCTCCAATCTTGCATCCAGCTTCACCACCACCGTAGCCAGGCCTGAGACTGCTGCAAGTATATCTTGTCGCAAAATGTTGTTATTATCTTCCATTTGATCCTTTATCCCACTTATCTCTTCTTTAAAGTCAGATTTAATGTCTGATTTAATCTGTATAGCAAATTGCTTCATTTCCTCTCTCAATTGAGCTACAGCATCTCCCATTATGCCTCTAGCCTCTTGTGCTGAAAATCCTGGCAAAGGAGGGGAGGGTGGTGGCTGAGCCGGTGGTGCATGTTTAGATTGTTGTTGTGGTTGTGCAGTAGAGGTTATAGGAGAAGAAACCACCTTGGATGTTGTAGAAGGCGGCTGTCTCTTTGAAGCCATTTTAAATAACCCAGTTCTCACTTCCCTTTCCCCCAAAAAAAAGAAAGGAGGGGGAAAGAGAAAAAAAAGTTTTTTTCTTCTTTTAAAAGAGACAGCAAAAGCACTATAATCCTTAGAAATCCAGAGAGAAAAAACCAAAAAAGAAATCAAGAAAAGGAATTCAATACCAAAAGCAAAAGCAAAATCCAGTCCTTAAAGAAAGAAAAAGAAAGAAAAAATAGAACAAAAGACAAGGAAAAAAAAACTCCGACACTTTCAAAGCGCCATCTTAATTCCTTTGTCCAAACTAATAAAAAGAACAAAGGAGAAATAATCAAAACTAAATAAAAAGAAATTAAAAACCTAAACTATATAAAAAAAATCCTTTAAACCACTCTATCCGTTATAGTAAAAAAAAACTACTCACCAATACACTATAGGCACGGAGATAGAAGCGGCGGTTTCTTTTGCTTCCTAGGAAGCAAAAACAGCTGGGAGGCGGAGATCAGCAGGAGCTTCGAGGGAACACTCCATTCACCCCCTCTAGGAAAAAATCCAGAGGGAGTACAGGGGTTCTACCTCTACTCCTGCGTTCTCTGTCCCTTCCCTTTGCCCGGGAAGGGAATTCCGAGCCGTGGGCCAGCTGATACACGCTGCGCTCCGCGGTTCTGACACCTTCCCAGCTGGACGGCTACAAAGTAGCCGCCATCGCCGTCGCATCGTACCGGAATGGTGTCTTAGATATACAAAGGGATAAGAAAGGTTCTTCTCCTTTTTGTAAACAAGCAAAATTACCTAAAGCCTTTTTTGATATGAAGGAGGACTGGGAATTAAGGGACTATTGGCGGGAATGTAATCAAGAGGAGAGAGATTTCACTTTTTTTTCTGATAGACACCAATCCTTTTCAAGAATTGATTTTTTTTTTTATTACAACGGACTTGTACAATAGAGTAAAGAATGTAAAGATTTTTCCTAGATCGCTGACGGATCATAGTCCAGTTTGGTTGGAGTTGACTCAAGAAAAAGAGGAGAGAAGATCCTGGAGAGTGAATGAAAACTTGTTTAGACAAGAGAAGAATGTCCAAAAGTTAAAGGAGTGTTTAAAGGATTATTTTGTTTTGAATATGTATAAGGGGACTTCAATCTCAATGGTATGGGATGCAGGTAAAGCATTTATGCGTGGTGTTTTGATAAAAATGAATAATTGTTATAAGCGAAAGCAGACTCAGAAACGTAAAGAATTGGAAGATGAAATTAAATTAAAAGAAAAGTTCCTGATTTTAAATCCTTCTGATGAAAGTATTAAAGAATCTTTAAAGTTATTAAGGTCACAATTTAATATGTTGTTAGCAGATTAAGCTGCAACTAACTTGTTGTTTATGAAACAAAATACATTTTGTAACGCCAATAAACCAGGGAGATGGTTGGCTTATCAATTAAGAAAGAAACAGAGAGAGAGAATAATAGAGAAAATAAACTATAAGGGTAAATTAGTTTCTCAGAAGGATTGGATTAAGAAATCTTTTTTGGACTATTATCAAAAGTTATATAAATCTACTAATGTGCAAATTTTAGATATAAATAGATATCTAAGTGAGGTTAATTTCCCTAGATTGACAGAGGACCAGAAACATGAAATTAATGGGATAATTACTAAGGAGGAAATTGTGTCTGCAATTCAACAACTGAAATCAGGGAAAGCACCGGGTACGGATGGGTTAACAGCTGTTTATTATAAAGCTGTAATGGAGGAGATGATTCAACCATTAGGTGATCTTTTTAATGGTATTTTACAGGGTTCAGAGATTCCTCCTTCATGGCGTAGTGCCTTTATATCACTGATTCCAAAGGAGGATCAAGATCTTACTTTACCAAAGAATTACAGGCCCATATCCCTTTTAAATGTGGATTACAAGATATTTGTTAAAATTTTGGTAAACAGGTTGATGATGGTTGTGCCTTACCTTGTGCATAAAGATCAATCTGGGTTTATAACTGGAAGGTATATGAAAAATAATGTTAGACAAATCATTAATGTATTAAAATATTTAGATAAGAACAACCAAGTCTCTGCAGGGCTGATATTTTTAGATGCCGAAAAAGCATTCGATCAATTGAATTGGCATTTTATGTTAAGAGTAATGGAAGAGATGAATTTTGGTGAAAAGATATTACAAGCTCTTACGGTAATTTATCAAAAACAAACGGCGCAACTTATTGTTAATGGAGGTTTGTCAGAGGTTTTTACAATAGAGAAAGGTACTAGGCAGGGATGTCCATTATCACCATTGTTGTTTGTTTTAACATTGGAAATATTGTTGATTAAAATCCGAGAGTCGCAGGAAATTAAAGGAATAGAAGTTAACAAAAAAGAATATAAGAGCCTTTGCGGATGACTTGGTTGTTACTTTGTCGCAACCTGTTCATTCCGTAGTAAAGTTATTACAGTTGATTCATTATTATGGTTTGGTCTCGGGTTTTAAGATTAATGCTAATAAGACTAAAATTCTACCTAAAAATATGACTAGTCAGGAGAAGCAGACTTTGGCTAATTCGACGGGTTTTGAAATTGTTAATAAGGTAAAATATTTGGGGGTGATGTTATCTGTTTCTAATGCAAAATTATTTAAAAATAATTATGAAAGGTTGTGGGCTAGGGTACAGAATGACTTGAAGAATTGGGAGAAGTTGCAATTATCCCTCATGGGAAGAATTGCAGTGATAAAAATGAATATTCTACCCAAGTTTCTCTTTTTGTTTCAAATGTTACCGATTTTGAAGAATGAGATTAATTTAAGTGAATGGCAGAAAGGCCTTAATAAATTTATTTGGGCAGGGAAAAAGCCAAGGGTTAAGTTTAAAATTATGCAAGACTTCCGCGAGAGGGGTGGGCTCAAGGTACCGAATTTGAAACTATATTATGATGCGGTGGTTTTAACACTAATTAGTGATTGGGTAAATTTGACAAATCCTGAGATACTTTATCTTGAGGGATGGGATTTACTTTTTGGGTGGCATGCCTATTTAATATTTAACAAAAAGATGGATTGGGTTTTTAAATCTCATATTTTAAGAATTTCTTTACTTAGGACTTGGAGAAAATATTATAAAAGTGATTTTAAAGTACCATTATGGGCTATACCTTGGCATGCGATAGAAGGAATAAAAAGAGGTGCTAAAATGGACATGGTGTCTTATAGACATTTACTTAGGTGGGATGGACAAAACTGGCAGTTAAAATCACGGGAAGAGTTAGCACAAGAAAATATTATTTACTCTTGGTTCCAATATAGGCAATTAGCAGATAGATGGAAGGTGGATTGCAAGGTGGGCCTTCTTAGAGAAGATGAAAATTTTATTAAGCAAGTGAAGGATCAAAGACAAGCCCACATTAAGAGAATTTATGGGGTTCTAGTTGAATTGGACTCAGAAACGGAACTAATTAAAGATTGTATGATTAGATGGGCGCAGAATTTTGGTGAGCCAGTTCCATTGGACACCTGGGAAACTATTTGGGTGAGAAATGTCAAATTTACACAAGCACAGAATTTAAGGGAGAATTTCTATAAAATGTTTTATAGATGGCACCTTGATCCACAAAAAATGTCTTTTATGTACCCTGACTTACAACCTAAATGTTGGAGATGTGGGTGTATGGATGCTACTTATTATCATATTTGGTGGTCGTGTAGAGAGATAAAAGCATTTTGGATTAAGATATGGTGGAATATCCAGAGAATTTTTAAAAGGAGGGTAAAATTTACTCCGCAATTATTTCTGTTGGGTATAGTTATTGATTGTGATACAAAGGAGGTTATATTGATGTTAAATTTGATTACAGCCGCGAGGCTGTTAGTTGGACAATATTGGAAGAAGGAATCTTTGCCTACATTGCAGGAATGGTTTCTTAAAGTGTCTCATTTGGCGGAAATGGCAAAGATTTCGGCTTTCTTAAAGCAACAAACGCAAGAGAAATTTCTTGCTGTTTGGGATAAATGGATAAAATTTATACAGTTTAAAATGGATATTAAAAAATATTATATAGCTTTTTCTTAATTTTTATTTTTATATATATACATATATATTTTAAAATATAATTTTTCTGATTGTTTTTTAATTAAGCCTATATTCTGCTCTGGGAAGCTCGGGGGGGGAGAAGGGGGGGTGTTTGGGGGAGGTTGGGGAAGGGAGAGTTTGTTGTGTAATGTTTAGTTTTTTTTTTGTATATGTTTTTTGTCTTTGTATTGTTTTGTTTTTTTCCCTTTTTTTGTAAAACTTATAAAACTTTTAATAAAAAAAAATAATAATAATTACATATGTACTTTTGCCAAATAAATTTTAGAGCTGTTGAGATATGCCACTTCCTTTTGTTTAAGGGGAAACACTACACAGCTACTACCGTTTTCCATACAATTTCAGTGACATAATTTTGTTATGCCCTATGTTTAGTGGAATGATGAAAGATGATGATGACATCTTTAGACTTTTACTTGTTCTGTAGCCTGGACATTTAACTGATAACTATACTGCTTTGTGAAAAGTCTTTGTTTTGGAATATCTGATCCCAAATACTTCCTCTGAACAAAAATTAGCTAAGGCTCATTTGAGTCCAGCTGATGTTTGTGACAGAAGTAAAACATCATCTGAATACAGTAGACTTGCACATGCTTATGGGCTAATTTAGAGAGTACTGCTCTAATAAATAGATTTTGATCACAAAAGAGTTGGGTCACCAAATATCTGAACAAACAAAGGAGGAAGGGGGGAAGGAAGACACACCAATTCTTTTTCTTTGCACCCATGAAAATCTTAAGTCATAGCATTAAATTTTATTTCTTCATGTAAGTAATATCCTCTACAGCAGGGCTTTTCCATTTTTTCACCCATTGTACCACTTTTAAGATATGGCAACATCTAACAAGGTGTCAAAAACTTGATGCCCCCCCAAAAGGAAAAAAGTGATAAAGTACAGGTAGTCCTCGACTTACAACAGTTCGCTTAGTGACTGTTCGAAGTTACAATGGCACTGAAAAAAGTGCCTCCAAAGCCACAGCCATTGTTGTGAGCATTTCTGTTGAGGATTGGCAGTGGGGGTGGAATGGGGGGTGTTTGGTCTTTATTCCCCCTGTCTGCTGGGTGGTTGCAGCAGGTTTTGGTCACTTCACATGGCCCTGGGACACTGTGAACGTCATAAATATGAATCAGTTGCCAAGCATCTGAATGTAAATCACAAGACTCTGGAGATGCTGCAACATTCCAGCTGATCGACACTTCTTCTGGGCTCAGCAGAAGCACCAGGATCAGTACTGCTTTTCATCAGTACTGCTTTTCTGCTGAGCTGTCAGGGCTCAGCAGAAGCACCACGATCAGCCCCAAGCTCCAGCTGGAGCCTGGTGCTGAGCCTGGCGCTTCCATTGAGCCCTGACAGCTCTGCAGCTCCAGCCATCTCGTGCTCAGGCTTGTGCCATGCTGCCACCAGTTCAGCTCATTCCCCTCCCCTGCTACCATTTTCTACGATGGTCACGCACCACCTGCCAGGTGCCAATGTACCACAGGTGGTACCCGTACCACTGGTTGAAAAGCCCTGCTCTACAGCACAGGAAAATGTTTATATAAAGATGTGTTCAGAAGCCCTAACAGTTCTCAGATTGTGAACATCCAGAGGTTATAAGCATTTTTAAAAAATGCTTCAAACATAATATTTCAGATTGAGTTTTTAAATATTGCTACACTTCTAAATCACTTTTTTTATTTCTTTCTGCTTTGTAGAAGAGATTGTCAAAAATGTTGTATGCATTAGATTATTTGTTATAGAATATAATTTGGAAATTAGGCTTTTTATACTCACTAATCTATTTTACAAAATATTTAAATTTATCCATACCCAGGTGTAATGTCAAAATTGTGACTAAAGTAATTTTCTTAAATTAGAGTTTAATGCAGGATATTTAGTGGACAGTGGTTTCTAAAGCAATTGTGATCAGATATTGGTGACCATAGATACTGACTCCCAGTAGTTTGGTTAGTTTCTCTCAGAAATATTTTTATGTTTCCAACATCTCCATTGGCACAGTGTTTTTAAAGTGTATTTAGAATTGTATACAATGAATGAAATTTGGCAATAAAAATACTCATAAATGTCTTCATTAAGTAGTAACAGAAAAGTTAAAAGTGAGTCATCTCCAAGTAAGGTCCTATGTTTATTGTAGCTTCAAATGTAATTATCAAAAGTGGTATATTTATTTCTTGTCCAATATTAATCCCAACATTATCATTGCTTTTATTTCATTTTTTCACAAATTTGTTTATCATTTTAGGGGATTGCAGTACTGCAAAGTTTGAGAACTACTAAGATAACTGGTACAAAGTGTATGAGGCAATGAATTTTCATTTAGTTTAAGTTTGAAATTCAAGGCCATATATGTCAGTGGAATATGAACAGATGTTCCCTCTAATGGAATATGAGCTCTCTATGTTATTTATTATTTAATCTTAAATTGAATATACAACAAGAAAGGAAGCTTTTTGATGAACTAAACTTACCTTGAATTATGTTATTTTTCTGTTGACCCTGAGAAGGAAAATTTATAGTCCCAAAGCATCTAATTCTTCTTGCTTATATATTCAATTTATATAACAAATAATTCATGCCATTTATTTTACTCCCATAATATTAGCTTTTAGATTAGCATTAATTCTGCCTGAACCACTTTGTTTACTTAATTGATTATTAGTTATGAAACCATTTTTTAAAATTTGTATTTGTATTATACAATTAATATAATTATAAGGATCCAGATAATTACTCCCTCTGTTTTGAAATCCTGAAGTACTGAGGAGAACTTTTAGTGATTTCTCCACCAGCAATTTATAGTAACTTCTGGGATCATGTTACAATTGTTGTGCCAAAATAATAAGTTTATATCACTATTATGTTGTCTGGCTGTTGATATAGACATGTTTTAAAATGTTAGTGTGGAAATGGCATGTAATTAATCCTTATTGATTCTAGTTTTTAACAATTATGATATATCAAATTCTGATGAAAAGGGTTAGAATATGTAAATATCATCCAAATTTAAAATTAAGTCAAAAGTTAATCCTATTGCTTTCAGAAAGGCTTAATATCCTGAACCAGTGTGTTTAGGATTATTCTAGAGACTATTCTTTTTCTTTCCTTTTATGGTCCATAGAAAGGAGAAAAAAATCAGCATAGTTAAAAGAAATTATTTTATTTCAGAAACGATGCTTCTGAAGTCCCAAAGATGCTTTTTCAAGAGGCAACTGAACTTTCTCATTTTCTTTGAAGATGTTTTGCTTGTCATCCAAGAAGTGTCTTCACCTCTGACTGGAAGGTAAGGAATGGAAGGATTTATATTCAATATATTTATATTTAAAAAGCACCGTTTGGACAACCATGACTTGGATGACTGAAAATCTCCATAGATATGCTTCTGTTTTTTTTTCAGCTATTTTCTGCCACGGCACATATGACAGACTTCTAGATTTAGTGAAAACAGCAGGACGTCAATTCAGCTGTCTAACAGAGAGGGCATTTTCTCATCTAAATCAGTGAGATACCAGTTTCAATGATTAGGTCCAAATTATTTTCATCTACATGTAAGTCAAGTTTCTGGGGCAAAAGTGTGTGTGTGTGTGTGTGTGTGTGTGTGTGTGTGTGTGTGTGAGAGAGAGAGAGAGAGAGAGAGAGAGAGAGAGAGAGATTCTTTATTCCAATAGCTTGACTTCTTTATAGTGTGCTTGATCAATGAAACATTTAAATATTAATGTTTAAATATTAAATATTAACAGTCAGTATCAGTATTTCTACACCTCAACTCATATAATATTCAGAAATTCTGTTTTGGCTCCTTTGACTATATTGTATTAGCACTGAATGCAAAAACCATGCCTTTTTTAAGGTGGGAGGGTTACTTATTTATTTTGTGGAGTGAGGGATAGAATATAATTATATTACAAAGGTGTAGCTAATACTATCATGAAAAAGAGCAAGCTGCAGAAGTATTGTGTTGATGCTTTGCTTAATATTACATTATTATTAAAAGTATGTTCTTAATTATATAATAAGCACTTTACAACAGAATAAAAACATTCCATTAAAAAAAATTATCATGGAATTAAGTGATTGTTCAGGCACACACTACTGGAGATGTCCAGGAACAATTTCCAAATCAGCCACAAAAATCTGAATAAAGATAGAGATAATACATTTGTAAAAGCCAGTCTGGTGCAATGGTTAAGGCACCAGGTTTAAACCAGGAAAGCATGAGTTATACTCTCACCTTAGGCAGTGAGTGTCACTCTGCATCCTAATGAAAGCAGCAATGGCAAGCCATTTCTGAAATCTTGTCAAGAAAACGGCAGAATCTTGTCTAATCAATTGCCATGAGTCAACACTAATTCAAACAGACCACAACAGACATATACAAAAATAATAATTTGTACTTTTGTGCTTCCTTTGCATTATTTCTGCTTCTTCTGTCTTCTGTTTTATTTTCTACATTAGAATTATTTGTCATTCTGCTTTTAATATCTCTTTTTAAGGAATTACTATTTAGGCTCTCTTGTTGAATAGACCTGAAATATCTATATATTGTTGCTGTATTTATTACATATCTTGAAGTTCAAGGTATGTATTTGACATTAATCTACTCTAATACCCACAGTGTCAGCGTAGGAAGTAGAACTTGAAAAACTACTTCAGAGTTTTTCATCAATGACTTTTTTGACCTTCCTTTTAAGTAGGAAGTTATGCATTAAATACACTGTCATAATTTTAATGCACCATACTGATGCAATATTTATGTTATTGAGACACAGTAATAATTACTATCACAATTTTCAGCATATCTCTACTGATTTGGCACTGAACATGAATGAATGGAGATGGAGGACTGAGCATCCTATTAAGTAAAATCAGAAAATGATAAAAGAAAATGATGAAAGTTTGTTTACAGCATAAACCTAAAGGTTTCCCTTTCCAATCATGTCCAACTCTAGGGTTCAGTGCTTATCTCTGTTTCTTAACCAAGTGAGCTAACATTGTCCGAAGACATTTTCCATGGTCATGAGTTCAGCATGACTATATGACATTCCATACTTGCATGGAATGCTATTTATGGCCTACTTTCATGCTAACAGTGTCAATAATAGTCCTTCTACCAACAGATAAAGGAATGAACTTTCCATTCTTTGTTGGTATCTGGAAATAGGAGCTGGACAGATACATCTAAGGCAGACATGTCAAACTCGCGACATCATGTGACGTCATGCAACGTATCGGGACAGTTTTGTCATTGTCAGCAATGGGGTGGGTGCGGCTTCCAGATGATGTGTCCAGCCCATGGGCCAGCAGTTTGACACCCCTGATCTAAGGAGATGATGTACAAAAACTGTAATCTGATCCCTGCTCACATAATAACAAGTGTGACTGATCCTTGAAGACTTGCTGGTAACTGCAGCAAATATTAAACTAAGTCATGTTATGAAATGTGGAGGGTTAACTGTAAATGCTGTTAAATGTTTCCCCATATTTTTACAGTTTTCCATTGCTAAGGGGACTATTGCATTAGAACTCTCACTTATAGTTTTGAGCATTGCCCCAAAGTTTTTTAGAGGTGAAAGGCTAAATATTTTGGACCTATCTTAGAGATTTAGATTTGTAAGGACAAGGTGGATATGTTAAACCCTGCAGAAAATCCTCTTAGAATGATCCCACTCATGATCATGTGCCTCCAATTGTCCTAAACACAAACCTGTTGCAAAGTACTAAAATTATTTTCTCAAAGCTGTCTTAGCTTTGAATCATCGTTAAATGAATATTCATAAACCAAGGACTATCTATATTGGTTATACAACTTACACAAAATAGGACAGAAAGAGGAAACTTGGTACTTAGACCAAAAATATTTTCCCACTGGTGACTTAGCAGCAGATATTACATATGTTCTGCAAATAGGACTGGATTCAATTTCTGTCAATTCCCAAAGTTTCAAAATTCTGACCAATCACATTGACCAAACCATCCATATGTGTAGAACTAAGGTACTTTAGCACTACTACCAGATTTCTGAAGTTTGGAGCTACCCATGTCCTTCCTGATAAACTTTCAAAGACAGAACCTAAAACCGCAAATAGTTCTAATCTAAGGATTAGAAATATTATTGTGATATTATGTTATATAATGTTAAAAACTATGCACATTGTCAAACAAATTTATGCAGATAGATTGAGGCCATAGAATCTTGAATAACCTGTCATATCAATAGAAAAAAACAGGGAGCTATTTTTTTAAACTTGAAACTGTTAATAAAATTTATTAAAAAGAAAAAGAGAAAATGGTACCAAGACAAATCAAAGCCTACACATTTTCTAGAAATTTCATGTCACATCTGAACATTTGCCTTACATACAAGAAAATCTCCTCAAACAACAGAACTATAAGAAGGAGCCACACATAAAATTGTTCTCTAAATAAATCTCTTATTTCCAGAAGATATTGAGAGCCAAAATAGATTTTAAAGAATCCAAAACTTTCCCTTCACAGAAAAAAAGCTTCCCCCATGTCGATCTTCACAAGTCATGCCAACCAAATCATTCTTTATACTAGCAATGATCTCACAGGGCCCCAATCATCCCCCAATAGAATTGTCTATATATCCCCTAGGAACATGTGTGCAAGAAATTCAATAACCAGTTATCTGAAATGATACAGCTGCAAATTAGCTCTCTGTATCCTCAGTAATCCCAGAGCTTGTTTTAAGACTCAATTGTTGTAAATTCTTCAAGATGTTTTCATACCCAGCATTGCTTTATTTAAGAGTTGCTTTGATGTAAACTACAATGCCCTTTAGTTTTGCATCTGTGCACCAAGAATATGCTAGTTGGGGTGATAGTTATTGTAGTGCACAAGCTTGGAAGATGCCAGTTGGTTAATGGCAAGAACCTTTTTGATGTAATGGCCATTTGAAGTGTTGTCAAGACTACCATTAATTTGATGGACAAGACATTGATTTAGGAAACTTCTTAGAAAATAAACCTATATTATGATAGAGTCTGAGGTTATGCAGTTTGAAGCAGAGCTTCAGAGGGAGAAGAATGGCTGAAGATAACTTTTTCTGACATTTTGTTAAGGCCATTTACAGAGTTTAACACATACTATATTAAGCCTGATATCAAGAACAAAATAATGAACAGTTTCTTCAGTAATGATAAAAGAATATAGTAGCAGTGTCGCCTGCAGAGGTTCCTTTATTCCTTGATGGATTCCCTTTTTTAGAAAAATACTGACAGCTGCGGACCCATAGCAGGAACAAGATCTGACAAATCTATTATTTCTGCTTGCAAAGCTGTCAAGAACTTAGCTCTCTCATACAGTGGTATCTGACTTATACACCGGCCTGCTTCTATATTATTGTGTGGCAGCACTTCAGGTTGTAGATGTTGGGGTAAACCCATCCATTTTCTTCCCTGAAGCACATCCATAAAATAAGTAAATAAAATAGACATGTGCATGTTTATTTTTTCAATATTCATCAGTTTCCCAAGCATTCAAACAAATCTAACTTGCTTCAGAAATATAGTTCCCATCATGCTCCACTGTTCCAGCTATGGAATACTAACAATTGTTGTTCAGCATACTTAGTGACAAGACAATAAGGAAACTGCTTTTCACAATGGAACGTAATGGGATACCACTGGACGGATTTTTCTCTAGAGCCTTAAGTTTAGTTCATATTCTTTGTTTTGAAAATCTACTAGTATTTGACCTTCTCATACAAAGCAGAGTATGAACTTTTTATGGGAGCTTCAGAGCTTTCCTCTCTTCCTATGGTGAAAATCTGGGAAGAAAATCATTACAAGAAACAAACCACTTTATTATATCTGATAACATAAATTGAGTGAGGATTACAGGAAAAAACTACAGGTAATCCCAAAAGCTAAACACATTCTATATATTAAATCAGTAAGCAGTTTTGAAACAGAATGCATTTTATATTTAGTCAAGGAAGTTCAGAGAATACTTCATATAGAAAAGCAATCCACACCATCACCTATCCAGCGGATACTAAAGGTAAAGATATTAAAATTTAAAATATAAACAAACCCAAAGGAAAATAATATTTTTCTTTTTAAGGTTAACTGGAGATACTATTGCTGGAGAACAAGATGGCAGCCTCTTCTATTTTGTACTTATAGGACTTGCAATTACAACATTCTTCAATACTGGTGATTGGAGAGCATCCTCAACTATACGTACAGCAGGTTAGTTTAGAACATTCATGAGAAATGGCTTTGTATTCAACTACTGCTTCAAACAACTTGCCCCTATGCCAGTAATCACCACCTGTCTCTCTTTATCTCCTTAATGAATGGAACAATGTCCTCCTCTTTTCAGCTAAGCAAAAGCAGGTTTATAACAGAAACTATTAAATTAGATATCACTTGCTCTATAGAATAAGAGGCCTTTCGAAAGAGGGCTTTTTTAAAGAGGATGATCCAAAACCTTTTCTTAGAATGGTTTTCCCACTAGCAATATTCAAGTACAGCTCTACTATACAACTCATCTTCTCAGAAAGAATCATGTGTGGCAAGCATGAAAGAACATGTCTACATATGAAGGTTCAATTTAACTGATTTATTGCTATTGATTATATTTAGATAATGACAGTACCAGTAAAGATGGTTGGAATTTATCTGTAACTATATAGTGATTCTAGGCTGATCTCCCTTCTCTCTCCCACCCTCCACCCCAGCTCTGCCATTCCTTGTACAATTTCAGTATATGGTACTACAACCCAATTTATATACTTGGCAAATGCATAAAGTATGGGGAATAGCCAAGATGTAAAAGCTGAATAGCCAATGATTATGATTTATTGACACAAATGATTTTTCATCATTTTTATTCCTCGTTATAAATAGCTTAAATGTAAATATGATAGGGATAGAAGTACTTTTAGTTTGCTATTTCCTCTCATAAGATCTGTTTAATCACATTCAGATTTTTTCCTTTGGTAGTCAGTGAAATTATTTTCATTAAAATTATTTAGGTGTCCTATGTAGCATTCACCTGATTTTTCCCCCACCCTGAAAAATCAATGTACATTCTAATAGAAAGTCCAGAAAATAGAATTGTTTCCTAAGAACTTTAAGTTTTGCAATAATGAAATAGATTCTAATAGCATCCTAAATCATGACAGCAATAAGAGGTTGCCCTCAGTGTGATTCTGACTCTCAACAAGCATTGTGCAGGGTGACTGTTGTGCAGACCAAGTAAAAATTCCTACACATAAGGGGAGTGGAGAGGAGAGGAAAGGAGAAGAGAGGAGAGGTGAGGAGAGGAGAGGAGAGGAGAAGACAAGACAAAACAAGACAAGAGGATTTTGCACTATTAGTATAAGTAATAGTTTCACCTCAAGATAAGAATTCAACTCTTCTCTGATTAACAAAAGCAATCCAATTAATTAATTGTATTATACTGTAACCAATCTCCTGCAATCTCTAGAGAACTATTTAATTCAACTTGTTTCTCATCAGCCTCTTTAGACTTTAGACTTCTAATAGCTGCTGAATGTGTGAATTAAGGATGACAAGCTAGGAAGCTGTTATCAACATTAATCAACACTATTGATTAACCTTTCCTAATCTGTTGGACTAAAAATCCTCTACTTTTGAATATGATTACATTTTCAAATTTTAAATTGAACCTTTCTTTCAATTATACATATTGAACAAAGAAAAGTCCATCCTAGTTTCTTGTGTTTTAAAAATAAAAATTATATCTGTAAATACTCACTACTGACCCTTTAAGTTGAATGTGTAGTTTGGAAATAAAAATGATATGGCATAACATAACATGTCATAATATGACATATAAATTTATTTATACAGGATATCTTTTGACTCCTGCTAATATTTGCTATAATACACATCTATGCTATATTTTCTAAATTAAGAAAATTGTATTTAACATCTTTTTTAATTAAAGGCTTCAAACTGAAACCCCATGATTCAACTTGTGCTAGGCCTTCCAATTCTGCTAACACAAAATTAAGCTTTTATTTTGATATAGTTTGATTGAAAAAAGTGCAAGGCTGCCTGGGATTCTACAGTGAATTCACAGAAGTACCACTGAATATTTTACATTTTTGTGATCTCCATTTGTGATATCATGTTGTTGCAAAGAAGGGCTTTTAACAGTCTTTTGGCATAGGAGCCTATGAAAAAATTGAGATACTAAGTGTAATGTGAAATGAGAAAGTTTGGGAACTTCTAGTCCTGATCATATATTTCTGTCTAGATTACTGGTTTCTGATCAACAAGATAAATTGGACACCTTCCATCATGCAGTACTATGTAAATAAATAAAAAACTTTTAAAGGAAAAAAATCCTAAAATGTCTTTCAAACAAACAACAAAAAATTAATCCAGTTGCAATGATTCAACCTTCAGACAACTCTACCTGGATAACTGAGAATCTTTATCAACATTTTGCAATGCACTTTGGGGACGAAACCCCCAAGATTGCTGTGGCAAAAATTGGTACATTCCAATGACTCTCTACCTAACTGCTTGCTCTGATGAGGAAGTTGCCTGGATGGGCAGTGAAACCCCTCTCAAACTAACAACAAAAAAATAGTCCAGTTGCAATGATTCAACCTTCAGACAACTTCAGACAACCTTCAAAAAGAATCTTTTTTATCTATATCTCAATTCTGTAGAATACACATGTTATTCTATGACATAAAACATTCCACTCTATTCCAAGCAAGTCTCAAACCTTCCTTCTTTACATACATTTCCTCTTTCTGTTGGGAATCTATCTTCTAATATTTTTTCTTTTTTTATCCTAATCCCAATCCTTTCCTCTCCTGTTCATTTTTCCCAAGACACAAATTTAATACACCAGAGATGGTCCATCACACATTCAGTATATTTTGTATCCTTAACTCATTCTTTCAGGTGTTTTTCATAACGAGTCAGATCAATCATTCTTTTCAACTCCTTCCTTTCCCATATACATGTGTGAATATGTATCAAACAATCATTGTTGTTTCTCTTCTCTTCATTCTTTCTAGAGAACAGCCATCAGGACCAGAGGTCCACAGGGGAAAAATGCCAGCAGCAAGAGAGCACAGTTCACAGAAGGCTGCTTCACAAGCATAAGAACATGGTCTGAGCCAGGCCTATAGGCAAGGCAAACATGGCAAATGCAGCTGACACAGGCAGGCTAGTAAATGTGGGTTGTCTTCCAGCTTATCCTGCCGCCCATTCCTCACTCTCCAAACTCCCAAGTGTGACCAGCACAACCAGCAATAAATATGGCTTTCCTGTTCCGGTTTTGTGCAGCCGAGGGATTGCGGGGCTCTGCATCCTACAGCCAATTTCTGTCTTCTAGGGTTCCCTAAATGGGCCTGAAGTTGCCCCATAGAGGCAACAAAGAAGGAAGGAAATCCCGCCAATTGTGGAGAGATGGTGGTCGATCCAATTGGTTCAGGAAAAGCCCTCCAAAAACCAGCAAGAAAAAGACCAGCTTAACTTCAGAGTCTAGCCCAAGCTACAAGCAGCCGAAGCCCAACAGCACTACTTTAAGCTGACTGTAAACAATGTGTTTGGAAATGGGTAAGAACAGTGATTTTCTCTCTTCTATTTGAAAATGGATTTCCTGGAAAAAAGAAAAAGAAAAACCCCAAGGAGTAAAAAGCCTCCAAAAGTGAGAAGGGGGGGATTTGTGCCCCACTCTCCTACAGATGGAAGCAGTGAATTAAACTTTTCAGGGGAAACAGAAATATATTGAAATGAAATGAATGTAAGACTTAATTTGGATAAATTTGAAATTGGTGGAATCTGTTAAGATTTTCTTTTTAAATTATGAAAATAGAAGTAAACAATTGTCTATTACTGACTGGTGCTGACATCTAGTGGTGGATGAAAATATACAACAGCAGTTGCTTTATTACAGGGACCAGCAAAGCCCAGAAAAGATAACTTGGTTTTGGTGACCTTCAATGTCTTAATAACAGAGAACAGCTGAGACAAAAAAGAAAGAAAACACTCTGGGCTATCTACAAAGTGAGAATTATAAACTCTAAAAAAAAATTTATCTTTCTGGATTAAAAATACCAATTCAATTGTGACTCTAAAGCTGTTTGCAGATAAAGGAACACCCTGATTTTTAGCTAACATGGAAAACCAGAGATCTTCAGAAAGAATATACCAAGAAAAAACAAATACTTTCCAGAAGGATATCTATGCTATGTTGCAACTAATCCAAACAACAGTGATCTCAAACTATAAAGAAATTAAAAATAACTTTGAAAATATAAATGAACACATCTCCAATTTAACTTCACAACACAAAAATTCTCAGAAAATAAAAACAGTGAACAGAAAAAAACAGACAACTGAATATGAGACAGAGGAGAGAGATTTCAAGATAGAACTTAACAATAGAAGAAAGTATGAATTAACTCAGATAGGAAAAAAACTTACAGGAAATACTGGATATGGAAAAGGTAATCTATACCCTAGGACAGGGGTAGGCAACCTTGGCTTTTTTATGACTAGTGGACTTCAACTTCCAGAATTTCTGAGCCAGCCATGCTGGCTCAGGAATTCTGGGAGGTGAAGTCCACGAGTCATAAAAGAGCCAAGGTTGCCTACCCCTGCCCTAGGATTACAAAATAAGTTTGAAGACAAGAAAAAAGATTTGACAAAATGGATTCTGCCAGGAGAACTACAGGAACTTGAGAGACAAAAAATAATAAATAAAATCAAGAAAGTAAGGAAAAGATTCTCAATAAGTACAAAGGGGTGAAACCTTGGAATTCTGAAGCGGTAAATTGAGCCCCATTGTCTGAGACTATCACATCAGATAACCCGTGTGTGACAAACATCTTACCTGTTTTGCCTTTTGTACCTGCAACAACACTTTTAAGATTATGGAAAGATTCTTTGATTCAGCGAGGCATATTAATCAGGAAAAATGTTTGGCAAAAAAAAAAAGGCTAAAGTGAGAATTAAGAAAATAGATGATGGAATTTACCAGGGGAAATGTTTAAAAATTAAACATCTGTTTGAATATAGTTAAAGAAATAGAAAGATTTTGGATATAAATGAAGATTAGTTTAAGAGGGGTGAACCCCTCAGGTAATATAGTATTTTTCTTTCTTTTTTTCTTTGTGCTTTGTAATTTGACGTGAGAAATATAAAAATGTTAGGATGGTTTATATAAAAGAAATGTTTTCTCTGTTTTTTTTTCTTTTTTTAAGATATGAGAAATGTAAAAGTATTGTATAAGAAAAAAAAACTTAAATACTTAAGTGTACCTAATTTTGAGAAAATCTTAACCGATAAGAATGCTTTGAATATTGTGAGGAAAACAAATTTAAATAAGAATTCTGTAAACAGGATCTATGATGAGGCAATTAGAAAAGAAGCTTTGAATTGATATGGTTATTATTTGCAAAAACATGAGAAAAATGTCTATATTTAATTGTCATTTATTCAAATAATAAGAACTGTATTAAATTAAGGTTGGCAAAGCAGAACAGTATTGGAAGAAGAGAAAATCAAGCAAAGCCATTGTATGGACTATAGAATTATAGAAATTAATTGTTATTGATTGTTTTTTAAATACTAACCCAGACAACATGCTGTTTACCAAATATTAAGGTGATTATGTTAAAAATCAATAAAACACATAAATAAATATGGCTTTCCTTGGGTCTGTCTTCCAGCCACCCCTCAAGCCCATTCCAAAATCTCCAAGACAGTTCAAATCCAATTCAAAACAAACCAAATCTGGCCTTAATCCAGGTAAGTAAGAATTGAAACATGTACATCCATGTAATATTGGAGTGGAGTGGAGTGGAATGGAGTAGAGTAGAGTAGAGTAGAGTAGAGTAGAATAGAATAGAATAGAATAGAATAGAATAGAATAGAGCTGGAAGAGACCTTGGAGGTCTTCTAATTGGCCTTAGTAAGAGCACACTTGGAGTACTGCATCCAGTTTGGTCACCACATTACCAAAAAGATATTGAGACTTTGGAAAAAGTACAAAGAAGAGCAACTGACATGATTAAAGGCCTGGAGACTAAAATATATGAAGAACAGCTGCAGGAATTGGATTTGGCTAGTCTAAAGAAAAGAAGAAACAGGGGTAACATGATAGCAATATTCCAGTATCTGAGGGACTGCCACAAAGAAGAAGGGGGTCAACTTATTTTCCAAAGCACCAGAGCGCAAGATAAGGAACAATCAAGGAAAGGAACAACCTGGAACTAACAAAAAACTTCCTAACAGCAAGGACAATTAACCAGTGGAACAATTTTTGCCTTCAGATGTTGTGGGTGTTTCATCACTTGAGGTTTTTAAGAAGAGACTGGACAGCCACTTGTCTGAAATTGTATAGGATCTCCTGCTTGAGCAGGGGACTGGACTGGAAGACCTCCATGGTCTTCCAGCTCTATTCTGATTCTGATTCTACGGACCTGTATCTGTCTGTACTAATCATACGGATTTCAGAAGAAGCAAGCTGATCAAAAATAAGAATATCCAATAGACATCATGATGTAGCCTAGCCCGAGGATATTTGAGAATGTGAGAAATAAAGTAATATATTTCTGATTTATTTTTTGGGCTCTTTTGCACTTATGTATTGTCATTGCTTGTGTATATTGAGTACAATGGCTTGACATGTTGCTTTTCTTTCATTCTCAGAGGATGTTCATTTTGAAATACAACATATCATTGTCTGCGTCCACATGATCTGGAAATACATGCAGTGTATTGAAACAAAGGATACATAAGTAGGTTTTGTAACAAAGGATACATAAATAGGTTTTTTAAAATAACATTAAATATGGCACACACTCAGATTGCATTATTATTGTTATGTTTTCAGTTTGGTGAGGCATTGAAGAGGCGAATGATGCAAACAGCAACTCTTTATTCAATTAACAACAAAAGCAGCACTAACTGCTGTTTAACCAGTATTTATACAGCTCACCACTAGGCGGCAGCCAATAGAACTGAAGCAATATTGCCTGCTTAAAGACAAGCTAATTAAAATGTAGACAGTCAGTCTGGAGCTCAAGCAGGTACAACAGTTTGACTGTTTCCAACAGTTTCCAAGTAATAAACCTCAATACATAACACCCTTCCCCCTAGATAGTTCATAATGACAGATATTGAATATAGTCCTGTAAATATTTTGGGGATCTCCTTGACCGTTCTGAGTGCCTCAGCACCAGTGTAGGCCCTCAGTCTACTAGCTCACCTGCCACGCTGGATAGACCAGAGCTTTGGGACCTGTTTGTAATGGGTAGACCTGAATCTCTGTGGCTGGTCGGTCCTGGTATACCCGAGTCAGTGTCCATAGGTGGAACGGTTTCCACCAGACTGGAAATTGGAACTGACTGCTGGGATTGCTCAGTGGGTGCAGTCTCTGTGTTCAGGGCCAACTCGCTGTCCTTGGAAGTCTCACCCTCACTTGAAGACTCTGATGCATGGCTATAGTCAGGCTCCCCCTGGATTTGTCTTTCATGAGCGTCATGAGCCAGCAGCTGGTTTGCTAGTCTCCTGCGCAGCTGGTTGATGTGCCTTCATAGCACATGACCGTCTTCCAGGACCACTTCATAAGAAAGTGGCCCTGACAACTTAACAACCACAGCTACCACCCAAAGTGCCCCATGCCCGTAGTTCCAAGCCCAAATCGGGTCACCAACTTGCAATCTCCTTGGTGGCGTTGGCTGTGCAGATTCTGATGCAACTCTGTCTGGATGCAGACAATCCAGCTTAGTTATTAAATGACAGCCCCATCTGAGTTCTGCTGGGCTTCTGCCCGTGGAAGTGCAGGGAGTCGTGTGTTGGCAAAGTAAAAAATCGGCTAGCCTATGCTGCCAGTTGCTGGTTACAATTCTTTTTAAGTGGTCGTCTTTGGTCGTCTGGACCAGGTGCTCTGCTTGGCCGTTTGAGACCTGGTGAAAGGGGGCTGATGTGGCGTGCCTGATCATATTAGCCCTCAAAGAGGATTGGAATTCTGAAGCGGTAAATTGAGCCCCATTGTCTAAGACTATCATGTTGGGTAACCTGTGTGTGACAAAGATCCTGCACAGTTCCTGGATGGTCCTGGCAGTAATCATAGTTGGAACAGGTGTGACCTCTAACAACTTAGAGTGACTGTCCACCACAATAAGGAACAGCTGTCCCTGAAAGGAGCCTGCAAAATTGATGTGGATTCTTGACAACGGGGCTTGAGTGGTTTCCCATTGATGGACGGGTGCTTGCAGCATTTCTGGCCGGGATTGCTGGCAAATGTAGCAGCTGTGTACTTGGACCTCTATATCTTTATCTAAACCTGGCCACCAGAGGTAGCTTCTCATGAGTGCCTTCATCCAGACTATTCCCGGATGTCCCTCATGCAGAGACTCTAGTACCCTGGGCCTTAAAGAGTACGGGACTATGACCCAACTTCCCCACAAAATGCATCCTTTGTGAGTTAATAGCTCATCCTTCCTCCTATAAAAGCTTGAAAAGTAGGTCCTGTACTCACATCTGGCTATCCTGTGAGCACCCAATTCAATATGCAACTCAGTGTCTTGTCCGAAGCTGTTTCAGCAGCCAGGTCCCTTGCGTTAAGGGGAGACTTCAGGAAATCCTGGATAGCCAGGATGTGAGCAGACAGGGCGGGGTCTGGCTCTAATTGTGGCAGGGGTAGCTTGCTAAGGCCATGCGCATAGCCCATTTCTCTGCCCAGATTATGAATCAGACTGTAATTATAAGCCAAGAGAAAAATGGACCATCTCAGCATCCTAGGAGATAGAATCTGAGGTGTTTGTTTGTCCATTGTGAACAAACCCAGAAGTGGCTTGTGATCCATAAAGATCATAAATGGGCAACCATACAAATAGTCATGGAATTTCTTAATACCAGCTACAATGGCCAGTGCCTCTTTATCTATTTGGGCGTAGTTACGTTATGCCAAGGACAGAGTCCTTGAATAATAGGCTATTGGAATTTGTCTTCTGTCAGCCATTAAATGACTCAGCACAGTCCCCACCCCGTATGGGGATGCATCACAAGCAGTGCAGACAGGCAGCTTTTCATTAAAATGTGTCAGTAGTGAGTTTGAAGACAGCAGTGATTTGACTGCTGAAAAACTCCTCTCGTGGATGCTGGTCCACTTCCACTGTGCATGTTTATCCAAGAGTCAGTGTAATGGCTCAGTCACTGCAGTCTTGTGTGGTAGAAAGGCATGATAAAAATTGAGCAGTCCTAAAAAATTTTGAAGCTCTCCCTTTGATTTTGGACTTAGGGCCTGCTGAATTGTTTTGAGCTTGGATTCAGCAGGTTGAATGCCTTTGGCATCTATTTGGAAACCGAGGAATTCTGTCAAAGCTACCCCAATTTTATATTTCTCCCTTTTTAGTTTCAGGCCCGCTTCACAGAAACGCTGAAGGACGGCCCTGAACCATTGTCCCAATTTCTCTACTGATTCCCCAACTATGAGGACATCATCGAAATATGGGCACATGCCTGTATACCTTGAGCGTACACTCCATCAAGCCCTGGAAAAGCCCTGGGGCAACACTGACCCCAAATTGAAGGCACTTAACCTTGAAAGCGCCCCTGTAAGTAACTATAGTTTGAGCTTCTGCCGTGGCATCATCCACAGGCAGTTGCTGGTAGGCTTGAGCCAAATCCAATTTGGCGAATATGCGACCTCCCTGTAGTGATGCCAGAATATGGCTGACTACAGGCACCAGTTAAGAATATTGTTGGACGCTCTATTAATAGTGCATTTATAATCCGCGCATATGCGCACCTCCCCATTGTCCTTAAGTGGTGTAACTATGAGGATTTCCCACCCACTGCTGTCTACTAGCTGCAACACACCTTGTTGCAACAGCTTGTCCAGCTCTGCATCGATTTTGGGTTTGAGGGCAAAAGGCACTCTATGAGGCTTGATCCTTATTGGGGATATGGTAGGATCAAGGTGGAGGGTAATTGGAGGACCCTTGTACTTCCTTAAGTCATGGCTGAATACATCAGCAAACTCTTGGCAAACTAACAACAGGTCTGCTGCTTGCGTTCTGTGTATGCCAGTCACATGGATGCCCAATGCATCAAACCAATCTAGCCCTATGAGGCTTGTGCAGTGGCCCTCAACTACAACAACATCCAGGGGACCCTCAAATTCTTTGAACTACACTTTGAGAGTGGCTTCCCCTTTAACTGCTATGCGGGAGTTTTGGAAATCAGTTAACAGGAGATTCGACGGCTTGAGTTTGACTCATTTGCCACTGCGACTGTAAATGTGGTTAAAGGTTCCTTGGGAAATTATAGACAGAGTTGACCCCGTGTCTAATTCCATGTTGCATGAGACTCTGTGAAACTTGATTTTGAGTCTCAGCTTCTCCTTCATGGAACGATGGGCACCTGTTCTAAACACGCTCCTTCTGCTAGCACAAAAACCAACTCTGTATTGCCTTGGGGCCCCGGTACCTTTCCTGGGAAATTCTTCTTATGGATTGTTCCTCTGGCAACCTTTACAGATGACAGTGATGTGGCCTTTTTTGCCACACGCCCAGTACGCTACTATGTGGAACCTGCACTCTGAGTGTCTGTGTTGGCCATCACAGCCCATACATCGAATAAAGGGAACTTCCTTATCAAGTGGCCGCTAAACCCTTGTTGTTTGTTTCTATAGCAGATTGATTTCATTGTCTATGTAGGAGGCCTCGCCTCTTTCCACGTCCTCGTGGTGGACAGCTTCTGGGTGGGGAGTGTTTTTGGAGGGCCGTAAGGCTTTTACGGCTCCCCCTGTGGCTTCTTTGGCCATAATCTCCTTTAGAGCATCTTGGAATGACAAGGACTCTTTCACGAACAACTTCTGCTGAAGATCCCTGTTCCTCAACCCGCAAACTAAATGGTATCTCAGTCTCTCTTCGAAGTCTTGGAAATCGCAGAGCCGGGACGCCTGTCGTAGGGCAGCTATGAACTTAGCGGCCCTCTCGCCTGGCTGTTGCTCCCTCTGTTCAAAGGCGTGTCTCCAGGCCATGACTGAGAGCTTCGACTCAAAATGTTCTTTGAGCATCTTCTTGAGCTCAGCCTACGTGACCGATTCAAAAGTGGCTGGTGCGACCAGGTTTTCAGCAATATCGAACGCTGCCTAGCTGCAAACACAAAGCAGCATTGTGGCCTTTAAGCCATCTTCGCTAACTTGGTTAGCTTTCAGATAGTTCTCAACTCATGAAATGTAAGAGCTCCACCTCTAGTGATGCGACACATTGAACTCCGACAGTTTTCCGAGCTTGGCCATGGTGAGTTGTTTCCGACCGTTTGATGCCTTGTGTTGCAAAGGCTTCTGTTGTTGGTCCTGGGGACAGGTCCCTCAGGGTGTTGGCCTCCAGTGTTGCTTGCTGGCAGGCAGAGGGGGGGGGAGCATAGTTCCAACCAGAGTGCTGAGGCCTGGTCTTACCCCTAATGACTTCCGGCTCTTTTGTTCTTTGCAGCACATCCCACCTTCATTGCCACTGTTATGTTTTCAGTTCGGTGAGGCATTGAAGAGGTGAATGGTGCTAACAGCAACTCTTTATTCAGTTAACAACAGAAGCAGGACTAACTGCTGTTTAACCAGTATTTATACAGTTCACCACTAGGCGGGAGCCAATAGTATTGAAGCAATATTTCCCATTTAAAGATAAGCTAATTAACCTGTAGACAGTCTGTCTGGAGCTCAAGCAGGTGCAGCAGTTTGACTGTTTCCAACAGTTTCCAAGTAATAAACCTCAATACATAACAATTATCATTTTTAGTTTTATGTAATATTTCTGTTGTTTTTCCAGTGGCTTGAACATAGCGCTACCCTGTCTAAACGTTTGTCTCCCTTCATCCTGGTAATATTCAACACAATAATGACTGTAATCTGTTTGTAGTTAGATGCAAAAGATAACAGCAGAATGGATTTTGACCTCACAAAAACAGATTTGACCTACAAATGCAATCTTGGCTATTATAGAAACCGCTGCTTCCTTAGTCCTTGTTTCCTTGCAACTGGAGATTTAGTAGCAGCAAAGTAGTGTTCTATGCTTGTGGCCCAAGCAAACTGCTGTAAGTTCTCTAGCAACATGTTCCATATCCTTCCCATTCCCCTTGCCACGTGCATAACCAATTAAGGAAGAAAAATATGCTAGCCTAGAGCTTACATGCATAAATCTCTCCTATTGCAATAAACAAAAGAAAAGTGTAAAAATAAAAGGAGAGTTCAGAAACAGAAAAAGGGAAAGAAAGCCAATCCTATTTCTATTTTGCCTTTGGCCATTTATCTACTCTCTCATCATGCTCTGAATCATTGGTAAATGGAATATAATTGCCAGTGGGACTTGCTTTCAAGGAAGCACACATAACAGCATGCTACGCATCTACTAAATATGTGGTGTTTTTAATAGATCTTTGAATTCAGTTCAGAAAGTGCTGCCTCTATTAACTCTCTGCATAAAAATGCCATGGCTTATTGGTTATTTAAATGATTAGTCTTGGGAAATGGTTCTTGTGCAATGGAACCATTTTGTCGCAACTTTTACATTGCTTCAGTATTTAAGGTGCAATTAAGAAACTATTCATTAGTGCTATTGCTGCCACCATATTAAACTAAAAACAATAATGGGGAAAGAGGCTTTAAGGAAGATGCGACCAGTTAAAGGAATTCCAGCTTGAAAAACCTTCAGTAGTGATTTACTGGTTACTATTGTCACTATAGTAGCAACGGAAATGAACCTTACCTCTAAAGAACAGAGAATGGCAATTCCAAGCTCTCTAACTAATGTAGGAACTATTCATGTTTGTGCATTCACAACCAATTATTCACAATGTTCTTACTGTTTATGAAATGAAATGAAACTATATAGATAATGAGATGCATACAGTTGTCTATCTCGATGGCTTCTCTGATTATTCTGTTATTAAAATGTTCACTTTTGGCAATGGTTCTGGTATTTTTAAAGTCAATTTCATGTCCTGTGGCTTTAAGGTGTTGGACCAGGGAAGATGTTGGTTCCTCTTTTTTGACTGAGTTCTTATGTTCTTCAATGCGTGCACTTATTCTTCTGTTGGTTTGTCCGATGTATGTGGTGGGACAAGTGGTGCATGGGATTTCGTATACTCCTTGATTTTCTAATTCAATTTTATCTTTGGGGTTTCTAAGGATGGTGGATATTTTTCTGTTTGTGCAGAATGCTGTTTTGATGTTGTGTTTATGGAGGATCTTACTGATTCTGTCTGTGGTGCCTTTTATGTATGGGAGGAGGGCTTTGCCGTTTTCTTGTTCTTTGTCTTGGATTTTAGTGGGGGTTTCTTTTTGGATTAGGTTTGTAATCTTATTTCTATGGAATCCATTGGATGTTAGTACATTGGTGAGAGTGTGTAGTTCGCGAAGCCAAAAAATAAGAAGGCAGCCCAAAATCTCAAACCCCTCTGCAACTCAGACTAACCTGAGCACAACCAAACAGAACACTCCCCCAGCCAATCAGAGCACAGCCAAGCCCCTAACCATTCAGAACACACCTCCACCCAATCAGAACACAGCCAAGCTCCCACCCAATCAGTTCATACCCCCACTGGCAGTTAAAAGGAAGAAACAGCTAAGACCACACATTGCTGCTCAAAGCACGAAGCTGAAAACACCAGCCTGAAGATGACGAATGGGACTTCGTCGAAACGTCGCCAAGACACTTCCAATTTTACGCGGGAGAAAACCCGAACAACCAAAGACATATATATATATATATATATATATATATATATATATATATATATATATATATATATATACACTGCTTTCTAGAAAATGCAGATCAGCCTTTTTCACATTCCTTTATCTTGTGTTTCAAAGAATAGAATCAAATATGTTAGGAGTGAAGCAAAATGATATTAAAATTAAAATCACAAAGAAGGTTCTATTTCCCAGTCTGCATTTGACTATTCAACTGAAACCGCTTCAGTGTCTTATAACCATTTGTATTCCACGTCTACTTCTGCATTTTGTTCTTTCTTTTATAGTATATTCTTTTTTAAGCCAGAGAAGCAACCAAGCAAAATAATCTATTGGTGCATTAAGACAAAAATAATATTTCTTTATGTTTAGTTTATGCATGATTGAAGGAGAAGGTTGAAGGATGTGTATCAGTGTTTTTCAAACTAGGCAACTCTGAGATGTGTGGGCGTCAACTCTCAGAATTCCCCAACCACTTCTAAAAAAAAAGTGATGTATATAGAAGCAAGATTGATAAGAGTTTGTCCTAAATGCATTGAAAAGGAAGTATTGAAATGTACACCAGCATATATAAATTCTGCTATGATTTGGAAATGGCTTTCAGAGATGATCTTACTTATTATAATTCAGTGAGCTCAGTCATTTCCATCCATTTCCAATGTTCAGCCACAGATCTTACTGCCTATGTCATCACGTCTAAGCAAGGGGAAAAGATCAAGGGATTCAGGAGACCCCAAAGGCTTGAAAAAGTACAAAACAAAGTGCTAAGGAAAATTATCATAGGATGATTCCTACCCACTAGCCCTTTTCCCCAAAGGACAGCCCAATGAAGATTCGATGAGCAATTCATTTGCTAAGGATTGCCAATTATAAGCTAGGAGAAAAAAATCAGAGGAATCTCAAAACTGCAATGAATATCATCAAAATCCATGGCATAGAATATTAAGAAAAGGGTATGATGGACTAATTCCCTGAAAAGAAGCAATTCCCATACAGGGCAATGTTCTGATGCATGTGATTCTTGTCCATTTCTTTTGTACATGATCAGCCTATTCCAAGACCATCCAATCAACTATATGCCACCTGAGTCATTTTTCTTTAGCTTTCCTCTTCTTGTTTTGTATTTACGCTCAAATACCACATTTCAGAATCGTCCAGATGCTCACCATATAACCACACACTTCACGCTATCACTGTCACTCAGTCCAACCAACGCCAAAGAGAAATCAAAGAAGGAATGCCATGTGTACCATCTTCGCTTCCAGGAGAACAAGAAGGATCGCAGCCAAATAAGAAAACAAATAATCAGGTCATATTATTCTGTTGGATTCATTGTTCTTGCCACCAATTACTAATTTTCTCTCCCATTTAGATTTCTAAATGGCACATATTATTGTGGTATTCAAGAAATCTCTCTGAAGATTAGACAGGTTTCTTATAGAAGGTTGTAAAGAAAGAAAAATACTTGTCTTAAACTGATTCTCTCAGACTAAGATAAATAATTTTCTTTCTTTACCACCTTCTAAAATAACATTGAAATCAGAAACCACCACCCCAAAAATAGTTGAAGAAAAGACTGCCCTATTTATTTGGATGATTTGTAAAAGCTATCCAACAAGAGAGTAACTGTCAAAAGTGGGTCACTTATGTTGAGAACAGAGGTGAACATAAAAATCTGCCCATTCATTAGAGAGGGCTAAAGGACTTGGATCATCGCTACAACTACAGCTCTGAATATGCATATCTGAGAGGGATTTAATCAAAGTTGGTACTGCATCAGATACCTCCCAAAACTTGATTTACTAATAGCTAATCTCATTGCCTAGAACTTAAACTTAATGTGCATAATTGAAAACATCTGTTTTTGAAGTATTACAAACTAAAAGCAAATTGAATGCCTGTAGGATGTATGATGTGCATTCCTTAATCATTGAACTCAAGCGTAGCTTCTAAATTTTACATCTTATTCAGGAGCTCCTGTGAATAACTGAATAACAATATCTTGCTTCTGATTGGTTGTGTCAGAATGCATTTCCATTTGCCAGTGTTAGTTCTACAAATTGAAAATAGGAACCAATTGTGCAATGATTACTAATTGGCTTCCTGCAGTAACAACCTTTCATTTCTCTTCTTTGATTCCTCCCACTGGTCTCAGTAAGACAGATGCTTCATCTACATTTTTAACCCTTAGACCTACCTGTTGCCTATATATGCCAAGGAGTCTTTTTCTTGCCTTTGCTAATTAATTTGTGACGCAAATAACAAATATTCTTTCTTCATTTTTCATTGAAAGTCTGCAAAAAATATGGTAAGCAGGGGTCACATTAAATATCTACTTTGTACTCATCTTCTTGAACCTAAAGATTAGACTATTGATATTTCCCTTACAAAAAAACTTGCATTTATAGCTCCTTCCTCCAGATTTCTCCAGTCGCCACAAGCTTATGAGATTGGCTGAGCTGAATAATGCCAACTGGTATAGCTGCTTAATCATTACACTATATGGCCCTCATTTCCCTGGACAACCACTCTGGTGTTGCCCATAGTAGCATCCGAAATTTTAAAATGTATTCTTGCCCCTCCCCCCCAGCATTTTAATCTCTAATTTACTATGTTAAGCAATATCTAGGCAAACCTATCTTTGCTTTGGCTGATTTTTTAATTAATGAAAGAACATTATAGAGAACATATGAATAATTTTAGGTAATAATTTGTAATTTTGAATATGTAATAGCAATCTTATTTCAATTAGTGTTTTCCGATGGAAATAAGCAACAAATCTAATCTTCCTAATTGCGTTAGGGATTTTTCTCTCTCATATCACCAATCTAAGCTTTGAAATACAGACAGCCCTATGACTTACAACAGTTCATTTAGCGACTGTTCGAAGGTACAACAGCACTGAAAAAAGTGACTTATTAACACTTTCACACTTTTGCAACCAGTGCAGCTTCTCCTTGGTCATGTGATCAAAATTCAGACACTTGGCAACTTGTTAATATTTATGATGGCTGACACAAAATGAGATCCCAGACGAGCATTAGCTAAATATTTTTGATCTTTGAGTAGAATATGAGTTTCCTGCAAGCAAATAATATCATTATTATGTTGCTTTAGGTAATAAAAAATTTTCTTTCTTTTCTGAGGGGAGTTAAGGCCGTTAACATTCCAGGTCAGGAACTTTGCCATCTCCCTTGACCAGGAGCCTGGAGAAGACTGCCTGAAGATCTGCCATTGAAGAATGTGTTGCAGAACTCTTGGGTCTTGCTCCTCCCACCGGCAACGAGACACTTTCATGAGAAGATTCTTTAACTTCTTTCTTCTGTTGTTCCTTTTCCTTACGTCTATGTGCTGCACGAGTCATTCTCTGCTCTTTGACCTCTGCTTGGCGCGACCATTCCACCTGTAATTTTCCAGCAGCCATCAGACCTAATCCTTCAAACTGCTGTTCCACCTCTTTGCCGCCCAGAGCTTTCTGATTCATGGATGAGGATGAGCCTGCTCCCAGGACCGTATTATAAAACTCTTTAGCTTTAACAACCGTGTTAAGTCTGTAACGTGTCCCCGCATGGCTCAAAACAATACCCATCGGAATCTCCCATCTGAATGGCATCAGTCTTGTTTTAAGTTCATTAGCAAGAAAGGCAAAGTCTTTTCTATTTCTTAAGATTTTGGATGGGATTTCCTTTAAAATAATGACATCTTGGGCAGCAATCTGGAATCTCTTATTATAAAAAGCTTGTATGATTTCGTTACGCAGAGATCTCTTTGCAAAGTAGATCACCACATCTCTTGGCAGATTCTTTTGTTTCGCAATCCAGGAATTAACTCTGTAAATTTTTTCCACTTCTCTTTGATCCACAAAAAATGTCTCTTATGTATCCTGACTTACAGCCTAAATGTTGGAGATGTGGTTGCCTGGATGCCACTTATTATCATATTTGGTGGTCGTGTAAAAATATAAAAGCTTTTTGGATTAAGATATGGTGGAATATTCAAAGAATTTTTAGAAAGAGGGTAAAATTTACTCCACAATTGTTTTTGTTAGGTATTGTTACTGATTGTGATGCTAAGGAGGTTATATTGATGTTGAACTTGATTACAGCCGCAAGGCTGTTAGTAGGGCAATATTGGAAGAAGGAATCTTTGCCTACCTTGCAAGAGTGGCTTTTTAAAGTTTCTTACCTGGCGGAAATGGCAAAGATTTCGGCTTTCTTAAAGGAGCAATCGCAAGAGAAATTTTTTGCCGTATGGGAAAAATGGATAAATTTCACACAATATAAATTGGATATAAAAAAATACCATTTAGCCTTTTTATAACTTGTATATAAACTTTGATATTTTATAGATTGTATTTTTTTTCTTTTTTCTTTTTTTTATCTCTTTTCTTCTTTCTTTTTTCTTCTTTTTTAAGCACTTTTTCTTTTTAATGCCTATGGTTTTTTTTGTTATATATATCTTATTGTTAATTATTTTATAAGTTGTTTAACTTTCTTTTAGGATTTTTAAAATTTTAATTAAGCCTATATTCAGCTTTGGGAAGCTCGGGGGGGATAGAGGGGGTGGTTTGGGAGGGGTTGGGTGAGGGTTGTTTTGGTTTTTTTTGTTGTTGTCTTTTTTGTTTTTTGTAAAAACTTTTAAAAATTTTCAATTAAAAAAAATATATTTATGATGGCTGCAGTGTCCTCGGGCCATGTGATCACCTTTTGTGACCTTCTGACAAACAAGTAAATGAGGAAGTTAGATTCACTTAGCAACTGTGTTACTAATTTAACAACTGCAGTAACAAATGTGACAAGAGTGTTCGTAAAATGGGCAATATGTACTTTTTAAGTATCTCACTTAGCAAAAGAAATTTTGTGCTCAATTGTAAATTGAGGATTACCTGTAGCGTTTATCTCCTGTAACAGAACTGCATATAAGATCTGTCAATATTAAGGAATATTTTATATTCAATAGTTAAATATTATGTATAAAAATTATACATAATATTAAGCCAGAAATTTTTTTTAACTATATTGTGTTGAACAAGGAAAAATGGCTTGGTAGAAAAATCACATTAAGTCAGTAAATCAGTCTTTATTATTAGATTCATAAATCAAATTAACTGTCCAATAATGTTAAAGTAGAATCAAAATATGTTACACCCCATTTAGCACTGTTAAATGATGATCCAATTCCTAAAGAAAATTGTGGGCAAAGATACCTGGCAAGGATGTTAAGTAAACTCTTCTAGGACAATTAAGGATAAAATCTCAGTGCCAAAATACCCTCTGAGAAAGAGAGTAGACATGACTATATTCTGCTTAATTTTTGGTCAATTGAATGGTAATTAGTTTGTGAATCCCTGATTTCCCCTCATATACAGATGCACACATGCACAGACACACACAAAATGAACTCTTCAATATTTCTGGCCCCTTTTATATGTTGATGATACCATTGTTAGCTGTTGGCTTTCTTTTTCTTCTTTTTCCCTTTTAACTTTTTTATTTATTACTAAATAAAATATTAAATATTAATATTATTTTAAATTACATACCTAATACAATTCGTAATTTTGTTTATTATTCAATTAAAATTTACTTATATACTACATAAAGTGATGTATTAAATTTAGATATATCAAATATAATAAACATAATAAGAATAATACATTGGTTCTTTTTAATTTAGACTATGAATACCTGGACATAGATTACTGAATACATTAGAAAGAATTTATAAATTGACACCACCTTGAGAATATTCAATAAAGTTATACCAAATTCTTAAAAATCATCTTGAGCCAAACCAAACCTTTCACCGTAAGTAGTACTTGCCAAGATTTTTTTAGTCTAAATTGACATTGAAAGATTATTAATATTTTCTAAGACATGAACTAGACATTGTCTAATAACCACTAATAAGAATATTATGAATTCTTCTGTAGGTAGTTTCCTTTGTTTCTTTAAATGCTGCTAATAAGATTAATATTGAACTAGGATCTTGATTAGCTATTTTCCTATTTAAAAAAAAAAACATTTTGCCAAAATCTTCAAATGTTGCCCAAAACCATCACAAATATAAATAAATGCCAGGTTTTTACATTATTACTTACACTTTAGGCTTCTTCCCATTGTGGTGGTAAAAGGTAACCCTTCACATACATGTGAACTGCATTTACTATCCAATCAATGAGATACCCTCACTGAACCCATATATGCCAACTGCTTAAAATGCCTTGCAAGAAAATACTGACAGAAAGCTGAATTGACCCTGGGTGGCCACAGAAAGAAAAATCAGATAAAAAACTGTGGACTAATAAACCAAATTGTACACATTTTCTGACAACATCTCAGAGATAATGCAGGCAGCATGCTGACTTATTAGGAAGGAAGGTTTATCAAAACCATTCCAACATCCTGTTATAATTTATACTTGGGTTGTCTTTTTTCTTTGTCTTGTCTTTGTAATATAATAGGCCAAAGGCATATGCCGTAGGTTGGAGTTCTACTTTTGCTCAGGGTTGCCTAGCGAGCTGGGAACTCAGTGTACAGGTTTTATTTTGTGCATGCTAATAAATTCATATTGTACAGAATCTTCAAAACGATTTAATTGCATTAGATGAGTCAAGTTTTGGTCACAACACTAGTTTCATTAAATTCAGTTTCCTACATATCAAAATCTTCTTTTTGACCATTTTCATGAACTATTCCTAATTTTAGCTGATATTGATTTAAATAGTTCTTTTACCTATGCAAAAGATCTTCCAAGTCAATATTTAGTTTTCCCAACCCATTGTAAGTCATCTAATGTACCTGTGATGATATGGTTATCATAGTTTGGATGGCAACAGGAATAAAAAGCCTGTCATGCATTTTGGCTGCTCGTTGAAAGACAGACTATCTAGTCATAAATAACAAAAAACAAAAATGGATGCTCTCTTCACTAAGATAGATAGACTTAAAATTGAACAAGCACAATGTTAGGAATACTTTTTTATTTTTTTTCAATTCCCAGAAATTGGAAAGTTCCAGTTCAAAATAACAAAGGAAACCCTAAGGAAAAGCATGGGTTGTTAAACAAGCACAACCTCACAATATCCTAACAGCTTCAAGCAACCAGTCAGTATGAAAGCTGGCAGGAAGTTGCAAGTCTCAGGCAGTTCATAGGCGGGCTGGTAAGCAAGTAAGTGGCTGCTACTGAGTGGGAGAGGGAGTAAGAGAGCACGTGGGTGGCCAGGAAAGGTACCCAATAGCCAGTGAGGTGCAGTGCAAGGACAAAGAAACTAGGGAAGGGTATTGGTTGGAGAGACTTATCAATTTCCTGCCAGTTTTCACATATGAGCAATTTTCAACTTTCTCTGCTGGTTTCTCCATTGAATTTGCTTGTCAGAACCCAGCAAGGAAGATCACAAATTGTGATCCCATAACCACAGGTTGCTGCAACTATCATAAGTGAGAGCCAGTTTCAAGTGCCCAGATCATAATCACAGGGTGTTTTGAGGATAATCACCACTCATTCAGCACTACCATAACTTTGAACAGTCATCGAGCAAGAGATCATTAACTAAAGACTAATTGTATATAGGCTTAGTTAATATTTATAGTACATGAAAATCCTTGATAATCTTCTATGATTATTTGTAACCAATAAAGGAGAATATTTATAGCTCAGAGTTGAAATGAGGGGCCTTTGGTGTTCTCTGAGTTTGGTTGCTTTCTTGTAGATGTTTCATTACCCAAACTAGGTAACATCATCATTGCTAGTAAGGAGCAGGATTTGCCCTCATTTTATATTGCTTGACCTGTCAGTCTTGGTGGAGGTGGTCTTAGAAGTTCTTTGGTTGAGATGTTTACTGTTGGCTCATTTGGCACTTTCTTGATTGGGGTATTGTTACTTGATTGTTGGTCTGATGTTAATCTTGGAGTTAATCTATGTTCATCTGAGTGCTGATTACTGTTGGAGAGGTGCTTAGGTCATTTTGTTCTCTTTTTGGCTTGTTGGTTGTCTCTTTTGCCTATTGATGGCTAATTTGTCAGAGTGCTTCTAGAAATTTCCTAGCATTTTTAGATTTGGCCAAGTTGGTGATCTGTTTTCTCAAACAAATGTATATTTGTATAGAATTAACTATCTGGAATTAACACTGGAATAGCTAAATAAACCAAGAAGGAAATCAAGTCCAAAAATGCTAGGAAATTTCTAGAAACCTGGCACTCTGATAAATTAGCCATCATAGACACATACAATAGACATAAACAATATCTATAGACTAGGCAAAAGAGATAATCAACAAGGCAAAAAAGGGAAGTTTCAAGGAGTCTCATCCTGTAATTCTCAATGGAGATACATTCATCTAAGCATAATTGACATGCAATTTAAGGCGGCCTTTGGATTCTCTGAATTCCATTAAGTAATCAGGCAAGAGTCATTTTATTAAAGTGAGTTTTCCTTCTTGGTTTATTTAGCTATCCCAATGCTAATTCCAGATAGTTAATTCTACACAAATAGACATTTGTTTGAAAAAACAGGTCACCAAGGATTTCCATGGCTAAACTGAAATTATCTTTTTCTGATATTGGTTCCAATTTAACAGATTTTCATTCTTATTGTTGGGCTTTCATCTTATTAGCCATGTTTATGTCAAATGAGAATTTAGAAAACTATCAACTTTTGTGATTCATGGAAAGTTATTACATATTTCCATTAAGATACTGGCAATGACTTGGGTTTCTTTTTACAGTGGTACCTTGGTCCTTGTTGATAATTCATTCTGGAAGATGTGCCAAATATTAAAACCAATAGGTATTGAGAAAACCACATGACTTACCACATGACCGCTATTTCAAGTCATGAGGCAGCCGACATCAGAAAGTTTTTTCTTGCATGTCAACTACAGAAGAAAGATGAGCACCAGGACAAGATTTCTGCTTCAAAACATGTTGAATACTAAATCTGATGAATTTTGAAACAGTCTAGTGCTGAGATATGACTGCAGTAAAAAGGGCCTTTTATTTTTAGGATTTACAGCAATTACATGTATCTGGATCTTCTGGATAATAGCTTGAATTTGATTCTGAAGTCTATGAATGTTTAACTATCAGAGGGTTGCTCAAGATCACTCTTACTCAAGTAACCTCCCTCTTATTGCAGCATGTTCTACATGTGCTACACTCAAAAACTAGAAGCTGCAAATGATCAAGAATATAGTAGCATAAATAATTATTGCACTTGGTTACACTTCATGAGCTACATTGGGTCCCTATCTAGGGGCAATTCAAGTTATCACCTATATAATCCTTCATAGCACACTGCTGACTTATTCTTTAGATTGTGATGAGGTTACTTGGACCAATCTTGAAATACTAGTTTCAAGTTTTTAGTTTGTGGAGCCTGGAGAGAATCTCAGTAGCAAAAATTTTGCCATCCACCTGGAATGTGTGTATAGCTGGATGATAACTTTTTAAGGGAAGAGGGGTACCAACTGCCTTGAAAGAGGAGGGAGTGAATTTAGTCTTCTTTTGATCAAGCCATTCGGGTCACTTCAGACCTGTCTTCAGCTACCTCTTCTGGGAAAAATTCTTAAAGAGGTGATGTTTCATCTACAGAGGCTTCTAAAGCAAGTAGATTATCTGATTAGCTTCCAGTCATAATTCAGACCTGAACATGGAAGTGAAAAAACTTGGTCACACTGGTAATTAAAATGGTTGATATTCAAGATACAAGGATGTGTATGAGAGAGAATCTTTGATGATTAATTGATTTCAAATTCTGAAAAGGAACACAAGAAATTATAAATAAGCATGCTATTCTTGTAACCAATTCTTTAAAGAAACTGCATTTTTTTTTCTTGAGGCTACAGGTTGATTGAATTTTGGCTAGCAAAATTTATGGTTCAAAGGCATTGTGTAAACCCACCTAACTGTGCCTTACTCAAGAAATAAATCATGGAATAGCATGATGAAGAGACCAGGGAATGTGTAGTTTAATCCCCATTTTATAATATAAAATGATGAAATCTATTCTCCTTTCTCTTCTGTACAGACTGAATAATTTTACCTACAACATAACTAGGCAATCTAAAGCAGATCAATGTATCACTAATTTTAATGTTTGAATCTCTGGTCCATTGTAACTTAATCACTTCAGAGTCACTTTGGTATTAGAGAAGCTTCCTGAAAATACTGTGGATAGCCCAAGGGAAACAGGGAATTACTGAACAGCAAGCACAGAGATCTTACTCAAAACACAAATAATCAAACTCAGATTAATTTATTTTGGTGTAAAGGTATGTGGCAAAGATTTTGGGAGACAGGAGAAATCATCAAAGCCTAGAACACGAACTGCTAAACAAAATCTGAATCCCAGGGGGTGGAGTTGCAAAAACATCTCAGAAGGGATCCTCTCTAGTTTGGGGAGAGTAAGAGAGGGGACAGAGTGTTTCAGACTTGCAAGCTTTTGTTACTATGACATTACAATAAAGTAGTGTTAGTATTCTTTTCTGGACTGTCTGAGGGGGCTGACATTTGGAGACATTAGGCATTTGAAGAAGAATAATGCTGATAAAAATGAAAAGAAAGAGAAGAAGACAATGACCAGTCACAGGTGGCTAAATCCTATAATACATCCATTTAGAGTACTGAATAGTTGCACTCATGAAAGGACAGGTTGGAGATAGATCATTCTAGAAAAGGCCCATCTATATGGTTGCTAAAAGTCAACACTATCTTGATGACAAATAATCAATCAATGCATACATATTATTGTATCTGCTGTTTTTCTTCCCATAATATTAAGACAAGTAGCATAGATTACACTAATACATTTGTTTTAAAAAAATAAATATATCATAACTAATGTTACTCACAGAATTAAACCAAATATATCTTGATGTAGCTGGTGACCTAGCTACCAAATGTAATAAAAGCAATCTAAATACATACATAACTGCAATCTAGTAATATTGCCAATCTAACAATATTTCTCTTCTTTCTTGACATTTTGTCTAAATCTCATGTGTCTTGCTGTTTCTTATAAAACTGTAGCCATTTTTGAAAATTATTTTACATTCATGTGTGTCTGCTAAGATCAATGATGATAGTGCTTCCTGAAAAAGTCTCTTGCCCATTGCTTGATGTGTTCTGCGGATCATATCTTATAGTGCAATTATGTATACATGTTTACCAGAAATAATTGGATTCAATAGCACTTATATCCAATTTAATTTATCACTTTGAATTGCAATGGAATCCTATAGTCTTCTTAGGAAAAAATCCCACTGTGTCCAATGAGGCTCATTCCTAAGTAATAAATGCAGGAGTATAGATCGAGTAAATTCTCTTGTATTACTCTGTTCTTTGTTTCCATCCTTTCTGTTTTCTTGCCTTTCCATTTTTCCTTTGGGCAATTAAGTTAATGGGATTTTACCCTGCAAACAATATTTTTAATTTTTATTATGGTTGTGCTGAGTGTTAATCTGTCATTTAAGGTGATTTCTAAATAAAAAATTACAAAGTAAATGACAACAGATGTTGTGCTGTGGGCATTTCCAGACACTCCTAAAATGCTTCTGCTATGTGAGCAAAAGCCCTTGTTTTAAATACTGCGTAAACTATAACAAGTCAACTTAATGATGTGAAATTGTTTTTAAGAGAGTGAAAGGCCTGAAAAACTGAAACCTATTTCCCAGGCTTCTATTATCAACTAACACAAGATAATTCTCCTACTGTTTCTTCTTTCTCTCTCCACCCAGTCTCTTTAAAAGTATGATCAACCTGTTTCATTTATACTATAATAAAGCCTTCTGACAATCATTTGGAGATGAGGTTATTACACAGTGGGATGCCCAGAAATCATTGTATATGGTGATTATGAGGCACTATGAAATTTCACAAAATTTTGTCATAGGCTATAGCATCTAATCTCCCAACAAGTGATTGTAATTTGGCTTAATATGTTCCTAATCACAGCAAGCAGAAGTTTCTGATTCCAGCTAGATAGCTGTTTTTCTCCCTTTCTTTTCAGTGAAAGTAACTATTGTTATAAGATTAGATACCAAAGTATTAATAGTGGCAGGGGAGACAGAATGATTACAAAAAACTAAGCCCTGGTTTCTTTAATTAAATTTCAGGCAGGCTTCTTGTTAAAGTTTAGAAGGTGGCTGAAAGCATGTTCAGTTGCCCAGGCTTTAATTTTTCAATATTTAGTGATATTATGAATTTCCTTTTTCACTGTCATGTGTATATTTGTAAGCAGCCTAAAGCATTACCTGTTTCAATAAATAATAACAATTAAAAAACTGTTTGAGATTTGCTAAATAAATCATAATAAACCTAAACCAAACAATCAGTTTTGTTTTAGTGCTAAATGTGAACTTAGTCATTGTTGAGGCAAATAAGCAAGGACCTTTATCAAGAACATTGGCTGATTGTTTCAATATCAGCCCTTCTGAATGGCATGAAAAGGGTAGCACTGGACAGCACCCAGCCAAGAGAGAAAATGATTTTAGACTTTCATTCTAGAATTGTGGGGAGGGGTTAGTAACGTTGCCTTTCATTCAGGTGCTTTTGACTCCCTGAGGTAGTTATATCACCCAGAACATTATCAGCGCTCGAAGAACTAAAGTGAGCAGGAATAAAGGAGTACACATAATGTGCAAAGCCAGAATTGATATTATGTTATCATGATGTCCTGAATTAGCAATTTATATTCATTATGAAGGATAAAATTATCAATGAATAGGTTAGGACGCAGGCACTCCAAAAGCCATCCCTCATTAAGCTATGACTGCAATCTCTGAAACTGAAATTGAGAACAAATTAGATAAATACTAGACATCAGAATTAAATTTCATATCTGATATATATTTTAGAATTACTTTTCAGCTGTCGCATAATTTCTTCTAACACATATCTACTCTTGTTATGAATGGATATAACAGCCTTATTTATCATTTCACTCAATATGTTGTAGGATAAGTGGTGTTGACCCATGCATTATCATTCCCAATTCACCTGCATGAATGTGACTCTTTGGGTTGTTGGTATATATAACTTTTCCCCCACCCAAGGCAGCCCGTCTCTCATTGTGCACACATTCATCTGTTTCCAAACTTTTCCAGAATTCAATTCCAGTTTGGCTGCCCAGCTGTGGTTTTAATTTAGCTTGGGCTCTGGTGGTTACTGGCATTGCCAGTTGTGATTCTACCATCATTGGTTTAGAGTCGGTGGCTTGTGTGCTCTTATATTGGGGCATGCGAGATAGTGCATCTGCCAGGAAGTTCTTTCCCCCCAGCAAATGCTTGAGCGTAAATTGGAACTAATGAAAATGCTGGGACCAGCGGGCTTGCTTGGGGTTGAGCTTCCTGGGTGTTTTTGGGGCTTCCAAATTTTTGTGGTCATTCAACACCTGGAAGGGGATTTTGTTGCCTTCAAGGAATTGGCACCACGTGAATAGGGACCAATGTATCCCATATGCCTTTTTCTCCCATACAGGCCAGCGCTGTTCCATTTCCGTGACTTTCTTGGATGTATATGCACAGGGTTGCAATACCCCTTCATCATTTTCTTGTAATAGTACAGCCCCCACTGCCACATCACTTGCATCCGCCTGTATTACGAAGGGCTTATCCATGTCTGGGTGCCTCAGTACTGGTTCAGCAGAGAAAAGTCTCTTTAATTTCTCAAATGCTGCTTGGCACTCCATTATCCATGTTAGTGGCTGGCTAGGTTTTACTGGGGATGCTCCCTTCATTTTTAGTAAGTTCATGAGGGGCAGGACTATCTGGGCAAATGAGGGGATGAATTGGCGGCAAAAGTTTGTGAAGCCCAGGAAACTTTGCAGTTGCTTTCTTATGCGGGGTGGTGCCCATTCTAATATTGCTCTGACCTTCTCTGGATCCATTTCAATGCCCCGTGGGGATATGCGATAACCTAGGTAGTTTATCTTTTCCTGGTGGAATTCGCATTTCGAGAGTTTGGCATATAGGTGGGCGGTTCGCAGTTTCTTTAAAATTGCTCTGACTAGGTTGATATGTTCCTCCTTTGATTCGGTGAAGATAAGAATGTCATCTAAGTAAACCAGGACCACCTTAAATAGGTGCTCCCTTAGAACATCATTGATTAATTGCATAAATACTGCAGGGGCCCCTTGTAATCCAAATGGCAAGACTTTGAATTGGTAGCACCCCGTGGAGCAGTTAAATGCGGTCTTCCATTCATCCCCTTCTTTAATTCTCATGCGATAGTAAGCTTCCCTTAGGTCTTGTTTAGAAAATTTTTTTCCCTTTCAAGAGATGTGACAACATGTCCTTCATAAGGGGCAGAGGGTATAGGTTGCTTTCATGGATTATATTCAGGGCCCTATAATCCATGCATAAGCGTAAAGAGCCATCCTTCTTCTCTCTAAAGAGGACCAGGGCAGCCACTTTAGGCTTGGCTGGCTCAATGAACCCCCTTTCTAGGTTTTTCTTTATGAATCTTTCCATTTCCTCCTTCTCCTTTGGGCTCATGGAGTATAATCTGGGCTTCGGGAGTTTTACCCCAGGCTTGAATTCAATGGCACAGTCTGTGGGTCGGTGGGGGGGGTGCTCATATGCCCTCTCCTCACTGAGAACCTCAGCAAGGTCTCTGTATTCCTCTGATATTTCTGATAGTCCCTTTTCCTCTCCCATGGATGCTTTTTCTGTTCTTGATTCTGGTAGCCCCCCTTGGGATTTTAAGTCCATAGGGTCCCCCTTTGGGAATTTGATTTCTGTCGTCCTCCAATTCACCCAGGGCTTCCATTTTTTAGCCATTCCATCCCTAGGATCATTGGGCATTCCATGCCTGGGATCACCACAAATGTTATGTCTTCCTCATGTTTGCCCAAGGAGAGGTGTAGCCGATGGTTTCACTGGTTCGTGTGTCAACTCAGGCATTGAGCGGCTCCATTGTTTTCCTCGGCAGTACCTCTTCAATATGTCGATCTCTGCTTCCTCTGCCAAGATGTACTATTCCTCAAATAGGTGTGGGTCCCCTTGGGGCAGGCAAGCATCATATAGGTCATAATTTAGTCTGTCTTTGAAATGGCTCATTTTTATCCTTTTGTGGGCTTTGTGATCAGCCAGGGGGTCCTCAAATCGCCTTCTCAGAGAGGATATGAAATGGTTGAAGTCATTGAGCTCTGGGGCATTGGAGTCGTGCAAGTTCACCACCCAATCTGCGGCTGGCCCGTCCAGAGTAGATTGCATGATCCATATATGGGCTTTGTCACTGGGGATGTCCCGCCCATGTTCCTCCATGTAGCTGAGGACTTGGGTTAGGAAAAACCCAAGCATGTTGGCTCCCCCTTGAATTTCACGTCCAGCGGTGAGAGTCTTTGAATGGACCGGTGCCTTTGTTGTCGGTAGTAGTGTCTTCCATCCAGATCGCCATCTGTGGATCGGTGGGGAGTGGGGACTACTGGATCAGCAGATGTCCCCGAGGCTGCAGGTTCCACTTCCCCCTCAGTGTCTCTCTCTTTGTGGCTCCAGGAGCTGGGGCGGCTGTAGGGCTCAGAATTCTCTACTCCTAGGGAGCTGAGAGTTCTCTTCATCAGGTCGATAGCTTTCTCTAGGATCCAGCCCGAGTACGGTACCCAACTCCCTTCCTTTTCACTTGCGTGCAGGGATTTCTCCCTCTCCTGCTTCCATTCTGGTTGGTTGGCCCCCCCATCTCAGGGTCACCTTTCTTGATTTCTTTTCCCACTTGCCTTTCTTTCCAATGCCCATTGACCACTGAGGTTTGTGGTCCCATGTCTTCATCACCTCATCTCCTGAGGAATCTGACCCCTCAGATCCCGACATCTGGCAGGGTTTCAGTTGGGGCAGCAACTCCCTTTCCAGGGAGTTTTCTCCCTTCCTTGTTCCGCTGTCTGACATGGTAATTTTTGCAAAGTCCCCCAGCAAGGTTCTCCCTTCCAGGTGGACTAATTCTGCAGGTCCTGTCTAATGTAAGGACCCACCCCACTTTGCATCTTAAGAAGACAGAACTCTTGGAATATTTCTTCCAACAGGCATCCTTTATTAAGAGAAAATGGTTGCAAGCGTTCTAGACAGGACCTGGGGCCCAAGCCCTGTGGTTCAAGGTTTTAAGCAGTCCACAGCAGCCCCACCCCACCATCTTTCCAGCGACAATCCCAGGCGTTACATTTCCACCCCCTTTTTCCTCACTGCCGATGGAAGGGAGACTTCAGAGGGGAGTAGATGAAAACTGATGGCCTCTTTGTTATGGTTAGTCCTTTTGGTGGTCTCCACATTCAGTCCCTTTTGAAGTTGTACCAAAAGAAGTGAGGGCCATAAAACCCCTTTGTTCACCCCCCCCCTTCCCCTTCATCATATGACAGAATCCAGAGAGGGCAGATAACTAGAGATGAAATATAATTGGATTCTGACACAGACCTTTTATTACCAAACAAGGTAACAACATTAAACTACCAAGCTCAGAGAGCATCAAAGATCCCACAGTTTAGCTCTGAGTTACAAATATTCTGTTCTATTGACAGGAAAAAAGAGTAGCCCAAAGTATCTCAGTGGAAAATTAATTGAATCCAGTTAGCCAGATACTAACCACTTTTTATTTATTATTTTTGTTTATTTATTCCCACTTTTATTATATTATAAATAGCTCAAAGTGGCTAACATACCTAATACTTCTTCCTCCTATTTTCCCTCCAACAACAACACTGTGAGGTAGCTTGGATTGGTTTCAGACAATTGGCCACAGCCACATGGCCCTGGCCATTTCACCCCACCCCAGCCGACTCCCGTTCCTGCTCCTGCTCCAGCTAGGCATAAACAAGCCAGCAACCCACACACCTACTACTGCAGTCAGCAACAGCACCTCGACCAAGCAAGAGGGTCAAATGGGCAGGCAGGTATACCGCAGCTACAATTAGACACATGTGTTTCAGGACAATTCTTTGTTGAATGCAGTTAAGATTCAATGGAAGATTTGTGCAAGATCAGAAATTTGCTCAGATCAAAGGCTGAACTGATTAGTGGAGATGTAAAAGAGACTAGTCATGTTTTTTTTATACAGATTGACAGTTTGTTGTGGCACATCAACAGCAACAAATAAAACCATAGTGTCATGTTTTCCTGAGAAAATTCTGGGAAAAGAGCTACCTGTTGTGAAAGATATATAAAAAAACCAAATATTAAAACTAGTAGGGTTTAAATAAACTATACATAAATAAAAAAGGTATGTAATAAATTAGGATAGATACTTTTGGATAAAACATATGTCAGAAAAAATGCTGGCGAAATAATATATTAAAGTGGATACTAGGGAAAAGTATAAATGAGAAATAATTCAGGTAAGCTGAATGCAAAAATGAATGTATTGTGGGAAAGTCTGTAAGACTTTTATGACCACTGCATATTTTCTAACACTAAAAATTAGAACTGATTTAGTGAAAAAAATGGGATGGTTAACCATGAATATGTATACTTTTGATAGAAATCATATTTACTCTGATCTACACATCTTAGCTGGTGATGGGAATGTATTAATTATTCTGTAGTAAGTTATTTCTATCTTAAGTCATAAGTGCATCCTGCAGTCAACTTCATTAAATAGAGTAGAAAATCAATTTCAAAGAAAGGTTAAAACTACTTTTATTGATTGGCTGTAACAGAATATTGCAATTTGCAATCTTGCAATTCTTATAGTTCAGTGAATCAAGAGAGTGACTGGCTAGGTAGTCCTTGACCTATGACACAGTTATAGAGCTAAGCAATGTGATCATTAAGTGAGTTACATCTGATGTTCCAATCTTTTTTTGCTTTGATCATTCAGTGAATCACTGCAATCATTAAGCAAATCATGTGGTCATTGACTCTGCTTTTACAAGTCCTCTGGGAAGGTCACAATGGTGATGATGATGATGATGATGATGATGATGATGATGATGATGATGATAATAATAATAATAATAATAATAATAATAATAATAATATAATAACTTCATTGTCACTTTGAAAGTACACCAATCGGCATACATCAAAATGAAATTTCATTGCATACAGCTCTCAAAGAGTTACCACCTCCGATATACACTCCTTGTACGTGGCCAGCTCAAGTTATAGATCTTCCATTTTAGTCTCTAAAATGATTAGGTAACTCTGGGACACTGCAACCATTGAAGATATATGCTGTATGCCAAGTACACACATTTTGATCATGTGACTATGGGGATGCTGTGATGGTCATACGTTTGAGGACCAGTCATAAGTCACTTTTTCAGCATCACTGGAATTTCAAAAGGTTATTTAACAAAGGGTTGCAAGTTGAGAACTACCTATATTATTTCATTCTGGACTTTAAAAATGCTTTATCCCCTTTTTCCTGCATGTATCCAACAAATGTAACTACTTTTATTCTCTAGACCTGCCATATTTTTACATTCTTTGTGATTTGAATCTGCACTCATAAAATGCAATCATTGCATATTTTTGAATATATTTTCCATACATTATTTGCATAGTCTTGTCTACTAAATTACTTTATATATTCCAGTTAATACTGTATATAATCAGGTATTATTAGGAAAAATGTACAAACTGAATAATCTTCCCGTATGATTCAAATCAAATCAGTTTGTTGTTGTTGTTAATTGCGAAGTCGTGTCTGACCCATCGCGACCCCATGGACAACGTTCCTCCAGGTCTTCCTGTCCTCTACCATCTTCTGGAGTCCATTTAAATTCACACCTACTGCTTCAGTGACTCCATCCAGCCATCTCATTCTCTGTCGTCCCCTTCTTCTATTGCCCTCAATCTTTCCCAGCATTAGGCTCTTCTCCAGTGAATCCTTCCTTCTCATTAGGTGGCCAAAGTACTTGAGTTTCAACTTCAGGATCTGGCCTTCTAAAGAGCAGTCGGGGTTGATCTCTTCTAGGACTGACCGGTTTGAACGCCTTGCAGTCCAAGGGACTCGCAGGAGTCTTCTCCAGCACCATAGTTCAAAGGCCTCAATTCTTTTGCGCTCAGCCTTTCTTATGGTCCAACTTTCACAGCCATACATTGCAACTGGGAAAACCATGGCCTGGACTATACGCACTTTTGTTGGCAGGGTGATGTCTCTGCTTTTTAGTATGCTGTCTAGATTTGCCATAGCTTTCCTCCCCAGGAGCAAGCGTCTTTTAATTTCTTGGCTGCAGTCCCCATCTGAGGTGATCTTGGAGCCCAGAAAAATAAAATCTGTCACTACCTCCATTTCTTCCCCATCTATTTGCCAGGAATTGAGAGGGCCGGATGCCATGATTTTGGTTTTCTTAATGTTGAGTTTCAAGCCAACTTTTGCACTCTCCTTCTTCACCCGCATCAAGAGGCTCTTTAGTTCCTCTTCACTTTCTGCCATTAGAGTGGTATCATCTGCATATCTTAGGTTGTTGATATTTCTCCCGGCAATCTTAATTCCAACTTTTGATTCATCTAGCCCTGCCTTTCTCATGATGTGCTCTGCATATAAGTTAAATAGGCAGGGCGACAGTATACAGCCTTGCCGGACTCCTTTTCCAATTTTGAACCAATCAGTGGTTCCGTGTCCAGTTCTCACTGTTGCTTCTTGACCCGCATATAGGTTTCTCAAGAGACAAATGAGATGGTCTGGTACTCCCATCTCTTTAAGAACTTGCCACAATTTGTTGTGATCCACACAATCAAAGGCTTTTGCATAGTCAATGAAGCAGAAGTAGATGTTTTTCTGGAACTCCCTAGCTTTCTCCATGATCCAGCGTATGTTGGCAATTTGATCTCTAGTTCCTCTGCCTCTTCGAAATCCTGCCTGTACTTCTGGTAGTTCTCGATCCACATACTGCTGGAGTCTAGCTTGTAGGATTTTAAGTATAACTTTACTAGCATGTGAAATGAGTGCAATGGTGCGATAGTTTGAACATTCTTTGGCATTGCCTTTCTTTGGAATTGGAATGTAAACTGACCTTTTCCAATCCTGTGGCCACTGTTGAGTTTTCCAAATTTGCTGGCAAATTGAGTGTAGCACTTTTACTGCATCGTCTTTTAAGATTTCGAATAGCTCAGCTGGAATACTGTCACCTCCACTAACTTTGTTGTTGCTCAGATTTTCTAAGGTCCATTTCACTTCACATTCTAGGATGTCTGGTTCGAGGTCAATGACCATCTCATTGTGGTTATCTGGGATGTTAAGCTCATTCTTGTATAGTTCTTCTGTGTAGTTTTGCCATCTCTTCTTAATCTCTTCTGCCTCTGTTAGGTCTCTGCCATTTTGGTCCTTTATCATGCCCATCTTTGCATGAAACGTTCCCTTCATATCTCCAATTTTCTTGAAGAGATCTCTGGTCCTCCCTATTCTGTTGTTTTCTTCTATTTCTTTGCACTGTTCATTTAAGAAGGCATTCTTATCTCTTCTAGCTATTCTCTGGAATTCTGCATTCAATTGGGTGTATCTTTCTCTTTCTCCTTTGCCTTTCGCTTCCCTTCTTTCCTCAGCTATTTGCAAAGCTTCCTCAGACAGCCATTTTGCTTTCTTGCATTTCTTTTTCTTTGGGATGGTTTTAGTTGCTACCTCTTGTACAATGTTGCGAACTTCCATCCATAGTTCTTCAGGCACTCTGTCTATCAGATCCAGTTCCTTAAATCTATTTGTCACCTCTACTGTATATTCATCAGGAATATGATTTAGTTCATACCTGAGTGGCCTAGTGCTTTTCCCTACTTTTTTCAATTTAAGCCTAAATTTTGCAACGAGAAGCTCATGATCTGAGCCACAGTCAGCTCCTGGTCTTGTTTTTACTGACTGTATAGAGCTTCTCCATCTTTGGCTGCAGAGCACATAGTCAATCTGATTTCTATGTTGACCGTCTGGTGATGTCCATGTGTAGAGCCGTCTCTTGGGTTGTTGGAAAAGAGTGTTTGTTATGACCATCGTATTCTCTTGACAAAATTCTATTAGCCTGTGCCCTGCTTCATTTTGTACTCCAAAGCCAAACTTGCCTGTTATTCCGGTTATCTTTTGGCTTCCTACCTTAGCATTCCAATCCCCCATGATGATAAGGACATCATTTTTTGGTGTTAATTCTATAAGGTGCTGTAGGGCTTCATAGAACCGGTCAATTTCATCCTCTTCAGCACCAGTGGTTGGGGCATAGATTTGGACTACTGTGATATTGAATGGTTTGCCTTGGATTCGAATTGAGATCATTCTGTCATTTTGGGGATTGTATCCCAGTATTGCTTTTCCTATTCTTTTATTGACTATGAAGGCTACTCCATTTCTTCTGAGGGATTCTTGCCCACAGTAGTATACCTGATGGTCATCTGAGTTAAATTCACCCATTCCTGTCCATTTTAGTTCGCTGATTCCTAAGATGTCGATGTTCAGTCTTGTCATCTCTTTTTTGACTACGTCTAGCTTGCCTTGATTCATGGATCTTACATTCCAGGTTCCTATGGAGAAAAAATCTTTACAGCATCGGACTTTCCTTTCACCACCAGATATATCCACAGCTGAGCGTCCTTTCGGCTTTGGCCCAGTCGCTTCATTCTTTCTGGCGCTACTAGTACTAGCCCTCTGCTCTTCCCCAGTAGCATATTGGACACCTTCCGACCTGAGGGGCTCATCTTCCAGCGTCATATCTTTTTTCCTTTTAGTACTGTCCATGGGGTTTTCATGGCAAAGATACTGGAGTGGTTTGCCATTTCCTTCTCCAGTGGATCACATTTTGTCAGAACTCTCTGCTATAACCTGTCTGTCTTGGGTGGCCCTGCACGGCATAGCTTATAGCTTCATTGAGTTACGCAAGCCCCTTCGTTACGACAAGGCAGTAATCCATAAAGGGGCAAATCAGTTTAGTTTAGTTCAATTAAAATTGTGAATCATCTCTTGCAAGGACATGGCATTTTTGTATGGATCAGCTAATGTCAGCCAGTCACATTGTAATTTTTCAAACAGTTACAAGTAAGAGAAGGCACAGAATACTGGTTGTGGCAAGAGAATGCCAAGTGATAATAAAGTACTGGATTTTAAAATAGTCATGAAACATATCATTTAAAAAACATTGTGGGGACAAATGAGTATGATACCAGCAGAGATTCATCAGGCTGATTGTTATTACCTGCTGTTGCTAGGTTTTTTTAAATTATTCTTTTTATATTACTTTCAATGGATTTGTTGTAAGCTGCTCCAAATCTTTAGGACTGGACTGGCATTAAGCCAAGAGTGAAAAATAAACACAAAGCAAAAGAATTAACATCAGCTGATACCTTTACGTTCTTCCAACCATTTAGTTTCAGCTCAATGGCAACATATCATAATCCTATTTACATATCTCCTGTATTTCTGGTCAAATGTCAAACCAGCATCTATTTCTAGAAATGCTCCACACTCTGCAGAAGTCAAAGAATGTGAGATGAACATTTTGGAAATGAATTATTGACAAAGCTTGTTCTCTCTTCCATAAAATCAGAACTTGGTTCAATGTCAGGCAAAAGCATTGATTTTCAGAATTTGAAATATACCAGGCTTGGAGAAAGTGTATATTTAGATGGATGGGTGAATAAAAAATCTATCCAAATTTTCATATAAATTTAGAAAAAATACTAAAGTTTTGCCATGAACATGAATAGGAAACAGGAAATTTATGAGATGCCTTAAGTCAGAGCATCACTATAATGTAGAGGGCAGATTACAACAATGTGATGACAACACCAAAGAAAGATTTGGAATTACTATTGCTCTTTTTTTTCACTAGATAACAGTGAGATGATAGACCAAACTCATTTTATTTCATTGCTTTCATTTAGAAAGAAAAAAAACAAAAAATCTGATTTGGCAGCCCGTGGTACTGCCAAAAAAGTACCCATGGCTGCTTTGCTGAATAACAAACAATGGCTTTAGTTTCTCAGTTGTGATATAATATATAAAGACCATATCATTTTATCTCTGAATTTTCAGCAGAAATTTCTCACTTAGCAGATTCATTTTGAGAGGGGAAAGATTTGGCTTATAATGGGTTTTTTTTTCAAATGGAAAGAAACTGAACTTTATAACTGATCAGATTTGTATCATCCTAAATGCATGGATGAGTTAACATTTAAGATTTCCATTTTCTTTTCTTTTTTTATAAAGATTTTATTAATTTTCTGTTACATACATATATTAATTTTTCAACCAACACGGTGTCTGGGTTTAAAAACATTAATACATATTCATTTCCTAATCCTTCATTCTTTCCTCTAGCCCAGTGATGGCGAACCTTTTAGAAACCAAGTGCCCCAAAATCACCCCCACCTCCCCGTCCACCCCCGCTCTGTGCCCCGCCCACCCACATGGCCACCCACCACGTCCATGGCCCACTGCAGCAGATCGCCCAGGCAGCCCAGTAGCACCATGGTGGCCATACCCTCCGCCCATGCCCTGCTGCATCATTTGCATGTGACAGAGTACGAGGGCAGAGTCTTGTCCCCACTGCCTGGCTGCCATGCCCTTGGCTGTGCTGCTCTGCATGAACCATGCTCAGGGACAACTCTCCTCTGGGGGGCTGCTGGTGAGGAGGTGGGGTGGGGCAACGGTGCACATGCCCACAGAGAGGGCTCTGAGTGCCATCTCTGGCACACGTGCCATAGGTTTGCCACCACTGCTCTAGCCATTGATAAAATAGATCCAAGTTTGGTAATATTCTATTTCTTCTTTATCTTTCAGTCTCATAGTTAATCTGTCCATCTCTGCGCATTCCAATATTTTTCTGATTAATTCTTCCTCTGGTGATAATCCTTCATTTTTCCAATATTGCACAAGAAATTATTCTTGCTTCTGTTGTGACATGTAAAATCAAATATAGGCTTTGTTTGTTAATCTTTTCTGGCATTATACCTAGTAGAAAAGTTCAGGTTTAAAATCAACATGTTCTTCCAACATTTTTTCTAACCAAGCATGCATCTTTTTCCAGTAAACATTAGCTTTACCACATGTCCACCAAACATGATAATAAGTACCTGAGTTATACTTACATTTCTAGCATCTATCTGGCATATTTTTAAACATTTTTACTAATCTTGTTGGTGGCAAGTGCCATCTATAAAACATTTTATATAAATTTTCTTTATACGAGGTTGACATTGTCAATTTATAATTTCTTTCTCATAATTTTTGCCATTTTTCTAGTTCTATATTATAACCAAAGTTTTTCGCCCATCTTATCATTGTTTCTTTAACTTGTTCACTTTCCATTTCCAGAATCAACAAAAAATTATACATTTTTTACATTTTCTTAATTAATTTCTCATCTGAAGTTAACAAAATCTTATCAAATAGAGTTTGTTCTTTATAAAATCCATACAGTTTCACGTCTTTTTCATATCTACTTTACATCTGTAAATGTGCCACCGTGGCAGGTTGATACTCTGATTTTCCAGTTCTTGTTTAGATTTTAAATTCCTGTCAATATTTAGAATATCTCTATATGTCCAAATTTTTTCAAAGTCTATCAAGTTTGGATGTATTGGAATATTCATGAGCAGGAAGAGTCATGTGGTAACTCAGTGAGCCAATGGGAAGAAAGTGCTACTGAGTCTGTGCAAAAGGTATTGAGTGAGGAGCTGGATTTTCAATCTCAGGTTTGTCTCTGTATCTCTCTGTAAGAAGTCTTCAATTGAGCTATGTTGCTGTAAAGAAGAATTTATGGTATTGTAAATATTTTTATATGAATATAAAGAAGTTATTTTGAATCAGCTAAATGCAGTCAGCTGTGAGAGCTTCTGATTTATTTTTTCACCAATAGAGAAATTAAAATTATCTAACAGGTTATGGGCCCAGAGCTTACTAAGGACTTCATTGTAATTTAAAGCTGAAAGAAATTGCCTGTGTTTAGAAAGTATAAGAACAAGACAGAATTAGCAGAATGGCTGCAATGGAATTTAAGGAAAGCTGTGTGCCTCGTTTGGGCCAGAAGAATTACATTATATGGGCTGCAAAAATGGAATGTTTGCTGAAAGCTAAAAAGCTGTGGTATATTGTAGAAAATCCATCACAAGCTGCTGATCAGAAGAGTCACGATCAAGCAATGGCTTATCTCATCTTGAATTTAGATGATGAACAATTTCTAAATGTTGCAAATTTAAAGACTGCAAAGGAGATTTGGTTGAAGTTGAGAGCTGTGCACATGAATGTTTCTGCATGCAGTATAGTGCAATTGTCAAGAAAACTTTACAGGGCCTGTTTGCAACCAGGTGAATCTGTGGAACAGCATTTAAATAAAATACAAAGTTTATTTTTGGACTTTGAACAATGTGGGATAAAATTCCCTGAGTCCCAGAAGGTTTTATTGGTGTTGAACAGTTTAGATAAAACCTGGGACACAGTTTCTGCCATATTTGAGTGTAAAGAAGAGTAAGACTTAAATTTTGAGGCTTTAAAGGCATGTTTGCTTAATGAACAAGAAAAGCTCCATTTTAGAAGCAACCATGAGGAGGTGAAATTCCTGAGGAGGGGGTCCAGACTGTAAGTCTCTGAAGAAGAAACATTTTGCAGGCAGAGAGCTAAGCGAGAAAAGAATTGCTACATTTGTGGAGCAAAGACACATCTGAAAAGGAACTGTTTGCAAAGGAACTGTTTGCAGAGGAACTGTTTGCAGCGAAGGACATTTGTGCAACCAAAAAGGACTGATTTGCAAAAGGAACATTTTGGTGTTGCAAAAGTTTGCTATAGCAACAACAGAGACAAGTGGCTAACAGATAGTGGGGCAAGTCAAACAATTGTTAATGATTCTGAATTATTTTGCAGGTTTGTTCCAGTAGCACAAGAAGCTGTGGCTTTGGCAAATGGCCAGAAAGCAAAAGTCATCGGAAAAGGTGATGTCAAAATTCCATATTTGGGATCAAAGTTTACCAATGTGCTTTGTGTACCTGAGATGGAACATAATTTGTTAAGTGTGTCTAATTAGACAAACAAGGTTTTAAGATCATTTTTGTAAATGGGAAGTGTCTCATCAAAAGGAATGGGAATATTTGTGCAGAGGGCATAAAGGAAGATAATCTATATGTATTGCAGGGACAAAAGGTTCAATGTTCCCATATATTTAAGAATGTTGCAGAGCATAATTCATATGTTCATCTTCTACATAGAAGACTTGGACATGCAAGCTTTAAAATTTTGCAGCAAATGCAAGATTTTGCAGAAGGGCTAAATTTGAAGGGATGCAAAACATATTTGGACTGTGCAGTATGCAAAGCATCAAAGTCAAAAGCATTCCCAGTTAATAAATGTAGCACAAGACAAACAAAAAGAGTTCTAGAGCTGGTCCATGCAGATCTGGTGGGACCTATGCAAGCCAGTTTGGGAGGAGCAAAATATGCACTGGTAATTGTTGATGATTATAGCAGGTATAGTTTTTGCTACTTGCTTAGAGCAAAGACAGAGGTGCTACAACAATTCAAACAGTGGGTAAGTTTTGTAGAGAGACGGTACAGACAACAACTGTGTCAGTTGCAAACTGACAGAGGTACTGAATTTATGTCAACTAAATTCCAACAATGGTTGGGGCAGTTGGGGATAAGTCACAGACGTACAAATCCTTACACAGCAGCAGAGAACGGTGTAGTTGAAAGAAAGAATAGTGTTTTGCAAACAATGAAAGATTCATTATTAGAGGATTCTGGTATGAGCAGGTCATATTGGGGAAAAGCCATATTGACTGCAAATTATATAGTTAACAGGCTGGGGAGTTCCTCCATTAATAATACTCCATATGCCATTCTATATGGGAGAAAGCCATCACTGGCACATTTGAGAATTTTTGGAAGTACTGCATGGGTACATATTCCAAAAGCAATCAGAAGAAAGGGACAGAAAAAGGCAAGAAAGCTCAGGTTTGTGGGCTATGAGCCAGGGTCAAAAGAATATCGCTTTAGCAATGGAAATAAAAGAATTGTAATTTCAAGGTCTGCTAATTTTGCAGAACAAAATTGGGACAGAATTAATGCAAATTCTGGGTATGTCTCACTTAATGACAGTGATCTATTTAATGACAATAACTCATCTAATGATAAAAATGATTATTGAAGATGTCAATGTTCAGGGAGAAGAGGCTGAACAAGACATGAAACCAGAAAGAATTGAGACACAGGAGCAGTTAATACCACATAGGTCAGAGTGATGTAATAAAGGAATTCTGCCTGACAGGTATTCTGCCAGCAAGGTAAAGGTTTGCAATGTGTGGTATGAGACAAGAAGTTATAAAGAAGTGTTGGCATTACCAAAAGCTGAACAAGAAAGATGGAAGGAGGCCATGGATAAAGAGATGAAATCCATGGGAGACCATGAAATATTTAAATCAGTGACTTTGCCACAAGGAACCAAAGCTGTGGGTTGTAAGTGGGTATATAAGAAAAAGGTATTGCCAAATAAGTATGTACAGTTGTTGCAAGATTTAAATATTAATGTAATATTAATGCTGCCTGTATAAAAATGGCAACTGGTGACAGGGTGAAGAACAGAAGTAAACATGTAGACATTAAGTATTGTAATGTCAGGGAAGCTGTAAAAGGAAAATTGATTAGTTTACATCATTGTTCTTCTGAGGATAATTTGGCAGACATGATGACTAAACCATTGGGTAATGTTCACTATGGAAAATGTATTAAGTCAATAGGTCTGGTGTATCTTCCTGTCATGAAGGGAGGAGTGTTGGAATATTCATGAGCAGGAAGAGTCATGTGGTAACTCAATGGGAAGAAAGTGCTACTGAGTCTGTGCAAAACAGTATTGACTTAGGAGCTGGATTTCGAGTCTCAGGTTTGTCTCTGTATCTCTCTGTAAGAAGTCTTCAATTGAGCTATGTTGCTGTAAAGAAGAATTTATAGTATTGTAAATATTTTTATATGAATATAAAGAAGTTATTTTGAATCAGCTAAATGCAGTCAACTGTGAGAGCTTCTGATTTATTTTTTCACCAATAGAGAAATTAAAATTCTTTAACAGGATGTACAAATGCTTCCGTCATTGATAACCACCCTGGAATTTTTACATATATTTTAGTTTTAATTTTTTCCCATACCGTTAACAAAGCATTTCTTATATAGTGATTTTGGAAATACTTATGAACTTTATTTTTCCCATACCATTTTTCTGATTCTGTATTTCAAGAAAGCATATTCATTGTATTCAAATATATTGGAATTCACCATTCCATTCTAACAGAAATTGGAAATGTGTGTATGTATATGAAAGAGACAGAAAAAAAAATTGAGAGAGAGCCAAACACAAGCTGATTAACTAGATTGTAGTCCATGAGTTCAAGGACTAGGAATGACATGATAACAGTGTTCCAATATCTCAGGTGTTGCCACAAAGAAGAGGGAGTCAAGCTATCCTCCAAAGCACCTGAAGGCAGGACAAGGATGGAAACTAATCAAAGAGAGAAGCAACCTAGAACTAAGGAGAAATTTCCTGACTGTTAGGACAATTAATCAGTGGAACAACTTGCCTCCAGAAATTGTGAATGCTTCAACACTGGAGGCATTAAAGAAGAAATTGGACAATGATTTGTCTGAAATGGTATAGAATAAAAGTAAATACAGGACAGAAAAGAAAAGATAAATAAATAGGCAAATAATAAGGACAAGAGCCGAACATTAGAAATCAAGGAATAGGACTAATAAAGAGGCAAATCTTAACAAGGCAAATCTTAAATAATAAGGTAGGGAGGAATTGGAGTTCAAAAACTTTTTTAAAAAATAGAGGGAAGAAAAGGATAAATAAAACTAACATAATAGTAAAATTAAATAAATAACAAGGTAGACAAATGAGCACAAACAGGCAGAAAAAAGGACAGGGAGAAAAAATAGGCATAATTATCTAGAACAGAGAAGGTAGAAACAAGGCTAACAGCAAAGCACATCCACCAACCAAAAAGAGGGGTTTTCAAACACAAACTCATGGAACACACAACTGATAATATTGTGATATGCAACACATGTTCCATGTATGTGCTTATGCCCAAAGAACACTGCCTAAGGAACTCCTTCAATGTTCCTTCTATAGAGCTATTCAGAAAAACCATATCGTCCCCATAATTGATAGGTATCCTGGTCGTTCAGAAAGTATTAATCTCCAGCGACTGCTTAAGGATAAGCAGGCAGTGATCATGGCGTAGGTGGCTAGATTCTCTGCAGCAGCATTGGGGATTCTCTAGAAACAGAACAGCTGCACAAAGCTCTGTCTGACAAACTGAAAGACAAAAGGGACAAGTACAAAAAATGGAAAGAGGGACACAAAACTAAGTTTACCGGTTCTGCCAAAGTGGTGCAAACTGGCTGAATCCCACCACTGCATTGCATCATATCTTTCAAAAATCCTGGAGCACCAGAGAAGGACCTAAGGATTAGAAAAGGGCTGATGTGGTTCCCATCTTCAAAAAGGGGGGAAAAACAGACCCAGGGAATTACAGACCAATCAGCCTAACATCAATTCATGGGAATATCCTGGAAAAGAAAATCAAAAAGCAGATCTGCAAACAACTAGAAGCAAACAAAGTTATAACTAACAGCCAGCACTGGTTTGTTAAAAACAGATCATGCCAAACCAATATTATTTCATTCTTTGATAAAGTGACTAAATTAGTAGACCAGCGAAATGCTGTGCACATGGTATACTTAGATTTCACTAAGGCATTTGACTAAGTAGACCACAACCTGCTGCTTAGTAAGCTAGAAAAAGGTGGGATAGACAACATCACCACCAGGTGGATTTGTAGCTGGCTGACAAACCACACTCAATGAGTAGTCTTCAATGGTATTACATCCACTGGGGTGGGATACCACAAGGCTCCATCTTAGGCCCAGTACTCTTCAATATCTTCATAAATGACTTAGATGAGGGAATAGAAGGGGAACTCATCAAATTTGCAGATGACATTAAATTGGCAGGAATAGCCAATACCCCAGAAGACAAATTCAGGATCCAAAAAGGTCTTGACAAACTTGAACAATGGACCCTATCTAACAAAATGAATTTTAATGTGGACAAAAGCAAAGTTTTACATTTAGGCAGGTAAAATCAAAGGTATAAGTACAGATTAGGTAACACCTGGCTCAAAAACAGTAACTGTGAGAGGGATCTCAGAGTCCTAGTGGCAGCAGCAGCCAAAAAAGCTAATACAATCCTGGGTTGTATAAACAGAGGCAAAGAATCAAGATCATGCAAAGTATTAGTACCGTGTTATAAAAACCCTAATAAGACCACACCTGGAAAACTGCAACCAATTTTGGTCACCATAGTATAACTAAGATGTTGAGGCTTTGGAAAAAGTTCAGAGAAGAGTAACTAAAATTATTAAAGGTCTGGAGACTAAAACAATCTGAAAAATAGAAAGTTTTCATTGTGTTTTTGGGATATACGTGAAGGAGATAGATGGAGGCAGACACCAGACACCTTTAGTGGTTTTCATTAGTCCTTTTCCATGACACATTTATACAAAAAATAGTTGTCGAGGTTTCACTAAAATCAATGTTTTATAACAATTCTTTCTTTCAGGAGTCAATTGTCAATTCAATATATTTAGCCAGCTTAAATCCTTCCTGTAACTTCCCTTCTCAATAATTTGTCATAGATCAAAGTTTTTAAACAGTTCGTAAATTTAAACCACAATCAAAGTATTTCTTTTCCTTCAAACACTTTCCAATCTTACAGCCGGCCCAGTATGCAATCTCTTCTCTGTTCCTTAGCAACTATCTTCTTAAAGGTTATTAGACTTCATGGAGACAGATTTTTTTTCTTTGTTTCTGTGCATTGTCTTTAATGTGCTATATTCTCATTGTCCACTAGACATCAGCAAATATTTATTTTCCAGCTCTTTCAGATAAAAAGTTCTTATTAGTTTTTCTTCTTTTATGTAATTCAGTCAAAATCCTTTAGAATATAATCTTAGTGGTTTGTTTTAGTTTCTAAGTTTGATCAGACTGTAGTATTTTGAATTTAATTTCAAAAAGTTTCTTTCCTCCTTAAAGGTTAATTTGCTGCTTCCATCTAGGGGGGAATGGGAATGTAGTCCCCTCCCCTCACTTTCAGAAGTTGTTTGCTTTGGGGATCTTTCCCAGGGTCTAGTTATAAAATAAGGGAGAAAAGATCAAATACTCTCACCAGTACCAAGCACACTGTTCACCATTGTTCTTGGTAGTGCTCTTGGACTTCGGCTGCAGTAGCTTGGGCTAGATGCTGGCATGAGTCTAGCCTTTCTCCTGTCGGGTTCGGAGGGCTTTCCCTGGATCAAACTAAGTGATTGCCATAGATTCATGATCAATAGGGTGCCCTCATTCATGGTCATCTCTACAGGGTGACTTCAGACCCATCTAGGGCCCCCCTGGCAGGGCGAAATTAGCCATGGGGAGCAGAGGTCCACTCTCGCATGGCCATGCGCTACGAGTGCAAACCAGAAGTCTCTGCTTATTAGTTTTTTATCCTTCTGTTTTTTAAGTTTGTAAGCTAGCCATCTTTCTGGTTTATTTGCATTTTCAAAAAACAATTGTTTTGCTCTTTTAATTTGTTGTGCCAGTTTTTCTAATTCTATTAAATTTAATTTATGTTTTATTATTTCCATTTGTCTTTTCAGTACTTTCTTTTGTGGACTTATTTGTAGTTCAAATTCTAGTTTTTTAAATTCTTCCCTTAACGGCACACATTGTTGTTTTTCTTCTTTCTTCTTTTTCACTATATATGTTACCTTGTAAATATGCTTTGGTCATGTCCCATACATTTTGTAATGTTGTATCTTCTTTTTTATTTTCTTTGGGGAAAAAATCCATTTTTTGTTGCTAATTCTGTAAATTCTTTCTCTTTTAATATAGATTGGTTCAAAGTCCATCTTAATTTTATCTGTGTTCCTTTCCACATCATTTTTAAAGGATTATGATCTGCCCAAGTGCCTAATTCTATCTCAATTTCCTGCATATTGATTCTTAATTCAGGCACCATCCAAACCATGTCAGTTCTGGACCAAGATTTATGACTATTCGAGTAAAATGTACATTGTAGTTTTTCTGGGTTTGTTTCTGTCCAAGTATCATGTACACCAATTTCCTCTACCATGTTGAAAAAAGTCTTAGATAGTCTCTTTTTTCCTTGTTTCCCTGTTTTGCTACTTTTATAATCTAGTGTCCCATCTACTATTGCATTAAAATCCCTATTAGGTAAATATTTTGATATTCCGTTTCTATTCCTTCTTCTATGAAGATTTTGATAAAATTCTTCTTATTTATTGTTTGGTGCATATATTAGACCAAACAGACTGCCCCAGTACAAGAGCCAGCATGAAGAGATTAATGAAGCCATTATTTCCACTCCATAAACTGCTTCTCAACTCATGCTGTGCAGAGTCCTGCCTTCAAGAGCCCCAAACCCCAATGACCCTGAAGCAAAGAAAATAAAATGAAAGCTCCTCACCAACCAATGATTCAAGGACAATCAAACCTCCCTAACTTGCAGGGGTGATTTGGCTTACAAAGGGGGAAAGCTGTACTTGCCCAAGACCCTCTGCCTTAACACCCTCTGTCATGGCCATGATGTAAAACAGGCTTATATTTAAAAACACTTCACCTCATATGTTGACAATTTTGGTGGCCGGGTTGAAACGGGATGTAGAAAACTATGTCCGGAGTTGTGCTATATGTGCCACCATGAAAAGAATTCTGGGGAAACCCTCTGGGTTATTACAACCAGTGGCGGACCTTTCCCAACCATGGGAAGAAATTGCTATGGATTTTATAGTAGACCTATCTGAAAGTAGGGGAAATACGGTCATCTGGACTGTGACAGATCTGTTTTGAAAGTAGGTTCACTTTATTACCTGCAAAGTGCTCCTGTCCACCCAATGACTAACCAAGATTTTCCTCAAACACATCTACAGACTGCATGGCACACCAAAATGAATAATCTCTGACAGGGTGGTGCAGTTTACAGCTAGGTTTTGGAGGAGTTTTCTTAAACTAATTAGCTCATCTCAAGGACTATGATCGGCCTTTCACCCATTTACCAATGGGGCGGCTGAATCTGCGAACTCAATAGTGGAGCAGTATGCTATGTGGATTATCAACAAATGAACTGGACTGACCTCCCTTTTGCAGAGGGGGCTTACAATAATTTTGTTCACAGCAGCACCGGCTTCATGCCTTTTAAAGTGGCCACAGGAAAAGAGTTCAGCCCAATACCCAAATATCCCCAAGGACCATCCACTTCCCAGACTCTTGATCAATGGGTGAGGGGGTGGGAGGAAGTCTGGAAAACCACAAAAACTGATTTGAAAAAGGCTTCCGAGACATACAAAAAACAGACAGATAAAAAAGGGCTCCCCAAAGGACATTCCAAATTGGGAAAAGGTTTATCTATCAACCAAATATTTACGGCTTAAGTTACCTAGTAGGAAGTTAGGACCAAAGTACTTAGGATCCTTCCCCATTATAAGGATCATTAACCCGGTCACGGTAGAACTAAAACTTCCCAGGCTCTTGGGGAAAGTTCACCCCGTTTTCCATTGTAGCCTGTTGAAAGCTTTTGGGGATTCCACCTTAAGACCTCTCCCTAAGAAGGTACCTGGACCTCTCGTAGTGGCAGGACAGACTCACTATGAAGTAAAGCATATCCTTGATTCAAGAATTTTATAAAGGGAAATTGCAGTACTTAGTACAATGGAAGGGATATCCATTGTCTGAGGCCACCTGAGTGAAATCTATCAATGTAAAAGCTGACAGACTCATTAATAGGTTCTATAAGAAACACCCTAACAAACCAAGAGGCAACCCCTAACCTGTGCTTTTGTTTGCATTACAAGATTTGTCCTTTTTGTAAGGGGGGGCAGATGTCAACACTGCTAATATCAGATGTTCTTGCCTTGACAACAGATGGAAATGCAGCCATTTTCCTCTATTGCTTTTAGAGTTTGTTGATGTTGGGAGGGGGAATGTGGATGAGAGTCCAGCTAATCATAACTCAGCCATGGGAACCAAGGTCATTGGGCCCAGAGTTGATAGAGTTTTGGTGGGCTGGAGAACTGGGGAGAAAGCCCACGCTTCAAACTGATTGGGGAATGTGATTTATGACTGTTTATTGGAGGAAGGAATTGTGCTTTGCTACTTTATACCCAGGGAAGGGGAATTTAGTTTTTGGTTTCAACTATGTAGTGCCAATACTTTGTTTCTCAAATAAAAGATTTTTTAAGGTAAACAATATCTCGAAGTTCTTTTGAAGAGTTTCATCTGTCAGAACCATGACAGACTAGATGTTCCAGAAGAAGGTGAAGAAGAGGTTTTTTTCGTAATTTTAATAAGATTTGGTGCACTCGTTTTTCAATTGAGTAAGTTTTGTAAATCCATAGGGAGAAAAGAAAAGAAGCCAGCTGCTTTAGGCTATAATCTAACCATAAAAAGGCCAACTGCTTTAGGCTAATCCAAATATTCCAATCAGTTCAAAAATATAAAAAGCCCTCTGTCTCCAAATAGTTTCTATAATAGTTATATCCAGGGTCAGAAGATATCATAGTAGAAACCCTTTTGTAGTATAAAATCACACAAAGTTCTTTTTGTTTAAAACAGGTGTTAATCCAAGGTCAGCAATTTCTCTAATATTTTTGTATTATTGTAGTATCTTCTTCTCACCACTAGATGTCCTCATTTAATTGTAATGTCTATATCCAGGTTTAAAAAGATTTTTAAAATGCTTTTTCACAGAAAATAAACAAAAATTTTTTTTCCACATCATGAAGGTTAACAAAGTTTCTTTAAACCAGTCCCAATTTCATTTTCTGTATGTTCTTTTATATTCCTTAATTTCATTCCCCCATCTAAGATTTTTTGCCACTTTTAATTCCCTTCTTCCCAGGTCTTCATGGGGTCTTTGCTTTTGGAAATTGTCCAATCCAGGGATTTATATTTCTAAATCCATAGGGAAAGGAAATAGAAAATAGTCTCACCCAGATATCAGCACATTGTTGAAAATCAGCTGTTTAGTAGCATGCCGCGACTTACTTTCTTTCCCGGTTGTCTATGACTTGGGCTGTCTGTGCATTTACAGGCAGCCTTTCTCCCATCTGTTTGAAGAGTTTCCTCAGTTCGATTGGGCCAACCACCATCAGCTCCAAGACCCCAAGGCTTCCCTTCTTCCTTGTCACCTCTCCGGGGCAACTTTCCGACCCCTTGGGGTCTCCAGACGGAGAGAAATCAGACTAGGAAACTGGAGCTCCGGTTTCTTTTGTCCATGCCATCATGACACCAACTGGAAATGATCCAGCTGTTCCTCCTATAAGATAATTAGTTCATTTAGAAAAAGATAAGGGCATGACAACCACTTCTATCCTGTTACAAGAAAGCTACTTGAACATATCCATGTAGTCATCATTTCATTTGAAAGAGACTTTTTAATAGGAACTGTAATATCAATAGTAAATAAATCAGATATGATGTGAACTCCAAGACATAAGAAAACAAGAAAAGAAAGAGGCATTTTTGCTGATTTTAGAGGGACTCTGGCAGAAGAAGATCCAGATGTAGTTGGCATTTCAGTCTGTACTATTGGCTGAATGAACTAATACCTCTCCAACAGTAGCAATCAGGTAGAATAATTGTTGCAAGATGATACCGTACTGTATTTGAGGGAGGTAAGGAGAAAACATATAAAGCTCTTCTTTCAATGGAGATGATGGAAAATTTTTGCCTCTGTAATTTTCTACTTCAAACATTTCTGGGTAGGTCCATGGAAGATTTGGGAGAGCTGCTGCTCATCAAACTGGCAGCATTGTACAAAATAGACCAATGGGCTTAATCCTTTGATAATGGCTTCAAATGTGCTTTGAACAGTTGCAGTAAAAGGGCAATGTATGCATTCTGATTAAAATACTATAATAAATATTATTACTGCTATATTATAAAGTACAGGGGAAATTTAAATGGAAATAATATAGTATTAACTTGTTTGGTTCCAGAGTCAAATCCCACAAAAGTTGTCATTAATAGAGTTGTATGCGTGTTTCTGCCATTTTCTATTTATAAATAACACAGAAATGTCTGTGGAGTTATGGCTGAAAATGCAATGGTATTATTTGCCGATTTTTATGTGTATTACCTCAGTTATAATGAACAAAATCCAGGATGAATTCTAATTTCTCTCTTCCTTTCAGAACTTTTCCATGTACCCCTGAAACAGCTTTTATAAATTTGAATGAGTTGGATTTTTTTCCCAATAGATATTCCCTAAGGTAGATAATACCAATCAGCTTGTTGCTACAGCCAGTTCTCTAGATGTTTAGTTAATCTATATACTAATAAAAAATTCTGTGTCTGCAAGATATTTTATAACCTGAACTCAAGTGAACTACTGCATCATAAGGGAAAACTTTGTCAGCAAAGGTAATTCAAATGGGCTAACTTAGAAAATGCTGAGATTCATTACTCCCAAGGGAATGAAATGGGGGGGGGGAATTGCCACTTCAACACCACTATACAGCTTCTGTTGAGCATCACAACTGTGCTGTCTCAACCAGCCACACTCATTTTCAACATTTTCACTACTAAAATCTTTCTTATGGGAAGCTTATAAGGAGAAATCAGTGGAGAAAAGGTTCAGTCCCTTTGTGCACCAAGGGAGGGAGGGTTTCCATTGCTCACTGCCAGCTTTCCACAAGGACACTCAATAGGGAATGTGACAGGAATTTGGATTCATAATGTTGTGTATTAGCCTAATTTCATAAGGACTGTTATAAAACGGTTAGTTAGATGTTCAATTCAAATCCTTAATTGTTTGTTGCATATATTGCAAGCCTGTGTTTTAGGCGGGAATGTATGCTTTAAAATCATTGGCTGCCACCTAGTGGCGATCCATATAAATATGAGTCAAGCAGCTGCTAGAGCCGCCTTTGTGTGGATTGAATAAATGAGCTGTTACTTTCACTCCTGTGTCTTCAATGGCTCGCCATTCCCAGTACACAACAGTGGCGACGAAGGTGGGATTATGCTGCTAAGGAAGAAAGAGCTGGAGGACTAAGAGCTAAGAGTCACTAAGGGGTAAGACCAGGCATCAGCGCTCTGATAGGAACAGCGTTCCCCCCTTCTGCCTGCCGGCAAGCAACATTGGAGGCATCACTATTCTAAGGGATCCATCCCTAGGATTCACACAAAAGCCCCTAGAAGCATAAGGCATTGGCGATGCAATAACAGCCAGCTATGGCCAAAGTTGGCAAGCTATCCAAATTCGATGTATTGCACCCAGAACAATGGAGTTCATATACCTTCAGGGTCAAAAACTATCTGAGAGTGAAGCAGGTCAGGAAAGACAGACTCAAGGCTGCAACGTTGCTGTGTATATGCGGCCAAGCAACTTTTGATATAGCAGAGAATCTAGTCGCTCCTGCTACTTTGGAGTCAGTTACCTTCGCTGACTTGAAAAGAAGACTCAAAGAAAACTTTGAACCAAGACTGTCCATCATCGCATGGAGACATGCGTTCGAGCAGAGAGAAGAGCAGCCCAGGGAGTCCGCTGCTGAATTCATGGCTGCACTGCGACAGACGTCCAGATTCTGCAAATTTCCAGATTTAGAGGATTGGCTCAGGGACCAACTCGTTTGTGGCCTGAGAAGAAGAGACATACAGCAAAGGCTGTTTGTAAAGGAGACCTTGATATTCCAGGACGCACTGAAAGAAGTGATGGCAGGAGAGACTGCAGGTGGAGCCGTCAAGGCTTTACGCCCCTCAAAGAATTCCCCAAGCCAGACAGCTATTTATCATGAAGATTCAGAGAGAAAGAAGACCCAGAAGACATTAAGATCGACCGAGTGCAGAAGCTTCCAGGAAGAAGGCAGCAGCCACTTGACAAGGCAGCCTTCTTCCCTAGCTGTCCTGGCTGCGGAGGATGGCACCAGCACTCAGAATGCAGGTTTCATATGGCTGTGTACTGAGCATGTGGCAAACAGGGCCACATTGCTATCATCTGTAAAGGTTGCCAGAGGGAATCTCCACCCGAAGACTTCCCCAGGAGAGGTAAAGGGGCAAAACAGAGTAGGATATTGCTCCGGAAGGAGGAGCATTCTCATAACAGGAACCCATCGCCCCCTAAAAGAAAAGCTTAGACTAAGAATCAAGCTACAAGGAGTTCCATGCTCAATGGAACTGGACACTGGGTCAGCTGTGTCTATAATTGAAGGCCAGTGCACAAGCCTGATCGGCCTAGACCAGTGATGGTGAACCTTTTAGAGACCAAGTGCCCAAACTGCAACCCAAAACCCACTTATTTATCGCCAGGTGCCAGGTGGGATGTGGCCCACTGGGTGGGTGTGGCTGTCATGGTCATGGAAAACTGGGTGGGTGTGGCCAAAGTGGGCATGGTCACCTCGATGTTGCTCATGGTGAGGGATGCCTGTGGGGGTCGGGCAGGGCTGGGGGGAGATCCAGGGCATCTCTGGCAAGTGGGATGGTGGGCAGGAGGCTCATTCTGCGAGGTGAGTCGAGGTGAGGCAGGGCGGGGGTACCATTGCCATGGGGCAAGGCAAGGCAGAAGCCTGGGCAGCTGCTGCCTGGCACCATCGGCCCCTGCACACATAGGCCACCAAGTGCATGGAGGTCGACGATGTCTGTCAGCAGCCACAGCCTGCTGGCTCCTCGACCGGTGCACTCTGGGGCTCTACAGCCCATCACCAGCAGTTCAGAGAAGCCGCCTTTGAGCTGGACAAGTTGCCTACAACTGAGGGGCCAATGCAGTGGGTCATGCGCAGGAAAAGGAGAGCATGTGAGGCCAAGAGGGATGGGATGGGGGGAGGGAAACCAGCTATGCCAGGATGCATCCGGCCACATGGGACCTCAGGCAGCTGGTTGAAGAGGGATGGTTGCCATCTCTGGGACATGGCACATGTGCCATAGGTTCACCACCAATGACCTAGACTGGTTTGATGCCCTGGGCATCCATGTGACTGGCATCAACAAAACCAAAACAGTGGATTTGGCAGCTGTCTGCCAGGAATTTGCTGATGTATTCAGCCCCAGCTGAATTTTGTATTTGTATTTTCCTAATACAAAGGAGCACTAATTGCTCTCCACCTTGATCCAACCATAACCCTAATCAGGGTAAAGCCTTGTAGAGTGCCTTTTGCCCTTAAACCCAAGATAGATGCAGAGTTAGACAAGCTTGTTCAACAGGGAGTGTTGCAACCTGTTGACAGCAGTGTTGGGAAAACCCCATAGTCACACCAGTTAAGCCTAATGGAGAGGTGCTCATCTGCGCTGATTATAAGTACACTATTAATAAGGCACTTCGGCAGCATGCGTATCCAGTACCTGTAGTTAGCCACATCCTGGCATCATTACAGGGAGGTCACTTATTCGCTAAGCTGGACCTGGCACAGGCAGATCAGCAACTGCCTGTGCATAATGCCACTGTTGAAACACAAACAATAGTTACCCATAGAGGGGCATTCAAGGTTCGTCGCCTGCAGTTTGGAGTCGGTGTAGCCCTAGGGCTGAAAAATATTCCAGGTATGTGTCCTTATTTTGACAACGTTCTAATTGCTGGGGAGTCAGCAGAAATATTAGCAGATGCCTAAAAGTTGTTCTTCAGCGCTTCCGCGAAGCAGGGCTGAAGCTCAAAAGAGACAAATGTCAAATAGAAGTGAACTCCACAGAGTTCCTCATTTTCCGAATTGCTGCTGCTGGAATACACCCCACTGACTCAAAGCTTAAGGCTCCCCGATCTAAGTCAAAGGGGGATCTGCAAGCATTTTTAGGGTTACTAAATTTCTACCGTGCATTCCTTCCTCACAAGGCTGCATTAGCAGAGCCTCTACATAGGCTCCTGGATAAAAGGGTACCATGGCAGTGGACTAGTGCCCATGAAAATAGTTTCAAAGCAGTCAAATCACTGCTGTCTTCAGACTCTGTGTTGACACACTTTAACGAAAAACTGCCTATCAGTATTGCATGTGATGCTTCATCATATGGGATTGGAGCAGTTTTGAGCCATTTAATGGCTGACGGGAGCCAAGCTCCCATAGCATAATATTCAAGGACACTTTCTCCTGTGGAAAGAAAGTATGCACAAATGATAAGGAAACATTAGCCATAGTAGCTGGAATAAAGAAATTCCATGATTTTCTTTATGGTTGCCCATTTACGGGCTTTACAGACCACAAGCCTCTTCTAGGTCTGTTTACTGCAAACAAGCAAACTCCTCAGATCCTTTCTCCACAGATGCTGAGGTGGTCAATCTTTATGGCAGCCTACAATTACAGGCTAGTCCAAGCCTGGCAAGGAAATGGGCCACGCTGATGCACTCAGCAGGTTGCCCTTGCCTAATTCAGAACCAGACCCCACACTTGCTGCACGCATCATGTCAATTCAGGATCTGCCAGAATCTCCCCTTCACGCAGGGGATGTGGCTGCTGAAACAGCCACTGACAAAACACTCAGTCGTGTTTTGAACTGGGTGCTATGGGGATGGCCAGGAATCAGTCCTAGGACAGAATTTCACAGCTTCATCAGAAGACAAGATGAGCTATCTGCATACAAGGGATGCATTCTATGGGGAAGTAGGGTTATAGTCCCACACACATTAAGAGCAAGAGTCTTAGAATCTCTGCATGAGGGACATCCTGGAATAGTCAGGATGAAGGCACTCATGAGAAGCTACCTGTGGTGGCCAGGGTTGGATAAGGATATAGAGGTTCAAATGAAAGGATGCCAGGTTTGCCAGCAGACCAGACCTGAAATGCCTCAAGCCTCAGTACATCTCTGGGAGACTACACAAACCGCCTGGTCTAGGATTCACATAGACTATGCAGAACCCTTTCAAGGACAGGTGTTCCTTATTGTAGTGGACAGTTACTCCAAGTGGCTTGAGGTAGCACTTGTCCCCACTATGACTACTAACAGGACCATCCAGGAACTGCGCAGAATCTTTGCCACATATGGCTTACCTGATGTAATTATATCAGATAATGGGGTACAATTTACTGCTGCTGAATTTCAGTTCTTCTTAAGGACTAACATGATTAGACATGCTACCTCTGCCCCCTTTCACCCGGCCTCTAATGGTCAAGTGGAAAGGATAGTCAGGAAAACTAAGGAAGAGCTTAAAAGAATAACAAAGAGCGATTGGCATTATAGATTGGCAGACTTTTTGCTCTGCCAACACACAACTCCATGCACTTCAATGGGCCATAGTCCAGCAGAACTGAGATGGGAATGTTGGCTGACTACAAAGTTGGACCGTCTCCATCTGGACTGAGTAGCAGTAGAGATGGCACAGCCTAAGCCCCCAAGGAACTTGCAAGTTGGCGACCGAGTTTGGGCAAGGAACTATGGACAAGGGGCACCGTGGGTGGTAGCTGTGGTTTGCAAGGTGTCAGGACCACTGTCATATGAAGTGGTCTTGGAAGATGGGCGCATTTTGCGCCACCACATCGACCAACTGCATCGGCGGCAGGCTAATCAGACCCTGGCTGCTGATCAAGAGGAGAGCCACGAGCTAACTGACAGCTGCAGCGCGTCTGTGTCTCCTGGGTCTGGCGAGACTCACAGAGACATGCAGGATGACTCAATCTTGGTTGAGTCACCACCGACTGGAGGAACCTTGCCCACAGAACAGAACTTGCTGGCGGAATTGTTTCCCAGTCTTTCCAGGACTGCTCTGCTCACAGACATGTGCACTGGTCTACCCGGTCAGACCAGCCAAAGAGAGATTGGTCTACTCAGCCCGATCAGTCAAAGAGAGACTGGTCTACCCAGCCTGATCAGTCAAAGAGACTCCATCCTACCCAAAGCTAGCGGGTTGAGGAGCCCTGGTCTACCCAGCCAGCCGAGGGTATACCGGGAACCTCCGGCAGAGATGCGGTGATCAGAGCGGTCGTGGAAGCCACCTGCCTATCTACAAGATTATATACATTTTCTGGATGTGTGATTTATCTAGGGGGAAGGGGTGTTATGTATTAGCCTAATTTCATAAGGACTGTTATAAAACGGTTAGTTAGATGTTCAATTCAAATCCTTAACTGTCTGTTGTATATATTGCAATCCTGTGTTTTAGGCGGGAATGTATGTTTTAAAATCATTGGCTGCTGCCTAGTGGTGGTCCGTATACATATGAGTCAAGCAGCTGCTAGAGCCGTGGATTGAATAAACAAGCTGTTACTTTCACTCCTGTGACTTCAATGCCTCACCATTCCCAGTACACAACACACAATCCTTTTGTTTTTATGGTTCGATAAGAGAATCTCTCTCAAACAAGGATCCAGTGGGTCATAGGTAGTCTAGTATAATCTAAATCATTTTCAAGTATCAGCTGAGAAAATGGAGACTATTTGCAGAAAAGTCTTATTAGGCAGTGGAGAATTTGCATACTCAGCTTATGAAGCATATTTTATACTTCGCTTTGAGTGAAAAGTACTCTAAACTATATAAATTGCTTAGTAGCTGCATATTGCAAAAAAGTAATGAACACAGAGTTCCTTTCAGGAAAGATCATTCAATGTTGCTGTAATGTCCGTTAAGAAATGCTTGAAAATTTCTGACACATTTTAGGGTTTCCTAACAAAATTTTAAAACATTTGGCCAGAGTAGATTTCCATAGTTACTTTATACCACTATGTGTCAAGCATCACATGCTTAGAACATATAACAGGTGTTCCACTTGTTCCCAATGGTTAAAAAAAAAACCTTTCGAGGTTGTGTTCAATTCCTGATATCTACAGGGACATGTCATATTTTTCCTTAACCACTAAAGAGTGCTTTGCAATTTTATTCATAAATCTGTATTTTTCTTGGCTGGTTTTATGTCAGGCAATCATGCTGTCCTTGCTTTGTCAAATGTAATCTGTTTTAGAATTACAATACTATGAAGAGATGCTGCTCGTACACATCGTACACATAAGCAAAGAAATTCAAGCTAGGAATTCTGAAAATGATTTGGGAAAAAATATAAGCTTCTGAAATCAACTAAATGATGAATTAACCACTAAAGTTACAATGGACAAGAAGAAACACCATGCTTCTCTCAAGAGCCTGGTATAAAGAAATTAATATCTTCTTTTTCAAAATGATATGCTATGCCTAGGATCAAAAGGACAATTTGTTCATATTTGTGCATATTTACAGATGTAGAACTGAACAGAAAACAAGCATCCAAATATATAGCATAATAACTGAAGTCAAGAACTGCAACTCTACAGGTCACAAAAACATGTGGTGTATTTAGTACCTTGTAATTCTCCTATTGCTAGGAATTGCATGTTTTGATCACAATATAAACACAACAAATACTATGCTTTGAAGTTAATGGTATGTCCAATAAACAGCAAGAAAGCTACTGCCATTGGGATGCCTCATAAACGGAAGTGTTGAACCTGCCAGATCCCTGAAGTAACTTTGCAAAATGTCTATTCCAGTTTTGTCCTAGCACCTTCAAGAAAGAAGATTCTACAATCTCCTTACCAAAAAGAGAATGTTTATGTACATATTCAACATACAAGAAAGAGAAAGGAATCAGGTTATGAGCTGCAAAGAAAACAAAACTCTAGTAAATTAGAAAGAAAAAACAAAGTTGGCCAGTTCCTATTTTTGTTCAGTTTTCTCCAAGAAGGAAAATACATGTTACTTCAAGACATTGTGAGAAACAAGATAGGGACCAAAATGGAAGCCTGAAATGTTAGAAACAAAGTCAGGTAAGATCTATATACTTTACTTTACAGGGTTGGATGAATTGTATCCTACAATTCTGAAGGAAGATGCTGGGGGATGCAGCTGAATTGTTATATACTTCATTTGAGAAATCCTGAAGAATTGGTGAGATATCAGATTATTATCCTTTTTTTTTCAAAGTGGGAGGGGAGAGAATCTAAGAAACTACAAACTAGCTCTATCAGTCTAGGAAAGATCAAGAGCAGATCACTAAGTGATAAGTCTGTAAACACCTTGAAAACAATGCGATAACTAGAAGAAGCATACATCTATTCAAATTCTTGTCAGACTAATATTGCCTTATTTTAAATCTAGTGATTTTTAATCAGTTATGGAAATGTTGTATCTTATACCTTATTTTAGTGAAACATACTGTGAAAAAAAATGTATTCGGATCTAGGAAACACATTTTAAGTAAGATTCAGAAAAACTGGGTTCAGTGAAAAAAAAAAAAGAAATTAAATCCTATGAAGAAAAACTACAGGAGCTGGATATTTTTAGCCTTGGGAAGAAGAGATATAGTGGAGAGGGGCTGGTGGAGAAAGACAGCAGTTCCCTTCAAATATCTGACAGAATATCACACAGAAAAAAAGTCAAGAGTTGATCTCTATCATTCTGAAGTGCACAGAATAATAGATTTACATTACAAGGAATCAGCTTCAACACTAGAAAAAAGACTTCTTAACAGTATGAACAGTTTGACAGTGGAATCAATTATCAAAAGAGATATGAATATTCTTTCAGTAGATATGTTCAGGCAGAGACTAGACAACCATCTGCTGGAGATGCTTTAATTTAGATTCCTGCACTGAACAGAGATTGGATCTGATGACCTAAATTGGCCTTTCCAATTCTATGATTCCCATGCTGAATTGCTCTTATGTTTAGGAAACAATTTCTAAAATCTAAATTATGAAGTAATTAAAACACAGGTCTTTATCTATTCCCGCTTCACCATGGCTTCAACATTTCTATATATTACAAGAGAAGGTACCAATAAAAGAGCAACAAACTCAAAACATAAGTAATTTCCCATTGAAGCCCTTAAAATTTCAGTACATGGTAATTTCTAGAGATTTGAAGAGAATCTTTTTATAGAAAAAACTAAGGTATAAAATACACCTGTTATATCTTCAGATTCCATTATTTACCATATGTTCTTCAAAGTTGAGTCTGAAAATAAGAACTTTCCTATTTACTTTCAAAAAGAATAAAGACTTCTCTCCTTTATAAGTTTTGGTTTTGTAAATTATTTTGGAACTATGCCAAACATAAATCTTTTGCTTTAGTACATTGCAAAATTATAGGAAACAAATACTCTTGTCTTAACCTTGGGCACTGGGGAATATCAGGGCTTTGGGTTAGAAGAGAAAGAAAAAAGAAAACCCAGAAGAAAGAATCAGCAAGCCACTTGTGTACTGTTGCCAAGAAAATTATATACACAACTCCATACAACACCAGGAATCAAGCATGACTTGAAAAAAAAAATCACGTAGTTAGGAAATCCCATGCTAAACTCTAAGGATTGTTTTTTCAGTATTTCCTTTCAGTATTAGTATTCTATTAGTTAGAGATAGGCAGTCTTTTGGTGGGAACTTCATTTATTATTTATGATTGCTTAGATCATTAGAATAGAATAGAATAGAATAGAATAGAATAGAATAGAATAGAATAGAATAGAATAGAATAGAATAGAATAGAATGGAGTGGAGTGGAGTGGAGTGGAGTGGAGTGGAGTGGAGTGGAGTGGAGTGGAGTGGAGTGGAGTGGAAGGAAAGGAAAGGAAAGGAGTGGAGTGGAGTGGAGTGGAAAGGAAAGGAATGGAATGGAATGGAATAGAATAGAATAGAATAGAATAGAATAGAATAGAATAGAATAGAATAGAATAGAATAGAATAGAATAGAATAGAATAGAATGGAGTGGAGTGGAGTGGAGTGGAGTGGAGTGGAGTGGAGTGGAGTGGAGTGGAGTGGAGTGGAGTGGAGTGGAGTGGAGTGGAGTGGAAAGGAAAGGAAAGGAGTGGAGTGGAGTGGAGTGGAAAGGAAAGGAATGGAATGGAATGGAATAGAATAGAATAGAATAGAATAGAATAGAATAGAATAGAATAGAATAGAATAGAATAGAATAGAATAGAATAGAATAGAAGGAGGTCTTCTAGTCCAGCTCCCTGCTCAAGCAGCAGAATCTAGCAGGGAATGAGATAATAACTTAGAGTGGTCCTGTATCAATAGGAAATGGATTTTCTTGGATTTTTACAGTTTTGAAGACAACAAAATGGTGGGAAACTGCCCTGATGAGCAATCATGGGAATATAATTTAGGGAGTTCCAAGAGTCACAATATTTTGGAGTGGGGCAGCTTGTGTCTTGTAACAAATTGTTGCCCTTCCTTATTCAATCCTATTACCATACATGGCTGATTTTCATCTGTTCCTTCTATTCTTGACTGTGTGAAAATTTTCTTTACTTTCTTCTTAATTTTCTATCAGTATTTGATTATACTCTCTTTGTAAGCTCTATAGCTAATAAGGTAGCCTTTTGAAAAATGGAGATATTTTGTTCATTTCTCTTTAAATCTTAGAATTGAAATTCAAGAGGAGATTTCTTTGGTCCTCCACATATGGATAATTCATATGGATAATGCAATTCCCAACATTTTCAATTAACCCAATTATAATGAAGACTACTGGGAATTATAGTTCAACATCATCTAGAACAGGGCTTTTCAACCGGTGGTATGTGTACCACCTGTAGTACATTAGCATGTGGTAGGTGGTATGAGGCCCTGCCCAGCCAAGTGTATTGGGGAAGGGAACAAACCAAAGCAGCATAGACTTGCCTTAAGGGATCCTCCAGAACTGCAGAGTGGCTGAGGCAAGGCAAAGGTCCCAGGATTGGCACTTCCGGCTCACCCGGAAGAGAAAGGAGGGGGGGCAGAGACAGGAGAGACTATAAAAGGAGGCAGTTTGGGCAGGAGATGAAGGGAGAAAAAAAGATGCAACCTTGGGAGGAGGCAGAGTCAGCTGTAGCTACACTGAAGGGAAAGTAGGAGGAGGATGGGAGGAGAGGAAAGATCAAGCAGGCCGGCCAGGAGCCAATCTACAACTTCTGTGGCAGCCCTCTGTGCTGGCAGCAATAAACAGGCAAGAAATGCAGTGGAGATGGGGTCACCCTCCACGAGGAATGAAGAAAGGCAGCATTGGCTGGACATGATACACAGAGGGAGGGAGGGAGGGAGAGAGAGAGATGGCAATGAGAAAGAGGGAGGTAGGAGCAGGAGGGAAAGAGGAGATGTTTAATGGCAGAAGCGAAGTGCTGTTTCAGGTGAACTACAAACCAGGAGAGTGGAAGGATTCTTATGTGCTTTTGTGACTTTGAAGTTCTGGGATTTATGCAACGCGGGCTTTGAGTTCTTAAAGAGTGTTTGGCAATTTCTATTTGGCTGATGATTGATGTCTCGTGTTAGATTCTTTTGCTCTGTTATTGTTAGCTGTAAATTTTGCTGCAAGGGATTTTGAAGTATTTTTCTCCTGAATGGATTTTGCCTGTAGCATTCCTTTACTTATGAATGGAGCCATTTGGGGAGGCTGCCTTAGCTGGCAGCCAGTATTTACTACATTTTTTTTTCTTCCTTACCTTAAGTGCCAGTTGCCAGCTCCTTAACTTTCCTTTCTAGCCAGTAGCTAATCCTTAAAGGGCAATGCACCTTTTTAAACTAGTTCACTCAGTGGCTTGTCTTTTCTGTCTCTGGAGGCTTTTCCTTGTTTGATAAATATATGGAAGAGGGAAAATATAGGGGGGGTCAAATTCTTCCTTCAGAAGGAGATGGGAATGAGAAAGAGGGAGACAAGGGAAGGAGGGAGGGAAGGAAGTCCCACCTTAGCACTTGTCCACCAGCAGCTCTGCCATTAACTTTGCTAGTCAAAAGTTTGCAAAGGGGGATCACATGACCCTGGGACACTGTAACTATCATAAATATGAATCAGTTGCCAAGCATCCAAATATAAATCACATGATCCTGGGGATGCTGCAATGATCATAAGTGTGAAAAATGGTCATGAATAATTTCAGTGCAATTGCAACTTTGAACAGGGGTTGTTGTTTTTTTTGGTCATCAAGATTTTGACACCTTGCTGTGTGGTACTCGAATATTGCCATATCCTAAAAGTGGTACAGTCTGTGAAAAGGTTGAAAAGCCCTGATCTAGAAGATAGCAGTATGGTTAGCAGCAAATAAAGTCCAATAAACCAAGCATTGGCTCAGGATCTGGGGGAGTTTACCTTCAAATTCTGACATATTATTGCCCCTGTCCCCAATGTCAACAGTAACTGGAAAATATTTTTACACCAGAACACAACATTTCAAGCTTTGACAGCCTCAGGTATGGGCCAGAAATGAAAAGAAGGCTGCCCCATAAAGAAGTGACCTTGGCTATAGTTAAGGGAACAAGTGAATGTGCCCATTGAAGCAGAGTTCCCCAACCCTTCCACCTTTGCAGACTGGGGGGGAAGAGGATGATTGCATGTGACCGCAGACAAGTACATGCACATGCAGCTCCATTTGCACAAACAGCGGATATGCATGCCCACTGATTGTGTAAGTAGAGATGCACATGTCTCAGCTCTCCCACCACTTCCATGGCCCAGTTCTAAATAGCTCAAGGCTCAGTATTGGACTGCAGCCAGGGTATTGGGGACCCCTGCATTAAGCATAGTCACAACAGAATTGTTCCTGATAGATGATGCTAGAGAAATATATATCTGCATTTCATCCATGTCCCTGTAGGTTTGGAGCACTTTTTGGAACACAATCTTAAGGCATAGAGCTAATTATTGTTACTGTTCATATGGAAATGTTAGCTTATATGATTTGTAATGGCAATTGGGGTTTGGGGTGCTATATGGAATTTTTAGCTGAAATTATGCTTCACTGCCCTGTCTGATGTTTTCCTCTTGGACAATTGCTATGAAAACATTTTCTTTTTCCATCAAGTTCTTATTTTATTTGCAAGTCTCAATGTGCTGTAGTTATTACTAACCAACTTTTATTATATTTTTTACAGGCTGTTTTCTGCCTGATATTGAAAGACCAGCCTGCCCTCTTCTGGTCAAATAAAATCAAAGCGATTTTGCAATAAAATAAGCTACAACGCTTCATTCATGATGAATTAAATATGTGAATCCCAATAAACAATTTATCTTTCCAAATAATATTTAATTTAAATAAGCAGGCATGTGTTTGCCTCTGATAACTGGGCAAAAGTATATTGTATATATACTTTTAAAGAAACAGCCCACAGAAAGAAAGGGGAAAAGTAGATAACTACAGAGAGAGACTTTATTATAACTGGTCGCAAATTCAGATATTTAGACTGGATTTGGCACTTTTGCCAATATATTAAGTTTTTCTCAAGGAGCTGAAATAGGCAGATATTGTTGTTAAGTGTATTGTCATAGAATAGAATAAAATATTTTATTTGCAGGTCTTATGTATTGTGTTTTTCTCTAATTCTTTTTCCTTTGTTCTCTCCAGATATTGCAGTGTCCACTACCCAGACTTTTTTCATATTTCTTATCAACATTTGTTAAGACACAACCAATGATATCTTTGAAAGAAAAGAGATATGGTTATATTAGAAAAATGATGAAAAAAGAAAGAAAACAACAAGGTCAAATGAATAGGAGAATGGCTTATAATTCTACCATTGAATGTACAAAATAGAACATATTTTGAATATCATTCAAAACTTACAGCACGAAAGCTGTTAATTGCATTGATATCAGCAGGCGTTACCTATGGCAGGAGAGAAAAATGAATTATTTGTTTATTTTGAGGTACTAAATGGCATTAAACCTGCCTTTTGTAATGCAATAGGTTTCTCAAAACATTCTGAAATTTTAAGAATAGAAGGGAAGGATATGCTAGGTTGAGAATCACCAGTTTTGAGTTCTTTTATTTATCTTTTACATTTAATTTACATAAATGATTTGGAGCTACATTGCTGAAATAATGGGAATATGTTATGAATGATGTATGAATGCAGTCTTAAACAAAAACATTGGAGAGGATGAACAACTGAACAAAGTCTATTTTTAGTAGGCATGCATTATAATACACTGCAAAAATACAGTGAAAAGGAAGTGCTTCCCTTATGCCTTCCTTTGCCAGTATTTATTTATTTTATTGCAAACAATTCAGCTGCCACATGGAGGGAAGAACATATTAGTGCTGGGCCTCTGTGTTTTGAATCAGATTATTACTTCATGGAGTGGCTCAATGTGTGAATTGTTTGGAGCAAATGGTATCATCCATAGCACTGCAGATAAAAATGTTTCATAGGAAAACAGTTGTCACATTCTCCCTGAACCAATAACAAGAACAGAACTCTTGTGGAGAAGTTTCACTCTGATTTTCAGCACAGACCTTTAAAGGAAGAATTAGCAGTCTTGCACTACCACTCAATTTATTTTCGCTAACTCAAATAGATAATTTCAGTATTTATGATGGTGACTCAAAGGGAGCTATAGCTGAATTCAACCAAAAAGCTTTCTACTGTTTGCCATTGCTGAATTAGAATAAGAGACATACAAATCTGTTGCTCCTATGATCAAAATGCAAATATCACTTAAATAAAAATTACTGAATTGTCTTAGAATAACTGGACACCTAGCCTTCAGAGAGCCCACTAAAGTCTGGAAGGCATTCAGGGCTTGAATATTGCAAGGTGTTTCTTTTTCAGAGAAGGCATAAAATTTGCCCATAGACTTCGTGCAACATATATTCAAACACACCAAATCCCATATAATTCCACTGCTATCCTAAAATGTATATTATGGGGAACCTGCATTCCTATCCAAATTTGATCAAATTCATGAATCAGTTTCAAAAACTTTTTAGAAGTGACAAATTCCAGCAAAACAATTTCTCACAAAAAGAAAAAAAAATAATCCTTTCTGTTAGAGAAAGGAAAAAAATTGAAGGAAAAAGTTGCCCCCCACATAGGAAACAGTAATTATATTGACTTATGACAGTGGTGGCGAACCTATGGCACGCATGCCAGAGGTGGCACTCGGAGCCCTCTCTGTGGGCACACGTGCCATTGCCCCAGCCTCGCCTCCCCCCACAACCCCCTCCTGACCAGCAGCTGCCCTGAGGAGTCACCCCTGAGAGTGGCCCACACAGAGCAGTGTAGCCAAGACATGGCAGCCAGGCAGTGTAAACAAGACTCTGTACTCACGCCCCATCGTGCACAGTTGATGCTACGGGGCGCGGGCAGAGGGCATGGTGCCATGGTGCTACTGGGCTGCCTGGGCGAACTGTGGTGGGCCCTGGAGGCAGTGAGTGGCCCTGCGGGCAGGCGGGATGGGGGACAGTGTGGGGGTGGAGCAGGGGCAGGGAGTGGAGCGGAGCCAGGCCAATGTTTGGGCACTTGGTCTCTAAAAGGTTTGCCATCACTGACTTATGACTTTAGTTCTGCCCACATTTGCTTTTTCCAACATATGATCTATTTGTAGATGTACAGTATATGCTGCTCAACAGAAATATGATTACACATTCATTGCATTAAAGGATATTGTCATAAATCACTCATCTGTATTAGTATTCAGTGGCCATGGAGAAAAGGCTGAGTATGATGGGTTTTCACAAGCATGTGCCATCATATACAGAGATTAGTTTTCAGCAATTATTGATATAGTGGGGTTTTTGCACAAGGACTAAAATGGAATCCTGCATGTGAAAGTGCATGCTTCTGATTGACTTGTGAGGTTTCTAAGTGTTTTGCAAGCAACCAGCAGCTGCTAAGACAGCCATATCAGCAGGGACAAATGAATCTGACCATTTAGTGAGAATCATCTATCAGTGGATTCAGGTTAGTCTTATAGATGCTGACAATACTTCCTCAAGCACTAGTGAAGTTGCAGGTGTTAAATCAATATTCTGTGCTATTCAGTAACATGATGCCCAAGAGGAATAATGTAAGTGGTCCTTTTTCCTGTTCCTCCTGGAGTGATTGCTTTAAGAAGGAATCTCTGGTAACATTTCAAGTTTGAAAGCTGTGAATAGCCACAAAAGTTCCTAAATCATTCAAATAGCCTCTTGAGTACAACATTGGAAGCTTTCTAAAGCTACACAAAATTACAGCAGCTCTTTGAAAAATCTAATACACTTAAATATATCAGTCTTTCAAGTACATCCTTTAAGCTTCTTGCTTTAATTCAACAAGGTTCAATTTAAGCAGCTAAAATAGGGGTAAAGAAATTCCAAGAGAGTTACATGTATCCTTCAACACCAAATGGCAACCATATCTTAAGTTCTGATTTCTTCTTTTCCCTATCATATCATTCTACATACCATGTTTTCCCCAAAATAAGACCCAACCGAAAAATAAGCCCTAGTGTGATTTTTCAGGAGGCTCGTAATATAAGCCCTACCCAAAAAATAAACCCGAGTTAAGATCGTCAGACAGATGGACGCATTTAGTACGTCTGTTGCAATACAAGATGGAAGTACTGAATTATAAAATAATATTATTAATATATAATATAAATATATTTATATAAATATAAATAAATAAAATTATTGGCATTAATACTTAAAATAAAAGATAATATAAATTGTAATTAAGTATTTATAAATACCCTAGCAGACATCTTTGGACAAGAGTAAAAGCCTATGTAAACTGGTGAACTTGAGACTTACTGCCAAATGACCAATAAGAGTAAAGACACAACACATGAATAACATGAACACTTGATAATGAATGTATGTGGGGTTTTTTAAATATATTTTATTGATTTTTTTAACATAAACACCTAAATATTTGTTAAACAGTGTGGTGTCTGCGTTTATATTTACAAAGTAATCACTAACAGTTAGTTTCTATATTCCAAAATCCACATAATAGCTTTGCTTGATTTTCTCTTTTTCCAATAATATTCTCTTTGCAATCTTAAATTAATACAATTCTTATTAATTTGATAGGTAACAATTAAATATAAAGATTTTTCTAAAATTTCTACCAATAATAATCACATCAATATCATGGTTCTTTTCTATCTGGTCATCTTGGTTGCCTCGTCATAAATCCTGCTTACAATTCTTATTTAAATTTATTTTTCCTACAATGTTCAAAACATTTCTACTTGTTAGAATTTTCCCAGAATTAATTACCTTAAAGTATTTAAATCTATTTTCATGTCTTAAAAAATAAGTAAGAAAAAGATACAAAAGAAAGACATAGAAAAAGAAAAGATGTGAGAGAGAAAAAGAAAAAAGGAGAAAAAAGAAGAAAATAATATACTACTTAAAATACCCTCTTGAATTAGTATACACTTATTTCCAATTTTTTTCTGTTCTCTTTACCCATAATTACATCCCATTATCTAATCTTTTAACTCTATTCAAAACATTTTCCCCATTTTTAGTTATCCACTGGAATTTTCTTAAAATCAATTACATTTAAATATCTAAAACATTTCCTTTATGTTGATCATCCCATACATTTTTATAGTTCTCATATCGAAGAACAAAAGAAAAAAAGAAAAGAAAAAATACTGTCTTACTTGGAGAGTTCATCCCTCTTAAACTAAAAATTTTCTATTTCTTCAGCCATATTCAAACAAGTGTTTAATTTTTGAATATTCCCTCTAATAGACCCCATCATCTAATTCCTCAATTTTCACTTTAGTCTTTCCATAATCTTGTAAATGTTGTTGTACATATAGTAGACAAATCAAACATCATCTCTTTGTAAAAAGATTTTGCCCTTTCATATTCAATGAAGATTTCTCTCATCATCCCTTGTCTCCGTTTCTTGTACTCCCAACAGCTCAGCAATCCATTTTGTCAAATCTTTTTCCTTATCCTCAAATTTACAAGTTATCTTTTCCATGTTCAATGTTTCTTGTAAGTCATTCTCCACTTGAGTCTCCACTAGCTTATATTCAGTTCTCTCAGTGGTGGGATTCAGCCAGTTCGCACCATTTCAGCAGAACCGGCAGCTGATTTTTTTGTTGCCCAGGCCCAGAATGGACTTCTGGAAGCAATATCCACAGAGAACCAGTTGTTCACATATTTGAATCCCACCACTGAGTTGTCTGCTTTACCTGAACTCTCTTTTTTTGTTTTCTGATCATTTGATTGTTGTGACGTTAAATTGAGAATGCATTCATTTAAATTTTCAAATTCATTTTTAATTTCCTCATGGTTTGAAGTTAATATCATTTGCATTGGTTGTAACAGAACATATATTTCCTCCTAGTAAGTATTTACTTTTTCTTGGTATGTTCTTTCTGCAGATCTCTGATGCTTCATAATGACCAAAAATCCTTTGTCTTCCAACCACTTTAAAGTCGCAATTTAAAAAATATTTATAATCCAGGAAGATCATTTTTTTCTAAGTTTTATAGTTCTCACTTTGTAGATAGTCCATAATGTTTTCTTTTCTTTTGTTACAGCTGCTCTTTGTTTAATCAAAGCCCTGAAGGTCATGACAACAGGCTTTTCTTTCTGGACTATATATTTAGCGCAGTATTTTCATCCACCACTAGATGTCAGTACCAGTCCATCTTTCAATTTTCTGAAATTTTTCCGTAAACTTAATTTGCCGCTTCCATTTAGAGGAGGGTGAAACAAAGCCACCTGCTCAGTTTTGGAGAATTTTAACTTCTGGGGTTTTTTCTTTTTTTCTCAGGAAATCAGTCAAGTAGAAGAGAGAAAAATCAATATTTTTACCCAGTGCTTTTTTTGTAAAAAAAAAAAAAAAAAAAAAGGTGCCAGAACTCTCACACATCATACAACCCGCCTTGCTTACCCTACAAGGTTCTACCCAAAAAAGGTACCAGAACTCTGTTCTGGGCATTCTATGACAAAAAAAGCCCTGTTCTTACCCAGTTCAGTCATGCTGTTTACAATCACACTTAGTTTAGTGCTTTTTGGCTTTGGCTGCATGTTGCTTCGACTAGATTCACGAATGACACTAGCCTTTCTTCTGTCAGTTTTTGGAGAGCTTTCCCCAGGCATCCAGATCAACCACCATATCTCCGGGATGGGCGGGGCTTCCCTCCTTCCTTGCCAACTCTCCGGGGTGGCTTTGGGCCCATTTAGGGTCCCCAAACAGAGAGAAATCAGCCGTAGGAATCGGATTGTCTCAATCCCTTGGCTGTCACAATAGCTGCACAGAAGCCTCGAATGGACATGTTTCATAATTCAATACATCATGTGATGTAGCAGATGTACATAATGCACTTGTGTGAAATAAAGAAACATTTTCTGAATTTTGGTGCCTACAATTTTTTGTTGCTTTTGTGTGGACCATCATTTTTAATTGTCAACATTTTTGTTGCCACTCCTGTCTCATAATTCTTCAATTAACACTTGATTTAGTGCATACATGTCAAACACAAGGCCTACAAGCCAACTCCGGCACACAATGGGCCCATATCTGGCCTGTGGGGCTGCCCTGGAGATAGCACAGAACCGGCCCCTACCACCCCGGCCCCAGGCCAACCCAGCCAGGTTCTCCCCAGGCATGGGCACAGAAGGAGGTGAGTGCGCAGGGGTCAATGGTGCTTCTTTAGGACAGGGGGACTCCATTCTTCCCATTCACCAAGGCCATTGCAAGTGGGACAGCAGGTGGGAGGCTCATTCCACATGTATCACAAAACTGGAAGATGAAGTTGGACGGTGGGGGCCAAGCGCGCAGAGGCTGAAGCATGGTGCCACCCATACCCCACTACCTGCCTTGCCTCACCTCACAGCAACAGCAATAGGTGGAGGCAGAAGCATGGGAGAGGCACATGATCTGGCCCGCTGGATGTGACATGTGGCCATGATTCATCATGGCCTTAAGCAAGCAAAAACAGATGGTGGGATAGAGTAAGGTGGGTGATCACGCAGTGTGTCTGGCAGGCTGCATCACATGCCTTCTCTCTGTGCCTCTGCATTTGCCTACTGCTTTGAGGGCTGGGCTGGCAGTTGCAGCATTCGGACTCACTTGTGCTGCACAGGCTCTGCAGGCCTCGCAACCCAAGTGTGCCAGTCAAGATCCCCACGTGCTTGCTGCCTCCTCTGCACACACCTGGTGAGGCATCCAACTAGGTTGGCCAGGGCAGTGGAGGCTGGTCCCTCACCATCTCTGGGGCAGCCCCATTGGCCAAATATGGGCCCATCTAGCCCACAGGTCTTGTTTTGACATTTCTGAAAACTATTTGGCTAGTTGCCCTATCTGCATCAGGCAAAAGGAGTTGTGAGAAGATGCTCATCCAAAACACTGTATTTCCTGAGCTTTATGGTAGCTATATCATAAAGGAAATCTCTATGAACTATATAACATAGCTACCATAAAGCTCGGGAAATACAGTGATTTGGATAATAACTGATCTTTTCTTAAAATAATAATATATACATATACATAAATAGTAAGAGAAGATAGAATAAAGATACAATTATTTTAGAAAGTAATTTATTAAATATTCTCTCTCTCTCTCTCTCTCTCTCTCTCTCTATATATATATATATATATGTATGTATGTATGTATGTATGTATATATGTATGTATGTATGTGTATATATATATATATATATATATATATATATATATATATATATATATATATATATATACAGATGCATATACATACACAAAAAAAATAAAAATACACAGAGAGAAGAGAGAAATTTCATGGAAGAAGACCGTACTCAAGAATACTGTCATACATGACTAGTCTATTAAATTGTTAGTTTATGTACGGTAGGTTCACTGCATTGAATAACATAAAAACAATTATGACAAATATCATTAGATTTGGTGTACAGGTCTATCAATGTTTGAGAGAAAAGCAGGAAAATAATGCAACTAGATTCATTGGGGTCTCAAAGTATATGTTTATTTCCAACTTCTGGAGAAGAATATATGCAGCCATCATCCTTAAAAACAGCATATTTGTTGAGTGAGATAGAACATTCATAATAGTTCTGAAATTAACAATTATGACTATTCTGACAAATTTATTTTAGTTATTTTATGTTTTTAAATAAATGGGTACTATTTTGGGTCTCATAATATACAATACACATTTCTTCTTTTTGGATGTTTAATACTCTTTTAAAATACATTTTGAAATGAATATGAAACTTAATTTAATATTTTCCATAAATAAATGTCTTCATATGCACTACACACAGACTCTCAAAACCATATTATAACAGGAGAATTTACTGCAATAAAAAATATTCAACCATAAATATCACATAATTCAATGCAGAATAGTTATCAGCTGGTCAAGTGTAATGCCTGCATCTCATCTAGTACATTTCTGATGGATTCTACACAAACTTTTCCTCTGTGATCTTTCAGGCAAGCCTGCCTCCATACTTCATCAAAGCTTTCATCTGAAAGTTTCACACCAATGTTGCGCAAAATGTCTGCAATCTGTGAAATAACATATAATATTGTTAGTCCTTGGAATTTTCACATGCATGCACATATACAGAATCACCCATATATGTCTCTCTAGTCCTAATCCAGCACTTTCTCAAAAGTAGACAAAAACTGGAGCTTTCTTGGATCATTTTATAATATATCTAAGCCAGACATGTCAAACACAAGGTCCAGGGGCCGGATGCGGCCCGCGAAGTGGTTTCATGTGGCCCACAAAGCCATCCTGAAAACAGTGAGGGAACAGTTCCTACTGCCTTGACCCTGGCCCAGGCCAGCCGGGAGCCAATGTACAATTTTGTGGTGGCTATCTATGCTGAAACACATTCAGTCTTAGCTCCACAAGGCAGTCTAGAAACAGTGAGGAACCAGCCCCTGCCATGTCAGCCCTGCCCCCTGGGTACATGCTGGGGAAGTGTCACCCTTTGTGAGGAATGAAGAAATGGACTATGCCTTGGCCCTTGCCCCAGTCCCACTCCCTTCTGCCAGAGACCCTCATATCTGTCCTACTCCTGTAGAGCTGGCCATGCCCACCCAGTAGACCACATCCACTCCATCCACGCCCACCCAGTAGGCTGCAGCCACCCTGACCACACCTACCCGGCCCCCCGAGGGCAACCGCAATGCTGATGCGGCCCTCAATGATCTAAGCTGATAGCCATGGAATAGTTGAGACTCTACACTGAAAACCAAAGGGCAATTGAGTGGATATACATGCCAACTGTCAGAAAAAACAAAATCATTCATTCAATTTATTTATTTATTTACTTAGTTATTTGGCCACTTGAAATACTAATGACTCTAAATAGTGTACATACTGGTCATCCATAAATCAGATTAAAAATATAAAGGTCAAAGTATCTCAGCATACAAGTAATCTTCAACAAACAAATGTAATGAGATCTGGCTATTTTGGTCATATGATGTAACAGTCATAAAATGGTTCAGTCACATGACCAATTCAATTTTATGACCTTTTTGTGATAGTCATTTAGTGAACCACTATGATCATTAAGCAAATATTACGGTCATTAAGTGAACCAATGGTTTGTTATGGATATGGTTTTGCTGAAATCTGAAAGTAAGTTCTGTTATGGGCTGTTATAAAGCATGGTTATGTGACCATGGGGCACTGCAATAGGCAGTAAATGTGGCTGTGTTGCTGAGCATCCAAAATTTAGTCATGTGACTGCTGAGAGAGCCCAACAATAAGAACTTTGAATCTGGGTCATAAATCCTCTTTTTCAGATCAGTTGTAACTTTGAATGGTTACCAAGTGACCAATGTAAGTCAAGGAGTACCCATATATCAAATAAATATGGGACTTCACTTACTATACCAAAACCCAGAATCTTATGTCAGAGGAAAAAATATTACAAAACCCAATTTCCAAGAATCTATTAAAAACATTAAGTAAGATTAGCCAGCTTCCATACACCGTCCAGGAAGGAGTAATTATAGTCAGATTTCCCTCATCTCTACCCTCTTCTATGAAAAAGAACTTGGTGCTCCCCCTGCTGATTGATCAGAAAGAAACATTTTCTAGTTTCTGTTATTAACAAGAGCAGTGTTTCTCAACCTTGGCAATTTATGATATGTGGATTTCAACTCCCAGAATTGACAGCTATGATAAACTTACAAGATTGAAAAATACTGGCCTATAAAACTAAAATAGGTAAACCCAAGGAAGAAAATTTAGGATAAGAAGAAGCAAAATCTGGCCCTATCCATCAGGGTTTTTTTTTAGTTCTTCAGTTGTCTGTGGAGATTCTTAGTCATCCAGATCATAGTTGTCTCAAATATGCTTTTTCAAAAAGCAACTGGATTGTTTTTTCCATGAGGAAGAAAAACAAAATGTTTTGCTTCTTATCCAAGAAGCTTCATCAGTTGTGATGGGGGGGATGGAAGGATAAGTATTGACAATTGAGAGTGGATGGTGGGGGAATGGAAGGATAGATTCTGACTGGATAGTGAAGGGGGGGGGGGAAATAGAAGGATTGTATTTTTTTGCAGATAGCACTCTCCCTGAGAGCTCTTTAGGCCACTTGGGTTTATCTTTGCCCTCAGGGTCATTTGAATCAGAGTTCAAAGGGTTCTGGAATCTTCCTGGAGTTGCTGAAGGGCTGCATTGTAGATTGAAGAGAGGTGATGTCTTATCTCCCCTCTATTGAGAGAGAGATGCTCAATGTTAATATAAATGGTCTCTTTTACCCCTCTTTCAAAATCTACAGTTTGGATTGAGAAGCAAAGCCCATCCAGTCTGAATCTATCCTTCTATCCCTCTCCATCCAATCTCAACTTTTAGTATCTATCCTTATATCCCCTCCTCCACCCCACCAACAGAACTGATGAAGCTTCTTGGATGAAAAGTGAAAGGTTCTGTTCTTCTTCAAGAAAAAAACAGTCCAGTTGCCTTTTGAAAAAGCACCCTTCAGATAGTTCTTTAGTTCTTTTTCCATTTGCATTGTGATTAATACATTAAATCTACAGTTGAGGACTTTTTTTTAGTGTGAAACCTTTTTGTTAAAACAGTTGTACTCAAGATTGGTACTAGACAAGACAACTATCATACATTTTTAACAGAAATGTCACCTACATTCTTGTTGATAAGATAAACTATGCAATATCTTTGAGATATAACTACCTCTTCCTTTGATCTTATCCTGAAGAAGTCTTTCTCATAAACTCCTCTATTACTATAGACAGAGGGGTATAACAGTGCATGCATAGTTGCTTGATCCCCATAATTAGTGGTGTCACTGATACGGCGAAAACGAGGAGCCGGAATATCTGAACGAATGGTTGGAATACCATATAGGGGGTAAACTGTGTGAAAACATATTTTAAAAAGAGAGGAGAAAAGCATTATGGTGCAGTTAGGAGTAACAGAACTAGATTACACCAAACAAACATATCCTTTTTAAAGCTCCTTTCCCATACCAGGTTTTTTGAAACCCATTGAAGATAATATAAATAGTTTCTCTTTTTATTTTTGTGTGATTTTACATTTTTTATTATACAACGTCTATCTACAACTGGAAATAGGAATGTCAGTGACAGTCAATGGTTTCAGAATGTAAGAACAACAACTTTACACATAAAAAGACGTGATGCTTCAATCACTGGATCAAGTCCACAATTTTACACTACTATAGACGCCTCTAATTAGAAGCATCAGTAAACAAGCAGCACTGAAAAAACAAAGTTCTCAAAATACACTGATCTTGGTAGGAGGGAACAAAATCTTGCAGCTAGAATAACTCTACTACCTGGTTACAGTCCTCCAATATTATCAAGGCCCCTTTGAAAGATGGAATATCAGTGATCTTCCTATTTTTGTTTTTCATTAAAAAAAATTTCTCACTGTGAGCAAAGTAATTTATACCAGTTCAAAAGGCTGATCTAGGTCAGCAATGATGTGGACGATTAGGAAGGTTTTAGATATAAAATCTCTCCCATCATTCCTATTGCTTTATCCCTGCCATTCCAGATGTCAGACACAGATAACCTCAGAGGTTTATGGGGGAGGAGGATAGCTGACTGATGGAAAGGATATCTGAAATTTGGGCCTTTGGATTTCCTCCTCCAAAGAGAGGAGGTCATAGGATGACATAGAACTACTATCTTAATGTCCCTCTGAAATCAGAATTTTCATCATTCTTAAATTTTGCCTGGATTATGGATCATATTTGCAACCTATCCCAACTCATACTCATGCTATTAGTCTGTCTTTTTCCAGAAAATATGCATTTCAAATATTTGACCTAACTACGATAGTATCTAATTTTTGAACATTTTACTTTAATATTTTAAGGATAAACACATGCAATACTTGCTTACAAACATACTATGTGTCTCAGGGATACCCCAATCTCAGTCTACAATGGGCTTATGGAGATGACTGTAGGACCAAAACTTTATTATGAAGATGTTACAGAGAAATCAAATGTGATGAAGGGTTTCCAACATTCCCAGTAACAAACCATGATGGCTCAATAAATAGATTAGCAACTGCTCTCTTAAAAATCTTTAGAGATGAGAGATAAAACTCTCCCTTAAGTTATGTTAGAGTTATGGGGGTCAGGATCAATTAAATATTGCTATTTGGATGGCAGACTATCAAAAAATCCCAGGCTATAAAATGGAAAGTTAACAAACTGTCTCAGACAGAAGGCAATGTAAAATCATTTACATGTTATTGTCAAGAAAACAAGACAAAATTATTCATGAAATCAACAGGAATCAAGCCTGGTTTGAGGAAGTATGTACTTTTAAATAACAATATACTATTATACAGATGCTATATTCTCTTTCAAAACAACTAAAGAAACCAAAAGAGTAACAACAGATCTTTAGGAGACTGATTAATAAGTATGTTAATGATATATTTAAACATTTATAACCTGGTTGTAAAAGAATATATAGATACTTTACATACATGATGAAGGAATGCCACCTACAACTGCATTATATTGAGAAGAGGTTGTGCGATAATCAAAAAATACACGGTCAGTTGGTCTTGATAGCGTTCTAGATGTTTTTTCTAAACTTCCTGGTTCCATGGGTACAATATCATCCTGCTTTAGCAGAGCATTTTCATTAGCTTTAATTTCTGAAGCATTTGCTGGAATAAGATCAAAAGGAGCTGGTTTTTTCCCTGTGAACAATGAATGAAAAGAAAAAAAAATAAAGGTTACTTTTATGGAGTGACATAAAAACTATAAAATAGCACAAAAAGAATAATTTAGGAAGCTCTAAAATAAGTTTTAAGGCCATAAACAAGGTACCTTTTTAAAATGAAGAAATAATGGGGTTATGAACACTTAAACGTAAGGGTCCAGCTTCAACCATGTCAAACGAAGAAGAAAAATACTGAAATCACATATGGATACAAAAGTAGCCCTATTATTTATTAATTTAATTTATTAATTATTAATTTAATTTCAGAAATTTATAAGGCTGCTATAATGACTCAGGGAGGGAACTTACAATAAAACTGATTATACTGTACAGTAAAAGAACAATTTACCCAAATACCAGAAGGAAAGCAATCACTAAAAGTCAATCAAACATCCCACTCACGGCGCCGATGGCGGCTTTTTTTTAGCCGTCCGCCCTGGGATTGCATTAAAGCCGGCAGAGACAGCGATCAATAGCTGTTTCGTGGCTTTGAGCCTTCCTCCCTGGGAGAAGGGGAGAAGGTGAGCTTACTCAGATAGAGGTTGAGTTTCCCAGGTCCTCCATAAATTTATTTTTTGGAGGGCAAAGTGGGAGAACTCCCTCGGAGTCTGGGTTCTTCTCCGCATCCTGGGATGCCTTTGTTCTTAGGAACAAAGCCAGATGCTGCTTCCACATCTGCTGCTTAAAGAAGATTTGTGAGTAAAATAAAAAGCAGACGGAGCTGACCAGGAGGATTAGAATTGTGATAAGTTGGGACTTTAACTCAGGAAATAATTGAAGTATCTTTCACATCTATTATTCTAACAGAGGGAGGAAGCGGAAAAAATGGCGGAGGAATGCCATTTCTTTCTTTGAAAGGAAAGACTTTCACTTTCACTTGGCAACAAAGTTTTAACAAAGTAACGGATTTCGGTATTCATTTAAAGAAGCTCTTTTCTTCTTCTTTTTTCTTCTTCTTTTTACTGTCTCCTTTTTTATCTTTTGTAATGGTTGGATTTATAGAGAAGTGGTTTTAAGTGGTTTGAAAATGGCTTCTAAATGTCCTAGAATTTCTGCCTTTCCTAAAAGCTCAATTTCCTCTCCTGTAATTCAGACTATACAGCAATCCAAGCCTAAGTCTCCACCACCCTCTCCCCCACCACCGGCATTCACACTCAAAGATTTACAGGATGCTTTGGAGAAAACAGCACAACAAATTAAAACAGAGACAGCAGAGCTTTTTGAGAAGAAAAATAGGTAGATGAGAGAAGATATGGTGTTGGCTCTCCAAGGGCTAGCAGCTCACGTAGAACGTCTGGATAAGCGTGTGGACGAAGTGGTGGGCAATGTTGAAAGGTTAGAAGATAGAGTGGAAAAAGTAGAAAATAATGTTGATGCAGCACAGAATGAAAGTATTATGTCACAATATAGGGATATGGAATATGCTTTGCGAATAAGAGGGTTGAAAGAGAATTTGCAAGAGAATTTGAAAGAAGTAATTGCAGCAGATTTAGCTCCTATTTTGGGATGTGATCCTGAAGAAATTTTGAGAGAAATAGAAATAATTTTTAGGGTCAATTCGTGGATTGCGAGACAGAGAAAGCTACCAAGAGATGTGGTGATTTACTTTTCCAGAAGATTACTTTGTAATGAAATTATACAAGCTTTTTATAAGCAGAGATTTCAAATTGCAGCTCAAGATGTTATAATTTTAAAAGAAATACCTCCACAAATTCTTAGGAGAAGAAAGGACTTTGCTTTTTTGGCTGAGGAGCTTAAAAAAAGACAAGTTCAGTTCAGATGGGATTTACCTGTTGGAATTGTGGTGAACTATGATGGAACACATTATAGACTCAATACAGTTTTTAAAGCAAGAGATTTTTATGCTTCCATTTTGAAGACAGGTACACCACCATCTCCACCATCTAAGAAAATTGAAGAAAAACTTGAAGAAAAGCTGGCTGAAGGAGCAATGTCATTAGTTTCAGGAGATTTGCAGGGTGAATCTATGCAACAGTGTCTCGAGATAAAAGATGATCCAAAGGAGCAGAGGATGACTCGTGCAGCTCATAAACGTAAAGAAAAAGAACAACAGAAAGTGGATGTTTGATCTACAATGCAATCAACTACCTCAGAGCCAGTGGGAGGAACAAGGCCGAAGAGATCTTCGACGGCAGATTTACAAGCAGTGTTCCGGAGGCTTCATGTCACTAAAGATGGTTAATGGTTTGAATTCACCACAGAAAAGAAAGAAAATTATTTCATTATTTGAAACAACACAAGAATGATGTTGTATGCTTGCAAGAGACTCATATTACGGCTGGGATTACATTTTATAGCCTCTGCTCCACAGAAAAAAGGAGGAGTAGTTATCTATGTGAGAAAAGACTTGTCGCCGAAATTAATTGACTCTGATTCATAAGGAAGATATGTTATTATTGATTTATTATTAAATGGTAAGAGATGTCTGATTATTGGATTATACGCTCCTAACCAACAACAGAAACAGTTTTATAAGTTGATACATCAGAAATTAATTCAATTGGATTATAAATCTGTTATTATGATGGGTGACTGGAATGGTGTTTTAGATTCAAGTAAAGATAAGAAGGGTTCTTTCAAACTTCCTAATTATGCTAAGCTACCAAAGCTTTTTTTGACTTGAAGGACAATTTGGAATTTAGAGATATTTGGAGAGAATGGAATATTGAAGAAAGAGATTTTCCTTTTTTCTCGGACAGGCATCAATCATATTCCAGAACTGATTTTTTTTAATTACTAATGATTTTTTTTCTAGGGTCAAGAATGTTAAGATTTTTCCTGGAACATTGTCTGACCATAATCCTGTATGGTTGGAGTTATCTGTTGAAGATGTGAATAGAAGGACTTGGAGATTGAATGAAAATTTATTTAGATATGAGGTGAATGTACAGAAATGTAGAGAATATTTGAAGGAATTTTTTCTTTTGAATATGTATAAGGGTACTTTGATGCCAATAGTTTGGGATGCTAGTAAAGCGTATATGAGAGCGGTTTTGATTCAAATAAATAATACGAACAGGCGTAAACAGATGCAAAAACGTATAGAGTTGGAAGAAGAAATTAAACTTAAAGAGAAGGCTCTGATTTTAAATCCATCGGATAATAGTTTAAGGGTTTCTATAACTATGCTTAGGGAGCAATTTAATATGTTAATTGCTGATCACATTGCAATTAATTTGCGATATATGAAACAGAATACATTTTGCAATGCAAATAAATCTAGTAGATGGTTGTCTTACCAATTATGAAAGAAACAGAAGTCAAGGATTATAGAGAAAATAGATTATAAAGGTAAAGAGGTATATCAACAGAATCTGATTAAAAGGAGTTTTTTAGATTTTTATTCAAAGTTATATGCTAGTGAAAGTATACAAGTTTTAGATATAGAAAAGTACTTATAGGTAGCACATTTTCCTAGACTTTCTAATGATCAATGAGATGAGATGAATTGCTTAATTATTTCTGAGGAAATTATTTGGGCAATCAAACAATTAAAGGTTGGTACAGATGGATCAACAACAATTTATTACAAAATGTTATCTGAAGAAATGATAGAACCATTGAAGGAACTTTTTAACAGTATGTTGCTCAGGGCAGACGTACCTCCATCTTGGAAAAGGGCTTTCATATCGTTGATCCCAAAGGAGGATCAAGATTTGACCTAGCCTAATAATTATAGACCTATATCTCTTTTGAATAAAGATTATAAGATTTTTTTTCAAAAATATTGGCAAATAGATTAATGCAAGTTTTGAAGCAATTGATTCACAGTGATCAATCTGGATTTATAACTGGAAGATATATGAAATACAATGTAAGACAAATTGTTAACCTAATTGAGTATTTGGATAAGAATAATCAAATTCCTACGGCTTTGATATTGTTGGATGCTGAAAAAGCTTTTGATCAGTTAAATTGGCAATTTTTATTGAAAGTTGTAGAGAAAATGAATTTTGGGGATAAATTTTTGTATGCTCTTAAGGCTATATACCAACAACAATCGGCACAAATTATAATTAATGGAGGATTAACAGAGGCATTTAAAATTGAAAAGGGTACTAGACAAGGATGTCCATTATCCCCATTGTTATTTGTTTTAACAATGGAGATTTTATTAATTAAAATTCATGAATAAACCACAATAAAGGGAATAAAAATAAAACAGAATGATTATAGGTTGAGAGCTTTTGCTGATGATTTGGTTGTGACATTATCTCACCGACAGATTCAGTAAGGGATTTGATGGAAATTTTAACCCAGTATGGGAAGGTTTCAGGTTTTAAGGTTAATAACAATAAGACTAAAATATTACCAAAAAATATGTCTATGAAGGAAAAAGATATGTTAGCTAAATTAACAGGTTTTGAAATAGTGAAAAAGGTTAAATATCTGGGAGTATATATTACAGCTTCTAATGTTAAATTATACAAAAATAATTATGAGACATTGTGGGTAAAAGTGCAAAAGGATTTAAATGATTGGAAAAAATTACAATTATCTTTGTTGGGGAGAATTTCAGCGGTTAAAATGAATGTTCTTCCAAAGTTTCTTTTTTTGTTCCAAATGATACCTATTTTGAAAAAAGATGCCAACTTGGAGGAATGGCAGAAAGGTATTAATAAGTTTATTTGGGCAGGGAAAAAACCAAGAGTTAAGTTTAAGATTATACAAGATGCACGGGAAAGAGGAGGATTTAAGGCGCCTAATTTAAAATTGTATTATGATGCAGTGGCTTTAACTCTGATTAGCGACTGGCTTAAATTAACAAATAAAAATATACCTCTTCTTGAGGGATGGGATTTATTATATGGATGGCATGCATACTAAATTTATAATAAAAAAAGTAGATCAGGTTTTTAAATCTCATATTTTAAGAAATGCTTTATTACGTGTCTGGAAGAAGCATTATTATAGGTTAAATTATAAAATTCCAATTTGGGGGATTCCTGGACACGTGATAGAGGGGGTATCTAGAGGAGTGAATTTGGATAGGATTTCTTATAAGGAATTACTTAGTTTGGAAGGGAAGGACTGGCAACTAAAATCTCTAGCCGAGTTGAAGCAAGAAAATATTGTACACTCTTGGTTTCAATATAATCAATTGTTAGCTAGGTGGAGTATAGATCAAAAGATTGGTATTACTTTAGAGGATGCGAATTTGATAAAACAGATTAAAGATCAAACTCGAGCTCATATAAAGAGAATTTATAATGTCTTAATAGAATTGGATTCTGAAACAGAACTAGTTAAAGACTGTATGGTAAAATGGGCACAAAATATTCAAGAGCCGATTCTATTGGGCACATGGGAGATAATTTGGGTTAGAAATATAAAATTTACTCAAGCTCAAAGTTTGAGAGAAAATTTTTATAAAATGTTTTATAGGTGGCATTTGGATCCCCAAAAGTTGTCTTGTATGTATCCTAACTTGCAGCCCAAATGTTGGAGATGTGGTAGTTTGGATGCAACTTATTTTCATATTTGGTGGACTTGTAGAAATGTAAAAGCTTTTTGGATTAAAATTTGGTGGAATATTCAGAATATTTTTAAAAGAAAGATAAAGTTTACTCCTCAGCTATTTTTGTTGGGTATTATAGTAGATGTTGATGCTAAAGAAATTAATTTGATGTTGAATTTAATAACAGCAGCAAGGCTGATGGTAGGGCAATATTGGAAGAAGGATTGTTTGCCTACTATAGAAGAATGGACACTTACAGTGTCAAACTTAGCAGAAATGGCTAAGATTTCTGCTTATTTGAAGGATTATTCACAAGAAAGATACATTTCAGTTTGGAGAAAATGGATAGATTATATTCAGAATAAATATGGGACTAAAAAGTTCCATTTATTTTATGAATAAATTTTAGAATATTATTATTGTTATTATAATTATTTAGTATAGTAGAAATTTTATGTAAAAGAGAGTTAAAGCGCATTATATTTGTTTATCTATATAGTTGGTTAATGTTAGTTAGATTATGATTATTATATTTATTACCCTGTATTCAGCTCTGGGAAGTGGGGAGGGGGGTAGGGTGGGTGGGTTTGGGATATATTTTGTAATTTTTTGTAGAACTTTTCAATAAAAAAACCCATCCTACTCACATTAACCCAACACTTGGAGAAAGAATCAGATTTTCAGAACAATTTTGAATATGGCCGGCGTGGAGGTCAAACCTATCTACTTGCCAGTTCCTGAGATGATACTGGAACATCCCTAACTGCCAAGAAGATAGTAGTACCCTTTGAATGCTAGAGTATCAGTGAATCCCTCCTCCTATATGAAGGGAAAAGTAGAACCAGCCAAGGTTTCTTCTTGAGAGATGACAAAGTAGCTGAATGGAGCTACTTCTTCCCTCTCACTATTTCAAGAAAGAACATATACTCTATTCTAATACGGTCTACTTTAATAGTAATAGAAAAATAAGGAGAAAAAGTGTGCTGATTTTATGATGATAAGTGCCCTCTACAGGCCCCAGTCATGGGGAATTAAACTATCAGCAATAGTTCTTGTCAGCAACAATCTTTTCTTCATCTTTGCTGAAGGACATTAGTCACCTGAAATTAATGAAAGACGAGGAAAAAGAATGAAAGAGGTTTAAAAAACTTCTCTAACTTCAGAGTTTTCTAATTGTCTAAACTACAATTCTGAGCATTCTTCATCCCGAGGAATGTTCAAAGTCCATATAGCCAGGGGATGCCAAACTTAGGCCCAGTCATTTCACACTACTACAGTGTTTCTCAACCTTGACAATTTTAAGGCATGTGGACTTCAATTCCCAGAATTCCACAGCCAGCAATGCTGGCTGTGGAATTCTGGGAGTTGAAGTCCACATGCCTTAAAATTGTCAAGGTTGAGAAACACTGCACTACTATCTAAAACCAAAAGTAATCCTATGCAAGGTCCACATGTAAGTCTCAAATTTAATCCAAAAGAAAAAATGATTATTCTTGATTACAGATTCCAAATCTTTAGTTTACTTTATGAAATTCTCAAGAAACTTAAGTCCACTGTATTGGTATTAGATTGATTAATATAAATTATCATTTAATGTTGGCCACATACCTTTTGTTATTATTTTTTCTTCATACTCTTGAATAGCCATTTTGTCTTTCCAGTTAAGAAAATTTACAAACTCCAAATAGTCTATAAAACCATCTTTATCCAAATCACAGTAATTAAATAAAGAATCCAAAAGTTCATCATCCAAGTCCAGGTTAAGCTGACAGCATGCCTTTTTCAAATCTTCTCTGCTTATTTTTCGATCACCATCCTGATTAAATATGATAATATGAATTTTAAAAACAAATTCCTGTGTGCCAGACTTGCTAAGTAATACAAAAAATTATACTGTGGAGATTGAATATAATAAATTAAAACACAGTGTGCAAATATAAATTAAATTGAATTAAAGGGTCAACTGAAATAATATTTTAGATGAACTAATGACAAACCAATGTACTTTATAAAGTCAATATGAAGGAATACAATAGATGACATAGATAATATCTTCTTTCATACTGAGGCACACAATGAAGGTTTTATATGTTTAAAACTATTTGAAGGATTGGTGCTTACAAATAACTTTATTTTTCTACTTAGATAAATTGAATTCTTTCAACATTAAATAATATTGAAGCTGAGCTCAAGTTCTGACTTGACCACTTCCGTGTAATTCTCTTGGTAGTACTAAGTGGTTTGTCACTACTTTCTTCTGGGGATAATTTTTTCCTTTCTTTTATTTGCCTAGCCTATAGTCCTGGACCCCATAAAAATCAGAGACTGCTTAAAACATTGTTTACGTTACGTGTTATAAGAACATTCTATGAATATACATTCACACCTTTTAAAAACTGCATGTCTTTTTAGAGAGAAGCAATATATTTGAATGTTATTATATAACAATTAATAAAATATTTAAAGCATTTTAATTAAAAAAGAACAGGCTTTCTTTTTACAAAGAATTGTAACATTTACAGTATGTTTAATGTCCTGCTTTTTTTTTAACATAGTCGCCTTCAAAAAGATACATTTTTTAATTGTCAGCCCTATTTTTTTTTTTTTTTTTTTTTGCTTTCTTTTTCAGGATCAATTGATTCAGCTCTGTTCTGCCACCCACTGGGGCATTTTTGAATTACTCACAGAATAAACTTAAATTGTTTCATGACACAAGGACTATCTGTACGCTGTTTTCCATTGTAGTATAAAATATCAGGCTGTCCGTCCAACTCTGTGTATATCACCATCATATCAGCATCTAAACCACTGGAATTCAGTAATGCTTCTATAATTTATTTTTCATTCTTTATGTCACAGACTCACACAACCGAACAGGTTGGTGTCATTTAAATTATAGCTAGCGATAGATAGATAGATAGATAGATAGATAGATAGATAGATAGATAGATAGATAGATGGATAGATAGATAGTCAAAGAGGTACCTAGATTCATACAGATTTTGATATCATCCATCATTAAAAATTACAAGAATTTAAATAAAAAAGGAAGAACAATGCTTGAATGTTTTTTCTTTTGGATGATACCAAATATATATTTTGGATATACATATTTGAATGTACACAGTGGTGGGATTCAGCCAATTCACACCAGTTTGGGAGAACCAGTAGCTAATTTTTTGTTGCCAAGGCCCATAATGGACTTCCAGAAGCGGCATCCACACAAAGAACCAGTTGTTCACATATTTGAATCCCACCACTGGATGTACACATATATATCCAGAAAGAAGGTTCCCATACATCTTAACTCAAGGCCTGGGGAAAAGCCAGGTTTTCAAAAACTCTCTAAACAAGATCATAGGGAAACCATACAGCTCTCTGGAGGAAATGCTTTTCTATAGAGCAGGCACCACACACAGAAGGCTCAATTCCTGGATCCGATTAGAAATTGTGTAATTGCCAAAAAAACAGTGCATACCCAGTCTGACTGATTACACAGGATGAAAAGAAACTATCAGAGACAGGTATTTCTTCACATACTTACAAATCCTAGACAAGGTCACTGAGCAAGTCAATGACTGAGATGAAATAAGAAATCCATCTGCTTATTGTTGAAAAATCTGTGATTCCAGCCATCATTATGAAACATGAATGATGCTAGGTACTATAATTCAACAATATTCGGGTAACAACAAATTTGTATGCTGTTTACCACTAATTTGTTTACCAAATTTTCTATAGTTGTTCTCCAATTAGTTCACAGAAAGTTTAAGTATAATAACCATGAATATATCCAACTGCTTTCATTCAATTACATATAATTTAAATCCTCTTCACTGGAATATGTGTAAGATACCAAGATTCATTAATTTGTATGATAACTTCTCTCTACCTACCTATAGACAGAAGATGCAGTAAACTTCATCTTAGTGAAAAAGACTACACAAGATACATGGAAGTGAATAAAGCCTCATGGATGGCTTATTACATTGCACTTACCCATGATGTGTTTTCTTAGACATGATTTATGGATTAAAATTAATTGTATTAAAATCATTTGCTCAACAAATGATTGCTTGTATGATGCATAAATAGCAACAGATATCTTTATTTCAGGGAAATAGCTTCAGAAAGTCCACAAACAGTATGTGAAGGAAAAGGCTTTCACTGTTTGCTTCCAGCAATTGGTATTCAATTAATAGGGATATGGAAAATGTCTCTGCATGAAATGTTGATTTTGGATTGCCCATGTATAAATTAAACTATATAGTTCAGATGTTTTATTCTGGACATAAACCAAAATGGATCTGTTTTGTTTTAGGTATGGATTAAAATATAGTTGTTCCAGGTAGAAGTGAGTTCTATTTTAGATGCTACAAGTAAGTGTTCTTGTTTCTTGTAAATCAGTGGTTCTCAACCTGTGGGTCGGGACCCCATTTGGGGTCGAACAACCATTTCAGGGAGTCACCAAACAAGGCTGTCAGCCATTTTTCTCCTTTTCTTTGGCCACGCCCCTGGCACCCAGTGATGTATAAGTGGTTGGGGGTCACCACAACATGGGGAACTGTATTATGGGGTCGCGGCATTAGAAAGGTTGAGAACCACTGTTGTAAATAGTAGTGATCTTTTTAATTCTGGCCCAATACAGTAATCATGTCTGCATTGTTATTCACTTAAGCTTGATTGTGATGATCTGAGTGGAGTTTTGGAGTAAAGTGTCAGGCATTTAAGGAACACATAGTATGGAGGGAGCCTTTCTACATCTTTTCCGATTTTGACTTAGTGTAATGGGCTGGGTAGTAGTTTTAGTGAGATACAAAAAAATGATTTATCTGTTTATTCACTTAGTTTCAACTCAATCCCTTTTTGAGTTTAAAACTGATGGCACTGTTGTTTCTAGAAAGACTGAGCCACACCTACATCCATCACCACTTTCAATTGAGATGTTTCTTTTTCTAGCTTAAATAAAGTTTTGCTTTTAAGGCTTCTTTCCACTATTATCCCAGTTTAGAGTTAGTTATGTATATTCTCCTAACTATAGACCCTCATTATAAATCCTCCATGAACAAGCAATGATTGGAACAGCTGGACTGATCAGAAAGCTAGTCAATGGAAAGGCAATGCCAAGCTTTGTTGGTCAAGGCAAGGGAAGAATATTTCCTGCAAGGAGGCATACCATGGGCACTTCTCTTGAGAAAACAGTGATGTCACTAGGCAATGTTGTAGTGGATGAGGCTGATGAAGGTGCCAGTGTTGGAATCTCTTTCTCCCCTATCCCCACAAGCAAAGGAGGTGGTGATACTCATATTTCATGTAGTTAGCCTACCATTGTCTATGAGCAAACCATAAGTCAAAGGCAAAGCTCAGAAGGCTGTGCTACCTCTTTTGAATTTGAGCTCATTGCCATAGGGTGGTAATGATTATCATCTTACCAGCAACTACCCCTTATCAACTGAGTGATAAATTGAAGCATTTCATTTTTGGCTGCAGGATTTAGGATACTGGAGTCTAAAGCTTCATACATCATTCACCCAAAAAGCTGTTAGGCTAATATAAAGTCAGTTACCTTATCATAATGCCGAAATGCATGCAATAAAGTATCAAAATTGTGGTAATTTGCCTTTTTTAAATTTTGTCGAATTGCAGCAAAGACAGCGCGTTCTCTGTCTTTAGTCTTAAGATATTCACTTGGAAGCCGGTTATGAAGAAGGTCCCCAACACCTAAATAAGAGATATATTCTATCAAAACTTTTCTTGATCATATTTAACTGCTCTATGTTACTTTCCCAATGCTGTTCTCAAAGTGAATTGCACCATAATAGAAATATATCCAGATTGGCTTTATCAGTAGGCAGTAACTATGATGCTGTTTTCTTGTCTCTACTTTAAACCTCCTGTCTCTATTTTAAATCATATCCTTCCATCAATAAATGTACAAGGAACATAAAAGAATCCATGAATAACAACAAAGTAAATGAGTTAAATGTAACAAAAGGTTAAAGAAATGATAGGAAGCAAGAAGAGCAAGGTAGCAGAAAGAAAAAGATGTTATCCAGGCATTGAGATTCAAAGAATATAGTTGAAATGCTTAGTGAATACAAGCTGAGAAAATAAGGTCATCTTATACCGAAATCGTATCAAGCATAGTTCTTTGTACAGGAAACTCCATAGGTAGGGCATCACAACAAAAATATATTTTTAGATGATTGCTTCCTATTTTATCTCAGAAGGAACATACACTAAACACACATAAAAAAGGGCCTCTGAGAATAATTGTAACATGCAAGCAAGTATATATAGAGGCAGATGTAACTCCAGTTACTCAGGTCAAAAATAATTCAGAGCTTTACAAGCAAACCTCAGTCTTTGGAACTCTGCTCAGGAGCAACTGAAGAACAAATTAAACAGCATAATATGTTCCATTGCTCTTTCAATTTCTAGACTCGCAGATAAGGCACAAAACAAAATATTTTAAGGTTATGAAAATGAGTCTTGAATTATCTCCTTTAATATTTAATTTTGGTAAATAACCACTTCAGTTCCTTCATTAATTCTAACCTAACATGGCCAATGCCAGAAGACATTAAGATGAAGTCCCGGAAAACACAAAGTTGGCCATTTTAGAATAGATGAACCAACCTCATCACAGGGAAGAAGAGAGCATTAATTTTCAGATAATAAAATAAAGCCAACATAATATTTCAAGGGAGTAAAACATAAGAGAAGCTATTTTTATACTTACCGTATTCTTCAGGCCGAATAAGTATTCCAAATGTGTGGTCTGGAGAAACATTAAATGTATCTGCTAAGCTGAAAATGAAAAAAAAAACTGCTTTCAGTTTTCAGTGAAGTGTAATCTTTCCTTTAAACACAAAAGCTTTCTTTATTTGTCAAAGAAAAATCTTTAATGAAATATGGCTAAATTGGTCATGGCAAAGCCACCATGCCTTGGATTCCTTGCCTACTCTCTGTCGCCGTCCATAAACCAATGAAACACAGTAGAATTGTGAAATTTTATTCTACAGTGTACTTTGATCACTCAGACAACTGAGATACAGAATAAAATATAGGTAATATCTATTATGGGTACCCTTGGTTTCCTAATTGAAAGTTATCAATTCATCTGTCCATTCATTGTTTTCTTGTTTTTTCTCCCAGAAATAATACTGAGAGATAGGAACTGAAAGGATTTCAGGACATAATCCAACAGGCACGTCCATATAATTGGATATGCCTATTGGAATAGCTATCCTGAAAAAATAAAACAAAACATCTGTCCCCCAAGTTCTCACATGGTGATAATTTTGTAACATACCCACAATGTACTCTCAAATTTTCAAATGTGCCCTTTGGTCCAAGATTGCAATCCTGGGCAACACTGAGAAAAAATAAATCTAACAAAACTTGTCTGATTTTCTTTCCTTTCTTTTTATTGCCTACATTTATTTTATTTACTAGCATTTTGCATAAAGTTGTTAACCCTAACAAGGAATAGCATAATGAGTGTATATATTTTTATATATATAAGATAACAGTTTCCCTGTCCACACATGTCCCACTCTAGGGCATGGTGCTTATCTTCGTTTCTTGACTGAGGGAGACCACATTGTCTGAAGAAATTTTCCATGGTCATGTGGCCAGCATGACTATATGCCAAAGATGCACGGAATTCTGTTACCTTCCCACTGAAGTGGTACCTGTTAAACTACTTGCATTTGCATGCTTTTGAACTGCTAGGTGAGCAGAAGCTGGGGCAGAAACATTGTACAGTGTTCAGGTTTTGAAACCACACTGTCAGCTTTCCAGCTGACAACTTCAGCATCTTTAATCATTGAGCCATCACGCCCCCTTAAATATATACATGTATATACTGTATGTATACATACATGCATACATACATACATACATACATACATACATACATATATATTTAAGGGGGTGTGATGGCTCAGCGGTTAAAGGCACTGAACTTGTATATACACACATATATATTATACACACACACGCACACACACACAAACATATACACATTTTTAATTGGGCATATCTTGACAACCTTAATATCCTGATAGGCTCATAGTAAAGAAGGACTGTGGGGTCTCTCATCTTATGAATTATATCCACACAGTTTGAATAATAACTATCACCTCAAGGCCATTTCATTGCCCATGCACATTTGATGTTATTCAGTAAGTTCTGTGTAGTACATATTCTGGAAAATCCTTATTGTGCAGCAAACCAACAATGCTGGTATTGTTTTTTATTGAATTAGGCTGAGTAAAATGCAGCTGAGCTGGCAGAAACATAGCAAGCTTCTTTACTAACATTCCCCACATGTACATACAGATTTTCAATGTTCATGAAGCAAAAGGTGTTCACTAAGATACTGTTTTTTCAAGCCTATGCAAGATATAGCAAACCAGAATTTGAAACGTTTTCCTGAGTTAAGTAAAATGGTTTATCCAAGAGAAAGCAAATTATCCACAAAAGAATGCAGTAGATGAGGTATAGCAGGTTGTTGTTATTATTCCCTAACTGCTGCAGGCAGTAAAAACCATAAATTTTAATACTCTGCAGCATATTATTGATATTGATATCATGGAGCCAAGGTAAAGCATGCATAACAACGGAGGAACAGGATAAAGTAAGGTCTCTATCTGAAAAAAAAATCTCAGAATAAGAACCAAGTTGAGATAAGGCAGTGTAGTATGCTAGATGATTATGAATGCTAGCAATCTGAATTTGCCAAGATATATCTAGCTTCAAATAGTTATTGAACCAATATGTAAATAAATTCTTATAAATAATCAATTTATTTCTAGAAAATCTTAATGCAGAATTCTCTTAGTTGACTTACGGATCATGAACTTTTCCAACCTGAGGCTGAAACTTTTCATTGAAATCATCACTTATTTTAGACACAATCTTTGCTGATTTCTTCCTGTAGAAATTAAAAGGAAAATAGAGAATACAGGAAAAATGGCTAAATCACACTAGCAAAGAAGAACAAGGATTTTTTTATGAGTCCTATGGGAAAAAAATAATAAATTTTGACGTCTCTCTCAAACTACATTATCAACAGGTTTTCTAATGCTACAACAAGATGAGAGGGAGTATTCAAATTTTGAATTAATTTTCAATATCTTGCAGTACCAAATACTATACTAACAGAGTCAAGTATAATTGATTTAATGCCATTTTTGTAACACTGTAATTAGGGAACAGGGTTAGACAAAGTCAGCAAACAAACTGGATCAAGGCAATTAGAGAATAAACTATTGGCTTTCAACTACAATCTCTATTACGAAGTATGTATTTCATTTTGTTGTGTTAAACTCCTGCCAGCTTAACTATTCATTTATCAAAACATATAAGCAAAGAAAATAGACATGAATAAGTTGTGTAACAAAAATGGTGACAGGATTAAAATAGAATTTTGAAAGTCAAAGCATTTTAAATCATTGGGCCTTCAACACAATTAATCAGAATCTCCTGAACAAAAACTGTCAAGCCAGATCAAGTGACTGAGAGGTACCAATTGTCATACAAAAATCATATTATTTCTGAATGCATACAACATTTTTATCTCTTAAACAACATATAAAAGGGCTGAAAATTAAAAAGAGCAAGAGAAATTACTTAACTATTTCTCTAAAGCAGATGCACAACTTAAGATCCCAGAATAGCACCCAGACCTAAAATGTCTTTGCTATGACCTCCACATTTCAAACTATATTTTTAATATGACCAAAAGAGAAAAACAATTCAGGGGGATTAGTCAGGTTTATGATTAATAACATTTGGACCCCTGACGCTACAATTTAATTGATAATACAAAAGTTATGAATTCAAAGCATAACTTACATCTGCAGATCATGCAACCAATGTAAAGTTCTCCCAATATTACGGCCATCATTAAAATGTGGTGTTTCTTTACCATAAAGATTAAATCTGTTGAATGTGGATGGATTATATTTTCTATTCACTGTCTCTCCTGGAGAAAATGGGACATGACCATTTATTGTCAAGGCTTTTAAGCTGCCAGGTTAATAAGCCCTCTCTCTATTTAGCATTCTCAAGCAACATAAGGTTAGATGCAAAAGGCTTATTCCAGAGAATTAGGAAGCTATAAGCCTAAGGAAGCGTTCTGCTTCAGTGCATTTTGGAATCCTACCCTTTAAATCAGTGGTTCTCAACCTTTTTAATGCCGCAATCCCCAACCGGTCGTAAGTCGAGTACTACTCAACCGGTTGTAAGTCGAGGACTACTCTGCACCATTTGCAGAATGGGACTTTTGGCAGGCTCAGCAGGGCAGAGACAGCCTGGACAATTCCTATTGGCTTTTGAAAGCCAATAGAATTAGACTCTATTCAAGAGAGTCTATTCTATTGGCTTTCAAAAGCCAATAGAATAAAAGGGAGTAGCACAGCTAAGGAAAAAGGGGGGGGGGAAATGGTGGACTGTGTTGTTTGGCGACCCCCGTGAAATGGTCATTCGACCCCAAATGGGGTCCCGACCCACAGGTTGAGAACCACTGCTTTAAATATTAGTCCTTAAATTTAACTTGCGCCCTTTCCGTCCCATCTTTTTAAGTTAATAGTCATGTAGCCAGCCTTGAAAGATTCTGCCATCTATTACTTGTTTACAAATTAGGGTTTTCTGACAAGAGATTCCAACCTCATCAGCTTCAGCTATTTTGCACGAAAGTGTTTTACTCTATTAACAAAAATAACTGTAAATATTTTGGCCTAAACTAGTTCCAAATTATTTTAAGGGGGGTTTGGAGTCTTTCGAAAATGCTATGAGAAGGATGCCATTGCATCTTCAAGTAGGATTATAGGAACAAATCAAAAGAAGAAAATGCTTTCATCTTTCTGTTTGCAAAACAAGAACATTTTAAATACAGCTAGAGGGGACTAAGTTTTCTGAGTCACATTACCAGATTACAAACCAATGAGACATAAATTAGAATAAAATATCATTTTTCTAGACTAATCTTACCCAATTCTTGCAACTGTTCTTCGTGTTTTAATCTCCAGGCATTAATCATCTTAGTTTTTCTTCTCTGCACTTCTTCTAAGTCTCATCATCTTTTTTTATAATGAGGTGACCAAAACTGAACACAATATTCCAGATGTGGTCTTGCTAAGGTTTTATAAAGTAGTACTAATACTTCATGTGATCTCAACTCAATCCCTTCATTTATGCAATCAAGAATTTCATTGGCTTTTTTGGCTGCTGCCGCACATTGTTGGCTCATATTTAAATGATAGTCCACTAGGACTCCAAGATCCCTCTCACAATTACTGCTTTTGAGTCAGGTTTCACCTAATCTGTACTTGTACATTTGGGTTTTTTTGCTTTTGCCAAAAGTTTACCTTTCTCTAAATCTTCAGCAATCTCAGTCAGCTACCTCTGTACCCAGACCTCTACTTAAATCCCAGCAATACTACTGCCATTGAGAAATGCTACCTCACATTACTGCCATATCAACTGTTTTCCATCCCATTTCTTCTTTAAGTTGCAAGATTCATTCTCATGATCCTTTGGAAACCTATCTTTCCTAGTCTCACAAGATATGAATTAGAGAAGGAATAGTGCACATGATTTGGAGAATGAGGTCTAAAAAGGAACACCAGAATGGGACTCCTGCTCTTCCACAAATAGAATGCCTGTTCTCATAAGACCTGTGAAGGTTTCTGAAGGTCACAAGAAATGGAACACACAGCCTGGGGGGAAAATTGAACACAGGTTGGAGAATGGCACAAAATAATAAAGTTTAGTGGTGTGGGGCTTGCACATGGTTTGAGGTGGTATTTCTCAGTGGCAATGGCATTGCTGGGACTGAATTAGGGACCTGGAGGTCTGGCTGACACTGTTAAAAACCACAGGATACTACTTCAGCTCCAATCCCAGGACTGCTGCTGCCACATGCCTCTGTGCAGGGCGGCCAAAAGGGAAGATAGGCAAGTGGGGAGAAGATACAGCACCCCTGCATTCATAAGCGTGGATGAGCTGCCAAACATAATCGTGTGACTATAGGAACACTGCAGTAGCCGTAACTTCAGGCAAAAATGGTAAGTCCATAATTTTAAATGGTTGCTGAATAAATGATCATAAGCTGAGCACTACCTGTAATTGATCTTCCTATGAAAAAAGTGTCAGAGCTATGCATTCCTATCACTATTTCATTTCCATTTATCAAATATATTAGTATCAATTTAACTAAATCTTTAATTCAAAAGACATTGCAAGAGGCGTTAATTTTATTCCTTATTATAAAATGGAAAATAACCATGTCTTTGCTAAATAAAACCATGATCATATTTACATCTAGAGCTTCTTCATGATATTTATTTGTCCTTTTGCTCACCAACATAATAATCGTTGTGTGTCAAAACATATAATTCATGTCCTTCCTGTGCTTCTTTTTGGACTTCATCAAATGTCTTTCTGGGATTTACAATGTCTGCAGCAGAAATCTCTGAAAATAAATCAATACATGTAATGAAACAATCTAATATAAATCAATATTTATAAATACAACATTCTTTATTCATATATTTAGTTCCACAGTTTTTTATTTATATAACTGTAGAAAACCATACTGTGTAGCCATGCATGAATGAAATATATTTATTTATCATTGAGTATCAGCAATATATGTCTGTATGAATCATTAGTTTTTATAAATTAAAGTGTTTTAGAATACATTTCAGTAAAATCCTGAATACAGAGTGAGAAAAAAAATGAGGATGATGTGCTTTTAATCAACACAGACATCAACAAATGTTATGGCAAGAACACCTTCTAGAATTTTTCTTGATTCATGCTCTCAAATTTATTCATGTCACTATTTGATCGGTTTCTTTATACAGTATAATTATTTTCTCTATTGATTTATTTTCATTATAGTTTGAAAATAGTTGATAAAAATATGTCTGAAATCAGTGCTCTTGTCTGAAGTTCTTTAGTAGATTTAGGTCAGATAAAAGCAACTGCCATGCATAAAACATGCATAAATACCACATTTCCTATCTAGTAGATCACTGACAGAGATATTTATATATTTATTCTTTTATCAGAAAGAATATGGTTATTTTTCCCTAAGTCCATCAGGAAAAAGGAACAAGAATACTGAAATCCTCTTTACCTGAACAGAACAGGTCCAATGAGAACTGGCCACCATAACTGCAAAGTTTTGGTTCAAACACATATGAAAGGATTAGGCTGAAAAATTATTCTGGCTTTAAAGGAAACTTGCTGGCATTTAGTTTAGAAGATTCATTCAAGCCAAAAGACATTTCAGAGGCAACTTTTAGGGGCTGGAGGATACACAATTTACAAGAGGAAGGCCTCACTATATGATTTTCTCCTATTTGGTGGATATAGCAGGATTGGAGCAACTTGAAACACATGAAAGGCTAAGTATCATTTAGTAGTTAGCTCTAAAGATGGGTTTGCTGAATATGCTAAATATAAAATGCTTTCTTGAACTTGGTTTAACTATCCATTGTAACTTATAAATTACTGTTTATGACTCAACATTGTGTGTGAATTACATCACTAAGACTTGTTCAACAAATCAGGGTCAATAAATTATGGGATAATATAATAGATCAATCTAGCTTAATTGTGACTATGTCTGGAGCCAACAGCAGCAAATTAAATGATTGCTTTTATCTCAGAATACTGTCTTTAAACAAGCTAATTTGAGAGCCATTTTGGTCTAGTGCAGTGGTTCTCAACCTTTCTAATGCCGCGACCCCATAATACAGTTCCCCATGTTGTGGTGACCACTAACCACTTATACATCACTGGGTGCCAGGGGCATGGCCAAAGGGAAAAAAATGGCTGACAGCCTTGTTTGGTGACCTCATGAAATGGTCGTTCGACCCCAAATGGGGTCCCAACCCACAGGTTGAGAACCACTGGTCTAGTGATTAGGGTATCAGGCTAAAAGGAGTTCTAGTCCTGCATTAGGCATGAAAGCTGACCAGGTGACTTTGGGTCAGTCACTCTTTCTTAGTCACTTCACAGGGTTGTTGATGTGGGGAAAATTGAAAGAGAAAGAAGTAATAGATATATTCACTTTCTTGAGTTATTTATAAAAAAAATAATAAAGGTGAGATAAAACAAATAAATTATTCAATTCCATGTTAAATTATAGCATGAAGTAACACTGTATTTTCTTACTAATTTTCCTACCTCTTTTGACTGTTGTTCCAAATCGAGTATTATTAACATCCAGTTCTTTAGGCAATCGCAGGGACTGATCATGAGATTTCCCAAGAGGAGCTCGACAGCTACTTAAATAGACAGATTCTTTCTTTTCTTTAATTTTTTGTTGAAAGTATGTTTTAGGAGGTGGATTTGCTAATAATGATGCCTGAAGAAGTTTTATGCCATATAAAATGTATTAGTTCTGAAGTACCTTCTGTTAGCTATCATATCAGTTTTATTAACAAAATGGCACAGTATCAACTACTAATTTGATTTAGAACAGGAAAAAAATATGAGTGATTTTTTTTGAAGATACTGCTATCTTTGTGTAAACTAACATCTTGAAATTTCTTCTAGCTGCTCGTCACTTCCAATGTTTGTTATGCATTATTCAAAACATTTACATTTAAATATAATAAAACAACCAAAATTTTATAGACACACTGATTACCATTAAAATATATCTGTTACAAATCATGTAATATCATTAAAGCTGTAACTAATCCTTTGTTTTTGAATCCTAAGTGGTGGGATTCAAATATGTGAACAACTGGTTCTCTGTATGGATGCCACTTCCGGAAGTCCGTTCTGGGCCTGGGCAACAAAAAATTAGCTACCGGATCTGCTGAACTGGTGCGAACCAGCTGAATCCCACCACTGCAAAGGGGAAGATGATTCTACCATACTCCATTTTACAAAGAGCTACTGTAAATTCTTGGCTGATTGAAAGATTGCCTCTGGTGACAAGGAATATATAGTATAGGTGTTATGAATACTGCAACCTTAAAGAAGATGATCTTTTTAGAAAAAATATATCCTATTATCTATGTGTTCCATGCATAGACACTGAAACATGTGTAGATAATTTTATTTTATCCTTCATTAAAAATGATTTACATAAATTGGAGCAGGTGCAGAAAAGGTTAATAAGAATGATTAGGGGATAGGAAACTAAAGCGTTATCTGGGTATCTTAGATTTTTAAAAAGGTAGTTAGAAATAGGGAAAACTAATATAAGTACCTGAAGGAGTGTCAGAACAAAGTCACAGCCTTCTTTGGCATCCCAGAATAATTTAAGTGATAGGAATGTAAATTCCGAATGAATGTTAGGAAAACTTTCTGATATTAAAAGCAATGAACCCAACTGGTAAAAAGATATCACAGGCTTTGTTTACTTGAAGTATTGTAGTGAAGTGAAGTAATGAAGTAGTGAAGTATTGGCAGCCTTGTTGGGGCTGCTTTTATTTACATTAATGAATAGAATAAATTTTAGAAGTGAAGGTCTAAGTGGTCTCTTCCAATTATACGATTTGATGAGTTTAGGGTTCTAAAGAAGAGCTTATTGCTCTTCTTCCTGTTAATCTTATTTTTCTTGATTTTCATTTTGTTGTTTAATGGAGCAATCATTTCAATAATCAATATATGACAAGACTATTTCTGGCTTTGGTTTATCATGCTTATATTGCAGAGATTTGACTGATATAAGTTATGGAAATACCAGTTATAATTTTGCACAGAAAGTCATATTTCAGCATGTCCCCCAAGTGTTCCTATTTCAGAACTATTTCACATCAGTAAAATTAAGTATGATTCCTTGCTTAGAAAAAAAAGAAAAGATATACACATTCTTACATTCTCTGAAATGGCGGTTGTTATTCCATGAGTCAAATATGATGCAATATCAGGATCATTTGCTCTACCATAAAATACTCTTTCTTTACCTGTAGGAGGATTGCTGGTGTTTCTAAACTTTTTTACAACAGATGGTGTAACTGGCTATAAGACAACATGAAAGCCATTTTAAAATATACATTCTTATACTTTTAAAAATTAGACATATATTAACTTCATTAGTTCATTAATATATACCCAAAGCCACAGAATAATACTTTTATTAGAATTTGCTAAAATATCACTATAACTCATGATCATCAGCCAGCCTAATTACAGATAAAACATTTCAAGCAGAAGTAATGTCTGTAATATTAATATTCTCACTGATTGCTGACCTACATAGGATCTTGACTGCTAGTAATGTGAAAACAGAAATATCTTTTAAGATACCATGTCTTACACATCTTGATTGTTCTGAAGGTATATCTTTGTAATCTTTCATTACAGTATCAACATGGCATGCTACATATATATATAAAACTGTTCTCTAATTGTTTTTCCAGTGGGTAATGTACCTGAACCATTGGTAACAATCATTAAAAAAAAAACAGCTTAAATATGTGGAATGGCTATTCTGGATCAACTGTCCTAAATGTTCCATCAGATCTGCATATATATATATATATATATATGAACCACTTTTTTCACATTTGTACATGTCTTCAAAAGCATCCTCACAATTCCTTGGCATGATAGAAGACTTTTTCCTAAAAAATACTAGGAGAATCCAGATCAAAATTAATTTGGCTTAATTTAATTTATCTTGAAGTATACTTATAGTTAATGAAATAAAACATGATATATTCAATAATTTCCCCCACTGTCAAATAAAAATTACATTTTAGTACCAACAAAATTACAATTTGGCACCAATAATAGCCAAACTCAGAGAGTAACCAGGATTCCACTGTTGTCTGGGTGCTTGAGATATCTGGAACCTTTGGGTCAGCCATAAACACCTATAAGTAAACTATGTGTGTTTGGAATACACATAGACACATTACAAATCTTTGGTCAGCAATGAATTGAAACATAGAAATAACCAAATTTACATATCATTCAAAATAAAAAAAATTAAAAAGCTAACAAGGAAACAAAAAGACCAAAACACATTCTTTCCAGCAGCCAACACCCAGATAAGCAGCAAAAAATCAAGCACAAAAACAATACCCTAATCAAAAAATTACCAAGGAGAAAACCACACTCTCACCAATACTGGCAGGGCAAGATACTGTATATAACAGTATAGATAGATAGATAGATAGATAGATAGATAGATAGATAGATAGATAGATAGATAGATAGATAGATAGATAGATAGATAGATAGATAGATATAGATATAGATATAGATATAGATATAGATATACAGTATAGGGAGTAAACTCCACACTCATAATTATGATGTTACATGGTTAGGTAATGAAACATCTGAAAACGAACAACCAAAATCAAAGAACACCAAGGATCCATAGTTCAGCCCTGACCTACATGAATTCTTTTCTATTGGAACCTTGGGTTGTGATACCCTCAAGAGTGAGTCAGATGTATCTGTATCAAATACACACACACACACACACACACACACACACACACACACACACACACACACACACACACACACACACGATGGTTAGATGGAAAGATGGTAAACTGAAGAATCAAGATACTCACTCTGGGTAGGATTTCAGTAAGACAAGTGGCAGCAGTTTCTCCAATTGGCATCAACTTTCCAGCCTGCAAAAAGCAAACAAATAAAACCACATAGGCAAGGTAATAAATTAGACAGCATTTATTTTTATTTTCACTAGGTTCTGTTACGGTTTGGAGGGTCCCATCCCAGAAGATCATCTAACATTCGCCCGGATTTTTGTTACTGTAGAATTTATAAGGTGTCTAGGTTCTGGTCTGGCACCAACTTTCCTCACTGCCATTTTGCTCTCGCTTAAAAAGTTCCTCAGATGTTAGCAAATGACAACGGTCTAGGGCAGCGGTAGGCAACCTTGGCTCTTTTTATGACTCATGGACTTCAACTCCCAGAATTCCTGAGTCAGCTATCCTATGCTGACTCAGAAATTCTGGGAGTTGAAGTCCATGAGTCATAAAAGAGCCGAGGTTGCCTACCCCTGATATAGGAAAACAGTATTTGTCGATCTCCGCAAGTCTTTCTTTGGGCAACGAGTCACACGCGAAAGCGTTGGGGCAGCAACTAATTCCAAAGTGGAAAGACCGCGATGGCGGCAGAGACGAACACAACATATAAATACTTACTGTGGGGAGCTCAGGAAACCGGTCTATAATTTTCCCTTGATACACTTGCCTAACGGTCCCATGCAGCCCCTTAACCGGTAGCCCGCCCACCATTCTGACCAGCTGGGCAATGGCGGAGGATGTTTCCTCGGGTAACCTAGCGACGGGAAAGCTCTCCGCTCCGCTCCCTCCACCACATAGGTAAGTTCTGGACGCACGTATTTTTCTGCCCTGAACGATTTCCAGGGTGCGCGCCGATTTGAATCCTGTGTGTACTATATGTACTATAATGCACGTACTGTACCACCTTCCCTCCAAATCTTTGGGCTACTAATTGTCGGGATTCTTACAATCCAAATAACGATGGGAATATTTAAGGTGGATTGCTCTATCTGCGGATTTTGATCTCGAAAAGCAACTCACTGAGATGCAGATAACACTGAGAATTTGAGTGTCACCTCTTGTGCCTGGTGACAGAAGAGGGATCTGAATCCAGATCTTCCACTCTCAATATATATCACATGTAATCCAACCTCCTGTGGTTCCCAAAAGAAATATTGGGCAACAACTACATCCTAAAATGCAAGGGTTAATTCAAGACATTGAGAGCAGAGCAAGTAAACAGTCACTGGCTGGATTCACATTACTGCTAATTGATAAATACAAACTATAATAACTGAGTCAATATATGTAGTTGATTGTAATGTTTGAAATGTACTTCCAGATGAATTAGGATCAGTTATTATTCAGACTTGAAGTGCACACATCTTAAAGTTGCTAAAGTTGAGATACCAACAACAAATCATATCTTCATTTTTTCCCAACTGGCAAACTATATGTTTTTTATTATTTTACATAACATGGATAGATAATGTACTTAGGCTTTCTATTAAATGGAATTTTCTACTAGTTGCTGAATTTGCCCAATTTCCTAGTGATGAACTGTAGCAGGTCCCCCTCTCATAAAGTTCATAAACTGGGCCGGATACAGTAGAGGTTTTTTTTTTCAGTATTGACTCACATGTAATGAAATATTCTTCCCTTGGAAGTACTGATGGCCAGTACTCTACAGATATTAAAAAAGTATTGTTGAACCAATAGAAATTTGATTCTTAGATTCACTGAATGGCACTCTTGATGTATTATTGTCTAGGTTTTTTTTGTTATTTGTAGATTTATTTATTTACTGAATAGCTACCCATCTTGACCATTATGACTCTGGACAGCACAAGAACAGAACAAGATAAGTAATATATATTAAAATACAATCATACATAATACATACCAAAGATTCCCATTCATATATCTGTCTCCAGGCTCCAATTTTCCAGAAGAAAAACTTAACTTTATGCAGCCTTTCTGAAGACCAACAGGCTATCCAAAGGCTAAGTTTTAGTAAATTTCTTTGTACTTTGTTCTACTCCTGCCAGAGTTTCCTTAGCTGAGGCAGGCTATAAATACTGTGAAATGAATGTTGACTTTTTTAAAAAGCATCAATCTCCAGAAATGCTTTGAATTGCTTTGTTATTTTTATTTCTATTTGCATGCCTATTCTGCAAATGGGTAAAGGTAATCCAAGTACATGCATTCAACCACTGATTGTTTGAGTAGTAATTGTATTAAACCTTAAAAAGTAGTTCAGTGAATAGGAAGCAACCTCAGGTCTATATTCTAAGCGTAGATTTTATTTTCACCACTAGATGGCCTCATATCCTGTAGACTTGCCATTGAACAACTTACTAGAGACAAAGGGGTTAGAAAATGTAAAATTGTTGTCCACTTTGTTTAGGGTAGAAAACTAACCAAACCAATTTACTATCATCTCAGAAAATGATGTGAAATTAAAATACATAATTGCATGTATCACAATATAATAAATATGCCTAATTCCCATACAAAATTTACTGTTTTTACTCTTTTCTCTACAATCAATAAAAATATAAATCATTCATTCATTCATTCAGCAAAATAAGATTGTTAGTTTACTGTTATAAAGATTTATCATCATCCAATAGTATGAATAATGTTACCTTTACAAAATTAAGTTCATTGCATTTAAGTGTGTATCGGAGGTGGTGACCCTTTGAGAGCTGTATGCAATGAAATTTCATTTTAATGTATGCCAATTAGTGCACATTCAAAGTGACAATAAAGATATTATTTTATTCTATTATTCTAAAGAAACAACATAATTAATACATTTTGCTTTATGTATGATTAAAGAATCTCCATCAAGTAAAAATTGTGCATTAACAGAAAACATTATCACAAAATGATTCTAACTTTATACTATATTTTAATTCCTGGATTCATGAAGCAAACTAAGCAAGCCATCTTATAGCCTAATGCAACGCATATACCAAATTAGTCTTGCTCTTTCAACTTTTTTCCAGTTTAATTGTGCCCACTATCCTTTTAAAAAAGCAGTTACTGATTTTAACCTGATAATGTAACACAATATCCTTTAAGCATATTCCTTGATAGTGATTAAATCAGCCATTTAGTCTTAAGAACTTAGCCACAACCCTCCATATCCCACTACTGAGATGACAGCTTAAAACTTTTTGGGGACTTGTCTTTACAAAAGACTCTATGTCTTGGTGCCAGCTGCTATTGATTAGCTATAGCCAAATCAGAGAATCATACCATAATTTAACAATAATGCCATAATCTGTCAGGAAGTTAGGTTACTAGGTGAACAATCATCTGCAGAGCTGCATTGCTTGCTGCTTTCTCCTATCTTAGTGCAGGATTCTGTACCTTAATTGTTATTTCTATTTTGACTGCTGGAAAAATCAGATTGTCTCCTGACCCTTTGTCTTTTGGATTGGGCAATAACTACCCCAAAACAACCATTTGGTAGAGTCTTTGCCAACAGGCAACAACAGGATCTCACAACAGCACTCTCCAAATAGCTACAAAACATAATGTCATCACCAGAACACAGAACACTCTAGGCCAGTGGTTTTCAACCTTCCTAATGCCGCAACCCTTTAATACAGTTCTTCATGTTGTGGTGACTCCCAACCATAAAATTATTTTAGTTGCTATTTCATAACTGTAATTTTGCTACTGTTATGAATCATAATGTAAATATCTGATATGCAGGATGTATTTTCATTGTTACAAATTGAACATAATTAAAGCATAGTGATTAATCACAAAAACGATATGTAATTATATATGGTGAAATATTTATTTCTAATTACAAATAAATGAAATTTTGTCTTGAAGCATGGGTGCCGAATCACACCTTCAGCTGCTCCACCTATGGCTCTGAAGGGAGACCTGATCTTTTCTTTTCTCCTCTTCCCTACAACACACACACATACACAAACACATTTTCCAGGGTCATATGATCGCACCTTCTGACTAGCAAAGTTAGTGGGGAAATCAGATTCACTTAAGAACCATGTTACTAATTTAATCTCTCTCTCCCTCTTTCTTTCTCTCTTCTCTCTCTATCTCTCTTTTTTTCTCACTTTCTCTCTCTCTCTCTCCCTCTTTCTCCTCTTTCTCTTCCCTTTTCTCTCCCTCTCTCTCTCTCTCTCTCCCCCTTCTCTCTCTCTCTTTCTCCTTTCTCCCTCTCTTTCTCTCCCTCTCTCTTTCTCTCTCCGTCTCTTTTTCTCTCCCTTTCCTCCTCCCTCCTTCCCTCCTCTGTCCAATCGGGGATCGATTTGGAGGTGCGGAACTTTTGACCAGTTCCGACCCTCTGTTGTGGGGGTTATTGACTGGGTACGAGCAGTCTGGGAGGCTTGGGCGGCCCAGCCAGCCTACAAAGGTTGGAGGAGAACCTGGGACGGAAGTCCACGAAAGCTCCGAGCTTCTCTAGCTGCCAAGTAAAGCAAGGGTGAGCAGGCTGGCTGGCCGGCCAACCAGCCAGCTGGTGCGAGTGAGTGGGCAGCCCACCTGTCTCTTAAGCGCGCCGGCTTCCCTGGGCGAGTGGTGGCTCTCACCTGCTGCTTTCCTCAGTTGGCGGCAATAAAGGTGGGGTGAGGATTAATGCCTCTCCCCCAGTGGCATTAAAAGGTAGAATCATTATTATAGGTTAAATTATAAAATTCCAATTTGGGGGATTCCTGGACACGTGATAGAGGGGGTATCTAGAGGAGTGAATTTGGATAGGATTTCTTATAAGGATTACTTAGTTTGGAATGAAAGGACTGGCAACTAAAATCTTTAGCTGAATTGAAGCAAGAAAATATTGTACACTCTTGGTTTCAATATAATCAATTGTTAGTTGGAGTTTAGATCGAAAGGTTGGTATTACTTTAGAGGATGCGAATTTGATAAAACAGATTAAAGATCAAAATCGAGCTCATATAAAAAGAATGTATAATGTCTTAATAGAATTGGATTCTGAAATGGAATTAGTTAAAGACTGTATGGTAAAATGGGCACAAAATATTCAAGAGCCGATTCTATTGGACAAATGAGAGATAATTTGAGTTAGAAATGTAAAATTTACTCAGGCTCAAAGTTTGAGAGAAAATTTTTATAAAATGTTTTATAGGTGGCATTTGGATCCCCAAAAGTTGTCTTGTATGTATCCTAACTTGCAGCCCAAATGTTGGAGATGTGGTAGTTTGGATGCAACTTATTTTCATATTTGGTGGACTTGTAGAAATGTAAAAGCTTTTTGGATTAAAATTTGGTGGAACATTCAGAATATTTTTAAAAGAAAGATAAAGTTTACTCCTCAACTATTTTTGTTGGGTATTATAGTAGATGTTGATGCTAAAGAAATTAATTTGATGTTGAATTTAATAACAGCAGCAAGGCTGCTGGTAGGGCAATATTGGAAGAAGGATTATTTGCCTACTATAGAAGAATGAACGCTTACAGTGTCAAACTTAGCAGAAGTGGTTAAGATTTCTCCTTATCTGAAGGATTATTCACAAGAAAGATACATTTCGGTTTGGAGAAAATGGATAGATTATATTCAGAATAAATATGGGACTAAAAAATTCCATTTATTTTATGAATAAATTTTAGAATATTATTATTGTTGTTATTATTATTAATAGTTTAATATAGTTGAAATTGTATGTTATTGTGTTGTTTAGAAATTAGGATTTTAATTTGTATATGATTAAGTTTATTCTTAAATTGTTTACTTTTTGTTAAAAGAGAGTTAAAGTGCATTATATTTGTTTATCTGTATAGTTGGTTAATGTTAGTTAGATTATGATTATTATATTTATTATCCTGTATTCAGCTCTGGGAAGTGCGGGAGGGGGGAGGGTAGGTGGGTTTGGGGTGTATTTTGTAATTTTTTGTAAAACTTTTCAATAAAAAAAAGGTAGAATTGTCGCCGGGGAAGCGAAAAGAGCGAGGCTGACTCCCTTGCTTGCTCTGCATAGCCCCGCCACCCTCTTGGCCCAGCGTGAGGGGAAGCAGCGAGGCGAAGTAGTGGGCGTCGCTGCCAAGGGGGAAGGAGCTGGAGGAGGCAGGCACCAATGGGGCCCTGGACCAGCTGGAGGGTGTCGTGGTCGCCTCCAGAAGCCTGCAGGAGTGGTGAGCTACCGAGGGCCACTCAGGCAAAGAGACTCAAGAGCTGCGACGGGACGGGAGCCTCCCCCCAATATCCCACCTTTGGATTGGCACGACTGGGAGCGCTTCTGGGCAGAGTTGCCCCACCTGCCCTCCAGCAGTCGGCGACAGTGTAGTCTGGACAACAGGGAGGGGGCTTGGCAACCCCTGTGAAAGGGTCATTCGACCCCCCCAAAGTGTCGCAACCCACAGGTTGAGAACCGCTGCTCTAGGCTGTGCTGCTCTCCAAGTGCTATAAACTAAGAGATGAGAGACAGCAAAGGGCAACAACAGCAAGTAATGAGACCAATTTTCCACCAATTGTTGAGATTGACAACTGAAGGAACCATATAATGAGGAATCAACAGCTACTTTGCTGGCCCCATCTATTCAGTCTTCCAACGTGCATCTGTTGAGGAATTCCTGACCTAACTTTGCTCATTCAGAAAGAAGGCACAATAAGAAGAATTTTGTGGGGACAGCAGTTTTCCAGCCAAAATTCATTCTTCTAATCTTGAGAATGTAAACAATAATTAAAGCTATGTGAATCAACCATTAATATCTTGCAGGTATTTAAATAGGCTGCCAGTTTTGCTTTTCAATTAAACAGTACATAATTCAGTTTCTATTCTGGAGATAGAAACAGATTGATACCAAACAAAAAGGGGAAGAAATAAGGGAAGCTGGCTTGCTTTCATTTTAAAAAAGTGAAGATAATGACAGTCCTGCAAATTAATTGTAGAAGAAGTGTCTAGTGTGAATTATGAACCTCAGGCTCTATCTTTGTAAATTTTAAAATTATAAAATGGGCTACGAAAGTGAAGACCTTAGAGGTTTCATTACCACTTTATTTTCATTTATTGGTTGTCTACAGTTCTACAATTGATTCCTGAATTGTCTCCTAAGATTACTGGGACTGTTTTGAGAACTGAGTTCTATAAGGTAGAAGATAAGCAAACTGGATGTCAAAACAAGTCTGAATATTATTTAGAGAAACCAAAGGCAAATAATATGAAAATCTTAACAAAGAATTTCAGAAAGTTATTAGAAGAGACAAGAAACAATATTACAACATCTATGAAGACATTAAACTCAGAAATTCAGATTAAGATACATTGATGAGAAATCTAAGGAGACAGGTTGGGGAAAGATCATTTTAGAGGAGGTTTATCTCTGTAGTCACTAAGAGCCAACACTGACTTAATGGCATATAATCAAACAATTATGACATCACTGTTCCTGATGTTAAATAGAACAAGATGCCAGTCTATTATTATCACAGAAGCTACAGTACTTGTCACTGTATTACTGTTAATTATTTACAGGAAGTACTTAACAGCATGATGTTGACTATTTGAACTCTTTTCCTCTTCAGAGTTTTATATGTTACATTAACTTTAAATAAATACCACAAAACGTGGATAGTATACTGTCTGCAAATTGTAAAATGAAGCATAAATGTGCTTCTGAATATCTCAAATATTTATAAATATACTTTGTGATGCATAGATTCTCCTCTTCCAGATAATGTTGCCTTTAAAGGTAAAGTATTTTAAAATAAATTATGGTAAGAACTACATTGAAGGGGAGGGGTATTGAATCACAAATAATCTTTTACATCTATTCAAACTTCCTTTAAATATAATACAGATATTTTCAAGTACATGATCAAAAGCAACAGGATAAATCAGTTTTAGAAAAGAAAACAAGGATATTCTGACTTGCGCATAAGTAATTCTCCAGTCCATTATATTTTGGTATTATCAGCATAGGAAGACTTCAGGCTTATGCAAGTTCTACTTTATTTATGTAAGAACCTATGTTATTTGTTTGTTTTTTTGTGAATATTTACAAGCAACCAGTGGAATAGCTTGCCTTCAGAAGTTTTGGGTGCCCCAATACTGGAGGCCTTCAAGAAGAGATTGGACAGCCATTTGTCTGAAATGGTATAGGGTCTCCTGCTTATGCGAAGGGTTGGACTAGTTGACCTCCAAGGTCCCTTCCAAGATTCCTCTGTTATTCTTTTATTCTGCATTTATAGTGGTAGTTCATGAGTTTTCCCGGAGTCTAGTAAAAAAAGGTTTTTTCTGGTGTGAAAAATCCTTCCTAACATATTGAGAATTAATTGATGGGATCTGATTCTATATATTCCTGACAATCCTAGCGACCACAATCTTGGTATGATATATAGCCGTGGTGGCGAACCTATGGCATGCGTGCCACAGGCGGCATGCAGAACCATCCCTGTGGGCACACGCGCCATCGCCCCAGAGGGATGCGGGGCCAGGCTGCTTCCCTCTGCCTCTCCATGTGTGGCAGTACTCTCGCTCTCTTTCTCTCTGCACTGGGAGTCAGGGAGCAGCTACAAGAAATGGGCAGATCTGGGCTGGATGGTGGAGGCAGGGTTTTTTGTCATACAACGCATGGAACAGCGTTCCAGCACCTTTTTTTGAAACTGCCAGTGCGAGTCCAGGTATGCCTGCAGAGCGATTTTGCAACCCCCCAATGGCCCGATCCAGGGTCCGGAGGACTTTTCCAAGCCTCCGGAGCCTGGATCCATGGCCGTGGAGTGATTTTGCGCGCCCCCCAGCAGCCCGATCCGGGCTCCGGAGGACTTTTCCAAGCCTCTGGAGCCCGGATCCATGGCCATGGAGGCCTGTTGGACCTTTTTTTGGCCTATTGGCGTGGAATGCACTTGTCTTGGTTGCACTGGGCTTCCAAACAGGTGGCCGTACCATTTGCTGAAAAAGGGATGGGTGAGTGGTGCAAATCTGAAATACTTCATTTTAAGCTGTATTATTTGAAGTCTTGCAAGTTGTGGATCTAAAGCGGAGGCCCTAGTAAGTTTTCTCTCTGTTTCATCATTCCGGTTTACTTAACTAAGTATGTATATCCTTTTTTTTACTCTTTCTATCCAACATAGCTTTCTTCCATTCCTGTAACATGTTGCATCTCCGTAGCATTTGCAAAATTATCTCCATAACGTTCCCTCTTTTGTGAATGCCCCATTATCTTAAATGTATCCGTTTTTCATACCTGTATTTGTACACAAATAGCAACAGATTGTCAACCATTTATGCAGGCTCAGACCTTATTGTCACAAAGTGAATGTGTTTATTCTTTATTTTTATCTTGCATGGAAACATTTGTTGTTCCGTCGGAGATACAGGAAGACACATAGCACTATTTACAAGGATTGATGGGTAACTGCCCTTACTGCACATATTTTTTCAACGTATTATAAAAACCATGTATTGTCAATAACAACAACAAAAGAAAATGCCTGCATATTTATGTGTGTTTTTGCATTCATCAGACACTACTGTAGATTTTGTAATTTTTACCTATTTTTTCCCATTCTCTAAAGACAATAACATTTTTGACAATGTGTATACATACCATGTCATTGGAATATGAAGCACAGTGCAATGCATTGTACACTTTATATGGATTCAGACAGTTTCACCTCAGACCAAAGAAATAAACATCACACATGGCACACAAACAACCTTCCTTCCTTCCTAGACTAACTGAACCCTAGTCAAGACACACTGATTTGTGTGCACACATATACACATATACATATACATACACACACACACACACAAACATAAACACATATAGAGACAGATATGTACATGCATACATACACACCCACATACACATAGAATGTATGCGTGTATATGTATAGATGTATATAGGTGTATATATAGGTATACATATGTGTGTGTCTGTGAGTATGTATATCTATTATACATATATATGACTCTGCCATTAAACATAGAAATTCTACAGGACCAAAAAGCAGTTCCTAATAACCACATATATCACTAGAAACTGAGCACAAAAGTTTATAATTACTTGAAGAATATAAAAGAATAAGAAATGAGCTTGGATGATCCTAGAATTCTCTACCCAGAAAATCTGGAAGAAAGAATCCAAGTTGGGAAAAGCTGGGTAGCAATTGGACTTGGTGGAGGAAGACCTGCCATTTGTATGGCTGGTTCATCAGGCCTTCTGGTATCAGTGAGCAACTAGTTTTTGTTAAAAAAATGTATACAGGTAGTCCTCTATTTACAACCACAGTTGAGCCCAAAATCTCTGTTGCTAAGCGAGACAGCTATTAAATGAATTTTGCCCCATTTTACGTCCTTTCTTGCCACAGCTGTTAAGTGAATCACTGCAGTTGTGAAGTTAGAAACACTGTTGTTAAGTGAATCTGGTTTCCCATTGACTTTGTCAGAAGGTCGCAAAAGGTAATCACATGACCCTGGGATACTGCAACTGTGATAAATATGACGAGTGTCTGAATTTTGATCACATGACTCTGGGATGCTGCAATGGTTGTAAGTGTGAAAAATGGTAAGTTGTTTTTATTTTCAGTGCCATTGTAACTTTGAAGGGTCACTATATGAACTGTTGTTAAGTCGAGGACTAATTGTAGTAAGTTTCTTCTACTCATCAGATTTATTGTCCCAAAGGTCATTAGTCCTCCATGTCTGTTTTGCATCCAGTGAGCAAATGGGAAAAGCATGTAGTATCTCTCAAAGAAGTGGATGTGGCGTTGTGATCTGATTACCAGTTTCTGCATTAAGTATCATTCTTTTTTTTATGCATGGCTCAATTTTTATAACACATATTAATTGCCTGTCATGCATGCACATCCTGGCTATCTGAGGCAACAGTGATGCAGCTTTCTAGTTCACACATCCTATCTCCCAACTCCAAACTCAAATTATTTTGCTCCGGATTAAAAACAAAATGCATCCAGTTAGTGAGAGCATTAACTCCTTTCGGTAATACATTCATGCAGATTCAAAAGAAGTAATAGTAGTAGTGAAGGCTTATTTAAAAATAGAAACTCTGCTTTATTAAGCTTGGAGCAACATGGGGAAGGACTTCTGTGGCATAAGAACTCTGGGCTGGAAAGAAGGCAGATGGCATATGGCATTTTCCAATCTTTGCCAGCTCAAGATCAGGACTGCAGCAAGGCTCAAGGTGCTCTCTGCCAGGGGCACAAAAGCACACTTTGTCTTCAGAAAGACAGTGACTCTTACAGTCCTTTGGGGAAATTGAAAAGCGGGGATGGAAGGGTGAACCCCATTGCTTGACTCAAGAACTCAAATAATTGACGAGCAAACGAAATGGAGAGGGAGATAAATGTATCCAATGACCAGGCCATTTTTTCCTTTCTTGCATTGACTTAATTTATCCCCTGCCCCTTAATTTATCCCCTGCCCACCAAGCTTCATTTACTCTGAAAGAGACTATATAAATGAGGGCATAGACTTTGGAAATGGTATTGAAATAAATACCCTCAGATAGCAGAAAGCATTTTTGTCTCTCTTCCCCCCCCCCAACTGGAATAGGAATACTTGATAAAAGCAAATTTTGGCATTATTTTATTCTAGTCGCCAATCAGATGCAGAGGGAAACTAAAACTGGACAAGAAACCGATAATAACTCTCCATTCTGTGTATAGAAGGTATAGTTTTGTATAAGGAGAAGAAAGATAAAATAAATAACATGCTGGATAAACTAGTACTGTAAATTCCAACTGTACTTGTAGTGTGACAGCAGTTAAATCAGTGGTGCCGCATTTCAAAGTTAGAGTACTCTGATTGCAGCTGCTTTTTTGCAGGTATGTGGAATTGCATGGGACCTGCAGGTTTTGCAAAGTGAAGAGACGAAGTTGGTTATAGCTTATTAGGAAAGATAAAATAAACAACCAAGAATGCTTTATTGACCATTCTTCATCCAGATTTTATATCAGTTGCACCTGCTAATATAGGTGTTCTGAGACACTCTTCTGTTTTAACTTTTTTCCCTTGTCACTTTTTGGAGTTTTCATCCTGCTTTCGTGAGGGGATCCTCTGGGAGGGGGTGTAGCTGCCCCCTTCCCCCCCAACCCATCAGCTGAGCAAGACACCCACCTGCCCTCACTCTTCCCTGTCTGAGGCTTTTGTTGTGAGCATTTCTGTTGAGGATTGGCGGGGGGGGGGCTGTTTGGTTTTTATTCCCCTCTCATCTACTGGGTGGTTGCAGTTACCCACGAAGCACATTTGTTTTGGGAGGATTCCCCACTCCAGTTGCTAAGTTTGCTTAAACCCTCTTCCACCTCATCACCGGACGCCCCCCCCCTTTGTCTGCAACCAGCCTCACCTTGCCCCATGGCAATGGCACCCCCGCCCTGCTTCCTCCCTCACCTCATCTCTCCCTGCAGGATGAGCCGTCTGCCCTCTACCCCACCCGCCAGAGACCCTCCTGAATCTCCCCCAACCCTGCCTGGCCCCCTCAGGCATCCCTCTCCAGGAGCAACACTGAGGTGGTCACGCCCACCCTGCCCCCATGCTACCTTAGCCATGCCCACTCAGTGGGCCATGCCACCTGGCACCCGGTGATACATAAATGGGTTTTGGGTTGCAGTTTTGGCACTCAGTCTCTAAAAGGTTTGCCATCACTAATATATAGAACCTCCATGAGCACTAACACAACTCATTATGCAAATCTCTAGTCTAGGGGATTTGTATTCATCCATGTTTCTCTTGTTTTAAATCAGTTGCATCAATGGACTCCTCTGTGCTATAATGGCGTTGTTTTACCTCAATTGATAGCAAATGAGCAACAACCCTTCTCTCCCTCACTCCCACTTCCTACCCCTTTTTATTTTTGATTATTCTGAGGGAACTAGTCCAAAATACCATTACCAATTCCATTCTCTTTCAAAATCTGCAAAAAGGATACTCAGTAGACTTAGTCTACGTCCAGTCTAAGTTGTAGTTAAGTGATCACGGTGATTGATAACCATTTTATATGAACCCTTTAAAAAGCCCTATGGAACATCATACATCTCCCAGATTAAATTGTTCATGACCCTAATATCTTTCCATTTTTGTGACAACAGGCATGAAGATCTGGAAGCAAAGTTCACTTAGTGGATCTGTTGAGTGTGGATTTGTTTTTAGACCCTGGCTATGGATTTTCTTAATTTCATTTGTTCTGGTTTATATGTGTTTTATTTTGATTGTGTGTTTAGATTATTGTAAATTGTCCAGACATGTTATTATTTATTAAATTTCTATGCTGCCCAACTCACCAGTGACTCTGGGTGGCTGGTAACAACCAATTACAGTAATTTCACATGGTTGAGACGGTGGCCATATAAATCAAATCAATAACTATTTCAAGCTCTGAAATATCAATGTTGACGCGCGGAAAGGCTCCTTGTGAAAATTCTGCACTAGCTCAGTCGACCACATCCTATAAGAGACGCAAACACTCTTCTAACGAGCCTTCTAGCCTCCCACAATTCTCAGCGCGAGCCGGGCTGCTTCACAGAAAACACCCTTCTTTATGGTCTCGATCTGTAACACCGTTTAGCACGTGATTGTGCAAACGGAAATGATATGAGGAGGGTGGGGGGGAGCGGTGACGTGTCAAGAGGAGGTGGCCACGGCTAGAGGAAGTTACGTGTTTGTGTTTTGGTTCGGGAGTAAAGGAGGAGGGAAAGACGGAAGTTGGAGGCCGCGTTTACCCCATCGTGAGACACGGAAGAGCGCCGTTTCCTTGTCTCCTGTGCAGCCAGCCACAGGGCCGGGCGTTCGGTGTCAGCCTTTCTTTTTCTCAAGGGGAACGGAACTGGCGAAGAGGCTCTGGCTTTCTGTCACAGCCAGGTAACGATACATCGAAGCCGGATCTAATGGAGGAGGGGAACCGCCCGTGGTCCGAACAAAATGGATAGGCGCCTGCGATGCACTCGCTCCCCCTCTTTTGGGGGGGGGGTTTGAGCGTCGTCCACGATGCCTCAAATTGGCGTGGAAGTGGAAGGAGATGCGGCAAAGACCGAGAACTGAGCCGTTTTCCCTTTCACCCTCAAAATGGCGCCCCCAATTCTCCCACTTCCTCTTATTCCTGGGGCAGGACTGCAGGAGAAATAACACGGGGAAAGGCGATGTCTTGGGGCAGAAGGGATTTTTGGAATGCAGGGAGGGCATCTTTTCGAAGAGGGAACGAAATGCGGAAGGCAAGGAAAGTTACTGGTATCTACTTATCTTGGGGCTCTTATAATGTATTTCTCTTCGATGAGGGAGGTTAAAAGAGTTGTAGGTATGCAAAATGCCGTATAGGAGATTCGTGACGTGGGCTTCCTACATCCTTTGCAGCAAGTATGTACTAAGTGGTGTGACATGGAATTATACACAAGTAGAGAGATACTATAGGAATGTCGCTCGCTGATTCGACGTTTGAGTTCATTTGGGTTTTTTTAATTACTTGGCCTGTGGAACTGATGTGAGATTTAAACGACAGAGAAGGGAAGGTTTTATTTAATTCTTCTTTTAAAAAAGGACTGTTTCTTTCATTGATATTCTCTAATTATTATTGCATTGGTATTAACTTCTGTAGTAGATTAGAAGGTAAATATTTTAACTTCTACCAAATAAGAATTTCAGGTAAGAATATTGATTTCACATTATATTACTATATTTCAGAGTATGCTGTATTTCTGTTTAAAATTGGCAAATTACTATTTTCATTTTGTATTCTTTTTATAACTACCTACCTAATTATTAATCTGTAGGTTTTACTTTTTACTTTGTTTTTTATTTTTGTATGGAGTAAAACCAGGAGAAGACACCTCTTCTATTGATGTAATAATTGTAAGTTAACATTTTGTAAAATGATCTGGAAAATTTATTTAGCAGTAAAATGAATGTTAATTACTCAGTCCATTTTTATAACGTTTTAAAGCAATCTTATTCAAATTTATAACTGCATCTGAATAAAATACTTGATGTTAGAAATTCATTTTGAAATTAATGATTAGTGGTACTTTTAGGCACAGTGTAATTTGTTCCTAAGTAAAAACAGATAAATAATGCTAATGAAAATAATTTCCAGTGAATTAAAAAATGATGTCTAAAGATAAGGTGGTATTTAGTTAATTTTTCCTTTTTGGTGAATGGCTAGTGTCAATTTAGTGGCTGATATAAGAACTATTAAATAATAAAAGTCCCTGTTTATGTTAAATTTTGCTTTGTTAGTCCTTCAGATTTGGATGCATTGAAGTAAAATAAGAGACATGAATTGATGAAATGTGCTTATGCATAAGATAGCCATGTAATGTTGATATTTGTGTGCAAATTTTAAAATTAGAGCATTTCTTTCTCACAAATTCATGTACTATATTCTATATTTTTTCAAATAAGAATTTATTTGATAGGTGTAATTGAAGAGCTCCTTATGTTGATTTAGTATATGCTATATTAGTTAACTAATGCCTATGTATCATCATTCCTAAATGTTTAACAATATCTCATTTTGAATTAATAGTATACAAACATAAAAAGTTAATTTGATAAGGTAGACTTTTGGGCATTTTGCAATTTAAAGTGTCAGTCATCCCTTTTATTAGAGTTCTAACCTCAGGTTATATGAAATTAGTTATTAAAAAAATACACAGCTGAAAATTCAGATTTTATTTTTTATGAAATATCAGTATCCTAAAACAAAACATACTGCAATATTTAAATTCTGCTTTAAAATTTGTGGCTCACTAGATATTGTTTCAGATCCATTTTACTTTGATTTCATAAGAATCTGCTTTTTTTACCATGAAGGTTTTATAATCTAAATTTAATTTTTTAAACAGGACTAATAGTTTATTAATATGTAATTTTTTTCCAAGGTGCTACTAAGACAAGATACATATTCTTGCTTCTGTCACTGTTCCTGCTTCTGTTTCTGGATCCCAAACAAAATAATATGAAAAGACAGAGGTCTCCATTTTTTTTCCTTTCTATGAAGAATTAAAATGGTCAAAGTGGCCATTGTTTGTGCTTGTTCGGTTCCAATGAAATTGGTCCTAAGTAGCTCTTGGGATGGGAGAGGGGGGAGAGGATAGAGAAACTATAAACTTAGTATGTTTAAGAGTGGCACTTACTAGCAATGGAGTTAAAAGAGCCTTTTGTATGCATTTAATGATGGTACAAATGGGCTTCTTTAAATTTTAAAGAAGAACTTTATGAATGTATTTTATATCTAGATTAAATGGCTTGTAATCTTACAAAATGTTTATTACAAATTTTAAAACTATTTTTCCTCATTTATACTTTGGCTTTTATTTTTTGTTTTCAAGTAAAATTTACATATGCAAACATAATTCCATATAATCCTAGCTATATTTATCCATTAGAAATCCAACTTGTGAGTCTGTAGAATAGCTGTGTTTTTTTTTCTTGAATAAATATGATTTCATGAGATCATTGAAGAATTGCTTTAAAAAGATGAGTCTTAAAGCAAAGACTTCTTTTCAGGCAAAGAAGTTCTGTGTTTGCATTATTCAAAAAGACATGTAATTGCAATGAAAAAATAAAAATGCATTTTGTTTGCTGATACCTGGATATAGTTCATTTTTATTAGAATAATATATTATTTCTTAATACTTGTGCTTTAAGTGTTACTTTATTCCTATGAAGAATATGTAAAAAGGAGGTTAAAACATCCAATTTAATTATTATCTATTTCTCCTGTTTTTAACATTTATAAAGAAGGAATCAATAAACCAACACTTTAAATAGTAAGATCATCAGAGACCTTAATTCCAATTTAGAAGCATAAATAACAAATCTAAGAATTATCTTTTTGTAGTCTATTTTCAGGGGTGAGATAGTAATTTAAGAGATCCTTAACTTACCACGCTAATTTTAATAGCTTTTGTGCAGTAGTGTATATGTATATTCACACAGCAAGAATAACCAATCTGGTGTGTTCAGATATTTATGGATTCTGGTTTCCCTTTATAGAAAAATCCTGAGATTCAGAAGACAATGTAATTCCTTGTAAATTGCAAAATGTCATTACTATAATTGGGGAAGCAACCAGAATCATGTTACCCCTATACTTGCAGTGCGTTATCAGTTTCATTTTAACTAGGATACAGAGTGATGTTGAGCTGAATAAGAACTGATTAATATGTAACAGGTCGTGAAGTAGTTGATGATCCAGTGAAGTTCTGAGTAAATTGTGTGACTACTAAGCAGCTAAACTGGATTTGCAATACATGTTTACTAAGGAATAAATTCCATAGTATTCCATGATCTTATCTTTAAAGTGCTTTGATTGAGGCTTAGTGCCAAACAATGGTCTATGTGATCATGATAATATATCTATGTTCTTAAAAGCAACCAGAGATATTTTCAATCTTAATACCAAGGGAAAACAATTTTTCTTTCTTCTTTCAAAATAGATAGTTTTCAATGTATGAATCTATAGAATTTCTCTTTAAAAACTTGCCGTTATTAAAAATTCCCATGTTATATGTGATTAGAATTACAAAATAACTTGAGTTGGAAGACACCTTAGAGGTCTTTTGATCCAACTCCCTGTTTAACTAGCCTACACCATTCTGGATAAATGACTGTTCAATATCATGTTAAAAACTCCCAGTGATGGAACACCCAGAACTTCCATTGATTAATTGTGCTAACTGTCAGGAAATTTTTCCTTAATTTTAGGTTGGCTCTCTCTTTGATATGCTTTCATCTATTACTTCTTGTCCTGCCCTCTACTGCTCTCTGTGATAGTCATTCAAATATTAGAAGACTGCTATCATATCTAGTCCTTCTCTTTGTTAGATGAGACAGACCTAATAAACACAACTGTTTATTATATGTGTAGCCTCCGGTCCCTTAATCTTCATCATTCTTCTCTGTATTCTTTCTAGGATCTTAACATTTTTTTTTTTTTTGTATTGTGAGCAGAATTGGACATAGTATTCCATATGTGGTGTTACCAAAGTAGTAGATAGTGGTACTAATACTTCATGTGAGCTTGATACTATTCCTCTGTTGAAGCAACCTAGGATTGCATTGGCTTTTTTGGCAGCTGCGGTACAACTGCTGGCTTATCCTTAAATGATTGTTCACTAGGACCCTAAATCCCTCTCACAGTTAATGCTGTTGAGCCAGGTACCACCAATTCTATACTCTGCATTTAGTTTTTCTTGCCAAAGTGTAAAAATATTAATTTTCTCATCACATTTTGTTGGATAGGATCCAATGTCCTAGATCTTGTGCCTAAACCAGGGCTTTTCAACCTTTTCACAGATTGTACCACTTTTAGGACATGACACTATTCAGATATCACCAATGCTAAGCAAGGTGTCAAAAACTTGATGGCTAAAAAAAGGGGGGGGATTTTGGGCTTTAGTGGTTAGATTTGTTATAGAAATTGCTAGTTTATAATAATATGGGAAAGTAAAAAGTTGAGGTTCAATATTAATGCTTCCTTCTACTGCAACAGAGAAAGTCAGAAGTCAATGCCTTTTCTTTTTCCCTTCTCCCCCTCACTTTTCCTTTTTTCTCTCACCCTTCACTTGCAAAAGCCTGTCGCTCACTCTTTCACTCACACGTTGCTCGCAAAAGCCACTCTCTCGCTCTTTCACTCATGTTACTCGCAAAGGCCATTCCATTGCTTTCTCACTCACCACTTTGTTAACAAAAACCTCTCTCTTTGTGTGTTTTTTTCCTTTCCCTCTCTCGTCAAAATCTGCTCCTTTTATAGCTTCTCCCCTCTCTGGCGTCCTCCTTTTCTCTCCAGTTGGTATGCAGCCGTGCGCGCAGATCCTGGTGCTTCTACTGAGCCCTGCAACTCCAGCTGATCTCCAGGCTTTCGCAGCACCACTTTAGCTCATTCCCTCCCCTGCTACACTTGGCTAGGGGTACGTGTACCACCGGTTGAAAAGCCCTGTTCTAAACTGCTGGCTATTCCCTCTAGGTTGGTGTCATCTACAAAGTTAATGAGTTTCCTTTCTCTCCCTTCATCTAAATCATTTATGAAGATGTTGGAGTAGTGGGCCTAACACAGAACCTTCCCCCATGTCAATGTAGTTCTATTAAGAAATACATGTTGAGTGTGTTTGGTCAGCCAATTATGTATCCATCTGGTAGTGAAGCTGTTTATTCCACATTGTTCTATTTTACAAAGAAGTAGATTGTGATCTACTTTGTCAAATGTCTTACTGAATTCTAAGTATACTATGTCCACAGCATTTTGCTGATCCACCAATTTAGACACTTTATCAAAGAATGCAATAAAGTTTGGCATGATCTGTTTTTGACAAACCATATTGGCTTTTAGTAGTAGCTTTGTTTGTTTTTAGATGTTTGCAGATCCATTGTTTGATTATATTTTCCAAGATCTTCCCAGTTATTGACAGGCTGATTGGTCTGTAGTTAGTCTGTAATTATTTATTTTTTCTCAATACTAGCTTTTGGTAGAGAGGAAGCCAGCATATCCAGATTATGGTCATATTGCTTATTTATTGTTAAGGAATGAATGAAAAGAGGTCTGGGAAAAGATAGGCAGCAAAATCATATTTTGTCAAACAAAAATGAAAACTAGAGTAATTTAGGAAGTTACATTAGAAAATACAGGCTTGAGTTTCAGATTAGAGTATCTTTGTTTGATATTCATAGCTGCCAAGAAGCTAGTGTGAAGACTTAGTCTAGTATAGTAGTTAAAGTGTTGGACTAGAACTAGGGAGAGGAAATTTTGAGTCCACCTCAGCTAGGGAAACTCAGCAGGTGACCTTCATTTGCTATGCTCATAAGCCAATTGATAACATAGTTTTTCTAAGGATAAAAACAAAGAGATCTGACATTAGCTGCCTTAAATATATGGGGAAAATTGAGATATAAATGTGACAAATTATGATCATGGCAATTTGAAATAAATGAAAACTAACTTTTTCCTAAAAATAGATATAGTTTGTCCATTCAAAATAAGTACTATAATGTAATTTATGTAATATAAATGATAATGTAATTTATGTAATATAAATGATAGAAGTTGCGAATCATTGTATTTAGAAAGATCACTATTATTATTTCTCTATAATAGATTTGGCTTTTAGTTACAAAATGCATATAATATCTATTGTAATTAAGTAGGTCTTGTAATAACAATAATGCTAAATGCTGAAAAAGTGAACTGTATTGGATCTTGCATAGCTTCATTGGAATCCAGATACTCTTGGCTAGGCTTCCACAACTTGTAGCGGCTTGTACATTGATACCTTAAAAATAATTATGGGCCACAAAGGAACAGTTGTCAAACCAATCAGCTGGTGATAATATTGAAACTGACAAGATTGGTGAAGCTTGGAGGCACTTGGCAATGTGTCTTTTGGGGTATTGGTGGCTGCTAAAACTAGGTTGTAACATTTGGTAGCGGTAGATTTGTTAAATTTTAAAAAATATAACCGAGTTGTACAAGACAACTTTTTGGCTCTGAAATAAGTACTAAGCCTTACTTCGGGATAGGGCTTATTATTTTCACGTACAGGAGGTGGAGAGCACGGGGGCCGACAGGAGTCCCGCCCTCTCCGTTGCATTTCTCCGCCTTCGCCTTGTGTTTGTGGGACTAAAAAAAAGTTCAATCAAACCTTCCAACTTCTCATGAAAAAAAAGATGTTCTGAAGTTGGAAGGTCTGATTGAACTTTTTTTTTTAGTCCCACAAACACGCAGGAAAGGCTGAGAAATAAATGGAGAAATGCAATGCAGTGAAAGGCAGGTTATTGAAAAAACTGCTTGGGAGAGGCAAGGGCATCTGGGCTGGAGGGTTGGCAATTTTACTCTGCATGACTTCAGCAGGTGTCTGGCAGGCAGAGGGAAGCAGCTCCACCTGTTTTGCTTCATGGCGGCGGTAGCAGCAGCCAGCTGGGTGGAAGGTGAGCGGGCGGCAGCAGTCAGTAGAGGTCAAAAGTTCATAGCTGATAGGAGGGCTGCAGCGCCCGCCAGGGCCCGAAGAGCACCAGGTTCAGCCCGTAGCCTGGCGCATGCAGCACCGAATAGGCATGCAGGCTGGCGCTCAGCAGCTCAGAGGTGGAGGCCTGGGCAGCGCGGTTCCACCGGTGGCCATTGGCGAAGGGTCCTGGTAGACTGACAGAGCAGTGCTGCCAGGAGAACAAAGAGCCTCCACGAAGTCAGAAGCAGCATCTGCTTCACACCTGCCATGGCCGATAAGTGTCCCAGGAGCAGAAGGGCCAGCAGGCAGGGCGGGTGAAGACTGGGGATTGTCGAGAGCTTGGCTCACAGGCACTGCTAGAACAGCAGCAAAGCTGCAACCAGAGCCGAGGTCAGGCAGGGCAGTGGCAGGTTGCGCAGCAGCTGCATGCCCTGTGCAGGGAGCCGTTCCTGCCACTGCCTATCAACCTGGCTGAAGAGCAGCCCGACCCAGGCAGCAGGTGCAGCAAGCCCAGCCTTGGTGCTGGCCAGGCAGCAGCAGATTGTGAAATCGATCTGGGGAAGAACAGACTTACTTTCTTCCCTTTTAGCCCCTTCTGCGGACTCTTAAGAGCCAAGTGGCAATTGCTCAGGTAAAAGGTAAGGAGAGGTGAAGAAATCTTTCTCCCCCCATAGGCGCTCCCAACGCTGGCCACCTCCCCATCTGGCTGACAATCCTACTGCAGCTATGGCTTACTTTCGGGGAAGGGCTTACTTTCGGGAAAACATGGTACCCACACCTGAGACCATACCACAGAAGTTCAGTAGCAGACTATTTAACTTCTGCCAGTTAACTATCCTTCCATCCATCCAATAAGAGAAGAATAGGAGCAGCAACAGGCCTTGAGTGAGCACTGTTGAACCAACAGTTGAATCACAATGTTGCTGCTTAGGAAGTTAAATTGAACTGCACATTTGGATGTGAAAAGAAAAAAGAGCTTGGTATCCATAGTTTTCCAGTTCAGTTTTGTTTCTATATTCTAAAAATTATAGAATCTCAGCACTGAAGTTTTGCTGTAACATGGTTTGTTTTCTGAGAATTAATAAGTTCCAGTTCTGCTTATGGCATTGTGTTAAAGTAATGTAATAATATAAATTATAATTTATTTTATAAATTAGAGATTTGAGTGAGCATTGAAGATAGTGAATGTGGACTGAGAGCCATCCTTGTCCTTTGAATTATATACTGGGTGGTGAGAGTCAGGATAAAGCCTAAATTTTATCTTTTTAATTGAAATGATGAATAGTTAATATGATTATTTTCTGTTAAGATATTTACTAATTTTCCCACTCTAATTACATTAAAAATTGCTATTTGTAAAAATGTTCGGTATTCTAGTGTGATGCTCAAAACAATTTTACTATGTGTCAACCATACATAATGATTGAAATGGGAAAAAGTAAAGGTCTTGAGAAGTGGAATTTGTCTTCATCATTCTATTATCTACTTCATACTGTTCTCAGCTACAAAGTAATGAGGAAAAATGGGTTTTATTTAGATATTGAATTAAATAGACATAAGGAGCACTTTAGTTCTGGATTAAAGAGGTGAACCAGTCCTCCTTTCAAATGTAAATAAAGCTAGTTCTTGCTTAGCTACTGCAATCTATTCCAGTAAATGGTTACTTAGCAAACATGTGTCAGAAAGAAAGAAAGAGACTAAAGATTTCTGGTTGTTGCTATCTCCATAAGCTTCAGCTAGTGCAGAATGCAGCTGTGTAGGGGGGCCTGAGGGGCTCATGTTACACTATTGTTCCATAAGCTGCACTGGCTGCCATTTTGCTTCAGGTCCAATGCAAGGTGTTGGTTTTCAGCTTTAAAGCCCTGCATGGCATGGACCCAGCTTATCTGAGAAACCAATTCAACCTTGATGGAATTAGCCTGCCCCTTTCCTTATGCTACTAGTAGGGACATGCTATGGACCCTGTCAGCCAAGGAATTTTGACTGGCAGGATCTAGAACAGTGATGGCGAACCTTTTAAAGACTGAGTGCCCAAATTGCAACCCAAAACCCACTTATGCATAATTGAGTGCCAGGTGTGTGTGGCCCATTGGGTGGGCGTGGCTGTGGTGGTAATGGCAGACTAGGTGGAACTAAAAAGTTCAATCAATTCCAACTTTTCCCCCCGTGAGAAGTTGAAATTGACTGATTGAACCTTTTTCTCTTTTTTTGCACATGGCGGCAGAGGCCTAAAGCGAAAAGGTTTTATAAAACCCAGCTGAAGGCCTAGGACTGGGGCTATGGCATGTGTTCCCATAGAGAGAGCTCTGAGTGCCGCTTCTGGCACCCGTGCCACAAGTTCACCACCACTGGTCTAGAAGAAGAATCTTTTCTGCTATGGCTACTGCCCTATGGCTACTGCCCTCTGGATCAGGCCTTCTACCATCCTTTTGGCCTTCTGGAAGGCCTTGAAGATATGGTTGTGCAAACTAGCCTGGAGCCCCAATGGGAATGTGTCACTTTGGAGCTGACTAATGGAGTAGATAACACACCACCTTCTTCCTGTGCACACTTTGCTCTTCTCCTTGTTAATTTTTTAAATTGAATTTTAAATTTATGATCCTTACTTAGTGTTTTAATGTTTTATATTGCATTTGAATGCTTGTAAGCTATCCAGGGTTACTTCTGGCTAGATCAGGGGTCGGCAACTTGAAACAGTGAAAGAGCCACTTGGACCCGTTTCCCTCACAAAAGAAAAAACTGGGAGCCACAAAATGTGCACACGCGTGCACATGCAATGAACACGGGGAACAGGGCACTTGATTGAAGAGTGGAGCCTAAGGCGAGACATGACCCCCGTCTAGCTTTGGTACAGACGGCTCTGCTCCCAATGACATTGTGGCAAGGGGCAGCTTTGCCTACCTTGCAGGGAGGGCGGTGACTGGGGCAGCAGGAGGAAGGGGAGGAGGAGGGTGAGGAAGTTGCTGCTGCCCTAGCCGGGATTCCGCGCTGCCCGGGCTCACCCTCCACCCATGAGATGTAGCTGCGGCGGGCTGCTGGGAGGGCTAGTGCCGCGCAGCCCACTGGCCTGGCTGCAATGCTATGGCTGCTTTGCCTGACCGGCCCCTGCCAGCCCCTCCACCTGGTGCAAGTAAGCCAGGGAGGTGCTCAATGTGCCCTGTAGCCACTTCACAGCAGCGATCCGCGGACTCAGGGCCCCCCTCCCTCCCCCCACCACTGACCCTCCTGCTCTGCTGCTGCTTGGCCAGTGGTGCGCCAGCTGGGGACCTCAGAGGCTGCTCTTGGGCCCGCGACTTGTGGAAGGGCTGGCCTGCTCAGCGGAGGCTCCACGGGCCGCTCCCAGTGGGGATCCCGGGGCTTCCCTGGCCACGTGTACCTCAGACAGGACCAGCCCGGGAAAGAGACTTCCTGGCCCCTTCTCCCAGGGGGCAGGGCACCTGGGTGCAGGATCAATCAGGAGCCCCGTGGGGGCAAGTCGAGAGAGAGAGAGAGACGGGAAGCGCAAGTGGCTCTCTGTCTCTGTCTCTCTGCAAATGGCGGAGGAGGCTCCGGAGCCGCAAGAGAGCTCTGGAGCCGCAGGTTGCAAAGAGCTGTATGCAGCTCTGGAGCCGCGGGTTGCCGACGTGTGGGCTAGATGGTTAGCTCATAAATTTAATTAATTAATTAATTCTCTTGGGTAGCAATGCCCAAATTGCTTTCACTTCAGTCTGTGTTTTTAGGTGCAGAAATTTGGTTGTAAGTCCATGCATTGGCCAGATAATGATATTTTACTACTGTTCGTTAACTGTGATATTTGTAATCAATTGCTAATTAAAGTAGTTGCTAAATGAAGATTGGCTATTTTACTGGCATCTCTTATGGCCACTGCACTGCTGAGATATCTGTATAACTAGAGCTAAAGTCATATTTCTTCATTATTGTTTTCAGTTCTAGGGATAATCCTTTCTTGTATTAGATTTAAAATAGATGTGGTCCTGGTAATGACACAATTTATCAGGTTAAATTACTATGGCCAACTAATCTTTCCCTTTGTTTAAAAATGTTCATGAATACATACCAGTACGGTAGTTTACAAATCTTCAGAGTAGAGTATTGTGAATGAGGGACTCAAAGTATTTCCTCTGTAAGTGTAGAAAAGTATTAATCAAAAAAATTGATGTAATTTAGGAAGCAAATATTTATTTCGCTTTGAGTTGTTCCATTCCTTATTACTAACTTTATTCACATTTTGTAAAGCTTTTAGTATAAACCAATTATGATCAACATTACCATTCAGAGATAAATTATTTTGCCTTGTGTATTATATCATTACTGGTTAACCTGCTGTCAAATATATATAGTGTTTTGAAAATCAGGGCATCCTATTGATGACTGTAAGTTTTAGTATGACTGTGCCCATGACCTTTTCTAAAATGTGAATGCTATTTTATATTACAGGCTGCCTTGAAGTGAAGGCACATTGAGGTTGCCTCCTGGAATCTTTTTTTTTAAGAATCTGAAACAAGGGACTCATTTTTAGTTTGGACATGGCCAACCGAGGAGCAACTAGACCCAATGGGCCCAATGCTGGGAATAAGATATGTCAGTTCAAGTTAGTTCTTCTTGGTGAATCTGCAGTTGGCAAATCAAGTCTGGTGCTTCGCTTTGTTAAAGGCCAGTTTCATGAGTTCCAAGAAAGTACAATTGGAGGTGAGAAATATTAAAATTTCAAATTTAATCATTTATGCTTTATCTGTAATTCATGTCAAGGTAAATAAATTATGCTTAATTGTATCTCTGTCACAGGCTTATTGTATTGTGTAATTTTCAAATGGTTTTGGGCTCTTTTATTCCCTATGAATTTTTTAAGTATCTGTTTAAAAATCCATGTGACAAATTTTAGAGAAAGTTCTTTAATAAGATACACCTTAACTACAGATAATTTTATAATCTGCTGTATCTTACAATACAATAATGGTATGTGGAAATAATCTTGAGAAACCAGACACAGAGATGCTGCCTAGGGAATGATCAGTAAGAGGACCATAACTCATAGCTTAGCAGTCCCCAACCTTTTTTGCTCTATAGCAGTGGTTCTCAACCTGTGGGTTGGGACCCCATTTGGGGTCAAACAACCATTTCACAGGGGTCGCCAAACAACGTAGTCCGCCATTTTTTCCCCCTTTTCCTTAGCTGTGCTACTCCCTTTTATTCTGTTGGCTTTTGAAAGCCAATAGAATAGACTCTCTTGAATAGAGTCTAATTCTATTGGCTTTCAAAAGCCAATAGGAATTGTCCAGGCTGTCTCTGCCCTGCTGAACCCGCCAAAAGTCCCATTCTGCAAACGGTGCTGCACCAGTTGAGTAGTCCTCGACTTATGACCAGTTGGGGGGTCGCGGCATTAAAAAGGTTGAGAACCACTGCTCTATAGACCATTGGTGGTGAACCTATGGCACACGTGCCAGAGGCAGCACTCAGAGTCCTCTCTGTTGGCACGTGCGCCACCGCCGCGAGCAGCAGGTCCATCAGGCCACCACTGCTACCCAGAGTAGGAGCCCCGCCCAGCACAAAGGAGGCAAAGCAGCTCACTAGCAAGCTCCAGGTGGTAGAGCAGAGGTCACCAACCATTGTCCCGTGGCATGGCGGCGGCCGTTTTTGCACCTTGCAGCACAGTGGACCATTTTTGTGCCCCTGGGTTTTGAGTGCCAGAGGCAGCACTGAGAGGACCCTCCCTGCCCCCCCCCCCAGGGCACCACAATGGTGATGTGGCCCTGGCACTTTGCAATAAATAAGTGGGTTTTGGGTTGTGTTTTGGGCACTAGATCTCTAAAAGATTCGCCATCACTGCTATAGACCAACAGCAGCGGTTGGGGGAAGGGATGGTTTTTGCACATGCAACCTATCTTCTGCACATGCGCAAATGAAGCTTTGCCCACCATCACTTGTGTGGCCTGGTTCCCAACAGGCCTTGGACTGGTAGCGGTCCAGGGATTGGGACCCTTGTCATAACTACATAATGGATGGAGCAAGTGACTCAGGAAGGATACTCCCTAAGTTATCAAGCTGTAAAGATGATTGCAGGAGAATTATATTATTGGATTCCAAGATTGATGTCAGCCTATATAGGAATAGGAAACACCACCAGATAAATTAATTTTACTTTATGCTAAAGCTACATTTACAGAATCTTCAAATCTGAAAGTATAATTCTGTCACCATTGCTTTTACAGCATGGTAACCTAAGAAAGGTCCCTCCTTACCCTCTTGTTTTGTCTGCTGTGCAGCTGTGGGCTGTGTTCCCTTTTATCTGAGTATTTCCTAGGCAGTATCTTTTTATCTGGTGTTCCAAAGTCATTCCTACATACCATTTACAGGAACTTACAACCACAACTGAGCCCAAAATTTCCATTCCTAGATGAGGCAGTTCTTAAGTGAGTTATGCCTCATTTTACGACCTTTTTGCTACTATTGATAAGGAGATCAATTAAGTGAATCGTGGTCATTAAGTGAATCTAGATTCCCCCCCCCCATAGATTTTGCTTGTCAGAAGCTGGCTAAGAATGTTAAAAAACTCGAGATAGTGCAACTGATAAATACATGGCAGTTTCCAATTCCCAAACTTTGATTATTTGACCGTGGGTATGCTGCAATGGTTATAAATGTGAAAAACAGTCATAAATTTTTCCAGGGCTGTTGTAACTTTGAATAATCACTAAATGAATGGTTGTAAGTTGAGGATTACTTGTACATTTATTGACCATTTGTTTGAAGTCGCATTAGCATTAGTATCAGATCCTTTCATGCTATGTAGCATATTGGGCAACAAGGGATCTCCAGCATTTTTTATTTTGGGTGAGTACTTTAGTATCTTCCCATGTGATGTTTAGAGTCTTTTAAGTCTTCCATGAACGCTCTTTGCCATGTATTTTGAGGGCATCCTCTTGGATATTTGGCATCGGGACAGGGAGTGTCCATCTCATTGCCATCTTGGGGATTCAATTGTTCTCCATATGGGGAATATAACCTGCAAATTGGAATCTTCTGCATGCAATAATGTTATGTAATTTGTTAGTAATATGGTCAAAATAGTAAATCTTTAGGATTTGATGAAGGCATCTTCGTTGGAAGACATCAGGTCTGTTGTTATACTCGCTGTCGCCTTCTGTGTCTTACTGGCATAAAGGGCTGTCGGGATTGCTATAGAGGCAAGCAATCAGCGTTTATCTTTCAGTGATATAGACAACGACCAATTTTTATTCATACTCTTGAAAATAGCTGTTGCTTTTCCAATGTGGCTCTGATGCCTATCTGTGCATCTTCCATTTCGGACAGTTATACTATCCAAAGAGGTAAAACTTTCTACTTCCTCAAATTGCTATGATCCAAGTGTGATTTTCCTTATCTGTGCAGGGGGGCTCAGATTTATGATCTTCGATTTCTTGGCACTTATCCTGAGGCCAATTTGGTTATTTCTTCATCAGAGACAGTTGTCACTTGTTATAGTTTTGTCTCATCTTTCTCAAGGCAATATCATCTACAAAATACAGATCACCAACTTGCAAAGTTACAACAGTGCATAAACAAATAAATAGCCCTTTTATGACTTTTGCAGTGTTCCTCAGTCACATGATCACAATTGTAGTCCATAACCATTGTTCTGTGTCTGACCTATGGGGTTTTTTCCCTCTTACGAAGACACGCATCATAATACCAGTGATGTTTATGTGGAAGATTAATATGTTCTCTGTTCAGGGCATTACTATTACTGCTCTGTAATGATTACAGGTAGAGATCCTGGAACAGTATCCAAGTAAACTATTGATATCTGAGAAAAAATATTTCTTTGACCACAAGTTAAAGCACAGCTTAAGTGCCTAAAATATGCCAATTGTGTTATTAGTGCTTTTGATTCTAATTAGCAATGACTTTCTTTACTTTAATGCTGCTCCCACAGCTGGCTTGAAAGGGAAGTAGAGGAAAACCCCATATGAAACTTGACACTGCCCATGTGATATGGATACTATATAAACCACAGCTTATACTGGCTTATACTGCCAGTTTTACAGGGACATTTGCCACTAGTTGATTACCCCACTTTTATTTAAATTTCTGGGGTCTCTGTTAAACAATCAAGGAATATTTATTAGTGTAAACATAGTAAAGTTTTATTACATTATGTATAAACTTCACTCACAAATAGTTGCCAATAATTCATGTTGTTCGGGATAGTTTGCTACTGTTCATTTCATTGAATATATTTTTATTGGTCAATGACTGAAATACAGTTTCTATTTTCTGTCTAGTTCAGCAATGCTCAACCTTTTCGAGTTGGTGGCTGGGCACGGGGGGGGGAGAGGGGATGATTTTGTGTGAGAGGCAAATGTGTGCACACGCATAGCTTCATTTGTATGAGTAGCAGTCGGCGCTTGCGTGAATGGGGTTGCTCATTGCTCATGTGAGTCGGGCTGCACCAGCCTGCCACTCACGTGTCCCAGTTGCAACTAAGCCACGGCCCACAGGTTGGGGACCCCTGGTCTAGTCCATTAGTATGGTGCTCCAACATCTATCTTTGTTGGGAAGAACCAGTGGTCTTCTTTGGCCATGATGGTGGAATAGCACTTACGTATGGTAAACCCTATGTTGTTTCCTCATTATAGATATATAACAATGATTATCAACACTGCTAATTAATAACACAAAAAATATTTACATACGCACATCTGTTATTGGTATGCTTGGGTCTTTAAGCATTCTCTCTTCCCCTTCTTCATGGATTGAGCACATGTTTAGAATTCAGTGTACTATTGGGGACAACTTGTTCATCGGTTATTTTATACATCCTTAGTAATTGATAAAATTCCAATAATTTTATGTGTTTAAAATACCAAGGAGCCATGGAGGCACAGTGGTTAGAATGCAGTATTGCAGTCTAATTCAGGTCACTGCCATGAGTTCGATCCTCACTGGCTCAAGGTTGATTCAGTCTTCCAAGGTTGGTAAAATGAGGGCCCAGATTGTTGGGGACAATATGCTGACTCTGTAAACCGCTTAGAGAGGGCTGTAAAGCACTATGAAGCAGTATAAAAGTCTTATTGCTATTGCTATTAATGAACAATTGCCCTGAGATGTTTTTACTAAATCTGTTTTAATAGTACTGTAAATGTTTGCAAGACATTCTGAAAAATAAGGAATTGGCAGCCTAGAGCCTTAAGATCTGATCTAAATGAGGACAATTGCACTGGCTATACATGCAACAGTACAATGTAAACACACAGTCTGTTATCTTGGACATTGCCAGACATGTACCATTAAAGGTATCCTATGAGGTTCAGCCAATACTTTGTATGTGGTAACCAATAAAATTAGGGTGATCATGTGAACTGCAAAAAATTGGACAACCAGCAGATGGCAGCAAAAATTTTTTTATATTTGCTGTCATTTTCAGTGATGCAGTTACAGTCTACATGTGTTTGCCCTAAAAAAAATATTGGTCAGTTTTGTCTCAGAATAGAAGTCTATGCACAATATAACATGGATGATATAACATGAATGTTATTTATTTCATTTTTGTATACATATTTCCAGTTTTGTCTATTGCATTAGATCCTGGTGACGTAAGTTGAAATAAAAATACATCATACAGTATTTAGGTTTGCATAATCTGCTAGATTATTGTTGCTTTCTTCAGAATTCTTGTAATAAATACAAATTTGCCGCATATATTGCCATGGAATATACTAAGAGGCTCACAACCATAAATAAAGACATGAAAAGAAAGTTTTAACAAAATGAAAGTAAAAGAATAGAAAAAGAAAACAAAATAAATCAATATGACTAGTAAAAAAAGTTGGACATTGGGGAGCAGAGGGGAGGGAGGTGGAGTCTGCTGTCGATCTAGAGCAGGGGTCTTCAAACCTGGCCCTTTTATGACTTGTGAACTTCAACTCCCAGAATTCCTCAGCCAGGCAGATTTGCAGAGCCAGATCTTTGGACTCTTACGGAGAGATAGGAGGTTGGGGACAGATCTTACCCTAGGGCAGAGGTCCCTAACCTTTTGGGCACCAGGGATCCGTCCTGTGGAGAGAGGTTTTTCTGCGGACCATAGGGTGCATGGTTTTGTGTGCTGCCTGCATCTCACTGATGGGGCTTTGCTTGTTTCTGCAGACTGGTTGCTGGCATGCCACAGCCCAGTATTGGTCCACAGACCGGTGTTCCAAAGGGTGGTTGTTACAGCAGAGAAGGCTCTTCTTCTGGATCCTGATAGAGTTCTTTGACTGATGGGATCTGCTGGCCAGAGTGGAACGGGGTAGTTGTAGTAGGACAACATATTTCATCAGATAGCCTGGAACTATGCCATTAAGAGTTTTAAAAGTCATAACCAACATCTTGAATTGCACTTGGAAGCAGATAGATAGCCAGTGTAGATTGTGGAGCAGAAGTGTAATATGAGCCATCCTAGATGCTCCCAAATACTGCTCTCATTGTCACACTTTGCACTAATTGAAGCTTCCAAGTGGATTTCAAACCAATATAGAGTGCATTTCAATAGTCCAAACAACATGACTAGGGCTTGAGTAACTGCGCGCAGGGAGTCATAATCCAGGAAAGTTCGCAGCTGGAGCTGTGCAAAATTCTCATAGTCATGTCTGCTATCTGCTTTTCAAGCAGGAGATGTGAATCCAGAAGAACTCCAAGTTGCAAACTGGATCTGAACAGGGAAGTGCAATCCTGTCCAGTACCAGACATGATAATCTCCACATACCCAAAGGTACTCACTCTTGCCAGAGTTCATTTGTAAACTGTTGTCTCTCATCCAGGCATTACGAGAGAGCAGAGATAGCATCACTTGTTTATAGAGATGTAGAGTTGAGTGTCAATGGCATATTGATGATATTTCATCTCAGTGACTTTGTGTAGATGTTAAATAGGAGAGGAGAGTATAAATCTTATGAAATGCTGCAAGTGAGCAGTCGGGTTGGATTTCACTCCATATCAATACCAATTGTGACCAGCCTCAAATAAAGGGACTGAACCAGTTTAAAGCTGTGCCATCCAGCATCCAACTCATGAAGCTGACCAAAAGAATACCATGGTTGATGCTATCAAAGGCCACTGAAAGATCAAGAATGATGAGAATGGTTGCATTACTCCCATTTCACTCTCACTAGAGACCATCCATAAGTCTCTGCCTCATAGCTAGGCCTGAATCCAAGCCTTGAAAGAGGTCCAGGAAATCCTTTTCATATTCTTTGGAGCTACCAAGCAACAACCTTTTCTACCTTTTTCTCTAAAAAAGGAAGATGGGAAACGACAAAAATCGTCCAGGCAGGTTTGGTCAGATGATAGTTTCTTAAGGAGAGGACAAACCAGAGCCTCCTTAAAAAATTCTAGGAATATCCCCTCTCACAGTGAAACATTTATCACTGCATGAACTCATCTGCTGGTTACTGTCCTGGAGGCTTTCATCAGCCCAGAGGTACAAGGATCAAATGGAGAGGTAGTTGAATTGACAGCACAGGGGACCCTCTCCACTTCCCCAAATTATTAGGCAAGATGACTCCCTACACCTCATGAGGATCTGCACCACAGGAAGATTTCAACTGGGAATAAACCTTGAGTGATTTTATTTGATAGATTTGGAGATGTCTTGGGGATGATTGTTCAAGCCTTTCCCCCTCCCAGCCTAAGAGGGATTCTGCAATTCGGAACAGGGCCAAGGAGAAACACTTTGCAGATGAAATAAAAGCAGAGAAGTATTGTTTTTTCATTTTGTTGCAGAATTAGCAATAGCACTTAGACTTATATATTACTCTATAGTGTTTTATAGCAGCAGTCCCCAACTTTTTTGTTACCAGGGATCAGTTTCATGGAAGACAATTTTTCCACTGACAGGGGAGAGCATGTAATCTAGATTCTGCACATGTGCAGTTTCACTCACCTACTGCTCACCTCCAGCTGTGCAGCCCAGTTCCTAATAGGCCATGGACCAGTACTGATCCACAGCACGGGGGTTGGGGACGCCTGTTTTACAGCACTGAGTGTGTTATAATATCAGCATATTGCCCCCAACAATCTCTGTCCTCATTTTACTGAGCCCGTCAGGATCAGACTCCTGACTGGGTAGCCTGCAATACTGCATTCTAACCACTGTGCTACTACAACTCTTTTTAGATCTTAATAGCAGACTCATCCTCATCTCCAGTGGCATTCTCTTAAATAGTTTCAGAACCTTTAGGTCCTCTATGAACCATGGGAAACAATGGGAGTGAAGGGTCAAGAGAGATCACATAGGCATAGTCTTGTCCAGAGTCACAGGGGCCTTATCATTCCAGGCTGTTCCAAGTCTTCGACAGCAAATCGTGCAGCAAATCCTCCAGGATATTCCCCAGTTCCTTCTGGGGACAGACCATTTGGGTGGATCTAGTCTCTCTGCAGAGGCGGGTGGTGTAAAAGAAGGATATTTTTAGATTCCCCCACAGGTCACGTTGACATTGCTCCAATAAGAATATTAGATCTGATATGTGACCACTATTCTGGTTTGGATCTATGACATAGCTGCCATGGAGGTTATGAACTGAGCCACTTTTCAGGCTGAGTGCAAGGAAGGCAGATTGAAGTCAGAATCAGAAGTTTGAGGAACTCTACTGTTGATCCAGATATGCCACCTGACTCCCACCTGACTGTGTCAAAGAAAATATATCAAAGCACTGAGTGCAAGGAAATAGTGTTACATATAAACTAGACCACAGTGAAAGTTCTGTGTGTGTGTGTGTGTGTGTGTGTATATATATGTCTGTCTGTCTGTCTTTGTTGTTCGGGTTTTCTCCCGCATAAAATTGGAAGTGTCTTGGCGACGTTTCGACGAAGTCCCATTCGTCATCTTCAGTTTGGTGTTTTCATCTTAGGGACTCGTTTGTCAATAAGGGAGGGTTTCCAAATGGCTGCTCATTTGTTCATGTGTGGGTGTTTTTCTATCTCGATGGCTTCTCTGATTATTCTAACACAAAGAATGACACCAGACCCACACTCACAAAAGCCACTCAGGAGGTCACCACCACACGTCCACGCAAAAAGCAAACCCAAACCCACACCGATGATGAGGTACGACCACAAACTAGAAGCCAGACCACAGTTGCATCATTAGGCACTTTAAACCCCTCCAATCCATACATGAAGGAAACTGACACCCACCATGAAGATGAGGCATGACCACGAACGCGAAGCCAAACAATAGCAATGCAGCTCACCATCTCACATCCCCATGCAACTCAGACTAACCTGAGCACAACAAAGCCCCCACCCAAAGAGAACACTCCCCCAACCAATCAGAGCATAGCCAACCCCCCATCCAGTCAGAGCACAGCCAACCCCCCATCCAATCAGAGCACAGCCAAGCTCCTAACCAATCAGAACACACCTCCATCCAATCAGAACACAGCCAAGCTCTCATCCAATCAGTTCATACCCCCACTGGCAGTTAAAAGGACGAAACAGCTACGATCACACATTGCTCCTGGAAGCACGAAGCCGAAAGCACCAGCCTGAAGATGATGAATGAGACTTTGTCGAAACATCGCCAAGACACTTCGAATTTGACGCAGGAGAAAACCCGAATAACCAAAGACCTACATAAAAACACACATATATTTATATGTATATATCCATCCTTCTCTTTTTGTTCCAAATTTGCTCTTCTATGCTCGTGTACTTCATGCTTTCTTTCTCCATCTTTCAATTGTAAATTATGATTTGTTGCATAGTCAACCAAACATTCAGACTGGATTTGGCATTTTTGTCTACCTATCAAGTCCTTTCCAAGGACCTGAGTAGGCAGATATAAATGTTTGATGGTGTTATAGATATCGTCACAGGGTGTAAGCTGTTCCGAGTAAAGTCAACTTTTACAATTGACTTATAGTGAATTTGTCGGTACTGATGGTGTTCAGGTGCTGCTCCAGTTGTTTTGGAATTGAATCCATTATTATTTATTGTCTGATTATTTTCAATGTTTGCTGACTTTCAATGTTTGTAAGCCCAGATTGGTGGCATAAAATCTAATCAATAAAATAAAAAATAAAGAAAATTTATAAACCATTGGATCTAACTTGTACTTTCTTAGAAATTTGAATCTGTCTGAGACACTATCACTTATAATACAGATCAGAATTAAAGCTTGTTCCCATGTGTTTTACACTTTTATTCTTTTCTTTGCAATATGCTGCAGAGCTGTAACAGTCTATTACAGACATGTCAAACACAAGGTCCAGGGGCCAGATGCAGCCTGCGAAGTGGTTTCATGTGGCCTGCGAAGCCATCCTGGAAACAGTGAGGGAACAGCCCCCAGTGCCTTGACCCTGGCCCAGGCCAGCTGGGAGCCAATATACAATTTTGTGGTGGTCATCTATGCTGAAATGCATTCAGTCTTAGCTCCACAAGGCCGTCCAGAAACAGCGAGGAACCAGCCCCTGCTGCGTTGACCCCACCCCCTGGTCATGCTGGGGAGGTGTCACTCTTTGTGAGGAATGAAGAAATGCACCATGCCTTGGTGCTTGCCCTGGCGCTACCCCCTTCTGCCAGAGACCCTCAGATCTGTCCCATTCCTGCCCAGGCTTTCAAACGATGTAGAGCTGGCTATGCCCACCCAGTAGACCACACCCACTCCATCCATGCCCACCCAGTAGGCCACACCCACCCTAGCCACACACCCCCAGCCCCCCCAAGGACAACCGCAATGCTTATGCGGCCCTCAATGAAATTGAGTTTGATGCCCCTGGTCTATTACCTCTACCTTGTTTTGGATTTACTTGTTCTTCCCAGAATACCTCACACACATCCACACACGTGTGTGTGTGTGTGTGTGTGTGTGTGTGTGTGTTTCTCTGCACTGAAATCATCTTTAAGAAAGGTATTTCCCATAATAACTAAGAAACTAGAAAAATGAAGTTGGAATTAATCATTTAATTTTAGAAACTTGGGGTATAGCAAAGTGTTTCATAGGAAATAAGGAAATAATATAGTACAAAGATCAGCTTTCCTTCTGAATAAAGATAAGGGTTTTTTTAATTAAGCTCAGTACTTGTGATTATATGGACAAGTTATTAAATGAATCTTCCTCAGTCTGGTAATCTTTGAATATGTGAAGTAGAAAAGGAGTTCTTATCATTAATCATAAAACCCCTTATCGTTTGGATTTAGATAAGTGTCATCAGTACAAGGTTACAAAGTTCTACTTTGCTATATGAGATTGTCTTCCTATATTTAAATATTTTTATTGAAATTTAACATTGCAAAATTATGAATTGAATTTAGATTTGACCTTATACCATGTTTCCCCAAAAATAAGACCTGGTCTTATTTTATTTATTTATTTTGCCTCCAAAAGAGGCATCGAATCTTATTTTAAAGGGGTTTCTTTTCCACTCATCTTGCGCCAGTGGCATCAACCAGCCAACCCGCTTCTGCAGCTGAAGGAGCAGCTTCATTCTGCAGCTAAGAATAGAGCTTGGGCCTGCATTTCACAGTCAGAGGCCTTTCCAGTGAGCTACGGATTGAATCCATAGCTCAGTTCTCACTGCAGAGGCCATCCAGAAAGGCCTCTGACTACAAAATGCAGGCTGGGGAATGCAGCAGAAGAATTGGGCTGGCAAGGAGAGGCAGGGTGCAATGGTACGTGGGTGTGGGGCATGTGGGGGGGGCTCCACCCCCGCCCTAGCTTGATATTTAGGCAGCCTCATCCCAAAACTAGGGCTTATTTTTGGGATAGGGCTTATTATATTAGGCCCAGCCCCCAAAATCAAGCTAGGGCTTATTTTAGGGGTAGATCTTACTTTCAGGAAAATACAGTAGTATATACACTAGTATATACACATAGTGTATAGTATATACACTATGTTAACTCTAAAATGCAGCCCTCTGTCTATAAACCTGTAAAATAAAGTACTATTACTATCATGGAATTTTTAATGGAGTGTGGCAGAACAGAATGTTCTAAGCCAATGGGACATGCAGAGAACCCAATTTCTGTTCCTTTCTCTTTTTCTTTAGCTGCTTTTTTAACGCAAACGGTATGTCTTGATGACACAACAATAAAATTTGAAATTTGGGATACAGCTGGTCAAGAACGGTACCACAGTTTGGCACCAATGTATTACAGAGGAGCACAGGCAGCTATAGTTGTATACGATATTACCAATGAGGTAGGTAAAGTTAATGTGATAGTTGAAATCTTGGTTATCAATAGAAAACATTGAAATAGTATTAATTTATACAATGTGACATAGTATTTCCATCATAACAAACAAATATGTTTGCCCTACTTTCAACTTTCAATGGCAGTTGTTGAATAACAGATTATTTACATTCAAAAATTTAGGATAATAGCATGTTTTCCCTCATTTTCTAAGTATTAGGGGGGTTAACTTTAGAATAGATTTCAAGAAATCATCTTGTGCTATATATTGCTCCTAAAATTGCTGTTGTTTTTCAACTTTCAAAGCAATTTATATGTTCCCAAATGGTGTTGTTACTTTGCAAAATATTACAAAGATCTGTTCTATACCATAAAATATCAAATTATACTATTGTGCTTTTGATTTTACTCAGTGAAAAACATTGCTATCCATTTTGGATTTTTTTCCTTCAAGTTTAGTTAAGGTAGTTACATATTTTTATACAGGTATCATTTCTGCATCTTATGTGGCTTGTTGCCATGTTCTCTTGTTTATTTTTATAATATTAATATTTTATATGAAAGCTACCTGGGTGACTTTGGGCCAGTCATGTATCCATTTTATGTTACAATGAACATCTACATTATGTCATGTTTGTTCCATTCTTTGCTTGAAGATATTAAAAGAATCTTGTAATCTATCTACATTTATTATAGAATAAATTTTTATAGATCGTAATCTATTTCATCAAAGGTACAAAGAATACGATATATATACAAGATATAGTTCAGTAAAGTAATAAAAATTGTTAAAGGGAAAAAATGTAGGAATGGAAGTCTGTAATAAGCTATATAGATATTTGCTATTTGCAAAACATTTTCTTTTGCCTATTTCATGTTAATGACTTGGTTGTTTTATAGATTAATTTATAATCCTAAACACATCTTCATTGATGTCAAGAGTTTTGAAGCAGTTTATAATTATAAGAGTTTGTAAAATTAGGAGTTTATGCAACAAAAGGGAAAACAATTAAATTAAAATGTAGTTTTTTGCATTGGATAGCCAGCCATATCCTTTTATGGCATCTTATAAAATGGAAAAAGAAATGAGTTTTTTCTTTAAATACTTAACAGGAATCTTTTGCAAGAGCAAAAAACTGGGTAAAAGAACTCCAGAGGCAAGCAAGTCCCAACATTGTAATAGCTTTAGCAGGAAATAAGGCTGATCTAGCTAACAAAAGGGCTGTAGATTTTCAGGTAAGTTTTAGTTCTAATATTTTGTCTGAAGTTGTAGCTTTGCTGAAATAATGTATAGAAATGTAAAACACTAGTAATATTACTTTGATAGGATTCTGCTAGTTAGATCTTTATTTTATGATTCATATTATGAATATTTTAAGTCATCATTCATCTTCGGAAACATCTAAATCAGGCATGTCAAACTTGCGACATCACGTGACGTGCAATATATTGGGCCGGTTTTGCCATTGCCGGCAATGGGATGGGCACAGCTTCCATGTGACGCATCTGGCCCGTGGGCTGGCAGTTTAACACCCCTAATCTAAATCTACTGATCAATGTAAAAATAATAGCTGGAATGACAATAGCTGAGAAACAAATGATAGTAATTACACTTGTACCTTGGTATTTGACTGCTTCAGAAGTCATTGAATTAACATATTTTGATCCAAATTGTTGTCTTGGTACTCATAGTTTCTTTAGTATTTGGCACCCTGCAAAAAGAAGAGATGGACAACCGCAGAGAGGGAGTAGGCCATACTGGGAAGGTTGCTGCAAAAGGAAGATAGGGATGGCCACAGAGGGCAGACAGGAAGGCAGGCATGCTAGGAAATCACGGGCATAGGAAAAAGGACACACAGAAGGTTTTTCACTGCCAAACAAAGGGTCACGTTGAAAGTCCACTTTCTTTGTTTGGCACTTGTCATGCTTCCCAAGATCAATTAACATTGAGTACCAAGTACCACTGTATTTAAAGCAACAAAGTACTACATGAAGAACTATCAATTCTCTCTCCTTATTAAGCAACACAGTCATATTTATTAAAATAATTGTAATTGATTGAAGAGCATAACTCATGTTATACTATCATGAATAAAGGAGTCCTATCTTTACTGTTAGAAGTAAAGGATTTTATTCTGCTAATTGTTGCCAACTATAGTGAATAATGCTCATCTCCATTTCAAGGGCCATTGTGTCTGTGCTGTCCAAAGACATTTCTGTGGTCAAATGGTCAGTATGATTTTACAGAATGCTGTTACTTTCCCACCCAAAGTGGTACCTTGGGGTGGTGCAGCGGTTCAGGAGTGAAGAAGCCGGGCTTGTTGACTGGAAAGCCAACAGTCCAGTTTCAACACCCGAGCTTCACATGTTGGAGTGAGCTCCTGTCTTTGCTCTAACTCTTGCCAACCTAGCAGTTTGAAAGCATGCAAATGCAAGTGGATAAATATTATCATTACATAATTCTCCAGCACTGGAGATGGATAATCCATGCAGTGGGTTGAGACTGTATTCCTGGCCAATCAGATCAGTCAGCCAAAGTTGCCACGCCCCGTCCTGGACCATGATTCTTCAGTCTTGACTGATCTGGCCATACAGAAAGACCTACATCTTTGGTTCCTGGGCAGGTATAGTTCCTTTCCATTGGGGGGGATTTCTTCTAGTAGCTGAAATTGCTTAGTTTAAAAGTTAATTAGAGATAATTTAATTCAATTTAATTGATTACTCAAAAATTTCCTTGCTAAATTGTAAGACTCAGGAAGTCAGATTCCCTACAGGGGATACCACCCCCACTTAAAAGGGGGAAATCCCTAACTCCCCTCCCTAACCCAAACCCCAGCCACCTTCCAGCAGCCGGCAGCCGCCTTAAACAAACGGGGAGGCTCGGGCAACCCCTCGCGTTTAAAACAAACAAAACAAAAAGACAGAAAGGCAAGCAATTAGCGAGGGAAGCGGAGGACAAAGGGGACGCATGCTGGGAGGGAGATTGATTAAGGGAAACAGCTGGCGTGCGAAGGAGCAGTCTTTTTCACTCCAGGCTGCTCAGGATTTTTTAAACGAGGCGCCATTGTCTGCACAGCTGGGAGCACGCGCGGCTCATTGTTACAACCGCACGTGGCACAGGCAGCCTTTTTAGCACAGGCGCAATAATCTCCTGCTCCTTTTAACACATGCGCAGTAGTCTCCTGGCAGCGGCAGCCATATTTTTGTCCAAACAGGGGATCTAAGGCTCCCTGAGAAAGCTAGGTTCAGCCGCTGGAGTGACTTAATAGGCAAGCAGTACTGGGGTACTAAAGCATCTATTATTCATTCAGAGACATTCAAATCAGACACATAGCTGCTGGTTCCAGGACTTGTTGTCTTCTACCTAAAGTAAATAAGAACCTTTCATAACTGACTGTGTTTAGTTGCCTTTGGCTCCTTCCGGACTTCGGGTCCCCCATTAGTGGCCCGTACGCTTCTGGATTTAGTGGTGGGTTCCAGGCATCCCCAGTCGCGTGCCTGTCCTTAACCACCATAGTCAAACTGGGTTCCAGGCATTCCCATTAGCATGCCTGTTCTTATCCGTGCACAGTGACTAACTCTGACAATTTTGCAGAGTTTGCTCCTGCGTTCCAGACGCCCCCAGTAGTGCGCCTGTCCTTACTCAAAGTTGGAGCTCTCCTACTACCTGGGTCCCCCCTATCGCGGCCCGGCGTTAGTGGAGAATGGAGGAAGCAATCATTCCCTCCACTGGAGCCCCGCCTTCATCCTCTGGAGCACCTGCTTCAGAGGATTCGGAATCCTCTGCAGCCCCTAGAAAGGCTGCAAGGAAGTCATCAAAGAAGGCTGACAAACAGGCAATCAGAAGACACCAAGCCCTAGAAAAAGAGTTCGACAGAGCCCAGAAAAGGGCCAGAATTGAAAATAGGCAGAATGGGGGAATAGGTCCTGATCTACCGCTGGGTCTCCCTTCATCCCCACGGGCCATTTGGTCATTAGGGAGCTCATCACAGTCCCAAACAGAGGGTGGGATAGGCGAATTCTCATCGCTCTCCCGATCCCCCTCCCCACGGAGGTTACAGGAAACCCCGAGGACCATGCTAACCACAGCACCTGCAGGGTCGCAGGCAATGGTTACTCCTCCTGCATTGACGGGGGATCTGCTAGCTACCCTAATAGCACAGGCAGTGGACCGTGCATTTGAGGCCAGGGCTCAAACTTCAAAAGCCAAGCCTCTAGGACTTAGAACGAGGCATCGGGAGGAAACGGAGGACCATCAGGACCTCTCCTCCTTCTCAGACTCGTCGGTCTCTGAGGAAGCTTACCTGGACCAGCCAGGTACGTCACAAGGGATTCAAATGTCTGAGGAAGAGGAGGACACCTCACCTCAAGGGCCGTCCTTCAGCGGCCTGTTTAACCCTTCTCTTTTTGTTACCATTCTGCGCAAGGCTGAGGCCACAGCCCATCTGGGGCATGGGACACCAGCGGAGCCTGTCACAGTTGACACGGAGGCTGAGCCGACGTTCGCCGAAAAGGTAACCACTCAACACCGCATACCATGCCCGACCATGTTCCTAAACACAATAAGGAAACAGTGGGCAGCGCCAACCTCCCTACCGCTTCCTAGCAATGCGGAGAGGAAGCTATTTAACGTAGCAAGGGAGCTAGAGGAACATTGGAGGTGCCGGTGGTGGACGAGCCCATAGGTCCCCTGATATCGGACACGGCCATGTCAGGAGATTTTGCTGAGGCTCTTAAAGCCGAGGACCGAAAGAGTGAGTCCAACTACAGGAGAACACACCAGGCAATAGCTTGGGCTACCAGGGCGACTACCTCCGCGTCCTTTTTCACCAGAGCCACACTTTGTTGGCTCCGTGAGTTACAGGGCCGGGTTTCCATGGAGGATATACGCACTCACCAGGAACTCAGCAAAATGGTAGCGGCCACGGAATACGCAACACTTTTAGCGACCAAGTTTTCAGCCAAGGCAATGGCGGCAAACAACATGAGCAGGCGCATCCTCTGGCTAAAGAACTGGCAGGCGGATACCAAATCCAAGTGGAAATTGGCTTCGGCTCCGTACCAAGGGGCAAAGCTGTTTGGTGAGGCACTAACGCCATACCTGACAGAGAACAAGGACAAGCGCAAGGTCCTTAAACACATGCTTAAAAGGCAGGACAAGAGACCCGGCTCCTGGGGAAGGAAACAATCCTTTCGTACGGAAGCCAGGGTCAACTACTTTCAAAATTCCCAACCCTTCCAAGCTAGACAGGATAGGGAAAGACAGGGGGACAGACAGAACACAAGACATAGGCAAACGCAGGGAAGATGGCCCTTTCGGGGGAACAACCGCCCCTTCCGCCGTACCAGATGACTCCCACCCAGACCTTCCCATAGGGGGCAGACTAGCAGGGTTTGCTCCCCAGTGGGAAGAGACCACCACGGACGTATGGGTCAGGAACACCATACGTCATGGTCTATCTCTAGAATTTCTCTCAAAGCCCCCGAACCGCTTCCGCCCGTGCCCCTGTCCCACAAACCCAACAAAGAGAAGGCTCATGAACGAGGCCGTTCAGCACCTTCTAAACATACGGGCCGTAGAGCCGGTGCCTATGAACCAGAGAGACCAGGGGTTTTATTCTATCCTCTTCGTGGTCCCAAAACCCTCGGGGGGTTGGAGAGCCGTTTTGGATTTAAAAAGGCTAAATTTCTACATAAAATACCGCAAATTCAAAATGCAGACACTACGCTCCATCCTTGGAAGCGTAAGGAAAGGGGATTTTCTGGCATCGATCGACCTCACGGAGGCATACTTGCACATCCCTATCTCTCTGGCTCACCGCCGCTTTCTACGGTTTGCCTACAGGGGGCACCATTTTCAATACAGGGCACTTCCATTCGGCCTGTCATCAGCGCCCAGGGTGTTCACCAAGATTCTGGCGGTTCTGGCAGCACACCTAAGAAACGTACCAGTCAGAGTCCAGTGCTACCTGGACGATATTCTAATCCAGTCATCGTCCGCCCAGCAGTCTCGGGCGGACCTAAAGTTAGTGATAAAACTGCTGCAGGACCACGGCTTCTCGGTGAACTTTCCAAAGAGCCATCTAACCCCAACTACGAGAATACTCCATCTGGGAGCGGTCATAGACACAAAGGAGTGCAAGGTGTACCTATCACAGGAACGCCTCAGCAGCATAAAGAAAGCCGTAAAACAGGTAAGCCGCGGTCAGTCAGTGACGCTGGTCTGCCTCTCCCAGCTGCTAGGGAAGATGATATCGACCATAGCAATAGTTCCTTGGGCAAGGCTGCACTCAAGAGAACTGCAGTGGTTCATGCTCCCGTTTCAGAGACAGCAAATCAGTGCATCCCGGAAGAGGGTAGGCATACCTCTGAGAGTACGACACTCCCTCAGGTGGTGGCTATCTCCAGCTCTCCTCAGGGGGTCCCCCTTCAGGGAACCAGACAGAGTAGTAGTCACAACAGATGCGAGCTTATTCGGCTGGGGAGGCCACTTGGGGACCAAGTGGACACAGGGCCGCTGGTCAGCGGTGGATCTCCGACACAACATAAACTGGCTCGAGCTGCGGGCTATTCACCTAGCGTTAAGGCATTTTCACAGCAGCATAAAAGGCAGGCACGTACTGGTCCTGACGGACAACGTGACAGCCAAGGCCCACATAAACTGTCAGGGGGGCACACACTCTCGCTCGCTCTCGGCCGAGGCCCTCCTACTGGGGGCCTGGGCGGAACAAAATCTGGCCTCCATAAAGGCCGACCACATATCGGGGGAGGCAAACATCCAAGCAGATCTGTTGAGCAGATCAACAATAGATCACTCGGAGTGGCAACTACACCCGAGGATCTTCAGGGAGATCTGTCACCGCTTCGGGCTTCCCCAGGTGGACCTCTTTGCCTCTCCTTCCAATGCCCACCTAACTCGCTTCTTCTCCCAATTCCCATCCAAGGGAGCAGAGCAGACGGACCCGTTACGGAGCCCATGGCCAAGGGGGCTCCTGTACGCGTTTCCACCCTTACCTCTCCTTCCGGCGGTAGTACGCAAGATTCTGCGGGAAAGGGCCGAGGTAATCCTTGTGGCCCCTTATTGGCCAAGGAGACCTTGGTTCGCAGACTTGAGGAGTCTCTCCCGCACGAATCCATGGCGGATTCCTCCGGAGAGGATCTCCCTCAAGCAGGGGGAGATCTCCCACCCAGAGCCACAATGGCTACAACTAGCCGTCTGGCTCTTGAACGGTCAATTTTAGCCAAGGGGGCTTGCTCACAGGGTGTAATTAGGGTCATACAGGCATCAAGGCGCCCCTCCACGAACCGTATCTATGAGGCCACGTGGAGAAGCTTCCAATCATGGTGCTCTAAACAGGAATTGTTACTCGAAGGGATCACAGTTCCCAAGATCCTAGAATTTTTACTAGATGGCCTAGAGAGGGACCTCTCGCCAAACATGCTGCGCAGGCAAATCACTGCCCTCTCAACTATACTTTCTGCCAGCCCCGGTGAATCCTTGGGCAAGCATCCCTTAATACGATCCTTCCTTAAGGGGGCTGCAAACATCAGACCGCCAACCGTGCACAGGTATCCATCGTGGGAACTACCACAAGTACTACAAGCTCTTACCAGAGCGCCCTTCGAACCACTCAAAACATGTGACATTCGCTACCTGACCCATAAGGTAGCATTCTTAGTAGCCATCACGTCAGCTCGACGGATATCCAAGTTAGCTTCTCTCTCAATGAGGAAGGACCTGTGCCATTTTCACAGGGACAAGGTAGTCCTAAGAATAGACCCTTCATTCATTCCAAAGGTCAACTCCCTTTTTCACAGATCACAGGAAATAGTCCTACCAGACTTCTGTCCAAACCCAGCTTATCCCCTGGAGCAACAATGGCACATCTTGGACGTACGAAGGGCACTAAGACATTACATTTCGCGCACAGCGGAATTCCGATGCTCGGAAGCGCTTTTCATATCCTTTCACCCCGCTACTAGGGGCCGGAAGGTCTCGTCCTCTACCATCGGTAGGTGGATTAGGGCATGCATCACTGGGGCATACCAGGCGGAGTCCTTGCAAGTCCCCAAGCATATCACGGCCCATTCCACAAGGAGTGCTGCCACCTCAGCAGCATGGGCCATGCAGGCTTCTATTGAAGAGATATGCAGGGCAGCCACTTGGGTCTCGTCCTCTCCATTCATTCGTCATTACAAAATCGACAAGTACTCCTCTGCAGAGGCCTCCTTCAGTAGGATGGTTCTCCAGCAGGTTCTAGACCAAAGTTACACACGGGACCAGTCTATTCCCCAACCCAAGGGACAATAGGCTTTGGTATGTCCCACTGCGTGGATTATCCATCTCCAGTGCTGGAGAAGGGGCGTTGACTTACCTGAACGCCTTTTCTCAGCACGGAGATGGATAATCCACACCCACCCTTATAGACTAGGATAATAGGATATATTTAGTGGAGCCAAAACGTCTTACTGTCAGTCAATGGCTGCGCTCGAGTCAAGACTGAAGAATCATGGTCCAGGATGGGGCGTGGCAACTTTGGCTGACTGATCTGATTGGCCAGGAATACAGTCTCAACCCACTGCGTGGATTATCCATCTCTGCGCTGAGAAAAGGCGTTCAGGTAAGTCAACGCCCCTTCTGTAAACAAAAAAAAGTTAAAAATGCAGTCTTAGATGCTGCCTGAAATTCAGAAGTGCAGGTATATTCTGTGTTAGTTTACCTAACACATGTTAATTAATATGCTTGAATAAATAAAATATTACATTTGGACTATAGAGGACCCAATTTAAATTGTCACACAGTGTTGGGATTCATTGTTGCCAATCGTTAAACTATTTAACAGATTTATAGCAAGGTGAAATGTGAAAAAATATATGCATACTTAACAGACAGGCAGATTTTAATTGATGATAATTATGGATAAAAGTAGGACCTGTCAGGAATTTTGAGAGCCATGAATAATGCAACTCTTTGTGTATAAACATTGTAAAGAAAAGCTGCAGCTGTAAAAGAGGGTATTGGAAAGAAACATCTGAAGTGCTTTCATTTGCTTGTCAAAGTTTTAGCAAAGCACATCTATTCTTCAAGTCTTGTATTAATATTTCATTAGCTTTTAAGTAAGGATGAATAACACTGCCAAGAGAATTATCAACAATAAGTTAACACATATAAGTGCTAATGTCATATCACAAATTTATAATACTGTATATATTTTCTTGGTTTTCAATTGTCACCAGAGGTTCAACTGTATTAATTTTATAGTATTTTCAAAAATTAAGTCTTAGAGATGACATCTGCTTATTTGGAGACTGTTATTTGATGCCTTTCTGAATCTTATGTGGAATTGCATAAATCAGAAACATGACTTTGCAGAAATTCCCATGACTTTGCAGACATTCCTATGAAATAGGATAGTTATGGGAGATGTGTTAAATTTAGCATCATTATGTTTATCATTACAAGTATATTTTGGTTTGTTATTTGTTATTTCCTTCTTCAAGATTTTTTTTAAAATTTTGAGTTTACTGTAAAAATTAACTCTAAATAAATTCTATAGAGGCAACAGTATAATAATGCATATAATTTCTAACAATTTCCTTGTTATCCGTTTTGTTTTCAGATAAGTATAGAACCATAATTAGAATCCAATTTTCTTTATCCTTTAATCACCAAATGAGCTTATAATAATAGAGAATAGCTCTTGAGAAGAAATCATTCAGGAGTTTCATACTTCATTTCTACTTCATCAGTTGCATTTTTGTTCATTTTTGTAGATGTCACAGCAAATATTTAAAGCTGCTAGTTTTTATGAGAGCATTGATCTGACTAAACTAGTCAAGTCAAAATTTGATTTTTAAAACACTATTCTAGCTCCAGACAATACTTATAGTTTGTATAATTCAGAATTATAGCAAGAAAAATAAATGGCATTTTAAATTTACAGGAAGCACAGTCTTATGCAGATGACAACAGTTTATTGTTCATGGAGACCTCAGCTAAAACATCAGTGAATGTAAATGAAATATTCATGGCAATTGGTAAGTGAAGTCTGTCTTAAAGTTACAGTTCAAAAATATTTCTGTGATACTTAAGATAGAGCAGTCATCAAAATCTTCAGAGTACAGTGGTAAATGGACAGCCTAATTTCTGATTTCTGCTTGATAGTAATAATTTGACACTTTTAATCATAAAATGCACAGCGATTTTATACAATTTGCAACTATTTATAAATTGATAAATTCAAAAGTATTGATGGAATGCAGAATATTTAAATAAAAAGTAGATTAACAAAGATAATGTTCACTTTGAATATGTAATGATTTATTTTTAATGAAGCACTTTTGTTTTTAAATTAAAAAAATACAATATTTCAGATAATGCTATGGTGGGCAATTTATGGCCCCATAAATCATGATTGGTTGAGGAAAATTTAGTCTTATCAAAAGGAGCACATAATTAATAAACTTATTAAATAAATGAGTTCTGAAGGCTGTTACACATATGAAATGGAATCCAAGCTTATTTGTACATTGAACATAGCCTAAATTAAAGCCTTAATTTGGCATATCTTATTCATTAGGCCTATTGAGATGAACCAGTTCAAGTAATACTAAACCCAAATCCAAAGTTACCGTATATTTAATTTCAGTATCTGAGAATATGTGTTAGATCAGTTTTTACTGATTATGTCAAATTAAGCTCATTCCAGTGTTTACTCTATTTGTTCAGCTGATTGGAGCTATATCATATTTGTTATGCTGACATCTTCTTTTATTCTTTTAAGTAGGTAAAGTCCCATTAGAAAGCATTTATATTTCCAATGTGTTTACAAAATGATTTCCAGTGTGAAAGTAAAGTGTTTACAGGTAGTCCTCAACGTATCACAGTTTGTGTAGTGACCGTTCAAAGTTACAATGGCACTGAAAAAAGTGACTTACGATCGTTTCTCACACTTAACGACCATTGCAACATTGCCAGGGACATGTGATCAAAATTCAAACGCTTGGCATCTGACTCATATTTATGACAGTTATGTGTTCTGGAACCTTGTGATCGCTTTTGTGATTTTCTGACAAGCAAATCTGTGGGCAAGCCAAATTCATTTAACAATCATGTTACTAACTTAACAATTGCAATGATTCTCTTAACAACTGTGGAAAGAAACATCGTAAAATGGGGCAAAACTCACTTAACTTTCTCAGTAACAGAAATTTTGAGGCTCAGTTGTAATAATAATAATAATAATAATAATAATAATAATAATAATAATAATAATAATAATAATAATAATAAAGTTGGAAGGGACCTTGGAGGTCATCTAGTCCAACCCCCTGCTCAGGCAGGGAATCCTATACCATTTCAGTCAAAGACCATCTTTACTTAAACCTTGTCCTAAGTAATCTTCAGTACTGAGCTGCTTTTTTGTGTGTATTTCAAAATGAGTACAATCTTATCTTATTAAACTTAGAAAAGAAAATTAGAAAAGTAATCCTGAATATTAAAAAAATTATGAAGCAGAAAAATTAATTTGAATGAGATATAAACCAAACAAAATATATTATTCCAATTTTGCAGCATTTATATTTCCAGGGACCTCAGCAATTTATATCAGAGGTCCCCAACCCCCCGGTCTGTGGACTAGTAACTGCAACATACCAGTAACTGATTCACACAAACAATGTGGGATGCAGGCAGCACATAAAATCACGTACCCTCTGGTCCACGGAAGAACCTCTCTCCATGGAACTGATCTCTGGTGCCAAAAGATTGGGGACCTCTGATTTATATAGAAAAATTGACTCCTTGAACACTTTGTAATAAGCCATGACTTTTTTCAACATGGTTTTTAAAATAAGTCACAGTGAACAATAATGGGCAAGCTTAAATTATACACAGACATATTGAAATAGCTCCATAATCTTTCAGATTTTTTGAAGAAATGCTTATGGGCTGCCGAAAAAAATAAATATGGTATGAAATATATGGTATAGTTATTAGAGCTAGCTGCTGGTAGAGCCAAATTAAAACAAGGCTTATTCCAGAAGCACTGTGTAAGGATCAGATGAACTTTATCAACTTATGTGGAAGATTAGTCAGAATAAAAAAAAATGTTCTGTTAGCTATAAATAAAGACAGCTAATGCCTTTTAATATATATATATATATATATATATATATATATATATATATATATATATATATATATATATATATATATATACACATACATACATACACACACACACACACACTAATTTTGCTATATTTTTTATAGCTAAAAAGTTGCCGAAGAATGAACCACAGAATACAGGAGCTAACTCTAGTAGAGGAAGAGGAGTAGATCTTACTGAACCAACACAACCAACTAAAAGTCAATGTTGTAGCAACTAAACTTTCAGCTGCTTTAAACTGTCATGAATATTCTTCCACTTCCTAACTTGTTAATAACAATGGAATTTGGAACGTTTAACCTGGCCGATACAGCTTCCAAAAGTGAAGAGACTTATGAAATAGTTGTTTCTAATACAGAATGATTTTGTCCTAATTTTTAATAACATGCATGTATCACTGGCTGTTATGTTTCAACAATGGGGTGGGGTGGGGAAAGAAGCTGGCTAAACCTGCTTCACTTAAGAGGTTTTTAACTGGATTACATATCATTAGGAATAGAGATTGAACTGCTCCATGGATCTGCAGCTAACCAGTTAGTTCCACAAGTGTTGGATATTGGTTACTGTTACAATGTAATGAATAGAATTTGGATCCTCCATTTGGGATAGGGCAAAAAAAAAAAAAGGTTAATATACCTTCTGAATTTCCTGTGAGCTTATTAACAGTATTTATGCAAAATGTTTATGTGGATAATTACTATTTAAATATACATTCCACAATTTCATTACAAGTGAAATATGTGCAACATTAACAATTTTATTGATCCTGTGCTTGCAGAACAATTTTCTTTAGTTATTACACTATATATAAATTTGTCAAAACCCAGTTTAAAATTTTAAAAAAATCAAGCTTCACACATTTTTCCTGCTTTTAAATTGTCACAACTAATGAATTCAACTTCTGATGCAACACAACATCTTTCCTAACAAATTGTTGAGACATATCTTATAAAAACTAGGTAGCTGATTTTGATTTTAATCAGTGTTGACCATTAACACAATTTTCCCTAAGAATATAACTGGTCAGAGCACTAACAATTATGTACATTCAACTTGATTTTAAATTGGGATATCAATGTACTGTAAATAGGGTACTTCATTGTAGTCTACATCTGTTTAATACTCTGTACTATTTAAGAAGTGCTTAAAAGTATACAATATGTACAGTTACTTTAAAGAGCTAACATTTTGTTTTCCCCAGATTGCAAGGGGGATTAAGTTCTTCCTTCATGGCTAGAACAGTAATAAAAGATGCTCCTGTACCTGTAACATAAATACTACTGTCTGTCTGTAATGAATTCTACAACGTTGTTTCCCAAAGTCCATTTTATTTTGATTTGTCCAGTATATTGCACTAATTCTTATTTTCATTATATGAAATCTACCAAGTGTCAGAAAAGATGATTTAATCTATTTAAATGTTGAACTGCTAGCAAAAACTAACATGTGCAGATGTAAATTTGCAGCAATTTGGGCTTAGCAAAGAAAATAACAGTTCACCAGTGTTTAGTTTTATATTGAGTGCTCAGGTTTGAATAAAGTGGTATAAAAAGGAAATCATGGTAATCATTCTTTTTAAACAAGTGTTTATTTTTTATGCATTATCTCAATGTTTCTTACTCTGTTTTTCCCCATTAGCACCTCAGCGCTAAATAAAAGTGGGCATGGTATCACATCCATTTAAGAGAGCTAGCAGTACAGAAACATTATTTCTAGAACCTGCTTTAAGAGCAGCTTTTACTAAGTGCTTAGTAATATATTTTGCTGCAAGATTATAAAATGTTGTAGAATCTATTTCTGAATCTTCAGATATCTGTAAAAATTCATGACCTTCAGATACTAGGTCCTCTGAATTTTTGTTATTTACTTTTTGACTTACTTTAATGCCTGGTGGAGTGCTTTCTTTTGAAGATGTAGCAACACTAACTGGTGTTTCTAAAGAATTTTCTGATAGTTGCTTTTCTGTAGAAATATTACAACTTCTTGAGTGGACTACTTTTTGTTCTGTACTATTAATTGGGAGCTTTAACTGAAAACTTGGTTCAGTTTCCTCTTCATTGCCTAAATCTGATTCAGGAAAAAAATCACGATTCATATACCATGAATAGAATTGATGTTCCAAAGATAATTTTGAAGCTTTGGGAATGCAACTTTTCATCAGTTGGGCATGATGATATTTTGCCAAGTAAGTAGAAAACAAAGTTATTGTTAACAGCACAACCTCACTTTTATCCAAAACTTCCCAAAGTCCATTAGTTGCTATAATAAGAAATTGACATGAGTTATCAACAGAGAAAGAGATTGTATTTGGTACAGGAATAACTGTTTTCTTCATCTTTGGGTTTCCATGATGGCCAAGGCCACGAGTATTTTTTATTAGTCCTTCTATTAGACCTTTAGGCTCATTACTGCTGATAGATCCACCATTCTGAAGAACACGTCTCCTTTCCTCTCTACAGTACGTGGAGTGTTCTTTAGTAAGCCAATAGCTCTTTCCATCTTTGCATAAAACTGCATGAACATTACCTAAAATTTTAAAAAAAATCATTGTATAATTTTGAAGACAATATATACAAGAGATTTTGGGTTCAAGTATTGTTTGTGTTATATCAGTTAATGCTTTTCCATATCTAGATAAGCCCTAGTTTTTGATGTAGCAGTATGGATGTATAATAATCTGAATATAGTACTATAATACTAAAGTTATGTGTTTTTGGGTCATATCTTGTATAGTACCCTCTCATGGTTCCTAGTCAAATTCTGATTTTTTAAAAACTATTCAAGGTATTTTCTAAAAGTTTGCACTACACATTACAAAAATGTTGCTATGAAAAACGGAGTAATGCAAAGGGTCTTTATTTCAATGGGGAAATATGGTTTCTCAACAGGACTTAAACAAATATAGGGCCACTAAAAGGAAAGTGAAGTATCAATTAAGAGCCGAGGTGGCGCAGCAGTTAGAGTGCAGTACTGCAGGCCACTTTAGCTGACTGTGTTCAGCAGGTCAGCGGTTCAAATCTCACCGGCTCAAGGTTGACTCAGCCTTCCATCCTTCCGGGGTAGGTAAAATGAGGACCCAGATTGTTGGGGGCAATGTAAATATATATATACATTGCTTACTGGTGTACACCGCTTAGAGAGTGCTTGCACTTAAAGCGGTATATAAGTCTCATAAATAAATAAATAAACAAATATGCTTCAGCAAATCCCTGAAGCGTATAAATATAAAGGAACATAAAACTATGGTGGCTGACAATACAATAAATCTACATTTTAAAAAATTATTAGCCTGATTAATGTCCTGTGATAATTCTTAAAAGCCAGCGAACACTGGGAAGAAACTGTTCCCAGTTTTGTAAAGAAAGTGTAAAGTTGATAACTTGGCAACTTTAAAATGTGTGGATTTCAGCACCCAAAATTCCAGGTGAGAGTTGAAATCCACATGTCTTAAAGTTGCCAAGTTTGACAAACAGAACAGAATAGCCTTTGACATATTCATGTCTGAGATATTTTGGAACTGCAACTTCCAAACTCTCAGCAGTTTAGGTAACATAATTGATATCTGGATATGGAAACCTTGACTTCCTCAATATGACTACTAAGGTTATGATATACTATGAAATTCTTTGCTCTGAAACAGCACTTTTTGGATAGGATGAGCAGGCATTATTTTCAGTAATACCACATAATGCTTACCTGACTAGAGTTTCTCTCTCAAATAGTTCTTTGCCTCAAATAACCAAAACTGCATAAACTGAAAAAAATGCTTTGTTTTAAATCCAGGACAACATTGCATTCCAGAGGGTCTATTGAATTATTGAAGCTCAGAAGAAATAAAACCTAAAAGTGTTTTGATTGTCGTAGGCTTTGATCAAAATAAGATATCAACGAATCCCACAGTGATTTTACAAGATGAGCCAGAGATGGCTGATGTCTACCAACTGCTTTTCTTCATCACCTATTTCTCTTCAACAATTTGCAGTTCAGTATATCCCACCAGTCTGCCTGCCCACCCACCTGACCTTCCCAGCCTCCTTGTAGATATACTGACCCATGCGCCAGTTATTCACTCTGACATAAAGAACAGGATAAATCTTAACATGATTTATTCCAATACCCCCTTTCTAATTTTCCCAGTGCTTCTTGTTTGCTTCTGCTGTCTTTTTTTTTTTTTTTTTTTAAACTCATCCCAGCCACAAATCACTTCTGCTGGGAACAGCTGTGTTTTACTCTATGTACAAACCAAAACACTCAGACCCAAACAACTTTAAAATAACTTTTCTGGGCACAGAATGGCTCCTGCAAGAAATTTCTCAAAGGTCCTTTTTCAAGAGGCAACTGGACTTTTTTGTTTTTCTTTCTTTATTTTGCTTCTCATCCAAGAAGCTTCTTCAGTGAAGCATCTTCAAAGAAAAACAAGAAAGTCCCTTTGAGACAACCATGTTCTGGATGAGTGAGAATCTCCATAAACATCTGGCAAGAAATGTATAGAAATCCTTATTGAAAATTTTGCTGGTGCTTAATACAGTAATAGCATGAACCTAATTTTGAACAGTCATAGAATAAATGGTTGTATATCGAGGACAACTGTACAATTTAATTGGGATCACTCATAATTCAAGTTATGATTTGCTCAGGTAAATCAACAATAGCAACCAGAGTTAGTTGTTGTATTATATAATTGAACTGAACTAACAATATATTTAGAAAAAGATACCTTCATAAATCATAAAATATTAGAAAAATTCTGCTGAAAAATTCAGAATTGCACAATCTATACAATAAATGACTAATCCAGATCTATTTCTAGAATAATTCTAGAATTCAGTGGCTAACAGTTGTGCACCACCCAGAGAAACAAAATGGAAGAGTGGGAGAGAAACATAATATCCTGAATTTTATGATTTTATACATACCAATGTTAGCAATATGCATTACTCCAGCAATTTCATCTGAATACTCATTGTTTTCAATCCAACCTGCTTCCTGCATGTCACCTTTACTATTTGCCAGATGCTCGTTATCTTCTGACTCTGTGATGCTTTTTTTCATTCCATCATTTATACTTGCAAGCAGTTCTCGAGGATGTCCTGTGAGACAATCTGTCTCTTCTATGTTGTTTTGTCCCTTTCCATGACTTATTCTTGTAAATCGCTCCTCTTGGTGCAGTTCTGTTTCAGAGCCTTTCTCTTGTTCTGTGTTCTGTTCTTCTCCATCACTTACTCTTCCAAGTGGCTTCTCTTTCTGCTGTTCCATAATTTTGTCTACTTCTTGTTCTATGATACTTCTTATCATCATTCTGTTTGTTTTAGGTAGCCCCTTCTCATGTTGCATGAAGTTCTGCTTCTTGTTATCATTTATTGTTTCAACTGTTTCTTCCCCTTCTTTTTCTTCTTGGTTTTGTTTTATGTTGCTTGCCATTTCTACTAAACATATGGCAGTTGTACAGCTACTCCAGTGAACTTTGGAAACTTCACCTCGTCCAAGACGTAAAAGCCTATCCATTCTCCAAAAAGCTTTTGCAAATGCTCTGTGAATCCATTCATATGTATTTGGTTGTGAGTTTTGGCTTCTGGCTTTTGCAACAAATACTTGCTCTTTTAATTCATAATCTTCTTTAAAAATAGTGCAAAAAGAATGAAGCATGTTTTTTTCAGCATCACTAATCTTATAGGAGGAATCATTATGAGAAAGCTGGCCAAGAAGTAGAAGAGGAAGTTCATCTGAAGTTAACTGAGCAGCAGAAATTCCATTATTTCCATCAAAGAGTCCAAATAAACAAGTATCTTTCTTCTGCCCATAATTATCTAGTACAATAAATACGTCTTCCATTTCTGTGTGCCAAACAGAATTTTTATCTTGACAAATTGCTATGGCTTTAATCAGTGAATTACTTACTTCTTTAATGTATACCGAACTTTGAACAACGTTATTGATGCAAAAGTATGGAGCAACTTTGATGCACTCCTTAAGAAGATCAATGGAACAACCAATCTTTTCTATCTCTCGTTCAGGATACTGAGCAGTTTTCTGCAGTCTTAAAATGAGTTGCTTTCTCCGAAGGATATATTTTTTTATATCTATAGGCTCCACATATGGCCACTCATAATCCAGTACAGCTTTAGCTTGGTGAACCTTTTTGTGATGAAAAAGTTGGCTGATATATACTATTTCTTTACAAATGGAACATGGAATACTAATATCTAAACTTTCAATTTTCTTGAAATCAATGATAAACATCTTTGCTAAATCCTGTTCCTTTTTGCAGGATTCAGAGTTCTGTAGTTCTTGTTCCTCTTCAATAGTTTCAAAGTTTTGTAGCTCTGATCGGTATGTCATTCTGGGGTTGGGAGGAATAAATAAAATCTGTTACAATGATTATTAAACAAATCTAAAAAACACAACCTGTATCCAAGAAGTCATTTCCTCATAAGTAAAAACAGCCATTTAGATTACAGCTCCTATTTTGTATACTTTTGGCAATCTATTGTGGATCCCAAGGTAATTATGAATAACTTTTTCTACTTTTTTATTACTTATAGTGAATTGTCATTGCATACTGCAAAGTATAACTTTACAAACATTTGCTGAAAAATGGATCTCATGTGCCTGGGATGGTTTGACCATATTGACTCTGTTGAAGTGGACAAGGTCCTAAATGCTGTCAGTGCCACTATCTGTCTGTCAGATCCTTTCCCTCCTGGAGGGTGAAAGCTTCTGGGATGGTGACTGGCAGGTGAGTCCATGCAGTAATTAATACATCACTAGAGGAAGGGACATTTCCGGAGGCTTTTAAGGAGGCCCTGGTTCACCCGCTCCTTAAAAAAACCACTACTGGATCACACCTTGGACAACTTTTGCCTAGTTTCCAATCTTCCCTTTGGGGGAAAGGTTTTAAAAAAGGTGCTAGCTTGGCAGCTTCAGAGGGTCCTGGATGATAACAGATTATCTGGACCCTTTTAGTCAGGTCCAGTTATGGGACAGAAATTGCATTGGTCATGTTTGCCCTGCCTAGAGGTTGTGGGGTCCTGGATGGGGAACTAAAGGCTTTGAACCCTAGCAAGATCAAATGGCTTTGGATACATGGGGCCCTGAAAACTGGGATTTTTTCATCTCTGACTCTGGATGGTGTAGCACTACTCCAGAAATATCTGGTCTGCAACTTGGGGGTTCTCCTGTACTCACAATTCCTGCTTGAAGAGCAGTGACAATCATGGTGGCTAGAACAGCCTTTGCACAACTTTGGATATTGTGCCAGTTGTTGCCTTTCATGGATCAAAAGTCTCTGTGCTCAATTGTTCAGGCTCTAGTCATCTCACTAGTGTGTGTGTGTGTGTGTGTGTGTATTTTGTGTGCAATGTACAATTTATTGAAAATTTTAAAACTCTCAGGTTAAAATGAGATTATGACTTTCAAGATTTATTCCATCCTACAATTTCCAATATTGTTAAACTTTGTAACATTGCCACCCTATATTATACAGAAAGAAGATCCAAACTGTTCCATTTCCAGCATTTTGAAGGAAAGGAGCCTCAAAATTTGCTCCTTTCAAATTGGTATAATATACTGGCAATAACATATCTTATAGCAGTTATCTCTAAGTGTAAAGTTTTAGGTTATTTTAATATTCTTTTTTCCATTGAAATTATCACTGTTCCATTCCTATGACTGCACTGCAATTTTATATTAGTTTAATTATGCAGATTTTAATTTGTAAAGGATCTGAATCATATTTCACTATTTGATTATCAATAGGCCTAGTTGGTCAGAGACAAAAATAACAAAAACTTTCCTGAAAGACTAGAAACTTTATATAGAATTTTCCTGAAATAGGAAGGAAATAAAATGATGATTTATGGATTTGAAAATTAAGAAGTATATGGATTAATTGAGGGATGAAGGAATTATAACAGCTAAGAGGGAAGAGGGATAATAAGATTGTAATTATCTGTTCAAAAGAAGGTTAGAAGTCATTCATATTTTCTTTAAATTTAGTTTTGTTCTTTCTTGCACTTTTTCCTTTTTTCTTTTAATTTGCCTTTTGTTTTATGAAAAAATATTAATAAATATAAATAAAATTATAACAATGGGCCCAGCAAATGTTAATTATAAATTATAAGATTTTCAGATTTAGTCAAATGTCTCAGTATTCCCTTATTCCTCTAATCTTCTTGTTGCTATGCTACTTATTTGAATATTGGAATCAGCTAAGTGGGGAAGAGCACCATGTGACAAAAGATTGAAGATATCTTTATTTTGTTCTATTAATAAAAAATCTTGTAATCTAAACAGATTGTTCTCTCAACTGAGCAATTTTTTTGTATTTTCTTCATAATAAAAACATATTCAATAAAGAAGGAAGAAGAGGGAACTGTGGACTCTTTCTCTATATCACAAATGTTCAGTAAATTGCTTAATAAAAGATAGCCTCTAAAATTGTTGTTTCGGAGGTATATTGACTCAGATGTATCAATGCGGTCCCTATGGAAGGTCTGCCTTTCTCCCTTCCCATCTAAATAAGGCATGCCTTCAAAAAAATTGACAAACACTCAATGATTCTGCAACATGGTGTTAATGCAGGACCTTGCATTAATCCAGTTAAGCTCCAGATTCACCTGACTGGATGAAACAGCATCTGGTTCCATGTCTACAAATCAGAATTTTTACCCATTTAAAGTTTGACAATAGGTTGAGATTATTTCAGCGCCTAATTTAAAATGGATTACAGATTAGAATCAGATTTCTCCTTCGTTATGATGATTATTCTCAAGTGTTATTGGACACCATTTCTCAGCCTAATTTAGTTCATATTGTCTTTGTGTATCTAAATATAAATGATACGGAAATGGTGAGGCATCATTTATCTTTTATGAAAATGTTCTAAAATCCCCTAAATTATTCTTAAATTATTTTCAAACATCTGTCTAAAGTAAAAATCATTAACCAATGGTGGCTGATGTGGTTTATACATGATGTTGAAAGAAAAATCTTCATCAGGGTCCAGTCCAAGCTAGGAATAAACAAAATGGAGACTGCTATAGAAAGAAGGTTGTAGTTTATTGAAGAACAGAACCAAAAGACATGTGGCTCTGGAGCAGCTGACCACATGTTGCTGAGAGTGGTGGGTTTTTATATCTTCTTGGCCTTTTGTGTTTAGAGTTGTTCCTGTTCCTGTGGCTTTGTATTTCCTGTGTCATGTACTTTGACTTGAGTCTGAGTGTGCCCTTTTTATATTCTGATGGTGGTGGGTTAATTTTATTATGTCCTAAACATCATGTCCTGCTTCCCTGGGGCTGGGGCTGGGGCTGATGACTATGTCCTGTGTTGGATGGGCAAGGGGTTGCTGGTTCTAATCCTATCACTCTGCTATTGTTAGCTATCAGTTTTGCTCTAAAGGATTTTGAAAGATCCTGTCTTGAATGGGTTTCTGCAGGCAGTATTTTTGCTCATGAATGGGGCCTCAGACTTGAATGGGATTATCAAATCTGCATTTCTACAGACCTGGCCTGCTGAGTTTCTATTTGGGGCTATTAAGAAAAACTGGGCCTGCTTTTCTGCCTTTAAGATCCATGGGGAAATATAATATTCTGCCTTTTTAATATCCCCCAAAATATTTCCTTCTCCGGGGATAAAGGGATTATCTCCAAATTCTAAATTTATTTTATCTAAATAAGTATACAAATATATTCAGTTCTTATCTAAGCATTGGGTATATGTTTTCATTAGTTATGGCAATTGCTAAATTAGAAGCACCATGTTTATATATCTCAGCTTCTACAATTGTAAATTCTACAGGTGAATTATTGAATGAAGAAAATAATTGTTGTGATGCATTGTTTTTATTGCTGCTACTATTAAAGTCTGTTGTAAATCAACTTTCAGTCAATATCATGTGGTAGCCTTGAGTTATAATATTTTAAGAGAGAAATGTATATTGCATGTCTCATTCATACTTAGTTGTCTCATCATATTATCATCTGGTCTTGAAGTATTCCTCAAGCAGGAACTATTTAGATATATTAAATCAAAGTACTTCAGATGTAGCTACATCATGCATTCATCTAAAGCAGGGGTTCAAACAGCCACGTCACGTGACGTGTTGCGACATATTGCGACTCTTTTTGCATTGCCGGCAATGGGGTAGGCGCGGCTTTAGTATGATGAAACTGAGCTGCAGACCGGCAGTTTGACACCCTTGATCTAAAGGTATTACAAAACTGTGTTTTATATTTTCACTTTTTTACCTAATAATTATTAGAATTGATTTTTTTATCCACACAATGATTTGGCATTTTCAATGGGTTATTTATGTAATCCCAGCATTTTATCCTAATTGCTGGATATATTCAACATCTAGGAAATTTAGGGGGTTTTGTGTGTGTTTTTTGGTCAATTCCTATTTGCTAAGTTGTTGCACAACTACGCAGTTTGCAAACATAATAATCCCTTTGAAGCTCTTATATTATCTTGTGGTTTTTACTATTCTCAGTGCTATGAATTTAATCTGCAGTATTCTTGAATAAACCTTTGAGAGTTTGAATCCCAGAATTTTACATATTTCATGGAAAAATTATCTAAAAATTGGAGATTTATATAATTAGGTAAAATTCACAATCCATATATAGATGTAAATGATGATGATGATGATAAAGTTGGAAGTGACCTTGGAGGTTATCAAGTCCAACCCCCTGCTCAGGCAGGAAACCCTATACCATTTCAGATAAATGGCTGTCCAGTCTCTTCGTAAAAACTTCCAGTGTTGGAGCATTTACCACTTCTGGAGGCAGGTTGTTCCACTGGTTAATTGTTCTAACTGTCAAGAAGTTTCTCCTTAGTTCTAGGTTGCATCTCTCCCTGATTAGTTTCCATCCCTTCTTGTCCTGCCTTCAGGCGCTTTGAAAAATAGCTTTACTCCCTCTTCTTTGTGGCAGCTCCTGACATATTGGAACACTGCTTTCATGTCCCCCCTCGTCCTTCTCTTCATTAAACTAGATATACCCAATTCCAGCAATCGTTCCTTATATGCTTTAGCCTCCAGTCCCCTAATCATCTTTGTTGTTCTTCTCTGTACTCTTTCTAGAGTTTCAACATCTTTTTTACATCGTGGTGACCAAAACTGAATACAGTATTCCAAGTGTGGCCTTACCAAGGCATTCACATTCAAACTTTGGGGAGTCCCCATTATGAACATTGTATTTTTGGATATTTTCAGTGTTTATAATTATTTTAAAGTAAACATGGGAGCATGATATTTGAATTTTATTTTGAAACTGAAATCCAGAAAGATGTTAATTAAATTCTAACAGAAAATAAAAGACTAACTGTTAACTAATTGCACAGGCTATATTTTTAAGTCTTTATTTACTGCTGAACAATATTGTACATTATCACAGTGGTATAATTTGGCTGTGGTGGGTGTGCCAAAGAGAATCTATGTAGCAATATCTGATTTCCTATCCATTGTCCTAGAACCAACAAAAAAGGGGGGGAGCTTTCATTGTATATAGAAGATACCAATGGCAATTATCTCATCAAAGCTTTGTTTAGGAATAAATAATTAATGTCCTGGCCTTGGACCACTTAGCTGTTGTATGTGCTAATAAAGATTAAAATAGCCAACCTCCTTACTCATAGCAGTTTAAGAAAGGATAGATAGTTATTTCTGGAAGATTATGCAAGACAGTGGCCATAGGCCATGTTTCTCTTGCTCCCTAGTATGGGAAAACCTAGGCATTATATTTTATTTTTCTAGATTATCAGCAATAAAACAAAAGTTATTATAAAAGCCAAACTCTTGTTCTCAAAAGTTGATGCAGATCACTATCAGTATGTTATGTTACACAATGTAATGAATCAAGAATGTGGTCAAATATTATTTAGTGCAAGTATTATTTAGTCTAGTACCCTGGATTAAAAACAAAATAAACAGGCACAACTTCAAAAGTAAATAAAAAGCTCATTAAAAAAGTGGGCACCACTATTTTCATAATGTAATAGAATTTGTTTTGCTTATTTCTATATTATTATAATCATTTTCCTAAATAATCTTAACAGTCTCTCCTACAAAATTAAAATAAACAAACATAGTTAGGAAGAAATAATTTTGCATCAGTTGAACATAGCTTTTTAATAAAATAATTTAATATAAGATATTTTCAAACAAAGCAGAATTATTTACTTTAGATCTTAAAATACAGTGTTAGGAAATGATCAACAGTATAATCCTATATATGTCTATTTAAAAGTAAATTATTCAGTAGGGATTACTCTCAGTTAACTAGGAATAGCTTTGTATCATAAATTGTTTTAGCTTTGAATACAGGGGGATGATTTAAATATTAAGAACCAGATTATTAAGCATAATTAACTTTCTTTTTTCAGCATGATTGGGGGAAGGAGCTCTTAGGTCATTTCATATATAATTATACAATAAAGGATGATTAAACTTACACATCATGCAAGGTCCATGGTTTACTATACAAAGCACAATTACTAGGTTAAACAAACTATAATAAAACAGGTTATGATTTTTTTTTTTAGAAAAAAGGCTAAGTATATACATTGCACTAAAAAAGACCAAATAAAATTCATTATCGCTAAGAGGACAATTCATTTAATGGAATTTTGATTTGAAATGTTGATAAAACATATCATATGAATAGCTGTGGAATGGGATATCTAGTAGAACACAGCAAATTACCCCTTAAAAAACAGCTGTACAAAAACTTATCCTGAACCAAAAGATATACTTAATTATATATGTTGCAGGACTCATTACTTTAATTCTGTGTAAGTAAGATGGGGAGCTTCTTAAACTGCACATGCCCTTTGTAGTTTTCAAAAATGTAAATTATATTTTAAATTTATTAGAAAAAACTTTGGTTAATTAAATATTTTTAAAGCAATCAACTTAGCTGATTAAACACTGTCATGATGGAGAAAATAAGAAACTAACATGAAAACCCAGTAGGCAGCGGACAAAATATTGATGTAAGATGGGTGATATTAAATAGAATAGATATTATTTTAGAAGTATTTAAAGGCATTTAAAAAGCATTAAGAAGGGGTAGTTTAAGAACTAAATAAAAATGCATTGGACTAGAACCTCTTGGTGTACATTGGCTAAAATTATTTTATTCTTTATGTTTTTGCTACAGAAATCAGGAAAAAATAGTTACAAAATAGGAATTTTAGAAGTAGAAAATTATGTAGATTTATGGCTCAGATGTGGTGGCACGGGGAGCATCAAGTTTACAAATTCTATACAAAAGCCAGTGTGAATGTCCCAAACCAACCCTGGAACTTCAAGGCAAGTTGAGAATCAAATCAAGTTGCTGCATCAAATAAGATGTATTTCAATCTCATTATACAATATGAGCTAGATTTTCAACCTCATATATGAGGTCTTTGCTTGTGATTATGTGCCTGTAGTACATATTTAGAAGCTCAATTAAATCCTTTTAAATGATTTGGATTTCAGTCCTGGTACTCCCAAGAATAAAAGTTGATGTAGTTCAATGTTATTGCAAAATACTATTTTTTAAAATTAAAACTTATTGAAATCTACTTTTTATCTCTGATTTGTTTGTCCACTGTAACTGGAATGTGTGATTGTCTTTAGGCATGCAGAGGCCTGGCCAATAGGACTAGTTTTGTAAAGCTTTCCTGTTGCTTTTTTTTGGCCACGGTGTTCAGTCTTTACCCCTCTCTGACTATCTAATCACAGCCTTCTTGAATTTATGCTTTTCACTCAGTGAAAATCTGTAAATAAGTACCTTAAGCTTCTAGAAAGCCGTATGTTCTTTGGAATTCCTTTCTCTGATACTGTTGCACATTAATTCTGGACTAGTAGTTAAGTCCAGTGTTTACAATTATTACTATAGTAACGGTATCCTTAGCCACTGAGATATTGTTCTGATTTGTATTATGTAGCAAGGCTAAAATTGGTGCTTCCTGTTTTGTTTTGGGTTTCTGTATTTTTGTTTCTTAGACAAATCAAAATCAAGAAATATCCTTAACATTTGAACTTAATGGAGATATCATTAGCTCCTTAGTACCTTAAGCTATATTGTTTCATGATTCAGATTCTGCTGCTAAATGCACAAAAACTTGAAAGCTTAGAAATAAAATCCATCCATGAATTTGGTTTGTCTTGATTTTCAGCATCAGCATATTGCAGCAATCTGCTCACTATTAAGGAAGTATTTGTGTTAATAGGATGTTACATCCAGCTTAAACCAGTCTTCAAGATCTACTGAAAATAGTGGGATGTGAAAGTGCTTACAACTGCCAAATTTACTGATTAAGTGTTGGATTTAGGTTAGAAAGACTGAGGTTCAAGTCCCTGTTCAATCATGGTGTTTAGTAAATGATTTGAGCCAATCATTTTCTGTCTAGGCATTTGTCAGGAGTTAATACAGTATGGACTTAAACACACACTCTTTTCACAGTTATCATGGGGAAAAAATTAAGCACGATGTTAGCTGCTTAGAGTTTCCTGACCCTTTCAAACGAAGTGGCAAAAAGATGCAAAAATAAGTAAGAGTAAGGTTTGTATTCAACACACTAGGTATTTTATATTAGATCACAGCAAAGCCCTCTGTAGATATGACATAATGAAGTTAATGTATGAATTTATGACTGGTCCTTTTTGAACTGATTACATTAAGAGTTAAAATGGTTGCCTTTGAATCATCCTCAACTCCTAGTGACAGCCTCAACTAATCCCTAAAGTTTTGTTGGCAAGATTTTTGGTTTGCTCTAGCTTTCTTTTTGCAAGGGCTGAGAATGAGTAACTGGCCCAAAGTGATCCAGCTGGTTTTATGCCTAAAGCTGGACTAGAATTACAATGTCCTGATTTCTAGCTCAGTGACTTAACATACAATTGTAAGGACTGGAATTTGCTTTTAGGAATGTTTGCTCTGGCAGCAAACTGTCTTTTGTCATTTGAGACCAAGTAGGGAACAACCCCCCCAAAAGTTTTTAAGTTGGACCATCATTTAGGATTATTTTTTTCCTAAATAAATTTGATATGTACCAAAATCTTTTGGAGTCATGTGAAAAGACTTTTTGATAGTATCTTTGTAAGTAATTGGCTTGGAAGTGTTAAAATATATGATATACAAATGTTTAAATAAATAAACAGTAAGAGATATACTTTTTGCTACAGCTCTTTTTTAATGTAATCTTTATTAATGTTCTACATGTAAATAAACATGAAACACAATACAGAAATGAAAACAGAAATATGAACCTGCAAAACTAAACATCTAACTTAAAAAACTTTAGCCCTCCTATTCTAAAAAGAATTAAAAGACCATCTTACTCTAGATTAGTTTTCAACTACTGTAAAGCTTGTCTAAGTCTAGTTAGAAGACTATTTTGACATAAACCACCATGGACCAATTGTTTACTGCTGCATGGATTATCCTCTGGCGAGAATATATACCATTGGTAGGGCAAAGGAGTAATAGAAAACGATGAAGCAAAAAGTCAGTGAAATAGATAATCAACAAACAAGAGTTAGTTAGGTTGTCATCTTAATGCCATCTCCTCCAGCAAATCATTTCAGGAAATGGCAAAGCTTGTTAACTAGAGAGCTGATTTTCTCCAATATACATCTCATCTCTCATCTCTCTTTCTCGCGATTTTAAACAAAGTTGGTCGCGAGGAAGTCGAAGCAAGGTTTTCCATTGCCAGCTATCACTTTTCTCTTCCTGCAATTTTAACCAGTTTTTCTTTAATCCAAGCCAAAGTAACAATGGCTGTTGAAGCTCCTCCCGGTGCCTTTTCAGCATTTACCTTCAACAGATCTGCGAGCTCGCTTTCTAACGCAACAACTTTTTCAGAAATGAACGTATGAAGGAATGAACGAACCGTGAACTTCCTTTTATCCTAAAGACATTGCTCTATGGTCTTTGGAAGCAAGGGAAAGGCCGCGAGATAACTTATGCAGGCGGGAGCGCATATTTGGCTGTCACCACTACAGTGCTTGGCGCGCGCCCAAGGGTGGAAGCGTGCACGAGGCGGCTGTTATCACCCGAGGGCCTCGGTCCAGTCTGCTGAGGGCCAGGTTTGCCCCTTTCTCTACCTTTTGAGGAAGTATCACGCACCGAGGGAACTTCTCACTTTCGCCTCCGAGTGGTAGTTTTTACACAGCAAATATACGTGCGCGCGCCCGCGCCCGCGCTCACGAGTTCTGTGACAGGGTAGTGCCGGAGATTCATTGCGGCATAAGCTGGTATCTCATGGCACCTCTAAAGTCCTAGTCTTCACCATTCTAGAAGACTTATTTCCTGACAAATTGGAGAAGCCTGGATTCTGTAACAGAGGGGCTTTTGCCAACCCGACCCACTCCATTCCGCCCTGCCATCGTAGCTCCGTTCTCCGCAAGACGATTTTTGGGCATGGGCGCCGCGCGTAGGGCACAGAGAAGTACGATGTCTGTCCTGGGGCGCAAAAATGGACTCTGGAAGGTTACATGGCCGTGAATATGCTGCTAAGGGAGAGCTGTTGGAGGCAGCACTGTTTTAGCACCTAGGCGAGGGAGGCCCAGGCCGTGTCGGCAGCGGGATCTTTCCGCCAAGAGGGACAACCACGCCAAGCTCCAAGAACATGTCCGTCTTTCTCCCTTACTGTCTCCTTAACAGGCGCCTCGCCTCCGCCTTCTCTTCCCTTCCCCAGCAGGACCCGCCCGCGGTGCGGCCTGTCCCCTCCCTCCTTGGGAGCAGCCGGCGGCTGCAAAGCGGGGAAAGGGGAGGGTCCAGAGCGCTCGACGGGCGCGCTGAACCGGGCACGGAGCAAGGCTGGCGTCGGTCACAACAGAGCCGAGCCTCCCGCCGCCCGCGCTGCTGCGGCATGTCTGAGGCTGGTGCGGCCGGGCTTGGAGCTGCAGCTGCAGCGGCAGCAGGAGCAAGCCTTGGGGCCAACGGCGGCGGGGCCGGAGCATTGCAGCAGGGTTCCCCGGCCGCTGGAGGGTTGCCTGCTTGTGGTCCCGCCCGAGCTGTTATCGCTGCTGCCGCAGCTGCTACTGCTGAGAGCCCTGCAGGAGGAGGCAGTGGAAGTGGTAGTAATAGCAACAGCGGCGGGGGGCTCGGCTCGGCTCATATCGCGGGGAAGAAGGCACAGCTTCGCTCTGCACCCCGCGCCAAGAAGCTAGAGAAACTGGGAGTTTATTCTGCCTGCAAGGTACCCAGCCAGCTCTAGGGTTGGGGAGGAAAAACAGACAAGATTAAGGGATTGCATCGACGTCCGGCACAGAGGTCGCCGCACTTGCTGCTTGCCCTTAGGGGGCGCCCAAAGATGTAGCTGTTGCAGTTTATAGCTGTCGTCAGAAGGGGAGGTGCGGGAGTGGTTCGCTGGGACTGCAGCCGGTGCTTTTAATGAAATAAATAGGCTCTAAAACGCAGCGGTTGGCTCGGTGGTCATTTTGAGGGTACGCCTGTGCGGTTTCCCGCTGGGTTTCCTATTAGTGTTTAGCGTGCCAATTGTTTTCCAATTGGAAAAGTGGTTTTCTGCTCTATTATTCATGTGTACCTGTGTACTTTATAAAGAGCAATTCTGATTAATTATTTCTTGCATATATCCATGGTTTTCATTTGCAGTACAAAATTCTGTTGCATCAATTGGAGTTCTGTGTGCGAAATACTACATAGAGTTTAAAAATATCAGATGTTAAATATAAAAAATTCTTGAAAATGAAACTGTCCTAGAAATTGTCCTTGTGTGGAACAACTGTGAATATTTAGGGTAAAAACTTTTTAGTGCTGTCAGATCTTCACTAGATCTTCATTTCATTTGTTTCAACTCTGGCAAGATGCAAAACGTGCTAAAATTTAGCCCACATAACAATTGTCAGATATCAACTCCCCTTTCCTTTGTTCAACTGCTCAGTGGAGACACCTTTGGTTACCTCTCTGTAATCTCTGCACAGCAGTATTTTTCAGTTTACCTTTCTCTGGCTTTGTTTTGCTTTTTGTCTGCAAAGCTTAGCTCAGTTTCTTCACTTGAATCTTTTGTTATCATTCCATGTGGTTCATTTCTGTTCTGCTTTTGAATAAGTTTCTCCAACCTGGTGTCCTTCAAATGAGCTCTGATAATTACAGTCACAGTGGCCCTGAGAATAAAGGAAATTGCATCTCTACAAGTCTGGAATGCATCAAGCTAGGGAGTAGGTTACCTGCTCCATTCTGTTTTGTATCTTTAACACTCTACTGAGTTCTATCAAAGTTGTTTTCTTCTTTGTGTCTGCTAGCCTATAATCCCATCATCAATCTTTATTTTTTTAGGTCCATCTTTTAATATGCATATTCCTAGTGATATGTTGGAAGAAGTGTTTTAAGGAGAATACAGATGTGTGCATTATGTGTTACCATTCTGCTCCTGTTTTTTTTGCAGTAGTAAGAAAATAAACTATTTTGGCAGCAGTTATAAAAAGATACACTGCTGAAAAAAGCAGAATATCAGTGCAAGTAACAGAGTCAAGAGAACCCAACTCCAACAGGCTGTGCCAGCTTTGGTTTTCATTGTGTTATTTGCTTGGTAAAATGCTGTTTCAATTGCTTCTCATGTAAACATAAAATTAGGCACAAAACCAAATTCTGCTTTAAACAGCCACTGTATTTGCTAAGCAATAAACAATTCTGTTTCCTGATTTTTTTATTTTTTTTTCCAGCAGGGGAGGTTTGCAAAAAAGTCATTACAGCACTCCCTGTTGAATAGTGTGTAGTGCCAGTGAATGTAAGAGAGGAGGAGAGTAAAAGAGATACTTGTATTGGAGACAAGCAGTTATAGCTCCTCCTTTTCACCCACTTCCTTCTGCCAAATCTTGGCAACAGAGCCTTTGTTTTGACAGGATGGCAGCAGAAGGAGGTGGGGATTGTGGCTTGTTCCTTCTGCAGCCTATGGCTGACAAGAACTCTGACACACGCATACAAAAGTGGATTATCAATTGTGTGAGGTTAGAAAGAGCTCAGCAGCCTGGAAATACATTGAAAGGATTTTTTCTCTGTTTATATCAATGTTATTACTGCAAAAGAAGCTAGGTCAAATAAAGCCATGCAGAGCTTTATTTATCCTATTACAGTTTTTGAAGAAATTTTGCTCATTGTATGCATTCTTCCTTTTTCTCATTTTAATCTAGTAGTTATCATGTACTATGTAGGTCTGAGTGTTGGTGACAGACCTAATATCATTTTTAGATAGTCTAGTGTTATATAGGGATTTGAATGTTTATCTTCCAAGGCCCTAGTTCTCCATTCTTATATTCTTGTCTTTGAACAAATTTTATGTAGTGTTTTACATATTTTTATTTCATGAGTGTATAAAATAATATTAAAAGATGAACACAGCCTCAAAAGTGGTTAAGCGCAATAATTAAAAAAGAAAAAAGTGATCTAGTAACTATGTTATAAATAGAGCAACTTCCAGAACCTTGACCATGTTGCTAAAAGATTCTTATTTTTTGTAATTAAAAAAAGTACAAATGGTGACACACCATATATATTGAGACATGTACTGCTGCAAATCAGGAAAGATTTATCTTTCCTATGTTGTGTTATAATTCATTTAACTAATTCTATCACTGGAAAATCACTGATATCTTTATAGATTCCAAATAGTAGGGATATAGCCAGGAAAAAAAATGACTTTCATGTAGAGTGATTGATTCAGAGTCTCGTTATCAACACTCTTCATGTTAGCTTAAAATGCTATAAAAATAGGAAAAAACTGTCCAGCTCACTAATGTTTCAACTCCTGAGTTATTCTCCAAGAGCCAAATTATTGTAACTATTTTTCTGAACATAAGAGGCATCCAGCATGTCAAAGCAAATTTGTGTATTAATCTCTTTAAAATCAAAGGATTTTGCTAATCCTTTGCTAATTGCTAATCCAAGGAGTAGTTAAGGTATACTTAATCCTCGATTTACAATAGTTCATTTAGTGACTATTTGAAGTTACAACAACACTGAAAAAAGTGACTTATAATTTTCCCCTTACCATTGTTGCAGCATTACCATGGTCGTGTGATCAAAACTTTGCCATTTTATGACTTTTCTTGCCACAGTTAAGTGAATCACTGCAGTTCATTTAATAACATGATTGTTAAGTGAATCTGGATACCCATTGACTTTGCTTCTTAGAAGGTTGAAAAAGGTGAACACATGACCCCAGGACACAGCAAAGTCAATGGGTATCCAGATTCACTTAATAGTCGTGTTATTAAATGAACAACTGCAATGATTCACTTAACTGTGGCAAGAAAAGTTGTAAAATGTGGCAAAATTCATTTAACAAATGTTGATGTAACATTTGTACATGTAACAATATATGAATGAAACATATATTTGTAAATTATTTTGGAAATGATACTTGCAACACTCCTTGATCAATATTTAAATAGAAAATTATAGATTTTTGTTGCATAATTGATTTATGGAATGCAATGACTATACAATAGTCTATATACAATACATATACAATACAATACATATCTAAGTGCCTATGTTTTGAGCAGAACATTGATAAGTGTATCACAAACTGCTTGAAATAATTGTCAACATTAACGCTACGATCCCAAATCCTTAATCTCTATCCACAACGACACCAAACAACACCAATTTGATTGGAGCAACACTAAAATCATCAGCCATGCTACCACCCACCACACTCATGAATTCATCGAAGCTTGGCATTCCACAAGCAATTCCATCAATAGACACATTGACCTATAATCAGCCTATGAACCCCTCAGAATCCAAATCAACCCCACAGCCAGCCAGAGAGAGCACCAACTCTCAACCAACCTACCCAAGGCCCTCTTCCCCTCCACCAACAGTTTACCTCCCAATGACCTTAACCTCATCACAAGACTCATCATAAGCCTCTCAGATGACTCACACCTGACCCATCGCAAGACCCTCACTTGATAATTAGTGATTGGGTTAATGTAACAAATGTAGAAATACTCCATTTGGAGGGTTGGGATTTACTTTTTGGATGGCATGCCTATCTAATTTTTAATAAAAAACTGGATCGGGTTTTTAAATCTCATATTATAAGGATCTCTTTACTTCGGGTTTGGAGGAAATATTATAAAAGTGAGTTTAAAATACCATTATGGGCTATACCTTGGCATGCGATAGAGGGGATAAGGAGAGGAGTTAAGATGGATAGTGTTTCTTATGCGCAATTACTCAGGTGGGATGGTAAAAATTGGCAGTTAAAATCTTTGGAAGATTTAGCACATGAAAATATTATATATTCATGGTTTCAGTATAGACAAATAGCTGATAGATGGAAGATAGATCGTAATGTGGGTCTGCTCAGAGAAGATGAAAATCTTTTTAAACAAGTAAAAGATCAAAGGCGAACTCACATTAAGAGAATTTATGGGGTGCTAGTAGAACTGGACTCAGAACAGAACTAATTAAAGAATGTATGATTAAATGGGCACAAAATTTTGGTGAACCAGTTCTACTAGATACCTGGGAAACCATCTGGGTGAGGAATGTTAAATTTACACAAGCCCAGAACTTAAGGGAGAATTTTTACAAAATGTTTTACAGATGGCACCTTGATCCACAAAAAATGTCTCGTATGTATCCTGACTTACAGCCTAAATGTTGGAGATGTGGTTGTTTGGATGCTACTTATTATCATATTTGGTGGTCGTGTAAAAATATAAAAGTTTTTTGGATTAAGATATGGTGGAATATTCAAAGAATTTTTAGAAAGAGGGTAAAATTTACCCCACAATTGTTTTTGTTAGGTATTGTTACTGATTGTGATGCTAAGGAAGTTATATTGATGTTAAATTTGATTACGGCCGCTAGGCTGTTAGTAGGGCAATATTGGAAGAAGGAATCTTTGCCTACCTTGCAAGAGTGGTTTTTTAAAGTTTCTTATTTGGCGGAAATGGCAAAGATTTCGGCTTTCTTAAAGGAGCAATCGCAAGAGAAATTTTTTGCGGTATGGGAAAAATGGATAAATTTTATACAATATAAATTGGATATAAAAAATATCATTTAGCTTTCTAATAACTTGTATATAAACTTTAATATTTTATAGATTGTACTTTTTTATATCTCTTTTCTTCTTTCTCTTTTCTTTTTTTTATTATCTCTTTTTCTTTCAAGTACTTTTTCTTTTTAATATGTATGCTTTTTTTACATATATTTTATTGTTAATTATTTTATAAATTGTTTATGTAAGGTATTTAGATATATTTATGATTTATACTTTTTCAATTTTTTTAAGATTCTTAAAAATTTTAATTAAGCCTATATTCAGCTCTGGGAAGGTCGGGGGGGATGGAGAGGGAGGGTTGGGGTGGGTGGGTTAGGGTTGTTTTTTTGTTTTTTTTTTTGCTTTTTGTAAAAATATCTAAAAATTTTCAATTAAAAAAAAATATTTGGGGAGACGATAGATGGAATTGTTGGACTTAAATCTCATGTCAGCGATACACTTAAGGTCCGTAATGGCTGTTAATGTTCCAAAGCAAGGTGGCTGTAAAAAAATTAAAAGAATAAAAATAATTGTTGTTGTTAATTGCGAAGTCGTGTCCGACCCATCGCGACCCCATGGACAACATTCCTCCAGGTCTTCCTGTCCTCTACCATCTTCTGGAGTCCATTTAAATTCACACCTACTGCTTCAGTGACTCCATCCAGCCATCTCATTCTCTGTCGTCCCCTTCTTCTATTGCCCTCAATCTTTCCCAGCATTAGGCTCTTCTCCAGTGAATCCTTCCTTCTCATTAGGTGACCAAAGTACTTGAGTTTCAACTTCAGGATCTGGCCTTCTAAAGAGCAGTCGGGGTTGATCTCTTCTAGGACCGACCGGTTTGAACGCCTTGCAGTCCAAGGGACTCGCAGGAGTCTTCTCCAGCACCACAGTTCAAAGGCCTCAATTCTTTTGCGCTCAGCCTTTCTTATGGTCCAACTTTCACAGCCATACATTGCAATTGGGAAAACCATGGCCTGGACTATGCGTACTTTTGTTGGCAGGGTGATGTCTCTGCTTTTTAGAATGCTGTCTAGATTTGCCATAGTTTTCCTGATAAATAATATTTATCAGGTAATAAAACCTTGGCAATTCCAAATTGAATAAAGTTGCTGATCTATGTTTGCAAAAAAAAAAAAAAAGACCCTCACTTGACACATTCATACCTGAAGCCTTTATAAACAAAAGAGCACTGACATTGACATCCCCTAAACCAGAGGTCCCCAACCTTTTGGGCACCAGGGACCAGTTCTGTGGAGAGAGATTTTTCCGCGGACTGGAGGGTGTGTGGTTTTGTGTGCTGCCTGCATCCTGCGGATGGGGCTTTGCTTGTTTGTGCGGACTGGTTGCTGGCATGCCACGTACTGGTACAGGTGCATGGACCAAGGGTTGAGGACCCCTGACCTAAACTCTGCTGAAGATGATATCTAACCTTGTAACAAAACATTCGGAAACCAACCCACAAGCTTGGAGAACAAACCTTTACCCTAACATTAATGCCAACACAGAAAATCTAATTTCTGATGACTTAACACAACAAGAAATTTCCTTAAAAGTTTCTACCTGATCACTATACTCAATAAAGAAACAAGTACTGTACTCAGTAAACAAATGGACAAATGTTTTTAATTTTTAATTTATAAACTAATAATATAATTGTCCTGGTTGGTTAGTAAAAGTGACACTGAATTGTTAGTAAAATTAACAGAATTATACAATTTGAAAAATTATATATTGCATGCATAATTACTTGATAGTGTATAATACTTTATTGGGGCAAAAGGAACTTAAAAATTTAAAATTTAACTCTAAGGAAGTTTTAGGAAAAATGAGAAGGTATAAATAGAGGATAATTAGAAAGCAGTACAGTAGTCCTTGATTTATGACCACAGTTGAGCCCAAAATTTCTGTTGTTAAGTGAGACATTTGTTAAGTGAATATTGCCCCATTTTACGACCTTTCTTGCCACAATTGTTAAGTAAATCACTATAAGGCGACTTCCGCAAGCGCTAAAATCGGCGCCAAAGACGGGGGTCGTCTTATACGCCGAGTCGTCTTATCTGCCGGAAATACTGGTAGTTTCGGGCGTGTAAGACGACGTTCTAGGAATGCGGCTCGGCGATAAAGACGGTCATCTTATACACCGGGTCGCCTTGTACGCCAGCATATACGGTAGTTGTTAAGTGAATCTAGCTTCCCCATTGACTTTGCTTGTTAGAAGGTCGCAAAAGGTGATCACATGATCCCAGCACTCTGTGACCACCACAAATATGAGTCAATTGCCAAGTGTCTGAATTTTGATTACATGATCAAGGTCATAAGTTTGAAAAACGGTCATAAGGCACTTTTTTCAGTAATGTAACTTTGAATGGCCACTAATGAAGAACTGTAAATTTAGGACTACTTGTATATCCATTTATAGCAGCTGCATGTGCTTAAATTTAATTATTAGTTATTTACTTTAGGACACAGAAATATCAAAGTAGATATTCTGTTTTAATTCCAATTACATATGCTTATGTTTGCTTTAATAACTGTTGACCAGTTAACATTCACTTTCTGAGAGATGTACATATTCTTCCTTTTTATTTTTCTAGGTAGACAAATAGGATTTCCATATTATATTTAAATAAATTGTATTCTAATAATCAAATTCTATTTTCTTTATTATAACCCAATAAAGTTATATGTGAGAGATTATACGGTTGGATATTTTGGAGAAGTAAATTTTATGTTGCTTTGATTGAAGAACACAGTTTTAATTATGGGGCATCCCTTTGCTTCTATTGTACAGGTACTAATCATACCTTTTCCCTTTGGAAAATTTTATTAAATGCACACACTACTGTTTTCGCTCAGGATTCTTTAGAGCAGCGGTTCTCAACCTATGGGTCGCGACCCCATTTGGGGTCGATCGACCATTTCACGGGGGTCGCCAAATCACGCTGTCCGCCATTTTTTTTCCTTTAACTGTTCTACTTCCTCTTATTTGGCTATAGAAAGTGCCGTTCCTGCCTCCCTCCTCTTTGCGCATGCGCAGCTTTTTTCTATTTAAAGTTAGGAAGTTTCAGTTTCGGAGCACACGGAGGAAAGCAATACAGAGGACAAGCGAGAGAGAGCAAGCAGCGGAAAGCAAGAGAGAAAACAACTAAAAACAGTAAGTTTCCTCTCTGGCCTGCCTGGCTGGCTGCAAAGGAAGCAGCCACTGCTTCTCCATGCAAACCTTTGCGGAACAAGAGTTCCGTGCAGCAAAATGCAGCAACCAATTGTGCAAGAAACATCCTGCAAGAGAATGGCTTCCCCCTCTTATCCAATAAAACAGACAAAAAGCTTACCGTTTTTGTACTGCATGGCATTCTACACGCATGCAGTCTCCCAAACTGAGAAACCGCAAACAAGTTTCCAAGCCAACTTCTCCTAGGGTCGGAAGGGCAAAGGCACGCCAACGTGCCAAGGCAAGGTTTTTTTTGTTTTTGTTTTGCATCCTATCGTAGAAATCCCCGCATCTTCCCTGCTTCTCCGGCTTCCCAGCCGCTTCTCTCTTTGTTCCAGCCTCTCCCCTCGCCGCCTGCTGCGCTCTCCAGACTACTGTTTTGGGCTCATCTCGCCACCGCCCCCTCCCTCACTTCTGAGCGCCACCTCCGCCTCCGGAGCCGACCCTCCCCTCCGCCCGCTGCCCTGGTCAAGTCCCTTCGCGCGCTCCACTCACCACTTGCTTCTCTCCATTCAGCGCTGTTTGCACTCTGCTCCTCGTAGCCACCGACGCCGCCTCCTCGCCATGTCCCAGCGCGGTGCTCCTGCTGGCGCACGCTCCACTCCCCGCTCGGCTTTAGGCACCCTCCATCCCCGAGGCGCACGCCAAACGCACCACAAGGATCGAGTCTCTCGAGCTCGACCTACCAGCAGGAGCGCCGCGCTGGGACATGGCGAGGCGGCGGCGGCTATGAGGAGCAGAGCGCAAACAGCGCTGAATGGAGAGAAACACTTCTCTCCATTCGGCGCTGTTTGTGCTCTGCTCCTCCTAGCTGCCGACGCCACCTCCTCGCCATGTCCCAGCGCAGCGCTCCTGTTGGTAGGTCGAGCTCGAGAGACTCGATCCTTGTGGTGCGTTTGGCGTGCGCCTCGGGGATGGAGGGCGCCTAAAGCCGGCCACGGAGTGAGGAAATGGGGTCGGGATGATCTTCTGGAAGCTGAGGCAGGCAGAAGCCATGGAAGTGCAGTCGGTATCTGAGCCGTCGGCAGCGGCGGCAGGGGCAGTGGCCCCCGGCACCAGTGCTCTCCCTTTGGAACCGGCAAAGGATACGGACCGCCAGCTGCGTCTTCGCCTCTGTGTCCTCAACCAAGCAGGATTACGTGGGCACCCTGCGCTTCCTGCAGGGTGGAAACGGGGCTCCGGAGGGTATGCTTGGACCCCGGAAAGGGGAGGGAGTCACTGGGGCAGGCGAAAGGTTGCATTGAGGAAGAGGAAGGGCAGCTGTGTATCTGCTGCGGCAATGGGACCCGCAGCGGCCACTTGGTCGCCACGCCCACTTGGCCACACCCACCCGGTGGCACACCCACTCGGTGGCCACACCCACAGTGGCCACACCCACTTGGCCACGCCCCTGGGGTCACCACAACATGGGGAGCTGTATTATGGGGTCACGGCATTAGAAAGGTTGAGAACCACTGCTTTAGAGCAAAGGCAAGTGAGTTATGATTTGTGGAATCTGTAGAAACTTTTGACAAGCCTACAGATTTCTTTTCTAGATTAGTTTTATGCAGAACTTGCTGTTGTGTAGAATATCAACAGATTCCATGTTCTTTTCAGACTGTTCTGATAGGGTCGGCCACAGTAGTGGGAAGCTGCAAAATAATTCCTCCTCCCAACTCTTTAGTGCTCAGTTGTGGAAAGTACTACCTGATACTCAATTCAATGAGGCTTAATGAGCTTCACTCCCTTCTATCACTTTTTAACCCTCACCCAATGTGGTATGTATGTACCTATGTGTAAAGTAAAAAAAAAAAAAATCAGTGAGAGGAAATTCCTAGAGCAGTCCCATTTGGGACCTCTGTTTGATTTCATCCTTAAGCCTGAAGCATGAAAAAGTTATCACTATCCTCTTGTCTCTTTTTGGACGATATGGTCAGGAGTACAAGAACAAACAAGCAGAATGACATTTGTCTTTAGAGAGTGTTTTTACTTGGGGAAAAGTGACAATTCTACTGGTAAATATAGTTGTAAATATTTCTGTATATAAACTACTTCAAGTACTTTTAATTAAGTCCCTATCTATTCATTATAATAGCATTCATTTCACTTTATAGTATAATGTAATATACTAATTATAATATAATATATATAATAAATATGTAATAAATAGTAATAAAATAAATTCAAACAATTGCACACTTACTGCTCAAATATAGGCATAATCACACAAACTTGAATGAATATAGAAATATTTATAACCTTGTTAAGTAGTAAATTATTCAAGCAATAATTTAAAAAATTCAGTTACTGCCTATCAGACATTGAATAAAGAAAAGAAGGAACAAAAATGTCACATTTCATTGCAAAATAAAAGACTTAAAATTAATATATATCATACATCCTAAAATCTGAAAACTCTTTTCATGTGTACTTCCTAGGACTTTTAAAATACATTATATGGCAACAAATTCTCCAAGTTTATTGTTCATCAAGATATATTAGTAATTCCTTACATATGGGGTCCCCAACATGGAGCTGTGGGCCCTACTGGGGCTGCCAGGATTTCCCTTGACAGCGTCCAGATTTTATGTCTCACTTGATTTCATTTTATTCTTAAAAATAAATTTAATTTTAAATAAATTGACTGTGGTTGTAAACAAGAGCTTGAGGGTTTTATTACATTTAAATTAACCTATATTCTTTGTTATAGCTATATTCAGATCAGTTTAAATTAGTCAAACAATAATTAGAAATAAAGATGCTCTTTTGTACTGACTCTGCTAGCTCATTGGTCCTCTGCACCAATCTTTTGCAATTTATGTGTTCCAAATATTCTGGACTACCAGAGCCAGTTGGGTTCCTTGAAGTGTGACCCTCTGGCTACTGCTGGTGATGACCACCATTTGAGAGACCGCAATGTCTCTGGAGGGACCCTTACTCGCCTGTTGGAGGATCTGAGTTTCAGCCTCTGAAATGGAAGGAGATTGCCCATATGACTGATCATTGCAATTGCTATTCAAAGCATTTTAAGAATATCAATTTGGTAATTGCACATCTTTGTGGATTTTGCAAAGTTTAAGGTGGATAACTTTAGTAGAGATTGAATAGGGGTCTCTTGCATTGACATACTGTCTTTTTCTAAATATTAGCTGTCATATAAACCATATATTTAGCCAAATTTTCCCAAGATTACATGCAACTCAAATTCTGGTTTTCAAAACAATTAAATGTAGAGAATTGTGATTTATCCCAACTCTTAATTAAAATTGGCTCAGTATAGTTTTTTGACCAATTAATTAGAATACATTATAATTTTATGAATTTGTACCTAACAGAACTTTTTTATGAAACAGTGGGAAAGGAATAGAAAGAGGCTTATATAAAGTAATCCTATTGTGATTTTGTGTTATTTTCTACTTAGAGATAGGAAGATTCCTGATGTTTTTAATAATAACTCAGTTTATTTTTTGTCATATTTAAGAACTGCGTATCTCCTTCATAGAATGGCGTGGTGGCTCAGTAGTTAAGACGTTGAGCTTGTCAGCTGGAAAGCTGGCAGCCCAGGTTTAAGACCCAAGTGCCATGTGATGGGGTGAACTCCTGTTCCAGCTTCTGCCAACCTAGGAGTTTGAAAACATGCAAATGCGAGTAGATAAATAGTACTACTTCATGGAAGAGTAATTGTGCTCCATGACATGCTGGCCACATAATCTCGTACATGTCTTCAGACAGTGCTGGCTCAATGTCCTTGAAATAGAGAGGAGCACCTTTGTAGAGAGACTTACATTTGAAACAGGATTGAAGTAAAAATGTTTATAGGGCAACAGTGTCTAATCCCAATTAAATTTAATTTGGTAGTTTTCAGATTATGAATCCCAGTCATGGAATACATTTTTGTGTACAAATTCTAACAGAAACTAAAATTATCACAAATCTTTCTGATCATAACTCATGCATATTTTAAAAACATTTTAGGCTGAAGAAGTAGACCTTTTGTTACAAGATCTTGTTTCAAAATCACTTTGCTAAATTAAATGCCCTTGGATGTTGCCTCATTAATTCATTTAAAAACATGCTAGATCTTGAGCAATGTAGCAAACAATTTGGCCCCTAATTTGGGCAAAGAAGCAAGCAATATAGTCCTATTTCTGTGTTTTCAAACTTTGATTCACAATTTGCTGGACCAAGGCCAATATTTAATACCCTGCATTCTAATTTTAACCTTTTATTGCACAATATTGATTTAAAGAATGAGCAGTAAATAAAATGTGGCAACCATATGGATTAATCATGACAGTTTTTGAGGAAAGTATTTAAATATGATTTACAATTGAGGCTTTGGAATAAAAGAAAATAACAGCAGAACATGTTCATAATAAAACAAATCCATAGTAATTTATTTTTCACCATGGGTTAGCTTAAGACTCTTGATAAACATTTCAGCTTAGGGAATGCATTAATACAAAATTTATGTAACTATATTGAAGTAACTCAGTAGCAGATTTTATTCTAGTTTACAATATAGAAAATGTTCCTATATTTACCATGTCCCTGGTGAGTGAAATGTGAATCTGAAGTGGAATGAGTAGCTAGAACAGAGATAGGCAACCCAAAACACTTAAAGAGCCACTTGGACCCGTTTCCCACCAAAAACAAAACACTGGGAGCCGCAAAACCATTTTGATATCTAAAATGAAGATAACACTGCATATATCGTTTTTTACCTTTATTATAGGTGTGTGTGTGTTTGTGTGTGTGTGTTTGTTTGTGTGTATGTATGTGTGTGTGTATATATGTATATGTATGTATGTGTGTGTGTATATATATATATATATATATATATATATATATATATATATACACATACATACATACACACACACACACACACAAACATAGGTAAAAAAAGGATATATGCAGTGTTATCTTCATTTTAGATGTCAAAAGGGTCTCTCTCTCTCTCTCTCTCTCTCCCTCTCTATCTGCCCTTGATCTGCCACTCCTCTTCCCTCGCTCTCTTTCTTTCTCTCTCTCTCTTTCCTCTCTCTCTCTCTCTCTCTCTCTCTCTCTCTTTCTCTCTCTCTCTCTCTTTCTCCCCCCCCCCTCTCCTATCTGCTGCTCACCTGACAAGCTTCAGGCTGTTGTCCAACAAGATCAGGGGTCGGCAACCTCGTCTCTTTTATGACTCATGGACTTCAACTCCCAGAATTCCTGAGTCAGCCTAGCTGGGCTAGCTAACTCTCTCCTGCCCTTCCTGCTTCCTGCAGAGACGCAGCAAAGGGAAGAGCTCCGCCCAGTAAGCTTTTCAGCTCCCTGGAGAACACTGTGAGTGCACTCTCTTTTTTTTATACACACACACACACACACAGAGAGAGAGAGAGAGAGAGAGAGAGAAGCAGGGAAGCGCAGTTCCTCTCTCTGTCTCTCTCTGAAAAGGCAGAGGAGGCTGGGAGCCGCATGGGAAGGCTCAAAGAGCCACATGCGGCTCCGGAGCCGCAGGTTGCCGACCTGTGAGCTAGAAGAACTTTTTAGGGTGGGAAGACTCAGATTCAAATTCTCTGCTGTGAATCTTGTTGTAGTTCTTAATACAATCATTGCAGATAGAAATTGTTGTGCACATGTATGTGTGTGTGTGTGTGTGTGAGAATTGATAGATTGGTGGGGTGGGAGTTGTGGGTGGGTGGGTAGGTAAGTAAGTAGGTAGGTAGTGCAGTGTCTAGCACAATGGAGACATTGAAAGTCTATTGTAATAACTATGGGTGTTATTCTATGGTGCCACTTACAATTTTCTAGCAGTTTTTCATGTTGCCTGTTTTCAAAGCCAGTGGAGGCGTTTTAGCACAGGGCCTACTAGCAGGCCTGTTATCAGACCCAGCTAGTAAATCCTTGGCTGTATATCATACTGGTGTAGGATTTTCTTCATAGTATCTTTGTAGAGCTTGTGTCTTCCCAGTCTCCAGTATACCATAGTATACCAGTATACCATACCATTGGTGGTCATCCATTCTGATGATGAGTTCATGCAGTAAATCTAGGCTTTGGTAATCAGGGACCCAATACTGGTAGATTTCAGGCAATCCAAGATTTCCAGTTGAAAACTGGGTCTTGTCAAAGAATGCCAGGAATGGAGCAGAAAACATGCACGTGAAATTTCTTCAGTTGTTTGATGTGTTACTGGTATATAGTCCAGGACTCACATTCATATAGGAGTGAAGGGACAACCACAGGTTTGTAGACTTTCAGCTTTATGGGGATATGGACATTATGTTGATTGAGCAGTCTAGTATGCAGTTGCTTCAGAGCCTGTCTGGCTTTGCTGATCCTTGAGTCAGTTTCTTTGTCCAAGACCCAAGATGATATTTCTCAGGTATTGAAATATTTATCTTTGTCAGCTGGGTTGGTTTTACAGATATTTGGCATGTGCTAGTAAAGTACTTCAGTCTTGTTCAGGATGATAGTAAATCTGAAAACGATAGCAATGGCTGAGAATTCATTCAGCATCAACCGTAATTACTGTCGTTGTGTGCCAGGGGCATGTAGTTATTATCAAAGAAGGGATCCTTGAATTACTGTATGGAGTCACTTTGTCCATTCAAGTGTTGTAGGTCACAGAGAAAACAGTTTAGTTGGAATCTGTTGTACACTCTCCAGTCCCTGTACATCATATGACAACATGTAATTGAAGAACAGATTGAACAGGACCGGTGTTAGGACACAACTTCACTTCAGCTCACTGGAAATACCAAATGCAGTTGATGTATCACTATAAAGAACCTGCCCTCTCATTCCATCATGGAGTAGGTGAATCAACTTCACAAATTTATTCAGTCATCCAGAAGATTTCAGGATGGTCCAGAGAGCCTTCTTGTTTACAGTGTCAAATGCCTTTGTCACGTCAATGAATATAAAGAGATTTACAGTATTCTGCTCAATGGCAAATCTCATGTCTGTTGTAGTCTATTCTGGCAGAAAGCCTCACTGCACCTCTGGGAGATTCCTTTTCAAAACAATGACAAGACTGTTCAGGAGAATCTGAGCAAAAATCTTGCGGTGAGGTACTCCTGTAGTTCCCACAGTCTAATTTGCTTCCCTTATTTTCTAGAACAGCCACAACGAGAGCATCGCAGACGTCATCAAACATTTCTTCTGCGAGCTTAGTGGCTTCCAAGATTTATTGGAATGCCTGTAAGGCATTTGGGACTGGTGTTTTATAGATTTTGGCAGGAATGCCATCCTGGCCTGTAGCTTTTTAAAAGTTATCTGCACGATTGCTTTCTAAATCTGATGAGAAGAGGGAAGCAGATCTAGAGTAAGACTGGCAACTGAGGAACCTGTTGGAAGATGGCCTATTGAGTAAGTTAAAGAAATGTAGAGGGGTTTATCAATCCTTCCTGATCTTTGATCAGATTTGGCCTATGAGATGACAGTATGGGGGAGTGTCCTAATGTAGAAGGACCACAAAATGCCTTCATGGTCATGGTGCTGAAGAACTCTGATGGCATGCTCACCTGTTCATCCTTTCTGTGCCACCACTTGTCGTCTATATCTTGCAGTCCTCCTTGTACTTCGGATTGCACGTGTTTAAACTTGTCTTTCTTTGAGGTTTATAATGAGTGATTCAGCCAGTTTACATAGGCCTTGTTAACTGACTCATATTTATGACGGTTGCAGTGTCCTGGGTCATGTTATTACTTTTTGTGACCTTCTGACAAGCAAAGTCAATGGGATTTCACTTAGCAACAGTGTTACTAACGTAACAATTACAGTGATTCACTTAACAACCATGGCAAGAAAGGTCGTAAAATGGGGCAAAATTCACAAAAAATATTTATTATTTTACACAGGATTCTGGGTGATTTATAGTCAGATCAACTAATAAAATCTGAAGAGAAGCCAGAATAGAAATAAAATAATTAAAAACACATTCAATGCCCTTAGCGTATCCATGTATGGCCTACATGCCATAGAACCCTGGGGGAGAAAGGTTTGCCTCATTCTATCTACTGAAACTTTGTCTTCAAAGTAAATGTGGGCCCTGTCCATCCAAAGATTGCTTATTACCATCAGTTTGCAAACCATATTTGTGGATATTTTATATTTATGCTGAATCTGAAGGAATTTAAATAGCTTTTTAAACATTGTTTTGTGTGATTCTGAAAATTACTGTCTATGTTAGATTGAAGATAAAGAAAATAACTTTGTTGTGATAACTTACATGACTGAACATAGTAAACAATATAAACATATTAAATAAATAATATATTAAATAATATATTAGGAATAGACTTAAGATAGGAAAGTTCCATTGCTAGTTGAAGGTTTGGATAGAAAAGATTTCTGAATCCAGGCTGTTTAATGATATAGCAATAACAAAATCTCTTCCCCTTTATATTCATAAGGATTAGGAAAAATGGATTTCTTTTAATGAAAAAAATTGTGAAAATGTACAAAAATTGAGAATTAAATACTCACAGAAGAAAAAAATCTAGAATAAATTTCCAGAGATTAGATGTTATCTTATTTAGGACATTTGATGCTTCTGAATTACTGTTTTGCAACTGGTCCAACTAGAAGTTTCAAATAAACCACAGTCTGATTTTTTTTCTTCTGTCCATGATCTAGTTCATTGCTACAAGCTAATTAACCTTGAGTAAAATATAACAGCTTTCATAAAACTGGAAATTAACTGGATTTAAGCTAAACCCTCTATTGTAATGAAATTTGTCATCTGAATTCTGTTTGACAAACAATGCATGGTACTCTTGCATATGATTGCAGCCCAAAGATACTGTGGTTAAGTTTCCCTGTTATTTATTTCTTATTTTATATACAACTTAATGTAACTTCTACACAAATGATACAATACAATGCTGCCTGCTGTGAGACACTAAATATTTTCCTTCTGAATATGCTCACAGTGCTTTTACAACATAATTTCATGCATCCCATTCTAATTAAAAGTAGAATAGTGCCATTTTATTAAAACGGGGGGGGGGAGACTCAAAAGTGTCATTTAAGTTTCTAAAAAGTAAAGTGCTCAGTGTTGAATAGAAAAGAATGGTTGTTGGAGTGTATAATTGAAGGGATGCTTCCCAAAGAGATGGTTATGTTTGGAGGTTACTTACTGCCTTTGAAGAAAGTTTAAAAATGTTTGTCTTAATTAATGAGAGATGATGTGAACCTTGTGGCAACCCTTTTAAAATAAGTGTATTTATTAACTCCCAGTTGGTTTCAAATACCATTCAAAGAACTTGTTTTAATCTTTAATGAGCTGAATCTGCTCCACCGTTAAAGTTTATGAGCTCCCCTTTGTCTTGAAGGCCTGGATATGAGTTCTTACTCTGCCTTATTTATTGTTTAAAAAGAATCTGGAAATAAAGTCGGGAACATAAAAATGCAGCTACTTTCTTTTTTAACATTCTCTTTGCCTGTAGGAGTAGGGTGGTATTTTTTTTTTTTTTTTTGGCAGGTGAGTATTGACAGTGACAATATTGCCACATCTGTTTGTTTTCATCCTTTAAGCTAATTATTGTGCAATACTATGTTTTTGTGTAGGTACTTCATAGTTTTTAGATTATGGATAATTATACTACAAAGGGTTTTTTCATGTCTGGATAAAATTGTGTCTCTGTGCCTCATAAAGTTTTCTAATTTGCTTGTAACAGCAATTTTATTATTCATAGACTTTGAAAGTCCTATTCTCTGTGTTTTTTTAACATTCATACATTTTTACCAGCATACTGTTCACCTAGAAGGCAGTTAAATATTGTATTAGGCAAATTTATCCGGATTCAGATGCAAGTAAGGAGAAAAAAGAAAACACTATTGCATTAATACAGTGGTTCTCAACCTGTGGGTTGGGACCCCATTTGGGGTCGAACGACCATTTCACGGGGGTCGCCAAACAAGGCTGTCTGCCATTTTTTTCCCCTTTTCTTTGGCCACGCCCCTGGCACCCAGTGATGTATAAGTGGTTGGGGGTCACCACAACATGGGGAACTGTATTATGGGGTCGCGGCATTAGAAAGGTTGAGAACCACTGCATTAATACAACTTCCAGATGCATTCTGTTCTGGAAAATTGCCTTCACAAGTGGCCCATATTTATGACAGTTGCAGTGTCCTTCTAAACTGGGTGACAAAAAAAATAAAAATAGGAGGTCAAGAATAGTAACTGATTTCTTAAAATGATAACTATCTTACCTCAACCACTGCTATAGATGAGTGCTTAAGTAAACTAGCCCATCTACTCAGTTATTGTAGCTTTTGGGTTAAAACCTTGAAAAACAAAGTTATTCTGCTCATAATTATTTCATCATCATTCAACCAATTTAGTGTCTACTTCTGAAAAGACCGTTTCTACAATATTGTATATATTATATATATGGATCTCTCTCTCTCTCTCTCTCTCTCACACACACACACACACACAACACACACACACACACACACACACACACACACGATGTTTGGCAATTAAATGTTTCCCAGGCTTTTGTGATTAAATCTGTCCAATTAGTATTGTGAATGGTCCAGAATTACAGGGTTGGTAATCCAAAATATCTGCAGGCATTGTATGATTTCTTTGTTATGTAATGTGTTTTTTGTGTATGTGTGTGTGTGTGTGTGTGTGTGTGTAATGTTAGATTTAGAGTAGCCATTTTCTGAGTAGGAACTTTCACTCCATCTCTTATCTTTACCAGTCAGAAGGATTTACAATACTTTGAATTGGGGTAAAGGAAGCTACAGAGAGACTCAAAGAAATGTCCTTCTGTGAACAGGAACATTGTGAGTAAAATTGAATCTCAATTTTACCCAATTTTCAAAATTAGTGTATATACATTTGTATGTATATATTCACACATATTAATTGGTGGTGAGATAAAATAAGCAATGAGAGGAAGAAACATGATTTTTCAAAATGAGAACATTATCATATCTTATTCCCCAAACTTTATCATCTTTTCCGGAAACCCTTTTTAGCAGCTGTTCATGCATGCGTATAGAGCAAAAGCAAATAGTGTTTTTATTGAATTAAAAATACTCTGCTATCATGATTTCAGAAATATGGTAATAATTGCTATTATTCAAATTTACATAATTTCTATTTGTTTTCCACCCCTATTTTTTAAAAATTTCAGGCAGAGGATTCTTGTAAATGTAATGGCTGGAAAAACCCTAACCCACCTCCCACTCCACCCAGGGTAGATTTGCAACAGTCTGTTGTGAGCCTTACTGAACCGTGTCGTAGTTGTAATCATGCACTAGGTAAGGTTTCTTTGTTCTTTTTCAGAAATATTTTTGTGAATATTATATTATATACCAGGGTTTCCCAAATTGTGAGATGTACTTTTCTTGGGCAAGTCAAGAAAAGATGTAAGTCAAGGGGAGGTGTGAAGAATGTTTTAAATACATTGTTATAATAAACTCATCTTTCTAAATTTTTCATTATTATAGGTAGTCCTCAACTTACAACCACTAATAAGCATTAAATTTCTGTTTGTAAGCAAAACTGCATTTTAGTGAATTTTGCCCCATTTTACGACTTTTCTTGCCATACTTATTAAGTGAATCACTGCGGTTGTTAAGCTAGTAAGATGGTTATCAATTGATTCTGGCTTCCCCATTAATTTTGCTTGTCAGAAGACTGTAAAGATGATCACATGATCTTGGGACACTGCAACTGTCATAAATATGGGCCACTTGCCAAGCATCCAGCACCATGGGGCTGGTGCAAAGGTTGTAAGTGTGAAAAAGTCACTTTTTTTAGTGGCATCGAACGGTCACCAAATGAAAGGTTGTAAGTTGAGGATTACTTGTATTGTTTTTATTATTCATTTGGGTTCATTTTGGTGTTGGGATTTTTAGGGGAGGGGTGTTCATTAACCCCTTTAAGAAGGGGTTAAAAGTATGCTATATATACACAAGAATTTGAACCATTAATGATCAAGGTGAATTGGCTCCAGATCAAAATAAATAGACTTCAAAGGGGTGGGGTGGACTTAGTTCTCTTACGGGATTATAGTGACTCAAACTGATGATGTATCTGACCCCCACCCGTGGGCTCAGCTTGATTATCTCCTAGGTTTACCTTTGCAAGGACAAAAGGACTATGATGTTTGTAAAAGTAAAAATCTGATAACTTCTGCTTTAAAGCAAATAAACTACTGAAGATAGGACATCATGAAGTTTAGACTTCAGAGTTTAAAATGTATTATTAAAATGACAACTAATTTCCTAATTAGCATCCAGCTGTTGCATGATAACTACCATTTATTAAGCTTTTAAGACAGGAATATTTTTAAGTTATCAGGGACATATATTAATACATGTTTTTTTAAAAAATGAATGAGTTGTTCTCCAGCACTGGAGACGTAGAATCCACCAGTGAGTTAACTCTGCCTTCCTGCCCATTAGACCGGGTCAGCTAACTTGTCACACACATCCTGGGGTAGCCACTCCCCATTCTTGACTTGATCTTCAGCCCAGATGGACGTGATAGACTTGGCTCCCAGTCTAAGGCAGGTAATAGAGACTAAAATATTGGTGGATTCTACTCCTCTCACTCCACAGTTATTCCTAGAGCACTGGGACCAGCACTGTGTGAAATAACCTGTGGAAATCTTGGGGAGGTGGTCTTCTCCCTCCCAGACCCGTAGTTATAGCTGAGCCCTCAGCTTAATCTAAGGGAAATCCCTCTCCAGCTGCTCAGCGCAGGGAGGGCCAGCTGAGCTTCAGGGGTGGGGAGATTCAGCCTCCGTCGCCCCTGACTCAAGCCTCACTGTAATAGATCAGAGGCTGCTGCTCCTGGGAATCGTTCCTTGCGATTTCCCTCTGAGACCACTTAATCGGTCGGATCTTTGTCGGCAGTGCCCTGGACGCCATTTTGAAGCCGGGACACATGGGAGCATCAGGAGGGACATCCGCTCCGCCTTCTTCCCCTCAAATTTCCCGCTGCGAGGGGGGAAGCCTCTCCCTCTTCGTGCCAAATCACCGGCAGACTAAGTGGACACTTCTGCTTTCTTCTTCACCTTGTCTCACACAGAGTCAGCCGGTCGCCATTTTAACTCGAGGAAGCTCAGACAGACAAAAGGCTGAGGACTGCGTGGCCGCTCAGGCCAGCGTTAGCGCCCTTTTAACTGCCGGATCCATTTTAACTGGCGGATCAAGTGAGGCAGCTCAGCCAGCCAAAGGACTGAGGACTGTATGGCTGCTCGGGCCAGCGTGAATGATCCCATTACATCGCTGCTCTCCCTCCCCCCTCCCGTGATTCATTCCATCCAGTTCTTCTCAAACAATAGTCAATTACAATACAAAAAATAGACAAATAAATAAATTAACAAAATAAAGAAGTAAATAAATAATTAATTAAAAACCTCTGATAATTAATAAACAGCTCCGTCAATAGTTTGCCCAAAACTGGTGCATCCACTACCCTGACCGCACCTCCCTATTATTTCAGCTCCATCCGTTGCAAACGAGTGGACATAGATGGGCTGGACCCCAAAGGGGTGGGACAGCAGCAGTCCTTTTACCAGTCAGGCGGTCAGGAGAGCAGGACGACCATTCCCTGCTACACATGCTTGCCCATCTCGCCAACTGATCCCCTGTCGGTGACCTCTCGGGTCACTGAGATAGCTCACCTAGGATGGAGGAGCCCACGTTGTCTCAGCCATTGAGCATCGCCTCCCCTCCCACCAGCCGCAAAAGACAAAAATCCTCCAAACAGGAGGCGGCAGGCAGGATCAAAGCAAAGGCTAAGTCCATATCTGGAAGAAAACCTTCCAAGTTGGCTGAGAAACAGGCTAGCAGAAGGCACCAGGCTCTGGAGAGGGAATTCTCCAAGGCTCAAAAGCAAGCAAAGGCAAAAGTGGAGCAAACAGAGGAAGCATCCTTTGACCTTCCCTTGGGACCTTCCACCCATGGAATATGGGTCCCGGAAGGGTCCCTTCAGGCCTCTGAGGTGGGCTCACCGATACCACGGGCCACACAATCCATACCTGAGGCCACATTCACACCCACAGCGACAGGGCTCAGGGGAGCAGAGTCCGTGACCAACCCCCATGAAGATCGTCTACAAACTCTAATTGAGCAGACGTTCCACCGGATGATGGCTAGGGCTAACCATGGACCGAGACCCGAATCCATGATGGACATGCCCCCATCCAAGCCCCACCAGGGATACTGCGTATCAGGGTTCCTCTCCGTCTCGATCCTTCCACAGCAGGGAATCCTCCCCCATGGAGGACAACCAACAAGACATGTCATGGAGGAGGACAACCAACACGACATGTCTGGAGGACCCCCCCCCTCCAGACCCTCCTCCATTCAGAGGAGTATTCAACCCTGCTTTTTTCCTGCCCCTGCTCTGCAGAGCCAGCTCAACGGCAAACATTGGCCCGGACCATATCCCTCAACGAGAACCACCGCCTGGTTCAGATCCATTGTTTTTAGAACCCGTGGTAGCTCAGCACCACGTCCCATATCACACACTCTTCCGGAGTACCATTAAGAAACAATGGGCATCACCGGGCACTTTCCCCACTCCTGGGGGAGCAGACAAGAAGTTATTCAGCATAACACCAGAACAGTCAGAGGACCTAGAGATAACAAAGGTAGACAAGCCCTTTGGCTTTCTCTTCTCCCCGTCTGCAGTGTCGGGAGACATGGCAGAGGTATTGAAGTCCGACAACAAGAGATGGGAGCTCACATTACGCAGGACCCACCAGGTGGTGGCATGAGTGGTAAAAGCCGCCGCCTGCGCATCCTTTTTTGCAAGAACCTCCCTACTCTGGATCCATCAAATCCAGGCCAGACTTTCTCAGGAGGAGGTGCAGACACAGCAGGACCTGAGCAAGCTTGCTGCAGCATCAGAGTATGTTCTCATCCAGAGCAGTTGTGTCCAATGTCTTAGCACACAGGATGCTGTGGCTCAAGACACTGGCAAACTGACCCAAAGACCAAGTGGCACCTAGCCATGGCCCCCTATAAGGTTGGAAAACTATTTGGGGAGCGCTGAACCCTTATTTGACTGAAAATAAGGACAAGCAGAAGATATTGGCCCACTCCAGCAGACAGGCCGACAGGCGTTCAACGCCATACATCCGAAGGCAGTCCTTTCAGATGGAAACGGGCTCGAGCTTCTCTCAGCCCTTTCAGCCATCCCGGCCCTTCACCCCTTTCACTCCCAGGCAGGACCGCCAACCGAACAAGTCCGGAGCCAAGGCCAGACACCAAACTCAGAGCAAACAGCCCTTTCGGGAAGGAGGCTGCCCCTACAGAAGGTTCAAATGACTCTTGATCAACTCTCCCCATAGATGGCAGACTAGCGATCTTTACCCGCCAATTGGAAGCCACCACCATGGATGCCTGGGTCCAGCAAACCATACGCTTCAGTTTGTCCCTGGAGTTCGTATCCAACCCCCCAGAACGCTTCGTCTCTTACCCCCAGCCAAGGAACCCCGCCAAAAGCAAACTCATGAGAGAGGCCATTCGACACCTCCTAGAAATAAAAGCCATAGAGCAGGTACCAATAGGGAACTGGGGACAGGGATTCTACTACATCCTCTTCGTGGTCCCCAAGTCCTCGGGGGGATGGAGGATGATCCTAGACTTCAAAGATCTGAACCGTTATATCGCCCATTGAAAGTTCAAAATGCAAACCCTTCACTCCATCTTGGGCAGCATAAGGCAAGGGGACTTCCTGTCATCCAAAGTCTTCACAGACGCGTACCTCCACATCCCCATTGCCCCCCTGCCATCGACAATTCCTCAGGTTCTGCTATGCGGGGCATCACTTCCAGTAAGAGCACTGCTGTTCGGTCTCTCGTCAGCCCCATGAGTGTTCACCAGGATCCTGGCGGTATTGGCTGCGCACCTATGAACAATACCAGTGCACGTCCAGTGCTACCTGGATGACATCCTAATCAAGTCACCTTCCTGCAGGTCACGCAGTCGAACCTAGCGTTGACAATCAGGGTTCTCCAGGAGCACAAATTCTCGGTCAACTTTCAAAAGCACCAGATCAACCCATCCACCCGCCTCCTACACCTAGGCACGATCATAGACACACTCAGGGCAGATATATCTGTCACTGGAGCGTCGCGACAGCATACAATCCCTAGCCCTACGGGGTACGCAGGGAACAAACAGTTCCCCTGGTCGTGCTTTCTCAACTGCTAGGAAAGATGGTATCATGCATTGCAATAGTGCCCTGGGCAAGACTACATTCCAGGAACCTTCAGTGGTTCCTCCTTCCATTCCAGAGGCTGAAACTCAGCTCCTCCAACAGGCGAGTAAGGGTCCCTCCAGAGACATTGTTGATGTTAATTGCGAAGTCGTCTCCGACCCATCGCAACCCCATGGACAATGTTCTTCCAGGTCTTCCTGTCCTCTACCATCTTCTGGAGTCCATTTAAGTTCACACCTACTGCTTCAGTGACTCCATCCAGCCATCTCATTCTCTGTCGTCCCCTTCTTCTATTGCCCTCAATCTTTCCCAGCATTAGGCCCTTCTCCAGTGAGTCCTTCCTTCTCATTAGGTGGCCAAAGTATTTGAGTTTCAATTTCAGGATCTGGCCTTCTAAAGAGCAGTCGGGGTTGATCTCTTCTAGGATTGACCGGTTTGAACGCCTTGCAGTCCAAGGGACTCGCAGGAGTCTTCTCCAGCACTATAGTTCAAAGATCTCAATTCTTTGGTGCTCAGCTTTTCTTATGGTCCAACTTTCACAGCCATACATTGCAACTGGGAAAACCATGGCCTGGACTATACACACTTTTGTTGCCAGAGACATTGCGGTCCCTCAAATGGTGGTCATCACCAGCAGTAGCCAGAGAGTCACACTTCAAGGAACTCAACTGGCTCACACTTATGACGGACGCCAGGCTGTTTGGCTGGGGGCGCACCTGCAGTCCATGTGAGTGCAAGGCAAATGGTCTCGGAGGGACCTGGAACACAACATCAACTGGCTGGAGCTAAGGGCCATACACTTAGCCCTCCGACACCTACACAACAGGGTAGCGGGACAACACATACTAGTCCTCACAGATAACGTGTCCGCAAAGGCACACGTGAACGGCAGGGGGGCACCCAATCCAGGTCTCTCATGACAGAGGCTCAAGCCCTGGGGGACTGGGCGGAGGCAAACCTCGCCTCCATCAGAGCCAAATACATCTCGGGGGAAGCAAACAGACAAGCAGACTTCCTAAGCAAGTTGACCGTGGACCATGCCGAATGGACTCTACACCCGGACCTATGCACGGAAATAACACAGAGGTTCAGGCGGCCTGTCATAGACTTGTTCGCATCCCCAGCGAATGCCCAACTCCCAAGATTCTTCTCAAGGTTCCCATCATTGGGGGCAGAGGAAATGGATTCCCTACATTGCCCGTGGCCAAGGGGACTACTTTACGTGTTTCTTCCTCTTCCGCTGATCCTGGCAACCATCCGCAAAACATTGCAGGAGAGGACAGAACTCATACTCGTAGCCCCGAGTGGTTCACGGACCTGGTGAATCTATCCAGGTCTCCCCCATGGAGGATCCCCCCCGGACAGGTATCACTCAGCCAGGGGGACCTACAACATCCAGAACCTATAACACCCCGTGGCTTCAGTTAGCCGCCTGGCACTTGAACACCAAGTTTTGAGCAGGGAATTGTATCCACCAAGAGTAATCTCCATGATCCAAGCATCCCGCCAATCAGCAACAAATCGCATCTATGACTCCACATGGAGAAATTTCTGCAAATGGTGCGAGAAGCGAACACTCGATGTCTCGGGTCTAACAGTTCCAAACATACTAGAATATTTGCTTGATGGCCTGGATAGGGGCCTATCACCGAGCACCATTCGTAGACACGTTGTGGCGTTATCCACTCTCCTCACCTGTGCCAATTCAGTTCCCTTAGCATAGCACCCCAGGATTCACGCCTTTCTTAAGAGCGCCTCCAATGCAAAACCGCCCGTGGTTCACAGGTACCCCTCATGGGAATTACCACGGGTCCTTAAGGCTCTTACCAGGGCACCATTCGAACCTATCAAGTCTTGCACCCTAAGGGCCCTATCGCTCAAGTTATCCTTCCTGGTCGCCATAACTTCGGCCAGGCGCATTTCTGAGTTCGCGGCTCTGTTGGTCAGGGAGGATTTCTGTATTTTTCATCAGGATCGGGTAGTTCTCTGATTGGACCCAACCTTTGACGCCAAGGTCAACACCCTGTTCCATAGGGCCCAAGAAATCGTCCTACCAGATTTCTGTGCCAACCCATCTCATGCCCTGGAACGACAGTGGCACACACTGGACATTCGGAGGGCACTAAGACATTACTTCAAATGAACGGTACCCTTACGCAAATCGGAAGCTCTCTTCGTTTCGTTCCACCACACCTCTAGTGGACAGAAGGTGTCCACCTCAACCATTGGCAGGTGGATCAGACTTTGCATTGCGGAAGCGTATCAATCACTTTCTCTTCCAACACCAGGGCAAATCACAGCGCATTCCACTCGCAGTGCTGCGACCTCCGCGGCATGGGCCACACAGGCCCCTATCAAGGAGGTTTGCAGGGCGGTGACATGGTCTTCGCCTTCCCCTTTTATCTGACATTATAAGATAGACTGTTTCGCCTCTGCGGATGCATCCTTCAGAAGGAGGGTCCTGCAACAGGTAATCTCTGCAAATACGGCTTCAACCTCTTCGGTCTCCCATCCATTGGGACAGTGAGGTTTTGGATGTCTCATTGGTGGATTCTATGTCTCCAGTGCTGGAGAAGGGGTGTTGTCTTACCTGAATGCCTTTTCTCAGCACGGAGACCTAGAATCCACTCCCACCCTTAAAATCATTAGGATCATATTAGGAAACTGGGAGCCATTATGTCGAATTGTAGGCAGCTGCTTCGCCCTCGTCAAGAATGGGGAGTGGCTACCCCAGGACGGGCATGACAAGTTGGCTGACCCGGTCTAATAGGCAGGAAGACAGAGTTAACCCATTGGTGGATTCTATGTCTCCATGCTGAAAAAAGACGTTCAGGTAAGACAACACCCCTTAACATACAGCACTTGGGCATTCTTAGAAAACCCTGGAAAAATTTAGTGGAGTTTTTCATTCCAAAATTTTCCTAGAGACTATGGATCCTTGATTAGTACCTGAAATAAAATTGTATCTGAGGAGGAAATCTGTAAGAAATGTTAAATTACCAGTATTATTTAAGGCAGATGAAGTAGTTCCTTCTATTTGTAAACTGTTAACTAAAACATTCTCCTAGAGGCAAACATGCTTGCATAATAAAATGTATAATATTAAACATATAGTAAAAGATCAGTCCCTTATAAAAAATTTTAAAAATTGATTCGGTATAGTAGCAGAACAGTGTTTGCCCCTAAAAATAATTATTTCATTTACTAAACAAGGAGAAAACCTAAAAATGACTCTGATAATGGTTGTAAACAGCCTGTTCTGTGGAAAAAAATGCATTAGAATTTTCAGAGCTTGAACAGGCTTTACCAAATGTTTGCTCCAGGGTGATATAAACAAGTTTGACTGTTGCTGGTTTAAGATTGGCACTGTATTGTTAGGCTCCTCAAACCTATGATTTCCCCACGCTGAATTGAAGCCTATACATAAAAAGAAGTCATCAAGTCAAGAATGACTGTACTTTGTATTTTCAGTAACTTGACCTTTTCCTTGAAAGCCTAAGATTTTCTTGTTTGTTTTAGCCGCTCATGTTTCCCATTTGGAGAATGTCTCAGAAGAAGAAATGAACAGACTATTGGGAATTGTGTTGGATGTTGAGTATCTCTTCACCTGTGTTCACAAAGAAGAAGATGCAGATACCAAGCAGGTTTATTTCTACTTATTCAAGGTAAACTGAATGCTTTTCTGTTTAGAAAATACATTTTAAGTTGCAGCTATGACCACAAATGCTCTCATCTAAGCCACACAGACAAGCGTGTAGTAATGTTATAAACATAAATAAAAGTATGAAATTGTCAACATTTCATTATCATTTTCCAATTTCTTTTCAACAGCTTTTGAGGAAGTGTATATTACAGATGGGGAAACCAGTTGTAGAAGGATCTCTGGAGAGTCCCCCGTTTGAGAAACCTAGTATTGAACAGGTAAAGTATACATGCAGGCATCCCTTAGTATGATATTACTTTTATCTAACAGTTCTTTAATATAGATAAAGAGTCCATGGCAATACAAAAATATGATTTTCTTATGTGGACCAAGAAAGAAAGCTGTCAACATAAAAGTTCACATTAGGATAGTTTTGCCTTCTCTTATTCCAATAGGCATTGTAAATCTATTGCATGTATTTCAGAATTCAACTTGCACTCTCATCTATATTATAATGATTACCTTTAGTTTAAGTAGTACTCTTCTTAATGTATTCTTTTGTACATATCTGCAGAGAGGCCTTTGTATTTTAGTTCAGTGCCCCTGGAAATTGGAAGGAAAAAGCATCTTGTAAATTGGAAAATCCACCATTAGCAATACAAAAGAGGATGTTTAAAAGGAATCCAGTAGCTGATACAATTTGTATCACTACAAGACCCTAGGTAGGTAGCTGATATTTTTAGAAACTAAGGTGCTGAGTCAGGAAGGTAACTATTGTTATTAGAGATTAATATATAAGCAGTAATTAAATATTAAGCATTTAATAAGCTTATTGTACTGGAATGTTTAAGATTGTATATGAATACTGGTTGTTTTAACACCCATTTGAAAAGATTCATAATGTCATGAACAAATCTGAATATATAGCTTAATTATGTCAGATTATTTTGTCCAAAGTTACTTTAACAAATGCCGTTTGGATTCATAAATGAAACTGGAGCTGTATTTATTACAGCCAAGGAAGAGTCACTAAAATGCTCTGATATGGACAATAGCGGGAGCTACAGGGACAAAGAAGCATTTGAGTTATAATAATTACGTATCTCAATTCCCCTTCTCTTCTTATACTTCTCTACACTTCAAGTGAGAAGATGGTAAGGGAGGGTTTAAAACTTTGCATGCAATATTAGAAACTGCATTTACTTATAAACTTTAGCTCATAACTCCAGAATTATAGTTTTAAATACTATGGGTGTGTTTTGTAAAATTGGAAATATAAAAAGAGCACCTTTAGATGTGAAATTTGTTTTAAACTGAAGGGCATGCCTGAACATCATGGTTTATTATACAGAAATTGCCCACCTGGTTATTGATCTTTGGTTTGTATACCTACATAAAATCACTGTTAGTTATAATGTAGAAGTTAACATCTGAACATATATTGTCGACTAAGAGTGATAATGCCATTGTGATCAGCCAAACTATATATTATAAAGAGTGATATAGTCTCTTTCCTAAAAAACCAAAAAGAACAAAATGTATTTACAACAGCATTTATACATTAGATATAAAATATGAAACAGATATAAGCTGGTCGGTAAAGATGCAGTGACATTTTCAATAGAAAGTATATGCTAGAACTTATTTCTCCTTAGGTCCATAACATTTCTGAATTTTATATCAGGTTTTCATCTAACCTTTCTGTTTCTTCTTTAAGGGAGTTAATAATTTTGTGCAATACAAATTTAGTCACCTACCATCAAAAGAGAGACAAACCATAGTAGAATTGGCTAAAATGTTTCTCAATCGCATCAATTACTGGCACTTGGAAACACCTTCTCAGTGGCGACTGAGGTCACCTAATGACGACATTGCTGGCTATAAAATAAACTACACAAGGTAACAGTATCTTTTTTTTTTTTAGATTTTCACTGTGTTTTGAGATAATTCATAGTAGATAGCAGGCGGCAATGGTTCCTTCCCATATCATGTGATGCAGAGAGTAAACACATTGGAATAAAAATGACTGTGCATTTGGATGGTGGCTTTGGAATGAATAAACTGCAGTGAGCAAGATTGGTAATAGCAGAACCCTTATATTCAGATGCAATCTATTTCTGATGAATAGAAACTAGAAAATTGACAATGGACATAGGATACTACTGCATTTCTGCCACCTAAAGATCTAAATTTTAACCAAGCCAGAAAGTCCACTGGCATATTCTTCATCAAGTGGCAGTTAGCAGTTATTTATTTCTCACATTTATATAGCCACCCATCTCAATACATGACTCTGGGTAGCTCAGAAAGAGTTAAAAAACAATATAACAAAACAGTACAAAATTAAAAACAATATAAAACTATACTACAAAATTCATAACTGAGGTGATCATATCCATCCATAACTGCTAATACCGTCCTGTATAGGCTCTACCATGGTTTTGGTTCCCCGTGGGCTTTAGCAAACTAAGTTCTCAGAGCTTGGCAAAAAGGCAGCAGGATTGGAACCACTCTGATCTGAATGATGTTCAGCAGAGCAGGAGCCATGAGAAGAAAAGACTCTCATCTTGTGCACTGCCAGACAACATTCTTTAATTGATGAGACTCACATCTTGCTCCTCCTGCTGGACCTGCTGAAATATGTAGATGTAATTGGAAAGAGGTAGTCTCTCAAAAAATCCAATCCTATATCATGAAGAACTTCATAGATCGCTAGTTCCTGGGACCAACGTAGCCTATAGTAGTGGTGGCGAACCTATGGCACGGATGCCAGAGGCAGCACTCAGAGCCCTCTCTGTGGGCATGCGTGCCAGCGTCTCAGTCCTAGGCCTTCAGCTGGGTTTTATAAAACCTTTTCGCTTTAGGCCTCTGCTGCTGTATAAAAAAAAAAAGGTTCAATCAATCAATCAATTTCAACTTCTCGCGGGGAAAAAAAGATCTTGCAAAGTTGGAATTGATTGACTGAACTTTTTAATCCCATCCAGTCTGCCGTTACCACCACAGCCATGCCCACCCAATGGGCCACACCCACCCAATGGGCCACACCCACCCGGCACCCGATGATGCATATGTGGGTTTTGGGTTGCAGTTTGGGTACTCAGTCTTTAAAAAGTTCGCCATCACTGGCCTATAGAGTAGAGTTGTAAGATGTGCTAATTGATGAGCACATATAATTGCTTGTGCAGTTCTGCACCTACTGAAGTTCCTGAATACTCTTAAAAGTGCAGCCCCATGTAGATCCTATTACATGTAATCTACTGTATGCAAGAAGTGACCATACAATACATGGTTAAGCAAAGACCTTTCTGAGCACAGCTTCCATAGCTCCACAAGGACATCCAAACTGTACACAAGTACAACCCCATCCAAAACAAGAGATAGAAAGGCCCCAACATTCAAAGGCATTCAGTTTTGCTTGGGTTTAGCTGAAGCTTGTTCGCTATCCATATCCCTAAGATTTTAGACATCATGTCAAGACCTCCACAGCATCACTTACTTGGATTTGTAAATCTGGATATCAACAGCCTACTGATGGTACTTCACTCTGTGCCGTTGGATAATTTCAACCAGTGGCTTCATGTAGATGTTAACCAGAAGCAGACAAAGTACCAAGTCTTGTGGCATCCCACAAAATAAGGAACAAGGCTTGGGTCTCTCGTCCTTGATAATAACGGACTTGGACCAACTCTATAAAATAAAAAAAAAAAACAGTGCTGCGCATTAAAACCCCTGCAGTTGATCCAGAGGGATACCATGATCAGTGGTATGAAAGCCACCAAAAGATCGAGGAAAAATAAGGATAAATATTTGATCAATGCTGTTTCAGTCCCAAACCGAGCTTAAATCCTGACTGAAAGTAGTTTAGACAATCTGTATCCTGTGAGATCCCCATAGGTTGCTGGGTAACCATCACTGAAAAAAGGATAGGTTGGAGACTGTATGGAAATTGTCCAGAATTTTTGGATGACTTCATGAGGAAGGGGCACATCACCAGCTCTTTAAGAGCATAACCTTTTCAAAGAATTTATCATTGACAGCACCCAACCACACATAATCTCCCAGAAAAATTTAGCCGGACTGGGTGGACATGGATCTAATATATAGGCAGCCAAGTTTACAGTCATGAGTCCACTTCCACAGGTTCATTCGTCATCTTCATGCTGGTGTTTTCAGCTTCGTGCTTTGAGGAGCAATCAGTTCAGCACGAAGCTGAAAACACCAGCCTGAAGATGACGAATGGGACTTCGTTGAAACGTCGCAAAGACACTTCCAATTTTACGCGGGAGAAAACCCGAACAACCAAAGACCTACATACAAATACCCGCGAAAACCTCAGAAAACATATATATATATATATATATATATATATGATTAAAAAGGTTAAAAATGTGAACCCTAGGGATATTCATAATAAAATATAAAAATGAACACTAGGGTAATAAAAACTAAAGAAGTTTTTAATGGGTTAAAACTATAAAAGTTTTAAAAAGCGCAAGCTTTCGCCGTCACCTGCCGGCATCCTCAGGGCTGGCGTGCCAGAGAATGAGAAGGTCTTTTTATAGGCGTGCCGAGGTTTGCACTCGGCTCCTTGATCTTGTTATGGGGCCTGATTGGTTCAGCCGTGTGTAGTTGGCCTGCGCTTTTTTTCTCTTCTTAGTTGTATTTTTATCCTCGTCCGTCTCCAGTTCTCCCAACCTCAGATTAGCTGAATGGCAATTCCAGTTATTTCGGTTGCTTTCATGTTCCGATCTCCCCTCAGGCTTGGGTGGTGGTGGACGTTCCAAGTTCCTTTCTCCGCCCCGTTCTGTCCGGTTGCTACTTTTAGAGTCCCATATATTTCCGGTCTCAATGCTTTCGGTTTTAATATGTTTATCATCCTGGTAATCCCGTAAATTGTTACGAGTCTGGTATAGCGTGGGGGGGTATTCCGCATGGTGGAGGGGTCGTCTCTTGTTCGTTGTCATGCCCAGCTGTCTCGCACGTGTCTTACTCCGAGTGCTCAATCCTGGGGGTGTGTGCATAGTCATCGGGGCGCGTCCCTCCTGGTTACCGTGTTCTTCCTTAGTTCTCCCCTTTTTTACCTTGTTGGAAGCGCTCGCGTATGTTCTATGGGAGTCCTCAGGATCGTCAGGTAGGGGGTATGACAGCTCGATCTCTCGCCCCCTGCCGCTCTCCGACTTTCCTTCCTCCTCTCCAACGGTATGTAGGGGTTCATCATCAACCACCTCCCGTGGTTTGTCCTCATAGGAGCTGATCGTTCCAGCTACATGGGGAGGTTTTCTCCTCCTTTCCCGACCAGCTGCGATGTTTCTTTTGGTGTGTGGGCAGGCCATTGCGTTTGGTGATTCCTCCGCATTTCCACCTGCCGTATCTTCCCTCATCTCCTCTTTGTAGCCGGGGGTCCGGACCTTGGTTCTTGTCCCTCCCCTGATCTTCTGGGATTGCGGCAGTCCCGCGGGGATGGTCAAGGTGCCTCGCGTTTGCTTCCTTTCTTTCGAATTGCACCTGGTTCGTTGGGCGGTGCGGGTGCTACCCAGATTGTTATCAAGCCATCGGGGGTGTTGCCGCCGATTATTGGCACTCCATGATCTTAAGGCTAAATAGGATGGGCATAGGTCAATGTGCCTATTAATAGACTTACTGTCTGAGAGCCATGCTTCTCTAAGAAGGCGGCCCCCTTTGGTGTTATCATTTGCCAATACACTGACGTCACTAAAGTTAAACTTATGGCCTAGATCCACCATATGGGCCCATATTTGGGAGTGACAGTCTCTCCTTCTCACTGCTAATTCGTGCTCATGGACCCTGGTCTTAATGCGTTTAGCAGTCTCCCCAGTATAATTACATTGGCAGTCCGTACAGTCAATCCTATAGACGGCTGCTGATCTTTCGGTGCTGGGGAGCGGGTCCTTAGGGCGCATTATGGCCGCTCGCAGTGTTTGGTTGGGTCTATGGGCCACCTGTATTTTGTGTGGTGCCAGGATCCTAGCTGTGGCTTCCGATACGTTATGGATATAGGGGAGGGCAATACGTGTGGTGGCTTGAGGCACGGATTCTTGAGATGCAGGGTTACTCCGGAGTCCAGGACGCCAGCCCTGAGGATGCCGGCAGGTGACGGCGAAAGCTTGGCGCTTTTTAAAACTTTTATAGTTTTAACCCATTAAAAACTTCTTTAGTTTTTATTACCCTAGTGTTCATTTTTATATTTTATTATATATATATATATATATATATATATATATATATATATATATATATATATATATATATAACATTACGATCCAAAGCATTCTAGGTGTCTCTTCATCTGTTAATCTCCCTCAGCGTTTTGGTAAACCAAAGAGAATGTTAGGATTCACAGTAGGAAAGAGGCCAAAGGAGTGCAATCAGATCCATGTCTCCCCCTATTCCAGAGCACAACCAGGGCTTCAATTGAATTATGCAACAAACTATTAGGAACAATCTCAAGCTGATTCCGAAACCCAAAGGTACATTGGTTGGCTGGGCCAGCCTCTCTGCAGTGGAGAGTCATGCCAGAGAACTCCACGATTACCAAGGAGCGATCAGATCATGACAGCAGGGAACAAGTGAGAGCTCCCCATATCCAGATCATATTGTCAGGACTCTGACAGCAGAACCAGATTAGGCATATCACTCCTTTTAAATATTGTGTCCTGGATTACATGGGATAGGCCCATGGATATCATGGTGTCCATGAACTCCATGAACTCCCAAGGTGCCTCTGACTCCAACTCAAGAAAATTAAATTTCCAGGATCATAAACCTGGGAAACTCCACTGCCAGCCCAATTATGAAACCAAGGAACCCAGGCAACCAGATTGTTACATATCAGTAACAATCACTAGAGCTCAGTCTAAGGAATAGGTAATCTGGGGAAGCACTGTTGAAAGCCATCAGAGTTTCTTGGGTTACATTTATCACTTTTCCATTCTTGATCTAAGGTCTTGGCTGAAATACCTGAAACCTAACTGGGCAAAGCCATAAGAGGGCACCTGCCCTCTAAGCACAGCCAGATCTTCCTAATGCATACTAGGTAAACCCTCTCAACTGCAGTCAAATCACAGATGAGGGTAGCCTTTTTACAGTCTGACCTCGCATTAAAAAGCAGCTGTCAAAAACCTAGGCATCTGAAAGCCTGCTGACTACAAAATAGGGTAGAGCCCAGAGGGCCAGAGTAGAATATCTCCTTTCCATCACTTATATACTTAACACATTCCTGGGAGGGGATCTGAGTCCTTGGAGCACTTTAGCTTACACTTCCAGCTTCCCAATATCCCTAATGCCCCCCCCCCTTTCCAAAAAAAACCAGTCCCCAGTCAGATTCCTTTCACGATCCTGGTAGGGAATCTGGTTTATAATCTGTTACAGTCTGGTTCATCTAGGAGATATTAAGAAATCTTCTAGGCCATACAGTTCTGCTGAATGTAGATGTTTTCTGTAGTTCAGTTATTTTCAACCTAAAGAATAATTATATGATATAAAATGCTTGTTTAGAAATTTCAGTAATGCATTCTGTAAACAGTTATTAAGTGAGTTTGATTGAAATACGTTGCATAGTAATTTGGGTTAATTGAGTTTGTATTTTATTTTTTCCTTTGTAGGTGGTTGTGTTACTGTAATGTCCCCCAGTTTTGTGACAGTCTACCTCAATATGAAACCACACAAATATTTGGGAGAACCTTGCTGCGCTCTGTTTTTACCGTTATGAGACGGCAACTTCTTGAACATGCAAGACAGGAAAAGGACAAACTTCCTCTTGAGAAACGAACACTAATCCTAACACATTTTCCCAAGTAATTTTTTTAAAGTTATCAATTTTCTGATTAATTTGAAAACTACATATTCGTCTTTTATAGAATAACAAGGTTTAGGCTGTAAAATTCCAGATTATCACTTGATGGTAGAGAGATACAAAGAAAATGCTTTTGATTATCAGTCAGTGCAGTCCAGAGTTTTGCAATCCGGATATTGTAGCTTTGTACTTTCAGTGTTATCATGACCTATTACTGTAATAGTCTCTCCTTACTATAAAGTCTGAAGGGAAATACACCATAATTATTTATCTTGGGGAGCAGTATCAAGAGAAAATGCCATTTAAAAAGTATACAAATAAGCTATAGAATAACTCGGGAAGAATGTCTTTTGTTAAAACTTCTGGAACCATTCTGTAGTGATTTAAGTCTTTGTTCCTGATAATTCTAAATCATAATGTGATTGCTTGATTTTGAACTAACATGCTGTTTGAACTCGGCTAACTGTGGTTTATTCTGTAAGCGCTGGCTTACTGTGAAGTGTAAATTTTATCGTAAAGTACGATCCACAAATAATTATATATTTTTACAAAAAGGAATTTAAAGTTCTTGCTTCCTATACTTGGGATCTGAAACATTAGAAATCTACTTCTCTTGATGTTATCAGAAGCTATTAGAAGAACTCCGTATTTGTAAATTAATATTGTGGATTCAGAGCTTCTAAATGCAAATTCTCATAAGTGGGGGGGGAGGCTGCTCGGTTGACAACTAGATTATAAAAAGCAAGATGGAAGAAACATACTTAGCACATTCATGTGAAGCTTCCCCCCCCATGGCCCAATTTAATGCCGTTCAGATCTGGATTGCAAGTTTTCATTTACCTAGGAGTTAGTGTTATTCACTTCAGTGCTACTTGCATCTGAATAAATATGTATAGAAGAGCAGATGATTTAGAAATGTTTGTTGATTATCAGATTAAAATTATTCAGGATAAAAAGCTCAGCATAAACCATTTAGGGTATAAGGTGGTTCTTGCTACAAATTTATGTCAGAATATTTTATATATAAACATTATCTTCTGTCGGAAATAATGTATGTTCCTGTACTGGCCTACCTGCGTATGAAGAATTTTAGTCTTCCCAATCACTATTATCAATTATAATTTCATCTGGATTCAAATAATGAAAAACAGCTCAAAAACCCTTAATGTACCTAAAATGTTTATATCCAATTATACAAATCAGCTTGGACTGTATTTTTGCATTTAAATGGAAGACTTCCTAATTGCAAAATTTAGATTTTGAAAATGTTCAGAATATGAATATTTCCATTAATGTAGTCTTCCATTCACAAAGTATCTTAAAAGCCACTGAGCAGATTTTGCAAAATGGTAGTTTTCATAAGCCAAAGGCTTGAAATAATACAAATTTGTAAATATTCATATAGATTTTAGAGAAAAAAAATTAGCACAAAATAGTTTATTTAGATTTGCTGTCTTGCTCTTAAAATTAATAGGGAAGTAACTTCTGGATACAATATAGATTACAAATATAGATACAATATAGGTTCTAGATCTTGGCTGCAAAAACCCAGACAACAAAGAGATACAGAAAATTTATGTAATAACAAAAATGCCAACTCCAGTCTAAACATCAGGTTGACTATGTGACCAATCACAATAATAATTTATTAAATTTATATGCTTCCTAACTCCTAGCAACATGAGCAGTCTCAGTATTATGATGAGATTTAAGTATGCATATTGTTTTCTGATGAGTTTATGTTGGAAAATGAACATGCAAGCATGGAACTGTCAAGTAATTAGCCCCTTGTTGTGGAAGAAAGCAGCAGGCTAAGTCACTTGACCTAGTACCTAATACAAGGTCATTAGGTCTACCTGGTTCTACAAGCATTTTGTCAGTGAAATAGTATTATTTTCAGGAGGAATCACTATTGAGGATTGTGATGTGATGTGATTGTGATGTGAATTGTCTACTTCTCCCTGCTGTTTTGGTTTCTGGGATGATTGCTTTCTTGTTCTGAATGCTTGGAATGTACCACCTTGAAGTTAATCCAGAGAAAGAACAGTGGCCAATGAAGTTAACTGGTGATTCAGCTTCTTTTTTGTTTATGGATACTTCAGATAGTGGTGGTCATTCCATATTTCTATGGGATTTTGTGCTCTTTCTAGAAGGTATCTCAGATATCAAAAAGTCATCTTGATTGTTAATTTCTTATCACAGATGGAACAGTGTTTTAGTTTTCTAAAATAATAGACACAAGACAGCAACTTGCAGCAGCTATGATTGCAACTTGCAGCAGATGCCTCCCATTTGGAATCTGTTTCATTGAGAAGTGATCAGATATTGCAGGATAGGCTGAGTAGAAAAAAAGTTTCTTTCCCTTTTCAAAAGCTTTTGGAGCCAATGTATCCCAAATAAATACTGTAATGTTTGCTTAAGCAGTAGATTAAAGGGCTCTGAACTCAGCAAAACTTGGAATGAAAGAAGAAGAATAGTTTACAAAACCCATTAGCCTCTGAATGCTCCTAGCTTTCTGGGGTAGTTACCAAATGTAATAGCTTCAACTTTGTTAGGTTCCATCTGTATCTGTATTGATAAGATGCAGTATCCCAAAAAATCTGATGTGCTTCAAATTCACAATTTAGAATGTAACACAGAGGTGATGTACTTGGAGATGCTGCAAGTCTACTTACACAATATGAATTTCATATTGTTTAGGAGAAGATAAATGGATTAGAATGTCATCAAGACAGAGTCTAATAGATTCATAGAGTCAAGTTCTGGAAAATATCATTCTTCAGACTTTGGAAGGCAACAGGTGCACAACATAGCCTAGAAGAATCACTGTATTGAAAGTGATTATACTGCATGTGGAAAGAAATTGTCCGTTCATCACCACCTTGGATGTGAAGCAAATTGTAAGCATCACTAGGCTTAACTTAGTAAAGATGCATATCTTTTGCAAATGCTTGAAAAGTTCAATGATGAGGGAGAGAATATCTATTCTAGAAGGAGATTTGGTTGACAGCCTGGAAATTGTTACAATTTTACAGTTCCCATAATTTATATTTTTACAAACAGAACACCAGTAAGGAGCTGGTGCAATAGATGAGTGGATGAATTTTGTTAAGGTTTTTGCTTATAAAATCATAAAAGCCCCAATTCCAAACAGATCTGCTCAATTGGGCAGTGATCAGGTCAGTGGGGCAATGATAAGGCCAGTGAGATGGTAGCTTATCATCCTCTTGCTTACTGAAATCTGTAAGAAACTCTGCAGGATGTGTAGTTGGTATATGTTCCACATAATCAAGGAAGCTGAAATTTAGAGCTTCCTTTGGTCAGATGATGTGGTTCATGAATTTTTACCCAGTCAAAGGCCACAGCTACAGAAAAATGTGAAACAGAGAAATAATTTTATGTTTTCCAGTGCTCTGCCAAGTCCATTTCAATTTACTCTAATCCATGTTCCAGGTCCAGAAAACACAGGCCTGACAGTGAATTCCATTGGGAATAGAGCTGTATTGAATCCTGTGGGATTTTGTAGGTGAAGTACTGGTCCAAGAATTACTTATGGCTCCAGAATTCATTATGGTCTGAGATCATAAGATTGGAAAACTAAAATTTAGATGATCACTAATATTACCACATGTTTTCTGGGTATGGTTCAAGAGCTGGGGCTGCATAGAAGTGCTTGTAATCTTGGTTTAGGAATCTCTCTAAATTGGGACCATCCATTTACCTGATACAGAAGAATGTAATTTCTTGTACTGTACTGTAATTTCCATAGTACAATATATACCAGGGTTATCATTTGCTTTTACTTTAGTTGGTAGATGTCCAGCTGATGAATTAGGTATTTAGAGTTTGAAGCCATTTTATATTTGGTAAGAAACTGGATGGAAATAATGCTTTTCATTAGTCCAGAGGCCCATGAATTTGCAAACGCATATGACTTAAATCTTGCAAAATGTAAGAATTATGAATTGTGTCGGGGGGATGCACGAAGGGAGGCTTAGCCAATCTCATTGTACACATGTTGTACTTTGACAATAAAGGTTGATTTTTAAAAATTTTTTGTAAGCATATTCTACTCAAACCAGAGTCTTGTCTTATCTAGGATGCCACCAGCTCTCCTGGCACTGGGTCCAGCCTCATTTTACTCTAGTTCTTGTGCCAGTCACATATTCAGCCACTGATCTGACTTCTAATAACAGTTATCTAATGTGATGGCTTGCCAGGGTGGATTTAGTAGGATTTTCAAATATGAACATGAATTACCTGATACACTCACTATAAAGGGAGTAGCCCATTTAGCAATTGAACCAAAAACGGGATGATAATGAACCCGACTTTATGGTCTAAACAGAAATCTTCAAGATAACAGCTCACATTCAGTTTCTCAAACCAGGAATCTAGCAGAGAGCGCAATTAAATTTATCAGGCGTTGAGACAGGATATTTAGGACATGGTATTTCCATCTGTATTGGCAAATATGTCAGCTGAGCTTTCAGTTACTCATTTTTAGCTAGCGGTTGCTCCATAACATTGACTACAGTTGAGGTACTTCTTATATGAGGTTGGCAAATAGCCCTGTGCCAGCAATTATAAATACAGGCGATCATACTTGTATCAGAGTTCTTTATGACAGTTATAAATCTTATCACAGTGGAAAAATGTAAATGCTCAGGAAAAACAAGATTACTTCAGAAGCAAAGGCTCCATGCGTGCAAGTCTAAGATTTAAATTTGAGATTGTTCTTATACCAATCCAAAAATCAGAAACAGCACATCGAGAACTCATATTTGGGGGTTCAAAAGTTGTTTGCTAACAGAAATTTGACTCCCAAGCCCCCCTTTTACAGCACTGTTTTGGATGTGCCTGTTTTCCTGAATCATCTTTTTCTTTAGATGACCCTTACAGAACATCTGTTTTACTCAATTGATCTTTCTGCATAATAGGGCTTAGGATCATTTTCTGCTCAGAAAAAAGTCAGGTAATTTTAATGTGTTTTTGCAGTAAATGTAGTGACCAATAATTAAAAGTAACTGAATGAGATGATTAATACAACATTGAATTGTCCCATGACGAATTGGCCATGCCAAGTTATCCTAGACCCATCTGATGAGTCAGACCCTAAAGTGGAAGAGCAAGACAAATTCTGACTCTTCAACTCAGGAGCCAGTCGGCTCCCAGTAACAATAGCCAATGGTAAGGAACAGAACTGGTTGGAAAATAAACCTGCAAGTCTTAGACATTTTCATCAAAATTATTGTAATTCTTGTATTTCTGGATTGACTTTCTCTTATTATTATTGGCCACGGTTTCACTGAAATTAATTTAACTTTAGTATTTGTTGAATTGCCCCACGGCAAGTTGGTTGCGATGAGTTCGCCCATTCTGTCATCATGCAGGCCGTTAACAAAATTGCTTTGGCTAGCCAACATCATCCTTCTGTTCTTCAAGTTAGTTGAATTCCAACTCACATAAGCTTCAGTTCCCAAAATTTCCAACTAGCAAGGCAGACCCAATACTTCTGAAAGGCATGAGTTTGGAGAAAGGCTGAGCTATATGGTTAATGAATGTGCTAAGTGGTTAGTTTTAATAGGCAGTCAGTCATATTTCTCATGTAACATTATGGAATCTAACACCTTTTCGTTGGAAGTATAGCTTATATCAAACATTGTCCAAATTTGATTTGTTCATATATGTCTTTTTTTTATTGAACTGATATAGTCTTACATTCAATGTGTGAAATAAGAAAGTTGATATCCTGGAACAATAATCCTTAATGCAATGAGCTATTTTGAGGATTTGTGCAAAAAAATAGCACCATCTTATATAGGTTTATTTAAAACTTATCAATTGAATTCAGTTGATCTTCTTCCAAGGAGAGTGCTTTAGCACTATCAGCCTCACATTGTAAAGTTAAGCACTTGTAATCAGAATTAAATCCCAAGGTGATCAATAGATCATTCTCTTGTCTGTAGGACTGCAGTTATACAATTACATTTCGTTGTTTTGTTAACTGAAAAATAGGTTGCATTATGTTTTAGCAGGTTTAATTCCTATAATAATATACATAGCTAATGTACTATATATAGCTGGAATGATAATTGTTATGGATGTTAACAATAATCACTCTAGCTACCGTATATGGAAGCTTTTGAGTGGAAGGCATCTTTTTTGCATCAGCTCAATGTAAGAAGAAAAATACATTTTTCCCTTTTATATGGGTTGATCCATTATATATTTGTAAAATTTATTCTTGCAGTGGTTAATGTTGTTATTCTGGGGCTGCTTTAACTAAACTGCCTGCTAAGTTGGTGGAACTGCCATTTAGAATTCTGAGTGGGTTCTTATTTTTCAAAACAGAGTCTTCAACAGACAACAAGGAAAGAATGTAACAGGGATGCTTTAATGTAGTTTCAAGGTGCAATATTGCTTTAAAAAGTTGAAGATTATAAATATCAGTTTAACAGTCAGAAGAGTAATGGGCATCACTTTGGTATGTCAGGGGAACTTAAGCAGTCTCCAAAATGGTTCTGTTACCTGTTGTCAACTGTGATATCAGCTCCTATTTGTTTTCAGAGCTTGTTAAGATTAGAAAATCAAAACCAAAGCTTTTTGGATGAGTGCTTATTCTGGATTGTTTGATGTGGCTTAATTTCTCTAAGCCATCTGGTTGCTTTCTTGTAGATGAAAATGCATGGATATCTTTTAAAATACTTATATATGAAATAACATTAAGCTATTTAGTAATTTTGGCAAGAAAATGTGTAGCTGTACACTTTATATCTCTACCTCCTTTGTCCCAAACTAAAATCAATTAAGCTCTAAATAAATATTTAAGAATAAAATATAGCTTTCATGGATACAGGGCAACAGTTTTTAAAATAATGTCTTTGATGAAAACAAATATCCTTAAAATGTACAAGGATTTTTTTTATAAAAGCAAAATCTAATGGTCTGCTGGGTTCCATTAGGATTGCTTTGCTGCCATCTAGTGGTCCTCTGGATGTCTGCATTACAAATATATAGCCACAGCTTCCATTTGTCTCTGTGAAAAATAACTATATTCCCCTGTCAGGTCATTGGCCTCTTAGGCCACTGCCTTCTAATCAATAGTTGTTTATAATATTTAGAAGAAGTCAAGACTTTTAAAATAGAATTGATATAAGTACCGTACCTCTAATTCATCTCTGTATACTACACACACACACACACACACACACATATATACATACAGTGCTTTTTTTCTAAAAAAAAAAAAAAAAAAAAAAAAAGCACCGGAACTCACACACGTCATACAACCCACCTTGCCTACCCTATAAGGTTCCATCCAAAAAAGGTGCCGGAACTCCATTCTGGGCATTCTATGAGAAAAATACATAAATACCTACCTACCTACCTACCTACATACATACATACATACATACATACATACATACAGGTTTAGAGGTTAAAGTGCTGGACTAGGGGCAAGGAATCCAAGTTCTAATCCTTTTCTCAGGCATGGAGGCCAGATGATGATTTTGATCACTTAGTCCTAGAGTGAAATGTCAAAGAACATCTATCTACTCACCCTCATGGTGGATTATAGTCCACAATCTTCAGTAAAGACATCTTCATCTCACATAAAGTTTGTTTGGGCTGATAAAATAGCTTGACATTGATTGATGGATTCATTCATTAGTTGCCGTCAAATCCGTGTTAACTCTTAGCATAGATAGATACACTTTCTCTGTGATCATCTGGCACTTAACCTGGTATATCAAGTATTCCAGTGGTATCCCCATCGGCATGGTGAGGTCATCTACTTTTTCTTTCTACTTGGCCCAGCATTAGAGTCTTCTCTAGAAAGGCTAGGTATTTGCAAAATAAAGAGAATAATTTGAGCTTGATCATTTGTACCATGAATAAGAACTCGGCTTGATTTGTTTGATAATACATGTGTTTGTTTTCTTAGCAGTCCATGATGTTTTTAAGCGTTTTCCCCAACACCAAATTTCAAGAGCATCTTTATTGTTTCTGTCTTGATTCTTCAAAGGTCAACATTCACTTTCTTAGAGTGACATAGGGAATACCATTGTTTGCATTATTCTGATCTTTCTGTGTATAGTCATCACAACACCTGAATATCTTTTCCAAGTTCTTCATGGTTATTCTATGAAATGCTAGTTGTGGCATATTTCTTGATTGTTTTTCTTCCTTAAACTCCTCCCATTTGTTTAATGTTCTTTGAATGAATTAGTATCTGTCCATTGGTGTTCTTCAGCATACCAGTTGGAATACCTGCCTACCATGATCAAGCAGCACAGAAGAACGTGGGAGGTTATATTTATATCTATATCTCCTATATTTCTTTGTATCTATATCTACGTGCTATACATTTATATCTGTCTAAGCTGTCTACTTATCTCTCTGTCTCTCTATCTGCTATACACATAAACATGTACATTCACAAATATGTATGTCACAGATATGTACATATATATGTATATTTATATACACAAACATCACAAATATATAAACACACACATACACTAACACATGTTTATATCTTCTTTCTAGTGTCTGCGTTACTTAGGACAGTTTATAACAAGTAAAAGTAGTAAGTCAGGCTGATCTGACTACTTTTTATATGTAGCTATTATGTAATTCTAGTCTAACATTTGGATCTTAGAATACCCATTATTCAAAGCAAAAACTTCATTACTAATATTTGAAATGGCCCACTATGAATAATTGCATGTGGTCAGAATAGGAAAACAAGTGAGTGAACAGGTTTTTTGAACATAGTCATCTTTAAAATGATTAGATTGTAATACTAATAATATGATTTTACTATTTTAATATATTAAAGTACTTTAGGGAATGAAGCCAAAAAGTACTTATCTTTGAATACCGTATATGCCGGCGTATTAGGCGACCCAGCGTATAAGACGACCCCCGTCTTTATAGCCGGGCCGCATTCCTAGAACGTCGTCTTATACGCTGGAAACTACCAGTATTTCCGGCGTATAAAACGACTCGGCGTATAAGACGACCCCCGTCTTTGGCGCCGATTTCAGTGCTCGCGGAAGTCGTCTTATACGCCGGCATTTACGGTACTTTAAAAAATAAGCTATTTTGATTATACCATTTATGTTATAGACGATATCATACATATGCTTTGTTATTTTTCTTCAATTATCTCTATAATAGAACAAGACATAATTGTCCTGGTAGGTTAGACTATGTACATTAATGCTGCTTTGACATCTGTGTTAAGGTTCCTGTCCATGTTGGAGGAAGAGGTATACAGTCAAAATTCTCCTATCTGGGATCCAGATTTCATAACTTCCACTTCTCGAAGCAGCCAGCTAGGCATCCAAACAGGTAAATATTGTAATGCGAGACAAGATGAAGTCCAAAATAGATGCTATGTTAACTTTATTCAGTTAATGGACAGTCTTGTGCTACTTATAAATGCATAAAGATTGTCTTCTAAGTTAATTTGAATATCACTTGCACAGGCCTTTACAATTATGGTTCTTATATTTCATTTATTTTGTTTATTAAATTTATATGCCTTCCATCTCATTGTTGAGTGACTCTGCATAATTTATACGCATCATAAAAGCAAAGGCACACAAAATTAAATATTAAAATGAACAGAGATTTCCTAAGTTTTTAAAAAAGAATACTACAGATTGGAGGCGGGATCTTTTTCCTAGTCAACTGACCACCTTCAACATTAAATGTCCCATTAGAGTCCAAGGCCAATCGGCAGAGCCAAATTTTGAGGCTCTTACAGAAAGCAAAGAGCAGGGGCTGGAATGGGATAACTTGCAGTAGCCAAACATGGCACGGCCGGCTCACCACCAGCACCTCACTACTCAGGTCTCCTTGCCAACTCACTGGCACCAAGTAGCTGCAGGGCAACTCCACACGGCCAATTTGCTGCGGGGACAACTTGACATGGGCAGCCAGAGGGAGAACCGAGTGGACGAATGAGCGAGCAAGTGGGGAGAGTGCAGAGTGGCAGTAGGGGGCTTTCCTTTTTCATATCCCTATTGTTGCCGCCATACTGAGCTTTAGGCCAAAGAAGCCGGGAATTGTGTCAGTGGATGGGTCAGGCGGCAGGTTAAGGGCATCCCCTGCAATTGCTGCTGTCATGCCGAGCTGTGGGCTACAGAGGTCAAGGACGGTAGTGGTGGGGTGTGTGAAAATGGGGTGCCTCTGCCCACTACTGCCTCCCCATTGCCCAACTTGCCCACTGAGTTCTGTGGCAGTGGCAGTGGATGTAAAAATGGGAAGCCCCCATCCCCTCTCTACTTTCTCTATCTGCTTGCTTACCTGCTAGGGCCGAGGTCTCCAACCTTTTGGGCACCAAGGACCAGTTCCAGGGAGAGAGGGGTGGACTGGAGGGGGCATGGTTTTGTGTGCTGCCTGCATCTCGCAGATGTGGCTTTGCTTGTTTGTGCGGACAGGTTGCTAGCGTGCTGCAGCCTGGTACTGGTCCACGGACCAGGGATTGGGGACCTCTGCGCTAAGATCCCTCTCCACCTGCAGGAAGTTGTCCCCAGGACAAGTTGTCTTGCTGCAACTTAGTGGCATGAGTTGGCTGCGCCAAATTTTCCTAGACCTGTAGAGGTGCATCATGTTTTGTTGTAATTTTGTCCAGGTAAAATCTTGTAGAGAGATATTGTTTAATAAGAACCAGGCAGGAGGTATGTAATTAGATTTTTATTTAACACCTTCCTATAGAAGCAGAGAGACATTTAAATAAATTTACAAAATATCAACATGAGATAACAACAACAACAACAATAACAATAATAATAGTCCAACTCCCTGTTCAGGCAAGAAACCCTGTACCATTTCAGACAAATGGTTGTCCAGTAAAAACTGCCAGTGTACATATAGCATACCTCCATTTTGAACTTTGGATTTTTGGTTCTCTGAGCTTGGTTGTTTTCTTGCAGATTGTTTACTACCAGGCTAGGTAAGCTTGTAGAAGTTGGGCTTTGTTGTTTATATGTGGTAGTTTGCCTTGCCAATTTTAGTAGAGATGTGGCTTCCTTCTTAGTAGTTCCTTGATTAGGGCATTGGTTCCCTCTCTAATAGTTAATTTTGTCTGTTTCCTATATCAGGATTTTCGCTGCGGTAAAGATGTGTTCTAGGCTGTTTGTTTCACATCCAGGTTTTTGATTGTGTCTTTTAAATAATATGTAAAATGGACTTGTGTCTATGTGTCTATTGTTGGCTTATTTGGGTGAATGCCAAGCTTCTAGGAATTCCCTTGCATTTTTTTATTTGGCTTGATCAATAACATTAACAGTTTCCCAGTTGAAACAAGGAGTGTTTGTCATGTCTTCTGATTGCTAGCAGATGTTCATGGAAAGCAGTCTGCTAGTCTTTTTTCTAACAGCCTACATAGTGGCTGTTACAGTGTTTACACTGTATGATGAGTCCAAATTTTCTTCTTTGGCTGCTTTGGAGGAATTTTGTTGCTGGGTGAGCTAGTGATGATGAGTGGTTATAGTAGTCTGTTTCATTGTCTCAAAAATGTTTTTGATGTATGATAATAGTTGAGCAATGTACTTAGCTCCTTTTTGATCAAGTCGCTGGGTATCCATTGAAAGATGTTTTATAGGTGATCTGCTTCCCCCTTTTGATATTCCAGGTTACTGCAGTGATTATGTTTTAATAAAAGTGAGTTTCTAATTTGCCAGTGTTTCTTTGCTCATGAGGATATCCAAGAAGGATAGTGTGGTGCTGCCTTGTTTTGTAAACTTTATTTCTGAATTCCAATATGTTGTTTATTGTCTCACATATCTTCTCTTCTGCTCCTGTTTTAATATGGCAGAGATGTAAGGAAGGAACAGCACCAGGTAAAGTGAAGAAGATACAATAACAGAGACAAGGAACCATCAAGGAGGAAGCCATGTCCCCACCAAGATTGGACACCTGCTCTATATAAACAGCTGTCAAATCCCATTCTCCCTTGCAGTGATAATGTTATCTAGCTTGGTAATACAGTATCTGCAAAACAAAACAAAAACAAAACCTAAGCTGAGAGAACGTTAAGAACCAGCAATTTTCAAAGTGCAATTGTTGGCCTGAAAAACTACTAGAGGCTGCTAAGATTACTTCTCTTAAATAAACAACTTTTTGTTAATAATAATAACACTTAACACTAAATAAAATTTATGCAGCAGTTCCCTCAAGAACTTAAAACGTTGCATTGTGATTCTGTAATTCTTCAGTTAAGAGCTTTTTCGCCTGCTTTCATTAGGGTAATTCTCACATACTTGGGTTGCCTCAGATGTCTCAGGCATGACATCTGGAAAACAAACTCTACATTCCAAATGAAAACTGGACTAACTTCAAAGGATAGAATGTAAAGACTTAGACTTATTTCTAAATTTTAGATAAAAGCAAGTAAAATGGTACCAGTAAATATTCAGATTGGCTAAAAAGCTGGTTTACATGGAGAAATTGAATATATTAATGCTGATATTGAAAACATCATGGATTTTATTTGATTTCTGGTTAACAGTTTTAAATGAAAGAAACAGGAATTATTTCAGTTCAATCCTTATTGCAGTCATGGACCAGCACAAAAAAAATTAAAGATTAAAATAAAGCAAAGCTGAACAGAACTGAAGCACAAGGTATAATAATATGTTAATGACTGACAATGAAATCAAGGGTAACCAAAGTCTGCATAATTTTACAGACAATGTAACAAAACTTAGCTATGTTCAAAGAAACAGAATCATGCTGATCCAACAATAGTTTAATGTAAAAATGTTCAGAGTTTCCAGGATACTTAATCAGGTAAGGTGTTATGAGTTCCTGAGTCCCGGAGGGAGCGGAGGGGGACAAAATAGCAGGATATGAGCTGCAGTTTCAATGGTCCCTTGTCCACAGAGGCACAGCTTTAGCTCATATGGAACTTTTTTTATATTGGCCCTCCAATATGGGCAGAGCGTTCCAATGTGCTAAAGTTAATGTTCTCCAAAATTTAGAGACAGTTACATAATATAAATATATTGATAGTTGTGAGCGGGGGAGGGGGTTCCCGGTCTTTAATATGTTGTTTAAATGCACTAAGTGCATGCTCATAGCCCATCATTAGGAAATGAGATGTTGGAGTTTTAATACAATAGCATTAATTCATGTTTAATTTATTCCTTATTCTCTATAAGGAAAGGGCTCAGACCTGTGCAGAAGAACAGTAGTTTCAGCTAATGTGTTACAATGCAGATCCGTGCCCCAGTTTCTATCTTGAACAGGCCTGTCTCCCCCCATAGAACTATCATGGAAACAAAGAGGGCTACCTGCATATGGCCCTTAGAAATTTAGACTGCAAGTTTTCAAAAAAGGCAAAAGAGGAATAGGGTAGAGTCTTTGGTGAAAATAGCTTTGGTGCTGCTTGTATATACCATGCTCCTTTAGTAAAATAGATTGGATTGCAGTCACTGTTTTTTGAGCATTTTGTATAACATAGTTTTGGTGCATACTGCATTTTGTGGAACAATGAAAAATCATGCCCCCATATTTGAATATTTTAACTTGTTCGATATTCTGGTCATTTATCCTCCAAGCATACTATTTAGGTCTCTTTGCAAAACATAGAATTTTCGTTTTACTATGATTGATTTTGAAAGCTTCCTCTGGGCAATACCTGGTCAAAGCATTCAGGGTTCGTTTGAGTCCGGTTAGTGTTTGTGCCAGAAGTTCAAGTCATCTGCATATAAGAAGGTAGTAATATGCCTGTTTGCTAATTTTGGTGGGTGGTACTCTAATTAATTCATTTTAGTCATGAGTGACTTTATAAATTAAACAGAGGAGGGGGCTGTAGTACATACCTGCCTCACTCCTTTTTGAGTTGGAATCGTATTAGTATACTGGCCTTGCATACTACAATGGACTTTGAATCTGGAATTCTTATAGAGATTATGCATGAGCAAAAATAACCACCTATCAATGGTGGTATGCAGAAACTTTGTCCCAAGCCTTGTTCTGGGAACTAAGTCAAATGCAGATCTAAAAATTAACAAATCCAGTGTACAGTGTAGAATCTGCTTTAGATGTGTATTTTTCAGCCAGATATTGAAATATAAGGGCGTGTCCATATATAGAGTATCCAGACCTAAAGCCCACTTGCTCATCAGCCAGTTCTGAATCAATGCAATCAACTGATTTATTATCTAAGTGTCTAGCATATGGCTTGCTTATTATGCTTAACAGGTTACTAGACCTGTATTTTGCAGGCAAATCTGATGTGCCCTTTTTGTATATGGGCACAATAATAGCTAAGCAACAATCCTCAGGAATCTGCAGTGTGATCAATAATAGAGATAAAACAGGAAGGCAAGAACAGGGCTCCACCAGCCTATATTGTTTCACAATATTTCAGGGGCAATAAAGTCGTTGCCTGGGGCTTTACCAGGCTTTAACTGTTTTACAAGCTTCTTTATTTCAGCATTTGTGACGGGCCCATTTGGGAAGCTTTGAGATCCAAATCAAATTTAGAGGGCTCTTCTTGTTGATATGATCTTCTAAAGTGGTTTTCCCACATAGATGCAGGTAAGAGATGAATGGAAAAGGTCTCTCGATTGGATGAGAAGCTATTAAGTGCAAGAATAAAGTGGAATTTCTGGCTTGGGAGGCTGTTGTCAGTTGCTGCCAGGAAGCCTAGTAAATTCTTTTATCTTATTTTTTTTTAAAATGTTTATATTGTTTCTTCAGGAGCATATAGTCCTGAATAGAATTGCTCAGCTGGATTCTCTTTCTATAAATTGGATCTCCTGATCAGTTTACTTTTGGCCTCAAGGCATTATATGCAAGACTAGAGCTCAGAGAGGGAAAACCCTGCCTGCTTGTTTTCCTCTCTTCCTTGAGACCTGAGTAGAAAGTACTGGCTGGAATAACTGCATTAAATGGGAGAATGTCTGTCAGAGTGAGTTCTCAAATCTCTCTGACAGTAGTAGAGTGGAGATGCAGAAGTGGTTCAGAGGGAAGCAGATGAGAGATTTGACTACTAAGTTGTTGAGACCATTTGGCATAGACCATTCCTAGTTCTGAATTCAATTCCAAAATTGGGATAAGTTCTATTTCCATAAAACAGTTGTTAAATGCTTTTATGATTATGATACCTGGGAAGTGATTGCTTTCAGGCTGGTTTTCTAAGTAAAATTTTCTTCAGATATAATTAAGTTCTGTAAGATCAGAGTATAATCAATAAGGGAGGGGCTTGTGCCGGCCCAGTGAGAGAATTCATCATGGGTATTGATAAATCCATTCAATAAATGTAGAATTGGTTTGGTTTTAGTTTGTAGAAGATACAACCCCTTGTAACCTCTTTAAAAATCTGTGGATTGTTGAGTTAACAGAGGGGGCATTATAGCTGGTTCAGAAGGGTTTTGCTGGAACTGAGTGAAAAGTGCCTTGTTCAATTCTATCCTTGCATTGAAGTTGTCCCAAACAATTACATGAGTGATTATTTGATATGAGAATATGCTTCAAATTAGGACCATAAACTGTTAAATTGGATCATGTTTAGAGATGATGGAAGATAAAAAATAATAATTCAACATTATTATATTTTCACAATTGAATAATGCTCTCCATAGAATTTAGCCGTATAACATTTAGGTATAGCTTAATTGAGACTTGTATACAGATAGACCTCTACTTATGATCACAGCAGAGCCCGAGATTTCTGTTCCTAAATGAGATAGTTGTTAAGTGAATTTTGCCCCACTTTACTTTTAAGTGAATCAGTATAGTTTTTAAGTTAGTAACACAGTTGTTAATGAATCTGGCTCCTCCATTGACTTTGCTTGTCAGAAGGTTGCAAAAAGTGATCACATGACCCCAGGTCACTGCAACTGTCATAAATATGAGACAGTTGCCAAGCATCCCAATTTTGATCATATGACCATGAGGATGCTGCAATGGTCATAACTGTGAAAAACGGTCATAAGTCACTTTGTTCAGTGTCATTGTAACTTTGAACAGTCATTAAATGAACTGTTATAAGTTGAGGATTCTTCTTCTTGTGCCATATCCATTATCGGACGTTGGCGATCATGTTGAGGATAACTTGTTACTTAAACGGCCAGTTAAACACCATCTGCCTTATCCTGCTCCAGGAATTTGCAAAAGTAAAAAGGATTTGTACCCATTTATATACAGATTTAAGTAGAATTATACAGGAATAAGTAGAATTCAGCCATGTAATTTGTAAACACAGAGATTCGGCATTCTAGCCTGCAGAATTCCATGAAAGGAGAATTAGGAATTTAGGCGCATACAATTGTCAATCTGAATTCCCAGTAGTGGCCACTGCTAAAGGCAGATCTTTTTTTTTTAAAAAATTTTTAAATTTTTATTCATAATACAATTAAAACAACAATGGACAAACATGACATTCCAGAGTGAATTTTCCTATCAGTTCCTATCATAATACAAAAGTTTAATACATTGTTCTTAACCTCTATATGAGCCTCATCTTCTATACAATGCAATTATATATACAATTATATGTACAGTTATGTACCGTAAATGCCGGCGTATAAGGCGACTTCCGCGAGCGCTGAAATCGGCGCCAAAGACGGGGGTTGTCTTATACGCCGAGTCGTCTTATATGCCGGAAATACTGGTAGTTTCCGGCGTATAAGACGACGTTCTAGGAATGCGGCCCGGCTATAAAGACGGGGGTCGTCTTATACGCCGGGTCGCCTAATACGCCGGCATATACGGTATATCTTTTAATTCTACCATTAACTTGAAGTCCGAGCAGTTCTTAATTCATACCAACAGTAAAATTTGCCCCAGATTTCAAAGTATTTGTGTTCTGTTTTGTCTTTCATAATCATTGTAAGCCTGTCCATCTCAGCACATGATAGAATTTTATGCAGGATCTCTTCTTCCGTTGGGGTTCCCTTATTCCTCCAATTTTGAGCAAAGACCAGCCTGGAAGCCGTTAGAATGTGTAGCATTAAATAAAGTACGCCTGCTAAAGGCAGATCTTGAGGAATACTGGAAACACAGATTACTTCATGGTGTTGGTTATTAAACCATTAAAAAATAGTTTTATTATAAATGCCAGGGGAGTCAGTTATCAGTATTGGTAACAATACTTCTGGAATATACATAATTATTTTGAGGTTCAACTTCTTCCTATATTGTAATTTTTGTTTTTCTTTATCATGAGGGTCAGTATTCCACAGACTCACGTCCAGTACAGGTGTCTCTGGATCTGTGATCCCCACTCCTGCTGGTGATAACGCAGATATGAGATCATTAGAACATGATGTATTCAGTTTTATACAATGGTTAATGCCTTGGATTTTCCTTGAGGAATCTACTCAGCAAGGTAGCTTGCTTGATCCATTAAATTGTTCACCAAATTGGTTTCCTTTCGTTGTGATGTTTATCTGCTGACAATGTGATTTGGGCTAGAGCTCCTTTTTGTTTTGTTTTTTGTGGGGATGCTGGAAAATGAACTTGTCAGCTTTTCAGCAGAAGAGCAGCTAGGGGGTAGTAGAGTATTGAAAGACTCAGTTGCAAGAGTCACTGACTAAAGCATTGATTTTACTGCCTCAAGCTTATATATGATGGTTTTGTTGCTTTTCCTAGGGAGGTCGCCAAATAACTGTCCCAGTTCTTACTCATCTTCCATAGAGTCGGCTGATGTCCATATTTTTGTTTTAATTTAAATCAAGGGCATTATGCTTATCTGAGTCAACCTTGGAGTTGGTGGAACATTCTGCTGTATAGGTATTGGCTGGCTGATTTCATCAGCTCTGGGTCTTGATGCCCTTCCTTATGTGATTGGTTGTCCTTCCCAAGTTCAGCAGTGGCGGTACACATGTAGGTGTGATTTGAAAATCCCTTAAGAAATATCTGTTTAAAGATCATTGAAGAGAGTGCGAAATGACTAAAAGCCAGCATTATTCTGTCAAGACCTTGCCATATGGAGCCAGGAGATTTCAGTAAGTTCAGCTGGAATATATTCTACAGTGAAGCAGTTGTGAAAGGGAGTGAAGTATTACTTTTCTATTTTCCCACTTAACTTTGTTGGGAGGATTAATTGCCATCTGCAGCAAAATCCTGTGACATTGTAAAACTAGCTTATCCGTGGCGATTTCCATACATATGAGGACTTGTGCATTTGTGAGTATTTTGAGAGAGCTTTGGAGCAGCTGGATTGGTGACTGGCTTCACATTAGATTTAGTTATATTATTTTCCATTATAGAAAAAGTTTGTCTATTTTCTGATTGACATTTAATAGCTGATTAAAAATTGCAATAACTCTTTTAGCAGTTAGTAGGCAGTTCTTAGCAATTAGATCTGCATCCACTTTTCGGGCTTTTTTGTGGTTTTAAAGGTGAACGCCCCTCTTTCTCCTGTAGAAACTTCATCTTCAGAGGAAGAGAAATCACTCTCTTCCCAGTCATGTAGGACATAATATGAAGTATTGGTGAAGATTGTGAGGGAGAGGAAGGGGGGAAAAGGGAGATTTATGTGCTATATGGTGCTGGAACAAATCCTTCAGCTTCAGATGTCTAGAAGTTGCTGTCACCTTCGAATGTTCAGAATGCTTGGAATTTTCTCTTTGTGGCATCTCAGTCTCATTCTTCTCTCTAGTCTTTCTCTTGGGTTTTGTATGTATGTATGTATGTATGTATGTATGTATGTCTTGCTCTCTCACATCATTGTTGGCAAGTGTCCAGTGCAGTTAGACTCCAGACTCTAAGATACTGGCTAACCTTAATTATACAGTTCTAAACTTAATTATACAGTTCTAAAATTATTAAAACCTAAGTGTGAAAAATAGTCATAAGTCACTTTTTTTAGTGCTGTGTAAGTTAGAATAGTCACTAAACAAATGGTTGTAAGTTGAGGACTGCCTGTAGTTTAAAAGGGCTGCTAATCAGGATGTCCCATATTGATAGTTGGTTAAATTCTTACCTCATACTGGAATTATTTTTATATTTATCATCTTTTGAAGTGTTTTTTTAAATGTTACATCCACCTGCATCTTGATTTCATATGCCTCAACTCTGGCTTTCTTTCTTTGTTAGTTATTAATCGTCCTCCTATGATGAGATCTGTTTCATACAGTTCAAGTCCCTCATCTTTGGAACAACCTAGTGGAGGAACTATGAGTCCTGCTTCCAAATCTGCTTCTAGCCTGGACCAAAACCTAGGTAATATAAATAGCAAAGAATTTTGTCTGTTTTGCTAATTGTAAATATTATAGGGTTTTTTCCCCAAAAACCATGCCAATAAAATATATACAAAATAAAGAAGAATAGAACTGTTCCCCATACTGCCCTATCAATAAGAGTTTATAGTAATAAAGTGGTTTTTTACAATTTCTATAGATAAATGAGGCACAGAGTTTTGATGCAACAACTATAATTGCCTTAATGATTGTGCAGATGATCTTCTCATATTGCCTTTGGGAAGAACTGTGGCATACTCATATATGGAAACAGGCTAGCCATCAGTGAAAGCTAAGATAACAATAGTATATACAAAAATATCTTGAAATACTTAGATTAACACAATAGTGAATCGTGTTTACCAAAATTATGGAATAGCCAGGAAAATACTAATGCAAGCAAGACCACAATGTATGGTAATGATCTTTTATCATGTCCCAAGTCATATCAGTTTAGTTTTCTAACAAAAATGCTAAGTAATCTGGCTACAAGCTATACTGAGAGTCAAATGAATGACTATTATTTTATAAATAGGAATTTATTATGACTCACTGTCTGAATGCTAAACTGAATGATAATTATGATATTTCTTTGTTATTCTCCAAAGAGTTATATTTATATAACTATATTTATATTTATTTATATAGTTATATTGGTTATATTTAAAAGTAGTTTTCCTAGGCATATATATTTTAGTCATCAACTAGTCCTGGTATAGCATTAGCTTAAATCAAGCACTGTCTTGCTAGAATTGAACCTCCACGTCCTTTATAATAAGTCAAAGAGCCTGCATGCTCCCTAAAAAAGCTTTGAGTTGTATAAAAGGTTCTAGGCATTCTTCGTTGTGGCCCCCATGCTCTGGAACTCCCAATCCCCAGGGATTTTTGTAGTCCCTCCCAGCCATTGGTAATATGGAGAGCTGAACCCTGATGAGACGGTTAATACAGTGACTTCTGAGTAGCTTTTACCAATTTCATATTCTTGAATATAATTTGTTTGCTACTGAGGTTCATAGCTTTTTTAACTCAACAATCAAATATTTTTCAACAATGAGTAATATAATTTGATGTTTTTTTGATTCTGGTAATGTACAACATTTGGATTTTGTTGTTAAATAATTATTTTATTATTTAGGAGAAAAAAGAAAAAATAATGAAAGTTACTCTTCAGAGAATGCTAAGAAGCCACGGGTTATAGGAGATATTCCTGTTGAACTGATCAATGAAGTGATGTCAACCATTACAGATCCAACAGCAATGATTGGTCCAGAGGTGAGAAATGTACCTTTCAGAATTAATCAATGTCAAAAATGATAGCATATTACATTTTCTAACTATAGGTATCAATAGGCTTATTGTCATATCAATTTTTTTTTAATTTCAATTCTATTGAGCTGATTTTTATTTGAAAGCAGTTTTTCATTATTAATACTTTAATAGAATTCAGCCTAAGTAGATGCCTCATATTGCCTGGACTTTAATTCCTAGAATTCCTACCCAATATGACCATAGCTAAGAATTCTGGGATTATTAAAAGTAGTAAAATGTATCCAAACACATCAAGCCATACATATACATATATGACATTTAAATATTGTTTGTATACACTAGAAAATGATAGATTTAAAAATAAATTTTAATTTAAAGGATATTTTTAATGGCATAGGTGGCATACAGTTAGTTTCGTTCAAACATCTTGTCTTTTTGCATATGATTCAATTTTATCATTTGCATTTCAAAATGTATTCATATTTAGAAGGGGAATTGTTCATATGGATTAATATTGTATATTCAGACATATGAAGAAAATTAGTCAAGATTTCATCTTAAGCAAATTTATAATGCTTCATGAACTTAGCATAATTTGCTAGATTTACTTAATTTATAGACTGCTCAACTAAATGATTCTGAGCAGCTTGCAACTAAAAAGTCAGCATATGAGAAGATCAAAATAAATCATATTTCAAATCAAATCATATCAAAATAAAACAAAACAAAAAGAGGCTCCAAACCCTGTCTCTAAAATCTTATACTGTAACATGGCTCATCATCTATATTTCCATTAGATTACTTTGAGAATACGTGAATATCAAATTCTCATTTATTTGGTTTAAATTTCCTCCTTCCTCCCTTTTCTCCTCTATCTCCACTCATTATCTTCCATTCAACATAGCTAATTTTTAATTAATTCAACACAGCATTTTTTTTTTTCCCCTGTAGTCTTTTGTCTCATTACTACTGAAAACCTGCCCCCTAGCTGTGGTTTATAGGAGGAGAAATATGTGAAGTGGATGACAATGTTTTTCTACTCTAAGCATTGTCAAGAAATTGAGAGAAAATGTGCCTGCTTGGCTTCTGTTTGCCTTCCATGTATCCATTTCTAGATCTTTGTGTCTCAGGGACCTTCAAGAAATTGTAAGAAGGATGAAGGGACAAAATTTATATATTGGGTAACTTTTGTAGCTAGTCAGCCAAGTTGTCAGAGAAGGCATAATTTGCATAGTTGTACTAGTTCTCATCATCTTTAGAACATTTCTTTCTGCATGTTGTAATCATTAAAATTGTACAGATAGTCCTTGACTTATGATGATAATTGGGACTAGAAATCTAGTTGTAAGTCATTGCAGTTATAACTCAAGGCACCCAAGTGACTGGACTTACTTTTGACATTTTTCGAAGCAGTAATTAAATGTATCATTTAACAGGATGTTTTTTGCTAGAAACTGGCCAAAAATCTTACAAATTGCCATCACATGACCTCAGGATAGTACAACCAGCCATAAAGTTGAGCCAGTTGCCAAATACGCCAGACCACAAGGAGGAACATTTTATACGATAAAAGTGTTTTTACAGCAGTGGTGGGATTCAGCCAGTTCGTACCACTTTGGCAGAATCAGTACCTAATTTTTTGTTGCCCAGGCCCAGAATGGACTTCCGGAAGCAGCATCCGTACAGAGAACCAGTTGTTCACATATTTGAATCCCACCACTGCTTTACAGACTATAAAGCACTTTTTTCAAGGCCATCATAATTTCACAATGATAAAAAGACTGGTAACAAGTTGAAGACTATCACTGTGATTGATACTAAATAATTTAGTTGTGTTTTTTTGGAATGCAAAATAAATAACTATCTCCTGGCTATTTAATACTATATAGATGCTTGTAATTGAGAAGATATATTAAAGTAGCAACCTCCAACCTTTTGGGTGCCAGGGGCGTTTTTTTCCATGGATTGGGTGGGGCATGGATCCCATGCGTAATGGGACTTCATTCACTTGCACGGACCAGTTTCTGGTGGGCCATGGATTGGTGCTGGTCATAGCCCAGGAGTTGGGGGACCCTTGTATTAAAGGACACAAATAACATTGAAAGATGTTTTGTTTTACTTTTGAAGTAGGAATTATGCGAGGGTTTTCATTTTTTTAAAGTATTAGAAATAAGCTGATTGACAGAAATATTATTTTGTATAGCAAGAGTGTAATGGATTTTTGAAACATTTTTTCTCATGGTAAAAACCTAGGTGTCAGCGCTGCTAATATTGGATATTCTTGCTTTGACAAATTATGCTGAACTGTCTGGCACTTTTAGAGTTAATTCAGAGGAATGAGGGAGGAGGGAAAAGCCCCCGAAAATGAAGTGAATCTTTGTCCTTCAAGTTAATTGGAAGATGTGAATCATGACCCCAAAATAGGGGAGGGGAAATGCCTGGAATGTTATGTGCAAAGGAAAGGGAAATTCAGATCTTGACATCCATCATGCCGTGCTGACAGTCTCTGCTAATAAAGGTTTTTTTAGGTTAAACCATGCCTGAAAATTCTTTGAAGTGTTTCATTAGTCAGACACATGACACTAGGTAAGCACCAAATAAATTATTAAATATTTAGCCTGAATTGTTGGATAGTTTTCAGATATGTTACTTACTCAGAGAGGCAACCTTAAAGAGAAGTATGTGTCATTAAAACAAATGGAAAAGATTTCCATTTACTGAGATATGTATTGACTATATATGAAAAGGAAAAAAAGGATTCCTGAAATAAATACTGAATAATTTTTATTGTTTTTTTCATAAAGCAGACTAATTTTCTGTCTGCACACTCCGCCCGGGATGAAGCTGCAAGACTGGAAGAGCGTAGGGGAGTGATTGAATTTCATGTTGTTGGAAATTCCTTAAATCAAAAACCAAATAAAAAGATTATGATGTGGCTGGTTGGCTTACAAAATGTATTCTCACATCAGTTACCCAGAATGCCAAAAGAGTATATTACTCGTCTAGTCTTTGATCCGTGAGTATCATTTCTTTCTTTTTCTTAAAGGGAAAAATAGAACAAGTAAGAGGATATTTATTGAATGGGTTCATTTTTAGAAACTGAAAACAGGCTTTTAAATCTATGGATTGTTGATTTGGGACTTGGAACAACAACAACAGTAACAAAAAGGAAGATGACAAGTTAATTATCTAGATAGCTAGGTATCCATTTGGTAAAGTAGTGTAGTGGTTGTAATTCGTGGCATTCTTTGTTAGAATTTTCAAACTCTGGGCAGACCAACAGATATTGCTAAAGATTGGGATTTGCATTTAGTGATTCATTATAAAGTTTGTTCCAAATAATAAGAAATAGGCAATATTTAATCTTTCACAGATAGAGATGATTTATCATTGGAACAGGAAAGAGGACAATTTGGGCAATTCTTGCTCCCTTCCAAAATGTTCTCTGGAAAATTGGTATAGGAATTGCTTTCTATCACATCAACTTTTGGTAATATTAATATTACTGTTTGGCTCTTCAAAATTATCAGTTAAATTGTCTTTAGTACTGCTTCTTAAAACTGCCCTTTTAACTGCTTAATAACTATACTTAAAGCCCTTCAAGACATAAGACCTGGCTATTTGTAGGATTGCCTGCCTCCAATTATCTGTGCCCCATGAGATTCAGCAGAATAGCGAGCATGCTTCAAGTCTGTTTCATGAAAAAATGTTACTTATCCCTGTGATAAATCTGGGCCTGTCTTTGGAACAAGAGGGTCTTTATCCTTATATAAGGATTGAAAATTTATTTTTTTACCCTGGACATTTGGCCAGAATACCAGAGAAGCTCATCCTGAAATTACTTTAAATTATAATATGTCGTGATTTGGCCTTGATTATCCTTTATTGTGGTGTTTTTTATATGATCACAGTTTTTAATGTTTTTAACCATATGTAAGCACTCCAGAGTCATTATTTGTAAGTTAGGCACCCGTATAAATAATGTAAATAAATATCTTTACTAAGAAATTATCAAAACTATCATACATCTAATTTTTAAACAAAATAAATGCTATTTAAAAGTTGAAATATTGAGTCAATGTTTTTCAGTATTTTCATACTTTAAACATTCTTGGTTCTAGATATTCTATAAATTTCCTAACATGGAACCTATTGCCTTTTAGGTATTATTGAAAATTTTTCCATCAGTCCCAGCAAGCATGGTCAATAGTCAGGGGCAATGGGAATAGTCCAACTGTTGTTGCCTTAAGCTATTTGCTAATTACTAGAGAGGAAATTATAACAAATGTTTGTTTCATGTTTCAAAAGATTTGAAACTTTATCAAGTTAATTGGTTTTGGGTTTTTTTTTTTTTTTGCAATTTGAAATTTATTCAGTATAAAAAATGTGTTTAAAAGATTATCAGTGAAGGAGACTTGCCAGAAACTAAATCAATCAGCCAGGAAGAGAGATTCTTCACTTTTCTGGCAAACTTCCAGAGGACTTACTTAATCACATACTAATTCAAGCCCTGCTAGGAATATTTTAGAAGTTGTATATCGACTCTGCTAGTAACATGAAAAAGAGTGAGGACTGACCTTGACCAAGTTCAAAACTGGTTCTCTGTCTTTGTGGAAGAAGTAGACTAATTGATTTAAGAGGAGATAGGAATCCCTACAATTCTGGTAAAGGCTTGAAAGATGATGATAAACTACAGCCTGAAAATCCAATTCTTTCCAGTCAGACTAACTCTTTTAGTCTTAATAGACAATTTTCCTTCTCTCTGGAAACAGGCCGCTGAGTAGAAGTTGGCATTATTCAATAGAACTATTTCTGCCTCGAAGAAACTTATTATTCCAGTATAATAAGATGGGACAGGAGATAAACAGTGAAAAGGAATCCAAAAATGCAGTCAGAATATTTTATGTTGTCAGTTTTCTGGACAGCTTCTGAAAATAAAATCCAATCTAGTATCAGAATCTATGCAAAACATCTTTTATTTATAATTGCTATGGTTATGAATGCACCTGTGATGGGCATCATTAATGGGTATATGGTTTATATGTCAAAATATATAACTACAGGAAACACAAGACCCTTGCATTAATAAAGGATGGTCGTGTGATTGGTGGTATCTGTTTTCGGATGTTCCCATCTCAAGGATTTACGGAAATAGTTTTCTGTGCTGTGACTTCTAATGAACAAGTCAAGGTAAAACTAATATTAATTGCATTATCAGAAAAATGTACAAAGCACAGGTATAATTGGATTTTATGTGACCTCATAGTCCTAAACCTGATCAAATGGAGGAAATAATTCAAAGTACATTTTACTTTTTAAAAAGGAACCAGAAGACTGAATAAAACATATGGCAAAATAACATTCTCTTGTGAATTAATTCTACTTATACCACTTAAAGGAAATTTCAGCTCTGTGTTTGTCAGTAATGAATGTAATATCTATATAAGTCTTCCATTTTATTTCCAGTTTGGTCCCAGTGCAAATAATAATGAGACAAATAAGATAAAAGGGGATGGTTGGGAAACTGTGTGCACAATTAGAATAATTTTTATTTTTCCTGAATGTGATTGAAATATACCTAAAGTCACAACCTATTGCATGTGGTTTATTATTATAATAATGTAAATTATAATATTGAAAACTTTCTGGTGGCAATAAACAACAATTGTTCCCCAACTTTTAGACTCTGTCTATAATAATGGAATTATTGCTTTATTACTAAATTTTATTAAATGATTAGTTCCATTAGGAAAATATGTGATGTCTACTAATCATCCAAAAAGTTTTGTGCATTCAAAGGACAGAACATCTAATAGATCTTGAATCATCTGTAATAATGATCTATGCTTGCTTAGTGCAGGAAGTTATATCCTGAAATTGTATATCTGATTTTGTCATATGCTGGTTGCTTAATCAACAACCTAACCGAATGAATGAACATGTAAATTTAACCTCAACAGTATGCTAAGTGTAATGCCTTAGCTGTCTAAATAATACAGAGCAAAAAGTCCAAAATCAAAACAAACAAAAAATTTTTGGTCTAAAGCAGGTGAACTAATAATAAAACTACATTCACATGGACATGCAAAAGTAATGATGCTGTCTGTGGGAATTTTACATCACATTGTGAAGGAATGCCCCTTCAGAAGGTTCCCTGGATCCATACAAAAACTACATCATCTCAGGGGCACTACTGTTCAGTGGCTAAACGATTCAGTTATCCGGCCATAGGCTTAGTCACTCTAGTAACTGCTCATACATAATTTAATTTTATTCATCATTTTATTCATCGTTCATATTGTGCACTTTTAAATAACAACAACAATAATAATAAAGTTGTAAGGGATCTTGGAGGTCATCTAGTCCACCTGCTCATGCAGGAAGCCTATACCATTTCAGACAAATGGCTGTCCAGTTTCATTTTAAAAACTTCCAGTGTTGGAGCATTCACAGATTCTGGAGGCAGGTTGTTCCACTGATTAATTGTTCTAACTGTCAGGAAATTTCTCCTTAGTTCTAGGTTCCTTCTCTCCTTGATTAGTTTCCATCCATTGCCTCTTACCTTGCCTTCAGGTGCTTTGGAGAATAGCTGGACTCCCTCTTCTTTGTGGCAGCCCCTGAGATATTGGAACACTGCTATCATGTCTCCCCTCGTCCTTCTCTTCATTAAATTAGACATACCCAATTTCAGCAACCGTTCCTTATATATTTTAGTCTCCAGTCCCCTAATCATCTCTATTGCTCTTCTCTGTACTATTTCTAGAGTCTCAGCATCTTTTTTACATCGTGGTGACCAAAACTGGATGCAGTATTCCAAGTGTGGCCTTACCAAGGCATTGTAAAGTGGTGTTAACACTTCACGTCATCTTGATTCACTGTACTGGTGTTTTATATTTTGATACACATTGTATCTGTGGTTTTTGAGAATTTTATGCACTAATGCTGTATACTGTTATGCCATATGAAATAAATAAATAAAATAAACGATGAGGCAGGGGGAAATTATAACATCAACCCTAGGAGCAGGTTGTAACAAATGCCTCATTAAAGATAGAAAAAAGCAAAAAAGCAACAACAACACAAAAGATAAACATAGAGTTGATAAAATACGCTCAGATACAGATGCAGCTTTGCATGCAAGATTCACTTAATTCATTTTCTCTGGAAAGGTAGGTTAGTTATAACTTTTTATTCTGCTTAGACTTGGCTGCAAAGTATTATTTTGAAAATAGTTTTTAGAAGCAGGATTTAACATAGCTCATGCAATTGGAAAAAAAAGAACTTGATAACCACTATTTCTGCCAGGTGATGAAAAATTCTGTTCTCACATACACTTCTTAGAGGCCCACAGTATATCTGTATTTAAATTGCTTTATTGCTGCTAACTCTAAGCAGCAAGGTTTCAATACATTGCAATCCTCAATTGATAAACTGGATCATAATTTCTTTGCAGGGTTATGGAACACACTTAATGAATCATCTGAAAGAATATCACATTAAGCATAATATTCTCAATTTCCTTACATATGCTGATGAATATGCAATTGGCTACTTCAAGAAACAAGTAAGTAGAACTTTGGGAGCAATTTTCAACCTGTGTAGCAAAATAAAATTTGAATAACTATTAGATGCACACAAGACTTTCAGAGTGATCTTATTATCTGAAGGACAATATTACTGTTCTTTGAATTTAAAGTCTATTGTTAAGATACAATCAACCTAAAACAAAATGTTCTGGCATTTTAAGCTAATCAGTTTTATTACAGTATAGGTTTTCATTACTGTATTAAATACTAATCTTTAATATGCAAATGATTTTATTTTTGCTACAAATGATTAATTGGGCCACTAAAAAAACTAAAATTGTTTTGTTTCTGTTTTTTAGAAATCTATACCGTTTCTTTATAATAATAGTTCATTCCTGGGTTGTATTTTCTATTGTGTTATGTGACTCTTCTGTGTAATATATTTTTCTTCTTCTTGCTGTTTTTGAGAGCCTTTAACAGTTGCTAGAGGAGCTGTAATTATCTCTGGGTAGTAACCACTGATGAATTGACATGGTGACCTTCAAAAATATATATTGTATATCTTGTTTCTTCCACATATAATGTGATGTATTCATAATTCAAATTAAGGGTGGTAGTAACTGATCTGTCAGGTTGCTGAATTGCCATCTCCAAGTAGATGAAGGAAAATATCACTACTGTAAAATATCACAATGGCTTCAGTAAGCAAGTAAAAATACATTGGTTATTCTTTTCTTAGGGCTTTTCAAAAGATATTAAAGTACCAAAAGCAAAATATGTCGGCTATATAAAGGATTATGAAGGAGCAACTTTAATGGGATGTGAATTGAATCCAAGAATTCCTTACACTGAATTTTCAGTCATCATTAAGAAACAAAAAGAGGTAAAAGTGATTTTCTAATATCTCTCTCTCTATATATATATATACACACACACGCACACGCACACACACACACACATATACTAATCAGGTGTTTTTAATCAATTCATTAACACTAGCAAAGGTTTTCAGGAGTTAGGATAATTGTACAACATTTAGTTTTTTATTCCAATGATACAGTACAAAATGATGCTAATTTTTTATGAGAAATATCTGAAGGAAATGCATTGGCTTGAAACAAAAGTAGAATGACTCTTATTTCCCTCTTGTCTGTTTTTAAATGTTCTGAAAAGCAGAACATTTAAACTTGACAATGGATTTTTTTTGTATATTATAGATGGACATTGGATATCATTATAGATAGTCTCTGTTTGGCGACTGCCTCAGATAACGATCACTACAATGGTGATGACCTCCCTTTTCTTGTCTTAGAGTCATTTATCCACTTCTATGTTCAGTGGCTGCTTTAACTGTGACTGGGTAGATTTCCCCCCTATTCCCAATGTTGTAGTGCAAGTAAACTGTAATAGAGAACACCATATTTCTGCATTTTGGAACAGCTTATTGAGCTAAAAGTTTTACCTCATTGAAAATACGGTGGGAAGTAAAACCTGCATGCTTTCTGACCATAGGACTCCTATTTTTTTTTTAACCAGAATCTGGTCTTTGGATTCAGTAGGATTAAGTTGCCCACCCTCAGGTGTGTGTGTTTGCAGGTCTCTTGAATACTTCTGTACTAAAGATTAATCATCAACAATTAACATAATTAACATAATCACAACAATGCCCAACAATGTATGGCTGAATTCAAGCAACCTTAAGACAAAAGCTGAACAGTTCATTGCATTTTCTGTTTGGCTAAGACAATGTTGTATAATTCAGTTGCGAAGAAATAGTATTTAACTTCCATATAACTTCCTAAAATCAAAATTTGCAAAGGTTCAAAGAAGAAAAGCTAGGCATATTCAGGTCTAAACTGCTTCTACAGCAGTGGTTCTCAACCTTTCTAATGCCGTGACCCCATAATACAGTTCCCCATGTTGTGGTGACCCCCAAGTGGGTGTGGCCACCAATAAGAGGGAATAGGACAGCTAGGGAAAAGGGAAAAAAATGGCGGACAGCGTGGTTTAGCGACCCCCGTGAAATGGTCATTCGACCTCAAATGGGGTCCCAACCCACAGGTTGAGAACCACTGTTCTACAGCGAAAAGCTGCTTTTTTTTTTTCCATACAGGCCAAACCAGTCCATGGAGGCTCCATCAAACATTATTCTAAAAATATTTTCTTTTTTTCCCTTTTATTCATCATGTGCCATGTTGAGGGTCAAATATGTAGAATTTAAAAGCTAAAACATAGGAAGCTTCTTCTTTCTATCTGAATCACTTACATTCATTGTTATATTATTGTCAGCAATGAGAATTTTCTTCTCTCTTCCCTACAATTTTTGGCTCTTGTCCTCATCATTTGGGACCTTTTCCCATGTAGTCCCATCAGTATTATTACTTTCCCGATTCTTTCTTATCACTGCTATATGCAAAGGCAATTGCAATTAATTTTTTCCCTACACTCAACCTTTTTTCCCTTTTTTCTCTTCCAAGGACCTGCATTAAAACCATTGCTAGACTCTTGTTGTAAGACAGGGAGTAAGATTGTGGGTAAAAACTGGAATGCAAAATATTTTTGTGGGCGGTACAACAGATAGCAGTAAGCAAATCTATTCTTGGAGACTAATTGGGTCTCCTCAAGAGGAGTAGTCAATTTTCTTAACAGAAACAGCTTTAGGAAATGATATTTATAAAATTCAAATATTATTCTAATAAAGAGCAGAATGTCTAGATATTTATTACAATTATTTTTATACTAGAGTTTGAAGCAATTCTTTCCCACCCCTCCAAGTTTAACAAACTAAAACAATTTATTCAGGGCTCCTTTTATGCTCTTTCCAGGGAACTAAAAAAAATCTCTCAGCCATCAATGTAAGCTGCAGATCCCTGAAGTCTTACACACTATCCATGCATAAGGGTGCACTCAGCTCCCATGTCCACACTATTTTTAATTGTCTCGCCAGATGGATTTTGGCTACCCCTTCCACAATTTTTGCATATAGCTAACAAGTTCTGCCAAATTTATGAACAGTTTATTTTCATTTGTTCTCAGTTAACTGATCCAATTCAGATACATGCCAGAAGTAGAAGCAACATTATCTACTTTCTTTTGACAGCCCTGGGCTGGGGATTGCCCCTTAATCTTTCTTTTGTTTTTAAATCAGTCTTGACTCTCAGCATTGGTGGCAACTTTTTGGGAAGTGGTTTGCCAATGCCTCCTTCCTAGAGCTGAAAAACCATGAATGGCCCTAAGTCCCCAATTAGATGTCATGAAAAGCGGCAAAGCCAGAACCAGAAAATTTTCACTGGATCACATCTTCGTTGCCAATTATATTTTGCCAAATGTCAAGGCAGTGATCACATGCCCAGGCATTTGGTCCTTCTGGATCTAGAGACAACGAACACACCAATAAATAAAGGGATTTTAAGCTTTATTACCTCAAACAAACACATTTGAAAGCATTACTTAAAAAGCATACATACCAAGCAAGATAATATTATAAATCTCTTACAGGCTGTCAGGACCTCCTTAATAGACAGAGATGCCTCATGTGGAGCTAATTTTTCAGCAGTACCCAGCACTAGGTTCCACTGCAGAAGCTCCCCACTAATAACCATCCCACAGTTTTTATCAAAATTTGGCACCATGATTTCATGGTCCAGCTGTGGCAAAGAGACTGCAAGACCTGCCCTTGACTTGCTGACACATAACTCTGGGATGGGAATTGAAAATTTGGGACTATCATAGGAACAAAAGTTTAGAAGTTACCTGAAAATTCCTCCCCATGCTCCCCCACTTTCTATGTTCAGCAAGCAAGAGTAAATCAATATAAGCAGGCTACCTCAGAATGAGCTCTGCATTTCTAGACTTTTCTTAATAAATAAAAATATGTCACTAATTCCTCACTAATCCTAATATTAATGTTTGCATTGCCTCTAGAAACTTATCCCAGCAATGAAGGTTTTAAAATCAAGATTTTCAGATATTTTGGATTTCCATATGCCCTTAATTTTGAGCCAATTTTTTTTTTTTTGGTATTCCTCTCTACCCTTTGTTAGTCCTGCTCTTCTGTTGCTTTTTTCTGTGACTAACTCTGGGGGCGGGAGGGGAGAAATCTGCAAATAGTTGTGAGAAGGGGCGTTGTCTATCTGAACACCTTTTCTCAGCATGATGATGGAGAATCCACAAATGGGTTGTCTTTATCTTCATGCTCCAATAAGACTAAGTCTGAAGTGTAAGTACGCCTCTGCTGTGCAAGAGACACAGACGTTAGTCTGACACGTGTGCTTTCCTAACACTGGAACTAGGGCCAAACTGACCCTAAACGGGAGGGAGTGGATTCTCCATCATCATGAGGAGAAAAGGTGTTCAGTTAAGACAACGCCCCTTCTCCAGCATGATTGGATGGAGAATCCACAAATGGGACATACCAAAGCCCTGTGTCCCTAAGGGGGGGGGAAATAGTTTGGGCCTGGGTTCCGCTGGATGACAATACGTGTTACAACACCCTGCGACCAAAGGAGGCATCTGAGGAGGCATATTTGTCAATCTTGTAGTGTCGAATAAAGGACGAAGGCAAGGACCATGTTGCCACCCTACAGATCTACCCAATAGATGCCTGGGTCACCCAGACCACCAAAGTAGTGGCGCCACGGGTGGAATGGGCCATGATGTGTCCAGGAACTGTCAAAGATTGTGCCTTGTATGCAAGGGCGATGCAAGCCCTAATCCATCTCCCTATCGTTGAGAAAGAGACCTTCTGGCCCATAGAGGAAGGTTGAAATGACACAAACAATGTTTCAGATTTACGGAAGGCTGAAGTTCGTTTGATGTAACGTCTCAGAGCCATGCGAACGTCAAGAGTATGCCACCGTTTTTCGAGATCATGGGAAGGGTTAGGACAGAAATTTGGTAGAACCACCTCCTGGGACCTATGGTAAAATGAATTTATCTTGGGAATAAAGGAAGGGTCTAATCTGAGGGTTACCCTGTCTGCATGGAAGATGCACAGGTCCTCTCTGACAGAGCGGCCAGTTCCGAAATTCGTCTGGCCGACATGACTGCCACAAGAAATAGATTAGATTACCACATATTCGCTGTTATCATAGATAACAGCGAATATGTGGTAATGTGCTCGAAGTATGGTGAAATGAGGGCCTGTAAAACCCGGTGTAGGTCCCAAGAAGGATAACGGTGAACCGCTGGTGGCCTGGCGTTAGCCGCTCCCTTCAAAAAGGAATGCACCATAGGGTGTGTGCCAGGGGAATGGAATTGTCACACACGAGCACCTTAGATAGAGCTGCAACCTGTCTGTGGATGGTGCTACGTCATAGTTCCTTGTCCAACCCATCCATCAGGAATTCCAAAACAATCAGAACAGAAATGTCCGAAAGCTCCACCTTACGACCAGAGCACCAAGTACAGAAGCTTGTCTATGTGGCATCATAGATTCTATTCGTTGAGGGGCACCTGGATTGCTGAATCTTGGCAATCACCCTCGACGAATATGAGTCTCGGGTCAAGGCCCGCCTCTCAAGTGCCAAATGGTTAGTTGGAGCCACTGTGGGTCTGGGTGCTGGAGCACCCCCTGAGTAACGGTAATATGACCTGCTGGAATCCTCCATGGGGGGGAGACAGAGAGCTCTACCAGGTCAGCGAACCATGGAGGTCTCTGCCCATGTGGTGCAATCAGGAAGATCTCTGCCCATTCGTGTAAGATCTTGCGGATCATTGCGGGGAGGAGTGGCAAGGGAGGAAAGGCGTAAAGCAGTTCCCCAGGCCAGAGACTGCGGAGGGCATCCGTCCCTTCTGCTGTTGGAGATGGGAACCTAGAAAAGAATCTTGGGAGTTGGCTGGGGAAGCAAAGAGGTCTAAGGTTGGGGGACCAAACCTGTCCATGATCTCCCTGAACAATCCTGGCTCCAGGCACCATTCGGCATGGTCCACAGTTGCTCTGCTCAATGAGTCCGCCTGTTGGTTAGCCACTCTGGATATATCCTCCGCCCTGATGGAGGCAAGATTGAATTCTGCCCAAGACCCCAACAATTAGTCCCCCTCCATGAGAGGCCTGGACCTGGTCCCCCCCCCGTCTGTTCACGTGGGCCTTTGCAGCAGTGTTGTCTGTAAGCACCAGGATATGGTGTCCCGCTACCCTGCTGCTGAAATGTCATAAGGCTAGACGTATGGCCCTGAGTTCCAGCCAGTTTATATTGTTTTTCAATTCCTCTTGGGACCACCGACCCTGAGCCCAATGTGACTGGAGGTGTGCTTTCCAGCCGAACAGGCTGGCGTCCGTGGTCAGGGTGATTCTGGCTGGCTCTTTGAACTCTGTACCCCTTGACATTGCTGGGGAGGCCCACCATTGAAGGGAGTTCAATGCCGGATGTGGAACTCGAACCTTCTGGTTGGAAGCGCTGATGTGTAGCCTCTGAAATGGAAGTAGAAGCCACTGCAGCTTCCGGGTGTGAAGGCGTGCCCACGGAACGATTTGTATACAGGACACCATCTTCCCCAGGAGTTGCGACAAGAAGACTAAGGTGACCACCCTGTCTCTCCAGATTCAATGGACAAGGGCCCGAATGCTGCTCGGTCCTGTGATAGATAGACTGTGCAATTGTTCATGTCTATGACTGCCCCTAGGTGCAGGAGCCGGGTTGAGGGCACTGTATGGCTTTTCTGAAAATTGACAGAAAACCCGTGCTCCTGAAAGATCCTGACAGCAAGGGTGAGATCTGACCGAACCCTCTGGATGGAGGAGGACTGTATCAGTATGTCATCCAAATAGCACTGAACTCTGATTGGAGTCTGTCTCAGGTGGGCAGCCAGCACTGCCAGTATCTTTGTAAATACTCTGGGTGCTAAAGAAAGGCCAAATGGGAGGGCCCTGTACTGATAGTGCTGGTGGGCATAACAAAACCTGAGAAATTTGCAATGCCCAGGGAGAATAGGGATATGTAAATATGCTTCTGTCAGGTCTATTGATGTCAGGAAGTCCCCTTTTCTGATGCTGGCCAAGATCAATTGTAGTGACTGCATGAACTTCCTGTACATCAGATAGTAGTTTAGACCTTTTAAAACTAAAATTGCCCTCCAGCCCCCCGAGGACTTTGGGAGAACGAAAAGATTTGAGTAAAAAACCTGTCTCTTCTGGTCCTCCAGCACTGGCTCTATGGCCCATATCTGTGACAAGTGGGAGATGGCCTCTGACATGAGGGCTATTCTGCTCTTGTTCATGGGGTGGGGCAAGTCCGGAAGCGATCCAGTGGATTGGACCAAAATTCCAGCATTAGACCCTGAGCTATGGTGTTCAAGACCCATGAGTCGGTGGTGGTGGCTGCCCATACCTCAGAGTTAACGGACAGTCGGCCTCCTATGGGTGGGGTGCCCCTGGAGTCACTTCCCTCGTTTGAAAGGGCATCCTCCTGAGCCTCGAAAGGGCTGCTTGGACTGGAATTGTGGCCGGGGTCTGGATGCGGGATAGTCCTGCTGGTGCTCCGATCTCTGGTAGAAAGGACGAGAGGTCTGGGGCCAGTCCCAGTTTGTCCGGAAGCCTGAGCGAAGGAGGCCATGGATGTGGAGGCCTTGATTGCCCAGGCTGATGCCTGATGCAATCTCCGTAAAGCAACTTCAAATTTTTTGTCCTCTGCCTTAAGCGCTTCGATCATGTCCCCTGGAATATTTGGTTAGAAAACAGAGAGTTAAGTGGCTCGTCAATTTGAGGGACCTCCAGTAAGGAAGCGAAAGAGGGATCCACATTAAATAAACTTTTCTCTGAAGTCCCCAGATTGGGGATAGACCCCAGGTTACCCCACTGCTTCTGCACTGTGTTGCGGAAGAAGGGGAACAGGAAACATGCTTTTGGTACCACCGGTTCAGCATAAAGCGGATTGGGATCCTTAGATGTAGATGGAGTTGACTGGGCCTCCTGCTCCAGGGTGATGTTGGCTGAGCAGCAAGGAACTGAAAAGGGATTGATCAAAAAGACCAGCGGGGGGAGTTGGGTCCGGTATTGAGACGTCCTCGTCATCTGACAGGAGCAGGCCTGAAGGATCGAAGTCCACAGAGTCCGATTCCAAGGAAACCTGTGTGAAGTCTGGCGTTCCAGGATGAAGAAACGACCGTGGAGGTGCTACAGGAACTTGTGGAGGTCGTTGGGAGACAGATGAGGCCATGAACTGGGCAAAGGCCTGAGTTATCATAGCCTGAAAAAGATCAGGCCCTAGTAACTATGGTTCAGGGGGGCAAAGCCCTGCTGCAGTGGGCGTAAAAGTAGCCTGTGGCCCAGATAGAGCCGTGCCTTGTGAGGTACCCGCCTGTGCTTCTAGGTTTAGTCCTGACACGATAGGTTCTATTTGTGTTACCTCCCTAGGAGGAGACCAGGCCCCTGGGGCTAAATTACAATGGGCCGACTGAGGCTCAAATATATACCCTTCAGGTGGAGTAGTGGTCTGTGCTTCACCTGGAGCCATTGCCCTTGCCCTGGAGATTTCTCCATCCAAGGCCTGATGATATCTGTTGGCTTCCCTGCCAGCTGTTCTAGGCTTTTTGGAGGGCTGGGCCTTGGCCTTTGACATGCTCTTCCCCGCTGCCTCAGTAGAGGCCTTGTGCTTCTTTCTGGTGGAGGGGTCAGTAATGTCCTGTGAGGACAGAGGGAAGGAATTATCTGTCATCATGATAGGTAAATTCCCCCCTTTCCCCTTTTCTATCAATTTCTATGATAAATCCCCCTTTTCTATTTGGATAAGGGAACCTTCTGTCTAATGTTTTTAATGAGGCTGAGGCATCCGGCACTCTGACGGATCAATTCAAGTGGTGAAGCGCCCCCCCTCAAGCACTGTAATTGACCACTGAAGTGAGTCACCTCCCTCTAGGAATACAATTCTGAGGGGCAGTAGGAAATCAGATGAGGGAGGGGTGGTGGGGGTCAACTGGTAAGGCAATGCATCCTTGTGGGGACGAGCTTGCCCTCCCCAAGATCAATCAGGACGTTAGGCTGCAAGTATTCATAGGTCAGACAAAACGGCCATAAACAAAATGGCCACTACTGAAGAACGCCAAAAATAACTGACAAGAGGCCTCTGAAGTTGAATGAAGAGCCTAGCTGAGAACCTTTCTCAATTGGTGGCTCTGCCTCAGTAATTTAGTCTTTGCTCCCTACGAGAGCTCATGAGACTTTTAGCTGCAAAAGCACAGTGGTCACGCGATTTGCGTGTCTAGAACGTCGCTCAACTTGCCGGCAACTCGCCCTTTTCGCTTTCATGCTCCTGCGCCGATCAGCAGGCTGGCCTTGCTGCAGAGTCCTAATCGTCCTCTCCCGAACCGGGACCCAGCCAGATCAGCAAGTGAAGAAATGGTAAGGGAGGCGTCTGGGAAGGTCATGCCAACTCTCAGCCAGCCTGACACAGCTGGCTTGAAATTCAAGCTTTTAGGGCTCCACGCTGGTCAGCAGAGTGAGCTAATGCCTCCGAATTGCTGAATTAAGCGCAGGACGGCTCGCGTGAAGGTGAACAGTTCAAATTCGGGCAGGCAGTAGCCTGCAGGGAAGTCCCAAAGTAGGATCTTTCTGATAAGGAAAAGTCCAAATAATTTTATAGCTACTATGAGGAACGGATCTAATGTCCAGAATGAAAGGAAGGAAAATCCATAGGGATGTACAACCTGTCTTAATCCTTCTGCTCCTGGAAGTCTGAAATACACGTCTGTTGAGCAAAAGACTAAGTCTAAAACTGGGGTGCTCTTGCACAGCAGAGGCGTACTTATACTTCAGACTTAGTCTTATTGGAGCAGGAAGAGTGAGACAACCCATTTGTGGATTTTCCATCCAATCATGCTGGAGAACAAAGAAACAGTTAATTGTGAACATCTTCCTGAATTTCCAATCTGTATGAGACTGGATTCTGAACATATCTGAAGAGCCCAATTAAATTTCTGATTATATGAAACTTTAGATTCCTAGGGTTATCAGCACCTGCAACTATCCATTATTTAGCATTTCTTCCAATTTGGCAGCACTGCACCAAATCAAACTATCAAGGCCGCTGAGAAGAGGAAAGCTAGTGAGAAATACAACTCTAAATATAGGCATTGATCATGCATGACAGTAGTGTCCCTTAATATCATTATCGAGGAAAGAAGCAAATTGGATAAATATGTGCTGCAGATGAGTTCCACATTCACATTTGCATTTAATACATTAGATAAATGGCTTATGAACACCAATATCTTAGATAATTTATATATTTCAGAACCATATGTTTTCATTCCCCTCTAAATATTCACTTTTATTCACTTTTTACTGAATATTCATTTGTTCAAATATGAACTTATTCAAAAATTAATCTCATTTAAAATAATATTGCTTTTTACAGTTCTATTTTTGTCTTGTCTTTATTCCAGATAATTAAAAAATTAATTGAAAGGAAGCAAGCACAGATTCAGAAAGTTTATCCTGGCCTTTCTTGTTTCAAAGATGGAGTACGACAGATTCCCATAGAAAGTATTCCTGGAATTAGTATGTACTCTCTGCTTTTAGCTGTTTTGTTTTATTGGCCAAGGTCATGTTTAATGATTTCTACCTTTTTCTACAAATATTGTTTAATTTAATTTTAAACTACTGGATTCTCTTCTCCAGATCTGGATTATTTATAAAATTTATTTTAATGACAATTGTGTATTTTAATTATGTATTCTGGCAGGGTTCTTTATTTTCTTGTTATTAGCCAGAATTAATACATAGATAATTACTATTATTTTTATAGCACTTTGGGAATTGAAAACAAAAACTGATGCTTTCTTGACTGATTTATATGTAGAAATTAATTGGTGGTGATTTGTTCTTTAAGATATTCAGATATATCTGAACATTGGTTTATTCTCTAAAGCAGAGTATATGGATTTCAGACCACACATTGTAACTTACCACTTTTTTATTTGCCTTTTGCTTTAATTTTGCTTATTGCCTAGGAGAGACTGGCTGGAAACCAAGTAATAAAGAGAAGGGGTAAGTATTGTTAAGTGATAACATAAATTAAATAAAACCCTTTTCAAACTGACTATTAATATATTCCTTAAAATAATTGAATCTGTATTTCTAACAGCAGAAAATGGACAGTTTAGTCATTAATAGTTTATAATTGCTGGGTTGTCGGCTATTTAAAATAACTGTACAGACCATACATTTTAATCTTGTCTGCATTTTGTTTTAAGTAAAGAACCCAAAGATCTGGATCAACTTTACAGCACACTAAAAAACATTCTACAACAGGTCAAGGTATGGTTTATGTTTTGTTTTTGTAAATCTCATGAAATGTTTTCTGATATAAAATATTGATCAGTAATACTTTTTTTCCTAGAGCCACCAAAGTGCTTGGCCTTTCATGGAACCAGTGAAGAGAACAGAGGCTCCTGGATATTATGAAGTTATAAGGTTTCCTATGGGTAATGTTATTAGTATTTTAAAAAGGCATTTATGGAAAATGAAAATAAATTTTAAAATAAGGAATTGTAAAAGTGTGCTGTTCCATCAACTTTATACAACCATCGGAAACTTTTTTTCAGTGTAATGTCATAATTTAATGATATCTGCATTAGAAAAAGCAGATACATTACATTCAGAAAGTATTCAGACATCCCTTCACTTTTGTCAATTGTGCTATGCTGTAGACTGATTCTACAGTTGTTGAAGTTCATTAATCTACACTCAGTACCCCATAGTGACAACTGAAAACAGAATTATAGAAATGTCTGTAAATTTATTTAAAAGAAAAAAAACTGAAATATCACATTGGTATAAGTATTTAGACCCTTCATTCAGTACTTTGTTGAAGTACCTTTGGCAGCAATTACAGCCTCTAGTCTTTTGGGATATGATGTGACAAACTTTGCACAGCTGGATTGGGGAATTTTTTACCATTCTTCCTTGCAAATCCTCTCAAGCTCAAGTCAGGCTGCATGGCGACTGTCAACGGACAACCATTTTCAGATCCCTCCAGAGATGTTCAGTAGGGTTCAAGTAAGGGCTCTAGCTGGGACATTCTATGACATTCATAGAGATGTCCCTAAGCCACTCCTGTATTGTCTTGGCTGTGTGCTTAGGTTCTGGGCTGTGAACTTTCAGCCCAGTCTGAGGTCCTGAGTACTGTAGAACATGATTGAGGATATCCCTGTACTTTGCTCCGTTCAGCTTTCCATCAACCCTGACCAGTCTTCCAGTCCCTACTGCTGAATAATACTCTCACAGCATGATGCTGCTACCACCATGCTTCACTGCTGGAATATTGGGCAGGTGATGAGTGGTGCCTGGTTTCCTTCAGAAATAATGTTTAGAATTGAGACCAAAGAGTTCAGACTTGGCTTTATCAGACCAGAGAATCTTGTTCCTTAGTCTGAGAGTCCTTTAGGTGCTTTTTTGCAATTTCCAAGCAGGCTTTCATGTATTTGCACTGAGGAGAAGCTTCCATCTAGCCATTCTGTCATAAAACCTTGATCAGTGGAGGGCTGCTGTGATAGGCTGTTCCCATCTACAGAATCTCTGGAGTTCAGAGTGACCATCGGCCCTTCTCCCCTGATTGCTGTTTGACCGGGCAAGAGTCTTGGTTGTGCCAAATGTCTTCCATTTGAGAATTATGGAGGCCATTGTGTTCTTAGGAACCTTCAGTGCAGCAGAAATTTTATTGGTAGCTTTCCACAAATCTGTGCCTTGCAATAATTCTGTCTGAGCTTTACAGGCAGTTCCTTTGATCTCCTGGCTTTTATATTGTTAGCTGTTGAGAGATGTGTGCCTTTCCAAATCATGTCCAATCAATGTAATTGGACTACAAGCAAGATGTAGAAATACGTCAGCAACAATCAAGAGAAATGAGGGACATTGGAGTTAAATTTCACGTGTTGCAAAGGGTCTGAATACTTATGCCAATGTGATATTTCAGGGTTTTTTTTAATAAATTTGCAGACATTTCTAAAATTCTGTTTTCACTGTCATTATGGAGTAGAGTGTAGATTAATGAGAAAAAAATGAATTTCAACAACTGTAGAATCAGGCTGTAGCATAATAAAATTGACAAAAGTGAAGGGAGTATGAATACTTTCTGAATGCACTGTATGTCAGAAAATGATCTTGAAGCATCCTATGTAGGAGCTCATGCAAAGGATTTTTCTGTTTGGGTTCACCTGTCATCATCAACACTCATCTGTTCATTCAGAAATAGATTATTGCACTCATCTATTCATTCAGAAATAGGTTATTTATAAGCAGACCTTTCTGCTTACAGAAAGCCCAAACATCCCAAACATTATGTACTTTAAAAGGCAGCATTCTCCTCTACAGTGAGATTATTTTGACTCACCAATCCTAAAAACAACAGAATATCTGACCACATTCATTTTCGGTAACTGGATGGCAGATTTTATAATGTATAAAAAATTATGATTCAGCTGCAAAAAAGTTAGTGTGTGATTATGTATATAACCATGATTTTATGTAGCACTAAGATAACTGAAGTTCAGAATAAGATGGTATTCTAGTAATAAGATGTTTGTTCTTCTACAGATCTGAAAACTATGAGTGAACGACTGAAGAACAGATACTATGTATGTAAGAAATTATTCATGGCAGATATGCAGCGAGTATTCACTAACTGCAGAGAGTATAACCCACCTGAAAGTGAATATTACAAATGTGCCAATATACTGGAGAAATTCTTCTACACGAAAATTAAAGAAGCTGGATTAATTGACAAATAATTTTCTTCTCTTACAATTAAGATGCCTAATGTAACAGCAAAATATGCAGTTCTTTCACTAGATTCGAAACTTGTTTATAAAATTTTCTTAACTAGCACTTTTAAACATGTAATATAGAAGAGTTTATTTTATTAAAGTATTTTTAAATGTACACTTGCATGCCCTTTTGCGGTGTATTCAATTTTTATTAGATGTATTGCACAAACTGTTTGGAGATTTGGAAAGGGTAAATTTCCAAGCAGTGAATGTTTATGCTTAATGTATCAGATTGAAAAATAGCTTATTTTTACAGCAAATATGTTAATGAAGGGGGAAATGAATTATATATTCTGAATTATATATAATACTAATACATATATAATGAATATATTTTATTTTCATATATATATATATATGTGTGTGTGTGTGTGTGTGTGTGTGTGTGTATATATATATATATACTGAGGTTTTCGCGGGTATTTGTATGTAGGTCTTTGGTTGTTCGGGTTTTCTCCCGCGTAAAATTGGAAGGGTATACACACACACACGCATATGCATATGCATGCAGGTCTTGGCATAAAGATTGAGAGTATCTTGGCGACGTTTCGACGAGGTCCCACTCGTCATCTTCAGGCTGGGGTCTTCGGCTTCGTGCTTGTGCGAGCAAAGTGTGATCGGAACTGCCGTCTCTCTATAAATATTGGTGTGTGTACAGTGCTGGCTTAGTTGCTGTAGGAGGGTTGGTTGGCTGTGTTGGAGTTATTGTTTGTGGATTGTTCGGCTGTTCGTAACATCCTGAGTAGCTGAGGTGCTGGCTGTGTCCCATTAGTCCAAAAGCAATTACAGCAACTAAGCCAGCACTCTACACACCCCCACCAATATTTATAGAGAGATGGCAGCTCTGATCACACTTTGCTCACACAAGCACGAAGCCAAACACCCCAGCCTGAAGATGACAAGTGGGGCCTCGTCGAAACGTTGCCAAGATACTCTCAATTTTACACAGGAAAAGACCCAAATACGCCAAGACCTGCATACCTATACCCGTGAAAATCTATGAAAACACATCTCATATATATATACATATATACACATATATACACACACACATATATATATATGAAAATAAAACATTCACTAAGAGAAGGTGCTTAAGCTATAAGAATGGAATTCCCTCATTAGGTGCAAATTTAACTTCCTCTATGATTTAGGTTCTTAGAATGAAGGCAAATACACTTGTCCCAAGATAATGTTACAGGATCCAATCTGGGTGAGTCATCAGGATCAGGGGTTTAGTCTACCAAGCTTCCGGACTTGTGCTGGAAACTATCCTCAGGGCTGAGGAGAGGTTTCCAAGGATGGGCTCCAGCACAAATCTGACAGCTTGGAAGATTAAATCTCTGGTCCCAGATTGGACCTTGATTCTTAATATTTGCATTTCAAGGAAAATGTAGCATCATTTTCACTTAGGTCAAGTTCTGAAAAGGATATCAGAGTTTGTGTTAAGCTCCAAACCGTTGCTTAGTCTTTTAGTAGATTTAGAACAGTACTATTTCTACTATTGAACCCAATCTAGCAATAGCTTTGTCTTTTATAGATTTGTACGGATCTTTATGCATGAAAACTATTTTGCAAAAAGTACAGGAGGTGCTGCAATGAGTGGGTAGAATGGACAATAATTTGAATTCTCATTTAGACCTTAGTCCTGAGTATAGTATATGTTGATAAATGCATATATACACCTAAAACATACATCCCTGAAGAATGTGTACTTAACTGCACAATGGATCAGTAGTACCTGATTGATAAGAAACCACATCTAATTTTAGTGCAGATGAGAATATCTCTGACTTTATAAAATGCTGATATACACAATTTTCCCAGTTACTTGCACTGTAAAGTGGTGGGAAACATACTGAAATCTGAAGGCATGACTAACAAGATTGATAGACTTTAGTGGTTAACTCAGAGCTTGACTCCACCCAGCCCAATGCCATAGATGAAACAATTTTATACAAGTAGCTTTGAGTAGATTCTTACCCCACTTACCCCAACTTCCACTTGGACTGATACTAGTTTTTTAATTAGGAATTTGAATTTTATTAATTAATTCCATATATATTTGAGCTTTTTCTTACATTATACATAAGAATTAAACTTCATTTGATGTCATTAGTTATTGGGAAAGCCATACTCATTAATCACTCAGTTCTACAATGTATTTCACAACACTGGAGGGGAAAGTGAGATGCCCTTAATATTTGTGTGTGTGTGTGTGTACACGCACATGTATACACTGTTTATGCTGAAATATTTCACTAGTAAACTATTGTAGAAAGTAACAACATTACAAAAGGAGGATTTTTTTTGGCACAATGCCTATAATGTTTTATTCTGATTACAAGAACATTGCTAGAAGGAAATGGTACATAATAGACAAAATAGTAATATAGAAATGCCTTAGCGCTTTATATAAACCAGAATGAGCTTTGTATTTAAGGTACAATGATGCAACTTTGTTTTAGAATATTTAAATAGTAATTTTCATGTATTTTGTAAACTGGGCCAACAGAGTCACCTCTAAAGCTTGATATCCTGTGAAAGTGTTATTTTCAAAGATTCTTATTGTCTTGAAATTAGAGTCTCTTCTATATTGAGAACATTTTGGTTTCTAATTTAAAGATTATTTTCATAGATATTGTGCAATAAAGTTATACACAGTATGTGTTTAAATACTTTAACTGAAATTTTACATTTGTAAAATTATTTATTGTACTGGTATAAAATGTTTTAAATTATATGTATAACATTGATCTTGTGTGCTATTTTGTAATTTGCATATAAAAATACCAGACATACTCATTGTTTGTAGAGTACCTCTCATTTTATGAAATGGAATAGAAGTATGTTAGAGCACCTTCAGGTAATAAGAACTGGAACTCATCCTACAGTAGTAAATCCAATGGAATTTCTACTTTTCATACAGATTAATATAAGTTTTCAAATAAAATCAAAATGTGTTATCTATTTATGACTTTTACATTCTACATAAAGATATCTACTTAAATACCTTGTTAAACCACTGATACCATAAGCTTACAATCTAAAGACATAAAAGACAAGAATAACTATTAGTTAAAATTCTTGGACCAAAATAAATGCACACCGGTTTCTGCTTTCTCTTTGCTATAAGTGCTATCAGGAAACTAATAGTTGCTTTGAAATAACTGAATAAAAATACTAGCATATAATTCGAGATACATCACCAAGTCACATTTACTCAGAACTCCTAGAGAGTTCATTGGTATTTATTCCTAATAAACCTACAGAACAGGACAACATATTCAGGTTATTTTTACAAACTTAGAATAATTGCAAGAAAATGGAGGCTGAAAACATATGTTAATATTGATAATTAAAAAAAATTAGCTTTATCAAAATTACTAACTTATTTTATATAAGCAAGTAATAGTTCAGAAGATACAACAGAGTTTAACTTTATTTCTAATGACAGACGGTTAAAATGAACTGCATTTATTAGCAAATAAATGATAATCTGCATTCCAAACTATTATTTTTTTCCTATCATGTTCAGGAAATAGCTCCTCCTAAAATGATAATAGGTTATTCACACCATTCTGAATCAATAAATTCTGAAAGGCAGTGTATGTGTGTTATATATTATCAAAGTATTCATAAATTTAGATCAGAAAAACATGTAAAAAGCTCCATCTCCAGAATTTTAGTTAATATACTTTCAGCATAATATAAGTGAGGAGCTAAATATACTTCATAAAAAGTATCTTAATAACCAACAAATGCTTCATTGTATCTGGACAGCAACTTTTTATTAAGCGATTTGGTGTTCTTTCTCTCTTTAAAAATGGGAGAGTTCAGAAAGCTGGTATCCGTAAAAGGGTCGCCTCTTCTGAGTTTCCTATCAAAACAAATTAGATTTTTTTTTGTAAAATGTATAAATTGAAACAATTCAAATAATAACAAAAATATGAAATTAATGTAGTTCTTACAGTAGGAAAAATATGATAAAACTATATAATTGACTTTTGAAAGATTTCAGAAACAGATACCAACCCACTGAGACTTGGCTCCTTATAGCTCACATAACTAGTACTTCTGCGTCTTTGGTGAATAGTATCTTTTGCTGCAGTACTGAAGGCTGGCTGAGAAATTCTTGTTTGGCAAGAAGTTGATACAACATTGGTAATATCATTAAGATGTTTATGAACTGCCTCAGATGATTCATCTGTTGATAGAAAGAACTGTCACCCTTTTTTCCTAATTGTTACCATTATTATTCACTCCTGTTTCAGGCAATGCTAATCTGAAGAAAACTCACCTTTAAAATTATATTACTGAATAAAAACAATATTTAGTTCTTAAATTATAACCACTACAGCTTGTTCATTTAAAACAAAAGTTCAGTGCTTTGTTGGCTACCTGTTGCAAGGGCAAGAGCAAGGAAACAATGCACTTCTGCATATTTATTTTTTTAAAAAAACCTCTTTTGAAAAATATTAGAAAATAATGCACAAACTTTTCAGAATCTGCAACTATCTACTATTTTTGATTCCAGTACAGGAGATTGAAAACTATGTTCTAAAGTAGTATATTTCCTTTTACAATCAAAAAAACACTGAAAGCAAGAATTTTCTTACCCAAATGAGATTCAGGTATCTCGGTATTCCTATTTTCCCCCTCAGGATTTCTATCATGTTGCTTAGATGCAGTTCTCTTTGATCGTGGTTTTGTGTGTAGTGGGATTACATCTGTTCCAGTATTTAAAGTTTTGTTGGATTTTGATTTTTTTGAGTAAGGCACATAGAGACTATCGTCAGGATCTTCTTCTGAAACAGATGATTCACCACTACAGATTTCTGTTTTTTCTGTATAATCTGTGTCATCAACATGTTCATTTTGTTTGATTTGCCGAAAAGGTGTTATATGAACAGACTCTTCACTAATAAAATCATAAGCATCATTGGAACGAATGGATATATCTGCTTTTTGTTTAGCTCCTACATGCTTATTGCAGTTTTTGTCTCTGTTGGATCTTGCCTTGGGTATATTTTTTGTGGTTACCAATTTTCTCTTCTGACTCTTTCCTTTCTGAGTTTTAAAACCACCAATATTATTAAAATTATTTTGTTCTGAAAAGGCTGTGGCCTTTTCAATTTGCATCTCTGATTCACTTTTAACAGATTCAATTTGTATATCTGATTCACTTTTATCAATGTTTACACTATGCTTGTCCTCCTGACTAATAGATATTTCTTCACAATTTTCATTATTATTCTTTGAACATGAAAGATCAACACTGATATGTGGAATGCCATCTGATTCAAAGACTTCACTGAGGGAATTAATTTTTAAATAACGACGGCGGATAGAAACATTTTTAGGTACAGAATAGTCAATTTGCCTGTCTTCAACTGAAATAATTCTGCTCCCAGAGTTTACATGATCTGGATGATCTTCACAGGAATAATTCTGGCAACCTGAGAATTTAAAGTAAGCATCAGTGACGTGCAAAGCTATATTTAAAGAGAAATAATTTATGTTCTATAGAAAGTTAAGCAAATTTATAGATTTAATAAATCACACTTTCCATATTAAGTAGCAGGTTCTACTATCTTGGAAACAGTAAATATAATGAATAAAATTTATTAGATGCAAATCATAATGAAATTCTATATTCATTATGAAATTCTTCCAATCAAATGATACATGGATTACTTATGTTTAAATACATTTTTATTTAATTTACAAATCTTTTTGAATTAGCAAGACAGTTAATAGAATGTTATAAAAACAGCTTCTAAAAAGTAAAAAAAAATAAAATAAAGGCACCATCTCAAAGGCTAGGAAAAGAGATGGTTTTAAAAAAATATTCAATTACCAAAACTGTAGGCCAAAAATAACTTTCAAACAAGTGTGTTCCACAACCTGGAAAGTAGCCCAGGAGGCAACACACTCCTTATTTGCTAGAAAGGCAGGTTTCTGATAATGGGGCATTTTCAGAATGGCCTGCCCTCCTGACCTTAATATCCAAACAGATTCACCATGACTGAGCATTTCTGATTATCTTTGGCGCTTTTAAGGTTTTAAAAATTAGTAATATCTTAAAATGTTGCTTCCCCATAGACTCTAGTAAACCATGGTGCACATGCATATTCTGCTTCCACAACTCTTCTGTTGCCTCTCCTCCCCACTGCTAAACCTGTCTCTATAAACCTTCCTGACATTCTTACAAGTCTTGCCCCCAGGCACCTGCATCATGCCCAGGCGTTGCTTGTCAATTGCATGAATATTTTATCCATTCACTCAAGGCAGGGCATGAATAAGTCATCGTAGAAACTATTTGGTGTACAGATAATCCTCAAGTTATGATGGTAACCTGGACCAGAATTTCTGCTGCTAACGATATGGTCATAAAGTGTGATGTCATGTGACAGCATCATTTAGTGCCAGCAATCTGAAATCTAATTGTCAATAGTTGAGGATCTACCCCACACTAAGTCATTCAGATTTGGTCCTTCCCAGCCCGAGCCCCAGTTCTTCAAGGCACTGCCTCCCTTTCAACACCCTCCAATTGGACTGTATTCTCCTCCATCTTTGCCTGTTTGGCTATCCTGCACCCTGCCTTGCAGAATGGTAAGCAGCCCCAGAACAATGTGGCTTGGGGCTGCTTGCCATGCTACACCGCAGTTCTGGATTATAAGAAGCCCCTGAGCTGCAGTATGCTGCAAAATCCCGGTCATCCTGCAATGCCAGCAATGTGCACAAAGCTGCAATTATCTTGGGAAACCTCAACCACCTCAGTAGCTTGGCAAAAAAAACTGTAGCTGCCCCAGGAAGCCTCAGCTACCCCCTAAAAATCCCAGCCAGTCATCCTTGCCATCCTGCACTCTGAGACCCTGCCACCCCAGCTGATCTTTGTTGTCTTCTTGCTCCCACTGCTGATGAGGCGTGCCAGCTCTGGCTCTTCACCAGGCAGCTGCTGGCCATTTGAGGTCATCTTCCCCAGGCCTAACAAGGAAACTGCACTTCAGTGGTCTTGGGAAGAAAGTCTTAGGGGCCTAACTGGGCATGCTTGGTCAGCAATAGGGACAAGAAGATGGCAAAGATCAGCTAGGGTGGCAGAAACCCAAAAGTGCATAGATGGGTGCAGATATTCAGGTAGAGAGAGTGCCAAGTGCCCAAATTTTGATCATATTTTGATCATATAACTAGATGATATAACAATTGTAACTTCCAGGATTATAGTTAAGTCCCTCTATTCAGTGCCATCCTAACTTTGAATGGCTGTTGAACAAAATGATTATAAATTGAAGATATAGTGTAGTGGTTAAAATACCAAGCTAAAAAAATGGGTGACTGAGTTTTAACTCTGTTTTAGGCACAAATCCAGCTGAGTGAATCACTCCCATTCAACCCTACTTAACAGACAATGGCAAACCATTTCTGAAAATCTTGTCAAGAAAACTGCAGGGACTAGTCCAGGCAGTCACCATGAGCCAATATTGACCTGAAGGCACCAAAATAAATAAAAAATGTTAAAAAAATATAGCATTCTAGTACATTTAAATCTGACTTCACAATTTGAAAAGATAATTGAAATAGATATTTTAGCAGCATCTAAAATCTATAAATTATCAATTGTCCAGAAATGTTTTGAAAATTTTTTAAACCTACAGAAAATTATATTTTTAAAATGATTATAAGTCATTTGCAATAAGGAGTTGGAATATTCCATAGTGATAAACCAGAGGCTCTTAAAGAATGTTAAACGTATTTTTAGATTAATTAAATGAGATTTAATTCTACAAACAACTATTTAAATATTTACTGGACATTGCAGAGAACATGTTATCAAATTCTTTATCTTGGAAAAATAAAATGATTTGGAGTCACATACATATGACACAGGTTTGTTCTGCTATGGTCCCAGTTTAATATTCAGATAGTTTTGACAAAACTATTAATGTGTGACTGTGATTTCTGAACTATAGACCAAAACTTTGGAATGTATGAACTCGTGAACTATGGATTAATCAATCATTGGGCCTAGTAAAAACATTTTGACTAGATTAATTATATGTATTTGCTTTCTACTTATTTTGTTTAATGCTGTATTGATTAATGCAATTTAATGCTGTATTAAAAAACCTGAACTACTTGTAAATATATATACCCTTCATATTGAAAATATAATAGATATATTTCCTACTCAGGGCTGACATGTTTTATTTTTCTAGAATCCTACTAGCTATTTTTTATGTCCTGAAGCTGAATATTTTACTCTTTCATTCACATATTACAAATTTTTTGAAACTCAAATGAGTTTCAAAAAATATAGTTTGAGCCTTTTCAAACTTTAAGAACAATTCTTAAGTAAACAGGAAAATAATTAATCTGTAATATGCATAAACCATTAGTTAAAGCTTTCACCTCAGTTTATATAAACTTAATTTTGGGATAACTCACCTATATCTGCCTGAGACACTGAAGATGTATTCTCAACATCACCACACAAATTTAAGTCACTATCTGAATAAAATCTTTCCACTTTATCTTGTATTTCCTCTGCATCTTCTTTACCTATTTCTACAGCAAGAATATGCCTTAGAAGTGTCCTATGAAAGATAGGTGGAATAGATTTTAAATGTCTAGTTTAAAACAGTTTGTTCCACTGAACCAGCATGCATTAAATTTCTTCATTTTTCTAAAACTGCTTAAATTTGAATGAATATTTCAAATATAATACCTGCTGAATATCTCAGATATAATACCTGCTGAAAGTGCTCAACTATTAAGAGTTTAAAAAGATGAAATAAAAGAAGAGTTATGTTAATTTCATATCAAATATAACTTACACTTTCATGCATTTTAATGAAAAAAAACCCTCTATACAAACTTCAAATATTATACAGCCTTGTAAAATCAAATGGTTCATAATCTCTGATGAATTTTTTGTAACATTTAGAATATAAGATTCTAAGATATGCCCAAATCTATATTAGCATTAAAAATTAATTAAAAGAAGAAAAGAATATATCCTTTTTAATTATAGCCATTATTGTAATATTTGTGCTCTTGCATAGATCTTAAACTATTTTAGTCAATTTTAATTTTTATATTTCTTGTGATTGTGCACAAATTCATGGGATAATGCCAATAAATATGGCTGCTGAACTCTGAATTATGGGAATACTTTCAAGATTGTACTTATTAAATCTGTTCTTCAAAAAACTTGATCAAGTTAGGTAAAATACATCAAGTAAGTAGAAAGGGAGGAGAGCTAAAGATGAGGGCTCTTAAATAATCCTGCCTCTCAGATTAAGGTCACCAACATCACAATTCTATCTTCTACTGTATTACACATGAAGCAAAATATACTTTTAATACATACATGATATATAGTATCTTTTAATAAAGTGTCTTATTGCAAAAGATTATAATAATAATAATTAAAACTTGTTTTGTGTACTATAATGCTTTGTTACTTTTCCTCCTGGAATAATAAAATTAAACCATTAATCTTATGCTACTAATTAATACAAAACCCTTATTTTTCTTTTGGATTATATATTAAATAAATTGAAAACAGCCAATCACCTCAAGTCTACTTCAAAATATATTTGCCTTGTAGAATTTATTTTACGTTTTGTCAGGGCCCAGATTTTTCTGATATTGCTTATTCGGTATAGATGTTGCTCCTCTAATCCAAGGACTGAGAATGTCTGCTGAAAGTGCTGAGGCGAACCGTAGAAAGCGGCGATGAGCCAGAGAGATAGGGATGTGCAAGTATGCCTCCGTGAGGTCGATCGATGACAGAAAATCCCCTTTCCTTACGCTTCCAAGGATGGAGCGTAGTGTCTGCATTTTGAATTTGCGGTATTTTATGTAGAAATTTAGCCTTTTTAGATCCAAAATGGCTCTCCAACCCCCCGAGGGTTTTGGGACCACGAAGAGGATAGAATAAAACCCCTGGTCTCTCTGGTTCATAGGCACCGGCTCTACGGCCCATATGTTTAGAAGGTGCTGAACGGCCTCGTTCATGAGCCTTCTCTTTGTTGGGTTTGTGGGACAGGGGCATGGGCGGAAGCGGTTCGGGGGCTTTGAGAGAAATTCTAGAGATAGACCATGACGTATGGTGTTCCTGACCCATACGTCCGTGGTGGTCTCTTCCCACTGGGGAGCAAACCCTGCTAGTCTGCCCCCTATGGGAAGGTCTGGGTGGGAGTCATCTGGTACGGCGGAAGGGGCGGTTGTTCCCCCGAAGGGGCCATCTTCCCTGCGTTTGCCTATGTCTTGTGTTCTGTCTGTCCCCCTGTCTTTCCCTATCCTGTCTAGCTTAGAAGGGTTGGGAATTTTGAAAATAGTTGACCCTGGTTTCCGTACGAAAGGACTGTTTCCTTCCCCAGGAGCCGGGTCTCTTGTCCTGCCTTTTAAGCATGTGTTTAAGGACCTTGCGCTTGTCCTTGTTCTCTGTCAGGTATGGCGGTAGTGTCTCACCAAACAGCTTTGCCCCTTGGTACAGAGCCGAAGCCAATTTCCACTTGAATTTGGTATCCGCCTGCCAGTTCTTTAGCCAGAGGAGGCGCCTGCTCGTGTTGTTTGCCGCCATTGCCTTGGCTAAAAACCTGGTAGCTAAAAGTGTCGCATCCGACGCATATTCCGTGGCCGCTACCATTTTGCTGAGTTCCTGGTGAGTGCGTACGTCCTCCATGGGAACCCGGCCCTGTAACTCACGGAGCCAACAGAGTGTGGCTTTGGTGAAAAAGGACACGGAGGTAGTCGCCCTGGTAGCCCAAGCTATTGCCTGGTGCGTTCTCCTGTAGTTGGATTCACTCTTTCGGTCCTCGGCTTTAAGAGCCTCAGCAAAATCTCCTGACATGGCCGTGTCCGATATCAGGGGACCTATGGGCTCGTCCACCACCGGCACCTCCAATGTTCCCTCTAGCTCCCTTGCTACGTTAAATAGCTTCCTCTCCGCATTGCTAGGAAGCGGTAGGGAGGTTGGCGCTGCCGTTTCCTTATTGTGTTTAGGAACATGGTTGGGCATGGTATGCGGTGTTGAGTGGTTACCTTTTCGGCGAACGTTGGCTCAGCCTCCGTGTCAACTGTGACGGGCTCCGCTGGTGTCCCATGCCCCAGATGGGCTGTGGCCTCAGCCTTGCGCAGAATGGTAACAAAAAGAGAAGGGTTAAACAGGCCGCTGAAGGACGGCCCTTGAGGTGAGGTGTCCTCCTCTTCCTCAGACATTTGAATCCCTTGTGACGTACCTGGCTGGTCCAGGTAAGCTTCCTCTGAGACCGACGAGTCTGAGAAGGAGGAGAGGTCCTGATGGTCCTCCGTTTCCTCCCGATGCCTCGTTCTAAGTCCTAGAGGCTTGGCTTTGGAAGTTTGAGCCCTGGCCTCAAATGCATCGGTCCACTGCCTGTGCTATTAGGGTAGCTAGCAGATCCCCCGTCAATGCAGGAGGAGTAACCATTGCCTGCGACCCTGCAGGTGCTGTGGTTAGCATGGTCCTCGGGGTTTCCTGTAACCTCCGTGGGGAGGGGGATCGGGAGAGCGATGAGAATTCACCTATCCCGCCCTCTGTTTGGGACTGTGATGAGTTCCCTATTGACCAAACGCCCCATGGGGATGAAGGAAGACCCAGCGGTAGATCGGGACTAATCCCCCCATTCTGCCTATTTTCAATTCTGGCCCTTTCCTGGGCTCTGTTGAACTCTTTTTCTAGGGCTTGGTGTCTTCTGATTGCCTGCTTGTCAGCTTTCTTTGATGGCTTCCTTGCAGCCTTTCTAGGGGCTGCAGAGGATTCCGAATCCTCTGAAGCGGGTGCTCCAGAGGATGAAGGCAGGGCTCCAGTGGAGGGAATGATTGCTTCCTCCTTCTCCACTAACGCCGGGCCGCGATAGGGGGGACCCAGGTAGTAGGAGAGCTCCAACTTTGAGTAAGGACAGGCGCACTACAGGGGGCGTCTGGAACTCTGGAGCAGACTCTGCAAAATTGTCAGAGTTAGTCACTGTGCACGGATAAGAACAGGCACGCTAATGGGAATGCCTGGAACCCGGCTTGACTATGGTGGGTAAGGACAGGCACGCGACTGGGGATGCCTGGAACCCACCACTAAATCCAGAAGCGTACGGGCCACTAATGGGGGACCCGAAGTCCGGAAGGAGCCAAAGGCAACCGAACAGTTAGTTATGAAAGGTTCTTATTTACTTTGGATTGAAGAAACCAAGTCCTGGAACAAGCAGCTATGTGTCTGATTTGAATGTCTCTAAATGAATAATAGATGCTCTAGTACCCTAGTACTGCTTGCCTATTATTTTACTCCAGCGGCTGGACCTAGGCTTCTCAGGGAGCCTTGGATCCCCTGTTTGCACAAAATATGGCCGCCGCTGCCAGGAGACTACTGTGCATGTGTTAAAAGAGCCAGGAGGCTACTGCGCATGTGCTAAAGAAGCAGGAGACTACTGCGCCTGTGCTAAAAAGGCTGCCGGTGCCATGTGCGGTTGTAACAAAGAGCCGCGCGTGCTCCCAGCTGCCCAGACAATGGCGCCTCGTTTAAAAGACCCTGAGCAGCCTGGTGAATGAAAGAAACTGCTCCTTCGCTCGCGAGCTGTTTCCCGTAATCAATCTCCCTCCCAGCATGCGTCCCCTTTGTCCTCCGTTTCCCTCGCTAATTGCTTGCCTTTCTGTCTTTCTTTCTTTTTTTAAACGCGAGGGGTTGCACGAGCTTCCCTGTTTGCTTAAGGCGGCAGCTGGCTGCTCCGGCTGTGGGAGGGTGGTGGGGGTTTGGGTGAGGGAGGGGAGTTAGGGTATTCCCCCTTTTAAGTGAGGGTGGTTTCCCCTGTAGGGAATCTGACTTCCTGAGTCTTACAATTTAGCAAGGGAATTTTAGAGTAATCAATTAAATTGAATTAAATTATCTCTAATTAACTTTTAAACTAAGCAATTTCAGCTACTAGAAAATGATCCCCTCTGTGGCCAGATCAGTCAAGATTGGGAAGTCGTGGTCCAGGACAGGCGTGGCAACTTTGGCTGACTGATCTGATTGGCCAGGAATACAGTCTCAACCCACTGAGTGGATTATCCATCTCCAGTGCTGGAGAACCCTTATTTTTCTTTTGGATTATATATTAAATAAATTGAAAACAGCCAATCACCTCAAGTCTACTTCAAAATATATTTGCCTTGTAGAATTTATTTTGCGTTTTGTCAGGGCCCAGATTTTTCTGATATTGCTTATTCGGTATAGATGTTGCTCCTCTAATCCAAGGACTGAGAATGTCTGCTGAAAGTGCTGAGTTGTGACAGGAAAGCCCCACCCCCACTGCAGCTCACAACACAGGTGGTTCTTTGTCCTGATCCCTTTCTCTGGATCAGCTTGTACTTGTTCTCATACTTCTAACTTCACCCTTGGTAGGGTTGTTCTTATTCTCTTGGAAGTTGTTGACCATTACAAAAGTTCTTTAGGACTTGAGTGACTTTAGGGTAGTAATAAAATTATAATCTTATTATACTTTAATATTATATTTTTGTTACTATTCAATCCATTGGGTCAATTGGTTTTATACACTGCTTAAGTTAGCCTTGACTGAAGCACTTTATCTATTTTAAAAATAGATTTTGAAAAGCAATTATTTGTTTAAAAATCCAAATTCATGAAGTATACTTACAAAGCATCATGCTTCTTTAAACTTCCAGGGGCATATTCCTCATGTTCAAAGTCATGCTGAGTTGTATTCTACAAAAATTAAAGATGAGTTGGGAAAAAATTATTAGATATCCATAACTGAGTCAGATACAATATTTGCAAAATACATATAAACACGGATTCCAGCAGCAATTTTTAGATCAATTTACTATGAAAAGTCAGTAAGAGGAATTCTGCCAGTCAAAGGTCAGTAAGAGGAATTAAAACTATAGTAGGACGTTGTAAAAAATAGAAACACCTTGTGCAATTCAAATTTTACAAAATATCCATCATGGCTCATGTTTTTAACACTGAATTAATGTCTACAGATAAAGACACTGAATTTCTGTTTAGGTTCATCATATACCAGCATTAGGAGTTTGTTTTTCAGTCTGTTACTAGCTGTAATATCGGACAAGAAAAAGATTTAAAATAAATCCCATATTATCAAATCTCATTTTTAGTGCTATCACTTTACTTTTGCAAAAAGTAGGTGTAAAAAAATAGGAAGAGAACATTTGAGGTTTATAGAAGAAATTAGGAGAGTTATCTTATTTGAAGTCCAAAAGGACATGAGCAACTAAATATAAACATATACAAAGACAATCTGTTATTGCAACTTAGCCAATATATTTCTGCAACTTCAGATGACAGAACAGAGCCACTTGGAATTTTCTCAAAATAATTCAGTCTTGAATACTTGAACTTCATTTCAGGTTTGAGACAATTTTTAGATCCCAATAGGTCAAGAACATTGATTTGTATAAATATTTTTCCAATAATCTGCACTGATAGTTCAAGCCTACAGATTACAAATGCACATGCAAAGAGGAGAATAAAAAACTTACAAAAGCAGCAGTAGAGACATCATTTAAAGGATCAAGAATATTAGCTGCACTGAGTAGATCTTGAACAACTTTGGAAATAATCTTCTTCACTACCATGAATCTATTCTAATTGAAAACAAAATAAAATAACTATAAAGGGCATTTCATAAAAAAAATCTATTGACATTCTGAAGCTTCTTTAAACATAAAAGTAAAAATAATCAAAACAATGATAGCAATATAAATTTAAAATGATTATTTATAATTTATTTTCTGAAACCTTATTAAAACAAATACCTCAGCACGTTGTTTTTCTTGTTGTAATTTAAGCTTGCTTTGTAGGTCAAAATTCTGAAACTTCAGGCTCTGATACTCTTTCTTTAAACATAGTATGATATCTTGTGCTTCCCTCATTTTACTCCTCTCTTCTTCTAAAGCCAAAGCTAAAGCACGATTATTTGCTTGAAAGTTTTTCAACTGTGCCACAGAATTATCTAAAAAAGATGGATAATTTTAACTTCAAAAATTATATTTTGGGGGGGGGGAGGGAAAAGAGAATATTAAAATACTTACCTGCAATTTTACTCTTAATAGGTAAAACCTGGTTCGCTTTACCCAGTTTTGCCCATTTTTTATTTCTCTTTTCTTTCATTCGTTCTTTTATATCTTCCAAACTATCCTTAAAGGACTTTTTCAAAACTTTTGCCATATTTCATTCTAAAAATAAAGAAATGTTGTATTCAAATATAATTAAAATTTTACCACTTTAACAAATCATTTATAATAACTAGGTTTTATAGCAATAAAGTTTTATACATGAGAAAAAAACATAGTATTTTAAAATACTTCTGCAAAATCTCTTTACGAAAGCTTGTTCTTCAACAAGACTTAACAATGTAAAAGTTAAATTTGGAAAAATACTGTGCAAATTGATTTTAACTTGCAGTCTTAGATATGTTTGTATCCATATCTTCTTTAAGGACATGATTATAACAAAGCATCTATTACACAATAAAAATGTTTGTCCTCATGTAATGTTACTACAGTTTATATAAAAAAGCAGTTTAGACACCAACTGTATTTTGCTCCCTATGGCTCATTTCATTTGAAAGATGAAAACTCAATTTTAGTTTTATTTATGAATTATGAATACTTATTATTGTTCTTTTTCTCTTATAATGTTTGTATTATTGGAATATTTTATTTCTTACCAAATCCGATTCTGAGCTGGGATCAAGAAAATAGCCAACTGCATAAAGTTCCTTTTTCTTCACCTAAATATGATGACAGCAAGCTGTTAGGTGTGAAGCTACAAAGAACCTTTCTTCTAGCACAGGTTATATACACCATGATTAGCTCCTCCTTTACAGTGCCATCCCCTTACCCATTCAACCAATTCCACCCTCTCATCATTCCATATAAGGAACATCTTCCTACCATGCCAGAGTGTCTAAATTTTCTGAGAATAATTTATCTAATGAGATGCTATCCTTGAAGTGTACACCTTATCTCACTGCCCTGGGTAAGCTACTTTCAAGGCCTATGAACAGTGAAAAGTTAGATGGCTTACAAATCTTAAGGAAAATAAAATGAGACAGGATTTCGAAGCTTTGATAAAAGTGCTCAGAAATGCACAAATTAAATATTATAATATAAAAACTAAAAATATTCTAACAATTCCAATTTCTCTTAAATTTTAAAGCACACTTAAATTTCAGTGATTGTATTTAGCATCAAGGTTGATACATTTCAGTCCATTCAGATTGATTTTCATTGGTAAAGATTTAAAAGCAGTAGCAAGTTGATAACAAAATAAAACCTTGACAACAACAAAAACCTATAACAAAAATGCAGCTATCCTATCACAGCAACTGTCTTATCTAAGTTACATCCAAGATCACATTGTTCTAAATGGTCTCTTAAGATTTCTGTCTTGTTTGAGTAATAAGAAAATACAAAGAAAGCAAATATTCCTCCATTGTAGTGTCTAAATCATGAAAAACAACCTTACATTGAGCACCTCTGAATATGGCATTGCAAAACCATGACTTTTAGCTGGAAAACAATTTGGTTTACTAGGCCACAGGTTCTTAACTGAGTCTGTCACCATTCAGGATCGATTCAGATTGTTGGGAATGTTTTCTTACATTAGTTCTTTAAACAGTTCATATATATGTGGAGCAGTGAGATTTGGTAGTGAATGTAACTTACACACACACACACACACACACACACACACACACACGTTGTGGGTACCTTCTGTCATCACATTTTCCCAAATCTTTTCTTCTCCTTCAAATGTATAACATGGTAGAGGGATTTCAGATAGATAAGCAATAAAAACTTAACTGTGCTTTTTATGTACTTCTAATATCAGTAATATCATGGAAAGCAACTCTATAATTAAACATCCTTACTTACCTTCTGCAATGTACATGTGATATAGAAATAGTATTTTAAAAACACTATGTTCCTTTCCTATAACTCAAACATGGAGTTTTCTAAAAAAGAAATCAAAGATAAAAAGGAGTATTCCAGAAGATAGCTTCCTTAAAATTACAGAGAAACATCAATCCTGGCTATAAATTGGAAGCCTACTTGAGGTCTCCTTTTACTATTTTCATTATCTTGGGGTCTGTGATATTGACATATAAACTAAAACAAGTACAAACCCCAACATAAAGGCTAGAATCAAATTATTAATACCAGCCTAAATGCTTTTGCTATTAATACCTCCAGTTAAGGTGATGTATGTATGTATGTATGCATGTATAAAGTAAAGGTTTCCCCTGTCCTGTTGTGTCCAGCTTTAGAGAGTAGTGCTCATTCCCATTTCTTAGTCAAGAGAGCCAGCACTGTCTGACTTTCCTTGGTCATGTGGTCAGCATGACTATATTCCATATGTATTTTTATGGTATCCTCAACCTTTACAGATGGAACTATTTATAAAATAATCACATTGTCATTCTACCTTTCAGATAACAGTACAATAAAACTATAAACTTGTCCCCGTTATTGTTAAATTTAGAGGTAGCAAACAAAAACCCATCTAACCTTTTACTGGCAGCCATTTGCAGGACTATTGTGGGAATGTAGCTTATCCTTGGACAACCCTATATCTGCCTCCACATGGGAAGAATATTGCAGCCAATTCATGCCCGAATTGGACTAATGGAATAGAGGACCCACAAAATGATCAACAGATCTGTAACTCCACTCCACCATGCTCTCTGGTGATTGAACAAGAAACTAGAGAACTCTTCAGACCCTGATGCTCAACAAGAGAAGATCTTCTATCTCCAAAATTATTTGATTGGTGGACTTCCTTACTTGTAAGTTTATATACCCATATGAATAATTCCTGCCAAATTCCAGATGATTGGGACCCCTCTATTAAGGTTCCCATTTACAAAAAGAGAAATTAAAAATTAATTAGCCTATTTGACATTGTAGCAAAACTGTATGGCAAGTATTTTTATATAAGATTGAGGAATGGGTAATGGAAAAGCACTTGCTTCCTCCAAAGCAAAGTGCTCTTAGGCCAGTTCACCCCACTAATGATAACTGCTTCATTTTATGCCACCTAATAGAAAAATAAACAGTTAAAGGGAGCCAGACACCTGTTTACAACTTTTACAGACCTCAGTGCAGCATTTGATTTGACAAATAGGGACCTTCCTTAGAAGAAATTTATGCATTTGATCATAGACCTCAGCATGGATCATAAAGCAGCTCACCTACCATAGTTACCAATAATAAAGGTATACAACAAGATCAGGAATTCCTAAGTATTAAGGTGATGGGTAAGACCCTAGTATCAAGTTGCTTAGGAATGTTTTCAGTAAGGAGGAAGGTTATTAATAAATATAAGGCTTAGATATTTTGTAATCTTTAGGTTATAAAGATTCAGGTTCACCTGAATTGTGTTACTATGACCACCTGAAGATATATGCATGATGTTGCTCTTAATGATTAATTTATAATGGGGATGTGTTTCCATGATTGGTTCAAGGAAATGTATACTTTTCAGAATTATATAAGAGAGGCTCTATTCCAAGCCCAGGTATGTCCACTTGGAACTTGCTTCTAGATCAGTGGTTCTCAACCTGTGAGTCGGGACCCCATTTGGGGTCGAACGACCATTTCACGGGGGTCGCCAAACAAGGCTGTCTGCCATTTTTTCCCCCTTTTCTTTGACCATGCCCCTGGCACCCAGTGATGTATAAGTGGTTGGGGGTCACCGCAACATGGGGAACTGTATTATGGGGTCGCGGCATTAGAAAAGTTGAGAACCACTGTTCTAGATAATCCTTTTCTTTTCCAGCTATCAGGTGGGTTCGTTGGGCTTACATGCCAGATAAAAGGACCCAAGCTTTCTAGGACATCAATTCTGGTGCCTGAATAGGGACAAAACCTGAGGGCCTTGTCTGGTTCTACTGAGTTGATCCTGAAATGTCACCCAATAACATACACTAGTAGACATAAAGTAAAATGATTGAAAAGTATATGAATGTTTTTCAATTAAATTCATGGCTGGATCCCAGGGCTGTCTATTGACCCAACACCTCAGGGTCCACCCAGATCCTGCAAATCTATCTATACTGTGATTAGAATGTTTCTGGGGAAAAAATGAGGCTAGTAGATCTGTGTACCCCTCTAATACTTTGAGTAGAAGGCTGCATGCCTATGAGCCATCACTGAATAAGATTGAGTTGGATTTTTGGGCTAGCGTAATGGTGACATCAGAGACTCAAAGGACTGATATCTAAGGAGTGTTGAAGGCAGGCCAAAAATGCTGGGGAAGATTTGCATTCTCAATCTTTATCAGTGAATAACTCATCTATAACACATACAAAGTCCATTCCTATTATCTGATCATTTGGAGCAGGCCTGACAAGGCTTCAGCATCTGAGCATCAAGACCAGGACACGTTGATCTGTATGGTACAGCTGGCTTTTTCACACCATCTGACTCTCCGCTAATGCCAAGACTAGTATTTGTCCAGAAAGCATTATTGAGCTTTCTTGGAGAAAATAGGAAGCAGGTCATGGCACTGCAATGGTAAGTGAGCAATGTACAGAGCAGGATCTGAGAATGTAGCCTTCTTGGTTGCATCATAAAACATTGGAAAAGGTTTGCTAGGGACTAACTAAGACCAAATTGGAGCTTTCTTTACTAACGTTATTCTTTGGAAGATGGCTGTGAAATGGGTTTTGGGGATATAATAACATTGTATAGTAGCCTTTATTATATAGTCTTTGAATATATAGTAGCCTTTATTATATAGTCTTTGAATATATAGTAGCCTTTGTTACACATACATGGTCTGTGAATTTTTTTTTCTCTTTGGTTCAATGTTCAGTGTGCCATTCTTGCAAGAGGGAGGGACAATTTTCTGTGGTGCTAATGTTTGCTGAAACTATTTTGCAATTACCGTTATTGTTACGGTAGTAATTGTCTTTGCTGACAAATGAGCAAATGGAATAACTGTGTATTGAGATGTTTTTGAGGGTTTTTTTGGAGGGGAAGGAAGAGAGATGATGTAAAATATAATTTCACTGTGCCCATAACTCCTTCAAAAGCAGAAGAGGATTTACTTAAAGAAACCCCTGGAGGACATGTAATGGGTTCAGCTTCACTTTATTTAGTTAAGAAGCAGCTTGTGAATTCACCATTAGGTATTTAGAAAAGGGAGAAGGGGAAAATGACTGATTAATAAAGCTTTCTCACTTTCTCACTTTTGGCAAAGGCCACGTGAGCCAAGAGAGTATTTTGGCATGCTGCCTTTAAAGTGGGTTCCCCTCCTAGAACAGAGATCTTAGCTGGGTTTTTTTAAACCAATCTATATTTGTAAAAATTACCAGCTCAATTGAGTTGACTGTCGTAGTTTTGATCATTATTTACATCTCCCAAAGAAAAGAAAATGTTACGCAGAATGCAAGGAGAGGAGATTAAAGAATGATTAAGCTGCTGTCTGTGAGACTAAACTCTGATGTTAAAGGCTGAGTCTAGAACAGTGTTTCTCAACCTTGACAATTTTAAGGCATGTGGATTTCAACTCCCAGAATTCCACAGCCAGCATTGGGACTTCATCTGGGAGTTGAAGTCCACATGCCTTAAAATTGTCAAGGTTGAGAAATACTGGTCTAGAAGAAGGAAAAGTTTTAAAGGAGGTCAGCCAAAAGGGTTTTGAAGGGGAAAGGGGGGAGAGAGCAGAAACCCTGTTGATGGCAATGGTTGCAAGTGATGCTGCAGGCCTACTGGTAGAAGCCAGGGGAGGATGACTACTGCCTTAGGGATCAAAGATGGCTGGATGATTTTGAACCAGTCTCTCTCTCTCTCAGCACAACCCATTCACAAGGTTGTTATTGTGAGCAAAGAGGAGGAAGGAGTATTACATATGTTAGCAGTCTTGATTTTTATGCTTATTACTTGTTATTTATTACACTTAGTATTTAATGTTTGTAAGAAGCCCAGAGCTGCCTCTAGATGAGATGGCAGCACACAAATCAAATAAGTTAATAATAAAGTAATAACGGTAGGATAAAAACAAAAAAGAAATATATAAAAAGAAGAGGGAAAGGGGGACACAAAACAATTCCTGTTTCTCCCCTGGTCAAAATGGAAATATAAGAGAAAGACATGAAAAATTTTGGTAGTGTTTTAAATGTGAAAATGCTACTTATTAGAGCAACAGAAAAATGTTAATTAAACCTTTTTCTTTCAGCAATGGATTATGTGCTGTTCTGTCCACCCTGAGAAAAAGGTTGCGAAAATTAACCCTCAGCTCAGAGATTGGAACCTCCATATTTTGCTTTGAATATTTATACTGATTTTTAGCACGCTCTGAGACTTTTGTATGTACATGGAATCTTATGAAAGGAACAGGGACTTTTCATACAATTGGAATAAAAATCCTAACTATACTTATTTTGTTGAAAGTTCTTTTTCTTCCTATAGAGGTGGCTGTTATAGACTACAAAGCCTGTCAAAATGTAAAAATGCTATTTTTGAAGAAATCAAAGAACAGATAAAACAGGAACATGGACAGTTCTTATGTGTTTAGGAGAGGCCACCTACAAACTATGAACCTATGTTGATTCCATACATTGAACACCTTTCTCCCTGAAGTACATTTTGATGTTCAAGGGCAAGATGCAAGTTAGCTTGGATAACATTTAAAATAAAAATTAATTAATCCTGATAGATCCATTCATTAGCATCAATGTTAAAATTAAGCCAGTTGCCTAGCGAGACACAGCAAGGACACTCTGGGTCAGATAATAGCCCAAGATATTTTTTTAATCTTTTCAAGGTAATTTGCTTTGCCCACACCTTGGGCAAAGAGCAAAAGTGGGTGGGGGAGGGGGGCAGTTGGAACCTTATATTTTATTCTAGAATAGGCAGTCCAATAGCCAGACAGTGCAAAATCCTTTAACTTTTAGACATTAAATTGGTTATTAGAAGTTTATTGAATTTTATTTATCCATGATCATGGCACAAGATCAAAAATAAATAAACAGAAAAAAAATTGGGCAATATTTAATAGAACCGCCATGGACTGATACGATCTAACTGAATTTTTTTAAACAATGTCTGACTGTACAATCAATCTAAACACTGAATTAATTCTTGTGTCAATTTTTTTTCCCAGCTTTATAAATTTTAATTTTAGGAAATAGTATTAAATTTTTATTAAATTGTACAATGTTATTTTTATTTAAATAGGAAAAATGAGTTCAGTATTTGCACAAGCTCTACTTTTGTTAAATGGAAAACTTATAACAGAAAAGTTATATATAAAAGTTATCACCATTAAATACTGAACAAATAGTAATTTGAGGATCATTACATTTTTAGGAGAGAGAGTTGGTAGACTAAGCAATTACATCAGAAGATATTTGCCCTCCCATTGTAAATGATATTGATATCCACTGAAACCCCTACTTTGATTTTAATTAGTGCCTACTCGGGGAACTCAAAAGGCAATTGGACTAGATCTCCGTACCTCTAGATGATGCCCAAATTGCTTCCAGATGTAGTTTGGCGATAAAGGGAATCCAGGTGTTTAACATGAAATAGATCCAAATTTCATACTGTCCATTACAAGGAGACAGCAGTTCATCCATTGAGAAAAAAGGTCAACTTACCCAGCTAATTCTGGAAACAGCTTTGATTTCCCAGGTAAAAGAGAGAGATTGGCTGAAAAATAATACTTTAAAAGGTCAGGATGGATTTACACTTGCAAAAAAAAAATAGTAAACTGGTAAGAATAAATGTGTTAATTGTAAATCTGCTATTAACACTGATATTTTTATTTATTTTTTTAAGTTGGATATTTTTTGAGCCTATCATATATGTTGAGCTGCACTAATTTTTGTAGATTATTACAGCCACAACTTCTATTGTGAAGTCCTTGAACACAATCACTGATGTCCTAGCAACAGTAAAATGGGCCCTTGATATACTTATAGCTGCTCAAGAAAGACATATGCCATCTAGCTTTCAGTATGTTATTCTGCATAAAGCAATAAGCAGTATACACAATGAGGATCTTTTTTTAATTCTGGGATACCAACTTTTAGATTGCTAAAAACTTCATTTGGTATTGTATTGTTCTTAGTCATTGGACTCATGACATGTTGTTGTATTCAATTCCTTCCCTTCCTGATGTCCATGTGGCCAAAATTTTGCCAACCTTTTTAAAAGAAATCATAAGATAATGTTGGTTGATTAACAATCCTCTATTTAGACTTTCTGTCTTTCCATAATCAGGCTGATGGTCTATTCAGCAGTCTAAATTTTAATAGTCTCCATAAATTTCTGTGACTTATGTGACTCTGCACATTTTGACACTCAGTAAAAATGGGGCATGATAAGAAAGCCCAATTTTTTAAAGCTTAATCTAATTGTATTTATGTAAACTATTTCTTATTCATGTATTAAAATACTGTTTATTATTTAACACATTTTGCCGTGGACTTGAACTGCTTTGTTGAGCAGAAATGAGACCAATTTGACCAGACCATCTGTCTCCTACTAGGAATGCCTAACCATTACGGTGATGGGCAAGACCTTGGTACCAAATTGCTTAGGAATGTTTTTAGAAAGGAGGAAGGCTACTGATAAGATAAAGGTCATAACTACTTTGTAACTTTTAGTTTGTAACCTTTAGCTAAACTGTTAGTATAGTCCTGAACATGTATGCTTGATGTTGTTCTTAATTATTGGTTTATAATGATGTGTTTCCATGATTGGTTCATGGCAATATATACTTTTCAAAACTATATAAGAAGGTGTCTGCTCTAAGTTGGGGTGCACTCATTTGGAATTTGCTTCCAGATAGCTCTCTTTTAATTGCAAATAAAAGTTTTCTTTTCCTTTTCAGCTATCTGGTATGGTTCACTGGGCTTGCATGCCAGATAAAAGGACCCAAACTTTCTGGGACAACAATGCCAGGAACAGATGGTCTCCTTGCAGTGTCTCCTTTCTTGCAACTGATTAGTTTTACAAACTTTCCCCAACATTAAATATCACATCACACAAACAAAACACATGCAGAAACCTTTCTCAAAACAAGCATTACTTTATTTCAGTTCAGCAGCGTTTTTACCCATTGCTTTCACACTTATTCCACTAACAAAAAAAGGATATGAGTATCCTTGGTCAGAACACACACTTCTTCCAGGCCCCATCAGGAGGCAAAAATTGTCTCCAGTTCTCCATTTGCAACCAAAAGGAAAAAAAAAAAAATCTGACAAACATTCCAATGAGCAAAGAGAGACCTCTACAAACTTACACACACACACACACACACACGCACACACGCACACACACACACACACACACCCCAGTACAGTTCAGTTGGAATAGAAGGGGCGTTGACTTACCTGAACGCCTTTTCTCAGCACGGAGATGGATAATCCACGCAGTGGGTTGAGACTGTATTCCTGGCCAATCAGATCAGTCAGCCAAAGTTGCCACGCCCCGTCTTGGACCATGATCCTTTAGTCTTGACTCGAGCGCAGCCATTGACTGACAGTAAGACGTTTTGGCTCCACTAAATATACCCTATTATTCTAGTCTATAAGGGTGGGTGTGGATTATCCATCTCCGTGCTGAGAAAAGGCGTTCAGGTAAGTCAACGCCCCTTCTCCAGCACTGGAGATGGATAATCCACGCAGTGGGACATACCAAAGCCTATTGTCCCTTGGGTTGGGGAATAGACTGGTCCCGTGTGCAACTTTGGTCTAGCACCTGCTGGAGAACCCTCCTACCGAAGGAGGCCTCTGCAGAGGAGTACCTGTCGATTTTGTAATGACGAATGAATGGAGAGGGCGAGGCCCAAGTGGCTGCCCTGCATACCTCTTCAATAGAAGCCTGCATGGCCCATGCTGCTGAGGTGGCAGCACTCCTTGTGGAATGGGCCGTGATATGCTTGGGGACTTGCAAGGACTCCGCCTGGTATGCCCCCGTGATGCATGCCCTAATCCACCTACCGATGGTAGAGGACGAGACCTTCCGGCCCCTAGTAGCAGGGTTGAAGGATATGAAAAGCGCTTCCGAGCGTCGGAATTCCGCTGTGCGTGAAATGTAATGTCTTAGTGCCCTGCGTACGTCCAAGGTGTGCCATTGTTGCTCCAGGGGATGAGCTGGGTTTGGACAGAAGTCTGGTAGGACTATTTCCTGTGATCTGTGAAAAAGGGAGTTGACCTTTGGAATGAATGAAGGGTCTATTCTTAGGACTACCTTGTCCCTGTGAAAATGGCACAGGTCCTTCCTCATTGAGAGAGAAGCTAACTCGGATATCCGCCGAGCTGACGTGATGGCTACCAAGAATGCTACCTTATGGGTCAGATAGCGAATGTCACATGTTTTGAGTGGTTCGAAGGGCGCTCTGGTAAGAGCTTGTAGTACTCGTGGTAGTTCCCACGATGGATACCTGTGCACGGTTGGCGGTCTGATGTTTGCAGCCCCCTTGAGGAAGGATCGTATTAAGGGATGCTTGCCCAAGGATTCACCGGGGCTGGCAGAAAGTATAGTTGAGAGGGCGGCGATTTGCCTGCGCAGTGTGTTTGGCGAGAGGTCCCTCTCTAGGCCATCTAGTAAAAATTCTAGGATCTTGGGAATTGTGATCCCTTCGAGTAACAATTCCTGTTTAGAGCACCATGATTGGAAGCTTCTCCACGTGGCCTCGTAGATACGGTTCGTGGAGGGGCGCCTTGATGCCTGTATGACCCTAATTACACCCTGTGAGCAAGCCCCCTTGGCTAAAATTGACCGTTCAAGAGCCAGACGGCTAGTTGTAGCCATTGTGGCTCTGGGTGGGAGATCTCCCCCTGCTTGAGGGAGATCCTCTCCGGAGGAATCCGCCATGGATTCGTGCGGGAGAGACTCCTCAAGTCTGCGAACCAAGGTCTCCTTGGCCAATAAGGGGCCACAAGGATTACCTCGGCCCTTTCCCGCAGAATCTTGCGTACTACCGCCGGAAGGAGAGGTAAGGGTGGAAACGCGTACAGGAGCCCCTTGGCCATGGGCTCCGTAACGCGTCCGTCTGCTCTGCTCCCTTGGATGGGAATCGGGAGAAGAAGCGAGTTAGGTGGGCATTGGAAGGAGAGGCAAAAAGGTCCACCTGGGGAAGCCCGAAGCGGTGACAGACCTCCCTGAAGATCCTCGGGTGTAGTTGCCACTCCGAGTGATCTATTGTTGATCTGCTCAACAGATCTGCTTGGATGTTTGCCTCCCCCGATATGTGGTCGGCCTTTATGGAGGCCAGATTTTGTTCCGCCCAGGCCCCCAGTAGGAGGGCCTCGGCCGAGAGCGAGCGAGAGTGTGTGCCCCCCTGACGGTTTATGTGGGCCTTGGCTGTCACGTTGTCCGTCAGGACCAGTACGTGCCTGCCTTTTATGCTGCTGTGAAAATGCCTTAACGCTAGGTGAATAGCCCGCAGCTCGAGCCAGTTTATGTTGTGTCGGAGATCCACCGCTGACCAGCGGCCCTGTGTCCACTTGGTCCCCAAGTGGCCTCCCCAGCCGAATAAGCTCGCATCTGTTGTGACTACTACTCTGTCTGGTTCCCTGAAGGGGGACCCCCTGAGGAGAGCTGGAGATAGCCACCACCTGAGGGAGTGTCGTACTCTCAGAGGTATGCCTACCCTCTTCCGGGATGCACTGATTTGTTGTCTCTGAAACGGGAGCATGAACCATTGCAGTTCTCTTGAGTGCAGCCTTGCCCAAGGAACTATTGCTATGGTCGATATCATCTTCCCTAGCAGCTGGGAGAGGCAGACCAGCGTCACTGACTGACCGCGGCTTACCTGTTTTACGGCTTTCTTTATGCTGCTGAGGCGTTCCTGTGATAGGTACACCTTGCATTCCTTTGTGTCTATGACCGCTCCCAGGTGGAGTATTCTCGTAGTTGGGGTTAGATGGCTCTTTGGAAAGTTCACCGAGAAGCCGTGGTCCTGCAGCATTTTTATCACTAACTTTAGGTCCGCCCGAGACTGCTGGGCGGACGATGACTGGATTAGAATATCGTCCAGGTAGCACTGGACTCTGACTGGTACGTTTCTTAGTTGTGCTGCCAGAACCGCCAGAATCTTGGTGAACACCCTGGGCGCTGATGACAGGCCGAATGGAAGTGCCCTGTATTGAAAATGGTGCCCCCTGTAGGCAAACCGTAGAAAGCGGCGGTGAGCCAGAGAGATAGGGATGTGCAAGTATGCCTCCGTGAGGTCGATCGATGCCAGAAAATCCCCTTTCCTTACGCTTCCAAGGATGGAGCGTAGTGTCTGCATTTTGAATTTGCGGTATTTTATGTAGAAATTTAGCCTTTTCAAATCCAAAACGGCTCTCCAACCCCCCGAGGGTTTTGGGACCACGAAGAGGATAGAATAAAACCCCTGGTCTCTCTGGTTCATAGGCACCGGCTCTACGGCCCGTATGTTTAGAAGGTGCTGAACGGCCTCGTTCATGAGCCTTCTCTTTGTTGGGTTTGTGGGACAGGGGCACGGGCGGAAGCGGTTCGGGGGCTTTGAGAGAAATTCTAGAGATAGACCATGACGTATGGTGTTCCTGACCCATACGTCCGTGGTGGTCTCTTCCCACTGGGGAGCAAACCCTGCTAGTCTGCCCCCTATGGGAAGGTCTGGGCGGGAGTCATCTGGTACGGCGGAAGGGGCGGTTGTTCCCCCGAAAGGGCCGTCTTCCCTGTGTTTGCCTATGTCTTGTGTTCTGTCTGTCCCCCTGTCTTTCCCTATCCTGTCTAGCTTGGAAGGGTTGGGAATTTTGAAAGTAGTTGACCCTGGCTTCCGTACGAAAGGATTGTTTCCTTCCCCAGGAGCCGGGTCTCTTGTCCTGCCTTTTAAGCATGTGTTTAAGGACCTTGTGCTTGTCCTTGTTCTCTGTCAGGTATGGCGTTAGTGCCTCACCAAACAGCTTTGCCCCTTGGTACGGAGCCGAAGCCAATTTCCACTTGGATTTGGTATCCGCCTGCCAGTTCTTTAGCCAGAGGATGCGCCTGCTCGTGTTGTTTGCCGCCATTGCCTTGGCTGAAAACTTGGTCGCTAACAGTGTTGCGTCCGACGCATATTCCGTGGCCGCTACCATTTTGCTGAGTTCCTGATGAGTGCGTATATCTTCCATGGGAACCCGGCCCTGTAGCTCACGGAGCCAACAAAGTGTGGCTCTGGTGAAAAAGGACGCGGAGGTAGACGCCCTGGTAGCCCAAGCTATTGCCTGGTGCGTTCTCCTGTAGTTGGACTCACTCTTTCGGTCCTCGGCTTTAAGAGCCTCAGCAAAATCTCCTGATATGGCCGTGTCCGATATCAGGGGACCTATGGGTTCGTCCACCACCGGCACCTCCAATGTTCCCTCTAGCTCCTTGCTACGTTAAATAGCTTCCTCTCCGCATTGCTAGGAAGCGGTAGGGAGGTTGGCGCTGCCCACTGTTTCCTTATTGTGTTTAGGAACATGGTCGGGCATGGTATGCGGTGTTGAGTGGTTACCTTTTCGGCGAACGTCGGCTCAGCCTCCGTGTCAACTGTGACAGGCTCCGCTGGTGTCCCATGCCCCAGATGGGCTGTGGCCTCAGCCTTGCGCAGAATAGTAACAAAAAGAGAAGGGTTAAACAGGCCGCTGAAGGACGGCCCTTGAGGTGAGGTGTCCTCCTCCTCCTCAGACATTTGAATCCCTTGTGACGTACCTGGCTGGTCCAGGTAAGCTTCCTCAGAGACCGACGAGTCTGAGACGGAGGAGAGGTCCTGATGGTCCTCCGTTTCCTCCCGATGCCTCGTTCTAAGTCCTAGAGACTTGGCTTTTGAAGTTTGAGCCCTGGCCTCAAATGCACGGTCCACTGCCTGTGCTATTAGGGTAGCTAGCAGATCCCCCGTCAATGCAGGAGGAGTGACCATTGCCTGGGACCCTGCAGGTGCTGTGGTTAGCATGGTCCTCGGGGTTTCCTGTAACCTCCGTGGGGAGGGGGATCGGGAGAGCGATGAGAATTCGCCTATCCCACCCTCTGTTTGGGACTGTGATGAGCTCCCTAATGACCAAATGGCCCGTGGGGATGAAGGGAGACCCAGCGGTAGATCAGAACCTATTCCCCCATTCTGCCTATTTTCAATTCTGGCCCTTTTCTGGGCTCTGTCGAACTCTTTTTCTAGGGCTTGGTGTCTTCTGATTGCCTGTTTGTCAGCCTTCTTTGATGACTTCCTTGCAGCCTTTCTAGGGGCTGCAGAGGATTCCGAATCCTCTGAAGCAGGTGCTCCAGAGGATGAAGGCGGGGCTCCAGTGGAGGGAATGATTGCTTCCTCCATTCTCCACTAACGCTGGGCCGCGATAGGGGGGACCCAGGTAGTAGGAGAGCTCCAACTTTGAGTAAGGACAGGCGCACTACTGGGGGCGTCTGGAACTCAGGAGCAGACTCTGCCAAATTGTCAGAGTTAGTCACTGTGCACGGATAAGAACAGGCACGCTAATGGGAATGCCTGGAACCCGGCTTGACTATGGTGGGTAAGGACAGGCACGCGACTGGGGATGCCTGGAACCCACCACTAAATCCAGAGGCGTACGGGCCACTAATGGGGGACCCGAAGTCTGGAAGGAGCCAAAGGCAACTAAACACAGTTAGTTATGAAAGGTTCTTATTTACTTTAGGTAGAAGACACCAAGTCCTGGCATCAGTAGCTATGTGTCTGATTTGAATGTCTCTGAATGACTAATAGATGCTTTAGTACCCCAGTACTGCTTGCCTATTATTCACTCCAGCGGCTGAACCTAGCTTCCTTAAGGAACTTTAACTCCCCTGTTTGGACAAAAAATATGGCCGCCGCTGCCAGGAAACTACTGCGCATGTGTTAACAAGGCTGCCTATGCCACGTGCGGTTGTAACAAAGAGCTGCGCGTGCTTCCAGCTGTGCAGACAATGGCGCCTCGTTTAAAAAATCCTGAGCAGCCTGGAGTGAAAAGACTGCTCCTTCGCACGCCAGCTGTTTCCCTTAATCAATCTCCCTCCCAGCATGCGTCCCCTTTGTCCTCCGCTTCCCTCGCTAACTGCTTGCCTTTCTGTCTTTTTTTTTGTTTGTTTGTTTGTTTTAAACGCGAGGGGTTGCCCGAGCCTCCCCCCGTTTGTTTAAGGCGGCTGCCGGCTGTTGGAAGGTGGCTGGGGTTGTTTAGGGAGGGGAGTTAGGGATTTCCCCCTTTTAAGTGGGGGAGGTTTCCCCTGTAGGAATCTGACTTCCTGAGTTTTACAATTTAGCAAGGAAATTTTTGAGTGGTCAATTAAATTGAATTAAATTATCTCTAATTAACTTTTAAACTAAGCAATTTCAGCTACTAGAAAAAAATCCCCCCCTAATGGAAAGGAACTATACCTGCCCAGGAGCCAAAAGTTCTAGATGTGTCTTCATGGCGAGATCAGTCAAGACTGGAGGATCATGGTCCAAGACGGGGCGTGGCAACTTTGGCTGACTGATCTGATTGGCCAGGAATACAGTCTCAACCCACTGCGTGGATTATCCATCTCCAGTGCTGGAGAAAAATCACAATGAAACTAAACCACAGGAAATACAAACACACAGAGACATGAAAATAACTTTTTACATACATCCATGAATCAACCTGCACAATGAATCAACCTTTCTGCCCATTACCTTTCCAGGGTGATAAAAGAGGGAAAAAAACATTCTAAAAGGTAAAACACATACATGCCATTGCCAATCTGCAAAAGTACCCCATGTAAATTGATGCACATCTCAAAACTCACAGGAGCAAGGCAAATTTCAAACTGATGTTTGTTGTTTTTTTACATCAAAGGAATTTTGGATAACATCACTTCTGCTGAATGACCAAAAAAATCCATTTGTCTCAAACCAAAATTCCAACACCGTCCCATTTAATATTAAGTACAAAGACAGGGCATATAACAATCCATGCAATTAGTTCCTCTTTTTGTTCCATACAAGAATGACTAGTGATACCTATATTAGCATGGGATCTAGCAGGATAGAAAAAAAGATTGTTCCATCTGTCTAAATTTCTGTTCAGTTTTTGTCTGATTGCAGTAAACAAAACTTGGTTAACAGCCAGCAATGAACAAATTAAAATATTTGGCTTTTAAGTCCTGGATCACCCTAGTGTGGGAGGTCAGTCCCCCCCCCAAAAAAAGCAATATTAAAGAGGCAGAAAAGCATGTCCAGTTTTTCTTTATAACCCCAAGTCTCCCTCCCCCAAGCAGAAACCAGCTCTATAGAAATGCAGGCGTAAATAATCCAGGAAGGTTGGAAGCCTCCAGCTTAGAACCTTAGGAAGACACCTAAAATCTACATACCCCACCCAAAGTCTAAGACAGGAGATAATAGGATTAACCCACAGATACCAAAGGGCACACTCAGACTCAGGTCAAAGTTCATGCCACAGGAACAACTCCAAACAAAAGGCTCCAAAAGATATAAAAACCCATTCTCTACATGTCCTCTCTCTCTCTCTTTTCTTCCAGAGTCATCTTTCTGTCTGGCTCTCTTCTTCAATAAACTGCAACTTTCTTTCTAAAGCAGTCGCCATGTTGTTTATTCCCGGCTTGGACTGATCCATGCTGAAGACTTTTCCTTCAACACTAGCATGGAAAATAAAATAGAAAGACTGGGCAATAGGGAGTCTGGCCATATTGATCAAGGAAGAAATGGAATGGAACGGCACAGATGACCAAGCATGCCTTTTCATGGTTTTTTGCTTAGCTTTTAAATTTCCATGTAAGGCCTCAGTGATTGTGATGTTAAATGTGTATACTCACTCATATTACTTCTCTGGCATATGGGTGAACTTAGAGCAAACCTTGATAAGAGCTAAATTCAAAAATTCCCCAACATAGTTATAATTGTATTGGGAGATTTCAATGTGAAGTTGGAACCTTCTCTACCAGATCATATTAGTAATCTGAACATTTCCAAATTTTACTCTCTATTAACTTTAGGGTCCTTTAGGGACCAGAAAAGAAATTCTGACAATATACAGGTTTTAAACTTGAAATGCAAATGTAACTTGCAAATTCTAGGGAACAAAGATCTAAGTTTTGTATAACCTTTACTTACCATTCAGAGAAATCAAGTAGTACTTTAGACAATATATGCGTCCCTAAGAGTTATGCATCTTTTTTCTCAGACTTCCAGGTTTATATAAGAGATGATGGTGACCACTAACCGGCTGCTCTTAATTTTTGTGAGCGTTCAGACGTCATATCCTACACCACAATAGATAGATGGGTTTCACTTTATTTAAAGATTCACCAGGATAGGATAAAATGAACCAGAATAGATGTGATGTTTTAACTGAATATAGGAAATTTTTTATCAAACCACTAATTCTAGTAGTTACTTAACCTTGCACAGATGTCAGCTCTCTACTTACAGCTTATGAAACCCTAAACGCAGTACTAAGAAAATTCTTAACTGAAAAAGCCCTGAAAAGGTGCTCATTGGTTTGATTCAGAGTGCAGCTCCCTGAGAAAACAATTAAGATTAGCTAAGTGTACAGCACAGAACTATCCATCAAATAATAATCATATTGCCATGTTACTATTCAGACAAGAGTACAAGTTTATTTAACCATATAAATAATTCCTGCCAAATTCCACCTGATAGGGTCCTCTGTTATGGGTCCATTTACAAAAAGAGTGATAAGGGTGGTTTTTCAAATGATAGATAAGTGTGGCAAAACTTTTAGAAACCGAGTGCCCATACTGCAACCCAAAACCCACTTATGTATTGTTGGGTGCCAGGTGGGCATGGTCAGCTTGATGTTGCTCCTGGGGAGGGATGCCTGTGGGTGCCAGGCAGGGTTGGGGGAGATCCAGGGGGTCTCTAGTGGATGAGGCAGTAGGCAGGAGGGCATCTTGCTCAGCTGATGGCTTGGGGGGGAAGGGGGCAGCTACACCCCTCCCAAACACTGCTGTCTCATGAAAGCAGGATGAAAACTCCCAAAAGTGACAAGGAAAAAAAGTTAAAACAGAAGAGTGTCTCGCAATGGTTTTCTTCCCTGCGGGGGTGGGGGGAGACTACTGAGCCCCAAAGCTCTTCCAAGGGGGGAGGAGAGTGGGGAGGGTCTGTGCTGGGATTGGGCTCCTCATGCCTTCCGCTGCCCGCCTGTGCTCTTCTGCCGCAGATGCCACGGCTCCACTTCCCTGGCAGCGTAGGGGTGCACTCGCGCTTGGAGATGCAGGTGGAGTTGCTGCCTTGTTTGCCATGCCGGGGCTGGGACCCTCCTTACCGCTTCTTCCCCTGCAAACATCGGGAGTGCCCACCCCACCTACCGCTCATCCTGGGGCAGCTGCCGCCATCCGGTGCTCTCCAGCCGGTCGCCGGCCAGCCAGGATGTCTCCCTTCGTGCTCCCTCGGCCTCTCCCCCACCTCCAGGCTGGGGCTGGTCAGATCCCCCCCATGGGCAGCGCTGTGCCTGTCCCTGGCCAGCCCTCCATCTTCCTCCTCCTGAGGGCAGACTGTGGCTTACCGAGCCAGGCGTTGCCTCTCCCTGTATGTGACCTCAGGCGGAGGAGCCGGGCAGCCGTGGCTCTCGTTCCCCTCTGGCTTCCATCTGCCTGAGCTCGGCGCATCTGGCAATGAGCTAGAGCGTGTGACGGTGGCAGCTGCCCCGGGCCGACGGGTGGGCGCTCCTGATGTCCGCAGGTGAAGAAGCGGTGAGGAGGCTCCGTGCCCAGTCCAGCCTAGCCCTGGCACAGAAAGCAAGGGAGCAGCCCCACGTGTGTCCAACCCAACCCCCACACAGAGCCTTTCTCCTGTCACTTCGACCCAACTCTTGTAGAGCCCTGACCCGGTTTCTTACCTCCGCCCGGCTTGTTCCGCGGCCTCATGCCAACAGCATTGGGCAGGAGGTGGCAAACGGCCGGTTTTGGTATGACACAGCTGTTTGCCGCATTGCGTATTACACCCAATACTGCTGCAATGTGGCTTGGCCAAAAGCAGCCATGGAACAAGTGGGGCAGTTTCCCCCCCATCCACCGTATGGATTGCGCTGCTGCCGCTTCCCACCCACCCACCACATGGATTGTGCTTCCACCACACCCTTTTCCAGGCCTCCGAAGCCTGGATCAGGCCGCTGGGGTGCTACAAAATTGCCCCGTGGCCATGGATCCAAGCTCCAGATATTTGGAAAAGGCCTCTGCCGCCGAGATCGGCCGGGGGGGGGGGCGCAAAATTGCTCTGCAGGTATACCTGGACTCACGCTGGCAGCTGCCTCCACCATCCAGCCCAGATCAACCCAGCTCTTGCAGCTGCTCCCTGACTCTCAGTGCAGAGAGCAAGAGTGTAGGTGCACATGGAGTGGCGGGGGGAGCAGCTTGGCCCCACCTCCCTCTGGGGTGATGGCACGCGCGCCCACAGGGACAGTTCTCTGTGCCAGCTGTGGGACCCGTGCCATAAGTTTGCCACCACTATGATAGATCAATTACCTTAGTTGCTATTGTAGCAAAATTGCATGCCAAGTTATATGCCTTTAACTATATATTTTTCTATTAAACATCATAAAATGAAGCAGATGTCAGCTATACAAAAAGATTGAAGACCAGGTAAGTGAAAAAGGCTTGCTTCCGAAAGACCAAATTGGTTTTAGACCAGGTTGCTCCACTATTGACAACTGCTTCATTTTAAGCCATTTAATAAAAAATATATACAGTAGTTAAAGGGAGAAAACTGTTTACATTTTGATAGATCTTAATGCAGCATTTGATTCAATAGAGACTCTATTTGGAATCACCTACTTCAGGGGTCTCAACATCCAGGCCGTGGCACTGGTCTGTGGCCTTCCATAAGAATCTAAAGGCCTGTGTTTGCAGCTGGCATGGGGATCCAAAGGACTTCATATTGGAGATGGCTTAAATATCAGATCCCACTTCCCCTCTGTTCATCCTATTCCTTCCCTCTCCATCTTTTAGCTATCATATTTTGTTTTTTGAATTTTGTTCTATTTATATAGTTTCATTTTTAATATTGTAAGCCTCCCAGAGTTACTTTATAGTAAGATGGGGGGCAATACATTTGATAGATTGATATCGACTACAAGTTCTACTCTCCAGAAAGAGCCATTTATTTAGACCTTTATTTAAAAATTAAAATATATTAAGCCCTTATAAATAGAAGAGCACTAACACAGGCATCCCCTAAAAGCCGCTGAAGATGTTACCAAGTTTGGTAACGAAACGTTCCGAAACCAACCCACAAGCTCGGAGAACTGATGAAGGTTTTCCCTTTAGAAATTGTTGAAGGAAAAATCTTCATCAGATCCTTCACCCTCATATATTAGGGCACCCAAGAGAAACAATCTTACTTACTGTAGGGAACTAACCTGCACATCATCAATAAGGCAGTACTCTTTACTATGGCTGATGCCCATGTTTGATATGATCAATTGACTAATCAATAAAGTATATTATATCATCATCGTTACATAAGAATTATACAATGAAAATTACATGATAAACAGCAAACAAAACCATATCAACATTCATCTTATACGAACTCAAGTTACAAAACATAACAAAACTTACATTATTATAGGAATTGAGAATATCTGTACATATAGTACAATTAAATCCCAAACTTAGGTCCAATTATTCACACTGTTAACAGAAATAAAATGAAAAGTTCAAAATTCAAAGCATTCATTTAATTCTTTAAAAGGTCAGTCTCACATTTTTTCTCTCAAACTTTTTCCCTTCAGCCGAGAATATATTCTTCATGTGTTATACACACATGCATAGGTACGCACAAACTATTATTTCCCGTTACAAATACATATACAAATACTTTCAAACAAAAATAGTTACAGGTATTTAACATTAAAAAAGTCCTCTTCCTATCCTATATGTTACTTTTCTTACAGCAAAGTCAGATGACAGCATCAAGTCCCAAATTTCTAGTCAGTGTGAAACTTAGTTGTCCACTTGTTTAATGTAATAAATCTCTATCAGGCAAGCATTACTGAAAATTTAACTTTTTCTCTTCCATTGAGGAAATAAAATTTCTAATCAACCAGTAAAGAAATATTTAAAATAAATAAAATCAAAAGGTTTCCTCTGCTTTTCATTTTAACCAAATGCTTGAGAGGAAAACATGAATTGTTTCAGTTTCCCCTTTCTGAATCCTTTGCCATTCATTGGGATTTTTAAATAACTATGCCATTATCTTGCTTGTATAGACTTCAAGTAAGGTGATATCTAATGAAGGTATATCTAGAATATTTTTGCTTAAAAACAAACAAAAAACTCTAATAATTTAGTCAACAATACCAATATATGATCAGACTGATATGATCATTGCAAATTTTGTTTTAAAAGTTTATCATAGTACAAAATACCCAAACATGGCTAGATTACATTACTACTTGTAGCCACATATCTTATCTATTCCAAAAATAGCTGCCACACAAACTGTTTTTGTCACTCCAGCTTTAAAAATCTGACTAGGAATATAAGTTAAAATAGGCAAAAAAAAAATGATAAGACAACATCTGTCCACACTGGAAGAGTTCAAATCACCAGGACCAGATGGATTACATCTCAGAGTTCTGAAGGAGATGGCAGTCGTGATCTCAAAGCCACTGAACCAACTTCAAAGATCTTGGAGCAACGGGGAACTACCAGAGGACTGGAAAAGAGCTGATGTAGTTCCCATTTTCAAAAATTAGAAAAAATGGATCCAAAAAACTATAGACCAATCAGCCTGACATCAACACCTGAGAAGATCCTGGAAAAGATAATCAAGCAACAGATCTGTGAACAGCTAGAGGCAAGAAAGTTATAACTAGTATCTAACATGGGTTTGCCAAAAACAAATCATGCCAAACAAACCTTACTGCAGTGGTGGCGAACCTATGGCACGGGTACCAGAGATGGCACTCAGAACCCTCTCTGTCGGCATGCGTGCCGTTGCCCCAGTCCTAGGCCTTCAGCTAGTTTTATAAAACCTTTTCGCTTTAGGCCTCTGCTGCCATGTGCAAAAAAAAAAAAAAAAAGGTTCAATCAACCAGTCAATTTCAACTTCTTGCAGGAAAAAAAAAGATCTTGCAAAGTTGGAACTGATTGATTGAACTTTTTAGTCCCACCCAGTCTGCCGTTACCACCGTAGCCACACCCAGCCAATGGGCCACACCCCCAACTAGCACACCCAGCCAATGGGCCACACCCACTCGGCACCCAATGATGCATAAGTGGGTTTTGGGTTGCAGTTTGGGCACTCGGTCTCTAAAACCAGAATTAATTAAAGAATGTATGATTAAATGGGCACAAAATTTTGGTGAACCAGTTCTACCAGACACTTGGGAAACCATCTGGGTGAGGAATGTTAAATTTACACAAGCCCAGAACTTAAGGGAGAATTTTTACAAAATGTTTTATAGATGGCACCTTGATCCACAAAAAGTGTCTTGTATGTATCCTGACTTACAGCCTAAATGTTGGAGATGTGGTTGCTTGGATGCTACTTATTATCATATTTGGTGGTCGTGCAAAAATATAAAAGCTTTTTGGATTAAGATATGGTGGAATATTCAAAGAATTTTTAGAAGGAGGGTAAAATTTACCCCACAATTGTTTTTGTTGGGTATCGTTACTGATTGTAATGTTAAGGAGGTTATACTGATGTTAAATTTAATCACAGCCGCAAGGTTGTTAGTAGGGCAATACTGGAAGAAGGAATCTTTGCCTACCTTGCAAGAATGGTTTTTTAAAGTTTCTTATTTGGCGGAAATGGCAAAGATTTCAGCTTTTTTAAAGGATCAATAGCAAGAGAAGTTTTTTGCGGTATGGGAAAAATGGATAGATTTTATACAACATAAGTTGGATATAAAAAATATTACTTAGTTTTTCAATAACCTATATTCTTTTCTTCTTTTTTCTTTTATTCTTTTTTTTAAGCATTTTTCTTTTTTAATATTTATGCTTTTCTTTTTTACATATATATTATTGTTAATTATCTTATAAGCTTATGTAATGTATTTAGATATACTTATGGTTTATACTTTTTTAATTTCTTTCTAAGATTTTTAGAAATTTTAATTAAGCCTATATTCAGCTCTGGGAAGGTTGGGGGGATGGAGTGGGAGGGTTGGGGTGGTTGGGTAGGGTTGTTTTTTGTTTTTTCTTTTTCTTATTTGTAAAAACTTTAAAAATTTTCAATAAAAAAAATAAAAGGTTCGCCATCACTGCCTTATTGTATTCTTTGACAAAGTAACTAAATTAATGGACCAACAAAATGCTATGGACATAGTATATTCAGATTTCAATAAGGCATTTGCCAAAATAGATACAACCTACTTCTTGGGAAGTTTTAAAAAGGTGGGATAGACAGTATCACTATCAGATGGATTCACATCTGGCTGACAAACTTCATTTAACCTTTAGTCCTCAGTGGAACTACATCTACATGGAAAGAAGGATGCAGTGGAATACCCCAAGGTTTTGTCTTAGGCTCAGGACTTTTCAACATCTTCATAAATGATTTAGTTGAGGGGATAGAAGGGGAACTCATCAAATTAACAGATGATACCAAAGCTGTCAGGAATAGCCAATATCCGGGAAGATGGGCTCAAGATCAAAAATTCTACAGGTACCAACTGCAGCAAGAATTGTATTTGCCCATCATTGAAAAAATGAAAATTTACCAACTGAAAAAGTATTACTTAAGAAAATTTTAGAGTGTGCAGAAATGGACAGATTGACTTTAAAGATAAAAGGGAAAGAAGACTCAGTGTATTTTAGAACATGAGATAATTTCTATCAATGGCTAGAAACATGAGCTGGAGAGAAAGGAATGTGATATGTAACTTCGAATATATATTAGTAAGAAGACTATTGAGTGATTAATTAATATATTGTTTATTATAATTAACTATTATCTATTATTTCTTGTTAAACACATGAACCCAGATATTATGCTGTTTGCTAAATATTGAGAATGTTATTTGGAAAACCCCTAACCTCAACCCCAATCCTAATCCTAATCCAAATCCCATCCCCGGTCCCACCTCATTCCTAACCCTATAAAAACTAGTAAAATTTATACAAAAAAATAGATCTTGACAGACTTGAACACTGGACCCTAGCTAATAAAAGAAAAATCAATGAGAAAGTAACATTTTACACTTAAACAAAAAACCAAATGTACAGGTACAGAATAGGTGGCACCCGGTCCAACAGCAGTAACTGCGAGAGGGATCTAGGAGTCCTAATGGACCACCACTTAAATATGAGACAGCAGCCACCAAAAAAGCCAATGCAGTCCTAGGCTGAATTATCAGAGACAGAATCAAGGCCATGTGAAGTGTTAGTACCGCTGTATAATTCCTTGGTAAGACCACACTTGAAATGTTTTATCCAGTTTTGATCATCATAATATAAAAAAGATGTTGAGACTCAACAAAGAGTGCAGAGAAGAGCAACAAAGATGATTGGGGGGCTGGGAGCTAAAACATACAAAAAATGGTTGCAAGAACTGGGCATGTCTAATCTAGTAAAATCTAGTACTCTTTTAATATTTGAGGGTCTGCCATAAAGAAGAGGGGTTCAACCTATTCTTCAAAGCACCTGAAGGCAGGAAAAGAAACAAGGGATGGAAACTAATCAAAAACCAACCTAGAACTAAGGAGAAATTTCCTGTCAGTAAGAACAATTAAACAGTTGAATGACTTGCATCCAGAAGTTATGGATGCTCCATCATAGGAGACTTTTAAGTAGAGATTGGACAGCCATTTGTCTGAAATTGTACAGGGTCTTCTGCTTGAGGAGAGGATTGGACTGGAAGAGCTCCAAGGTCCCTTCCAGATTTATGATTCTCTTAAGTTCTTCATTCTAAGAGTGACGACTGAAAGCTGTCAGGTGAATGGTCACAAAGACCCCCCTTCTTCCAGCACATTTTATATAAACCAACCCTTATTTTACAATACAGGTACTCCTCAACTTACAACCATTCATTTAGTGACCATTCAAAGTCACAATGGCAACAGACAAAGTGACTTATGACCATTTTTCACACTCAAGTCTGTTGCAACATCTCCATGGTCACATGTTCAAAATTCAGATGTTTGGCAACTGCACATATTTTTAACAGCTACAGTATCCTGGGGTCATAAGATCCCCTTTTGCGAACTTCTGAGAAGCAAAGTCAGTGGGAATGTAAGATTCACTTAACAACCATGTTAGTAACTTAACAACTGCAGTGATTTCACTTAACTGCGGCAAGAAAAGTTGTAAAATGGTAGCAACATAAATTTTGGGCTCAATTGTGGTTGTAAGTCAAGGGCTATTTATTTATATTGGTCCCACGCCAGGGCCTCTAAATTTTCCGAAAATACATTTATCAAATGAGAAGCTATTCTACGAATATATACCTTATTTTACTTTCCTAGGTAAGCTACTTTCAAGGCAGTGAAAAGTAAGAAGGCTAATAAGTCTTAAAGAAAGCAAAATGAAACATGGTTCCTGAGCATTAATAAAAGTGTAAATTCTCAAATAAATTATATTATAAAATAAAATACAAATATATTTTAACAGCCTCACTAGATCAGATGACTGTATCAGGTATAACATGGGAATATGTTATGACTACTAATAGTGAAGAAAAATTGTAGTCACATGCACACATGAATGAAAACAATCAAATCTCAGGTTTCTAGATTTCTTAAAGTACAGAAACTATCAAATGTAATACAATCTTGATACATTAAAATAACTTGATTTTGTCGGGCACAAAACTGTGTAAAAATTCTCCTTGTTCTCAACTTCACATAGAATAAATTACTTTAATCAAGTGACTTCTGCAATAATTTAGGTACACAGCAAAAAATCATAATGCAGATGAATAATGTGAACTGTATATCATGAAATAGTTGTTCAAATGCCAGAAAGTTGTAAAATGATATACACATTTCCCTGGGGCAGACTCCCCTCCCCCACCATTCAATTCAAAGGACCTTATTTCTGAATTGGTATACCTAGGATTACACATGGCCATAGTTCCACTGAGTTAAGCAGGATTTAAAAAGCAGTTTTAACAGGGAGCAAGGAGCCAATTCTAGGAGAAAGCCCAGTTATTTTAAAATCTGCTCTTAATGGGACGGGATGTTTATCTATTACCTCCGTTCCCTTCCGACTGTGCCCTTCGCCACTACTGGCCGCATGCCCACGACTTTAAGGAAATCGAACTCAACCCAACATCCCTTTAGCGCGCTGTTCGCGTTCTTCCTCCAAGAGCCTTTTTCTTCACTGCAGGGTTACAAGCACCGCGGCAACTCGGGGTCTCTACGGCCGTTATAGCCCTTTAGTACTGCTTTCAACTTCTCTCCTCCAAAGCTTCGCTTCCCCGCTTGTTCGAAAGTCTCCGCTGCTTGTCCTGATTGGCTGTCGCGGAGCAATTGGAACGAGATAGCGCATGCGCGACCTCTCGTTTTCCGCCTTTGTTACCTAATCTACCGAATACGGTAGAGAGCCGTAATTTATGTCTATAAATTCCTTCCTCTTTTGCTTGTGTTGGCCTAAACTTTTGACCCTTCTAGCTTTCCGTCCTAGCATGCCTTCACGAGGCTTTAGGTTTCCTGTGTAAATAAACAATTAGGTGGATGGACATCGTTCGTGAGTCGGATCAGAGCTGCAATTTCCCCCCGCTGGCTTACTAAATGTATTGCTTCTCTGAACACCTTCTGCAATAGATTTAGGACAGATACTCTGAAAAAAAATTTTTACGTTATTTATATTAAAGAAAGTGTTTTATAAATCGTTTGTCGCTGCTCCCCCTTCTTTTCTCAAAATTGAAATGATTAGAAAAAATATTTTTCCACCTTCCTCCACAAATCGATCTGCAGCAATCTATTTCTAGTATTTGTTTCTGAGATACTGTTAAAGAGCAAACTTCAAAATTAAGTGAAGCAATCTCAGGTTGCAAACTTCACAAATGTAGATGAAGGCCATGATCTTTTTAAATCAGGTGCTTTATCTTAAGCTCGTTTTTAGTTATAGTACCAGAATAATGGATTCCATAGTTTGAAATGCAAACCAATAGAGAGTGAATCTGAAATCTCAGATGTAATATGTTGAGTGGAGTTAAAAATGGTGTCAAGTGTGTTTTCACCACTTATTTCCTTCTCAGTGTGTTATGTGAACATGGTAATGTCTAATATCTTTCTGTGAAGCCATCCGTTGGATTACAGGAAAGCAGGAGAAACATTCACTTTTTTTTCTATTATTTTCACTAAGGCTTTTGAGTCTTAGATTTTTGAGTTTTCAGAGTAACAATAAACCAACCTATGTAGCCTGTAAAACCTTATGGTAGATTAACACAGAAAAATTATTTTGTTTTGCTTTAAAGTATTATTTGAGCCCTTTTGTTACCATTACAAATAATTTTTCATGCTTTACAGGCAAATCTTAGAGCCAGGGCAAAATATAGTTCCTAATTTTCCATGGCCAAAGGAGCCACGCTTCCTGGAAAACAGCAGTTTCTTGTGATTTTTTAAGGTGAGAAATACGAAAAGTATAGAATATAAAATGGGGGATTTGCTGCTGTGCCATTGAGATAAATGTTTTGTAAATAAAGTTGCTCAAATTCATCAAATCCTAATTCTTTCCTCACTTTATGTCTCTCTTGGCTCCTTTAGATGGTCAGGAGGAAGTCAATAACTGGATCTGAGAAACTGTCCATAGCCTTCTTAGCATGCTTGAAAGAGATAGTGGTCTTGATGAAGGGCATTCCCAGAGGTTGTTTGGGACAAGCATCACTCTTTCTCCAATCTATGTATTTAAAAAAGATTGTAGAAAAAGTGGGAATTCAACCAATGCTAAACAGTTTTTCTGGATCCTTTTTAATCATGGTTTCACCTTGGATATGGGATAGAAATGTCATTTGTTTAGGTGGGGAAAGTGTGCTCTTCCAGATCCGAGTTGAACTCTTAGTAGTGTTCGATAACCACTAACTATGATATTCTGAACCACCTGCAAAGGTTAGAGGTTGAGAAAACTTTTGCCAAAGTCTCAGGTCTTCCTAAGTAAGAAGCACTAATCAGAAATCGTGGACAGAGAGAGGTTGGCATGCTAGGATTCATATATGAGCTACCAGAGGGTTTGGTTTGGAAGTAAAGATCTATCAGTTTACTATGATTGTTATGCTTATGATACCTATTTATATGTTTTTATCTTGACTGAGCTGAAGATGTTGTAGACCAGGCATGTCAAAACTCTCAACATCATGTGATGTCACACGACGTATCGCGACTTTTTCCCCGTTGCCAGCAACGGGGTGGCCGTGATTTCAGCATGACACATCGGGGCATGGGCCAGCAGTTTGACATGCCAGTTGTAGACATTTTGATCAATTATCATCTTCTGCAAGGCTGGTAAATAACTGCTTGGTTTTCTGGAAATATCCCTGTTAGAAGTAGGATAACGTAATAAAACTGAAAGCCTGTCAATACACTTTTCCTGTTCAATTTATATTGAGCATAACTAAGAAGGCATTATTCTGAACCTCTCACACTATCCCCTCACTTTAGGTATATAAGATATTACATCATACTTGATACCTAAAAGCTGTAAGAATTTGGCTGAGATAAAACAGGCTGAAATTGAAACTTACCAAGATGAAATTGCTATTTATACATAAACCAACCGGTTTTCTACCTACTGTGATTACAACATGGGATAATTTTCTTTGAAAAAGCAGGTTTTTGACTTAGGAGTCCTCTGGACTCAAAATTGGGCCCAAGGTACTTTCATGATTATATTTTCTCTATCTTGTATTCTCATTCTGAGTATCTGATGTTAAATGTTTATCACATATGTAAAATGAGAGGGATAGAAGCTTGAAATAATGTTTTTCTGTGGCAGCCTTCACCTTGTAGAATAGTATCCCCTTGAGCCTCTTATTTGGGCTACTCGTAAGGCTGTCAAAAATAATTTTTTCATACAGCTTTTGAGGTAAAATTATTGCTGCTAACGTCAATCAATTGAGCCTATGGATGCATATGGATTCATACATATTATTGTCCTACTTGTTATTTTACTTGAATATTTTATTTTGCAATTTTATTGTATTTTGGTTTTATCTAGTGATAAGTCACCATGAATTCTAATTTGGTAACATAAAAATAAAATAACATTTTAAAAAAGTGAAATAAATATTTCCTTATATCCACCTCAGTTTGTCATGACATTTCATGGCAGTGTTATAAAAGTTGTTTGCTATTTGTTCTTGTCTTGATATTTTTTAAAAATTCACAGATGTTTCAATAGTATTAACACTTCTAGGTATCCCAATCCAAATTGCAAATCAGGATTGACCTTGCTTCTTGATCAGCCAAGATTTAGATACTGCCACAGACTGAGACAAAAAAGATTTTAAGAATGCAGAAACAATACAACATCCTGCCTAAATATATCCAAAGTTAGGTCAGTAGAACAAGTTATAACCAGGATCTAACTGTGAACAGGTTTCATGGCTTACACATTCATCTATAGTGTTGGTAAAAATGACTTTGTTTGGCTGGATTTGTCCAGAGAAAGTGAATGGAAAAGCCTGCCATACGTTTTAAGAGAAAGTTGCACATTTGGTTCTAATCAACTCTAAAAGCCATCTTCTAATGCAATAGCTTTATTTATTATTACTTGTTGTTTTTTTATTATTTCTATTCTTAAGGTTTTTTTTTTCAAATAATTATTTATTTTCACAATATCACTTCTCTAGTGGCTGTTCAAACTTGCAACTGCGCTGAAAAAAGTGACTTAACAATCAGTACTCACACTTAAAACCATCATGGTATCCCTATGGTCATATGATGAGAATTCAGGTGCTTGGCAATTGGCATGTATTTTCAACTATTGCAGCATATCAGAGTCACATGACCACTAATCATGACCCTCTCAGCCAGCTTCGGACAAGCAAAGTCAATGGAGGAAGCTAGATTTGCTTAACAACCATGTGATTCACTTAACTGAATGATTCACTTAACAATCATGGCAAAAAAGATTATAAAAATGGGCACAACTCATTTAAGAACTGCTCTGCATAATCATGGAAATTGTGGTCCCAGTTGTGGTCATAAGCTGAGGCCTATCTATATGATAAAACAGATTTTTCAACCTATTTATTCATTTATATTAATTTATCAGTTCTAAAAGGGGTTACTTTTGTATAGTTTAATATTTCATTTACTGTTGATTATTTGATCAAAACAACTTTTCAGAAAGTAATTAAAATGATAATCTCTTCAAGTTGAAATCTCGCATGTTTCTCCTGGGTTTAGTGAGGAAAGGATATTTATTTTATCTGAAATAGGCAAATTCAAGTATACTTGTTTGCTCTCACTTTACAGAACAGCAATTTTTAAAAAGATCACTTGGTGGAGCTAGATTATTCTCTAAATGAAAGGTCTTGAACGTAAAGCAGACTGCCTTAAAGGCTGATTGGTTTGTGAGAAGGATTTTACTGATAATTACAAATATGTTCAAAAACAACTTAGTGACAATTACTTTTCCTTGGAGTGATGCAGGATAGGTTGAACCACAATATAAAGGCAATGCTGCAGACTGCCGTTAGCTATTGTTCTGGTCTTTCAAAACTTAAAAAAGCAAAATCTAATTCAGTTCACTGACCAAGGATCAAAGGGACTTTCAGTTCTATACTGTATGTGAGGTATTTTGTTTTATTGCAGTTGCATAATGTTAAAATCTATGGAGAAAGTCTTTCAGCTAAAAGACATAGTAAAAAAAAGGATGTGCAAAATACTTAGAATGGAAAATATACTTGTTATTAGACATTTTTCTCATTTATAGACATACTAGTTAGGTGAAACTCTTCTATTTTACAAGTAAAAAAGATCTAGAATCCGTCAATATATTCATTATTGTGAAACTTCCAGATAGCCAAGACTTTACTATCTAGCAACACATTATATTACTATACCCTACTTTCTAAGTGCTTTATGCCAGAGATGAAATTTGAACCAGGGTGTCTCAACCAACCAGATGACTTACCAGATCTACTCCAGGTCATGCCATTTTCCATTGAGATTTACCAGTTTTCATGTCTGGAGTTATTACTATGTGGTTCATGGGAGGATGTCAAAAGGGGAAGGATGAGCAAATGGCAAAACATATGTAATGATTCTCTTGCCCAAAAGTTGTGGACTTAAATACTTGCATTAGATATCAGGATGCAAATAGCTGGTTTATCATTTTGGCATCATTAGAGATAGCTGCCAACGCTAATGATTACCCTGTTAATTTTAATAGGAAGCAAATTAACATTGGTAAATATTATCACAATCCTATATCATGTTTCAGTAGTAAAGATGTTATCCTGGTGTCTGTCAAGTAAGATAGAATATATCTGGGAAACGTAAATATATTATACTGTAATAAATAAAAAGTGGGATATAAAATTAATAGTTAATTTCAAAATACTTATTTTTGCTGTAATTTTATTTAATTCTTTCATATCTAGAATCAAGCAATCCGACTTCTGTATATAATGGATCAGGCATTGGCAAAGAGGAGCTCAAGAGTGGGCTATTGGTCATATTTTTTGGAATGGGCCAAATTCTATTTCAGTATTTTGTTTATGATTACTTAGGGAAATGTTCTTGTCAAATCAATGTGCTGTGCTGTAAGCATCTTAAATATGAAATTGGATGGCCTCTAATGCTTTTTACTGAAGATAGCCACTGACAGAGTGAGACACTTGCTCGAATAACAGACTCTTTTGCTCATGCATCATCCACAAGAAGTATTCTTTTATTCCTCAATCCATTTTCATAGTGTTTCTACCAATTTGTCTCTTATTTAAATATCAATTTGTATCTTATTTAAATATTTTAAACTGTCGAATCAAATAGAAAATTAGAAACTGGAAGGTAATACAGCTCACATCAGTTTTGGAGTATACAACCAAGAAAGGAAGAAGTTCAGTTAGCATTCCACAACTGTATTTTATTTTAATCATTGTATTTAGAATGTGTCCCTGTATTTGTGTGTGTGTGTGTGTGTGTATGAAGTTGATTGTTGCATGGAAACAACAATAGCCTGATGGCATTTCAGGTAATGACTGATTAGTTTAATAGGTGGATAGAATTTAAGGAGTTATTGTGGGACTGTTTCTCCCTGATTGTTTCTAGCTGTTCACTCCAACAGGCTAGTTATGCTTAGGGTCCCCTCAGCTCTGGAATGCCATTTGGCAGGGCTGAGAAAACATGTATTTTCAACCGTGGGCCTTCCTTAAGAAGCATTCTCCCCCTGGAGATGAGGATGGCCCCGATACTACTGTCAGTCAATCAGTCTGTCTGTCTGTGTTGTCTGTCTTCTGTGTCTTTCTCTCTAATTTTTATGCCACTCATCTCCCTATACTGTTAGATGAAATATTTGCAGAAAACTTTCCTTTCAGCATAAAGGTCTGGTTCTGTGCCCAGGCCTGGGATCTTGAGTATGTGAAGCTATCTTCTGCTATGTTAGCATTTGTGGAGTGTTATTTTCCTAGCTACTGAGCATTTTGATTTTTTAATATTTATGATTGTAATTGTTTTTATTTTTCTTTAATATAAAAGCCATCTAGAATCACTTGTTGAGATGAGAGGCTATACAAATTGATGAAACAAATGCACAAACAAATAAATGCAAAATGTCTTTGATGAGGGTGACATATACATCTTGTAAAATAAAGTAAGCTATATTTCTTTGCAATGAGGGAATGGACAACTTTCAGCAGCTGAGTCTCCGCTTTTCTAAATTCTTACATTGGCAGTGAAGGATCTGGTGAACCAGGTAGTAAGAATAAGAAGGGAAAGAATTATATTTCATTTTTGAAATATAAAAAAATAACTCTTGTTATTTTGTCCATTTTTCATATTATTTAGATTTCACTTCTGAATTTTTTGCTATATTTGTTCTTGTTTCTCATTGTTTAATGTTACCTGAACTGTGACCACCTGCATGACAAACATATATGATTCTTGTCAGCTAGAATATATTAAAAATAACAGTACTTCAAAAAAGAAAAGTTGTATTGCTATTGTCAAAATAATGTTTCTCCTATCTTTTGTACTCAACCTGGATGTTTTCTTTTTTTTTTTAAAAAAAAAAAAAAGCTTTGATTTAATAATAGCATTCTGATTGGAGGACCTACAGGTCATCATTTCATGATAGTTTAAGTGACTTATGAGCTTAAGAAATCAAACTGTTCATTTCCTGCAGGTTCTTGCCACAGTTTTTTGTCACATATAAATGTTATCTGTCCTTGCAATCTCCATCTAGTTTAAAAGGAAGATACAATTAATCAATCAGTAAATCCCTAATCTCTGTAAATTCATTCAGCTCCAGATGTAGGTCAATTACTTTTGGCATTTGGGTAGTTTGCAGGAGAACATCTACACATGCACAAATTAATCAAATCTATTTTGAAAGGGTTTGTGCTGCAAAGCTTTGAATACTCTATTATCTTGACCTCAAGTGAAACTTCTTGAAGTTACGTTGCAAAAAATATATTCATATTGTAGGTATTATTTCTAATAGAAAGTTGTAAGTGATGAGTAATAAAAAAGATCTCGGGGCTGTATCCAAAATGAAAATTCCAAGTACTCTACACTCCTCAGGTAAATGTGAATTGCTCTTCCCTTTCACCAAATAATTTAAGATCCTTTTTTCTCGCTTTCCTGATTTGGTTCTTACAACAAACCTGGGAGATAATTTAGGCTGAGTGCTAATGACTGGCCTAATGATTTTGGTAGATTAAATATCTAAGTGGCTCACTACTTCTATAACAAGTATCTCAGCTAAAATAAAAAATATATATAATTCATTAATTCTATTCAATTATTCATGATATACAGAGGTTTATTTATTTACTTGTTTCTTTGTTAAATTTATATGCCTTCCATCTTGCCCAGAAGTTATTGTATATCTTATATTTACCTCAAAACGAATTAGGGCATCTTCAAAAGGATAGAATACATACATACATACATACATACATACATACATACATACATAACATACATACATACATACATACATATCTCTGTGTTTGTATGTATATAATTCTAATAAAATACTTAGAATTGGCAATATGGATTATCTGCCCATTAATATGTACACATCACACCTTTTTATATGCACATGCATTCACATGCACATTACATGCACTCACCTGCATACTGCATAAACTTACATTCTCTTTATTCTTTGGACAGAAACAGCAAAACAAAAAAAGAGGAAAGAAAATGGAATAGAGATGGGTTGAAGAAGCAGATAACTGCACTGAAAGAAGAAGAGAAAGCAGTAGACAAAATTGAATCTAATTGAGCAAACAGAAAATAACTGGGCAAAGAAGGAAAGACAACCGGAGCTGCATATAGATATTACAATTCATTAACAGAGGGGACGAGCCCATCTTTTCAAGTGGCTGAAGAGGATAATCTCCAGAGGCCTCTTCATCAGTGCTATCTGTATGAAGCTATTTTTATTTCTTGTCCATTTGTTTGTTTTCAGTGATATTTTCAGCAACTGACACTCAACCACTTCCCCTCTTCCAGTTTTCAGGAAGTATTTGGGAGATTCATCTTCCATCAAATAAACACTGTATATGTCAGGGGTGTCAAACTCAATTTCACTGAGGGCCGCATCAGCATTGCGGTTGCCCTCAGGGGGCTGGATGGGTGTGACCATGGTGGGTGTGGCCTACAGAGTGGGCATGGATGGAGTGGGTGTGGCCAGCTCTACATTGTTTGTGTCAAGGGTGCCTGTGGGGGCTTGGGCAGCAGTGGGACAGATCTGAGGGTGTCTGGCAGAAGGGAGTGGGACCAGGGCAAGTGCCAAGGCATGGTCCACTGGAGGAGCCTCACTGTTCCTCTCAGGCCATGTTGGGGGGGCTGGATGGTGGTGCAGGCTGCCTGGAGTCCTGGGCAGCAGAGGTCAAATGCCCAGCCTGGCCCTCGAGCACCCGTGGCACCAAGCCCAGCCCCACTTCCCCAAGAGAGAGCCCAGCTGCACTTACCTCCTCCTCAAGGCTGCTGCTGCTGTGCTTGCTCTCCTTAGCCAGGTTGTTCATGATGGGTACCAGGGCAAAGTCAGAGGGAGGCCCATTCCCTCTCAATGGGAGAAGACCCAGCTTTGTATCCAAAGCTTCCTTAGCAATAGGATGGGAGACCCCCAGGATAGGCCAGGAGGAGGGGGCAAGGGGATAGTGAAAAGGCAGCAGTGCAGGACTAAGGCAGGACTTCCCTCAGACCCTCCCTCTCCTTCTTTCCTTTTTTCCTAAGTACAGAGTGGTGGGAAAATATTTGAGATGAGGGAGGGAGAAAAACAGGCAAGAAACGCAGCTGGGGAGGTGTCACCCTTCGTGAGGAATGAAGAAATTCACCATTGCCTGGAAGTGGTCAGCACATGGCCCTCATCTACCTCACATATCTGGCTTGGTGGGCTCTGGGGGACAGGATGCCATGAGCAGCGTGAGAGTCAACATTACCTGCGCAATGCTGCCCAGCCCCCAGTCTACCTGATTTCATCAGGCAGCAGGGTGCTCTCCTCACAGCGCCGAGAGGTTGAGCCAAGCGGCGCGAAGCTCGCCAGCTTTGCACCTTGCTGCCTGCTGAAACTGTGCAGGCTGGTGGCTAGGCAGCATTGCACTTCTCACCAGATTTGCACCACCCGGCTCAGTTCTTGAGGCTGTGAGGAGAGCGCCCCACTGCCTGCTGAAACCAGGCAGGCTGGGAGCTGGGCGGCCTCACATTTCTTTTTGGATTTGTGCCGCCCAGCTCAGCCTCTCAGCGCTGTGAGGAGAGTGCCCCGCTGCCTTCCAAAACCCCTCCCCAGAGCCCATCAAGCTGGATATGTGAAGTAGGCGAGGACCATTTGCTGGCCACTTACAGGCGATGGTGCATTTTTTTCATTCCTCACAAAGAGTGACACCTCCCTAGCATGCATCCTGGGGGTGTGGCCAACACAGCTGGGGATGGTTCCTCGCTGTTTCCAGATTGCCTTGAGCTAAGACTGAATGTGTTTCAGCATAGATGGCCACCACAAAATTGTACATTGGCTCCCAGCTGGCCTGGGCCAGGGCCACGGCAGTGGGAGTTGTTCCCTCACTGTTTCCAGAATGGCTTCACAGGCCACATGAAACCACAGGTCGCATCCGACCCCCGGGTCCTGTGCTTGACATGTCTGGTATATGTAGATGGCGCATATAGCCTCTTATTAGCAAGGTCTAATTTGCAGAGATTGTCCTCCCATCTACACATTAGTGGACAGAGTTTTCTCCCACTTAAGGTCACATTTTCTCAGGGACATTGTATTTGAAACCCCATGAGAGTTGACTGAATAACTGAAGCAAACACCAGGGTCAGAGTCAAAAGTGGTAGGGGGGCATTCCTAGTACCTTGCATTTTCTTCTACTATTCTTTCATCTTTTCCTCCTCTTCCTCCCTCTGTCTCTTCTTGTCTCTCTCTTTGCAAAGCATGCTTATAGAAAAGTCTTTTCAAATAAGGCTGAGGATTGACTGTGGCCCTAATAACAGGTTACCAATTCCTATAGAAACATTCATTTACTCTTCCCAGATTGCAGTTTTAAGAGAAAAAAAGTCTATTCCTATACTAACATTAACTTGCATTTGAATCTATGTTTTTTAAAAATACATACGCTCTTTAAATTGACAAGCTGGGTAATATTCAATTTTTGGGGGCAGGCACACTGATCATTATTTAAGTCTTTCCTTTGTTATTTAGATTTAAATTTTATTGATTAAAATCATATTTGAAAATTATTGCACAAACACTGTTTTAACTGCACTAGCCTGGGTAAAATGAAAGGAAGCTAAAAATGATCATACATAGCACTATGATAGAGCAATATATATATATATTATAGCTGCAATTCATGTCCTTTCTTCCCCTAACAGTTTTTAACAATTATTCTCTAGTTAATAGCTCTTGAAATTCTACCACTCAAATAACTGTTTATCTGTAAAAGCCTGAAGATGGAGATTTAACTGCTAAAATCATTAGCTTTCATATAATTCCTTTTCAGATTAGATTTAGAGGCATCGACCATCAAGTCTCAGGAGGTCATGAGTAGATGAGGTACTTTCAACTCAAACGCAGTTAAAATTAATTTACTCCTCCAAATGTGTAAGGTAGCTCTGAAGGCCAATAAAGTGTTTCAAGCAACCATAAGAACATTAGTTAGTTTAATGAGAACATTATTGACTGCCGACACACTGAGGAATATATTAAGATTTTGATTTTGTTACATAGATTGGTTGCAAGCAGGAAATTGAACAGGCAATGCTTTATTCTTTATTCAGTTCGCTTCATGATCAAGAGCCACACTAGGTTTGCACTATTGGGCAGACATTGAGCATTATATTTAATATAATGATCCAGCCAGTTCAGAATTATTCAAGTAGGAGATCTGAAAGCTTAGGCTGATTGACAATTATTAAAATAGCAGTTTCCACAGTTAGATGGAATCTGAAGGTACAATCTTTTATATTCCTGACAAGGGATGACATTTTGATAGGAATATCTGAAATAGCAGAAATAGCTTTATCACTTCTAAATTAAATGAGCTTGGTTTGTATCGCTTCAAAAATAAGGATCCCAACCCAGCCATTTTGGGTAAGCAAAATCCTACATCACATTAGCTGCCTGTTGACGTATCATAATAGGATGGGTACCCTGAAATATAACACCCAAATTACTTTTTAATATTCCTAGATTTCACTTTGATCATAACTGGTTTATTTAAAATGGGCATCATGGATTTCTACTATTAGAAGGTGGTAAATACATAAAATAGTAAAAGTTCAAATATGGGTTACAAAATCCAAAAAAAGGGAGGCTGGGTCTGCCATTTACATATACAAAGCCTCATGGTATTTTGATCCTGATTTCTAAGGCTTGTGCCTTCCATGAAAATTTTAATCCAGTTTCTCAATACAGTGTTAAAAGAACAACATTTTTCTTAGTAGATAAAGTTTAAGATTTTTAACTTAGCTTAAAGCAGGGGTGTCAAACTCAATTTCATTGAGGGCTGCATTAGCATTGTGGTTGCCCTTGGGGGACCAGGTGGGTGTGGCCAGGGTGTGTGCGGCCTACTGGGTGGGCGTGGATGGAGTGGGTGTAGCCTACTAGGTGGGCATGGCCAGCCGTACATCGTTCATGTCAAGGGTGCCTGTGGGGGCCTGGGCAGGAATGGGACAGATCCGAGGGTCTCTGGCAGAAGGGGTGGGACTGGGGCAAGTGCCAAGGCATGGTCCATTTCTTCATTCCTCACAAAGGGTGACACCTCCCCAACATGCACCCAGGGAGTGGGGCCGATGTGGCAGGGGCTGGTTCCTCACTATTTCCAGACGGCCTCGTGGAGCTAAGACTGAATGCATTTCAGCATAGAGGGCAACCACAAAATTGTACATTGGGTCCCAGCTGGCCTAGGCCAGGACCAGGGCCAAGGCAGCGAGGGCCGTTCCCCACTGTTTCCAGAATGGCTTCGTGGGCCCCATGGAACCACTTCACGGGCCGCATCTGGCCCCCGGGCCTTGTGTTTGACATGTCTGGCTTAAAGCCTTTTATCTTTGCTCAAATCTATGAGTTCTTTCTATTTTATCTCTTGCTCTCTATAAAATCATAAGCCTTGGTATTTTACAATCTGGCTTATGTTCTTGTATTTTTGGGTTATTCCAACTTGGATTTAGATATCTCTAAAATATTTATATTGCTGTTGAGGTAGACAGTCCAGTGGCCTAACAATTTATATACATAAACTTTATGATCAATATCCAGATATTCTTGTCCTTTGGAGTTATGCTTTGAAACCAGTAACAATATGATATTCCTTCTAGTTGCCTTCTGTATTCAAATTGTCATGTTGAGATTAGGCTTTGTTTTTGATTTTATAGATATTGTTATAATAGCCATTAATCTACATTTTATTCTACTACAGTAAAGATTTTTTTTAATTTTTCATAGTTTATAGTATAGCTGGATAGAGATGTACTTTCTTCTAACATTAGAATTAGAATTAGAGTTCTTTATTGGCCAAATGTGATTGGATACATAAGGACTTTGTCTCCAGTGCATAAGCTCTCAGTGTACATACAAGCAACAAATGATAATCCATGATTATAATCATAAAATACATTAATCATAAATCATAAGATACAACATTCAGAGATGGTCATAGGATACTAAGTAAGCAATATCTAAATGATAAAATTTCCAGTGCTAATACTAATGAACTTGGCAATGATTTCATTGAGTCAAGGTATTGTGTTCATCTGGAAAGACATATATATTGTTCCTGTATTAGTGTTGTAGTCCATCAGCTGTCAGCCGAGTCAGATGTGGGGGAGGGGGAGAGGGAGCCTGGATTAACATCGGAGCCTTCGGAAGGCTTCAATGAGCAAGATGACTAAGAGCCAGATGCAGAGCCGGGACCATCTGCCCATGCTTAGGCGGAGAGGCAGCTGTTTTGGGGGCCTGAGCTGAGTGATATGGAGAAACAGATGGGGCTCCTCCCAGATGCACATATGGGTAAAAAGGAGAAGAGAGGAGAGGAGAGGAGAGCAATGGAAGTCTAGAAGCTGGCTCTCAGAGAAAAGAAGGAGACATTAGCCAGCCCCCTCCATAGCTGGAACTTAAGTAGGAGGGATTGGGAGTGGCCAGTTGTCACAGACAACTGTTTATGTTACAAGTTATGACAATCAGTCAGATGTCTTTGCCAAGATTTCTTTGCCAAGACTACTTGTTTTGTGTTTGAAGTGCTGTTTAAGTCTCCCTGCTGGGAACTAATAGACATTGAAATTGTCTCAGCCAGTGTGAGCAGGGACTGCTATTGCTTGGTTAAGCATTTGAAGACTTGTTATCTGGAGTTCTCCCATGTCTAAAGTTTGTTCCTGCCTTGTAAATAAAAGGGTTTTTTACTCACGAGTAAGCAGTTGATCATTATTCGCAAAGACTGGGTCAGAACAGTTTGCATTACAAATGCGGCAAACAGATGCTGCTTGTGGGGAGCAAAATGAATGCTGGTGTGCAAATGAATGCTGCAACTTGCTAAGGCTTACCACTCTCATTTTTGTTTAGTTGCTAAGTCATGTCCAGCTCTTCATGATTCCACATCAGGTCTTCCTGCCTTTCATTCTCTTCCAGAATTTGCCATAAGTCATATTCATTGGCATCAATGGCATTGTCTAACCATCTCATCCTCTGCTGTCTCTTCGCCTTTTGCCTTCAAAGATAGGGTGTAAGGTGGCCAAAGGATCTGCGATCATAAGTGAAGGTGGGTTGCCAAGTGCTTGAATTTTGGTCACGTGACCAGAGGGGCACCACAACAGCTGTTGTTATGGATTATAAATCTATTTTTTTCAGCACAGTCATAATTTTGAATGGTTGCTGAATAAATGGTCATAAGTTAAGGACTACCAGTATCACTTTCTTCCAGGTACAATAACATTATCCAGTTGATAATTTTGTCTATCTTTATGATATAGTTACTTAAATAAATCTTTTAGTTTGTGTTATAAAATCAGCTGAATTTCTTATAGCTCAGGTTGCATTCCTTAATATATCTGTATTGATTTAATTTGTTCAGCTTATGCACTTCCCAAAAAATTGCTGGGTGTTTTATGATATGTCCAATACTTAAGTTTCAAACCATGCAAATAAAACAACATGACACCTCAGATAGTAGCCAAACATTTAGGAAAAAATATTCAACAGGAGCTCTAAATGCTCTCTAACAACAGGCCTGGGAACATGCCTAATTCATAGCTCGGTTCCTTGTATAAGCCTTCCCCAACAAGATTTCTCCAAATGTATTGGCCTGTTGAACCTGTTTGCAAATTCTGAGAGATGTGATTATAAACATTAGAAATTTTACACTGGGGAATGTTGCCTCATATAATTTATTCTTAACTAAAACTCTGGGCAAGAGCTGTTAAATCTTTGTATGTCTCTGTGAGGTGAAGTAGTGCAGAGGCCCTTTTACAGGTTATAACTTGTAATGTCTTGAAACAATCTCCTCTGGCTGTTATGGATTGTGCTCCAATACAGTATTTTATATCAAACACAGATAAACCTACAGACATTATGAGTACATGTGAATATAAAAGAATAATTACTGATGTAAATCATTTACTGTGACTTTGAAGAACCTAATCAGTTTCCCCCCCCCCCAACTGGAGAGAAAATAAGAAAAGCAGAAATACACTGTACAACCCCTAATCAAGTGAATTGGAGAGTCATTTACAAGCAGGACTTTTTTTGTCATAGAACGTCCAGAATGGAGTTCCAGCATCTTTTTTGGATGGAACCAAATAGACATTGAAAAGGTAGGTTGTATGATGTATGTGAGTTCCAGCACCTTTTTTTTTTTTTTACAAAAAAGCACTGTTTATAAGTGTATATAAATAAATGTGTGCTCATTTTTCTCTATATTCAGTATCAAATGAAAATTTTTCTTAGGCCGGAAAGCACAATAATAAATTATAGACCTGTAATTAACAATGAAACTTTTTAAAGTTCAATAAGGTTACATAAAATGAATAATTATAGTAACAGTAGCATAAATAGAAGTGACAATCACCAAAATTATCTAATATCCTAGACTCCTTGCCTAATCACCTAACATGTCTATTCAGATTAGGGAAGAAAGGAAATCACCCTCAAGGTCATATATATAATTCCCCCAACCAACTTGCTAAGAATGAAGAAGCTACTTGGATAAGCACTGAAATATTTTGAACCAACAGGGAAATAAAAAGAAGTTCAGTTGCCCTGATTCAACTTTCAGACAACTCTACCAAGATGACCAACGATCTCCACCAACATATATTCAGTATCTACAACTCAAGTACTGTAACAGGTTTGGAATGCCAGTTAGGAATCAATATAATTTTAAAATGGTTTTGCATTTGAAACTTGGCAATGCCAGGCTTCTTTAATGCTACCATGCAGAATATTTTCTTCAGATACTCTAAATAAAGATTGAAGGAAATTGCTCAGAGATTCCACGGAACTAGATTTGCTAAATCCATGGAAATGAACTCTGTCAAAGTATGCTGCATTACTGAACGGAGATTGTCACTGTAGTTTCCAACTTTTTTGATTGAGAAAAAAACATACACAACTTGTTAAGAAATTCCTATGGAAATAAAAATTTGCTTTTGAAAAATCTACATTTAAAAAGGCTGCAGCACCAAATACTTTATATCATAAAAAAGAATGTCAAGAAAATTGTTTTTTTAGGATTTCTGTGTATTAAGGGAAAGTAACAGTTCTGCACGCAAGAGAAATTGCAAATAAAAATGAATCCAGATGTTTAAACTGATCTTTTAAAAATAAGAACAAATAGTGACCAGCCTGGATGGGCAAGGCTGGCCTAGAAGTTCAAATGCTACACTGTCAAAAAACCAATTTTGTTATATTAAGCCAAATGAAGCAATCACAAAGCAAAAGGATTCTAATTCTAGCCCTGCCACTTCCTGATGGCAAGGATGATTGAGCTGCCAAGTATGAATGTAACTCTAACAGTAGAATGCCAATTATATCTTTGATTTTTGACAGCAGAATATAAATGTTCTCTTGAAATTTTCTACTATTTTTTAAAAAGAAAAACTAGATAGGCTATTTCTTTACATTTTCTCCTGGGAAATGAGAAAATCCTCAGAATTTCTGAAGGATTATTTTTCTTTTGGTAGGGCAATAGTAATATCACTCTACAACATTGCTATTATTTGTAGTAATAATAAAATAATTTATACGTTGTCCAACTCCTAATGACTCGGAGCAGTTTACAAATGGTTTAAAACATTAAAAACAAGAAACCCAACAAAAGATAAAAAAGAATGGTAACAATGGCAGGATGACAAATCCAGATGGGAACAAAAGAAAACAACTCACAAAGTCTAAGAGGGTCTAAGTTATTTTCAGCAAAACCTCTTTGAAGGAATTCTTAGTCTATATCAATTTAACTGAAGAATTGGAAACTAGGGAGTTTCCATGTCAGACTGCTGGACAGCTAACCATACCATGAAAGGCAAGATATTCACACCTCATAATTATGGCCATTTTGTAGCTATGTACAACAACAACAACAACAACAATAACAACAACAACAACAACAATAGTAAAGTTGGAAGGGACCTTAGAGGTCATCTAGTCCAACCCCCTGCTCAGGCAGGAAACCCTATACCATTTCCGACAAATGGCTGTCCAGTCTCTTCTTAAAAACTTCCAGTGTTGGAGCATTCACCGCTTCTGGAGGCAGGTTGTTCTACTGGTTAATTGTTCTAACTGTAAGGAAGTTTCTCCTTAGTTCTAGGTTGCTTCTCTCCTTAGTTTCTACCCGTTGCTTCTTGTCCTGCCTTCAGGCGCCTGAATGAAGCATTTCACCTATCACTGGCAAGAAGTTTCACACAGGTGTCAAACTCACCACCTCACTTGATGTGTTGTGATGTATCATGACTTTTTTCCGCATTGCCGGAATTGGGGTGGGCATGGCCTCTGCATGATGCAACCAGCCTGCAGGCTAGCAGTTTGACACCCCTGCTTTTTCATCAAATTGAATGAAAACTGCAAGAAAAAAAAAAACTACAGGTAAATTAAAATTTTCTTTGGTTGATTCTATTGAATACTTTTTGCTTGGGCCAGACAACAATAAATGACCATGTTACTATTTAGATATAAATGCTTATGAACTTCTAGTTAGTCAAGTACAGAAGCGTTATCCTCATTTTTGATTTCACGAGTTGTTCAGTGATCAGAGGAGAAACAAATGCATGAGGTAGTGTGGTTCCCAAGCTCTGTGGATTGTACCAAAGTTTTGAACAGGGTATTTGAATGCATAAGCCTTCATGTGACTTGGTACCATAGCTGGGTTTCTCATTTGTGAGTCCAAATCATACCTATGCATAGCTTTGTCAAAGACATTTTGATATCCAAAAATGGGGAATTAAATTGTTCTATTTTTATTTCTTGTATAGTATGAAATTTATCCCTATAGGACAGTAAGGGAAAAATGAGAGAAAAGCTGGGAAGGGAAAATAATTTACTGGTATACAAGTTTACTTTATTGTTTTCTTCTTAAAAGAAGTACTAGGGAATTGACAGTAAATTGTTCCTTTATCAGTTTTCCTATGATTAAAAATAATTATAAACCTCTACCTTGTGAGAAACATCAGATTGTTTATAATAAATTATAATTTTATTTATATCTTCAATTTTACTCTGTAAAATTGTAGCATTCCTGTAGCATTCCTGTCTGCGTTTTTAGCTTTATTAAGCTACTAGATAAATGTATATATATGGTATGTCTCGTGTTTTTCTCCTTCCTCGATTAATTCACAGCATGCTGTTTTATTTTGACTGAATTACAGTTTATTGACACATGGCTATGCATTCACAATTCAGTTTACATATTTTGAATTAGATTTGGGATCAGTAAAGAAATACTAATAACAGCCAATAATCAGTTGGCCATGTCCTGATTAATAAGGCAGAGCTAAATGACAACCACTACCTACTTGTTTTCTAATCAGTGAGCCTAGAAATGAGTGGATAATGAAACCAAGAATAGTGTTAAGTCAGCTGGTTATAATCTTCCAAGATAAGTACAAGAGAAAACCTCCCTTATGAAGCATATATTTGTTCTGCTCAGCTTGAACAATGAAAATTAATCAATGTAACTTCATGTTTGTGCTCCATTACACGAGCAAAAACCAGAGTTTTTGTTAGAAGGACACCCAAACATATTATTTACCTGAAGAGTAACTTACCTTTCTATAGAGCTCATTGGTTTTTCTCATTTTTTGATTCTAAGCTGAATTTCAAGGAACAAATTAGTAAATTTATCATTTTCCTTCTAATAGTGTCACATGGACAGTTTGATGAAATAGCTCATTATAATCAGTGAAGTGAAATATGAGTTCCATCAACACATTTTCATTAAATGGGGTTACTGGAATTAGTTTACTGCTATCACAACCATTCAATACAAAAATAAAATTAAGCAGGCTATTACAGATAAATTCAGTTAAACAACTGTCCTAAGCCAACAGAGCCAGTGCAATCTCTTCAATACTGCCACTGTAGTCCTAGTCCCTCTTAAATGAAAAAAGGCTGTAGTGCAATACTGATATGTTCACCAAACACAACTGCCAGTGTGAAGTTCAGAAATACAATATTATGTGATTAAAAGATCTATGGATTTTTATAGATTATAGAGAAAAGTATACAGTAAATGCAAATCAGATTTTTAAATCACACAAGTTGTATACTTAAAAGTTGCATCCTGAACTTGCAAAGTAGCTTGCCTATCCTAAATCTATTTTATTTATTAATCAAATTTATATAGCTGCCTACCTCACAAAAATATATCTGGATGGCATGCAACAATCCAATAAAATATAAATGTAAAACAATTGTTACCTAAAAACTATTATATAATAGTATTAATAGTATTAAAACATTAAAAAAAACTATAAAGGCAACCCTAAACAAGAAAAAAAATAGATGAATGTAAATAATAGGCACAAGTTCACCGATTCCCTGGGATTGCCAGGTGTGCTGACATAACAAATCTTCAGGGACTTTTGAAAGTTCAGAAGTGCTGAAGCTAATTTCATCTCTGGGGGAGAAATTTCCACAATGTGGGTGACAGATCAGAAAAGACCTGCTGCCTTAGAGTCCACCAAATGTAGCTCTTTAGACAACAGAATCCATAGTATGCCCATTATATTGGATTTAGTGGGACAGGCAGATAAAATTGGGAAAAGGCTGCCCATCAAATAACCAGTCTCATGACAAGTAGAGTTTTAATGGTGAACTCCAGCACATTGAATTGCACCCAAAAACAATTCATGCAGCAGAGGTGTAGTGTTTTTTCTATCTGAAACACGATTAATAGATAGATAGATTGATTGATTGATTGATCTTACTTATTTATGTGCCGCATCTTGTTTGAGCATAACTACTTGTGCTACTGCATTTTGTACCAGCTTCAGAGGCAGTAGAAATTACTCTGATAGATGATAGAGCAATGTGTGCATGTATACCAACTTAGGTTCCCAAGAGCAGGTTATGTTTTTCAGCATCCCAAAATTCCAATCACTCTCCTAAATGAGATGCGAGTCTAATCCCTTTAAGAGAGTAGTAGTAGTAATACAGCAATGTATTAATTGATTAGTCATGCAAGCACCTAAAAAAATAAAATAAAAATTAAATACAGGATCTAACTTACAGGGTAAAATAAAAATAAAAGAAAATGTAGAAATAAAATACACATGTGCTAAACACAAAGAGTTGGTATTCAGATAAATACATCAGCTTTACAGAATATCCCAATCTATTCTGTATAATGAGTTCTTAGCTCAATTGCCTTAATTATAAACTTAGCATTTCTGCTCACAATGTGTACATTAGAACCTAAGGGAAAATAGGGCAGTTTGCAATTTAGATCTCAGTGGACTGGCCCATCTTAACAATTTCATCATACTTATTGGTAAGTATTTTTTCAAACTGGAAAATAGTTTTGGGCTTAGCCAGCCAATTTAAAAATCCATTCTTGATGTTTTTGCCAATAACTCTAAGTCAATTTGGGTACTGAGATCTAGACTCTGTTTAAAAATTTCCCTTACCTCAGAGGCAGTTGAGAAAAAAAATACTGGATGGAAAACGTATGCTGCAAAATAAATTTGGTTTACCAAGGAATCGGACTGAGACATACTTATTTGCTCCACTAAATATACAGTATTTTGGATAGCTAACAGGATTAATTGAATGGATTCTCTATCAGTGAGTGAAAACTCTATATTTCTTCTCTGATGTTCTTATCATTTCCCAGTATACTTCTTAAAAAAAACAGGTCTGAACTAGTTCAAATAAGATAGCTTTCTTAAGACTCTACCTTATAAGTAGCCATTGGGACTATTTTTGCCCAATATCAATATCAGCGTTAGGATACCTGGGTAATTTAAACAAAATAATGTATATAATATTTTAGTATTTACCTTGGTCTTTGCTGAATTTCATTTAAAATAATTTACTCATGACCAAGTGTTAAATAGTATTTTTATATCATCAACACCACCACCACCACAACCATCATCATTTTAGCCACTGTCTATCCACTACATGATGAAAGCCTCTTCTGCATGTTTCTGACCAACCAATACAGTCCTGAGCCTTTTTTTTTGCCAATTGGGCCCGTAATACTTGCTGATATCAACGATTCATCTTGTTTTAGGCCTTTTTCGTGGATGCTTTTTATCAAGTGGGATCCATTCTATGATTGCCTTGGTCCATCTGCCATCAGTTCTTCTTGCTATGTGACCAGCTCATTTCAGTTTCAATTCTTTTACTTCCTTGATGATATTGTATACTTTTATTTTTTCTCTAATCCAGGTGCAAGTATTTCTCTCTTGCCTTGCAATGCCGAGCATGTATCTTTTGATGACTCTTTGTACCACTCATAACTTTTGTATCAATTGTGAGATTAGTGTTCATGTTTCACTGGCATATCAATTGTGAGGTTAGTGTCCATGTTTCACAGGTAACACACACTGATTGAATTTTTTTTCTCTTCAGACATAGGGGGAAGTTGTTCCTGAAAATGATGATGTTCTCTTCTCATAAGACCCAGAAAAGCTACAAAGACACATACAAGAACTGCACAAAGCAGGAGAACTATTTGGCTTAAAAATAAATATGAAAAAGAGACAGGTTATGTTTAGTAAATTCACCAAAGGGAAAAAAAAATACATATCTGGAGAAGAACTAGATGTAGTAGACCACTACATATACCTTGGCCAACAGATCTTAATGGAAGGTGATACAATAAAGGAAATGGAATGGCTGCATATAATACTACTACTACTACTACTACTACTACTACTACTAATAATAATAATAATAATAATAATAGTGAGAACAGTGAGAACAGTGAGAACAATTAATCAGTGGAACAGCTTGCCTCCAGAAGCAGTAAATGCTCCAACACTGGAAGTTTTTAAGAAGAGACTGGACAGCCATTTGTCCGAAATGGTGTAGGGTTCCTGCCCGAGCAGGGGGTTGGACTAGATGACCTCCAAGGTCCCTTCCAACTTTACTATTATTATTATTATTATTATTATTATTATTATTATTATTATTATTATTATTATTATTATAATAAAGTTGGAAGGGCTCTTGGAGGTCATCTAGTCCAATCCCCTGCTCAGGCAGGAAACCCTATACCATTTTGGACAAATGGCTGTCCAGTCTCTTCTTAAAAACTTCCAGTGTTGGAGCATTCATCACTTCTGGAGGCAGGTTGTTCCACTGTTTAATTGTTCTAACTGTCAGGAAGTTTCTCCTTAATTCTAGGTTGCTTCTCTCCTTGATTAGTTTCTACCCGTTGCTTCTTGTCCTACCTTCAGGCACTTTGGAAAATAGCTTGACTCCCTCTTCTTTGTGGCATATTGGATATTGGATATTGGAACACTGCTATCATGTCCCCCTCACCCTTCTCTTCATTAAACTAGACATATCCAATTCCAGCAGCCGTTCCTTATATGCTTTAGCCTCCAGTCCGCTAATCATCTTTGTTGCTCTTCTCTGTACTCTTTCTAGAGTCTCAACATCTTTTTTACATTGTGTTGATCAAAACTGGATGCAGTATTCCAAGTGTGGCCTTACCAAGGCATTGTAAAGTGGTATTAATACTTCACGTGATCTTGATTCTATCCCTCTGTTAATGCAGCCCTGCATTGTGTTGGCCTTTTTGGCAGCTGCAGCACCCTGCTGGCTCATATTTAAGTGATTATCCACTAGGACTCTGAGGTCTCTCTCACAGTTATTACTCTTGAGCAAGGTACCCCCTATACTATACTTGTAACATTTGTTTTTTTCTTGCCTAAATGTAGAACCTTACTTTTTTCACCATTGAATTTCATTTTGTTAGATAGTGCCCAGTGTTCAAGTCTGTCCAGATTCTCCTGTATCTTAAGCCTGTCTTCCGGAGTGTTGGCTATTCTTCCTAGCTTGGTATCATCTGCAAATTTGATGATTTCCCATCTATCCTCTCGTCCAAATCGTTGATGAAGATATTGAAGAGCACTAGGCCTAGAACAGAGCCCTGGGGCACCCCACTACACACTTCCTTCCATGTAGATGCGGTTCCATTGAGAACCACTCGCTGAGTACAGCCAGTCAGCTAGCTACGGATCTGGTGGTGATGCTGTCTACCCCACATTTTTCTATCTTATTGAGTAGTAGGTTGTGATCTACTTTATCAAATGCCTTACTGAAGTCCAAGTAAATTATATCCACAGCATTCCTCTGATCCGCTAATTTTGTCACTTGGTCAAAGAATGCAATAAGATTTGTCTGGCATGATCTGTTTTTGACAAACCCATGTTGGCTTTTAGTAATTACTTTGTTTGCCTCTAGGTGTTTGCTGATTCGTTGTTTGATTATCTTTTCCAGAATCTTCCCAGGTATTGAGGTCAGGCTGATAGGTCTGTAATTTCCTGGGTCCATTTTTTTCCTTTTTTGAAGGTGGGAACTACATCAGCTCTTTTCCAGTCCTCTGGTTGTTCCCTTGTGCTCCAGGATCTTTGAAAAATATAGTTCAATGGTTCTGAGATCACATTTGCCAGTTTCTTGAGAACCCTGGGGTGTAATCCATCTGGTCCTGGTGATTTGAACTTGTCTAGGCTGGACAGGTACTCACTTACTATTTTCTTGCCTATCTTAACCTGTGTTTCTATTCTGTTTTTTATGGCACTATTTTTGTTGGTCTGTTTTTTCCCTTTGTGTAAAGACAGATGCAAAAAAACGAGTTAAATAATTCTCCCTGTTGCTTGTCACCTTCTTGCCACTTTCCCCCACTAATAGACCAATCATTTCCTTCACTTTCTTCTTGTTTTTTACATGGTGAAAAAAGCTTTTTTTGTTATTTTTGGTAGCAAGCCTTAGTTCATTAAATGTGGTTATCAGACATTCGGCAAGCTAAGTATAATTTTCAAGAACAACCTCCCCCTATTTTTTTATCTAGTCCTTGATAAATAAGTGCTTCGCTCCTTAATAAGTAAATGAATTCACTTATTTATTAAGCTCTCCATTTATTTTCCATTATATTTCACACTGGGGCTAGAATACAACTTGTCTAACACCATTATGAATAGGTATACTCCTATTAAGAGAACCATTTACACCCCTGTGAACTTTCAAATATCTGTTTGAGTAGAAGATCTTAACCAAGACAGTTAGCTTACATTTTTAAATTGTCAATTTCTTCCACAGAATGCTTCTGTTTACAGAAATCAAAAGCTGCATTGAGATTAATAAAGATGATAAACAGTTTCTTAGTTAGTTGTTTTGTTACAAGATGATGTAAAATAAAACAGTTCTCTTGTGGAGTACTCTGGTCTGAATCCAGCCTGGTCCTCCACTAAGGCTTTTTTTTTCTTCTTCTTCTATTTTGCTCAAAAGATGTTTTAGTCATGATTCTAATAAGATGTATTGGTCTGTAATTTTTTGGAACACTCTTCTTCTTTATATATGGAGAAGATAATGGTGACTTCCCATCTGATTGAGATGCAGCCTGTATTATTTCTATGAGAGAACAGCCCTGCTAACAATGGAGTCCACCAATCAATTTATGTCTTGAAGAGTTTTAGGGATAAAAATTCTTCTAATGCCTCATCTTCAATGCTTCATTGGATTTCTGAGATTGAATAATACATTTGCTTTCTCATACTGACCCTGGGATGCCAGCAGGGAATATTTTCAAAGGATGGGGTATCAATAATTTGCTTATGTGGGAGCTCTGGTTCGGATTAGTAAATAATTTGCATAAAAATCATCCCAAACTGAAGCTGCAATAGGACTATATAACTTGAATTTACATTCCTTCACTAAAACCAGATATAGTATTCCAGGAGAAAATTGAATTTCTCCCTTTCAGTGAAAATTCCAGATGTGAATATATTTTAGCTGTGCAGGATGTTTCTTAAAATCAGTCTAATTCATAATTCATCCCTAATTCATCCCTGATTGTTCCTGTACATTATGCTAGTCTGTGGTCATAATAAAGATTTAATTGCATTTAGAGTATTTTTATTCTGCTACAAAAGTTCTTCCCTAGAATATCTAAAGCTTTTTAAAATCCATTATCTATAATCAAATCAGGCAGCTTTAATCTCCAGTAAATCCTAATTATTTCAAACTGTAATACAAATGAATGAAATGTAAAAGAGGAATGTTACATAATTTTTTCATTTTTTTATTTTTGCTGTCAGCTGATTGTAAAGTAGTCTATGTGTGTGTGTGTGTGTATATGTGTGTGTGTGTGTGTGTGTGTGTGTGTTGATAAATCACGATAAAGGTAGATTAATTAATAAAATCATTCAGATTTTCTGTTCTATACTCTATTATAATCTTTATAATACTCTAAAGAAATTACGTGGAAGTAGTAATTTATTGGCTATGTATTCTTTTCCAGAATCATCACCAGGCTGAATGTAAAATGTTGATAAGATTGGGTCCAAGTTATTTAAAGGACCTTTTAAATTTTGCAATTTATCTTAAGGCTTACTCAAGCCCATCATCAGAACATCCTGGATTTGAGAGATGAGAGAGATCCCAGAAATTAGAACTGGGACACTTTTCAGAAGTGATCTCTGGGTTTTGAAACTCTGTTCCAATACGTGGGTCCATCTTTATAAATGTGTGAGGAACTGTTAGATGTATGGAATTTAACTTCAAAATAGCTTCTATTCAAGTGTTATAAATTTGGTTTTAAGCTCCTTTTAAACTACTACTGTTTTTAATTTTATAAATAAAGTTTTGTTTGAACTTTAACAGTTACCTTATAGCAGTGATGGTGAATCTTTTAGAGACCGAGTGCCTAAAAATTGGCCCCGCCCCTGCTCCACTCCCTGCCTGCCTCTACCCCGCCTGCCCGCAGGGCCACTCACCACTTCCAGGGCCCACCACAGATCACACAGGCAGCCCAGCAGTGCCATGGCGGCAAGGCCCTCTGCCCGCGCCCCACAGCATCAACTGTGCACGATGGGGTGTGAGGCTAGATTCTTGTCTATGCTGCCTGGCTGCCATGTTCTTGGCTGCACTGCTCCACATGGGCCACGCTCAGGGGCGACTCTCCTCCAGGGGGGCTGCTGGTGAGGAGAGGGTCACAGGGAGAGGCAAGGCTGGGGCAATGGCATGTGTGCCCACAGAGAGGGCTCCGAGTGCCGCCTCTGGCACCCTTGCCATAGGTTCACCACCACTGCCTTATAGATTTAATTTACCCTTTATAAGTTACCTTAAAATGACTTTCTCCTGAAAGTAACATAAATTTATATTAAATTAATGGATTATTTAGATGCATAGAGCCATAGTGGTGCAGTGGTTAGGATGCAGTATTGCAGGCTACTTCTGCTGACTGCTGGCTGCCAGCAGTTTGGCAATTTGATTCTCATCGGCGCAGGGTTAACTCAGTCTTCCATCCTCCCAAGGTGGGTAAAATGAGGACCCAGATTGTTGGGGGCAATATGCTGACTCTGTAAACCATTTAGAGAGGGCTGTAAAGCTCTATGAAGTAGTATATATGTCCAAATGCTATTGCTATTGTAAACACAGAATTTATCCAATTATTTAAGACAATCTAAAACATTTAAAGATTAATGAGCATAGATATATTAATTAATTTAATAAATATATATATATAGCCCTCCATCTCATATATCTGATTCTGGGTGGCTAACAATAAAAACAAAAACAGAATAAAAACACGAGTAATGTTTAAAAACATAACAAATAATAGCCAAGAATAATGGAACACATCATAGTTAATATAACCAAAAACCAAAATACAGGCTCACCTATGTAGGTAGTCCTCACCTTATACCCACAATTGAGCCCAAAATGTCTGTTGCTAAGTGAGACAGTTGTTAAGTGAATTTTGTCCCATTTTACCACAGTTGTTAAGTGAATCACTGCAGTTGTCAAGTTAGTAATACAGTTGTTAAGTGAACCTGGCTTTCCCGTTGACTTTGCTTGCCAAGAGGTTGCAAAAAGGTGATTACATGAACCTGAGACACTGCAACTGTCATAAACACGAGTCAGTTTCCAAGAGTGTGAACTTTGATCATGTGACCCATGGGGATGCTGCAACGATTGTGTTAAAAACAATCATGTCACTTTTTTATTGCTATTGTAACTTTAAATGGTCACTAAATAAACTATTGTAAATTGAGGACTATTTGTACTATCGGTGCCTATGTTTGATCAAATTTCTATGCCTTGTGAGAGACCAGCAAAATCAGGGCAAGTCTGAACTTGAGAGGAGGGGGGCAATGATGCTCCAAATGGCATTGTAATCAAGTGAGTATTCACTAAATAGGTTAGGCTGACTATTGTCTATTTTGGAAACGGCTGGTTGTAGATCAGTGTTTTTATCCCAAAGGGGCTTTCCTGTTTCCAGCTGTAGAAATTTTAAATTATGGAACTTTGCCACTTCAGTTTGTAACCTGGGCCTCTGAGAAAAGACATTAAGAACAATTATTGTACTATGAACCCTATTTATAGAAGAAAAACTCATTCAAAGGATATTTCAGGATTTAAAAATAATCAGATGTCTCTCTCTGTCTCTTTCTGTCTCTCTGTCTCTCTGTCTTCTATTTTCTATCATCTATTATCTATCTATCTCATCTCAAAGTAAAACTGGGCAATTAAAATATAATTCCAATTTTTCAATAGTTTAGGTTTCTTCATAGATCAAAGTTATTAGTCCTTATATGTACAAGATTCAATAAGGAAAACATTCTGTGCTTGTCATGGAACATGATTCTTTTTAAGCATCAGCAGATAATTTGAACTTTTATGTGTGAATGAAAATATTTCTGGGTATGTATTCTGGATATAGGATTTATTTTTGCATTAATAAAGGTAAATCAAAGAAACTGCCAAACCCCCTAAATTTTAAATTTAAATTTAGGTATACAGTATTAGGAAATGTACCTGTCCTGATATAGCAAATCTAAAATATGAAGAGATTGTCATGTTTGAGATATAAATAAGTTTAAAACATGTAAAAAAAAGGGAGATGTTAACGAGGAAAGCATATTTCAGTCAAAAAAGCACTAACCTTAAAATGCATATGTTTATTTATTAACTCTAAAGAAAAGCAAACAAGGTTCAAATGTCTGATTTGAGGATCTGGGAAATCTTCCCATAAACTTTCCACAAAGATACCATTGCTTTAACCTCTATTTAAGCAAACTCCAGTTGTTAGACAGCTTTTACTCCAGACACTTCACAAGTATGACAAGTGACTTTGGCTTTGTGCCATGTATGTCAATTCATATTAGGCAGCTTGGGTGACAGACAGGAATGATATAAAATGTCAAAGGAAACACTTAATAGAATGTAACATTTCTGTTGAAATGCATTTACCAAAGCTGTAGTTTAATACAATGAATACTGTAGATTTTTTTCTCAAGGTGATTAGGATATATTGATCATTGCATGTGTAAAGTAGTGGGAATTTGTAATTTGCCTAAAAATTTGGGATACATGAGATAAGTAATATGTAGACTGTTCATCACCACTTAAAAAAGAAAGTGAGCCAATGCTGTTTGTTGTTGTTGTTAGTTGCGAAGTCATGTCCGACCCATCACGACCCCATGGACAACGTTCCTCTAGGCCTTCCTGTCCTCTACCATCTTCTGGAGTCCATTTAAGCTCACGCTTACTGCTTCAGTGACTCCATCCAGCCACCTCATTCTCTGTCGTCCCCTTCTTCTGTTGCCCTCAATCTTTCCCAGCATTAGGCTCTTCTCCAGTGAGTCCTTCCTTCTCATTAGGTGGCCAAAGTACTTGAGTTTCAACTTCAGGATCTGGCCTTCTAAAGAGCAGTCAGGGTTGATCTCCTCTAGTACTGACCAGTTTGATTGCCTTGCAGTCCAGGGGACTCGCAGGAGTCTTCTCAAGCACCATAGTTCAAAGACCTCAATTCTTTTGCGCTCAGCCTTTCTTATGGTCCAACTTTCACAGCCATACATTGTGACTGGAAAAACCATGGCCTTGACTATATGTATTTTTGTTGGCAGAGTAATGTCTCTGCTTTTTAGTACGCTGTCTAGATTTGCCATAGTTCTCCTCCCCAGGAGCAAGCGTCTTTTAATTTCTTGGCTGCAGTCCCCATCTGTGGTGATCTTGGAGCCCAGGAAGATAAAATCTGTCACTACCTCCATTTCTTCCCCATCTATTTGCCAGGAATTGAGAGAGCTGGATGCCATGATCTTGGTTTTCTTAATGTTGAGTTTCAAGCCAACTTTTGCACTCTCCTTCTTCACCCGTATCAAGAGGCTCTTTAGTTCCTCTTCACTTTCTGCCATTAGAGTGGTATCATCTGCATATCTGAGGTTGTTGATACTTCTCCCAGCAATCTTAATTCCAACTTTTGATTCATCTAGCCCTGCCTTTCTCGTGATGTGCTCTGCATATAAGTTAAATAGGCAGGGCGACAAAATACAGCCTTGCCGGACTCCTTTCTCAATTTTGAACCAATCAGTGGTTCCATGTTCAGTTCTCACTGTTGCTTCTTGACCCACAAATAGGTTTCTCAAGAGACAAATAAGTCTGGTACTCCCATCTCTTTAAGAACTTGCCACAATTTGTTGTGATCCACACAATCAAAGGCTTTAGCATAGTCAATGAAGCAGAAGTAGATTTTTTCTGGAACTCCCTAGCTTTCTCCATTATCCAGTGTATGTTGGCAATTTGATCTTTAGTTCCTCTGCCTCTTCGAAATCCTGTCTGTACTTCTGGAAGTTCTCATTCCACATACTGCTGGAGTCTAGCTTGTAGGATTTTAAGCAAAACCTTAATTGCATGTGAAATGAGTGCAATGGTGCGATAGTTTGAACATTCTTTGGCATTGCCTTTCTTTGGAATTGGAATGTAAATTGACCTTTTTCAATCCTGTGACCACTATTGAGTTTTCCAAATTTGCTGGCAAATTGAGTGTAGCACTTTTACTGCATTGTCTTTTAAGATTTTGAATAGCTCAGCTGGATTACTGTCACCTCCACTAGCTTTGTTGTTGCTCAGCTTTCCTAAGGCCCATTTCACTTCACATTCTAGAATGTCTGGCTCAAAGTCAGTGACCACCTCATCATGGTTATCAGGGATGCTAAGTTCATTCTTGTATAGTTCTTCTGTGTAATTTTTCCACCTCTTCTTAATCTCTTCTGCCTCTGTTAGGTCCCTGTCATTTTGATCCTTTATCATGTCCATCTTTGCATGAAACGTTCCCTTCATATTTCCAATTTTCTTGAAGAGATCTCTGCTTCTCCCTATTCTATTGTTTTCTTCTATTTCTTTTCACTGTTTATTTAAGAGGGCATTCTTATCTCTTCTAGATATTCTCTCGAATTCTGCATTCAATTGGGTGTATCTTTCTCTTTCTGCCTTGCTTTTTGCTTCCCTTCTTTCCTCAGTTATTTGCAAAGCTTCCTGAGACAGCCATTTTGCTTTCTTGCATTTCTTTTTCTTTGGGATGGTTTTAGTTGTTCCCTCTTGTACAATGTTGTGAACCTCCGGCCATAGTTCTTCAGGCACCCTGTTTATCAGATCTAATTCCTTAAATCTATTTGTCACCTCTACTATATATTCATCAGGGATATGATTTAGTTCATACCTGATTGGCCTAGTGTTTTTCCCTACTTTCTTCAATTTAAACCTAAATTTTGCAATGGGAAAATCATGATCTGAGCCACAGTCAGCTCCTGGTCTTGTTTTTACTGACTGTATAGAGCTTCTCCATCTTTGGATGCAGAGTACATGGTCAATCTGATTTCTGTGTTGACTGTCTGGTGATGTCCATGTGTACAGCTATCTCTTGGGTTATTGGAAAAGAGTGTTTGCTATGACCATTGTATTCTCTTGTCAAAATTCTATCAACCTATGCCCTACTTCATTTTATACTCCAAGGCCAAACTTGCCTGTTATTCCAGTCATCTTTTGGCTTCCTATTTTAGCATTCCAATCCCCCATGATGATAAGACATCGTTTTTTGGTGTTGATTCTATAAGGTGCTGTAAGGCTTCTTAGAACCGGTCAATTTCATGCCCTTCAGCACCAGTAGTTGGGGCATAGTTTTGGACTACTGTGAAATTGAATGGTTTGCCTTGGATTCGCACTGAGATCATTCTGTCATTTTGGGGATTGTATCCCAGTATTGCTTTTCCTACTCTTTTATTGACTATGAAGGCTATTCCATTTCTCCTGAGGAATTCTTGCCTGCAGTAGTATACCTGATGGTCCTCTGAATTAAATTCACCCATTCCTGTCCATTTTAGTTTGCTGATTCCTAAGATGTTGACGTTCAGTCTTGTCATCTCTTGTTTGATCATGTCCAGTTTGCCTTGATTCATGGATCTTACATTCCAAGTTCCTATGGAGAAAAGATCTTTACAGCATCGGACTTTCCTTTCACCACAAGATGCATCCACAGCTGAGCGTTCTTTTGGCTTCACTCTTTTTGGTGCTACTAGTACTAGCTCTCTGCTCTTCTCCAGTAGCATATTGGACACCTTCCGACCTGAGGGGCTCATTTTCCAGTGTCACATCTTTTTGCCTTTTGGTACTGTCCATGGGGTTTTCATGGCAAAGATACTGGAGCGGGTTGCCATTTCCTTCTCCAGTGGATCACATTTTGTCAGAACTCTCTGCTATGACCTGTCCATCTTGGGCAGCCCTGCACAGCATAGCTCATAGCTTCATTGAGTTACACAAGCCCCTTCGCCACAACAAGGCAGTAATCCATGAAGGAGAATGCTGTTTATATTAGTGATATTTATATTACCACAAATTGGGATACTTCCTATAAATTCCTTCCAAAATATTTAAGTATATTCTTAAGGTATTTTCAGATTCCCTTTGAGTAAAAACACTAAATGCCTGTGTCTAATATCTAGATAAACATAACTAAGAATGCTGGAGACAATGTTAACACAATGTGTGTTTATTTTTGCAATACAATTTGATTAGTCATTTTTAGATCAAGATTTTCCAAGGCTAACTGATCTTTTTCTGACATATAGACATCATTTGTAGTATTTTAGGAATGCTGAAACATTCACCTCCTCCCATGCTTAACATACCATTGATATTTACATTAAATTTTATGACCTTTCTTCATTGCATAAGAAAAGGAAGATCCAGGCATTTAAAATAAATAAATATAATAAACCCACAGCATGTTATAACAGCTGCCCTGAGACCAGATATTTGGGTATTCTGTTTTCAACAGTCCAACTGTTTTTATAACTCACCCTCAAAATGGACAATTCTGAACATCTTCATCTGATGAATTTGTAATTGGCTGACCAACCACACTCAACATGTAGTCCTCAATGAGACTGCATCTACTTGGACGGACATATGCAGTGGGGTACCTCAAGACTATCTTAGGCCCAGTACTCTTCAATATCTTCATCAATGATTTGAATGAGGGGATAGATGGGGAACTCATCAAATTTGCAGACAATACCAAGCTGGTAGGAATAGCCAACACTCCAGAAGACAGGCTTAAGATACAGGAGGATCTGGACAGACTTGAACACTCAGAGCTATCTAAAAAAAATTCAGTGATGAAAAAAGTAAGGTTCTTCATATAGGCAAGAAAAACCAAATGAATAGGTATAGAAGAGGTGGAACCTGGCGCAATAATAATAACTGTGAGAGGGATCTCAGAATCCTAGTGGACAATCACTTAAATATGAGCCAGCAGTGTGCTGCAGCTGCCAAAAGCACCAACAAAGTCCTAGGCTGCATTAACAGAGGGATAGAATCAAGATCATGTGCTGGAATACTGCATCCAGCTTTTTTCACAACAATGTAAAAAAGATGTTGAGGCACTTGAAAGAGTGCAGAGAAGAGCAGCAAAGATGATTAGGTGACTGGAGGCTAAAACATAAAGAATGGTTGCTAGAATTGGGTATGTCTAGTTTAATGAAAAGGAGGAGTAGGGGTGACATGATAGTAGTGTTCCAATATTTAAGGTGTTGCCACAAAGAAGAGGGAATCAATCTATTCTCCAAAGCAACTAAAGGCAGGACAAGAAGAAATGGATGGAAACTAATCAAGGAGAGAAGCAACCTAGAACTCAGGAGAAATTTCCTGATAGAACAATTAATCAATGAAACAACTTGCCTTCAGAAGTTGTGAATGCTCCAACACTGGAAGTTTTTAAGAAGAGATTGGACAACCATTTGTCTGCAATAGTATAGGGTTTCTGTCTGAGCAGCAAGTTGGACTAGAAGACCTCCAAGAACTCTTCCAGCTCTGTTATTCTGATAATTCTGTTAAATATTGTTTCTTGCCTTTATTTAGTGACAGTGCAATTGGGAGAAAAGCACCAAATGTCCATGAATGTGTTAACACATTGTTAAGACGATAGAATTTCATGCAATTTGTTCTCACATACACATTTATAGGATTATTTCTAAAAATGGTAAGAAAAAAAACAGTATAGAAAACAATAAATCAATACAGAAAATCACTGTCTACTGGGACATTTTATGAACACATAGTGGGAACAAAGTACTGAAATTAGCTATTAAGAATGGTTTTCTGTGTATGAACCCTATATTGAATGATATATATCATTGAACTATCTGGGATAGTGTATAAAAGTTTTCACCACCTTATTGGTTTTATATATTCTATTCTGTCACATTCAAAAGGCTACTCTGTTTTGTTAAAGATGCACTCAGAGGAACATAATATACTGTAGGTTCAACAGGCCATTAACATAATAGATTTATCAGCATTAAAATGAAACAATACAATTCTTTCTTCTTAACTATGCTTTTTGTAAGCTATTGTAATGAGAGAGAAAAAATTACTCTGGATTTAATGATTACATAGTTGGGGATATCCTTATATCCATATTCTCAACCAATGGGATATTTTTTTGTTCTACTTGAATAGGCAAACCTTTTAACCTCATTGTACACCATTTTATACATTATACAAAGATGTAATTCTATAGAGAAGGCTAATCATGATAAGGATAAAAAAGAGAAAAAGTAGAGGATCGGCAGCAACGTGGGTGGAATGAGTTACACTGCTCATTTGTGTACATTGGAAGACCTGAAAGGCCAGTGTAGGGACAGATATCATAGAGAAAATCTATCTATATGGTCATTAAATGTTAAGATAGATAAGATAAGATAACCTTTATTGTCATTTTTTTTTACTGTGGGCACAACAGCACACATCAAAAATGAAATTTAGTTGTCCGCTCTCAAAGTGAAACACATATGTGACACATATCTAAACATACTATGAACAACATATGTATAGACCCATATCCCTACATATATGTAGCAAATAAATATTAAATACTGTCCCATCTTGAATATATAATGGAAGAAGGAAGCTTGAGAGTTCACAAAGTTAATGCTGTATGGAATGAAACTAAGGCTGAATCTGGATGTTCTGCTAGGGATAAGTTGACAATAACCTAATGACATAATCAATCAATCATACTATTTTATATTTTGAAACTCAGCCATGTCGGACATTTTATGGATAACTGAATTGTAGTGAAGAGAAAATCCCAAAAAGGAATATATATGTTGAAAAATGCTGTAGAAGTTATGATGCTGACTATTAATAAAAACAGCATAAAGGATTTTTGGCCTGTTGAAGATTTATATGTTCCTGGGCATTGCTAGTCAAGCTGAAAATAACTTCTTCACTGGTATTCCAATAATATTCTCCTTTATAAGCCTTCCTTTAGGTGAGGATTTGTACATGCGAACTTGCTGTTCATATAGGATTTATATATTGCTGACAAGAAGTATAAAAATAATGTGCATATTTCTCTTTTTATTATTTCTAAATGTAAGCTTAGCTATAACATGACGACTGCAGCCATCAGGATATAGAGCAATATATGAATGATACAATCCAACTTCAGCAAGATTGATTACATATTTTCAGTTGCATGACCTGAGTGCTTGTCTTATATATTTTATTTAGGTTATTACAACTGCTGGCTCAGCTGGGGCTGGTGAAATGATAAGCACATGATGCTGTATTTGCTTTTAAAATCTTGCTTCCCATCACAGAGATAGGAGGACAAAAAAAAAAGCAATATTGAAATAATAGCTGGAACAGCACTAAAGGATATGAGGCTACTGAGGATATTATAGTGCAAAGTCTTGTTTTGCAAAAATATGCCGAAATTACAAATTCATTTCTAAAACTGTGTTTTTTATGGGGATGAGGAGACTGTGCATCCTATATTTCCCATGTCAAAGTCAGATCCTATGAACTTATTAAACTTAAATTGAGAAAGAAAATTTAAAAGGGATCTGTTGCTTATTAGTAACTCTGGTATTTGTAGCCAGAAAAAATGATGTAATAGTGCCATTCTAGAATTCCTGGAGGTGAACTGGCAATAAGGAACATCTTCACTTTAGTTTTGATTTGAGGCATATGCAATCTTTTGAAATTTGTATCATCTTTTCAGGCTTGGTAGCTCAAAAGCAGTGAGTAGCATATCAGAATGGATTAGACTGTGGAGCTGAGAAGCAACCAGTTAGCTTCCAGATATCATCCTAGCCTGTTTTTCTACCTCACTTGACTTGATGTTTTTTAAAGAATATTTTAATTTTTAAAAAGTTGTGTAGGGTGGTAGATTATAGTTTGCATGGTCTAAAGCAGAACACTTAACTATTCCTAAGAATGTCCATGAATTCACAGATTCACAGTCATTCTTTAAAACAAATGAACAATGAACAAAAATAGTGAATAAGTACTTAGTTTGGAATAGTATCCTAACTTTTAAAAAAATAACTAATATGAACATACAAATTGAAGTTACAGAACTTAGAGCAGTAGTTCTCAACCTTTTTAATGCCGTGACCCCCCAACCGGTCGTAAGTCGAGGACTACTCAACCGGTCGTAAGTCGAGGACTACTCAACTGGTGCAGCACCATTTGCAGAATAGGACTTTTGGCAGGCTCAGCAGGGCAGAGAAGCCTGGACAATTCCTATGGGCTTTTGAAAGCCAATAGAATTAGACTCTATTCAAGAGATTCTATTTTATTGGCTTTCAAAAACCAATAGAATAAAAGGGAGTAGCACAGCTAAGGAAAAGGGGGAAAAATTGCAGACTGCGTTGTTTGGCGACCCCCGTGAAATGGTCGTTCGACCCCAAATGGGGTCCCGACCCACAGGTTGAGAACCACTGACTTAGAGATTATTCAAAATGATGGAAGAAACCAAACTAGTTTTTTTTCTAGGAGATGAGTATTTGTCATTGGTTATCACAGCCACTTTGTGGATGTGCAGATTTCCCAAAATAGCCATTTTGTCCGAATCATAGAATATATGAGTTGGTCTAGTGGCATTAAAGCTAACTGAGTAGCTTTGGGCAAGTCCTCTCTCAGCCCAATTTACCTCACTGAATTTTTGTAGGGAAAATAGGAAGAGTATTAGATAAGTTTCTGCCTTGAGTTATAATAATAATAAAGTTGGAATAGAAAAAATCTAAATAAATAAATAGGAGAGATTTAATAGATCATATAGATCAGGAAATTATTGATGTTTTAAAAAAAGTTGTCTGTCCAGTATCTGAAAACCTTCAGAGAATGGGCGTTCATAAGAATTCTGGAGAGACAGCTCCACTGGTTAACTATTCTTACCATTAGGAATTTTCTGTTGATTTGTCTCTTCTTTAATTTCATTCCATTAATTATAATTCTGATCAGGGAGAAGAAAGAACAGGTCCCATTTGAAGAAAAAAAACACAAGTCTTGCTAACACTAAATATGTCCAGCTCCTTTACTTGCCCCCTCCTCTTACCAAGCTGTAGGTCTGCTCTAAAGCTGCTTATTATCCATCTTACATATTGATTTTACTCTTTAATTATATGCCATTCCCTCTAGTTTAATATCATACATATTTAATAAGCATCCATCCATGGGTTGAGAACAGAACCTTGTTGAGCTCAATATTCAATTTCTTGCAGGTGCAGATATTCAACTAATTGCAAAATTTCCAGAATAAGTACCATATAGCCCACATTTATTGATAGAAACATTGTCAACTGCTAGGGAGTAAAGATTTAATGAGCTCTTGATGAACAATCTTTGAGTAGGATTATTAAGCCACCAGGGCTTTTCAACCAGTGGTACGGGTTCCACCTGTGGTACATTGGCACCTGGCAGGTGGTACGCGACCATCGTAGAAAATGGTAGCAGGGGAGGGGAATGAGCTGAACCGGTGGCAGTACGGCACAAGCCTGAGCGCAAGATGGCTGGAGCTGCAGGCCTGTCAGGGCTCAGTGGAAGCACCAGGGTCAGTGCCAGGCTCCAGCTGGAGCTCGGTACTGATCCTGGTGCTTCTGCTGAGCCCTGAAGAAGCACCAATCAGCTGGAAAGCAGCACCGATCCTGGCGCTTCTGCTGAAACATCGATCAGCTGGAATGTTGCAGCATCTCCAGAGTCTTGGGATTTATATTCAGATGCTTGGCAACTGATTCATATTTATGATGGTCACAGTGTCCCAGGGTCATGTGAAGTGACCAAAACCTGCTGCAACCACCCAGCAGATGGGGAGAATAAAGACCAAACACCCCCCACTCCACCACCACTGCCAATACTCAACAGAAATGTTTACAACAATGAAAACCTCGGACAGGAGGAAGAGCACGGGCAGGCGGGCAGGCAGGTGTCTTGCTTGGCTGTGGCTTGGGGGGCACTTTTTTCAGTGCCATTGTAACTTTGAACAATCACTAAGCAAACTGTTGTAAATCGAGTACTTGTACTTTATCACTTTTTTCCTTTGGGGGGGGTATCAAGTTTTTGACACCTTGCTAGGCGACTGGTGGTACTCGGATATTGCCATATCTTAAAAGTGGTACCATGGGTGAAAAGGTTGAAAAGCCCTGTTCTACATTTATCGTATAATTCAGGGCTTTTCAACCTTTTCACCCATTGTACCATTTTTAAGATATGGCAACATCCGAGTACCACCAGTCGCAAGGTGTCAAAAATTTGATGCCCCCACAAAAGGAAAAAAGTGATAAAGTACAGGTAGTCCTCAACTTACAACAGTTTGCTTAGTGACTGTTTGAAGTTACAATGGCACTGAAAAAATGCCCCCCAAGCCACAGCCCAGCAAGACACCTGCCTGTCTGCCTGACCGTGCTCTTCCTCCTATCCGAGGTTTTCATTGTTGTGAGCATTTCTGTTGAGGATTGGCTGTGGGGGTGGAGTGGGGGGGTGTTTGGTCTTTATTCTCCTCGTCTGCTGGGTGGTTGCAGCAGGTTTTGGTCACTTCACATGACACTGGGACACTGTGACCGTCATAAATATGAATCAGTTGCCAAGCATCTGAATGTAAATCACAAGACTCTGGAGATGCTGCAACATTCCAGCTGATCGATATTTCAGCAGAAGCGCCAGGATCAGTGCTGCTTTCCAGCTGATTGGTGCTTCTTCAGGGCTCAGCAGAAGCACCAGGATCAGCACCGAGCTCCAGCTGGAGCCTGGCACTGACCCTGGTGCTTTCACTGAGCCCTGACAGCCCTGCAGCTCCAGCCATCTTGCGCTCAGGCTTATGCTGTGCTGCCACAGGTTCAGCTCATTCCCCCCCCCACTACCATTTTCTATGATGGTCACGTACCACATGCCAGGTGCCAATGTACCACAGGTGGAACCTGTACCACTGGTTGAAAAGCCCTATAATTTATCTGCCTTTAGGATGGGGATTTTCAGAGTTTTACAGACAACCAGTATCCACCACCCAATTTTGCTACCAAAAGCAAAAAATATAATCCAGAGTTGATGTGCTGCAAAACAGATTGCCAGGTGCTGTCCCCTTTATTTCCATAAACACTTCTAAGGTCTATAGGAGCATTTTTAGAAAATGCAGGCCGAGTAAAAATACATTTCAGTATTTTATCTAGAAGTGAGATTTCCTCCTGCCCTCCCTCCTCCCCCACTGCCAAAAGTCAAAATGACAGTGATGTAGGAAAAGACATTCTGAGCAAGTAAGGATAAACTCGGATCTCTGCTACTGTTAAACTTAATTTTAAATGTCTAGTAGACAACCTGGGCCATCCTTTCAGGGATATTTCCTTACCAGGATCCTCCACATTTTTAAGGAGCCCCTAATGTGAGGCCTTCACTAGAAAAGCTAGGCACATACTTAAATATAGTCCTGTTGAATAAGCCTATATAGCACAATCCAAAATCAGCATAGGAAATGTTTTATGACATTTTGTTTTATATCATAATCTTTAATCTAGATATGGATAGATGCGAGGGATGCATCCTCACATACCCATAGCAACTGTGTACCTTTGAATATGAAGGATTACAAGCTAAAAAAGAGATCCTGAGAGGTATCAAGTAAAGTCTGTTGAATAAAATAAAAAAGGGAGGTGGAAAACAAAGGGAAAGCCTTCTAATACTGAGCACACAAAATGTCCTCAAGCTGCTAAATGACTTGGACAAGTGGGAGAGAGCCAGAATGGTGAGAGATGGAAGAGAGGAGAAGGAGGGAAGGAGAAAAAAAAACAATGGAAGAGAAGGGAAGGGATGCTTAGCTGACTTCCTATCCTAGAACTGCAGTAGTTTGTTGCAAACTAGAAATCATGTTTGAATATCTCTATTCATTTATGAAGATATTGAAGAGTACAGGGCCTAAGATGGAACCTTGGGATACCCCTCTGTTTTTTTCCCTTCAATGTAGATGTAGTACCATTAAGGACTACTTGTCAAGTATGGTTTATTAGACACATTCTTCACAATATCTTTTTAATATGAATACTATTGAATTCTTATCCATATTTCTCTTTCACTCCTATTCTTCTGGAAACACACAGAAAAACCTTGATTCTCTATATTAGAATACAGATACAAGGGACAATGTTTTTATTTGGATTTCACCCCCCAATAAGGGGCAAAATCTGTTGTTTCCCAAGCTGTCCAAACAACTGACAGTTGTTCATTCAGATGAATTAGCTCTGGTTGAAGAGGATTAAAGGCTAACTTGAAAAAGCCTCTTAAGAGTTGGCTAAACAATTCATACATGAGGCTGCCAATTGATGATTATTTCTCAAATTTGAGATCCAAACCAAACAAAGCCTTGGTTGTGACATCACAACCTCCTAACCTCATTGGCTGGAAGTTGCCATGGTAACATCCAGCATCCTTGGTGAGTCTGGGCCATAGCACTGGGAGGCTCTGCTCAAAATCTCTGGATTAGAGGGCTGGCACTGTGAGTATCGCAAGGATGTCCCTCATTTGGGCATTTCAGAAGGAGAAACAGTTTCCATTAGGCAGAATTGGGCATGAGAAAAGTTGGGGTTCAACCCCAGATAACAGAAGTGCTCATACCTGCCACATTAGCAACCTGCATAACTTTGACCAAACTCCCCACCCACCATGTCAAAAGTATAGACTGTAAAGCAGACAACTTTGTCTTCCAAAAAGTAGAGAAGGGAACTAGGGGATTAGCCATTTTGGATCTAATTCTCACTAACAGAGATGAAATGATAGAAGATGTTGAAGCCACAGGAACCCTGGGAGGAAGTGATCATGCAATATTAGAATTCAACATTATGGAAGCACAAGCAATAGAACACAGTCAAACTAGAGTCTTGGACTTCAAGAGAGCTAATTTCAATAAACTTAGAGAGGGCTTGGGAAGGATTCTATGGATGAGAATCTTCAAGGGGAAAACAACTCAAGAAGCTTGGGAAACTTTGAAAAATGAGATAATAAAAGCCCAGTCTAACACAATACCAACAAAGAGGAATAATAACAGCTCTCAAAACAAACCAGCATGGCTGCATAAAGAACTCTCTGACAAATTGAAAGATAAAAAGGACAAGTATAGAAAGTGGAAAGAGGGGCACATAACTAAGTCAGAATATCAGCAAATAGCCCGAGCCTATAAAGATGAAGTGAAGAAAGCCAAGGCTCAAAATGAACTAAGGCTTGTGACCAAAGTCAAAAATAACAAAAAAAAGCTTCTTCCAACATGTAAAAAACAAGAAAAAAGTGAAGGAAATGATTGGTCCATTAGTGGGAGAAAGTGGCAAGAAGGTGACGAGCAACAGGGAGAAAGCAGAACTATTTAACTCGTTTTTTGCATCTGTCTTTACACAAAGGGAAAAAACAGACCAACCTATCAAAAATAGTGCCATAAAAAACAGAATAGAAATGCAAGTTAAGATAGGCAAGAAAATGGTAAGTGAGCCCCTGTCCAGCCTAGACGAGTTCAAGTCGCCAGGACCAGATGGATTACATCCCAAGGTTCTCAAGGAACTGGCAGATATGATCTCAGAACCACTGAACTATATTTTTCAAAGATTCTGGAGCACAGGAGAACAACCAGAGGACTGGAAAAGAGCTGATGTAAAAAAAGGAAAAAAATGGATCCAGGAAATTACAGACCTATCAGCCTGACCTCAATACCTGGGAAGATCCTGGAAAAGATAATCAAACAACGAATCAGTGAACACCTAGAGGCAAACAAAGTCATTACTAAAAGCCAACACGGGTTTGTCAAAAACAGATCATGCCAGACAAATCTTATTGCATTCTTTGACCAAGTGACAAAATTAGTGGATCAGAGGAATGCTATGGACATAATTTACTTGGATTTCAGTAAGGCATTTGATAAAGTAGATCACAACCTACTGCTCGATAAGATAGAAAAATGTGGGTTAGACAGCATCACCAGCAGATGGATCCGTAGCTAGCTGACTGGCCGTAATCAGCGAGTAGTCCTCAATGGAACCTCATCTACATGGAGGGAAGTGTGTAGTGGGGTGCCCCAAGGCTCTGTTCTGGGCCCAGTGCTCTTCAACATCTTCATCAATGATTTGGACAAGAGGATAGATCTGGAACTCATCAAATTTGCAGACAACACCAAGCTGCAGGAATAGCCAACACTCCAGAAGACAGGCTTAAGATATAGGAGGATCTGGACAGACTTGAACACTGGGCGCTATCTAACAAAATGAAATTCAATAGTGAAAAAAGTAAGGCTCTACATTTAGGCAAGAAAAACCAAGTGTACAGGTATAATATAGGAGGTACCTTGCTCAATAGGTCCCTGTGAGAGGGACCTCGGAGTCCTAGTTGACAATCACTTAAATAGGAGCCAGCAGTATGCTGCCGCTGCCAAAAAGGCCAACACAGTGCTGGGCTGCATTAACAGAGGGATAGAATCAAGATTACATGAAGTATTAATACCACTTTACAATGCCTTGGTAAGGCCACACTTGGAATACTGCATCCAGTTTTGCTCACTGCACTTATAAAAAAAGATGAGACTCTAGAAAGATTACAGAGAAGAGCAACAAAGATGATTAGAGGACTGGAGGTTAAAGCATATAAGGAACGGCTGCTGGAATTGGGTATGTCTAGTTTAATGAAGAGAAGGACGAGGGGGGACTTGATAGCAGTGTTCCAATATCTCAGGAGCTGCCACAAAGAAGAGGGAGTCAAGCTATTTTCCAAAGTGCCTGAAGGTAGGACAAGAAGCAACGGGTGGAAACTAATCAAGGAGAGAAGCAACCTAGAACTAAGGAGAAACTTCCTGACAGTTAGAACAATTAACCAGTGGAACAACCTGCCTCCAGAAGTAGTGAATGCTCCAACACTGGAAGTTTTTAAGAGGAAACTGGACAGCCATTTGTCCGAAATGGTATAGGGTTGCCTGCCTGAGCAGGGGGTTGGACTAGATGACCTTAATAATAATCATAATAATAAAGTTGGAAGGGATCTTGGAGGTCATCTAGTAATAATAATAATAATAATAATAATAATAATAATAATAATAATAATCCCATTTGCTTCTTGGCTGTATCCGATGATTTCACCGGTTGGTGTGTCAGCTCAGGCGGGGGGCGGCTCCATTGTTTTCCTCGGCGGTGCCTCTTCAATATGTCGATCTCTGCTTCCTCTGCCAAGACATACCATTCCTCAAGTCGATGTGGGTCCCCTCGGGGCAGGCAAGCATCATATAGATCATAGTTTAGTCCGTCTTTGAAATGGCCAAGGAGGATGTCTTCTGGCCAATTCAGTTTGCTGGCAATGGCCCAGAATTCTTGTGTATACTCAGCCACTGGGCGTTTGCCTTGCCTCATCGTTGTTATTCTTTCACGGGCTTTGCGATCAGCCAGGGGGTCTTCAAATCGTCTTCTCAAAGAGGACATAACCTACCTAATAATGAAAAATCCAGCAAGAGGGGCAACACCAGGTAACTACAGGCCAATTACCTGCTTACCAACAACTTTCAAATTACTAACTGGTGTGGTAGCTGATGCAGTACAACAGCATCTAGTTGAAAACAATCTCTTTCCACCTGAGCAGAAAGGAAACCGCCCCAATAGCAGAGGAACAAAAGATCAACTCCTAATAGACAAAATGATCTTGGAAAACTGCAAGAGAAGGAAGACCAACCTGAATGTGGCATGGATTGACTACAAAAAGGCATTTGACTCTCTGCCACATGATTGGATAATCAAGTGCCTAGAAATAACAGGAGTAAGTAGAAACATCAGAAAATTTGTGCAAAAATCGATGGCACAATGGAAGACACAGTTGTAGATCAATGGTGAAAAGCTGGGAGAGGTTAATATCAAGAGAGGAATATTTCAAGGAGATTCATTATCACCATTACTATTTGTTATTGCACTGTTTCCTCTGTCAACAATACTGAATAACTCAGGACATGGCTATCAAACATCAAAAACATCTGCTAGACTATCCCACCTCCTTTACATGGATGATCTGAAGCTGTATGGAAAAACATCATCTGAAATAGAATCGCTGCTCAACACTGTCCGTATATATAGCCAAGATATTGTAATGGAGTTTGGCTTGGACAAATGTGCCACACTTACTATCAAACAAGGAAAAATAGTGAAAACTGAAGGAATCAAGATGCCCCACGAAAATAACATTAAGAGTCTGGATGAGGAAGATACTACAAATACTTGGGTATCCTTCAAGCTGACAACATCAAGCACACTGAAGTCAAGAAAAAGATTAGAGGTGAATACATCAAGAGAGTGAAGAAGATCTTAAAATCCAAACTCAATGGAGGAAATACCATAAAGGCAATCAACACCTGGGCAATCCCAGTCATTAGATACACAGCTGGAATAGTGGACTGGACTCAAGCAGAACTAAAAGCAATGGATAGGCAGACCAGAAAAATAATGACAATGAATCACGCCCTTCATCCACGCAGTGACATTGATAGACTTTATCTACCAAGGCAAATAGGTGGGCGTGGAATGCTACAAGTACATCAGATGGTTGAAGAAGAAAAAATGGCTTTGGAAGAATATCTGAAGAACAATGATGAAGATGCACTGAAATTAGTATATCAGGAAGGCTTACTAACTACTGGAGAGACCAAACTGGCCTACAAGAAAGACCAAATGAAGAACAGAATAGAGGCATGGGAAGACAAAGCACTACATGGCCAATACATGAAAAAAATAGCTGGGAAAGCAGATAATAATAAAACCTGGCAATGGCTAAGAGCAGGAAAATTGAAGAAAGAGACCGAGGGACTAATTCTGGCTGCACAAGACCAAGCCTTAAGGACAAATGCATACAAAGTCAAAATTGAGAAGACAGCAACAGACAGTAAGTGCCGCATATGCAAAGAAGCTGAAGAAACAGTGGACCACTTGGTAAGCTGTTGCAAGAAGATTGCACAGACTGATTACAAGCAGCGGCATGACAAAGTAGCAACAATGGTGCATTGGAAGATCTGCAAAAAAATATCATTTGCCTGTAAGCAAAAACTGGTGGGATCATAAAATAGAGAAAGTAATAGAAAATGATAAAATTAAACTGCTCTGGGACTTCAGAATTCAAACAGACAAGCACCTGCAACATAACACCCCAGACTTAACAATTGTCGATAAGAAAGACAAAAAAAGTCTGGATAGTGGATGTGGCAGTGCCTGGAGACAGCAGAATAGACGAGAAAGAACTGGAGAAGATAACAAAATACAAAGACCTACAAATAGAAATAGAAAGACTGTGGCAAAAGCAAGCAAGGGGTAGTACCAATAGTCATAGGCTCCTTGAGTGCAATCCCAAAACAACTGGAGCACCACTTGAACACCATTGGCATTGACAAATTCGCTATTAGTCAATTGCAAAAGGCAGCCTTATTAGGAACTGCTTCCATCCTGCGACGATATCTGTAATACCATCAAACATCCACATCTGCCTATCCCAGGTCCTGGGTAAGGACTCGATAGGTAGACAAATTGCCAAATCCAGTCTGAACATCTGGCTGACTGTGCGATGATTGATAATAATAATAATAGATAGGTAGACAAAATGCCAAATCCAGTCTGAACATTTGGCTGACTGTGCAATGATCCATAATAATAATAATAATTTGCAGATGACACTAAGCTCTCAGGAAAAGCCAATATCCCAGAAGACAAACTCAGGATCCAAAAAGATCTTAACAGACTTGAACAATGGGCCCTATCCAATAAAATTAATTTTAATGTGGAGAAAAGCAAAGTTTTACATTTAGGCAGGAAAAATCAAAGGTATAGAGATAGATAATCTTTACTGTCATTTTTTACTATGGGCATAATGGCACACATTAAAAATGAAATTTAGTTGCTTGTTCTCAAAGTACGCACACATAATACACATTTAAACATACTTTACACAACATATGTATAGACCTACACTCTTACATATAAGTAACATATAAATATTAATCACTGTCCATCTTGAATACATAAGGAAGGAGGAAACTTTAGAGTTCACAAGTACAGGTCTCACCTAATCTGTATAAGTACAGATTAGGTGATACCTGGCTCAAAAACAGTAACTGTGACAAGGACCTTGAAGTCCTAATGGACTATCACTTAGACATGAGACAGCAGTGTGCAGCATCGTCCAAAAAAGCTAATACTATCCTTGGTTGTATAAACAGAAGCATAGAATCAAAAATCACATGAAGTATTAGTACTGTGTTATAAAGCCTTAGTAAGAACACACCTGAATACTGCATCCAGTTCTGGTCACCACATTGCAAAAAAGATGTTGAGACTTTGGAAAAAGTGCGAAAAAGAGCAACTAAGATGATTAAAGGCCTGAAGACAAAAACATATGAAGAATGGTTGCAAGAATTGTATATGGCTAGTCTAGGGGTGACATGATAGCAGTATTTCAGTATTTGAGAGGCTGTCACAAAGAAGAGATGGTCAGTTTATTTTCCAAAGAACCAGAAGGCAAGACAAGAAACAACGAATGGAGACTAATCTAGCAGAAAAGCAACCTAGAACTAAGGAGAACTATCCTAACAATGAGAACAATTAACCGGTGGAACACCTTGCCTTGAGAAGTTGTAGGTGTTTCATCATTGGAGGTTTTTAAGAAAAGACTGGACAGCCACCTACCATATTTTTCCGGTGTATAAGACAACTTTCTAGGCATGCAAATTGGCACCGAAGTCGGGGGTCATCTTATACACCGAGTTGTTCTATACGCCGGAAAATACGGTAGTTGAAATGGTATAGGGTCTCCTGCTTGAGCAGGGAGTTGAGCTAGAAGTCCTCAAAGGTCCCTTCCAGCTTTATTGTAATTGATATAGGGGAAGTGGCAGTTTTAGGACAACAGTTTGCCATTCACCTTTGGTACTGGAACTGTGAAATGCCTATGTTGGTGGCATGAAGGGAACCCAGAAGGAGAGAGATCCTCCTTTTGGATCACAAGATCCAGCAAAGTTCCAAGCAATCAGCTCCCAACTTGTTCCTGCTACTTCCCCATTCTGGAGCCTAAGAGTGTTTATTTGATTGATTGATCCATTGATTAATTTTATATGCCGCCCATCTCACTCTAAGAGCAACTCAGCATGGTTTACAAATGCAATGAAATGAGGATATGAAATGCAGTTATAAATATGGAAGCAAGTTACCAAAATTAAGCAGAGAAACAGTAAAAGAAAAAATGTTGATTGGAAAGCAGACCATTTGGAGAGTAACACCAGCTGCTGCCATCTTCTCCATCCTTTTTCTTAGGGGTCACCTTGCGAGAAAATGAATCCCAAAGCAGACTGAGCCTGAAAGAGGCCCCAGGGTCTCAGTAGCAGATGCGCCCTTCCACAGGCTGAAATGCTCCTAGCTGGGCCTTTCTGGGCTGGGAACAGACACTGGCCAGATCGCTGGAGGAGATGGAAAGGTTCCAGGGCCTTAGCTTAGGCAGTGAGATCAATAATACACAAACCATATACCAATACTGTGCCAGCTTCCCAAAATAGCAGCATGCAAATTATCAGATTAAGTACTTTATGATCAAAATGGAGTTTCCATGGTCACCCCTCGTCCTCAACCTTTAATCCAAGGCTGCTATGTCACAGAGTACTGTAGGATGGTGACCAGAAATGGAAGAGATAACATTTTCTTTCTTTTGTCAGCCAAATTGTTATTTACATGTCAGGTCAGAATGTTTCTCTCAAGACTTCAGCTTCAATTGCTGTATTGCTTTACTGTTATACTGTATATTGTGATTATTGTGTTTTTATTATTATAATTTTAATATAATTTGGGACAAGAAAAGATAGTAGGTTTACTTAAAGAATAATAATTTCTCTGATCAATTGTAAGGAAAAATACTCCCAAAAATGTGTACAGGAGAAAAAATAAAGGGAAATTGCTTGCAAAAACCTTAAACAGTAAGAAAACTGCAACTCCAATATGTGCCCATTTTAAAAAAAATGCAGAATAGATGCATGATTTTTTACTCAGAGGGTTTATTTTTAAATAAAAATAACATACAAGCTATTGGGGAAATGTAATTAAACAAAATGCAGGTTTGAGATACTGAATGAGTCAGAATTTGACAGATTCACTAATCCCTATTAGTACAATGTGTATCTGATGTGATCTATAACGAGGGAAATGTTGTCTAAGGTGGCATGTTACATTAATGACTCAAAGAGGGTTATGTGAGATGGTACAGCTAAAACCTAGTATATAATGTTTTAGAACAAGCAGTATTAAGTGTTCCAGGAGAATAGCTTGAATCTCAATTCCAGCTGCCCACAATATCTCCAAAAATATCATCTTTAAGAGAAAGCTCTGCTCTTGACACTCATTGGCTACTTACTTACTCATTAGATTAACTTCATTTATTTTGATAGTACATGTCTTCACTTTGAATCAAATTGTATAGCCCTTTAGAAGTTCTGAAATGGAGTTAGTCTTTCTGTCCAAAGAATTTAGAGATTTTCCTTAATCTGCACGCTCTCATCAGGAAAGGCCATTTTTCATAGTCAGAGTGGTTTCAAGCTTGGCACTGATTCATGCATAGCAACAGTGACAATTTACATTTATATAGCACTTTTCATCCCCTAGGATCTAAGCAGATTTTCTAAGCTATATCTAGAATAACTTAATCTTGGAATGAAGGAAAATCATCACAAATGAAAGGTGAAAAGGACCTTTGTGCCAAAGGTCTGTACCGGATTTATAACAACATTCCTGATGTGACTGGAGTGTTAGTTTGCTTTTCAAGGCAAAGAATCAGGACAAATAAAAACATGGTAAGATTACAATTTTTAAAAAAAGAAGCAATTTCTCTTTCCTATAAATAGTTGTTCTGGAAAGCTAATATTAGACATGCTCTTGAACCTATTACAAGCCTTTAAATCTGTATCTGTTTCAGCTGCACAGGTGTGCAAAATTTGCTGGCTGGCTGGCTAACCATGATAAATAATGAGATCTGACAGCAGTCGGATACTGAAATACTATGTTACTGCCACCTAGTGGACATCCAAATTTTTACAATCCAGGTCCAGGTCTATAAGCATGCATTTTTATTTGATTATTAGCAGTCACAAAGCCATGGAATCTGGATCCTTCTGCTTCAATTTCACTGTTCCATTATTGATAAATGGAGGAGTCAGTCCCTGAGTGTCCATAAATGCTCATGGACTCTGATCATCTTTGAATTGTTATGATCTTGTATCCTGCTTTCACAAAGTGGCTATCCTGATGGCCATGGATAGATACAAGCTATCAGTTTATTAGAAGGCAAACTGATGAAGTGTTCCTAGCCATCCTTCTTTATGGATGGATGGGAATTATGGGAGTTGAAATCCACATATCTTCAAGTTGCCAAAGTTGAGAAACACTGCTCTATAGTCCTTTAGTGTACATCCTATCATCCCAGATTACCACTTCCAGATAGATGGCCTCAATTTCCATGTTTATTTTCTAGGAATACTGCTGGGCATATAAAGAATATTGATCTTTTCATATCAATTAGATGATCAATCAGTTGCTCAAGGTCTAACTTGAATCCTTCAACTTTCTAAAATGGTAAAGCTCAAATGGGAAGAAAGTCTGGTGGATTTTTTGGGAAAAGGTCGACAACTACATCAATGCCTTCTGAGATCCAGTCATCTAAGTCTGAATCTAAAAAGATAAAGGTCAGGGAACAATATGGCATAATGTTGCAACATGTGGCTGAAAGACACTTTCAAACTGTCTAGTGAGAGCACTCTTGTTTGTGCTATCTGCTCTAGTTCAGAGCTCCTGTAGAAATCGGGGTGTGATTACTCAGTATGCATATTCATGTATCCTCATCAATATGCTTTTCCATTATATACTGTGAAATGGCTTGATAGCCTTTTGATAAGAACAAATGTGGTGAACATTGTTGAGAAATGGGATATAATTTTAAAGGCTATGCTGACTTGTTCCCAGAATTACTAATAACCTTAAAAGTAATAATATGAAGCATAAACTTTGTTTGCAAATATGATGTGTTCCACTAAATAGAAGAGGTGATAGATAGCTCTGATCTGGCCTCTATTTTTATTGAGCAATATAATAATAAGGCAAAGGAATGCACTGAGTGAGTCAGTGATTAGTTGCTCTGAATGCCTCCCTCTTTCTTGTCTGAACAATACTTCTTGTATATTAGAAAATTTATTGTTATGAATTATTTAGGTCATTATTTGTCCAAATGTAAACATGTGCTGTCTTCTATTTATTTCTCTTTCCATTCCAAATAGTTTATTTTATTTTCACCTACAAACATTTCACTATTATAATCCACTAGAATCAAATTATTTTTGATACACAGAGAAGAATTCTACAGATCCTACTTTCTAAGTGAATAGTTGAAAGAGGAGATGGAACAGCTGTCAGAATGTGTGTACAGCTAAGCTAATCCAAGGCGTTTTGTTTTTTGAAGTGTGCTCTTCTCACTCCCTATACAGAAACCATAGCTGGAGACACTAAGGTAGATTCTTCTGGTACAAAGTCAGCGTCTTTCTACCACCCTAAAATATTTACTATTTATGGCAATAGCTCCATACCCTACTATACAATTCATAATGCTCAAGCTAATTTCACTAGCATTGGATCTGAAGAAACATTTTTCACCTTTTTCAACATCCAAGATTTTGAATAACAAGTGACTTACTCTAAAATCAGGTGGTACTGTGGCATCCAAGATAGTAGATTTGGAGAGGTTAAAAAAAGATAATTATTGCCACTAATTTGTGTTTTGATACTTAATTTAGGATTTGCAAACTGATACACAAAGAATAAGAAAACTAGGATGGCAACAAACCTTGAAAGTTTATTAAAAAATTGTCCCTGAACATACAGCTGCATAGGTTTGTCCTTAATCTGCCTAATGAGCCCAAATGGCAAACACAGTCTCCAGAATTCAAATCATAAAGGGGTCGCCTTTATTGGACAAGTTTTATAACCCTGAAACCTTTTTTTCTCTTTCCACTTTCAGAGTTACTTAGTTTATGCATGAGCAAAGGCAGGTTACCTATTGAGGAAAGAAAAGTCTTCATCCTGGTTCATCTAAGCCAGGGATAAATAAACAACATGGCAAGTGCTTTAGAAAAAAGGTTGCAGTTTATTGAAGAGCCAGACAGCAAAATGGTTCTGGCAGGAAGGGGGGGGGGAGGGCTGAGCACATGTGGGTAGTAGGTTTTTCTACTCATCTCGAGCCTTTTCTTTGAAGTAGTTTCCTGTTCTTGTTTCAGGCTTTGAATTACCTGTGTCACGTGTTCTGACCTGAGTCTGGGTGTGCCTTTCTGGTATTCTTGTTGGTGGTGGGTTAATTCTATTATATACCCTGTTTCCCTGGTGCTGGGGCTAATGACTCTTAGAGTTTGGGTGGGGTATGCAGATTTTAGGTGTCTTTGTCTTCTCCTAGCTTCTAGCTCCAATTTTCCTGATGGTTTATGTTATGTCCTGAGCCTTTGCAAACGGCTCGGGCGTTTGCAGGCAGTCCCGGGCAGGTGCAAAGCTGCCCGGGACCAGACAGGCTGTCGCCAGCGCCGTGCGCATGCGCGGGTGCTGGTGCGGGAAAAGTAACCCATTTACCCGGGAGTTGCCTATATAAGAGGCTGCGAGGCGTTTGGGCGAGGCTGAAGCCATCTTCCTGTAAACTGAACGCTGAATAAATGAAACTGAGAACTCCAGCTGCTTCTCGTGTCTGTTTTCCTGCCACGGACTCAACACTGGCGACGAAGGTGGGATGCCTTGCACTACCTGGAAAGGAAGAAGTGTAAGCTTACCCAAGGAGTCCTGAGCGGCGAAAGAGGAACGGCGTCGACTCGGCAGCTGCCCGCCAATCCGGTGCGCATTCGGGGGTAGGCTGGCTGATAGACCCGTCTCATGAAGATCCGAAGATGGCGAAAATCGGAAGGCTTTCGGAATTCGACGTCTCACATCCAGAGCGGTGGGAGTCCTACGTATCCAGAATGGAGAACTACTTCAAGGCAAACCAAGTGAGGGAAGATAGCTTGAAGGCCGCCACCCTGCTTGGCGTTTGCGGCCAAGACGCCTTCGAAATCGCAGAAAATCTTGCAGCACCTGTTCCAGTAGAGTCTGTAAGCTACGCAGACCTGAAGAAGCTGCTGAAAGAGCACTTCCACCCCAAGGTGTCAGTTATCTCATGGCGCCACACCTTCGAGCAGAGGGATCAACGGTCCGGTGAAACAGCCAAGGAATACATCGCCGCGCTACGGAAGGCCGCCAAGCCCTGCGA